>NC_134042.1:49326984-50526984 GCF_965140245.1 Athene noctua | reverse complement strand
GGCCAGATAAAACAGAGGTGGGGATGCTCTTCTTCGCTTTCCCTGGTTGTCCCTGTTTGTCTGACATTGGAGCGAGATGCTGGGCGAAATGCATGAGCTGAAATGACACCTTCACATCTTCACACTGTACCCTTGAAGTCAAGCAGATTTCTCTCTTAACCACTTAAATCTCACCATCCCATTGAACTTCAGACAAGGATTTGACCTAAGAGCTGCACTGGAAAAGAGAGATCTGGCAGAAAATGCTATAAAAAGACAGCACGTGTGTGGATCATCGCCCAGTTACCCATGCCAGAGAGTATTTAAGGGAAGTACATGGGTGCATGGAGCTTCGGACAAGTGTTTGGATTTGGGGTGGCAATCCTGCTAGGAGACCTGGCAGCAGGGAGGAGGACAGCTTCCATCTCCGCTAGTCACTGGGGGAAAAAACAAGTATTACAGTGGCCCCAGCCCTCTGAGGGGTGAGAGGGAGGCAGCATTTTGCTTTAATTCACTCCATCTTCATCCCACCACACTGCCCAGTCACCTCCTGCCACGGCGTGGGGACCCACACCTTCAGTGGGATGAAGCACCGGGCACCGCACGGAGCTGTTTGGTTTTAGCCATGCTCCCGGAGGAGGGTTAATGCCCCGGCTGCCCCTACTGTGCCTCTCGGAGACACCCAACTGCTGCGTCCATCTCAGGTGTCCCCCACAGGGGAGGTCCTGCTCTTGGCCGCCTGCCCGAGCCTCCAAAGCAGAGGCAAATAATCTGCTTTCCTGAGAAGCTCAGTCTTTGCCCCATGTGGCACGGTGAAACAGGGATGGGACAGGGACCCTTCCCAAAGGCCAGAAGCGCCTGCAGCCTCCCCGCAGCACTGAAGCATCCTTCTGCACTGTAAATCACAGGGAAACATTAATAAACAGCTCCATCTACTGATATCCTCACCTTCGGATTCCAGACCCCCACGGCAGCCCAGATGCATCATCCAGAGGCACCCGTGGCGTCAGCTGTATCCTGCCCGGCCCAAGCAGGCACCAGCTTTCATCCCAGGCACAGCCCCGGTACAACCCATCACCGCCCTGCGGGTCACTTGCAGAAAAGAAAATCTCCCAGATTAGCTCAGTGCCTCCACCTGACCCACCTCTATTAGAACTCCCTTTCAATTTCAATTAATTGCCATTAATTAAATCTATTTTCATACCGTGGAGTGACTTGTAATACCTCTTTAATATTGTATTTCAGCCGAGGAGATGAATATACATGCGATTTTAAAAAGCTAACAAGCAAAGGATTTGAAAAGCAGCATCTGAGAACGAGCAGCCTCCCTGTGTAGCACTGGGACATAAAAAGACGTGGCCAAGCCTTCACTGCCTACAAGTCACCCTTTCCTTCAAACACTGAGCACTGTGGTCCCTACGCAGCCCCCACTGGAGGACCAGAAATGGCACAACAACCCTCCCTCTCACTCAGCATCTTCCTCCAGAGGCTTTCACACCTCTGAGAAATGAGGCCAAAATCACAAAACTGAAGCCAGTGACACCCATAGACGTCGCTTCCTCCCCAAAGCTCCTCCAGTGACACAGCACAGGGGCAGCTCTCCCTCACCTCTGAAGGAACTGGCCCTTTGCCCCCATTGTTCCCCTTGCCTTAAGGTTGGAAAAAAAAAAAAAAAAGAAGAAAAAAAATCACATAATGCAACGCAGACAAAGAGGACAGACTGATTTGCGTTCAGACCAGTTGACAAAATTGCAACAGTGCGTTCGGACTGTTTATTGCAGGTCCTTGGGTTACCCTGAAAGCACCCCCAAGCCCCTTCCCTGCCCCAGGGAGACACACAGAGGCAGGACACCTGTATTTCCATAGTTTCCCCCATCTTCAAAGGACAAACCCTGCTCTCTCCTCTAGCACAGGGCAGGATTTAGCTGTGTCCGATGCCCTGGAGCATCACAGCAATCACTTCACACAGGAATACTGTGATTCTGTGTCCGCTTTGCCGCCGTGTCCATCCTTTGCAGCCTTTTATTTTTCATTGATCAGGCCCAGCTCCATCTCTCAGATCCCACATTAGCGACCAGGCTCAATGCAGTGAGTTTGGTCACTAAATCCTCCATGCAGCATCTCCAGGGACACGCCTACATCTCCCAAAGCCCTGGGCACCCCAGGCTCTCTGCTCTCCATCAGCCAAAATTAAAACCACGTCTTCTTTCTTCCACGTCGCCACTACCAAGCAGACGCTGCAAAGCACCCGTGGGAGTAACGAGCTGTGCACCGCTCTGCCAGGGGGAGAGCGTTATTTACAGCCAATAACAGGATTAAAGCTTCAAACTTCTTTTAAATTTGGAAGAAGGGGCTTGTGCTTGGGGATCTCAGGTGTGGAGAAGTCACTCACACGGAGGAGGAAGGTGACCCCCAGCCGCTCAGGTTGAGCACTGGGGCAGATGCAGCTGCACCATCCCTGGGGCTGACCTGGAGATGTGAAACACAGGAGTGGGAAGTTAAGATTGAAGAGGAGAACATCAACAGGACCACAGGCCACTTACAAAAAAAACCAAAAAAACTGTAAGTTAAGGTTGGAATAAATGTGTCCAAGTGTCCGTCCTTCCTCGTGCAACTGCAAGGATGTGGCAGCCATTCAGGGACTCGCATTTTTCTCTTCCAAAGGGGTGTGTTTAAAAATCCCAGCCTGCCATGTAGTTTGATGCAGTTGAATGTACCCTTATAGCTAGTCCTGATTTATTTATTAAAGCATTTGTGGCTTTTCTGAGCAGCTCAGGGAGCCAAACCCCATCCTCCCACAGGCGCAGATTGGGTGATGGCTGCTGTGGAGTGGAAACAGCAACTGCACAGCCACACACACTCTTTCCAGAAAGTAATTTGCCCAAAATCTTCAGCCAAAACAAGAATTTCCTACGGAGCAGATGGTGAGCACTGTCTGCGGGATTTCCAGACTGTCTTTCCCCACTGTGCTCAGCAGCATAAGCTCTCCAATTGGTCTGCTGAAATCCACCACGTCTCCTGCCTCCTCCAGGAACCCCGTTCCTACGTGAATGTGGGATTAAACTGATTCAAAACCCTTTTAAAAAGGCCTAAAACCTTTAGAAAGACCATAAGCTGCCATCTGAGGAGGTGCTCAACACTCCCTGGCTGCAGGAGACACCTTGTGTAGTGTAGGCACAGTGGGCTCATCGCCCTTGTCACCAACCAGCCCAAACACGTTTCCCATTTTGGTTATTTATGGCAGGAGAGAGAGAGAAATGTGTCAGAGCTGTTAAAACCCTGGCAGAAACATTTTGAGCTAATTATCACCTTCTAATGCTCACCAAAAGACCTGTGGGGACCCGACATGGGTGAGATACTAAAAGCAGAGTGTCTTGGTGTCCCCTACCCCCTGGGGAGCCAGGGTCCCCCCTGCTCCTGCCACACGGGTGGCTCACACATGCGCCTCCGCTTCACAAAGCTTCACCAAAGTATTTAGACCCAGGGAGATAATTATATTGGGGACTGGCATCCCCAAGAGAGAGAAAACTGCTGGAAGAAAGGGAAAGAAGAAAGGTGGAGCCCCAAATCCTCCCAGCAGCGCTGTGGTGAAAACATGCTTTGAGTGTATTTTCTTTGATGAGGTGTCAGGGTCAACACTGAAGCAAAAAAAAAAAAAAAAAAAAACCTGAAACTGTGCAATTTTCCAAAAGAAGCTTCAACCCATACCACCTTGGCTTGGAGCAGTATGGTAGGCAGGCAGTGGATGGAGGATGCTCTTTCTCAGATCAAAACTCCCACTAAACTGAGATGCCAGGGCTGTATCAAAGCTGTCCAGGGTCCTATCCAGGGTTTAAGTGTTTAAACCAAGGTTCCGCCACACCCCAGCAATGTGCAGCAGGAGCTGGGGGGCTGTGTACCAACACAGGGCTGGCACATGCCCAGGGACCACTAAGATACCCCCACCCTGGATGAATTTTCAGCTGAGCAGAGATCACAGCAAACACAGAGCATGAAAATATTCCTTATGCAATTTTAACTCAATTTCCTAAACTTAGTTTCGTTTACTTGTTAAAGTTTAATACATCCCTGGGAGATGGAGGGAGGGAGATGTCGGTGCTGCTTTAACTCTCCCCATGGCTCAGATGGCATTTTTTATTTGTGTTTCCACTCTCAACAGATAAATCTGCTTTTATCTCCATCCTAGTTATCCAACAACCTAAAAAAATGCGGAGGTAGGAGGAGGGGACAGGCATCATGTAGGGAAGTCAATGATGGCAAATTTACTGCAAGGAAACAGAAAATATCAGGAGGTGATTCTGCATCTTTGCTGAGCATGACTTGTGCATCGCAGGTCGTTAGAAATATTAATAAAAGTGAACTGGAAGTTAGTATTAAGAAATCCTCAAGGGATTTGACCCCCTGTAACCACCAAACGTAAGTTTAGGCTACAAAAAGCAATAGAGGCCCCCAGTTCCTGGGGTCACCACAGAGGAGTCAGGATCTAACAGCACAGCCGATGAGCTAAAATGCAGAAAAATAGGGAAAAGATGTGCAGCGAAGTGGTAATGGATCTTTGCAGTAAGGGCTGTCATGGACCACCTGAAATTCCCTTTGCCATTTCTCTCTATAAATGTCATCCTCAGGCGGATGCTCTGCTATAAAGGGATGACTTTTTTTTTTTTTCTCACCTCTGCATAGAGTAGCTGTTTGTTTGAATGTTATAAATAGTCACAGCCTCTGTCGGGGCTCCCGAGACGGCTCGGCTGCCAACTTCTCCTCCCTTGTGAGTGGCGTGCCCCGATTTTCTCTGCAACTCACCCCTTCCCATCCTCCATCCCCTTTCTCCTGCCAAAGCGCAATGAGTTTCACTGAAAAAGTTTCACTTTGACCTATACCTGTATCAGGAGTTACTGCTTTTTGGATCTAAAGGGACTTTTTAGGGCACTAATCATCCTTCTGGGCAAGGGGGTACTTGGCGTGGAGGTCCTAAAGCTAAAGGCTCATCAGGATTCGCCGCACAGTGCTGGGGCTTTTCGGCGGGGAGGGTTTAGGAAGGCAAGGAGAGAGCAAGGCAATAAACATCTCTCTAATGGGCACGTCTGCGACGGCAGCCGAGACAAACGCACTGGAGGCATTTTCGTTTCCCCGAGACGGCAGCCGGAGTTTACCCTCTACAACGAGCCCCTGCAGCCGTTAATGACTGAAAGAGCCACTTCCTATAATTAGATTTTCATAGGTGAAATGAATTTAGGCAGGCTGCGGTGAGTGATTACGAGACTTAATGATGGTCTCTTTCCGTGCCCGCGAGGATGCTCGGGGAAAGCTGCATCCCGGTTATCTTCACCAGAGGCAGGCGCGGCGTAATTCGATATATTTTACGCAGCGAGGAGAATGGACTCCTGGTAGGCTTAACGTCTCTACAGCCCCTTCCAGGCACGAGCAGGGAGAGACAACTGCGATGGGGGAGTAAGATACAACACAGGGAAATCTCTGTCATCCTGGTGCATACACACACATCCCCCTCTGCCACCCCCCGGGCAGGCAATAACATAATTTACCCTCATTAACATCAGCTTGCTTAGCACCAGCCTTATCCCTTGTCCACCTGGGATGCAGGATGCTGTTTCTGTATCCCCCATCAACACTCCTGCTCTAAAACTACCCTTTATCAGAGCAGATTTGCTGTCTTTTCCGCAAATCACATTTTTGACAGGGCTGTCGGAGCTCCCTGGGAAGCTGCTCTAGAACCTGGCTGGGTTTGCTCCCCAAAAAAGTACAAGCTGGGTCATGGCAGTTTTCAGCCTGTCCATGGGAAGACAGAGGTGATGGAGCATCATTTTTTTTAGTCTCCCTCCACGAGCGGCTCTCGGGAAAAAATAAAGCAGAATCACAATTGCTCCCAGTCTGAGTCTTTCAGCAGCTGCAGGCCCGGTGGTGTATGGATGTCACAGCTTTAATAGTCCTTTCAAAACAGGCTGTGGACATGTCGTGGTTTAACTCGGCAGAAAGCTAAACACCACACAGCCGCTCGCTCACTCCCCACCCCCCCCGCCCCAGGGGGAGAGAATTGGGAAAAAAAAAAAAAAGGAAAATTTGTGGGGTTTTGTGGGTTGAGATAAAGACAGTTTAATAGGACAGAAAAGGAAGGGAAAATAATAATAATAGTAGTGATTAAAATAATATAATAAATTAGACTATACAAAACAAATGATGCACAATGCAATTGCTCACCACCCACTGACTGATGTCCAGCCAGTTCCTGAGCAGCAGCCCCCGGCCAGCTTTCCCCCCAGTTTATATACTGGGCATGATGTCATATGGTCTGGGATATCCCTTCGGTCTGTTGAGGTCAGCTGTCCTGGTTGTGTCCCCTCGCAACACCTTGTGCACCGCAGCCTCCTCGCTGTTGGGGTGAGGTGAAAAACTGAGAAGTCTGTGACTTAGTGTAAACTCTGCTCAGCAAGAAATAAAACATCAGTGTGTTATCAACATTATTCCTATCCTAAATCCAAAACAGAATCACAGAATCAACTAGATTAGAAAGGACCTTGAAGATGATAAAATCCAACCGTTAACCCAGAACTGACAGTTCCCAACTCCCCCAGATCCCTCAGCGCTGGCTCAGCCCGACTCTTCAACCCCTCCAGGGATCCCGGGGACTCCCCCCTGCCCTGGGCAGCCCATTCCAACGCCCAACAGCCCCTTCTGCACAGAAATCCTTCCTCAGAGCCAGCCTGACCCTGCCCTGGGCAGCTTGAGGCCATTCCCTCGGGGCCTGGCGCTGGCTCCTTGGCTCCAGAGACTCATCCCCCCTCTCTGCCCCCTCCTGGCAGGGAGTTGCAGAGGGCCAGGAGGTCTCCCCTCAGCCTCCTCTTCTCCAGACTGAACCCCCCCAGTTCCCCCAGCCGCTCCCCAGCAGACCTGTGCTCCAGACCCTGCCCCAGCTCCGTTGCCCTTCTCTGGCCACGCTCGAGTCATTCAATGGCCTTTTTGGGGTGAGGGGCCCAAAACTGAACCCAGTCATTGAGGTGCAGCACAAAACACAAAACACAGCACTATACCAGCTACTAGGAAATAAATTAACTCTATCCCAGCCGGAACCCAGGACAGGACATAAAAGGTTGGTTTGTCAATCCGTCAGTCACCCAGGGCTAAGCCACTAATTCTGCTGCATTGCTGCAGTTTGCATTGAACAATCTGGCTTTCCAAGATCAAAAAATCTTCAACTTCAGTGAAGGGTTGCAGCTGCAGCCCTCCCCGATGACGGCACTCTGGAACAAGAAGGTGATAAACTCAAGGGTTTATCATCCTTAAATACCCTAATTTCCTTATTTCTTCTGGAGCTCATAGTCCTCTTTGCTGGCATGATGTCACCCAGCGACTGGCTACGATAGCGCTATCCGACATGCCAAAACTCTTTCTGCCAAAATCCATCCTCCGGGTCTGATTCACCCGGTGTGGAACAGGAGAACAGCTCTGCGATGTGGATTTGGAACTGGGGGGGTTGGCATCACTCACTGCCCCCCCTGAACCCCCCAGGTCCAGCCCAGGGAGCTGTGCCCAGGCTGGCACCACACTGCTCCCATTTGCTGGTGGGACCCTCTCCTGGGGACCCCGTAACGTGCCAGTTGATGCCAGGTTTCCCCTGGATTTAGTAGCCTGGAGCTGTTAAACCACCCCCCCGGCTCCCAGCACAGTGCTGCTCTGGGCTGGTTTTGTGCTCTCTGGTACCAGCTTCAAGCACAGCTCGGGCAATTTCCAAACTGTCAAGCAGAAAATGAGAAATAATCAACTCTCAGACCTAGTAACATACAAAATTTACCATTTTTCTTTCAGATGCCATTCTGGCTCCTTCAGTGCCAAGGCCATCTCCAGCAGGATGCTCCCGAGGTGCTCTCCCACGCCTCAAATTTCCTATGAGTTTCTATCCCAAAGTAACATTTTCAGGAGGTTATAAAAAGCAGTTTTACATTAGCGAACTTAAATAGCGGCCCAGAGTCCATCTTCCAGCGAATACAGCACAATAGGACTCCTGCTGGAAATATAATCAGCACTTGTGGGGAAGTTCATAACTGGGGGAGAAGAGAGTTTTAAAAGAAAGAGAAAGAAAGAAAGAAAGAAACTCTCTTTCTGCAGTGGTAGTTGAATTAGACCCCTTCGAACGCCAGCATCGAAGCGTGGAAACTGGCACTGAATAACTGCAACAATCATCTGCACCTGTCTGTTGACCACTAAATTTTAAGAGAGCGCTATTTAAAAGCAAATTGTTGGATATTCCTTCATCTGCAGCAGCTAGCCGACATTTAGATGAAATGGCTGCCCTCCAAGAAAATAGCAAAATAATGACAGAAAAGCAGCCGGCTCTAAATACAACAAAGCACGAGAGGACAAAGTCAAGATTAAAACTGCTCTCACGCTGGGGACATGGGCTAGGTTCATTGAAGTGATGTATTGCTGTTCCCACTCTTGCCCGGAGCAGCTGCTGAAGCTATAACAGGCCACGTACAAATCTTGCAAGCCATGCCCTAGCAGGACACCTGTAATAACTGGGCTTTTAGATATAGGAGATGCACGAAATGGAGCGTCCCAGGCTCTGAGGAGAGCAAAGGGCTCCGTTAATCAACACCGATGCACAAAACACAGAGGAGACCCTACCAGGCTGTTTATCCCCAAAAATTCATGAAGGCAAACTATCAGGTTTCCACTAATCCCAGGGGTGATTCCTGCAGGCATGAGTGTGGGAGAACACCGGAGCCCTGCCAGAGGTGTCCATCCCCAAAAAGCCTTGAGGAGAATTTTCCCCATTTGACTGCTGCCATTTTTTTGCCAGCGTTGGCTGAGCTCATCCCTCGCACAGCTTTGAGTTGCAAAACATTCCAAAGCATTACATTCTTTTCCTCTGTTCATGGTGGCCCTTGCTCTTCTGTGCAGTTTCTCTGTCTAATAATGGCTTTGCACACACTTCATCCTTTGCCACAGAGGAGTGTTATTAAAAGGTCTCTCTCCTCTGCTCAGCCAGCTGTCCTCATAAAATGTGGAAATTTAATACCTCTGATGAGCTCCACTCTTCTGTCAAATAGGGTAGGAATCAGCCAGCAAGTTAGAGAATTAAATAAAAACTCAGAAATTGAATTTGTTTCATTTTCTTAGGAATCCAAGCTAGAAAACATGGTCCAACCTACTAGAGAGAGAGCAAATGTCTGTCCTCACAGTCAGCTCCCAGACCTGGGAGGACAGAGAGACACCCCAAAGTGCCGTCCCATGCACACACACACACTATCCTCTACAGACATTTCCCAGGTGACCCTGTCAGATGAGGCTGAAACACCCAACAGCATCATCAGCCTGTGTGCGTGTGTTTGCAGTCAGCTTGTGGCTCTGAGCTTGCGAATTGGAACGTGAACATTTTCATTCTGCATGGAAATCGCTCGTCTTGCAGAACCAGCATAGACCCCACGTGGCTTTAATCCACCAGCCGAAGCTCTGCTCTGACATTCACACTTTTTTTACACCATTTTCGCTAGAAAATAAAATTATTCCTGTCCTAAGCCAGTTGAAGAGAAAGGCATGATCACTGGCAAAGCCCCTCCTGGTCTCTGATGGTCAACAGCAGCAACGTTAAACCAGCCAGTAGCATATCCACATGAAATACATCACCCACTTCCTAATTTTGAGCGTTCAGATCCCAAGCCAACCCCAAACCATGGCAAGTTTAAGGCCAGCTCACAGCCACATGTGGAAGCAGCCCCAATACATCAGCTGTGAAGGAAATGTGTGATTTTCCCTCTGCCAAAGAACTTTGAACAAAAATAGAAAGAGTCCTTGGTGAGCACTGAAAACAGATTTGGTTCCAGAAGCATCCAGCTCACAGATGGACCACCTTAAAAAAAAAAAAAGAGCATTACCACCAAGGTATAATGAAAAACAGTACCATTTTATTTGGTATATCGTGAGCTGCATCTCCCTGCCGTACCCGCTGTAACTGGAGTGCCGGCTGTAGCAGGTACAGCCATATCTGTAAAAATCTTCAAATGTTGCCTCCAGGCAAGCAGTTAATCTTCTTTCCCTTTGTTGATAATATTTTTTCTGTAGGTTGTATCTGTTAAAATGCAATTTGCACTCCCCAAATCGGAGGACAGGCTTCACGACAAGGAGAAGCCTCACGCCGAGACGCTGATGTGCTTTTTCCACCTCCCAGCCCAGCAACGGCTGCCACCGGTACCACGTATTCCATCTCTAAACACAATAAAGTTTCATTGTTCATTAGGATGGCTGCAACCAGGCTTTGGCGGAGCGATCAGATAATTGTTTCTAAAAGCACAACATCTTTACGATGCCTTAACGTGATGCTTTAAAGTATTGTTGGGAAATTAATCGTGTGCAGGAGGTAGGGGATTTCAGCCTTGCGAACAGTGTTATGCTATAAATGTTGAAAAAAAAAAGAGAGATCCATAGAGATCCGTAGGGCTGAAGGCAATCAAGAAGTTACTGAGCTCATCCACTTCCTCAGCCACAATCAACTTCATCAAGCCATTCCCACGAGATCTTCATCTGACCTGTCTTAAAAACCTTCTATGACGAAGAGGTCAGTCTCCCTGGTCATCTACCCCAGGCTCGCTCTTTCATTAGTACAAACGCATAAATAAAACCAGCACTGCTGAGCAAACGACCCAATTCCTGTTTGTACACCCTGTGCAGCGTGTGGGTCTTACACAGGAGCCGGGCCCAGGTGACCCACACCCGTGTGGGGTCTCACCCTCAGTCCTTTCCCCAGCACCGCTCTCTGGTCCTTCCCCATCCTGCATTTCTGCTGCTGATTGCTTCTGCTGGACAGTAAAACCTTCACTGAGAGCCATTCTGGTTTTCTCAGACCATTTTTTTTAGATAGTTTAGTTCCACATCAGTTTTCCAATCTGGTTTCCCTGCACCTCCCAGGCTGATGCCAGCATGGTGGGACCATCTTCAGCCAACGTGCACCTGGTGATCACTTCCCCTAGTGTCCCTTGGTTTTTGTTTTAGCTTTTCAAATTTTCTCACCATTTGTTTTCATCATTCTTTTCTGCTGATTTTTAGTAATCAGGCTTCATATATGCCTCTTTTTTGACTAAGACTGACAAAGATTACTTTGAGGAGTTGCCCCAACATCTTAGCATCTTCCCCAGAAGATCCCGCCTGCCATTCCACATGGTGCTTTGTCTCCTGAAAATACACTGGGTTTTGTTTGGGCTTTTTTCATGCCATAGTGACTTCCAGCCAATTGGTTTTTCATCTTCATTAAGCCAACTCACCCTCCCCCTTCAGCTAGGCCAAGTCTAGAAGCTCCACTTTTCCAATCACTTATTTCACCTTATTTTATACCTGTGAAAATAAAAAAAAAAAAAAATCAGCTTCTAGTCACTTGCAGTTCTTGTATTTCTTAGCTGACATCCTGCCAGATGGGGAGTTTGCACCCACTGGACTTGAGATGGTCTGTTAATTGTGTTTCTCCAGCACACTAAGAGCAACTCCTGAACCAGCACACGTCCATCAGCGATACGGGTGATGTATACCATGATAAGAAGAGAGCTGAAGCTACTGCTTGTTCAGAAAGTAGAAAAAACCTTAATGGCACGGGATTTGTCATAGGTGACCAGCAATGCAAGTTCATGGCCTCCGCTCTAGCACAATGTTAGTTACCTTGCCCAAAAGATCACAGCACTGGGACCACCTCGGTCTGGTTTAGGAGGCACCACTGCCTGCTGAAGGACTCTGAGCAGTAAACCCTCTCAGACATATTTGTCCTGGCAGCAGCTGAGAGGACAGGTGGATCCCAAAGCCTGTCATTCACTACCAAGAGCAGCTTTCAGCGCCACCTTCATGGAAGAGCTCAATTTTAAAACCAACAGCCAGGCTTCAAATCCCAGGCCTGTTGTTTAGGATTGTTATCATGCTTCAAACACCGCCAGAGAACATGTGTGTCACACATACCCAACTTCAACATTTAGTTTGGAAGATGGCTTCTGCTCAGCTTGGGTTACTCTGGACACTGTGCTTTGGCCAATGAGCTACATTGTGTTCTCTTTGTTCGCAGCAGGATGCGATAGTCCAAACCAACACAGACACACACCAGCACCACACACGAGCAAGCCTTGACATCTCCCTGGAAGGGACAGTGCATCCTATTGACAGCAGCTCTTGTTTTGGTCTTCACAGGAGCCAGTTGTCCATCTCAGGTCTGTCTGTGCTCCTCACAACAGGAGATATGAAGACTTAACTTCTCTTTTCCAAGAGAAGACTTAACATCTCTTTTCCGAGAGCCTGCTCACCTGAGAGCATGGGAAAAGGAAAAAGCAGCCAGCTCAAGGTCCAACAAAATAACGAGCTAGAGAGACAACCAAGTGGACAACTTTAAGATGTATAAATTATCATCGCTTGCCCCAGTATAGTTAAAAAAAAAAAATCAATCTTTATAGTTGGAAAATGACAGCAGCTTATTTAATTTATGACAAAACCAAAGACAAGAGGAGAATAGCATTGAAGATTACACTCGCCGAGTGCAATGCTCTCCTGTAATGTAATGAAATGAGTTAAGAGCAAAGTGAATTAGTGCTACAGGCTGACCTCATCCCACTAATCCCGGAGAGCAATAAGAAATGGAAGGTTGCATTCGCCAGCTTGGTTTTCAAGGTCAGTGAGGACCAAAGTGGCCAGTCTCCTCTCCCTGTGATTTTAGTATTAAGTGAGCAGCTGGCTGTGATCCTCATAATTTATTCTAACAAGGAGAATTACTCCCAGTGCCTTTGACAGGTGGGTAACTCCTTCAGGAGCAAGGAGAGCATGAGAATGAGGGGCTGCAGGTATCAAACCAGCTCCCACGCCCAGGTACTCGGTCATCTCTTGGTATTTGGTAATTTGCACCAAGCAGATCGATAGCAAGTGGTGGTTCACCCCGGCACATCCTGGATGCATCACTCTTGGATTGATCCTGAGGTGGTCACCGTCCATCCTACTCTCGGCTCCTAAATTATTCCCATCTCCCTCTTGTGCCTTTGCTCAGAAAAAGTTATGGATGTTTTAAAACGAGTTTTGTTTCAAAACTGTATTTGTCATGCCCTGATGAGAACTTACCCCTGAGCAAACCGCCTATAAAGTTTTGATGGTGGTAATTAGCCGCCTGCTGAGCTGGGTGTTTCTGCAGGTAAGATTGTCCTCTGCAGGGAAAGATGACTCGAGACCCTGGTACAAGACCCTGGTCAATGAAGTGGTTTGCAGATTTATGTACTCCGGCTGCAGCTCCAGCTCCGGCTCGGGGCTGAGTTTCAGAGTGTGTGGAGGGCTGTACACCACCGATTCACCATCCCGCCTGGGGACGGGCAGGAGCTGGTTACACCCGGAGAGCTGCTCCCGCAGTCAGGAGCTGAAGGCAGACAGGGTGGGGGTCTGGCAGGAGGGTTTGTTCAGGGGAGGGTGATGCTGGAGCAGACCTGACCTTCTGCGTTATCCAACAGAGAGGAGAGAGGTGCATGAGGATGGGCACTGCAGCTTGTTCAGGGACCGATAGACTTACCAGATCAGACTGCCATCAGCTTTGATGGAGCCAGTGTCAGAGCAGCTTTCTTGCAGAGAAAGGCTGGAGTACGCAGCATCATCTCTTTTGGGAGATGGACACCTGGGCTGGAAGCTGAGCTGCAGGAAATAGAGCAAAGGCAGCATTTCTCTCTGTGATGCGCACAGAGGGATCCATCCTTCTCTCATTTTCATGACCGTCACTATTGATCTCATTGAGTTATGCCTGAGCTGTGATTGAAGAGGAAGGGAAAAGGGGGGAGATCATTTCAAAGTCAGTGAGAACGCTGCTTTTGAGAGGCAAAAATCACCAGACCCATCAAAGAGAACTGTGTCTCTGTATGCAATAGGCTAAGGTCCAAAACAGGAAAAGTCAGGATAAATCACCAATAGATATTGTCCTGTCTACAGCTGTGAGGGATCAGGCACAGATGACTCCACGAGGTGCTGTATGAGGAATAAAACCATCGTAAACAACCGGGGAAGCTGCAAATATACCTGCAGGAGCTTAGCACCTGCAAAGTAGCAAATTTCATCAAGCTGGTGTTTAAGTACCCAGGTTTTCACTTGCGCTTATGGTTCTTTAGCTTGAACATCCAAAAGCAGTGATGACCTACCTCAAGGAGCACCTATATTGCCTTGCACATGTGACAGTGTCAGAAATGGCAGAACGCAAGCATTTCCAGCTGTCCTTCAGCTCCTGTTTCTGAGCTCTCTCCATTCATCCAGAAATGTCCATCATTCAGCTGATACCACTGCAAAAAAAATGGGACCAGAGCCTAGGGCAAGTGTTCTTGCAAGACAGGAGCATTTTGCTCTCAGATCCTACATTGGAGAGACTTTTACAGGGCACAGGGTCAGATCTGAGCAGGAGCCCTGCTACAGCTGCCAGCACACCACCCCAAAGAAAGGCCAAACTCCTTAGATCTAGCGTCAGGCGACGGGGTTGGGGGCCATTGAGGAATGTGGCTTCAGTATAGCTAAAATTTAATTTAACTGCAAAACTCATTATGTGCGGGAGCCTGAAGTCCTGGGTAACCATCATACCACATATGAAGTGCAAATAAATTTTACTAGCAGAGGTTTTGCTTGGTTTGGGTGAGCACTCAGGCCTATAGACCTTTTGGAAACTTCTTAAATCCCCAGCTCTCCACAGCTAATCCTGTGAGATCACCAATGTGACTGTTTCAAGCCTGAGGCAATGGAAATTGTTGATACCTGAGCATGCCTGAAGAAATTTAAAGGCTTCACTAGGAAGCCTCACATGGAGCTCAACTAATCTGTACCCCTCTCCTTTCAGCGGAACCCAAGATGTGGAGAGTTGCCATAAGACTTCCCGGCATATCTGCACAATGTCAAGAGTTCAGACCATGGGAGAAGGTTAATTGAGCATCGCTGCTTTGTGTGTGTACCACCCAGACCACGGGGAAACATCCGGAGATGTCTTGTGTCATGAAGACCAAAGGCAATGTAATGTCAAACCACGCTGGAAAAAACACGGCCTGTATCCCAGCCAGAGGCAAGGCAGAGAAGAGTAGATGTAATTTTCATCGAATCATGGCATGGTTTGGGATGGAAGGGACCTTAAAGATCACCCAGTGCCACCCCCTGCCCCGGGCAGGGCCACCTTCCACCAGCCCAGGTTGCCCAAAGCCCCGTCCAACCTGGCCTTGAACCCTTCCAGGGAGGGGGCAGCCACAGCTTCTCTGGGCAGCCTGTGCCAGGGCCTCACCCCCCTCACAGGGAGGAATTTCTGCCTTACATCTCGTCTAAATCTCTGCTCTGTCAGTTTAAACCCGTCACCCCTCATCCTATCCCTCCCTCCTTTCCCGCAGCCCCTTTCAGCCCTGGGGGGCCGCTCTAAGGTCTCCCCGGAGCCTTCTCTCCTCCAGCTGAACCCCCAACTCTCCCAACCTGTCCTCACAGGGGGGGCTCCAGCCCCCCCAGCATCTCCGTGGCCTCCTCTGGCCCCGCTCGAGCAGGTCTGTGCCCACAACACACAGCTTTCCCCTAAAAGAATAGTTTTGAGCCTGATCTTCACCCTCCAACACAACTGCCTTGTGCAGAATGTGGGGTTTGGAAAACTCATCAACCAGGTGGGATGCAGCCCCATCAACACCACACAGCCATTTTAAGGCATTTTCCATCAGAATGACAATTAATGCAGGAGTAAGGTGAGGAAGCAGCAGCCTGGTGGGACAGCACCACTGCCAGCATGGCTTTTAACACAGGCAGCCCTGGCTGGGCTGGCCCCGGAGGCACACGGCCAGGCTTTTGCCCCAAACCCTCTGCCTTTCCGTGGCCGACGTTCACTATCAGCGGAGGCAGCTCCAACCCTTGGCAGTGTGTGCTTTCAGACTGCAGCTCTAAAAATGTCACCGCTGCTTCTCATTTACATGTTTCTATTAATCATTTTCTCCCTTCACACACAGCCTAATCAAGGGGGACAAGCACACATTCCCTCTAACCGATTCCTATTTTTCCTCATTACATCCTTTGTTCCAAACCTCTGCTTTCCCATCTGGCATTAAACCCTGAGACCCCCCATCCAAGCTGTCCTTTGACTGTCTCTGTAGGGACAACTATGCTTTAGTTGTGTAATCAATTAGCCAGGAACCGGACCACTGGCTCGGATACCTTCTTAGAGCAGCCTTAATTTTGATTAATATCTCTTCATGACTTTAAAACCATATAGGCATGGTTCCCTGCCCAGCCATGCTTGCTAAAATCATAAATCAATCTATTCCATTCCCTCCAGACACACCAAGACCTTTCTAGTTGCAGCCATCCAGCTACTGCCACCACAGAGCATTATTTACTGGGTTTACTTCATCCCTCCGCAGAGAAGAAATCCACTCACCGAAGCCAAAAGAGCCAGAAACGTGTGTTTATTTTAAAGTAATTAAAAGTTACCTCCTGTGGACAATATGCTTTTGAACAGCTCTATCCACACCGAAAAGGCTGGGAGCAAACGCTTTGCTGCTCGCCTAAAGGGTCACCCCAGCCACTCTCACACGGAGATTTTGCCCATCATCACGTCCTCAGCACCGGCCTAGAGGGGAGCTGGAGGAAAAATACACACACATGCATGTGCTCACATACCTATATATAAAAAAAGTTCTCAGCTTTGGACACCAGTCAGTTTAGGTCCTCAGAAGCCATGTGACACAGCTCAAGGTCCCATTTCAGAGCCCCAGACAAGCCCACTTTATGCCTTCTTGCTGCTCAAAGCCCTTCCCATCCCATTATAGCCCAGCCACTCAGCCCTCTGGGAGAAAAACACCAAAGAAATAATGCTTTCTTTTACATTTTCTGTCTTTTTCCCTTTCTGTCACCCTAGCCCAAGGCACAGGTTTTGGGGTCTGATCCTCAGAGTGGAATCCAGGGCACTGTCACTGGTAAAGCAGGAAAGTAAATGGGGAGCCCCAAGTGTGGCCATGCTACAGAAGTGCTCTGAGAGGCTTTCGGACCTACAGTCCCCCAGAAGGAGAGGGGACACCCTTTAAGCAGGGAAACTGCAAATAGGAGAGACACATCATCTGTTTAATAAATATTTTGAAATACGACACTGGCAGGGATAAGATAAAACGATGCTACTCTGTAATAAGAGATTCAAGGGTTATTTGTCAGTCCACAGGTCCTTACCGCAGAAACTGAGTTTTCAGCCAACGCTCTCATCAGCTCTCAAGCTAGAAATGATCGGGTTTTTGTGTTGCAGCAGGATGGACACCCACAACCTAGGCCAGCCCTCTGGGGAAGGAAGCATTGCTCCATCCCACTCCCCTGGTACTTCTGGGATAGCCTCTCTGCAAACAAAACCACTCAAAGTATCTTTTCCCCTTGGTTGCAAAGATATAACTATCAAAGGTATAAATATCAAACTGCAAAGCCACATCAGGGCTGGTGTGGTGCAGCAGGGACCATGGCCAAGTTCCGGAGCAGGCATGGATGGATGAAGGACCTCAGCTGAAGACTGGGGTTGGCCCCAAAATATCCCAAGGGGGCTGGAGGACAGAACAAGGTGATAATTTCAGTTTGTAAGTCCATATGCATCCAGCAATATGGTTTATAGCCCAGCTGCAGCAGCTGTACCAGGGGCCAGTGAAATGCAGCATGCCCCAGAGGGACCCAAAGGCAAACTGAGACAGGAGGTTTTCCTGAAGCACCTGGACCACAATGCTGGAGCAGATGTCTGCCGGTGTAAAAAGATCTGAAGCACCAAAGCCACTGCATCTTCCAGTTGTCCTTCAAGGAGGGGCAAGTATCTCCGGCACAGGGACAGAAAAAGGCACAGCCAGAGGGAAAGTCTGCTGAGGCTCCTCCAGGGAGGGCTACGTCTGGGTAGCTGAAAGAAAAAAACATTGCAAAGGCACCTGACAGCCACATTTCAGTCTGGCTTTGGAGAAATACAAGGGATTTAACCATCACCTGAGAACAAAGTCTGAGCATTTCGCCAGGGACAAGCGACCCAGCAGAAAATGCCTTAAGGTGCATATGAGTAACGGTCCGTTTTTCCACCTTCCCCACGAGGATCCCACAGCCCAAGTCTGCTTAAAACCAATCCCTGTGTTTTTTCCCATGGCAGAAGGGACACACGGGACCAGCCACCCGGCAGTGCTGATGGGATTTTGTAAGCCACATAACCCAGTGCCGATAAGATTCCTCTGCAGTCATTTGTTCTAAATGCCAGAATATGCTTCGGGAGCTCTGACATTTGGGGAATAAAAGTAAGCGATGACCAACTCCCCTCTCTTCATTAGCTCCTGTAATTGGTGTTACCTGCAGAAGGAAGCACAGCCATCGTGCAGAAACCAGAACCTGCAAGTGTTGGGTGACAAAAGGTCCATTCGGGATCGGTTCAGTCACTGATGGGTGCAGCAGCTCACCCCCCTCTCCATCCCCAACAGCAACACCAACCCCTTGTTTCTCCTGCCTGTGGCATGCTAAAGTATTTATTAAAAAACTCCCCATTCAGCTCTCAGATAATAATAATGTGCTTTACTGCATTTATCACTGCTACTGAACACAGCTTTATGCCTACTAATCATTTAATGTGCCTGCACCTCACTGCAGAGGGGTAACTGATCATTGCAAGTGGAAGCCAAATCTTCAACCAAGGTGGACTTCAAACCCAACCACCAGTTAAAAGGGGAGGGACACATTTCTGGATATGTTTGATCCTAAATTACCATCTCTCTTCCTGCTACTAAATCTGCTGGTATCAGAGGAAACACTGAGTAAGCCATAACTTCATGTTTCACCTCGCATAGGGGGAATGTCAGCATCATAATCATTCAAGACCAAACCCAAACGCTCCCAAAAAAATGTGGAAATGTCCCACAGCCCCACAAAATTCATCATGAGCTCTACAAGTGACTCACAGTTGGATCTGAAAATGTTTGCTTGAGAATATCTAGACTTGGGGGACCTGTTTGACCCCTGTAAAGTCTTTAGAAGGGTTGACCCAGTGGAGCCAAATCTTGTGAGGCCAGCACAGCCCCGAGCTCCCCAGGCCACAGCCCAACCATATGCAGGGACAAACACAGGAGAACCGAGCTGGGCATCGATCTTGTGCCACCAGCTGCTGTGACATCTCACATCAAACACTGGCAAAGAGCAGGAGAAACATAACAGAGTTTTACAGCTCGTGTGAGCACACCTGTGTTGCAGACAAGATGCCATAAACCCAGGGCATAACTCCAGAGGATTTTCTGCTCTTCTGAGTCACAGACCATTTATTTGCCAGGGTTTGTATAGTGCTTACCCAGAGTATACGCAATCAAAGTGGTGATAAACAATGCCTGCTCACACACACACACAAAAAAGTGTATATCTGTGTTCTTAGATATTCCAAAAAATCAGCTAAACAAAAGGTGGTCCTGAGCAAAGCTGAGCCCTCAGGGAGGAGCTGGCTGCTGGGCTGCACCTGCTGTTCAGAGCAAGGTGATGTTTTTCCCATCACTGCAAGGGAGTTAACAGAGAAGCAAAAAGTAATTAAGCCATCAGAAGGCACAGCAGACATGTCAGGATCCCAGGTTACGAGGGGATTTCTACAGCATACATGAAATCCTAGTTAAAATTCTCACATTTTCCACATGAAATCCCAATTCCGCAGAGTTTCTGCAAGCAGAGGAGGAGGATGGAGAAGAGCAAGGCAGAGCATGCCAAGGAGAGTGTGCTGAATAAGCAAAGCCCCTACTGCAAACCATGAAGCTTTAACTGGAGGCAGGACTTCAGCTACACTCCATGGGATCACCTCCAAGAAATCCCTGAATTTGGCACCGGTTTCCCTTTGCAGAGCTCACCTACGAGCCCCTCCTGGCAGAGGGCTGGGGGAAGCATCACACTGGTGATTTTAGAATTGGTTTTATTCGCCAACGCAAACACGAGCTGTCAGTGCAACAAAAAGGGCCCCTCACTCCCACATGTCTTTACTCTGATGAAATATTAACTTTAAGCCACCATCACTGGCTCGATAAGCCTCCTTCTACCTGGTGGCAGAAGAAAATTATAAAAATCCACAAGGCTGTCGAAGGCAGCAACTCGACACGGCTGCAGGATAAAGCCAGACAGCTGAAGCTACACAGAGGGAGAGGAGGGGCAGCTTCACTCTCTCAGGGGATGCAAGATAAGGAATAACTCATTTTGTGTCCTACAAGTTATTTTTCCCCATGACAGAGCACAGGTGGTCACCTCTGCACCCCTCTGTATTTCAGCTGCCCTTTCTTCCCCCCTTCAAGCTCTTTTTTGGTTTTAATCTTGGGGTTTTCTTTCCCCCAAAATAAGACCTGAGCTGGATGCAACTCTTCTGCAAATGCAGCAGACCTGATTTCTGTCCCTACCACCACCACCATCCCCTGCTGCTCAAAATAAGCAAGGAGAAACACA
Source organism: Athene noctua (assembly GCF_965140245.1). Lineage (NCBI taxonomy): Eukaryota > Metazoa > Chordata > Aves > Strigiformes > Strigidae > Athene > Athene noctua. The sequence goes on along the minus strand of NC_134042.1, from coordinate 50,506,590 downwards.
GTGCATATCCCAAAACATCCCCAGCAAGTCCCAACAAGGGCTTCACAGCCCGACAAGAGCTCACCTGGAAAATCATGGGTGGGGGCACACAGGTACACAAACAAATGTGGGGTGATGCTCTTCCTCTGGGTGATTTTCAGCCCCCGTGGGATTTTCTGGGGGATTTTCAGCCCACGGCTCACCTACCGACCCCGGTGCCACCTGTCCCATGGGAAGCACGCACAGAAAACCTGGGGGATTTTATTCACCTTGAAGGAAACCATCTGCTTCACAAGCTGCAAATACAACATGCTCCCTTGGAGCATAAATGTATTTTCCAAAATCTCACACTTCTGGACTTCTCCTAATTAGAAGAGTCTCCTGAACTCCTATCAACAAGGCAGCAACCCGGAGTTTACTCAGCACAATATTATTTAAGATTTAACTGCAATTAAAGTGCAATTCTAATTGATCTGGCCTCACAAGATTAAGATATTTGAGAACGGCAGCAGCTCTGTTGCAACTCTAGCCAGCACTCTGAACATAGAATCATCACAGACTGGTTTGGGTTGGAAGGGACCTCAAAGCCCATCCAGTGCCACCCCCTGCCCCAGGCAGGGCCACCTTCCACTAGCCCAGGTTGCCCAAAGTCCCGTCCAACCTGGCCTTGAACCCTTCCAGGGAGGGGGCAGCCACAGCTTCTCTGGGCAATCAGTGCTGTTAGTCTCTGTGTATTTACACTCTCTATTTGAGTTGAAATTATAATAAAATATTATACATTGCTCAGCAAGCTGATGTCTCGGCTACACTGGAAATCCTGCTAATGGGGAAGACAGCAGTTTGATTTTTAAGTTTGTTTAAAGCAGTTTTAACACTAAACAAGTAAACATTTATAACTGAATAAATAGTTTTCAGTTTAGTCAAGGAGCATTCAGTGGATGTTGGCATAAATATTCAGTTATGGAAATTATTTGATTGAAATAGATTTTTACATGCCATAAATAAACATTGTCTGCGATGAACACACTCCCAACAAGCGGCACGAATTAGAGAGCCACTGATGCCTAATGCCAGCCTTTGAAAATGTTTTATTTAGAAGCACTTCTACTCACCACACAGCGAGCCAAATCCCATCTGCCTGGGGTTTCCTAGATGTTCATCCCACCACGTTATTAAACACTCAGAGAAGAAGTGTGGCTGCACGGGCAGTGTGGTGGGTGCAGGCACCGGGACGGGGCAGGTTTAGCACAGGACTGTGCCAAAGAAGCAAATAAAATTGTAAATCCGGAGCCTGCGACATGGGAACATCACTGCAGAGCCAGCCTGTTTGGTGTTGGCCACCTGCAGAAACCAGAAATCTGTGTGTTTTACCAAAATGTGCTGTGGGTTTGTTGGGAACAGAGCTATGGCTGGGTGCGAGCGCAGGAGCGATGCTCTCCCCTGAGCAGAGAGAATCGTCCCAGCACTCAGCACAGCTTTTAGCCACGTGAAGCGACACATAGATGCAAGTAAGACTTTACTAAAATATATTTATTCATAAATGCCCTCAAGTTCAGGAGTATTTGTGGTGCCAGCCCGAGTGGGGATAGCTCTGCACAATCTTGTAAAGAAGCAGATGAACTCAGCATTAAGTTGGAGAAAGTCAGGGATGACCTGACCAGGGATAAACAGCACTTTCCTGGTTTGGATGTGGTTTTAAGCTTTCTGTCCAAAATGACAGCGTGTGCAGGAGCAGAGCACAAGGCCAGCCGTGAAACTGAGCCCAAAGCACAGAAACACAAAAGCAGAAAGGCAAGAGCTGGAATTTCGGTTTGGGTGTCACACCTGTGCCACCACCACAGTCACACAGGGCCCGAGCAGCAGCGAGGAAAGGGCTGTGTCCCAATCCTGCCGTCCAGCAAGGATCCAAAACACAGAGATTTTTCAAAAGCAAGTGAGCACAGGGCACCCGCAGGACAAACTCTCTGCACACTACGTTTTACTGAGACACCCCAGGTATTTCTGGGCACGACCGCTCAGGCACATCACGCTGCAGGACTGCAGCTCGCCCCAGCCTTCGCCGAGACGATGAAACTGCGGGCAGACTGTGCCACCTAGCTTCTTCAGACACAGACTGCTGGTTCTCTTGCACACACCACTCAGCCCTACGCACTGAATGTGTCTGTGTTTCCAGGGATGGTAGAAACCCCCATATCTTTGGGGGTGGAAATCTATACTCTGCCGTGAGCCTCTCCCCGGCACAGATGGGGCGGTGGGTGCAGGGATGGAGACTCTGGGTAAGACCCCGCCTAGGGTTTATCTTGGAGAAAGCTTGCCTGGCTTTACACCCGAGTAACACCAAGTGCCATCAGTGGTGATCTGCAGAGTGGGGTGACCCACTGTTACCTCAAATAAACAACCAACTGCCAAAAATTAAAAATTTATTAACACAATTAACTGGCTCTCTGCAAATTACAGGTCCAAATGTCTGCGAGAGAAGAATAGAACAACTTCCTAGGGTTTAACCACAACCCAAAACGCTCCATCACTCACATCACAAGTGACAGCTCTCAATCGTGAGGACCTGCTCAGGGCAGCATCCTGACCCAAGGCACCTCGAGGAGTTTACCTGGGCAGGGGCAGGGTGCCGCTCCAAGGGACCAAATCAAAATGACTCCCCCAGGGGACTCCACTTCTACCCAGAGTAAATCTGACCTGTAGTCAATAGTGGCTCCCATTGGCCAAAGGCCCCAACTACCCTGAGAACAAAAGCAATGAGTAGCTGCTACACTTCAGCAGCCAAGCAGCCCTGTTTTCATTGAGTGGGTGCACCTGCCACACCCACTGGTGTATCACAAACACGTCCACGGCTGCACGTGGGCAGTAACTGGACCTCATCCCACACCCGACACCCTCTGCCTCTCCTCCTGGTTGACCCTCGTGCCACCTGACCAACATCTGGCAGACCCGAGAGCCTGGGGCACTCCAAAACCTGCATTTGGAGCCGCACCCAAAGCAACCACGGCCAAACAATCTGGAGTTTTATTTCAAAACTTCCAGCTCCCTTTCCCTCATCTTGGGGCTGGAGTGATGAACAGCTTTAAACTCAGGGTACTCTGCTCCGAGCATCTGATATGTTGGAGCTTGCTCCTTGTAGGAATTCAGAAATGTCAATATTGGGAACATCCACATCCCTGTGTTACTGATTTGTTATTAATTTGAGTTTATGATCTTTGGTGATTTTGAATCAATTAAGTGGAACCTCACAGAAATACCATTTTTTATAAAAGACGGTGTCATGAGTAGTCATAGAGATGTTGTATTTAGTTTAAAGTAACCATACAACCAGTTACGCTGCTAGACAAGGTACCATCGTTAGACTGTTCTGTAAGGGCAATTTATTGCCCTGTAGACCGAGTGTTGCAATAGTTGTATCACAAAAGGGCCTCGAAGCATGTTAAAATTGCAATGTGAGCCAAAGTCCTTGAGTCAAGGATATTGGAGGGTCTTTTTTTGAGTCAGTAGGCTGTGGTGGTCACAAAAGCAGCCCCCTGACTCATTTCAGGACTCAAGGGCACATGACCAGAAAGAGGTGGGAATAAGGAAGTGAGTTATGGGAATTAGCATGTTTGAGAACTTAATTAATATGTGTGAGAGCTTGATTAATATGTACAACTAGCCTATATCATCAGCATGTTACACGAGTTAGGTGTGTGTTGTTGGTGAGACAACTCCCCCGCACACCCGGCCGTTAATAAAGGAGTGTCTGCTTACCTACATCAAACTGGTGTCAATAAGTTTTTATCTGGTTTTGGTGACACCTGGACAAGCATCTGTGCCTGCTTCAGCACATCTCAGAGCAGAAACTGTTATCCTGGTTTCTCAGCTGGGGAACTGGACCCCGTGGCAGAGGAGCAGCTTGCAGGCAGACAAGGAACCAGATCCTGATCCGGGTGATGGATTGCAGGGCCTGGCACTCACCCCGAGATGCTGAAAGTAGGAAAAGAGCCTGAAGATCACCCCCAGCCTGGTCCCCCAAGTCACCCGCTGCAATAAGCTAGAGCCCAGCGAGTCAAAGACCACCTCTGCACGCAGGAGGGTCGTCACCAGGCACAGGCTTTCACAGCACCCATGCTGCCACAGCTTACCCGAAGGAATTACACATTTTTCCCCTCCTATCTGAGCATGTCAGCTTCCCTTTTCTAGCCTAAGGATGAGTTTAAAAGCCAGTGTTTTACCCAAAGCTGTGCAAATACCTCCTGGAGCTTCTGACAACAGTAGATTTTATCTGGTGCATAATCCAATGCAATTTAGTGTTTTTCCAGCAGTCCAAATCCCCTATAAACTCTATTTCAGCAATTAGAGGTTCATCTCTTTGAAAGCTAAGGCATCACTATATTTTACTTGGCTCCAAGTAGGCAACGTTATTTCCCTACAGGAAAACACATATTAGTTGTTCACTCTTAATGCAAAGTCCTTGAAGAGTATTTTGATTTTACCTGTTCTTTAGGGGAATCAGCAGCTCTTTATAAATCATTTCACCTCCAAATAAGTTTGGATTTCACATCTGTGCACCTTCAGAGTCCATAACCATCAGCTTTAGGAAGAAACAAAACGCAATTTTCACAACGAGCTCAGGAAATGCAAGGTTTTGGCACCTAGTCTTCATTGTATATTGGGCAATAAATACCTAGTTAAGGCAGCAATAAGATTAAAAGGCATTACCGTTTGTACTACACCACCTTCCCACTAGACTCAAAAGGAGGGAGTAATAGAATAGGAAAAAGGCAAGAACATTTAAAGCATTTACAAAATTACAAGGTGACAATTCGGGTATTTTAATGTGTACAAAGTAATTCAAAAACATCTTTTAGCTTTGTTTTCAAATAGGAAACTGCTTTTCTATTGCTCTCCCTAGCTATCTGGTACAGAGGGGGGTTTTATTGTTATTGTTTTCCATCACGTAGATACCAGATGCTCTGGGACCAGATCCTCAGCTGCTTTAGAGCAGAACAGTTCACCACCCTGCAGCAGCACCCACACAGGGCAGAGAAAGAAGGTGCCCCAAAATCATTTTACCATCAGAAAGGAGCTTTGCTTGGGGAAGAGGGACAGATATCCATAACTCCCCACCAGACTCAAACATTTCTTGCAGCTCTGATGAGTCCAAATAATTCTGGTACCGCTGCCGTTTGCAAAGCTCTCAGGTACCCAGCATGGGGGCATCCTCCTGATAGAAGTTATCACCTACCTTGTAACTTATTTACTTATAGCAACTTAAAATGATTTCTGAATATTGCTTAATAATCCTGCTTGCCCTGACTGCTCTGTGGAAGCTTCCTAAGGACTACTGCGTTCATCAAAACAAAGCAGTTTTCTGTGGAAACTTACCCAGAATTACTACATTTGGCAGAAATAAGAGACATGTCCTGGGAAAGCAGATGGGTTCTAGCAAGTTTAGGCTTTGCAGTGGATAGATAGCCAGGTACGGGCAGTAGAAATTAATATACTGGTGCTTTTAGGTAAGATAGAGGTGGTAAACCAGCAGGAACCACTCTTGTTATTCAAGAAATTGGCTGAGAGAACCTGCACATGTGCCAAGGAAAAGTACAAGGTGAGAAAGACTAGGAGCCTTCCTCCAACAGACCCCTGAAGGCAACACATAGGTGTAAAGAGAACAAACTGCTGACACCAGCCTTTTGAACTAACCCAGCCTTGCTTACGCATATGGATATTTGTATTCTGTAATCCAATGAATATGAATATCCACACTCTGAGTTTTTGGTAGAATGTGCTGTTGGGGTGCAAGATTTGTGGAGAAATCTCCTTGCACCCCAGCTGGAGTAAACATACCTGCTGTATAACTCTGAGTTGTAGAGTCTTTCTGTGAATCACTCCTGCCACCAACACGTTGGTGGGGACAGAACACGCAGTCATTTCCCACTGGGAAGCACCACGAGCACGGCTGTGTGCCTCTAAGAAAGAGCAGGAGGGAAAGAGAACGCAGCTCTGTGCAGACTGCAGCAGTGGCAGCTGCAAAGACCCTCCTCTCCCTTCCTGCATCTTTACTGATTTTTGTATTTTACTGAAATTTTAGATTACATCAGTTATTAAGAGCTCTATGAACCGTGTGGAGGGAAAACAAGAAGCATGTTTCATAGCAAGAGGCAGGACTGGTTATCTGGTTCAGGTGTTAGCAGGCACAGGGACCCACCATCTTTAACAGAAACCCTTGGTGCAAGTCATCCAACTTCTCCTTGATGTCAAGATTCAGCCCCAGACAGCATGGCTCAGCACACGGAGGGAATTTTCTTCTCTGGACACAGTGAGGTTATTAACACACTCACAACTCCTCCCCGTGCAGGCAGAGGCCCTGCACAACCCCCGTGTGTGGATCACACCCTCCTCACCAGAGGGTAAGCTCAAAGCTCTCCATCACAAAGCTGGGGTCACACCCACTCCTTGCATTTCATGCTTCTGCCCAACTATCCTTGTCCGTAGAGCCCAAGCAACAGCTTAACCAACTCTACCAGCTCCTCGGCCTGTGGCTCCCCAGCAGCACTCGTGGCAAGTCACATCAGCTGCACAACAGCCCCCCCCTCTCTGCTCGGAATCGGGAGCAGTCAAAGCTGATCAGTTCACTCATTTCCTTGACAAAGAACAAATCTGATGGTTAACATGTGTTGAAATAATGCTTAAGAACAAAAAACTTACTCTTGCCCAGCAAGAATCCCCCTAACATAAGAAATTCAGTAATTGAGTAGAAAAGTGATTAGCGTTTTCTGATTTTTCAGAATCACACTGAAACCAAGCAAATGCACCGCACAGGATTCAAGTCTGCGTATCAGCAAAAGTTTGGAAAAAACCACCAATCACCAGAGGAATTTTTTTTGTCCCAGTTTTTCATTTATTTAGCATGGAAGCTCACCTTTACACTGAAGTTTCCAGCTAGGAACCAGGGATTTAACCATTTCTCATTCAAAGAGTCTGACAGGACCCACAGCATCCTCCAGCTCCATCAAGGCTGACCTTTCCCCATCAGCACCAGGCCAGAGCTCCCCAAGTGACCCCAAATCTGCATCCCTGCGTGCCACACAGGGCTGCCTTCGGTCATGGGAGCAGCCAGAAGGAATTGCTGGCTCCCCCGCACCCTCCCAGGCAACAGCAGGCACCCCACGGCCTGCGTGGCATTTTGAGAACTGGTGCATTGTTAGAAACCCTTGCAGAAATCTGCTCAAATGTCACTGCCTCAAGGCAAAAGGAAGACAGAAATCCTCCCAACAAGACAGCCCCATACAGTTATCATTTAATTTTTGTTATCAGGCTTTAACAATGAATTGATCTTCAGTGTCCCAGGATTTGCTGTTCCTTCCCTGCAGTTGGCTGTGGGTTTAGTCCCCTTGCAAAGAAGCCACAGCAGCAGCTCTTAGGATGACAACACCACATTTTCCCCCAGATCACAGCATAGTTTGGGTTTAAAGAGACATTTAGAGGTCATTTAGTCCCACTCCCCTGCCCCGGGCAGGGCCACCTTCCACCAGCCCAGGTTGCCCAAAGCCCCGTCCAACCTGGCCTTGAACCCTTCCAGGGAGGGGGCAGCCACAGCTTCTCTGGGCAGCCTGTGCCAGGGCTTCACCACCCTCAGCATTAAAAAAAAATCTCTTCCATCTAATCTAAATCTCCTTAAAAAGACCTTCATTTTCTGGCTGATACAGCTGTATAAACCCTACTGATTACTCTTTGGATCCCTCACCAAGCTCAGCTCCAGCCACACCTTGGCCTTCCCAACCCCATCCCTACACAACAGGGCAGCGTCCCTGTCCCCTTCCCAGGATACCTGTCCCCACTGCCTGGGCAGAGGACATAGGCACTAACCTAGCTGGCAGCTTTAACTCACATTTTCACATTTATTTTGTGTTAATTTCCCAAATATTTTTCCCAGTTCCATTCAATTCATCTCAGATCATTCTCACCTGCTGTCACCGACTGACCCCAGCAGCACACAGCTCAGTTTATCCGGCCAGCTGGAGAAAAAACAGCTTGCTGGGCTCCGTGCTGCAGTGTTACCTCCACCGCCCTTCTGCTTTTGCTGTAAACACCCCTCAAACCCCTGCTCTGCACCTGCACGTCCCCATGACAAGTTTTGACATTACTGAAAGCCCAAAGCTGGCAGGTCAGGCACAACTGCCTGATGCTGGCAGCTTGGTGCTGAGCTCATGCCCGCAGGACCCGTGACAGCTCTGCTTCCATCACCGCAGAAACCACAACAGGCTCCATGACAGGCAGGGACAGCCATGCCTTGGCTCAGCAAGGTACTCACCAAGGAACAAGGATGAGGGGACAGAGCCCTTCGCCACCACACCAGAGAAACACTCTGCTCCCTCCTCACCACCCTGTCTAGTTCAGGCACATTTAATCACCAGCAGAACAAAAAAAAGCAGGCAGTGGGGATTCCCAAAGTAGGTGCCGAGCAGTCAGCCAGAAGGAATCAGCCATTCCAGGCACAATCAAAACATTCAGCTGGTCAGTGATCTCACAGCACAGTGTAGCTTCAGCAGAGATGCTCCAAAAGCAGCCTGGACAGCAGGACAGCACCCCGATACCTTCAACCCCCTCAGAGAGAATCAGAAAACCTAACTCCAGGCCTTTAGCACCCTTGACAAGTGTTTCTTTACCCACCTCTGCATTTCTATCACACCACAACCTTCAAGTGGCTGGAGACTACAGAAATCAAAACTGCATCAGTTCACTCACAGGAAGCTTGCGCTGCCCAGCACATCACACAGGCCAACGCCTGCCCTGCCCAAAGGCTGCCACTGGCTCAGGATGCCTTTACCCTGCCTTGTTTTGGTATCAGCCGCAACTTCCCACACCCTGAAGATCTCACAGAACCATCTTGGTTGGAAAAGCCCTTGCAGCTCCTCCAGCCCAACCAAAAACCTCCCCCTGACCGTTCCCAACTCCCCCAGATCCCTCAGCGCTGGCTCAGCCCGACTCTTCAACCCCTCCAGGGATCCCGGGGACTCCCCCCTGCCCTGGGCAGCCCATTCCAACGCCCAACAGCCCCTTCTGCACAGAAATCCTTCCTCAGAGCCAGCCTGACCCTGCCCTGGGCAGCTTGAGGCCATTCCCTCGGGGCCTGGCGCTGGCTAAGTACAAGCCAGGGAAGGTTCAGCACAATATTTGAGGTACAGCTCTGCACCACAAACAGACTGCAGTATCACCTTTTTATTTATGTTAGCAAGAGCAGCTTGCCAGTACCCAACGCAAGCCACTGTGGCAGCTGCACCCCAGCAGACTGCCTGGCTGTTCACCTACCAGCCATTTTAGAGAGACCATTTTACTGCTGTTTGCACACCTAAGGTCTCAGAGGCATCACACAAGCATCAGCACTCTTAAGAGCACCTGGTTTCATGTGGGGAAGCTGAAGACAGCAGGTCAGGCCCATTGGAGCCTGTCACTAGTGCAGCACCCACTCCTCTAGGAAAAACATGAAGGCAGTGAAAGCCCCGCAGCCATTAGAACCTTTACAAAAGGCAAATGCACGGACATCAGTAGGGCAGTGAAACCATTTATTGGTTAGAGCCGCGCCGAGATACTGCAGATGTGTCATGAAGGCCCAGGGAAGTCCCGAGAGCTTCTGGCGACAGCCTCATCCTCCAGACGCTCAGTCCAGCTGCAAGAGAGCGAAAAAGGCGGGAGTTGTCAGCGGGAAACGACACACCCGCCCCTCCCGCGCAGCCCCGGCACCGCGGTTTACCTTAATAAAGCCGATGTCCTTGGCGTACTGGCGGAAGCACTGCCGGCACATATTCAGACCGTACTTGCGAATGAGGCCGTGGCGGTTGGAGCACACGCGGCTGTGAGGGAAGAAGAAAGCAAGGCCGGTGAGGCCGGGTAATGGCGGCGTGGGGTAGGGGGAAAAGGGAAGACGGAACGAGGCGGCTGCCGCAGCCCAAGGGATCCGACACCCCCCCCGTGCCGCACACTGACCAGGAGCGGGAGCCCTGCCCGAACTTCCTCGGGTGGCTCCAGTAGAGCTGCTGGTGCCCCATGCTGCCGGCCGCGCGTCCGAGCCGCGAGAGGAAGATGGCGGCCCGCGCAGGCGCTAATCAACGCCGCGCCGCATCCCGGCATGCACCGCGGCCCCCCAACAGGCCGCATGCGCAGAGCCACCCCCCCGCTCCCCCTCCCGCGGCGTGACGTCAGGCGGGAAGGGGGTGTAGGGGCGGCGGCGCGCGCTGCCCAGCGCCGGGCCCGGTGGCGCGTGCCTGTAGTCCCAGCTACTCGGGAGGCTGAGCCCGCCGGATCGCTTGAGCCCAGGAGTTCTGGGCTGCAGTGCGCTATGCCGAGCGGGCGTCCGCGCTAAGGCCGGCATCAATATGGTGACTCCCGGGGAGCCGGGGGACACCAGGTTGTCTAAGGAGGGGTGAACCGGCCCAGGTCGGAGACGGAGCAGGTCAAAGCTCCCGTGCCGGTCAGTAGCGGGATCGCGCCTGTGAATAGCCACTGCAGCGTAGCCTGGGCAACACAGAGAGACGCGGGCTCCTTTTGCCGCCCCGCGAACCACTTTTCGACCCCCGACACCCCCCCGACACCCCGGCCTGACCTACACACCCCTCCCGGCCCGCACCGCCCCCTGCTGGCGGCCGCCCGCACCTCCGCGCACTGCGCATGCGCCCCCCCGGCCCCAAACCCCGCTGGTTTTACAGAAAAAACCGCACAGCCGGCGTTTCCTTAAAAAAAGAAACATAGAAAACCAATCCTGTGATACAGAGAAACGATTACTTCTTTTGAGACATTACAGCAAACTGCTTAGCAACTTATTTACTTACTCGCAGCAACTTAGAGTATTTTTGAATATTGCTGAGAATCCTGCTTGCCCTGACTGTTCTGGGGAATTTTACCCAGGACTACCGTGTTCATCAAAACAAAGCAGTTCACTGGGAAAATCTACCAAGAACTGCAGTTTTCAGCAAAATATTGTGGTTTTATCTCTTGGGGAACAGGTGTGCTCTAACCAGTTGGGTCTTGGCAATGAGTAAAGGTAGCCACGCACGGATGGTAGGAGTTCTGTTGGTTCTTTTAGATAAGATAGAATGAGTAAACCTGCTGAAAATCACTTGTTAGTCAAGAAATTGGCCAAGAGAATCCGCACATGCTCCAGGGAAAAAAAAACAAGGTGAGAAATACTAGGAGCCTTCCTCCCAAAGCCCCCCAGAGACACCCCCCAGGGGCAATGGGCAGGTGCAAAGAGAACATCAACTGCTGACCCCAGCCTTACTCATGCATATGTATGTTTATGTTATGTAACCCAATGAATATGGATATCCACACTCTATAAGTTTTTGGTAAAATGTGCGGTGGGTGTGCAAGCTTTGTGGAGAAATCCCCTTGCACCCCGGCCGGAGTAAAACATACCTGCTGCATAACTCTATTTGAGTTGTAGAGTCTTTTTTCTGAAAGGGTTTGGTGTGGGTTTTTTTTTATTTTGTCTCCTCATCTAATAACGTAGTGAAAACTGACCAGGCAAGGACACCCATGTCTTCACCCGCCACATCCCCTCAGCGCACAGAGGGGCCCATTTCCACCCAGCTCATGCCTTTGAGCCACAATTTCTTGAATTCAGTATTATTCCCACTTCCGCCACACTCAGACATAAAGTACCCCTTCCCGGGTGCTGAAATTCCACTGGAGATTCCCAACTTGCCCTATCTCTACCAATCCACTTTTACATTGTGAACGCTTTAATTTTTAAAATCTTTCACTTTATTGAATTTCCCTGTTGGTTTGGTAACGAGTTTTTCAGAAGGCGGCACGTTTTTCTGTTGTTTAGACAGTCTGAGCTGTTATCAGAGTGGCTGGAGGACAAAGGGTGGCACTGGCATCTAAATCAACCAAACGGCCACCGCGCGTCGCAGCGGACAAACGTGGCTTTTTACCCAAATTTGGTTTCTGAGCTCCCACAATTGTTGTTTCTGGGGGGTTACCTGGGCCTCTCCTAGCAGCAAAACCACCCTTCGGCCGACCCAGCCACACCACGCTGGGGACAGGGACCACCACGGAGGTCACGTTCTGTCATTGCCCTGGGCAGAGCTTCAGCGAGAGCGCAGGGAGCGCTGGTACCTTTGCAAATGAACACGCAGAAATGCTTCTTCTAAAACTTGTATTCTGCTGTTACCTATCACAATTGTAGAAATTGTCCAAAAGATTTGCCTGTGAAGGAAACAGCCCCTGTGAGCAGCCATGTCCTGCGCCTGCCCCGTGCCGTGTTCCTCACACCCACTGGCCCCTGTTTTGCTGATTAAGGATATCAATTAAACTCAGACACCAGAGTGAAAAGAGTAGGTGTATTTTACTGGGGATAACTAAATAACGTAACAGAGTAATACAGAAACATGCAGTAAGACAGAATGATGCACTTAAAGCAAACAAATAGGAAAATACAGGGCAATGCATCAAATCATTATACATGAGAGAGAGAGAATAGTGATTAAGAAAGATCCATCCCCACTTGCACCCGTCACCACCCCCCAGCCCCGCAGGCGCTGGGCAGCCCCGGGTGCAGCGAGGGTTTGTTGAGCCTTTCCCAGCGAGCGGGAAGTCCCACGCGGTGTGTCCACCCGTAGCCGAGGCATCCAGAGTCGCTGCAAGATGGTCCGGCCTTATAGACCAAGAATCAGCAAGGCAGAGTAACTGGCACCTTTGTTTTGAGCGGAAACATCTGGTTTCACTCTCCAGTTAGATTCCCCCAGAGCCTGGCCAGGGCTCAAGGAGGAACCCAAGGGACTCTCCCTGCTTATCTAATTTATTTATGAGCAAGGTCACACATCGGGTCACAAGGCCAGACAGCTGGCTCCATGGCCTTGTTAACTTGCCCCCACACAAAGAAGGATAAAGATACATTCAGGAAAGACATTTTTTTATGATATCTAAGCTACATCTTTCATTAATGAGCATATATATTTCACTAATGACTACATACTAAGTTAGCAGCTTCAGCTCGGGGCCTGTTGTTCAGGCTTCAGTACTTCAACGCTTTAACACTTTGTACATCAGCACAGGTGGTTTGTTATAACCTGGCACAATACCTACTAGCACAGTGGTTATCAGGTATAAAACACACAGGATCCATCTATAGGTCAACTCTGGCTTGAGCCTGTTGTCCAAGCCTTAGCACTTCAGCCCCTCAGCTCCTCCCTGTCCCCTCACACCCGGCATCCCCTCAGTTCCCTCCCTGCCACAGAATCATCTCTGTTGGAAAAGCCCTTGAAGATCCTCTCCAGCGCTGCAGGGAGATATCGGACCTGCACAAGTCTATGAGAGTTATAACAAGCAAAGCCGTCTATTTTTTCAAATAGTACATACATATGCTCTCACCAAAGCTCTTACTTCATAATTAGCAAATCAGTACTTAGACAGTTATCAACCTTTTCTCCTATCAGCATAAGACCACTCTAACACGCGCAGTGCAGACCAATCAACTTCTTGTTCAGGCGCTGTTCACGCAGCGGTAACTTCTCACAGTTCAGGACTTTTCCACAATTTCGTGTTGCAGCTGTCCGTTGTTTTTCCCTGCCACCTTAGCACACCTCAGCAGTTTCTTATCTTTCTCCCAAGGCCTGTTTCTCATCAAAGCCTAGCTGTTTTTCAGAGGCTGTGTAGGACCGACAGGCCGATGTCTCCCATACTCCAGCCCAACCATCTCACCCTGGCCATTCCCAACTCCCCCAGATCCCTCAGCGCTGGCTCAGCCCGACTCTTCAACCCCTCCAGGGATCCCGGGGACTCCCCCCTGCCCTGGGCAGCCCATTCCAACGCCCAACAGCCCCTTCTGCACAGAAATCCTTCCTCAGAGCCAGCCTGACCCTGCCCTGGGCAGCTTGAGGCCATTCCCTCGGGGCCTGGCGCTGGCTCCTTGGCTCCAGAGACTCATCCCCCCTCTCTGCCCCCTCCTGGCAGGGAGTTGCAGAGGGCCAGGAGGTCTCCCCTCAGCCTCCTCTTCTCCAGACTGAACCCCGCAGTTGTCCCCTCACGCCCGCCAGCCCCTCCGCTCCCTCCGCGTCCCCCCACCGCCGCCGCCCTCGGCCCTTCCCGCCGGGCCGAGCCGGCCGCCTCCTGCAGGGGGCGCTGGCGCCCAGCCCCGCGCTGAGGGCCCCTCGATCGCGCTGCCCGCGGCTGCCGGTGCCGCCGTCCCCGCCACGTCCCGCCCTGCCAGCCCCTCCGCCGGGCAGCCCCGCACCCTCTGTCCGTCGGAGGCGGGTCGGCAGCCGGGCTCACGATATCCAGACATCGCGACGTGTCGGCGACCGCGCTGCGGGAAAACAGGCATCGCGGCGGACGCCTTGCGCGCGGAGAGAGCGGGAGGCCCCGGGCGGCGCCGCGCCTCCCGCCCGCCTCTGAGGGCCCCGTTGGGCGGCGGCGGCGGGGCGGGCGGCGATGCGGCTGCAGTGCGAGGTGGAGGTGGTCAGCCGGCTCCTGCCCACCTGCGGGCTGCGGGGCCGCGGCCGCGGCACCCGGGCGCTCCTCTCGCTCGGCCGCCCGCCCGGACGGGCGCGGGGCGGCGGCGTTTACCTCATGGTGTGCACGGCGCGGGACCGGGTCGGGGTTCGCTACAAGGTGGGGACGGAGGCGCCGGGAGAGGGAGGGGGAATGGAGTGCGATGGGACGGGACGGACCGGGCCGGGTCCCCTCGTTCCACCGCGGCTGCTGAGCGCCCGCTGTGCCTCGTAGGTGCAGGAGAACATCGAGCGGTTCTTCACCCGGTTCGTGGAGGAGGGCAAGGCCACCGTCCGCCTCCGGGAGCCCGCCGTGGACGTCTGCCTCAGCAAGGTGGGTGCGGGGGCCGCGGCTGGCGGCCCGGGGCACCCATGAGGAATCGGTGCTGTGCCCGTGCTCCGAATCGAGCGGCGTGTGGAGGCGGCAGGGCGGCTCACCGGGGTCTGTGCCGGACAGGCCTCGGTGGGTCCCCAGGCTCTCTGCTTGGGGTCCGTCCCACAATGGCCGCACAGCCACTAAGGATCGGCTTAACAGTCCTGTTTGACCTGCCAGAGCTTCGGCACGGGAGGTGTGACCGAGGCGGCGTGAAGGCCCTTGGCTCTGTATGTCCTCAACAGGCTGCAGCAAAAAGGGAAACACATTTTGTGGTAGGAAGGCTGGGCCCAGCTTCTTTGCTGGGCTGTGCTCTGATTCTCTCTCTTCTGCTACCTCTGGAGAAACAGCAAGAGCAGAAAGGTCCATTTTTCATGTTGTTCTTTCTCACTTGTTCAGAGAGAAACAACTCTTTTTGTCTCTCTGATACAACATCTTGCTCTTCGGCCATAAATTCTATGAAACAGTTAACGATTACGATCTTTCTAGTGGGGAAAAAAAAAGGGAGAATACTCTTGTCTTAGTGGACAAGCAGTGTGCCCGCTGTGTGTTTCAAAGCTGGAGACACATGGCATGGAGCAGCAGTACAGTCACTATCTCACCATAATGCTTAGCTGATGGTAGGACTCACCAATCTGTTTATTTACAGTTCACAGGATATGTGTTTTTAATAATGGTAAACTCACCCCTCAAAAAATCACATATTAATGTTCAATTTTTGCGTTGTTAAGGGTTTTTTCCATGCCTGTTGCAGTTATCTGTTGTAGCCTTGTAGAAGAGGAGAGCAGGACAGCTTTTCTTAAACCTTAGGGTTAGAATGTATAAATAAAAACAACTGACTTACTGAAAAGAAAACAAACATGACCCAGCAAGAAGGAAAAAGCACTGTTTATTATTGGGAATAAGACCAATAACTGAATGTAAGCACGAATGTAGTTGTGGTAGCCCAACATTTTGCAGAATGTGGCATGGTGCTATTGTGATCTGGAAAAACTTTGTCTGTGCAAGAGTGAAGGCTGTAGTGGTAAGAAAAGCAGCCTTAACTGATAGAGCAGTTTGCCTTACAGGGCTGAATAGAAAAGCAACAGCATGTGTCCAAATCTAATTAAATTAAGTTTTTCTTGTGAGAAACAAATGTGTTACGTATCTTGCAAAAAAGAAAACTCACGCATGTTGCGTTAGATCCAGAATATCTTCTTGTTCTACGTCCTTTACTCTGAACACTTCTGCTGAAGTGTGAGGAGTCAGAAAGTTTTATCTTGGAACAAAGGTACAAAAGCAGGCCTGTTGTAGGAGGATCTACTAGCAGTATAAAATTAGAGAGCGAAGGTCTGTGTCTTAGTGGCACAAGATCTGATTTAGACCATTTATAGGGCCTGTACGGAAACTCTGTGCAGTAATTTAGTGAAGAATTGCATCTGTTTTCGGTATGAGAAGATAGTCCACGATGTTGTTAGACTGAAAAGAAAGTCTCAGCTGAATCCATTGAAACGGGACTTGGAATAATGACCAGAGTTGCTCCATGGAGGCCACATCCTCACTGTTTTTAGCATCAGGCTCTCCCTCATACTGTCAAGCTCCAGGAACACTAAATTCTTCCAAAGCCAGTGATACTGTAGATTCCTCTTAAATCCTCCAAATCCAGAAACCCAGTTTAAGACAGTAATTTTTCTGTAGATAATTGATATCTTGACTGATAATTTTTCTGTAGTGTTTCTGCTAGTCTTTCATAATTTCATGACAGAAAGGCTTCTTAACTTTCAAAGATGGACAAAAGCTTTGTGGAAAAGAGATTCCCAGGTACGACCATACCCGTTGCACCCAAGTACCATGCAAAACCCCACTCTTTGTGCTTGCCAGGCAGTGTGGAGCATTCAACCCTGGAGCAAAAATAATAAACTCACTGGTTTGGGATGAGGTTTTTTTTCAGCAAGCCTGTGCCTGCTGCAGTGCATGCAAGATCTGAAATCCATGTGATCTCCAATTGCCTTGTCACCATTCATTTAGCTCTGACACGAGTTTTGTAAGGCATCCGGGCAGATTAACCTCTTTCCTCAACATCTTTTCCGTGGTTGAGACTTCACACTCAGGGCAGAAAATTGTGTCCTGAGCCCTTCCGACTAATTCTTTCCTCTTTTTCTTAGATGTGTCTTAGTATTTTTCTCAGCATACTCGAGGTTTCTCAACAACAAGGTTTACACATGCTACATTGCCTTTACAAAGGTATTGTGGAGGAAATTTGTCTCAAGGATCCAGAATGCAAACTACTATTATTTTGAAATCACGTGAATAGCCCATAAACTTGTTCTTAACAACGTAGAGCTTTTGGCTACAAGAAACAGCATGTGCCTCGTGCTTTGAGATCAAAGAAATATTGCTTGTAATTTAATTCTAATGTATAGTTAGGGATTTTACTTGGTCTTTACAGATCTGGAGGACTCTCCTTACTTCCAGTTTTGGTCAGCTATTATCCTTGGAAGCATGACAAATCTGTCTGTAGGCTGGGGGAGTTCTGTAGATAAATGATTTAGTTAGATTGGTTGAGATAATGAATGGTGGTGGTCTTGGATAGGAAGGTTTTTGATGTTCAACTTCCCAATCTCTGGAGGGTATCGCATCGGGAGTTAAGAGAGTAGATGTGCTTAAGGAAAATAATCATTTCAGGTTAGTGATGCAGCCAAAGAGGTTTAACCTTTATTGTCTTTATTTATATCCCATTAGCATCCAGACGTCTCCGAGATCATTGCTCTGTTGTGCTAGGTGCTTACAGCACATTATGTAATGTAGTTCTGGACCCTCTAGAATTTGGTTTAAACAAATACATTTAGAAGCAAAATCACTTTTTCAGGTGTGGAAATGGGTGTCAGTAGGCTCGGGAAAGTTACAGCTGGGAACAGTGCAAACCTCTCAGCTCTGAGCCGTGCCAAAATTCCAATTTTGTTCTTTTCCTGCAATGAGAGATGATTTGTATGGATGCATCGTGCTTTTTAATTTAGAATTCACTTTAGAGCTTAGTGTCTGTCAGCTTGAGTAGAGACTTGCTGGAAAATTTGGAAGAGAAACATTTGGTCGCCCTGTTGTTCATAAAAATTATATCAGTACAACAAATCTATCACAGCTTTCTCGATCTTTATTTAAAATACAG
The DNA here is from genome assembly GCF_965140245.1 of Athene noctua. Taxonomy (NCBI): domain Eukaryota; kingdom Metazoa; phylum Chordata; class Aves; order Strigiformes; family Strigidae; genus Athene; species Athene noctua. The sequence goes on along the minus strand of NC_134042.1, from coordinate 50,488,616 downwards.
GTCATCCGATCATTAATCTGATTCCTTATTGCTTATATAATAATAATAATCCTTTATTATATTATATCCCACTTCAAGCAAAATTAGTTGTTTGCAAAAGGACTGCAAATAATTATCCTCTAGTTTGCTGCTGGCACAGCTGAAGAGAGCTGTGTGTGACCAGAAGCACGCACTTAACCTGCCTCGAAACTTCCCACCTTTCTTTATGTTAAATTTAACCTCAGCTTCCATCCTTTTCCCTCCTCGCAACTTTAAGAAATGATTGCCTCAAGTTTTAGATCTGATTTTCCCCCCTGTGTGTTTTTATAAACAGTCCCTTTACCGTGTTGCAGGTTGGGAAGATCACTGTGCATCAGGCCTTTTCTCTGTACGTTATTTTCAGCTGTGAATTCAGTGCTTTGTTCCTTTTCTGAGCAATGCAACGCAGTTTGTTTGATCTAGATTATTCGGAGAGGTTGTAACTTCTCATTCAAATTGCATTCAAATTACAACACTGTAAACAGCATGTCAGTCTAACAAGCCCGAGTTGTTTCCCTTTCCCATTCCATTGCCTTGCTGAGTTAGTAGCTCCTGATACATGTACAAAATAGTTCAGAAAGTGTTAGTACGAACAAGTGCAAGAATAATGAACTTTTAAATCCTGCGTTTGTGTTTTCCTGTAGGCAAATGCCAGCAATTTAAAGAATTTCCTTTCAGCTGTGAGACTGGCTCACCAAGGGACCGACATAGGAGCTCTCCCTCTCTCAACTTTGGTACCAGCAAAGAACTCGGAAGTTGAAAAACCCAAGACAAAAATGATCATAACTTCAAGAAGGGACTATCCTCTCACCAAAAACTTCCCTTACTCCCTCGAGCATCTCCAAACCTCGTACTGTAAACTTGCTCGGATCGACATGCGCGTGCTTTGTTTGAAGAAACTCCGAAAACTGGACCTAAGTCATAATCATATTAAGCAGCTGCCAGCTACCATCGGTGACCTGACCTGTCTTCAGGAGCTGAATTTGCACGACAATCACCTGGAGTCGTTCAGCGGGGCTCTGTGCAACTCCACCCTTCAGAAATCTCTTCAGTTCTTGGACCTCAGCCAAAACAAAATCAAAGCACTTCCAATTCAGTTTTGCCAGCTGCGAGAACTCATTAATTTAAAGCTCGATGACAATGAGTTGATTAGGTTGCCATTCAAGATTGGCCAGTTAGATCATCTACGCTTTCTGTCGGCAGCTCGAAACAAACTTCCTTTCTTGCCCAGTGATTTTAGGAAACTCTGTCTTGAGAACTTGGATCTCTTTGGAAATCCTTTCGAACAGCCTAATCCGCTTGTTCCCAACATACAACTGAAAATACCATTGACTTTATTAGAGTGTGCTGCAAGAGCAACTGTAAATTACAGGTAAGAGGTGGCACGATGGGCGCACATTACACCTACTCCATTTCAAACCTGTCAGGGCTAAACTGTCCTGATTTTTTGTTTTTTTCCTGTTTCTTCAGCTATTAAAAATGGTAAGGTTGAAGTTGCTTTGAATTCCACTTGAAAATCTTCCCTTTGGTATAGAGGATAACGTAGTAAATTGGCGACTTGGAAGCGTTTAGAGAAAGCTGTAGGTTGAAATGGTTTTACCCACAAAATGGGGGCACTGTAACAGAATATTCGTGCTCAGCCACAGAAAAAGAGAATCAGTTCTACAGTCCTGAGCCGCTTCTGTATTGGGGAGCTTACACTGCAGTGGATTTTGTGGCACGGATCATATTTTGTGTTAGGCTCTAGCTTGGAAATTGCTTCCCAAGTGGTTGCCCTTCATCTTTAGAAAGGTACTCGGGGGGCGAGTGTCACGCTGGAGTTGGCTTTACCTGCTGCCAGCTTCTCCCTACCTTAGGATCTCCTCAGGTGTTGGAGTGAGGGTGTTCTGGCTTATGCAGAGAAGCCCAGTTCTGAGGTAATTTTAAAATTATTATTGCGCCAAGTAAATATTATTTTTGCCAGGTTGCAAGTTTTCTCCCCTTCCCCCCACACCGCCGCTGCCTGTGATCCTGCCGGTACCAGCTGCTGCTCCTCCCACCCTGTTCTGGGCGGAAAGGGAGTGAGAAGATGGAAAGGAGTCACAGAAAGGGGGTGAGAGACAGGCTTGAGGCGTTCCTAAGCTACATCCTGTGCCCATTCCTGCCTTGGGGGTGGGGAGCGCCCAGTAACCTGGGTTAATGGCTCGGAAGTCTGTGCTGAAGGTGTCCACAGGCATGCAGGACACGCCCTGGAAATGAGCTGAGCAACCAAACCTGCTTCAAATCTTACCCACTTCTGACCCTGCTGATTTTATGAGCGCAATTAAACTCCACGTGTCTCCCAACTTTATAGATATTGCAGTGGGTTTGATATAAACATTAAGGCATGGGTTGATGTTGTTTTTTTTTTTTTCGTAGAGAATATAATCCCTCAACAGCGGTCAGATTTTAGTGCTCAGTTCTATTACCTGAGGATACCTAGTTGTTAACCCAGCCCCTGTGCAGCAGGCTTTAAGAAAATGGCAGCACACAGAACAGAAACAGCTTTCTGCTCTGGGAGTCTCAGCGAGACAAGGGGCAAAGGAAACAGTCCCCTCGCCCCCCGGTGCTGTGATTGTTTATAATAGTATTTATGTGATATTTATAATATTAGGAGACAGCATTGGTCAGAGTGATCTTGATTATCTTAAACGGAAGAGAGGAAAAAGGAAAAAAAAAAGTCTTAACAAGTGGGCAACAGACATTCTGTCTGACATTCACTGGAGGTGAGAATGAAGAAAGAGAAGTGACGATGGGCTGTAAAAACCTGGAGAAAGGAAGAAAACAGAAAGAGGGAAGACACAAAAGTAAATGTTTGGAAATCAGTCTTCATAATGGCATTCTGGGCAAGCACCGGAGCTGTGATTATGCTTTTCCTGACCAGGAAAAAAAAAAAAAAAAAAAAAAGTATGTCCTAAATTGAGGTGGTGGGGAAAAAAAAAAAAACCCTCTCAGGAGTCTTCGCTATGTGAATGATGGTATGTAGAAAGAATTGGGAACGTGTAGGCGTAGTTGGGATGAGTCAGTGAGACCTATCCTGTGCGTCTGGAGCGACAGCTGGGCACTGGCAATACCCACACTTGGAAGTTTAACTCGCCAGAATACTTCAGGGCAATTATTTTGTACCCGAAACACGATGCCACTCTGCTACAAATTTCAAAAGAAGCAATTCTTGTTCCTGTCTCTGGATGTCATTATTGACATGGTGGACGGAAGGAGCTGTGCATCAAGAGAGCATTTAATTTATCATCTGTAGTGTAGCGCCGCTGTGAAAAAGGCTCTTTGGGTTTGTTTTTTTTTCTCCTGTTTCCTCTGGATACATTTTTACACCACTACCACTTCCTCATGGTAGAGAGTGAGGAGTAAATTGTGGGCGTTTCGTCAGGCCAGGATGAAATGCAGTGATCTTCCTGGCTACTGTGAGGGAGGAGCAGATACGCCCAGTTATCTCATTATTCCTAATCTTTATAATTCTCTATTGCAGCGATACAGGCTGTTAGGATTTGTGTGACCTCCCTGGTTCTTGTTGTTTTCTGGAGTTCAGGTCATTGGTACTTAGGGGTCAGTAACAAGGTTACATGTTTTTAGGGAGTCTCTTGGAAAGTGGCATTTAATTCCTAACCAGCTCAATATCACAAGGGGCAGAATTTCACATTTGCCTTGTTTGTGAGCTCAGAAAGGCATTTCTTCCCGCGGGTGCACACGGCGTGTCACTGCTTTTGAGTGACTTTGGTTAATTTTGTAGTGAATTCGTGCTTACTCCTCTTGTTCAACAGAATCCCTTATGGTTGTCACCTCCTTCCTTCTCACCTTTGTGAAGATCTAGAAGTGGCCAAAACATGCCAGTGCGGGAGTGCCTGTCTGAGCAGCTTCATTCAGATCACGGTGACCATGAATCTCCACCACGTCGCTCACACCGTGGTCCTCGTGGATAACATGGGAGGTACGGAAGCACCCATCATCTCCTACTTCTGTTCTCTAGACTGCTACTCCCAGTTCCTGGATAGGTACCTGCAGAGTAATGGGTGACCATTATCAGGTGCAAAAGCTCTGCTGAAGTCCTGTCCACTGACGAGGGAGCCCGAAATTGTTTTCTGCTCGTTACCCACGCGTGCTGTCGTAGGGCGTTTGCTGCAGAGAGCAAATGTTAGTCTTGCAGTGTCAGCCCAATCCGGTGGCCTGACTGTTCCTCCACCACTAGAATCTCTCTCTGGTTGGAATAAAAAGCAATGCTTAGCTTGAATGAATCCTCCTTAGAATGTATTTTGCTTTCTTTTCCCTATTACTGTGACTTTGTTCAGAATACCGTGACAGTTGTCTTTGTTTTGTGGGGTAAGTGCTTTCTTCTGGCTAGGGGAAGGAAGGTTTGCTCCTATCAAACTTTGCTTGTTTACACTTGAGGTTCTGAACTCTGCCCGCAGAAGGTGACTGTGTTGGCTTTATTACTGGACTGGGCTCTTCCCAACTTGTTTACTGTAGAGCAACTTGACAGGCTGCTCTGAGGAGAAATTACAGTTCAAAACTGGTCATGTCATTCCAGGTGCTTCTTTTTTAAACAGTTCTGTTACAGCATTCTCCCTTCAAGCAGGGACCAGCATTGCTGGTTTTTTACCAGAGCAAATGTTTTTGGTTTTATCTCTTTGTGATACAAGAAATGTCTTTTTTTTTTTTTTTTCTAAATATGTGACCTAAACGTTGTTTCATAACTCTCACATTTTAAAGGTTCTCAAATTGTTCACCGTGTCGATTTATTAAATTTTGAAACCCTTCTACCTACAACGTGAATTGTGTTTTCTCTAATGAGTTTTATCATCCAGTGTATTCTAGGGATTAGCTCCTGGCCTTTTTCCTGGTGAAGATGCCAAAATACTTGAGAGTATCCAACGCACCCTTAGTTCATGTCTTGTCAGCTGGTCGGTGGCTGGGGTGTTGGAACAGCGTGGAACAAAGGGCCTGGTGACATGTGATGGCTTGGAGGCAGCACGTGATGCTGCTGGTTTTGAAGCAGTATTAACTGCCCAGGAGTGAATTGCGCATTTTGCATCTCTTTGGGTCACAGATAAATACACCACTGTGGCAATTACATGTAGTTTGAATGGGAAAACAAGACACCTTTAGGTATGGAGAGCAGAACTGAGCTAGACTGGGCTTTGGGGGACAGTGTGGGGAGCAGCCCGAGAGGCAGCAGCAGGCCTGGGGAGACTCTGCTGGCTTGCACGTATCACTTAACATCTCCTGCGTGAGCACAACCTGCACCAGCGTTTTCAAAATCATCCCTTTCAAACTCTTTACTAATCCAAGGCATTCACAGCAGAAATAAATATTGAAGCACGCCTACTGAGGGGCTTCACTCCGACAAGGCCAAGAGACACATTTTCCTGAGGAAGAGGAACCTTTATTTTAGAAATACTGAGCGTCATTAACATCTCCTGCGAATGTCAAAATAACTCGACTGTGTTCTTTTCACACGGCATCTGTAAAACCGTAACTTTTAAGCAACTACAGGAAGATTTGGATGAATCATTCCTTATACGTTGCTCTTCATCTACGGAGAATTTGTGAAGGAGGAAGCAAGTGTGCCTGTTTACCTCCACACCGATCGTCGGCGAGCGCTGCAGAGCGAACCACGGAGGTTTTAAAGAGTCATATGGTAATGCTGGTGTAAAGGGAGGGAGATCTCCTGATTGCAGCAGCCTGAAGATTACTCATTTGGAAAAATACCTCTTAGGTGGAGTGTGTGATTAAGAGGAGGGGAGTAGAGGCAGAAATTTGGCCTCCTGTGGGACTTCTTGGGAATTTTAGATGCAGATGTGTGGCCAAAGCCTTCAGGGCAGCCAGCTGTGCTGGGAGAAGGGATCAGCTGGGGGTTTAAAGGCCGACGTGAAGAGAAGCACAACCTCTCAGCACGAGAAGGGAGCTGTCTGCTGTGGGAAAGGGTTTTTTCTGTGGGAATAGTTTGCTGACGGCTCTGCATGTCTTGCTGAGGTGTTTGGTTTTTTTTTTTAAACCCCACACGCGCACTGGGCTGGCGTTATCTCTGAAGCGAATGTCATCCCCAAAACGGACTTGGCTTCCCTTCCTCCTCTGAGGCTGCAGCAGCTCGTGGAGGGCAGGAGGGTGCCGGAGTCTGCAGAGGTTCTTCCCCAGCTGGCGTGGCCTTGTGTTGCTACCGGCGCAGCTTCTAGCAAAGTCCTGCCACCTCCACGGAGGTCAGACACGGGGAGGAGCTTTCCAGACGCCGTTTTCAACAAAAGATGAAGAAAAGGGAAGTCTTGTGCAGCCAAGCAGAGGGGTCGGAGGGGTGTAAAATACCCACAAGTTGCCTTGAGAACCACTTCCAGGCGACTTCCTCTTCTCAGTGTCTTGCAATCCCCGCAAACAAGCTCTCCCCGTGCCGCAAACGTTTGTCTCAGTAGGGTGAAGTCCTCCGATGGCAGCGAGGTGCTGGGTGAGGGAGTTGGGTTCGGGGCTCGCTGGCTGCAGAGGGACGAGCAGCCGGGGCAGCCGCTGCGCTCCGTGCCTGCGCTCGGCCGAAGCAGCCAGAAGGTGGCGGAGGAGCCAAAGCCCTTCAGAGTTCGGGAAAGCCACAGCACAAATCTCCAGCGGTTTTCCTCGCCCGCGGTGTTTCTTAGATTCTCCTTTCTCACTTCTTAACAGCGCGTTGAGCTCGTCTGGGGGGGGAAAAAAGGCCGATTAGCAGGTGTAGGCGCTGTCGCAGATGGCAAAAGACAAGCACGGTTCTAATGGGACTGGGCAAAAATTATTCTTTTAAAAAAACACTATCTGACCTCATTTATCATACTTGTGGGGAACTGTAGGGCCGTTTGTGTGGTTTCTATCTTCACTGCAGAGAGCAGCCTCTCTTTTAAGGAGTGCTCTTCTTTAAGGCCAGGCTTGAAAACCACCAGTTTTACCCAGGTGATTAGGAGAAACCTGCAGAGTTACGCAAAGCTTAGCTGTGGCCAGCAAAGGTCAAGCCGTAAAACTGTCATTAAAAAAATGTGTCCTCAACACAGAAGCATCGCTCCGGTCCCTGCTGTTCGAGCTGTTTGACCTTCGCCTCCGACGTTGCAGAGTCGAGTACTGCAGGGCTCAGTCTCCTCGAAGTTTGAGGACGCTTTTAATTGCAATTCAAACCTGTCCTCACCAATCTCGTTTTGGGGGGAAAAAGCCTCGATGGTGGGGTCTCAGTTTGGTACTCCTGAATGCTGCATTCTTTAATCCCTTAAAGAATGATGGGATCATTCTTTAATTGGTCTGATTTTGCTGTGCTGATGCCACTTTGCATTATGTGAGTGCTTTGTGACCTTTAATATATTATTTATATTATTATATATTTATATTTTTTTATTCACGCTGCCCATGTGACGGGCAGCATTACCCCAGCTGGACGGTGTTTCAGTTGCCAGAGTTTTACCCACAGCTGTAGAAGATGTTAAAGCTGGCTCTGTGGAAGCCACCTACATGGGGGAAGAAATAGTTAAAATGAGAGAAATGAGGATTGATCTTAACCCAGACTAAAAAATAAACCACCCCCAAACCTGCAGGTATCTGTACCGCCCTGCGCTGGGGCTGCTGCTGGCCGCCGCTGTCCCCAGACTCGTCTCGGGGCTGGCTGTCAGGTTTGTGAAGCTTCTGGAAGGAAAATCGGCGCAATTTCTGCCAGCGCAAGGCGGAGCCGTGGCGGGGGAGCTCTCCTCCTCCTGCAGGTCCCCAGCACCCGCCTGGGTGGCTGCGTTTTCCCCTCAGGAGCTCGCCCCGCCGGGGCATGTGGCATGAAATTGTCCCCAAATTTCACAGCTGGCCCCGAGGAGAGGGGCTGGGACACAAAGTGTGGCAGGACGAGCAATTCTTGCAATTAATTGGAGAATCATTATATTCCTGTAAGTTTAAATTACTATCTTATATTGTTCTATGAATGTTTTCCTATATTCTTGTAATTGTAGTATTATGTATTATTATTGCAATTCTAGAATTTTCTTATTGCGATTCTAGAACTATTTAACCTCTTTTTTTCCATTTTAGAACTATTATCTTACCTCCTTCTAGAATTACTTTCTTGCCACCTTCTTGCTGTTCTAGAATGAGTTTATTCTTGCAGCTCTAGAATTTTTTCTTACAGTTCCATAGTTTTCTCACCTTATTCTTGCAGTTCTAGAACTATTTCACCTTATTGTTGCAATTCTAGAATTGTTTTCCTTTATCCTCTTTCAAATGTAGAATAAGTTTGTTCATGCAATTCTAGAATTTTCTTGTCCTTGCAATACTAGGATTTTTCTTATTGCAATTCCAGAACTAACAAAACCTTGGTTTTGCAATTCTAGAACTCTTACCTTCTTACAAGTCTAAATTACCTTATTCTTGTCGTTCTAGAACTATTTTACTTTATTGTTGCAGCTCTAGAGTATTTTCTTACAATTCCATAACTATTTTCTTACCTTATTCTTGCCGTTTTAGAACTGTTTCACCTTATTCTCGCAATTCTAGAATTGTTTTATCTTCTTTCAAATACAGGATTAAATTTATCCTTGAAATTCTAGTATTATCTTGTTCTTGCAATCCTAGACTTGGCTTCTTGCCCCTCCAGACTGAATTTCTTTTTCTTGCCCTTCTCGAGTGACTTTATGATCTTACTCTTTCAAATCTAGACTCGTTTTCTTCCAATCCTAAAATTATTTCTTTCTCGCAATAACGGAATGATTTTCTCAAGTACAGCTCCTGCCACTCTAGAACTATTTTATCTCCTCTTACATTATTCTGGCAAATCCAGGATCCTTTTCTTACATTTCTCCTGAAATTCTACAATTATTTTCCCTTAACTCTTCCCCCTCCAGAAGAATTTTCTCCGGGCCCCTGTGCGCACACCCCCGCCGCAGCCCCTCCAGCCCCACCACGTTAATTTTGCCTAATTAACACCCCCCCAATTACCGCCGGCCAATCCCGGCGCGGCCGGGCCGAGCTCCCTCGGGGCCCAGCGCCCGCGAGGCGCTGACGGGCACCGGCCGCGCCGCCCCCCACCGCCATTTCCCCTCACGGCCGGAAGTCGGCGGCGAGTGACGGCGCCGGCGACCAATAGCAAAGCGGCGGCGGCGCCCGCGGCGGCCTATGGCGGGCGGCGACGTGGGCGCGTGGGGCGGCGGCAGCGCGCGCGCGCTGCCTGCGGGAGCGGCGGCGGCGGCGGCGGCGGCGGGAGGGCGGCGGGGAGCGGCGGCCGCCGCCGCCGGGAAGGATGCGGCTGCGGATCTACAAGCGGAAGGTGTTGCTGCTGGCGCTGGCGCTGGCGCTCTGCGCGCTGGCGCTGTGGGGAACCGGCGGCGGCGGCGGGCGGAGGCGGCAGCAGCAGCAGCAGCGGGGCGGTACCGGTACCACCGGGGAGCCGCCGCGGGTCAGCGAGCCGCCTCCTCCTCCTCCTCGCCGCTCCGCCGCTAACGCCTCGGCTGTATCTCCAGCCCCGCCGCTGCTCCCCGAGAACGGGACGCTGAGTTACCGCTCGCTCGTTTACCGACTGAACTTCGACCAACCGGTGCGGAACGCCGGGCGCTTCCCGGCGCGGGCCGCCGCCGCCGACGTGGTGCTGGTGGTGCAGGTGCACGATCGAGCCGAGCACCTGCGGTTGCTGCTGGAGTCGCTGCGGCGGGCGGCGGGAGTGGAGAACGTGCTGCTGGTGCTGAGCCACGACCTGTGGGCCGAGGAGCTCAACCGGCTGGCGGCACGCGTGGACTTTTGCCCCGTCCTGCAGGTTTTTTTCCCCTTCAGCATCCAGCTCTACCCCCGCGAGTTCCCCGGGCACGACCCCCGCGACTGTCCCCGCGACGTGGGCAAGGCGGCGGCCCTGCGCCTGGGCTGCATCAACGCCGAGTACCCCGATTCCTTCGGGCACTACCGCGAAGCTCGCTTCTCCCAGACCAAGCACCACTGGTGGTGGAAGCTGCATTTCGTCTGGGAGCGGGTGCGGGCGCTGCGGGAGCACGCCGGGCCCGTCCTCTTCTTGGAAGAGGATCATTACTTGGCGCCCGATTTCTACCACGTCCTCAAAAAGCTTTGGGCCCTGCGTGAGCGGGAGTGTCCCGAGTGCCAAATCGTTTCCCTGGGCACCTACAGCCCCGTCCGCGGCGGCTTCGCCGGCCACGCCGACAAGGTGGAGATGAAGACGTGGAAGTCCACGGAGCACAACATGGGCATGGCCTTCGGCAGAGACACCTACCAGAAGCTCATCGAGTGCACGGATGCCTTCTGCACCTACGATGACTACAACTGGGACTGGACTCTGCAGCACTTGACTGTCTCTTGTCTTCCAAAGTTCTGGAAAGTGCTGGTCCCTGAAATCCCCAGGATTTTTCACACGGGGGACTGTGGCATGCACCACAAGAAATCCTGCAGACCGTCCACCCAGAGTGCCAAAATCGACTCTCTCTTGAACAGCAACCAACAGTATCTGTTTCCCGAAACGATGAGTGTCAGTAAAAGGTACTCCATGGCACCCCTTTCCCCTCATGTGAAAAACGGAGGGTGGGGAGACATTAGGGACCATGAACTCTGTAAAAGTTACCGCAGACTTCAGTGAGGATCCTTCTCGCAGCCTTTTTTTTTCTTTTTGAGTTGTTCCATACTGTCTTTTACAGGGCCACACGTGTATAAAAAGCATTTATGAGTTGGTTTCTGCTTTAATATGAATAAACATTCTTGTTAAAGGTGTCCCAAAATAGTAATCTTTCGTGTTCGGCAACCACGTTTTGGAAACGGGTTACTTGCTGCTCAGAGCGGCATCGCGGTCCCTGCGCGGGAAGTGGCCGCTGCTTCGTTTACTGGGAGGAGGAGGAAGAAATTTGTATTTAAATGCATCTTTTCTGGTGCTTGCTGTGCTCTGGTGGGGGGTTTTTCCCCCGTCTGGGGCAGGGGGGAGGTAAGGCCTTCGCACGCTGCCTCGCCAGAGGTACCAGCACCTCCTGCCCGGGGTCACCTCATGCCTGATACCCGCGTCTGGTTGTGATGTGTTGATGAATATATGAAGGAAAATTTAAGGAAAAAAAAAACAATATTGTTTTTACTACAATGTAGATAAATATACGATTTTTTTAGTTCTGCCGAAATAAAATTCAGTTGTTTTGTAATACCAGAGAAGTTCTTGATTCTCACAAAAAGATGATGTCATCTTGTGTTGCTAGAAAGAAAGTCAGGGCTGTGGGGGGGTGTTTTGTCTTTCATCCAGAGGGCTGAACACAAGCCATCACCCCTTCTAGTAGTGTGCATTTAACTTCATTAAATTTTTAACGATACTCGCTAATTGAGGCAGAATAGAGTAACAAATGCGGGGCACACCACCTCTTTTGTTTGGATCCAAAAAAAAAGTTCGCTTTCAAATTAGTCAGCTGTGTAAAGCGACCAGTAAAAAATACTGCTGTGTAATGGAAACAGGCTGAACTGGAGCTGAAAGCCGTGAGCGGGAGGGAGCAGAGCCCTTCGTTAGCATCCAACACTTCCTCGCCCGTTTTAAGTCCTAACGGTGCGACGGCTTTAATGGCACTTTGCTTTGAAGCACAACGGGTAGCAGCAGCACATAAGCAGCTTTTTGTAGAACGGAGAAGTATGTTAGAGGAAGAAAACGCTACGGTGAGGTGACAGACATGAAATAGTTAGAGATAGATTTTATACCAAGAGATTCGGAGGGGAAAAAAAAAAAACCAAACCCTTCATTTTTTTAATTTGAGAAAATGGGGTTGGTGCTCTTCAGACTCTGGCTACACCAGCTCCTTAGAATGGAAGCAAGGCTTTCTTTTTCCACAATTTGTCACCTACTTAATGGGTTGTGAACACATTGGTCAAATGTTAATTTGAGAGGGAGCTAAGTTTTGTGAAATACTCTTAAATAACATGCAGGTGGTTATTTTGACAGCCATAAGATGCTCTTTTTTTTTCCAGGGGTCATTTAACTGTCATGATTCTGTACCAGCTCTGGTACTTGCTCCATTTTTCTAGTTTCAGAACGTCGGGGCTGGTGCTGAAAAAGCTGTGCCAGTGCCTCAGCCCGTCAGCCTCTCCCCCAAGGAGCTGTGTGACGGAGCTGAGCGGGGTGAGGCTGAACCCAGCAAACCACTTGCCCTCCTTCAGCTGGGTCGGTGCCGCGCTGGCATCGAGGGCAGGGCAGATGCTTTTGGCAGCTGTGGCTTCTGCTGAACTTATAAAAGTAAAACTCACACCACATCCCCTCGCTGCAAGCTGTGAAACAAGTCAAATTTTAACTTTCTTCTAAAGCCCGTTGCGTCTTGTACAACTCAAAAAAAAAACCCCAAAAAACAAAAAACCCCACACCCACCAAACCAGAAGTTATTTCAGAAGCGGTGAGAAAGGGAACTGAAAGTTTATTGTTAGATATATTCTTTTGGTTATCGCACTTCAGAGGGACAAACCAGCAAAGAGCCTGCTGAAGCTCGTGGGGAACTGTTTTTGAAAAGTAAATCTGGGTAAAATGAATCCGTTTTACAAATTGTAAATACTTAGTAGCAGATGCGCAACAAGAGAGGATGTTTTTATTGTGCAATTGAATTTGTTCGGTTGACAGACTGGGCTATGTCTGGATGCTGCGGATCTGAAGTAATGCGCTAGGATGGAATACATGGTATAAATGTTGATTATCTCTAGGAGACTAATTAGAACTTCTCAGTGTAATTAGAAATTTCATTTAATTACTAAAATCAGTAAAAAAATCACCGCAAGTCTAATCCTGCGGTTATCACAAAACGAAAGGTTTGAAGAATGGTGAAAACTGCTCATTTCTAGGTGGGCTGAAAGCCGTTCCCCGGGGAGCCAGCAGAAGCAGGATGTACACAAATACTCCCTGTAATGTAGCAAGAGCCTAAGAAAGTTGTGTAAACAATAAAGATGCATTTTCTTCTGCGAGCTCACATTCACCTTCAGCTGCACGGTAGAAGTAAAACTATTTCAGCCCATACATGTGATTAGAAAACTCAGACCTATTAACTTCAAAAATTAACAACAGCGTAAGTTTTCTATGTTGACGTGTAAACAGAACATGGTGTAAATAGAACATGGTGTAAACAGAACAGTTTCAGAACATAGTGTAAACAGAACGGTTTCAGTAGGAACCTGCCTTCTGCTCTTAGCCCTGAAGTCACAAACCAGCACGTGGAAGTCGCAGTAAGAATCAAACAACAGAAGGAAATCCTAAAATAATTAAACTAGTCCAATTCATACAGCAAAGAACTCTGAAAGACGAGCGGGCAGCGCGTTACGTGATCCCTAACGACCTGCAGGCTCCCATCCCGCGCGTTCACCTCTCGCAGGAGCGGGGAGGCTGCTCTGCTGCCCGAGCCCTGCTGGTTCCCCTGTGCCGACCCCCCCGCTCTCGCCTGCCCCCCCAGCAGCAGGCCTGTGTGGTCCTCAGAGCCCGCGGCCGTTTCGACCGCTCCGACAGCACTTTCTAAATCTGGTTCCCTTCCCCTAGATTCGCCAGGAATCGGTGAACTGGTGTCAGAAGGTTCACGCTGCAAACAATGGTGTGAACTGCAACCTACTTTTCCCATTGTTTCAGCTGTTGCAAAAGACGTGGAAGTTTTGCTGGTTTCTGTAGCACGTTCGCCTTCGACTGGGTCAGCTGCGGTACAGTTTGTTTCTGCCTTTGTTTGGGGGTAGCTGCCGTTTGTCTTTTCAGCAAGATCTCCTCCTGAGCTGCTAAGCGTTTCTCCTTTTCCATCGCATTCAGAAGGGGCTGCTTCCTGCGGCTGTCGAGAAAATAAATGAATTGTTTTACAGCTGAAACGGACTGGGCACACAAAACTGCTGTGAAAACAGGCCAAGACACTTGTTTCTCCGATGTCTCCTTCCAGAAAGCCAAGTCAGCGCGGTGCTGAGGTTTTCCTGGTCTTGTACCGCGCGTGGGAACGAGGGGCAGGGAGGTCGTTTGCCTCCCGAGGGTTTCCTCTGCGCTAGGAAACGCCGCTGGGCAGCAGCCAAGGGGCCACAGCCTCCAGCAGCGTCACCCCCGGGGGACACCGGCCAGGCACCACACCCAGGCCGTTCTCTACAACTCAGGGGCCACAAAATCAGTCAAAGGATCTAAACTGTCATCGTAAAAAGCACGTTTTAACCTTGCAATTAGGGAAATCGCCGTCCTGCCGGATGGGGAAGGTAACTGGTGAATGAACTGACTTTCTCAACCAGCCTGAGTGAGTTAATCCAGGAATTGCTGCGGTTTGCCTCGGAGAGCGTGAGCTGAGACCCGCTGCTGTCTAAGCAGCACTTACCCAATTTCACCAGTAGCTCTCGACTGCTTTAGCAAAACACGTGCCTGTCAGCGGGCAGTCGGGATCAGGCAGAGCCCTGTCCAGGAGCAGCTGGATTCGTGGATTCGAAGGCTGAGTCCCTCCGCATGTGCCCAGCCCTCTCTGACCCCAGAGCTGCTGCTTGCTCCAGCAAGAAACAGAAGAAATGCTACTCAGTCCTGCTCAGCACTGGATGATTCTCTCACATGAAAGTGTGATGATTTCAGATGTCTCAGCTTCCCTTTCTTAGGTACCAAAAGATACACATCTGCTCGCCAACAATTTGAATTTTAAATTTTTACGTATGATCCACACTAGCTACAAAAGTTAAGCCTGTCAAGTAATGCTACAGCCACTATTTTCAGGGTAAACTCCTCGGTCCTCTAGCTCAGTTCCAGAGGTCATGTGCTTCGTCCGAACTTGCTTTCCAAGAAGTCATCTGCACATTAACTATATCTGCAGTCCCTGGTTTATGGCCACAGAAGTAACCTGATTGCCCCTGTGTATCATCTTTCCTGTAAGAAAAGTTTTGAAAGAATTTCTGATACAGTGTCTACCAAGAAATCCCAGTTGATTTGGGGGTTTTACATCACATTTTCCGCTTTACAAAACTAACATTTTGTTTTCTCCGTCTGTCCATTTCCTATTTGGCAAAGAGAGGTCATTTTAAACCCGTGGCAGACTTCAGAAACAGACTTTGCATCCTTTATATAGACAAAGCGACTGAGGAAGGAGGGTAGCCTGAATGAGGCCTTAAACATTGCAAGTAACGCATTTGGGACCAGCATTTAAGATGAAAAATCCTATATTTAATTATCTAAACAACAGGAAACCAAGGTGTCTGTGCAGAAGAAACATGCTCTAACCGTGGGCTCCAGTACGTGAGCCCAGACTTGTGGGTATTTGAAGGACATGGATTATTCACTTATTTCCACTTTAAAAACATTTTGAGTTTTATTCTGATGACATCTGCCAGGATTTGTTTGCAGCATGTTGTCATCAGCTCTGACCTGGAAGCACTTGGGGTCCCTTGGAATGAGGGATACTAGGTGGTTAGTTATTTTTTAGTTAGTTAGTTAATTTTTAGTTTCCATACCAGTGAGAGATGTAGTGTGTGCGTGCCACACTGTATTCCTGCAAGGATAAAGCACTGTCTTTAATGATTATATCGCCGTTCTCCACCTTACCAATGAAATATAGGAGGGTTCAATCCCTTGATCAGATTAAATGGCACAAACATGAACCTACGTTTCTAAAAACTGACATTTATACTCACAAATAGACCCCACTCCATGTTTTTCCCTGCTATATCAAGACAAAACAGGGACAAAGGTGTTTTGGTCAGATTCGCTAGGATGTTGCTGAAGTAGATAAAGCAGGCAGCAATGTTCTCCTGCCAGAGAGATCCTTACCTTCAACCTGATTTGAATTCTGTCCTCAGTAACATCAAGCACTTCAATTAATGGCTGACTTTCCACTGCTGATTGGGAGCAAAAGGAAGGGCATAAAACAGTGCCTAGAAATCCATCAACGTTTTCTTCACTGACAAACAATCTTTCCTAAAGAAAAGAAAAGAAAAGACAGGTTATGTTTTTTCATACTATACTTCAGTGGCATTGGAGCAAGAAGCTGACTCCAAAGCAAGCCAGGACACTGATTCACAACACGAGTTTCACAGCACGCTCACGTCTCGACACAGAATTCTAGGTCAGACACTCAGAAGTAACGAGGTGAAATGAATTGAAGGCCCGGGCTTAGCTCATTTCAATTTGAAGTACGGATCTGCATCATACACAGAGATAAAAGAAACATATGTTTTCTCTCTTTCGATACGTGACTAATATATAGATTTAGACTCCCTCTGAGGAACGATTTGCACCGACGTTGTCCCACTGTCCTCACCTATCCTAACACCAGGAAGGCGTTATGCTTTTATGGATTTGTTTCAGTGTCTTACTTTAGGAAGATGCAAACACCTCCTTGGCCTGTCCCTGCAGGATCTTTGAACCCTCCGCCTTCAAGATCAGACTTTCTAGAGCAACAGCTATAAAACATGCATGGCTGTATCCGTTTCACGTCCATCCGTGGAGGCTTCTCAGATCTCCACTTAGGCAAGTATAAACAGTGGTTGGAAGGAACGGAGAGGTATCCACAGTTAAAGATGACAGGCTGGGACATGTTTTGGGGCTGCTAATATGCAGTTCACAAACAATGTGAAACATGTTGCTACAGGTTTAAAGATTTAAATCAGTTACAGGTACTTAAAGGTCCTAAAATATATCCTGGAGGGGCTGTTTCATAGGAACTGCAGAGCTTTCCCTGTCCTCATATTCTTCCTAAATCATCTGCTGTAGGCCGCGGGTAAGGACAGATGTTGGCACAATAAAAATGGTCTACCCTAGAGGACTGTTCTTACGTTCAGCAAATTACCTTTCCTGTTTAACTGTTTAATTGGAAATAGCAGGGAAAAGTTGCAAACCTTCTCCTTTAAGTCACACTTCGATTTCTCAATCCAGTTCTAGTCTCTTGTCAAGCCAATGAAAGTTAAATTCAATTATTACTGACATCTTGCAGGCTGAGAAGCAAAAGGGCAATTCTGCACATTTTTGGCCCCCTGTGGATGTAGCCTTATGCACAGCCAGATGCTGCGCTGTGTCTAAGGTACAAAATTTAACTGTCATCCTGAAAAAATAATTCTGTATGCAAAAAACCAGCATCCTGTTTTTTTCACTATTTAAATTAGAAATTATGATAGGGAAAGTCATAACATATCTATTGCTGGTTTTCAAAACCAGAGGATTGAATTCATTTTTGCTCCAGAAAGATTATAGTCCAGGCAAACATCCAACATGAGATGCTGAGACAGTTTGTGAAAAGATTAAACTACAGCAGGGTTGCCCTGACAGAAAACCCTCCAGTAACACATATACTTCTTACATTTTTGTATACAAAGCCTAAAGTACTTATTCTCTCATGTTGCTTCCTTTCTTGCCTGCCAGAGAGGGACCCTGCCAGTGCTTCAGGCTTGTGGAAATATTCTGCAGAGTTCGAGAGAAGGTGTCAGAGTAAAGAAACAAGGCAGGGAGTACAGACACAAAATCCGTGCGGCACCGAACCTCCCACGAGCTCATGAACAAAATCACCAGCAAGGCTTTGGGCAGCACAGAAGATCCATTCCCACCTCCGCCACCATCACACATCACAGAGAGAAGAGGTCAGCTCCCCTCCCGCGGGGCTCTCGGCACGCTGCCGAGCGCAGCCCCCCCGGGATCCTGCCTCCGCTTGGGGGGAAGCGCAGCAAAGCACCTTCTGCTCCACCACCACGACTCTCCTTACCCAGCTGAGAAATTTATGTCACCTGCCAGTAATTCACCTTTAGCTGACACCTCCGCTCCTCTGCGCTCCACATTTTCATTTCAAGAGCAAGAACGTCTTCCTAAAAGCTGGAGGCTAGCGATTTGAGCGAGGATAAAAAAGAAGAGACCAGCGCGTTACCATTTTTCCTCCAAAATAACTGCTACAGGTTCTCCACATCTCAACATCCCTTTGGGAAAAGAACCACCGTGGGGTTTGGGTCTCAGCAATCTTGCTTCGATTCTCTGCCTTCTGGACTGCTATGACTGCGAGTCTCCATTTTTCTTATATAAAATGGGGAAAACAATCTTTTTTTCCCCCTCTGACCCTGCATGTGTTTTATCTAGTGAGAGCATAAGCCTTTTGTGAAAGGACTCTTACCGTGCATTTGTGCTCTTAACAGAGTTGGTGCCTGACCCTGCTTATATCCATAAACAGCGTAATAATAAGAAGAAATCAGAGGTACAGGAGTCGGGAGGGGAGATGCTTGAAAAGCCAACAAGTAATGGGAAAGTTTTCTGTTCTGTCAAAATATAGCAAATCACATCCTTAGATCGCTTTCTCTGAAGGGACTTTAACCAGGGGGCCACTCGCAGATTCTGCAGAGCCAAAGTCGGCGCTGTGGAGCCAAGGGAGCGCCCTGCTGCGGGGCGCAGCGCCCGGCGTCCCGCGAAACGCGGGAACGGCTTCACGGAAACGTTTCTGAGTGAAACAGCAGGAGACCGTTAACACGCACTGAAACAGAGCTACGATGAGGAGAACCCTTAGGAGTGAACGTGAGGGTGAGAGGGCGGCGTATAGAAACCGTCCCCCCGCCAAGGTCAGGGGCGCGAGTGCCAGCGCCGAGCGTCAACCACGGCTCCGAGAGCGACAGCCGTTCCGTCTCAACACAAATACCGCTTCACACTTCGGCAACAAACCCCATCAATCTTCCTGAAGGCTTTTCTCCCTGATTAAAAGCAAAAGAATTTGTTTTCTTCCCAGAAAATACCGTTAAAAACCTGTTTGGAAGGGCTATGGATCAGTACTTTACACGAGGGTAACAAGTAACTGCTCGTGGTGATGTTCCCATCATTTTAACTAATTACTGTAAAACAATTTTACCAGGTTTCGTAGCAGCTCAACACCATATTCCCAGAGCACTAAGCCTACATTTCAAGTAAGTATTTAAAATTTTATTGCAGCACTACCCAGTGGCCTGCCATAAATCACAGTGCCTCGTGCTGTACGCGCAAGCAATAGCGTTTGTTATCAATATAATGATTATCATTAGCCTGTTCAGACAGCCAGCGACTGTAATTCAGACTCTGCATTCACGGTGAGTATATGCCGAGGCATTTATATTACTGCAGATGTTATCAAAGCACAGACCTTGGGAAAAAAAAAAAGATTCGGGAATTTATTTTAAAGCCTGTTTGCTCTGGCTTGGAAGAGCAGCAGAGGACAACTATCTGCAGATGATTTCAGTGACCCTGTAAAATAATTCTTCAGCTTAAACAGTTTATTTTCTGATATTTATGACACTCTCTTAGCAACTCAAAATTCAATTTGTTTTTCCCCGCACATACTGTCATCTGCTGTTTGGTACACATTGGTTTTTCCCTGTGACTAAACTGAGACCAAATTAACATAAACGTTCGCAGGAATGACTTTGGTTTCTCAAACACATCGTTCGAAACCGTCCTCCTGTGGCCGAGCACTGACAGCGCAGGGCGGCCGCAGCGCCGGCAGATGCAGCACAAAACCAGGCCCCCGCGGCTGCCCTCGGCACCCCAAGTGTTTGTTCCGCACAGCTTTATCCAAACTCGTAACCGGTTACCATCCAGTTAACTCCCACACAGGCTGCCAGAGTTTTAAAAGCGGGACAGATTTCAGACTTAAATTAGTTGCCTGTCTCGTGTAACGAGAAGCTCGTGCCAACGTGAAAAGGACCTCGGAGCTGGGGATCTCCTGGCCTCTTGGTCTGTAGGGTCCCACTGCAAACCAGCACGCCATGAGAATTTGAAGCTCAAAGTTTGGGTCAATCTGTATTGGGAGTGAAAAGTTTTATAAGATGTTCACGACTGCAAAGATTAAACGGCTCAGAAGAAGCTTTCGTGAGCTTAATCAGTAGGTTAATAATGTTTGCTGACATAACTGTTTTGTGTAAGTACGTTATTCCCATAATGCATCAACCAATTAAAGGCTATTCAGAAATTAGTTTGTTTTATAGCAGAAGCAAACCAATTATGTTTCTTAATGTAGTTTGGGAAAGAGATTACTTTGAGAAAAAAAAAAAAATCAAACAATAAGTTTGTTCTGCTCTCCTCTTCTGTCCTCCTCTGACCTTCAGAAAAACTTGCCAAGAGCCCTGAAACACTGAGCACAGAATTAACTGAACCTAAAATAAACTGTAGTAGGATTAAGCACAACAATCCTTGTTTCTAGCATCATCTTCTAAGAATTGACCCCTAACTGTTATATTAACTCTTTATAGTAGCTTGGAAGTTGAAAATTATAACCCTGACTTTCAAAGAAAGCATGTAACGCAACTCAAAATAGCTTGGAAGAGGAAAACCTAGACACAGGAGTACAGCCAGCCAGACTGCCCCAGCTGCCTGAGATCCAGCACCTCCAGACTTGTGAGCATCCCGCAGCACCCATTCAGCTCTCCGCTATGGATTTCCCTCCGAAAGGCAGCACAGGCTTAAAACATCAACGTAGCTTATACTTGCCAACACGGCTCTCTAGGCTTCACGTTTGGTTAACTCTCAAACCAAGAAATACATTTATCCCAAAGAGCCGTAATTCTGAGATCACCAAGCATGAGCACAGCCCCAGCAGGGCCCTGGGCAGCGTGCCCCCAGGAGCACACGTACCCACGGCCTTTCCCCACGCTCTCAGTGCCAGGAGCGTCATAGCTCCACCGCCTGCAGCCACACACAGATTCCTGGGTTCAGTTTTGGGCCCCTCACCCCAAAAAGGCCATTGAATGACTCGAGCGTGGCCAGAGAAGGGCAACGGAGCTGGGGCAGGGTCTGGAGCACAGGTCTGCTGGGGAGCGGCTGGGGGAACTGGGGGGGTTCAGTCTGGAGAAGAGGAGGCTGAGGGGAGACCTCCTGGCCCTCTGCAACTCCCTGCCAGGAGGGGGCAGAGAGGGGGGATGAGTCTCTGGAGCCAAGGCCCCAGCGCCAGGCCCCGAGGGAATGGCCTCAAGCTGCCCAGGGCAGGGTCAGGCTGGCTCTGAGGAAGGATTTCTGTGCAGAAGGGGCTGTTGGGCGTTGGAATGGGCTGCCCAGGGCAGGGGGGAGTCCCCGGGATCCCTGGAGGGGTTGAAGAGTCGGGCTGAGCCAGCGCTGAGGGATCTGGGGGAGTTGGGAACGGTCAGGGGGAGGGTCATGGTTGGGCTGGAGGAGCTGCAAGGGCTTTTCCAACCGAGGTGATTCTGTGATTCTGTGACTTCTTTTCCAAGGAATACATGGCTCTTGGCAGCCCCACATCAGGCATGTGTCCAGCGCAGCTGGAAAGCACAGGATCAGCCTGGGCATCACAGACCTGACAGCACATACAAGACAAATACCATGTTCCCAGAGATAACGAGAGGATTAATTACAAAGACCGACAGTCTCTCTGGTGTTAAGACACCTACAAATAATATTGTTCCCACGGGGTTTTTTGTGTAAACAGGTCATGGCGGGTGTTTGTCCTGGAGGAGCTGCCCTGCAGCATACCTGTTGCCAAAGCAGAAGTCCAGGGGTTAGAAAACAACACGTGACAGTAGGTGTGTGCAGCGAGCAGAGGTCACAGGGCTTCAGTTTTTATTTACCGGTTGCTTTCAGAAGGAAAAAAAGCAACGAGAGCTTCAAAAGCATCTCCTTCACAAGGCACTGGTGGCTGTGCCAAGCAGAAGAATCACACCTCTTTTTTTATGCTCAGTAACGCACCCGTCTAAAACATTCTCCATGAAGGCATCAACGCTCACACAGAAGTTAGACAAAGCTTTCGTGTTGCTGTGCAATTCCCTTTTAGATACCTATGTTAAGTAATCCTCACAAACAATATAACTCATGCTCAGTTCAAACCATGAACTAACCAGGAATGTTTAGTATAATATTTTCATGCTGTAAATGTTAAAAAAACATCATCTCAATGCATAGTAAAGTAGAGGAAACATTGCTCCCTGCTGTTCTCTAGAGTCCCGTGGGGGGTTTACATGAGTTAAATCTTAATATTCTCCATGAGTTAAATCTTAATATTCTCCATAACAAAACATAAGCTTTTATTACAGAAGGGATGGGCTGACTGCAGCGATTCCCTCCCCAGCGAGGGAAGCGCCGACCAGGAGAGTGAGCGTGCATCCTCCGAACAAACTCATTTCAGTCCACTGAGAAGGGCAGGAAGGGTGTGGATCAGCATGAAAGGGAATTATTACTTAAACCAATTTTTTTCTAATCACATGAAAATGAGCACACATGACCCAAAAACTGCAGGCAAAATTAATTATCTACTAAACGTGTTTCACATGCTAGTGTAACTGAGCCTCCAAGTCTCCATAGTTCAGATACACCCACCAGAAAATCGGTTTTATTTGTTAAGAATTGAGTGTTTAACCCCAGGAAACCAAACATTAAAAGACGGTGTTTTACAAAGGCATAATTTCAGTAATTTCCCAACTCCAGCTCTGCCATAAACCAGGACATTCTGGGTCATGTGGTTCTTGGAAACCTTGCCTGGCAGGCTTACAAATTTTATTAATGGTTATTTAACTCGCAACTGTTCTTTTTTCATCATTTACTCCCCAGGCTCTGTTGTCTTAAAATGAAGGGGAACTCTCTGATGTAGGAGTTTCCTAGGCCTGAGCTCCCAGGATTTAATCAAATGGAAGCAAGGGATGTAGGAGGTACTAGTGGATGGATATACTGTGATAAAGAGCAGTGGAGGGGGCACAGCCCACAGCTGGTCCTTCGAGGCAAAGACCAGACAGTGATTCTGGCAGTGGGGAAGCCAGGCAGTATTCTCAGGCCATGAGTCTCAATTTCCCTGGAAAAACAGGGCCTGGAGCAAGCCCTGCAGAAAGATCAATGCTGTGTGGTGTCTGGTAGCGATGAGACAAAGCCAGTGACAAAAAATAACTTTTAAACCCCTGATATATGTGACCCTGGTCCACAGAGCCCAACGTTATGGAATCTTTATTTTTATAGGGTTTCTGCTCACCGTGACAAGCGGGTGGACACTGTGGTTTAACCAAGGAGCGAAGCTACTCAGAGAAAGAGAAGCAAATAGCTGCAACCGCTGATAAGAAGTTAGAGCTCAGAATCAGCAGAGAGCTGACTTTCTGTTGTATGGGAAAGCGGTAAAACCAAAGCAACATCAAGAGCTATCAAATGAAGGAACACTTGCAATGACACAGTTAGAGTCCAGGGAGGACTGTTGCCTTGTAAAGACTTGCTGAAAATAAGCACTTGCTGGGGTGGGAATTCAGACTGCTCAGCATCTATGGAAACTGAGCTCTAAATATATCATCTTTCAGCACAGGGATTCAAACGTATCTGACTACAAAAGGAAAGCCAGTTCTTGAAATTCTGTTTCAAGACTGGTGTGCTAAGGACACGCTCAACTCATTCTTTTATCAATACCTGTATCAGAGCAATTTCCAACAAGAAAAGAGGCCACTGTGCTAAGAGGAACACCTCAAGCACACAGGGCAGGGCTGCACAATTACTGGCCCTGTTATCACGCGGGTGGAGCTGGGCAGGGGCGCACGGACAATCAGCATCGAGGGGCATGTGCTGAGCTCCACCACGGCCCGGGAAAGAGGCTGCTGATGAGATGCATTCTGCTCACACGGTGGACAATTATCGTAATGTATTTTCCTGGCTGTTTGGGAATTTAATGGGAGAAAGCTACGCAGGCAGCCTAACAGGGTCCCGTAACAGCCACCGTGCCATGAGCCAGCGCTGAGTTGATCTGAAGTAACAGCGAGGAATCTGTTCCCTGAAACAACACAGAAACTCTTGGTTTCCAGCAAGAAGCAACTTCCCAAAAGACAGCGGAGTAAGAATTTCTTATCTGTAAAAAACACTGCCCTCTTCTTTCGCCGCACACTATCCTCTGGCAACACTACTGTGGGACGAGGTTACAAACCAGCAGACAGCAGAGTGTGGTTCAGAGGTGCTGGGTAGAATTCCTGCTCGCCCAGGCCACCAAAAGCTCCCTGAAGTGATTAAATAGAGCACTGCGTGCGTTCCTAAAACACTCTTGGATGACTGATGCAACTCCTGGCAGATCTCAATGCAAGAACCGTAGCTCTGATTTATAGCAAGAGGTTCAAAGCAGAAAAACACCAAAGATGCCAGCAGACAAATTGAAGAAATCAACATAAGTAGAAGAGAAGCTACCACAGGCAAATAGTTAATGGACAGAAGATGACATATAATAGTAGCTCTAATTAAATATTAATTTTTCTCACTTCACTCCGAGTGAATGCAGCTATCAGCGCTGGCACAGGCACTTTTGGGAAACAGCAAACAGAACAAATGATTTCAGATCATTTCAGCTGCTTCAGTTTGCAGGGCCGGTGTCCAAAAGGACTGCATCCCAGAAGAAATTA
This sequence comes from Athene noctua, assembly GCF_965140245.1. Taxonomy (NCBI): domain Eukaryota; kingdom Metazoa; phylum Chordata; class Aves; order Strigiformes; family Strigidae; genus Athene; species Athene noctua. Next base: position 50,464,358 of record NC_134042.1, on the reverse strand, counting down.
ATCTTTTTTAGTCTGCTACATGAATGAATAGCTGGGAGGCCTGTGACTAATGCCCTGTCTCCTCCGTCCCCTACTCCACCCAAAACATTTTGCAATATATAATCAACTCAGCACATTCTAAGATTTTTTAACTCGCAAAACTACAATATTGACCAAAATCTCATTAGTAGATGGCCTTTCAACAACTTACAATCAAAAGATGTTCCCCCAATCATGATAACAGACGCACATACCAAACACTTTCAATCATTAGACTGAGATCAGAGCGTGCAGAAACGTCCATCAATCACAGTACTGAAGAGATACTGCAGCAGAATTTCCTGCTCCCAGACTGAATTCTGAGCCATAACCTCACACAGTCGCACAAAGCGGTTTCTCTTCAAACCTGTATTTAGGCCTGCACGCCATAGAACAAAAAGGCAGCGCACGGACACGCACCACGGCACGTGATGAAAGATATTCATGAAAAAGAGGATAAAATGCCTGTAGTTCCTACTCTATCCCTTCCGTATCTCTAAAGAAAACAAACAGTAGTCTGCACAATGGCTTATTTGACATTGCATCGCACCTTGATCACACCAGTTAACAGCAGAGCCGAACATTTTGTGGCCCCACTTGCACAGACTTGCAGGCTCCCGCTCTGCTAAAAGCGAAAGAAACGCACCGCAACCAGTTCAGCGTAGGTGGTTCTCAATAAATTCATCATCCTTGGTACTTACCCAAAATGATCAGCTCCTCCTTCAAAGGAGTTGCTGTTACAGAAAAGGTATGCAGCCTGCTAACTGGGAAATGAAATGGGGAGATTCAGCTGCGCATGTGCTAATTGGATGAATATCTTTCCGTATTTTCTCATTTGTAGGGATGGAGCAATTAAGATACTCCAAGCTGCCATCCCAGTGGCTCTAGTTTAAGCCTGGCAGTTTTCTGGACTTGCACTTCCACAGTATGTGGCCCAAAGTGCAAAGGATTTTATTCTAAACTGAAGACAAACTCCGAATCACACGGCTGAAAGGTTACACAAGAACTGTGCGGTCTTAATCCCTGCTCGTGATAAATTGCTCGAAAGGCTGAGTTTATGGAATAATGTAGTTCTCTACAAAACTCATGTTTCTGAGAGCAAGAGGGCCACGAGGTGAACCTCCCTTTGCGGGGACACTGCCTGTTCTCAGCAGGCACCGTCGGCCAGACACAGCAGATGTGCCAAGCTCCTCCCGCCACAGGCAGCATCGCTGCCGAGCGACCCATAAAATAATAAACCATCTCAACTAGAATCATATTCAGATTGGAAAGAAGATGAACTAGCCCAGCAAAACAGCAATCGACAGCAGTTCACAGCTGCTGTTTGCTGTACCGCTCTGGTTGAACTAATGGGTGTTCCTGCGGCTGTAAACAGGAGTTTTGTCCTCAAACGCAGACGCAGGTACACACCATTCACACGTCTGCATTTCGTGACACCGTATCCACGTGTGGATACGTCTGGTGTGTTATAGACGTCTCCCTTCTTGGGGTGAAGAGGCTGCATGAACAATTTACACAGCCTAATGCTAAGGACACAGGGCAGCTCTGTTTTCACGCCTCAGAATTTCCCTTAGAAAAAAGCATCGGCACGGGAGGCAAAAGTCATTTCAATTCCAAGGACGCGGACAGCAGGGACCTTCGTGCTGCTCACACAAGCCTAGCTCTGATTAGGTCGATGCCCTTACATCTGGTGACAGCTGAGGGAAGCAGTTTGCATCACTCCCAAGTTCTCCTGAACTCAGCCCGCCACCCTAACAGCTCCCCGAGACGCCACTCCTAAACGAATGCGAGCAGAGGTCACACGCCGCCGAGGAGCAGCGCTGGCCCCCGAGGGGACGTGACGCCCCAACCCTGCCAGTGCGAAGCCGTTACCTGCGGAGCCGAGGCGTCAAGGCCGAAGCAGAACTTCTCCCAAAGCCCGGTGCTGCCGGGGGCCTTGGCCAGCCCGATGGCAGCACTGTGGGCCGCCACGCTAACGCTGCTCTCGGGGGACGCCAGCCTGTTTGCGGGAGGAAACCGTAAGAAGAGGGCAAAGGTGCCAGAGGGACTGGAGAAGCGGAGGCTGTAGTGGTTCGTGCCCACGTCCCCGCTGAGGCTCTGGGGCTGGATGCCGGGCACACGCAGGAGCAGGGTGAGGGAGGCCTCATCCTGCCGGCAATGGAAGGGAGGGCACAGGGCGGCCTCGGGGCTGCCGGAGCCCCGGGGCTGAGGCATCTCGCCGGGGCTGCCCTCAGCGGCCGGCGGGGCCGGGCTCCCGGGAGGGCACGGGGGGGTGTCCCCGCCGAGCGCCGCCGGCTCGGGGCTGCCGCTCGGAGCGGGGGAAACGGCGGCGGAGCGGGGCGGTGACGGGTCGCGGCCCGCCGGTGGCTCGGCGGGCTCCCCGCCGCCGGGACCCGGGGGAGGAGCCGTCCCGCCGCCCGCCTCAGCCGCCGGCGGCTCGTCCAGCCCCTCCGCGCCGGGCTCGGCCTCCTCCAGCCGCTCGGAGCCGGGCCGCGGCAACACGGGCAGCGTGACCAGGAGCTGCCGCTGGGCCTTGTCGAAGGCGGCCCGCCCGCCGGCCTCGTCCACGTCGTAGGGGAGGCGCAGGCGCAGGCGGTAGGCGGGACGCTGCGAGTCCAGGCGCAGCTCCCGGCCGCGGATCTCCAGCGCGGCCTGCGCGGCCGAGCGCAGTAACGGCAGCTCCACCGTCACCACCAGCTCCCGCGGCACCGGGCTGGGCGCCGAATCGCGGCAACACCGGTAGTCCTGAAGGTCCACGTAGGAGCGGTGGCGGATGCTCCAGCGCGGCGTGGTGGGGCCGGAGGGCCGGGCCGCCGCGGGGGCTGGCGGCGGGGCGGCGGCGGCGGCGGGCGGGAAGGGGAAAGGCGGCAGCGGGGAGCAGTCGGCGGGCGGCGGCGGGGCGCCGCCGGGCAGCGGGGTGCGGATGACGGGAGCTTGCGGGACGCCCTTGTACTTGGTGCCGCGGAGGACGGTGGCGTTGGCGCGGTCGAGCTGGACGGCGCCGTGGCGCTCCACGGCCTCCAGCGCCGTGTCGCTGAGCAGGCGGCGGAAGCGGGCGCTGCGGGCGGCCAGGCGGAGCGCTGCCGGGTGGAAAACCACGTCGTAGACCAAGCGGCGGTGGCCGCCGCGGCCCAGCTCTTCGCGGCCCGGCGCTAGGCTGTAAGGCAAGGCCCAGCGGTGGCCGCCGGGCTCCGGGCGGGCCTGCGGCAGGCCGATGTGCGGGTTGCTGCAGATGTTGAGGTAGCAGCGGCGGGAGCCGGCCTGGCTGGTGCGCAGCACGTAGCCCGCCGTGGGGTGGACGAAGCGCACCTCCACGCCGCGTTCCCGCTCCAGGGCGGCCACCTCCTCCTCGTACAACCGCCGCTGCTCCGGGTCGGCCAGCTCCGCCGCGTACTCGGCGAACAGCGCTCGGAACTGCTCGTCGCGGAAAGCCCGTTGGAGCCGCTCCGCCTCCTCGGCGCTGAGCTCCAGCTCCTCCAGCCGCCCCGCGCCCGCCATGGCCCCGGCCCGGCCCGGCCGCTCGCGTTGCTGTGGAGACGCCAAACAAGATGGCGGCTGCGGCCTGTGCTCGTTGCTCTGGTGATAACAAACAAGATGGCGCCGCCGGCCAGTTGCCATGGAGATGCCAAACAAGATGGCGCCACCTCCCCCCTCCCCACACCAGTGGGCTACCTCAGGGTGGATTCCTCGCCACTTGCGAGCCCTTCGGCTGAGCCTTTCCCCTCAGTGGCTCTGTGCTGGCTCTGGGCCCTCGCCCCTCCTGCTCCCCCGCAGCCGGAAGGGTCTGTGAAACAAAACACCTGGCGCTGAGGCTCCACTCTGTTCTACAGAGGCTCTGGGGGAGCTGGTGCTCCCCTGGTCTCCCTGCCCACGAGCAGCTGGAGCAGCTTTTTGCTTAGTTTCATCAAAAAGGGGCCGTTTTCATGTGCCCACGGGCCGCTCTCTGCTGTAAGCCAAACCAGGTGCTGACGCAGAAGTCGGCACTTCCAGGCCCTGACTCTTTCCCACCTTCCTGATTTTTCCTTCAGTGAGATTTCCTCCTCCCGGCCTTCCAGAGAAGTGTCAAAGCACCATGTCCTCGTCCCTCTTACCTCTCCTCGCCCTGCTGGCATAACACTACCCACAAACAGATTATAGACTGTTAGGAAATAACACCTCATGATCTTTTCTAGACCCTTCTATCCAAATAAAAACCTTAGTTCACATTTCTATTATCTCCTGTAGATAACTAGCTCTCAGTTCAACTCAGCGTGGTGAAACACAAAGTTCTCCCTATTTTTAACTTCTCTTTTTTAAAAGAGATATTTCCTGTTTGATACACATGCGTTTGGTTCCCCCAGTTGCCTTCTTTTATCGTGCTTTGACAATTAATCTTCACCGGGACTCTACATTTTATCAAAACTAACGCCAGTATCTTTTCCTGTAAAAGTTTATTTGTGTACAAAATAGACCTTTTTGGCTTTGACATTTATTATAAACAGTCTGTAATGCATCATAAAAATCAATCCATCTCCAGTGAGTGCTACAGGTGGCTTTATGCAGGCTTGCTGCCTTTTTGGAGTCTCACAGAAATTCAGAGACCCTGAAGCTTGCTGAAAGTACCAAAGAAAAACAATATTTAGGTTTTTTTTTTTTTAAAAAAACACACTTCACAATTCTATTTCTTAATCTAGGAAAGTCTTGATAATGTTTTAAACTATTTAAAGACCTAAAGCATCTCATGGTATGATATTTTCTATCCTCAAGTAAAGGTTACATGGGTCAATCTATCATCAGTTCCCGTGGGAGGGTGGGGGGGTGTTACACATTCCCCTTTGAGAAAAACACAGCTTCTGCAACAAGGCATGAAACTGGATCAGACGAGATAAATTCGCACTTTTCCCATGGGGTTCTACTATCATTTCAAACAGGCAATTTTCATCACAGTTGTAAACCCTTTCATACTTCGTGATATTTTTTGGTGTTGCAGCTGGCCTTTTTTCCAATCATTGGAAGAGCACAGTTGGAATGAATAAGTACAGATTTAAAATATGTGAAATCAAAGCACACAAGTGGCTTCTGGGTTTGATGATGATCACAGAACGAACCAAGAATTGACCAAAAGTGTAATTAACCTTATGTAACAAGCATCATCTCCAGAAATGAATTTGTTTCCTAACTGTGTTTCAATTATTGAGAATCATATAGCACGGTCTATCTTTCCTTTTGCTTTTGGATCATGCCTCTCATCATTGTTGTTTGACCTTAATTTCTAAATTTATTATTTTAGTTCTAGGCATTTGGATTTCTTACACTGCCTAAGTATGAATTTTAAGTCTACATTAAACTGTTAGAAACTTCACTCTGTTTATAGAATTGATTTTCTGTGTTCCTCCTGATATTAGAAAGACAGCAAATTGGAAGATATTTCCCTTTAAATGAGAAACTGTATATATTTACCTGTCTTCAACTGTCTTGTTGGAGGGGTAGAATACCTTGAACGAAAATCCACTTCTTGGAAATGAACCCTGCAAAGAAAAATGTATACACCACACTTGTGTCAGTAAAATCCTGTACAAATAGTAAGACACACGCTTGACTGTGAGACTGCACCCCCTTCTTATTTTGGTAAAGCATAAGGGAATCTTACAGGATTTATGCAAAGACAGTCAGTGTTGGTGACAGTGAATGGGTCGTATTTATCTGCAATGACGAGCATATCAGGCACAGGGTAGACCCTCAGGGCGTAGTCGTAGGCCCAGTACACGGGGCTAACGTACAGCGGAAGGGGCGTCAGATGTCCTTGGGATAATATAGTCTTTACAAACTGCAAGATAAACATAAATAGTTAGTCTGAACCATTTTCTACAAGTCTAATCCCTGTAGATGCTAATGCCTTGTTAATAAAGAAGCTTTGAACCTGAAAATGGGTTTTGTGTATCTCATTCCCTCTGATTATCACTGATTTCTAGAGTAAAGCAGCTACTCCCCTACAACAGTCAGCTGCTTTTTTTTTTTTTTTTTTTTTGGTGTTGTGGGTTTTTTTAACGTTTTTCTGAAATTTATCAGCCAATATTTCAATATTTGAAGATCTCAAAACTATTTCATCAATCAGACTCTCCAACAGAGAGAATCTGCTTACCTGTTCCTCCAACCCAGGAAGTACAAACAATGTCATAACTTTCATTTTCTGGGTTTTTTTTCCCCTCATGCTTTCCTCACAGTACCAGTTAACCACAAGAACCACATTTAAACAGTGTCTTTTCCCTGAACTAAGGAAATCATTTGATTCCCAAATGATTTTGATTCCTTTGGCTGTTCTGGGAGTTGCCCTGCTCCAGACACCAGCTGCCCCCTTTCATTTGCTTTTTCACCTGGCAGATTCCAGACGGGGAATTTTGGCTTCTGCAACTCTCTCCTCAAGCCCCCTCAAAGCTTTTACGATTTCTAATCAATCACGTAGCTGCCATTAGGCTCCATTTTTCCCAAAGGGCTGAAATAGCTACAGCAACCTGGTGGAAGGGTCTGCTGTTGAAAGAAAACGATGCGCCAAGCATAGGCCCAGTTATTCCGTTAATACTGTACGAGGCCTAAAGACACTATTAATTCAATCTAATATTAGTAACAAAATTTCCCTTTCTCATTTATCTTTTTTACACTGATGGCTGAATTAAAAAACTAATGACAGGCAGAAAAGGCAGAGAAAAACTGAAGTATGCAAAATCAAGCCAGTATTGTTATTGGCAGAAAGTGTTGCCATACGTAATTCTATGATTTCCTTCATGATTCTTTCCCTTCCAAGCATGGGAAAGCCCTGTAGGAGTACAGGGAAGTGATGGCTTGCAGCATACACATACATGCGTGCAAACATGCACACCAAAACCAAGGTGCATCAGTGTGTGCAATGGGTTCCCTGTGTTCACAAAGAAACTGAGCACTGTGGTGATGGAGGGAAGGAAGAAAGAGCTACAAGAAGTTTCTGAGTCAAACAAATAAACAAAAAAACCCCTATAAAATAAACAGAAACAGACTCCATCCATCACTGCAACCAGCCAGTCCTGCCTGGATCATTCTCATTCAATTATATCAGTGAGTCCCATCAACTCCTGCCGTGCATTCATTAACTACAAACATAACTCAGAGCACTGTGGCGATGTATCAGAAGCAGGATTAAGACTTCAAGCAAGAAGGCAGAAGATACAGATGACCTTTTGGAAAAGTGACACGCTGCTTTACTGCAAATGTCACCGGTTCATTGATCAAACCTTGAAAAAACGGTATTTTGTATAAAACTTTGCCTTTAGGAATCAATGTTTCATGGTACAACATTCATTGCCGGTGCACAGACACCGAAAGTCAGCTGCTATGAAGTTGTGTGTTCAAGGGCACCTGCAGTGGGACAGTCAGAATGACTCAATGCCATCAGTCAGCACCATGGTTTCAGTCATTTTACTGTCAAGATGGAAATGAAATTAATAATACTACATGTATAGATCCTTCTTACAATCCCTCTTGGCTACTCTTGCAATACGTCGTGAGAACGCAGATCAGAGCACCCTAAAGGCAGATTAAGAAACTGATTAAAAAAGAAGTCAAGGAGATCTTAGCAAGAAGAGTTGAAGGCAGCTCACTCACATGGTTGGGAATGTCCATGTTGCTGGCGGGGAAGCGGACACAGTTTCTGCACATTTTGTTCACCAAATCTTCACGAAAGATAATTATTTCTTGGGTGCAATATTGAATCCTAACCGGAAAACATTAATGAAATTAAATAAATCAAGATGAAGCTCAAAGATAGGAAGCTGCATTATAAAGTTGATTTCCCTCTAATACAGCAAAATGAAAAAGCACATTTCAATTAAAATAATAGTTTCTCATCTTCCCTTCATTCTCTCCAGATTCAAAAAACACTCGATGCTTTTGATACGCACTATCAAACTTTTAGCGCTACTTCCTTTCATCACGAATTTATTAATGTATTTAAAACTAGTTATAATAAATGCAAGTGAGGAAATCTAATAATTTGAAAAATTTAAGACAAATCTTTCCAAAATTTGTAATTTTTGAAAATTACATCTGCACATAAACTTGTCATTCAGTAAAAAAAACAAAAAAACCACATGAAAAACAGCAGTAAGTTACACTGTTACCTGCAAGGATTTGTGGTGAAAACTGAAAATGGCACCAGCTGCCTGAACTCCTGAGTAATATTTTCAGCCAGAGGAGGTCTAAAATAAATAGCAACAGATGTAGCAACAAAGACTCTTCCCTTTTTTAACCATTTAACTGAAAATTCCAGAATTTGAGAAAGTGAAGCAAACTGACCTTGGTAAAATAGAACCAGGACCAGGGTCTTCGGGGCCAGGAACAAACACAAATCGACTGCTGTAAAAAGTGCAACGTATCACTTTTACACAAAATGATCCTAGAAGTATCTAAACATTGGCTACATACAGCCATTACTCCACAGATGCATGCAAATAACCTATTCTGGGGCTGAGATGACAGCTCTTCCTGACCTTAAGAACTACATAAATCACAGCTAAGGCATAAAATACACATCCCTTCCTCACTGAAGTGGAGAAAAAGTTTTAAACTATTCACCGTGCAAGGGGGACTGACTGTGGGAAGGGAGACAGACCAGGTGTGCAGCCTGGCTCAGGACTCGGTGGCAGTGGGCTCCAGGATCCCATACAGGGACCCCAGATAATCCAGCAGCATAGGTATGCCTGCTTCCATCCCACACAGTGCTCAAGAGCTACAGGCTGTGCCTTTCCTGGTTTGGGGCCCGTTCTAGGAACTAGCTCTACTTAGGGGCTACTGTTACAAATTCAAAGATCAGAAGTCAGAAAGGATAAACCCGGCTGCCTCTCTATTTTACTCTCCTTTGTGTATTCAGATTTCTGTAGAAGGGATTTAGTTCTCCAGGCCTGAAATGGGGTTCCCACAGAGCAGGGACAGACGAAGGAATAAATAAAAGATTCCTTTGGAGGACTGCATCGCTTTGGTTAGTTCTCAAACCAGAGGCTGTGGAGAACTGTGTGTGCAAGGATGGAAGGGAGAGAAATGAGATGCCTCCATGTGGGCAGCAGTCGGTGTTTCAGACGACATTTTCTGGGGCTGGTACAGAAGGCCTGTAGGTGCTTGTAACAGCATCAAGACTTCAACATCAGTTTATAAAGCAGCACTGCTCCAGCAGAACCCTGCTGATTTCAAGGGAATTCCCGGGGAAAAGGGCTCACCCGAATAGCGCTTCTGGGGAATCATGAGCTGTGTTTAATCCATGTGGAAAATGTTGCAGGGAGAGGCAGTTTCACCTTTGCTCACTCAACAGCAGCTTCCATGACCAAGCTATTATAGATAAAATCAAAACCTTACACTGTTCCCAAAACAAACTCGCAGGCCTTTTACAAGACCAGCTTTCTATCTGGTCATAGCTGGCTCAGAATAATGAGAAAACATGGTATCTGTTAGTTTCTTAAAGCAATTAAAGGTTTCACAAAATAAACAAATTTCCTTTTTCATAGCACTTTACTGTGTACCTTTTATGAATGCTGGGATATTCACATATAATATCTGCAAGAGCCTTCAGAGAACCTGGAGTCAGGAAAAAAAGAATCTATGATACAACACCTGGTTAGACAATGAACATGTATTACATGAATCACCCCTACAGCACATGAAAGAATGTGTCACTTAGAAAACAAGGGTTTCTTTTCTGCTCTCCTAATTTGTTTTGCCATCATTCTTTTAATTTAATTTCACGTCTGACTGTATAGAAAGATTTCCCTACCTTTCAGTGACTGAATCTGATTTTTTCCATATGGCGCAGATAAAAAATTTCCACAAAAGAAAAAGCAGGTTGGAGGTGCAGAGGAATAACCTGGGAAAAGAGAGTATGTGTCAGTATATTAATTCCCTTCAGTATCTTTCAGCATTCAGCCTCCAGGCTATTCCATGAAAGGCAGAAACTGAAACAGCACTTTAAGCTCTGCTGTTATTAATATACCTGAACTATTTGCTTTTGTTAGCTTAAAAAGGATAATGGCAATGTACAAATGTCACTTCAAGGAAGCCCTCTGTTATTTACAGGCTCAGTTCCAACAACATTGTTTGTGTGTATCCAACTAACTACTGACCCAGTCATATAATTACACAAAGTACAATTATAATAAAAAATACCATTTAAAAATGCACGCTTTCCTTAAAGAGAAAAATAGCGAGTAGGTAGCAATGGATTACTATTAACCTCCATGCATCACTCCAATTCAAGGGCTCTATCAACATTTAATTCGCTCTTTGTCATTATAAAGCAACAGTAACTGGAATTGCCTGAGCATTTTAAGAACTGATGAATCCTCACAATACCACTAATCACCCAGAAACACATGTTTTATAGCAAAGAGTGAAAAAAGAAACCTGATTCCCAGCCCTGAAATAAAAATTAAAAAATCTACTCAGGCATTCATCTCACATTCCAGGTTACTCTCCATTTTCCTAACATGCAGTACCAGACTTGGATTTACTTCACTATTTTTCAGTCTAGTTGGTAAATAGGACAGAATTGTTTATACCAGAGAAATGGCTCATCAATGTTTTTCCTTGCTATTCCACTCGGCTATTATTTTTAGTTTGTAATTATGAAGCTTATTACTTGCCTATTAAAAAAAAATGATAAATGCAATCTATGCATCTCTGCCAGCTGAGTTCAGTACATTAACCTCACTGACCAAAGTCCCTTCATTACTTCAGCATACACAATCTTAGGTCAAGTTCAGTTTGCCTCAAGGATCTTGCCAACTTTGATCAAGACAGTGAACTGGTTTTGTAACTTCTGGGTGAGAGGGGCAATTTGTGTCCAATTTTCTTTAGGCGAGTAGCAGTTTCCCACCCTGAATCTTATGTGGCTTATTTTTAAATTAGCCACCCTCTCACACTTCCATTCTACCCTTATAAGACAGACAGGACAAGCTGTTCCAAAACTGCTCTGGAATACAAAGAAGCAATTCACAGATCTCACAGATACTTGCTATCCAAACGTTGTCAACATTACTAATGTAATGATGCGTGGAAGAAACAGTTCATATTTTAAGAGTAACTGACATTTTTTCATTGGTAGAACCAGAAAGCATTTGAGGGACTGCTGATCTCTGATGAAGTAATAAGTTTTCTTTAAACTAAGCCTAGGAATAACTTCCACGAGCAAGGGAAATGTTCTTGTCACAGCACATAAAATGGCTACCATCCAAAACAATATTAGTACTAGGTGTCAGCTTGCAAAAATATAATACAATCCAATTTTAAAAACTGTTAAAGATCCAAAAGAAATATAATAGCAACCATGAAATCCAAATAGCTGTCACTAAAATTAGAATGAGACTTCACTGGCTTTGGGCTTGGGTTCAGTGGGATCCTACAAAAAATGCAACAGTTGGGCTTATTCTAACTGTCTTAAAATGCAATTTCATAAAAAATGAACAATATAGTAATAACAGGACTCTTGCAAACTGTTGTCTTACCTTTTCATTTAAAAGTATACTTTGGAAAAAAGGCACAGAGACCACTGTCTTGATGTCAGTTGTACACCATCCAGCTCGCCCTGCCCGACAGGGATGCTCCCGGGAGCGACCACATGATGAAGTGTTCACAAAGCTAAACCAGCATAAAACTAATTCTCCAACAAAGGCAATTAGTTTTCTGCTGAGATAATCCCTAAATGAGCTCACCGTGGGGTCAGACTTCCCAGCCCATGCCAAGGAGGGGACAGAGCCACAGCTGGGGACCGAGGACCAGCCAAGCATCAGACTGCCCTGCTGCACTCGTCAGCTCCACCCATCAAGGCTGCTAAGGGCTTAGGAAAATGGTAAAAATTCTCTAAAACAAGGCTCAGAGCCAAAACAGTCCTCACCTACCGGAAAACATTGTGTGAAGCTTTTCCAGTACTTCTGCTTGGTCCAGCCATACATCAGAAAGAAATACAAACATTGCATCTTCATTTTCATCCTCCAGCTGCTTCAGTTTTGCAGAAGCCTTCACTGAAGCCGAAGAAGGCCCTCCAAAGAAGTTTACATTCCCATAGAAGGCTCTACATCATTAAAATATTCAAGTTAGTCCTGTTTTCTTCCCAAATCGTTAATAGTTTTGATTATGACTCACTTAAACCTTTATTATTATTATTATTATTATTATTATTGTTGTTGTTGTTGTTACTATTATGATAGGCAGCTCAGATGGTATCAATAATCATTTACTACTTCATGGAGAAACCCAAGGAGAGAAATGCAGTCACCTAGACATAAAGCAGAGGTGCTGCCCCACCATAACTTAACTATCTCAGGGTAGTATTTATCCTGGGTTCTTTCCCACATCCATTCTTTGAGTAACAAGGAATTTTACTCCCATGTAATAGTTACCTGGTTTTGCAACTGAGAAGGGCTTTCACCCCAATTAACATGCAAAACCTAACGGCCTTTGGAAGGGTTTTTCTGCCAACACTTCAGGCTTTAGTACTGGTCCAAGCAGACCAGCAAGTCCCAGAATTGCTTCCTTAAAACTGTTTTTATTTTGAAGCATTGGGGGAGGAGAAAGAATAGCACACTTTAATGTCACAGAAATTATAAAATAATAATGTGCTTACTTAGAAAACCATAACAAAATACGGAGTGAGGCTGCTGAAAGTCAGTTTTATACCTAGTGGTAGCAGAAGGCTCAGTAGGCGGAAATCCAAAAGCGTTCACATGAAAAACTTCATCTTCATACCAACCTAAGAGATTTTTGAACAACAAAATAACCTTTAGTTTTTCTAACAACATCATGTCCTAGACATTAGTCAGACAGTTGGCAGCTGTACTGCATAGCTAGTCTCAGCCTCCATCAATCCTTCTCTTGCGATAGCACCAGCCCCTGTGCTGTTTAGTGGTGAACCAGACCAGGGAACTATCTGGCTGAAAAACAGGCTGAGCAAGAAACCAACTATTTTTTTTAACCCAGACACTTCTTTGAATGGATTTGATGCACAGTCACATAAACAACCTTCTCAACCCAACCCAGTAAGAATGTAAGGGAACAGGATTCATGTTTGCTGGCCCTGTCATAGAAAAGTCTCCATCAAACTGCACCCTTTCTCAAGAACTGTCCCACCTGTTAGAGGAACAGAACTAATAGGGTGATACTTGTCCCCACTATCATTTGTGCTCCTAACTTCTATTTATTTTATAATTTTTAAACAGAAAATACATTATTAGAAAATAGACTGGGATTATGCATATTGCACAGAGTAATATTCCACAAACAGCCCATTATTTTGCTAAAACAAGGCTCCAAAACTGCAAGCCCTTACATCATCTTAATGAGAAGACTCATTAAAGCCTCTGAAGGACCAAAGCTTTGCCAACAAAAAGCAGCATTTTCAGATTGTTAAATCATAGTTTGGTTATTCTAGTCGTGACTTCTCCAAGCATGTTGGAGCCAGACTAAAAAAGGCCAACCCTCAAAGCTGCTACAGATGCTCACATCCCACCGACGTCACTGAAAACCACAAATTTTGCACAGCTCCGTTCTCTGCCTCCAGAGCCCAAGAGGTAAAGGAAAGACTTATAGCCAAAAATTTTAGTCACAAACTCAGCTTATGGTCAAGCCTCATCAACATGAGGCTTGTCTGTCCAGCCACATCTGGCAGACATGTAACTGCAGCAACAGCCATTAACAGAATAACTTATTACAAGCAAAGAAAAATAGTCAGCATTACCTTCTGCCAAAACAAAGCATGATTCAGTATATAAACCACTGTGGAACTGGTGCAGAAAGGTTAAGAAATATATTTTTCTTAGATCAGGACTCTTAAACTTGTTCTTTAGCCAACATTTGCTTTCCAGCTGCTGTAATACATTTGGACACCACTGAAAGTTCACAGGCTGCCTTAAGAGCCCGGTAATTATGTGGTAGCTGAGCAGGTAAGTTCATCAACAGCCCACAAAGAGGAACATGCTCTGCTTCCACTAGGAGGAATACTAACCTTGCCCTCACAGTCTCTGTGAAAGGGCACTGAGCTGCAGCAACCAAGTAATTTGAAAAGAAGCAAAAAGACAGAGCTACAATTCTCAATATGTCATTTTTAATAGTCAGTATTGATTTAGTATTCAATTTAAAATTCTCCAGGTCTATAGAAAATGTCTTCAATTCTTACATCACAGTAAAAGGATATGGCTTTGCTAAGGTCTAGCTGGACCACTCCTGTAGGGTCTTCTAGGAAAAATTTCCCCTAAAAAACAGGATTAATTAATAACGCAAAATATACCCAAACGCATAAATGCTTCAATCAGAAGCATCTCTCAGTCAGCACTTAGAAATCATTTAGTGGGTTTTAATATTAGAACACACTGGCAGACCTGATAATGATGCAGTTAATAGTAAATGTATCTTAGCACCTTCCCTTTGAGTGGCTGCAGCCTGGATTGTTGGCGCACCCCTCCCCTACAACCACAGTCCAATGCAGCAGCAAGTCCAAACAGAGTCACAGGAAGCTCCAGTGTTTCGAGAAGGGGCATGCCTAAAAATGTAACTGGTTCTGGCTGCTGATAAAGCCTGACAAAATGCTGTAGTGAGAAGATAAAGACATTTTCCCTCCAAGACCAACTGCTTGTGGAAAAGTCTCTTCTTAGGGAATGGATCTCGCACCACTGACATTGATGGGAGCTCTGCCACTGACTTACACGACAGGATGAAATGGTGAGATACTTAAGTTTTCTCATTTTCTAATATATTATAACACTGAATGAATGGTGACCTAGATATCCACAATAAAAAGCAACCTACCTCCTTAAGCTGAGTTATCATCCCAAGCACAATCACTTCTCTCACTTTAGCTGTATTGCCCAACAGAGTTTCTATTGTTTTAAGCTGGAACCAAAGGCAAAGCATCAAACAACAGTTAAATCAAACTCACCATGTATCTATTCTTAAACAAGCAAGACAAAGCACCACACAGCACACGTTTTTACCTAAATACACAAATGAGCTATGAGAGAATACAGGCTCATTAGAAAAATCAGGGATGCGTGGCTGAGTGTCAAATGGAGCACCACTTAGGAAAAGATTTCCAGTGAAGGCTGCTAGCACAAAGAACTGCTTAGCAAGTAAATATTTATCGTGATTATTTTGCTTGCAACTGGATTAAAACTGAAAATAACAAGTGGCGATTTCTGCTCTTGCCTAAGAATGTCAATTATAGTCACTGGATCCTCAGCAGGATCCAACCTGAACCACAGGGCCAGCCCACACCCATGCAGTCACACTAATTCCTTTTCTCGAGGAACCTTAGGTGGATGACAGAGAACACTCCAGAGTAACACAGGTGACATCACACAATACGCTGCCTGCGGCTTCTGGACAAACTGATTTGGGTCTGTCAGGCTGCAGTTAAGAGAGCCAGTCCTCCTACAGCACCAGCATAAGCAATGCATTTGCCACTGCTGACAGGGAGGAGCAGTCAAGGGAGAAAGATAAAGCCTGTAAAGCCTGGATGGAGATAAAGGCTCGACTCAGCTAAGCTCAGTTCCCTTTTTCTACACGATGGCATGCTCTTGAACAGGGAGAAGCAGGGAAGCTGAGCAAAGCAAAAGCTGTTATTTGGTACCCAGTGACACATACACACACACACACTCATCTTTTTTTAACAGTATGAAATAACTATACAATATAGTGAGAGCATTTAATATAAGAAAACTGAGATGGGAGCAGAACAGACTAAAGTTATGACCTTATTCAATTGTAGGTTTGTAAATTTAGTGCTTATGAAAAATGAAGAAGGGAAAATATCCCCAAGGAGAGGGAAGCAATGTGCAGTAAGCTAAACAGCTAATGCCCTTCCACCTCAGGAAGCCACGTTTCTCTTGCGCTTCAGAGCTGCTTTTCAGTGGTTTCACCATCATGCAGATCTGAGCCATATAACTGCATTTTTGACACACAGGCTAAAAATTATCAAAAATAACTCATTTGCATTGATTACTCATATTGGATGTAAAACTAAGATGTCACTGAAGAAACATTACTGCATTAAGGCGTAAAACAAGTACAGTTCCCTTGGCAAGAAAAAAACAAACAAACAGATTTTTTACCTGGAATTTGCTCTTACTGTCATCAGGATGAGCAACAACTGCTGAAGGAGTAAACAATTCATGTCTGTGAGTCCTCTGCAGAAAACAAAATTGAAGTAATCCAGTTTTAAAATAAACGAGCACTGTCAAAAAGCCAGTTTGCTACAACCACTATACAAAATACTTTTTAAAGTTCTCTTACTCCGTTTTATCCAGCAACTTCTAATCTGTTGAGCATAATCAGTTCTTTTAACAAGAATTTGCTTCTAAGAAATAGAAGTTCAATAATACTGGACAATAAAACTAAGCCAAAAAAAGTAACACCAAAGCATCTATAATCCTTCCAAAAGAAGTTATTTCTGACTACCTGGAAGGAAGGACTGAGAGAGCAAGGGGAAGTAAACTGTATTAAATGCTAACTATGTGGAAAAGAGCAGGTTTCTCTTCAGGGCAGGGCCTATTAAAAGTAAGCAATATTTTATTTTATTTTTAATAACAGGAGAAAGCTACACTAACAGATAAACTGCCAAAAGCATGAAGAAAATGCACTGTAGAAATTTTCACTTCTTTCACTCTTTTTCATGCAGTCTGAAAGCCTCCCCTTGGAACAAACCCATCGCTACCAGCCCGTGTAACACACGCAGTAATTGCTCTCAGTGGCCCTCATGCACGTAGTGACCTGAACCTTCACTTTTCTGGAGAGTGGAAAGGAGTATGTAAGATAACCAAACACAAAACCTGTACAACAGAGAGTCTATGTGAAACCATCAGGCAAAGGTGCAACAGCACAACACAGTCTAAGAAAAGGAGCCTTCAGGATATACACCCTATGGACACCTGCAGCTGCTGTTCACAGAAACCAACTTGTTCTGTGCAAGTGGGTCAATTCCAGCAGGTTTCACTAATCTTCATCACTGTTTGTATGAACTAAAGCTTCTTCTAGGCTAACTGGTCTTCCAGAGCAGGGGATCCCAAATTGCTGTACACGTACTCCTACTGGTAGCTGGTAGACAGAGAGTTGTTGCTTCTCTGGGGTATCTGACCCTGTGCCTCAGACAACTCCCCCAGATCCCCTCAGCGCTGGCTCAGCCCGACTCTTCAACCCCTCCAGGGATCCCGGGGACTCCCCCCTGCCCTGGGCAGCCCATTCCAACGCCCAACAGCCCCTTCTGCACAGAAATCCTTCCTCAGAGCCAGCCTGACCCTGCCCTGGGCAGCTTGAGGCCATTCCCTCGGGGCCTGGCGCTGGGGCCTTGGCTCCAGAGACTCATCCCCCCTCTCTGCCCCCTCCTGGCAGGGAGTTGCAGAGGGCCAGGAGGTCTCCCCTCAGCCTCCTCTTCTCCAGACTGAACCCCCCCAGTTCCCCCAGCCGCTCCCCAGCAGACCTGTGCTCCAGACCCTGCCCCAGCTCCGTTGCCCTTCTCTGGCCACGCTCGAGTCATTCAATGGCCTTTTTGGGGTGAGGGGCCCAAAACTGAACCCAGGAATCGAGTTGAGTTCGTGCAGTTCAGCTCAGTGCCTCCCCACTGCCTACAGGCCAGCACAGACAAAAGCTGTGCTCACTCTCATAGAAGTACAGAACCATAGAACAGTTTGGGTTGGAAGGCACCTTAAAGATCATCTAGACCCACCCCCTTGCCATGGGCAGGGCCACCTTCCACTAGCCCAGGTTGCCCAAAGCCCCGTCCAACCTGGCCTTGAACCCTTCCAGGGAGGGGGCAGCCACAGCTTCTCTGGGCAGCCTGTGCCAGGGCCTCACCCCCCTCACAGGGAGGAATTTCTATTTATTATAAGAAGGTCCGTGTCCTTCTGCTGTTGGTGCCCCAGAGCTGGACCCAGCCCTGCAGGGGGGTCTCCCAGAGCGGAGCAGAGGGGAGAATCCCCCCTGGCCCTGTGCCCACCCTGCTCTGGGTGCAGCCCAGCACACCGTTGCCTTTCTGGGCTGCCAGCGCACGGTGCTGGCTCATGTTGGGGAATCCCGTTCTGAATTTGCTCACAACACAAACCGAAGACACACATGCCACCAGGAGATGACAAGGGGTGGTTGGCTCTCATTGGGCATTTTGAATACTGGAAAATGAATAAATGAGTAAATGAACTAAACCAGAATCAAACTTCAGTGCTTCAAGGAGAGCCTGAATGAGAGATTTGTATTATCTCAACAAGCACTACATACAATGACATGCTAAACAAACATAGCAAAGACAGACTACAGGAGGGAAAAGAGCAAGACACACGTAAAAATACATAATCCTCTCTTAAGACATGATGCTAAAATGCAGAAACACATGAATCCATCATGCTGTATGGTGACAGTTGAGAAGACTGATAAACCTTAGCACAGAGCCTTTTCTTATTCAGATTTTATTTAAACTGTAGCTCATAAAAGCACCTCAACACAAAGCACTGTTGTACATGTAAGAATATAAAAACCAGCATTTTGTTTGTGCATTTTGTTAAACAAAGCAAAACTTCTTCTGACCTGTTGTAAGATGGAGTAGCGTTCACGAAACAACTCAGCTTTATCTCTGGCAGTTCCAAATAAATTTGGTACAGGGAAGTTGGTCATTGACAGACTGCAAGAAGTTTAACACAATCAAGATTAAAAAAAGGTACATTTCACACTCAAAAAATACTTATTGATCTAAAAGTTCTAGGAGGCTGCAAAAGCTATAACACTACTGCGTAGTTTATTTACTCAATGAGGAAGATTTCTGCTAGGGAACCTGTGTTTCTGCATTTTGAAGGCTACATCCATTTAATTTCCCTCTAACTCACAGTCCTCAAGATTTATCTGTCCACCTGAATGGGACTCTGCAGAAATCAGTTTCTAAAAGAGCAGTTAGGTCTTATGTGGCCACGAATAAGTGTATTTTCTTCCTCTGGGATAGCAGAATGTCTTCGTGGGCTTCTCTGCTTCTGATAGCCTGGAAAGCTGGAATAAAACTCCTACTGCAAACTCACAGATTGCTTTTGCTGGACTGGCAGAATCACAGACCAAAGCTAGAAAAGGAATTGCACATTACATGAAGGTGGCTGCAACCCCTCACAGTGGACACTACTATCCATCCAACACTACTACTTCCAGCTTTTTAAAAGCACAGCCTCTTTCTGGGTCAGCAGTCTGGGCCTCTTGCTGCTAAAGGTAAATTCTGTAGCTAGCAAAACATTTACAACCAATTTCCCCAACTACTTCTCCCTTACTCCAACCTGGGGGATCACCAGTTGCTCCTAATTTTAATTTTTTAGCTTTTGTAGCTCTCCTTAGAAAAATCCCTGGGCTTCAAGGAGTTGCAAGCTACAGTCTAAGAAACTGTAACACACAGACCAAATTTATTTTTTAAAAAACCAAACAGCCAAATGTGAGGGAAAAAAAAAAAGCCAAACTACGTTTAGCGATGTATATCCTTACCCTTACTGTCTATTTTATTCATTAGATGGCATAAACACGGTTAGACATTTTACTATCTGATAAACGCTGGAGATTCAGAGCCAGTAACATCAGAGGCAGCACAGAATACACTGCCACAGGAGATACAGGTCCCCGTTTCAATTTCATCCTACTGAACTACGAAAAATCCAATGGCACATTTATTTATGAGCCAGCATTTATCATAGAGCCTGACTAGATCTTTACAGACTAAGAAACAAAATGATCTCACCTTCTCACTCAGCCTTAAGATAAGCAGACCCAAAAGGAAAAGATTAGAAACCAGACTTTTAACCATATAGACTTTTTTCTTAAAACAAGAAGTGATTGAAACTTAAAATAGGCAGGACTTACGGCAGAAACTTCTTTCTTTCTGAATTATAAATGTAACGTGGAATATCGAAGGCTCCAATGATGTTGAAAACATTTTCTCTGAAATAAGTATAAATTTACAACATTATCTGAAGTGGATGAAACAAACAGTAACGAAACAGGTTGAATAAAATGATATTCACTTTGTTCACTACCACCCTGTGCTACCACCATTTCTCCTGCATCACTCTAACTATTGGATACCACTGCATCTTGTAATTCAAAAAAAGGAAACTCTTCAAAAGTTCATTTAGAAATGAGAGGGGGACACATCTCCTTCCTGTACCATCCTCTGCTATCTTTTTTGACAACAGAACAGCCTTGGCATGGTTAATGTGAAGGTTTAAATAATGGACATGCAAAATTCTTCAGACCATTAATTGAGTTGATACATCCCATTATATTTACTGCTTCAGCTCTCTCCCCTGATGCCTCTCATTTATTTCTCACTGTGAGTGGATTGATTTCATCAGAGTAGATAAAATTATCCCATGAACCTTCACACAGGACAACCATCACTGCCTATCAGACACTTCTGTCTCAGGCTTCAGAGTGCATTTCCTACAAAACTTTGCCTTCAGGCTTTCTGCAGCATAATTCAGGAGTTGTACAGGCTGGCTCTGTGATCTGTAGAACTCCCTTCAGGACTCTGCTGAGAATCTGTGCACACAGATTTCATTTCTGGAGTAAAAAATAATGTATATAAAACAACACAAAGAAAAGTCACACTCAAACCATCTGCATCACAAAGGTTCCAGTGACAAGGAGAAAAGTAAAAAAGAAATTTGTTTGATATTGAGAAACTGTGGGATCACAGTATCTAATTGACATGCCTAGCAAACCATTTATTTTCATGCTTCGCATTATAATGTCAATATACAACATGAACGCTAAAGGAAACACATTTATCATGATCACAAATAAAGTTCTCAGAAACTCAAGTAATTGCTCTCCACTTTGTTATCAGAGAGTGAAAATCAATCACGGTTTTCAAAAAAACAGCCCTGCTATATGAAAAAGCAGAAACAAGTACCATGGAGGAAAACTTTTCCAAGTGCTTTCAGAAAAGAAGTACCTTATGAAAAGCACAAAAATAACCTTAGGTAATTTTGATCTAGAGAAAAGGAAATAAAGACATGAACAGAAGTAACAAGTTCTCTCTGTATTGTAACTTTTGGTTTATTTTATTGGTTAATATTCAACCTGTATCCCATGTAACACATAACCATAGCATTTTAATTCCAGAATGTCAGCATTATATTTAGAATCCCCTAGAGGCTTATCCATGAGAACAATTTTTCTAAGAAGGAACATTACTAACCTTCTAAGACAGTACCAGGAAGACAAAAGCACAAAGCAATTACTGCATGTGTAGCACTGCAGAAAATGCCTGACATTTATTTTCCAAGAAGAAATAAAGGAAGGCATACCAACCCTCATAAACCTCAAATAAAAAAATTATGTCACCGTACATAGTTTCATCGGATGCCTGGCTACATTCTTGGACAGCTGCTTCCACTGTGGATTGTTCAATCATATTAGATGACACTGAAAAGAAAATTTCAAAGGATTAAAACTGCAGCCTGTGGAAAGTTGTCAGAAAGTAAGTACGTCCCAAATATTTTACAACAAATGGTTCAGTCTTCTCAGAGGAATACATTATACAAGTAACCATATTTTCAGTAAGTTACTGACACACACTGTTTTCTCTTTACAAATGGATCACTTAGTATTCTTACCAGAAGGATACATCTCTAGTGAAAAAATAACCCACACACATACTGTGCCCACCATTAACTCACTAAACATGGAGAACAAGACAATTATAGTTTATGCAAAGCTGCCAAATATACTACAAATGTGTTAGATCTGAGCTTTCACATTCTGGAGGTTAATTTTGTTCCAGAACGTTATCACACAGATTGCTGTCATAAATAAGTATTCAAACAGTTTAACAGAATTTTGGAGATAGGCACATTGTTGTCTTCACGGATTTAGACTGATAACTGAAATTTAAAAATATTTCTAAATGCTAATGTTTTGATGAATTTGAAGGGAAGACCAATCAATGCAGATTCACAAAAGGACTTGGTCAGCGTTGCCAAGCCTATGTGCTGGGCTCCCAAAACAGAAATCAGTACGTGAAAACCTGCCCTTGAGTTCCCTGTTCAGGGCATGGGATTTTGAAATCACAATTTCTGTAAGACAGTGATAAATAGCAGAGAAAAAGGGGCACTAAGGGAGTTAGCAGGAGTCACAGGAGAGACCAGCATGGATGAAGTGCCCCTCTACCCCTAACCTCAAGCAACTCACGGATGTTAGCTGGACAATGTGGGAATTTATAGCACAAAATTCCACCCTGGACAAAGACCAGTGTTGGTGAGTGCACTGACTGCATGTACGACATTGGCCCTAGAGCTTCCTGTACAGACCCAAATTTTGTTCAAAAATGACTATGTGTTAATTTGTACCACCAGGCTTCACGCTAGATCAGGACCAGTTCTTCAAATTGCTTTTACTCCCTGTTTGATCAGCTACAATCTGTTATCCCATGGCTAGAGTAGAAATATAAAGACATCACTTCTATAGTCTGTGTTCTAGTAAAACTATAAAGCAATCATCTGCCCACCCTCGATTTAATTCAGTTTAAATAGCATAGGCTGGGACAGTTTCCTGAGTTCATCTAAAGCCTAGTATTTATTTTAGATCACATTTATATGGATTTGAATCTTCTCGGCCAAAACCTGGCAGTGAGCCCAAGTTTCCTAGTTCTCATGAGCTCTGATCAGTAAACACACACGTATGTCAGGCATCAGTGTCACCTCTGTCAGCCACATTCTTTAACTAAAGGTGCTACAACTCGGGTTTTGTGCTGTCAGACTGTGCCAGGTATATTTTGAGCTCTACCCCATGCCTTTCATGACACTTAAGAGGAGCAGGGACACTGGATCTGTGTACCTCAGGACATACTGTCCCAATTAAGCAGGAGGTAGTCCCCAGATAAAATACTCCTGCCAAGACAATGGAGTTTTCTGGATTGTACTTTTGGACTTAATAATTTATAGAATTTGATGTACTTTCACAGGCCAAGCTGGTTCAGCTTCTCCAGCGCTAGAGCGCTCCAACTGTTATCAACACCTTCTGCCCAGTGTTACTACCACGAGATCAGGCTGGCAGAACAGAACACCTGCCCTGCTGCTTCACAGAACATCCAGGTGATGATTAAACTCCATCGTTGGTTTAAATTAATATGCTGGACCATTATACTGGTGCACTTGCATCTCCCACTTCACTTGGATGCGAGGGCAGTGATCTCTGAACAAAGGAATCCAACTGTTCCCTTCCTGCAGTCACAGCTAGGCTCCCCAGATTATAGCTGTCAACAACCCTAAACTTTTTTTGGACCTGGTCTACTGAATAACAAGTGAATTTCTCATTATTTCTTTGGTTTATTTTAATAGTTTAAGTGATACTTTCAGATGCAAGGATGTCCATCCAAACTCAGCTAGGTGCTTTTAGTAACTGGCACTGAAAAATTTCACTCCTCTTTTTAAAAGTCAGGAGGTACCAGGCTGCCAACTGTTTAAATGGCAAAATTGTACTATCTTTTGCTGACATTACAAACATCAGTATTTAAGAAAACATCAACAAATACATTTATCTTGATCAACCCAACAAACTAAAATGATACCTTAGTGCATATGCTGCCAGTAACTCTGTCTAAATAACATTATAAGCACAAGATAAACTTAGCAAGCTTAAGAAAAATAATTTGTTTACTTACAAGGCTGTTTTTCAACGGCATCAATGACATTTTCAATTACATCGTCAAGTTCTACTTCATTGACAGACTGAAGAGCTTCGGTAAGATACCTTAGAGCATCCCTAATTCCAATGAAGAAAATCAGCTCAAAAAGCCATTAATATTCAATACAGTTTATACAAACTACGCCAAATTTGGCAGATGTGAATATAATCACTAAATGGCTTGTGATTTAAAAAGTAGAAATAATTAGTACTGCATAATACTGCAGTTTAAATCAAACAAACAAAAAAACACCCCATCAAGATTGAAAACATTGAGGATAAGAAGCAGAGAACCTCATATTCATATAATCATAAAAAGACTCATGTCAGAAGGGAGCCCTAAGGTCCAGCTTTCTGCTCTGACAGCACAGGCAGCTCACATCACTATCCAAATTCTAAACATCTCCAGGGATGGAGTTCTCACAGCCTCTCTTGGCCCTGTCCTGGTACTTATCTACTCGTGAATAACTTTTTCATAAGATTGTAGAAAAGTCCACATTGGAAATGACCTCTGGAGACCATCTGATCCAACTTTCTACTGAAAGCAGGGCCTTGGATTGTGCCATCCAAGGCCCCATTCAGCAAAGTCTTCAGTATTTCCAGAGAGGCAGATTTCACCAGTTCTCTACTCAACATACTTTAAAGTTTCATTGTTCTTAGAGTGAAGATTTTAAGCTTGTGCCCATTGCCTCTGGCACTGTCACTGTGCATCCCTGAGAATAAAGTACCTCTGTCTTCTCTATAACCTCCTTTTAGGAAGACTGGGATTAGATCCTCCTGAGCCTTCCCTTCT
The DNA here is from genome assembly GCF_965140245.1 of Athene noctua. Classification (NCBI taxonomy): domain Eukaryota; kingdom Metazoa; phylum Chordata; class Aves; order Strigiformes; family Strigidae; genus Athene; species Athene noctua. The sequence goes on along the minus strand of NC_134042.1, from coordinate 50,439,865 downwards.
TGAGGTTCAGTAAACCCAAACCCTTCACAATTTTTCCACGTGAAGTACTTCAACCCTCGAATCATAGAATGGCAGAATCACAGAATGGTTTGGGTTGGAAAAGACCTTTAATGGCCATCTAGTCCAACCCCCGTGCAATGAGCAGGGACATCTTCCACTAGATCAGGTTGCTCAAAGCCCTGTCCGACCTGACCTTGAATGTCTCCAGGGATGGGGCATCTACCACCGCTCTGGGCAACTTGCTCCAGTGTTTCACCAGCCTCACCATAAAAAATTTCTTCCTTGTATCTAGTTTAAATGTACCCTCTTTTAGTTAAAACCATTACCCCATGTCCTATCACAACAGGTCCTACTAAAAAGTTTATCTCCTTTAAGTACTGAAAGGTACTAAGGTTTCCCCGGAGCCCTCTCTCCTCCAGCTGAACCCCCCAACTCTCCCAGCCTGTCTTCACAGGGGGGGCTCCAGCCCCCCCAGCATCTCCATGGCCTCCTCTGGCCCCACTCGAGCAGGTCTGTGTCTGTACTGAGGACCCCAGAGCTGCATCATCTTGGTGGTCCTCTGCTAGACCCTCTCCATTTTTTTAATGTCTCTCTTGAACCAATGGCACTAGAACTGGACACGTGGGATTTCTTCTGTTGCAGCCTGTGCTTGCTGCCTCTTCCCGGTGCACCAGCTCCTTCCCGCCACATCCCTGTTTGGCAGTTGGATCATCTTCACCCTCTTTCCAGCAGACTGAGCAAACCCAGCTCTTCCTGCTTCCCTTACACACCATGAGCTCCAGCCCACGACCACCCTAACAGCCCACTGAAGGACCCACTCCACTTTACCAGTATCCCAGAGATTGGTATTATTTTCATTCTAAATAACACAAGAATTAAAAATGCGCTTCTTCCCTCATCCTTACAGTCTCGCAGTTTAAGATAACAATTTTCTTATTAATGTCATCTGTCGGCCAGTCCAAACTGGCATTTTGGTTAACAGCCTGACCTTCAAAATGTCTCTGTTCATTTAACTGTGGGAGCCAGGAGCTCTGAACTTGGACTCCTCACTAATGAAAGTGCCAGGACACTGTCCAAAATAATCACATCCCATCCACGCCAGAAACAAAATGGAACTTAACGCACTATCTTGAAAGGAAAAACACCAACAGCGGAGCCCCGGGCACTCTGATAAACCATGACACTTTCCACTGCGGGCAGAAACCACTTTTCTTTGACCTTGCAATCTCTAACTAATGGACATTATTATGTACCTTTGGAGATACGGTTTTTCTGCTGATAGTAAGAGATGCTGAACACAGAGCTGGAAAGTGCAACTCAGGAGAGAGATCCCAGAGGTGTCAGGGGAAAAAAAAAAAAAAAAAAAAAAAAAAACACACACAAAAAACCCAGCAAACAACAAACCATCCAGCACCGCCATCAGGGAGAGAACCGAGGGGCAGCTTTTGGTGGTACCTAAACCCACGGCGTGGGCCGGGCCGTGGGTGGAGATGGATGGAAGAGGCCCAGAGCAGCAGGACAGGCAGAACCGCGGGGAGGAGAGGCGGCCTCGGTGAGGGGCGAGGAAGAGGAGGGAAAGGCATCGCCACATTCCCGTGAGGGGGGGGGGGACACCTGTCCCTGAGCAAAGCCCACAACGCCAGACCCTGGGGCGCGCCCCGAAAGCAGGAGGAGGCCCTGGGGGAGGGATGAGAAGACGCACACCCCCCCCGCCACTCTCCCGGCCCTACTCACGCCCTCAGCAGGAGCCCGCGCAGGCGGAACGCGGAGCCCAGGCGGCCCCGCAGCCGCTCCGGCTCCATGGCGGGCGGTTGGCGCCAAACGGCGTCGCGCCGCCCTGGCCCTGCCCCGGGGCGGGCGGAGGCTCCGGGACGGCCCCGCGGTCTCCGTCACGGGAACCCGGGGCTCAGGCAGCCACGTCGGGAGCCCGGCCCGGCTCGCTGTGTGCCCGCGGGAGGCGGAGGGGACCCCCGGGAAGCCGGGCTGCCCGCCAGAGTAAGGGCACAGTCGTTCTTGAGCGGCTTTCACAACCCCAAAGCAAGGTAGCACCGAGGACACCAAACACACTTGTTGCAGCTGACACGAGTTACCCAGGAAAATTACCCCCGGTATTATTTTGTTGCCTTACAGGCGATGCAGCTCACAACACTTCTGCCCCGTTTTCCTGTAGGCCCTGGCGCAGGTTGCACAGCATCTCCAGTACTCCGGACTTTCCTCCAGCTTCAGTTTTACCTGCCACAAAACATCCATATAATATGGCCAGCTGTGAATCAGTCTTGCTTCTACTCCTGAGACTCAGACTTCTTTTCACCCGTGGACGCCTTCAGTCTGTTAGACGGCTTGGGATGCTTCTCGCCCATTCTTGGTTTCTTCTCACTCATTGATCAGTCACTCCTAAGGATGTCCAGCCCTAGGCTGGGGCTGTTAGCAGCCTGCTGTAGTTCTGCAGTTGGTTCCTTTCTTGTATCGTATCTGTCATAACTGCCTTGTGGAGAAGGACTTGGAGCTATTAGCAAATGGAAAAATATGAGCCAGCAACATGCACTGGCAGCCCAGAAAGGCCCCATGTGCTGGGCTGCACCCAGAGCAGGGTGGGCACAGGGCCAGGGGGGATTCTCCCCTCTGCTCCGCTCGCGTGAGACCCCCCTGCAGGGCTGGGTCCAGCTCTGGGGCACCAACAGCAGAAGGACACGGACCTGCTCCAGCGGGGCCAGAGGAGGCCACGGAGATGCTGGGGGGGCTGGAGTCCCCCTGTGAGGACAGGCTGGCGAGTTGGGGGGTTCAGCTGGAGGAGAGAAGGCTCCGGGGAGACCTTAGAGCGGCCCCCCAGGGCTGAAAGGGGCTGCGGGAAAGGGGGGGGGGGATAGGATGAGGGGTGACGGGTTTAAACTGACAGAGGGGAGGTTTAGATGAGATGTAAGGCAGAAATTCCTCCCTGTGAGGGGGTGAGGCCCTGGCACAGGCTGCCCAGAGAAGCTGTGGCTGCCCCCTCCCTGGAAGGGTTCAAGGCCAGGTTGGACGGGGCTGTGAGCAACCTGGGCTGGTGGAAGGTGGCCCTGCCCAGGGCAGGGGGTGGCACTGGATGGGCTTTGAGGTCCCTTCCAACCCAAACCATGCCATGATTCAATGATTTGTAGGTCTCTTTTCTCGCTACAAGGGTGCAGTGGAACCCTGGCCCTTTCCCTTATGCTCTGACACACTGACAGTAACTGTCCTACCCAGATGCCAAGTTTCCTAGGACAGCTCTCTGTTGCCTGAGGGTTTAGTATATGGTAAACTCTTAGTTCTTCAGTTCATCACTACTCATGTGCCAGCACTGTCAAAGATCCCTTCCAGCGGGTTCTGTCTTGGCCAACAAGCTCATGACAGTCTCCATGACTGTTTTTACACATAACCAGGAAACCACTGTTACAGACAATTTTTCCTTTGGCCCTAAGCAGTTGAAGTCTGTTGTAACATACTGAATCCCAGTATAGAGTACAATCAATAAATACACTGTGCCTCATGCAGTTCCAGTCTTGTGGGGCAGCTGCACTCTCTCCAGATGAAAAATGCATGGTATTTCATTCAAGCACTCTGAACCCTGTCTCTCAAAGTACAGCTTTATTCCACAGAAGGCTCACAAAGCAACTCTGAAAGAAAATTCCTTGATCAAAAGACTTCAGGGATATAAAGACAGATAAAAAATGTCATCTTATTTTCTATAGTCCATTCTCAGCTGCATAATTTATAATCACTCCTCCTCATCTGGGAACAAGTTCATGGGTGAAGCTGCATCTACTCTCTTTAGAAAAAAAGCTACCATCTCAGCTATTTTGTCAGGAAATAGGACCAATTTTTTTTTTTTTTGTCTCAGGCATGCAGCTAGGTGCAAATTATGAACCCAATCCTTATGCAAGTTCTTCTATTTGCTGATTACTACTTATTCTCCTTTAAAGAAAATCTGATTTTTACATTCACCTGAAGAAGGGAGGTGCACCCAGAGAAGGAATGTACCCCTCATCTAAAAAGAAACATGTTTTCTTTTAAGATATGACCAAACCAGGAATATAAAGCATACTCCTACAGCATCCTGCTGTATTTGGGGTTCTGTTAGGTTGCCTGCAGCCTCCCACTAGAGATATAAAAGTATTCCAGCATGAGCTGTAGACTTCTGTTCCACTGAGCCATCTGTCTTGAGCTCTGGAAGCCATGCCCAGCTCTTCGTCTCTGCCGCCTGCCGTGGCTTTGTTGGACATCACATCACTTTGTTGGACAGTCTCAGCACACGTGGCTCGAGAGCAGAGAGCCAGCTGAGACAGCCTAATGGTCCACAAGCAGACAGCACATCTACCTCATGCCAAAGGTGAATCGATGGAATTGTTTCGTTACACTGAGCATGACAAATAACTCATTTTCATGCCTGTCACTGCTCTACTAGCAAAACCATGGGCTGCTGACTTTGCGCCGTTCCTAAGCTTCCTTCTGAGACATCATATTGCAGCTCTACCTGACCTATAGACTGAGTTTGCCTGCTACTCATGTTTTTCTTTACTCTTCCAAACGATTATTGTTTTAACCATCATCCCAACGCATCATTACATTTCTTCATTTTAATATTAGCAGTTATTGACAGGAATAGTTAATGTCTTCCCTCCTAGATCTGCCAGAGAAAATATATGTCCCGCTTTCACACGAAAATCTTTACCATTACTTTTCAGTATCCTTTTACAAGGTGCTAAAGTGCTTGTTTCTCACAAGCTCTACTCTACTACTCTTTCTGAAGAGCTGTACCTATTTTATTTTGAATTCCATTCATTCCAGCCAGATCCACAGTTCAGCTGGAGCTCACCGGGTTGTTGATCTAACAGCGTAAAAGCCGGAACCTCAGTCTAAGAGGCTACTGCTTTTCCCGGTCTGCAGTTTAAGGGCAGGCCAACATATAGGAAAGACTATATAATGGTGGGGATAACAGGGATCAGAAATCCCTCAAATAGTAAGTGTGTAGTTTGGGACACGATGGCAGATGGCTCATCGAGGTCCCAACAGCAACTTTTTTCTGTCATTTACCTCTAGCTCAGCACCGGCCCCCATACACAGGTCCTGTGCAGCACCTCTGGCATTCCAAGTACTCTCCCACAGCGCTCTATGTAGCTTCTTGCTTCATCTGCTCCCAGGCTGCAGGTTAGAAGACAACATTCACAGGACGCTTCTCTCTGGAGTCAACAGTCTGAACGCCTATAAAATTGTTTTAATTAATATCAGCTATTATTTCATAGCTGCTTTGTGGCTGGAACATGACTCTTCTCACCTTCAGACAGCAAGTTCTGCTGCAGTTGCCTTAAACCACCTCCCCTGTTGAGCTCTGCCTACAGACCCGGCTCTTGCACTCTTGCACCGAGTTGTGTTTAGCGATTCTATTCTCGGCGCTTTTTTCCTCCTCTCACGCTCTTTCTTCACAAGCTTCTGCATGGTTTATTAGGCCTTAAATCTCACACCGTAACACTCCGCACGCCCCGCTGGGCAGACGCTGGGCTCCGGCCCATGGCAGGAGCTTCTGTTCGCCCCGCCGGTCCCCGTCAGGAGCCGCCCAAGGGCAAAACCCGCAAACCGCGTCCGCACGACCCCCGTGAGCCCCTCACAGACCGGGGCCGGGGGCCGCGGGCAGCGCCGGACGGCACCGCGCCCGCCTCCGACCCCCGCCCGGCGGCTCCGGCCGCAAAGCGACCCCTCACAGCCCCGCAGGCGGCTGCGGGGAGGCCGCCATGGCCCCTGCGCTGAGGGGAGGGTGACGCCCCACACTTTGGACCCTCCTCGCTTCCCGTCCGCCTGAGGGGAGCGACCGGCGGCGAGCCGCAGCCTCTCCCGGAGGAGGCGGTGGCGGGACGCGAACCCCGAGGCAGGCGAGCCGCTTCCTCCTCCTCTATCCTAAGATGGCGGCAGACTCCGCGGAGCAGTTCTGCGTGGCCGAGGAGCGGAGCGGCCACTGCGCCGTGGTGGACGGGAACTTTCTCTATGTGTGGGGGGGATACGTGGTAAGGCGGGAGGAAGGCGGCTGGAGGGCGCCGGGGGCGAGGACGAGCGCGGGGCGGGGGGGGGGGGGGGGGGGGGAGAGGGAAACCGAGGGGAGGGGGCGAGGAGCCGAGCGGCGGGGCGGTGGGCCCGGGGGGAGCCGGGCTGAGGAGCCCCGGGGGAGCGAAGCGGAGCGGGGGGAGGAAGGGGTCGGGGAACGGGACCCCCCCGCGTCGCCCCCGGCCGCCCCCTCAGCCGGGCAGCCCGGCGGCGGGGCGCTGTTTACCTCAGCGCGGGCGCTGATTGGCTGCCGCGGCAGCGCGCCCCGCAGGGGCGGGCGTTTTAAATGGCGGCGGCTGCGCTGAGGGGAAGGGAGGAGGGGAGCGAGGGGGCTTCCCCCCCTCCCCTCCCCTCGCTTTGCTTTCCCCTTCTCTAAGCGTAGGTGCCCCCGACCGGCACCCATGGCTGCCGCCTCCTCCTCTGTTTTTAGGTGTCTCCATCGCGGAGCGCGTGCTGGGGAAGGACTGGTAGAGCCGGTTTGCTTCTCTTTTTCCGACCAACCTGTGGTTCCTCAGAGAGGGCTTCTCATCCCCCTTCCTCTGTGGGGTGACGGCTATAATTTGTAGCTGTGTTTTTCGAGTGTGTAATTCGCGTTCTTGTTCCCGAGTCCCTGCATTTTTTACTTCTTAGTAGTTGTATGCTATGCTCAGTGTGTTTTCCTCACTCAGAATGCTGTTCTGTCACTTCAAAGACAAGCTGGTGGCAGACTAAAACCACATCTGCTTTTTTTTCCCCGTAGAAAGATCAGTAGTAGTTCTGGCATGACTAAATTCTTGTGACTTTTAGCTCTGGGTTAATTCTGTCCAAAAAAAGAACTATGAGTGATATTACATTATATACAGCCAGTTTATATTATGCACAGTGTCTGTGCATGTTAGCCCTAAAATGTGAAAGTAGCCATGCTTAGTATTCCGGCCCTGTTCAGGTCAAAACCACGTTATTATTTTCAGTATTCTGTCTATATTTGTTACAGGCTAAGGTAAACTCTGAAATGTGCGAAGCTCCTCTGAACTCAAGCAAAGAATTCTGGCTGGGGGCTCCCGGATTGAAGTTTTAAAATACAGTGTAACTTCTGAGTGTGTGTAGTAACAAAGGGAAGGACATTTCTAGGGCACTCGGGTACTAGCAGCTAGTCGACTCTTGTTTCTTCCTGAAACACATTATAGTTTCATTTCTAGAAGTTAGAATGTTTTGTTTTTTGTTTTTTTTTTTTTTTTTTAAATAAAAACATTGGACTTAAGGATAGGATAGAGCTGGGTGGCTTGTGGAGTTTGAAGAGCTGCTCTGCACCTAAGCTGGATTTATTTGACTTGAAGTGGGTTGTGCTGCCGGTGACTACTGAAATACCGAAAAGACAAACAGATACCGTGTACTGAAATACAAACCCTCAGCTGTGGTAGGTGGCAGGGTTTGGCTGGCTGGGTTGCCCTGGCACACCTTCTCTAGCCTGTCGGTGTGGCCAGGCTTGCCTGATATCAAACTAATGAAATGAAGGAGCCCTCAGGAGCCTGTAAACTGTCCCCACATCTTCCCTTTTGGGGTCTTTGTTAGTTTGTGTTTCTTGTGACTGCAAGTCATGTAAGGATTTGAATACATTGTAGTGTCGAGAAGTTAGCCACCTTTAGAATATCTTTAAATAGTGTGAGTTATCTGTGGCGTACAGGAAAATTTAGTGTCCTTTTCTGGCCTTGAACTCCATAATACTCTGTATAACTATACAACACCTAAATTACTGGTAATACATGGTAGTTCTCTATGCTTTGGTCTTTAGAAACTGAAGTTGGACTGGCTAGGGCAGTGTTTTCAACGTTTTTCTAATAAAGGATCCTGGGTTCATGGCACAGGCAAAAACCAGACAATGTGAGTTAAGCTTAGAAGATAAACTTTGCAAACATTTTGAGTAGTTTTACTTATGTATTTGTGGAGAGTATTATGAAAATCATAGTTGCTCTTTAAGCAGCACTTCACACAGGTAAATAGTTTTTACATTTTTACATTTTACATGTTGATGGTGGACTGCTGCCCAGCCAATTTATTTTTGTCATCCCTGTGTTTGCTCAGAGCTGGTTCTGTAGCAAATGCTCGGCCTCTGACCGCTGACGTATCTAGATTAAATTGGGTAGACTTCTGCACTTTGTGAAAGCTGCAGGCTGTGTTGTAACAGCAGAGCTTGTCTCATGAATTGTGCCAAACATAGTGTCTGGCTGGTACCTTTCAGATTAAAATGTAACAGTAAAGTATCATTAAAAGGCAAGTAATCAATATCAGCAATTACATTGTTAATAATTAAATTTTGGGTTTGTATTTAACTTACTCTTTTCCTCACATTCATTTAATTTTAATTTATTTATTTTTTTTTTTTTTTTTTAACTGACGCTGGCTGCTTATTCCCTCACAGTTTCATTTCTTTCTAATGCTAGGACAGTTATTAATGGTGGTGGTGTTACTCAGCCTGAGTGCTGCAGTTGCATTCTTTTGGGCTTCCTTCTCCTGTTTGTTATTCTTCTTCATCATTATTTCCCAAATTATTTTCCTCTCTTACATGGCCTCTTTTGGGAGTCTTCATAGATCTGTCTTCCACAGAGGAATTAATTTTCTCCTTCATGTTAGGGCATAGGTTAAGCTCTTTTATATTTAACATTTTGTTCCTTCAGTCACTGCAAATGACTGTTCTTTTTGTGCTTTTCAGTTACAATTTTCTCTATATTTTTCCATTACACCAAGAATTGCCTCCTAATTAAAAGTATCTCCCAAAATAAAAGATAATGAGTTTTAATTCAGGAGCTTCAAATCTGGTCTGGTTTATGTTGTTACACATCTTTCTTGGCAAAATGTTAAGCTGGTAAATCTGTGCCGTTAATGAGTGGGCCTGAGGAAGTAAGTTCCTCATTTTTAAAACGAGTGGTTTTTTCTAACTTTCTGTGTAGTTGTTGAGTTCGTTATCCATCTACACAGCGTGGCAAAGTCTCCGTTTCTGGAAAAGATAAAAAGGGCTTGTGGAATGAGGGGAAAAAAATCCTTCAGGGGAAGGAGAACTCTTTTTTTTTTTTTTCCCCTTGAAGGTGCAAAAAGCCCCAAAGAACAGCGTTAATACTTTGATGCTCGTCTTTGATGTTCTGTATTTGGAGGTGTGAAGGCTAAAGGTACAGCAGAATTTTTTCAGAGTGATCACATCAGTGACTGAATAAATGCTTCCTTTAATAGCAGCATTTTAACAGAGGAGGGAAGCGTCTCTGACAGGCTCTCTTAAGATTTTTGTATTTTTTTCAATCCACAATCATGTTACGGTACTGTTGTGCTACTTGTTAGTAGCAGTTGTCTCTGTTTCCTCATGACTTAACTGTTCACCTGGGCTATTTTCTTACCTTCACAAATTGGCTACTGTATTATATTTGTACTGTTTTTTTAATACTGGAACGCTTCTCCTCCTGCCTCTGATACACCAAACTTATGTTTTTATAAACCACACCTTAATATGAGTGATTAAAGATGCTATTAACAATCAGCAAAGCTCAGTGACATCAGGAAAGGCCTAGCACAGTATTTTTAATAGCTTCAAAAAATGAAAAACATCTTTTTTGAACTTCTAGTACAAATTGTAAAATATTAGCATTATTGAGCTGCCTTTTTAAGTCTGTAATGATCAGAGCAATAATGATGGGGAATGACTTATGCTCTGGAAGATTATCTCCTTAAGATTATTCCATGTTGCTAAGTAACACGATTTGGTATTTCATTTTAAAACGTATGGTGTATAATGCATAATTGATTTAACATTTGCAAATTTTTTTTTCGGTTTTAGTCAATTGAAGAAAATGAAGTTTATCTGCCTAATGATGAGCTCTGGATCTACGAAATGGATAGTGGGTTATGGTAAGTTGCATAATTTATGTTTAATTAATATATAAGTTGATCTTTGCATAGAGCTGCGGTGAAAAGACTTCGGCTACATAAGTTATTGGTCGTGTTCCCTGGAGTTTAAATAGCAGATGATTAATGTGAAGACTGAAGAACAGACACATACACTTGCAAATTAACTCCAGGAAACACATTAGTTACTCAAGTATAATTGTTTTTTTCAAGAGAATGTTTGAAATGATCAGCTTCAGGCTCTGTTGTTAAAACAGGTGCATTTTTTGGAGGCATTTATTTTGGCTTAGTTTTCCATACATTAACTTTTGTGTTAAAAGGAGTGTTTAAACACTGGATATTTGGGGTCTTGATCTATTTACAATTATGTATTTTTTGTTATTACTTAATTGTGTTCTGAGTGTATTTGCGTAAAGAACTCATAAGTAACCAGACCTTGCACATCACTAGCAGTATAATCTTGACATTTTATATTCATTGGGTTTACATCTCATATGTGGGGAGAGATAACGACGCCTCTTTTTAAATTTTCCAATGGTTTCTATTACAATAATTGCATTCAGTCTGGTAAAGTAGTATCCATTTGGGATTATATGTGTTTTTTGCCAGCTGTCTTTCTAGTCTCCCACCTGTTTGTATGTTTGGTGCATACCTGTATTCAAAGTAACAGTTTGGAGGTAGAAGGGAGAAGGGGAGGAGGGCTGGGTCAGGAAGGTGTCTCACAGTATGTACAAACTTCTACATCTGTGTGGTCAAGTCACTGACTTTGAAAACAACACTTTGTGTATGGTTAGCTGCGAAGTTCTACCAAGTATTTTTTTCCTTTTTTTTTTTTTTTTTTTTTAAGATTGCACACTCACTGAGACTGTGGTTTGCTGCTTCTTTTGGTGAAAGGGTTGGCTAAAGCAACCTCACACTCTCTTGGTTTTCACTCCGACATCTCCGTATTGGTTGTACTGGTACAGCTGTTTATATGGTCACACGAGAAATTGGATCAGGAAAGTGATCTGAGTTAAATATAACTTTTCTTTTTTCAGTGTTATTTTTAACCTGGATACGTTCTTGATTTCATTCAGTTTACAGCACAAAGAGTTGTACATGTACAGCCGAGTGTGCCGCACGGCACGGGAGCGGGCAGGAGTGGGAGAGCAAGAGCAGAGAAGGGGAAGGTGGGCTGGCCTCTGGCAGAAAAGGTATTTGGGAGCAGTGCCAGTTTTAGCGAGGCACCGTTTTCAGTAGGGACAGGTTACCCCTGCATCATTCACCTCTTGTCATTTAGTGCATAAAAAACTTTTCAATGGCTGCCTCCAGGGCTTTTAGGTTGGGGTATCAACCTAGCATCAGAACTCAAAGCTGTAAGAATCCTTTTCTTTATAGCCCTCAGTGGTAGAAAAATCTCGATGTGGAGGCACTGAAGAAGGGGATGGAGGTAATTGACTGGATCAGCAAGTGTGGTGGTGTTAGGCCTAGCAGAGAGAAGAAAAAGTGGAATCAAGCTTTGGACTGAGGAGGGAGACGGGGCAAAGGACCCTGTTGAAAGGCACAGAGACAAATCAAGTGTCGAGCTGAGAAAAATGAACGGGAACAGCAGGGGAAGAACGCTTCAGCCAGACACTGTGGGGTGAAAGCAGTTGAGGCGTCGACAGCAAAGCTGGGGCAAGGAGTTGAGCGCCAGCACAGAGAGGCTGGGATTTGGCTGCTAAATCTCCAGAGATTGGAGGTGTGGTGATGAGGTGGAAATCCTAAACAAATCACACATCCTCTGTATGTGTGAGGGGGAAATGCAGGTCCTGATCTGTACAAATTTGAGATCCTAGGAAAGCTGTTTTCAACGTGGAGTGATGAGCCTAAGCACAGTCTTGGCCTGATGCTCAGCCTTGTGAGTTCGGCAGAAATTGAGTTTTGTCAGATAGTTGTGTAGTGCTTGAGGTTGTGTGATGTTACATCAAGTGAGGGCAGCAAGGAAAAGGCTAGGGTCTGCTGCTGAGCAGAGAACTCGCTGCTAAAATCATCATTATTGAAGATTTTTTATTACGCTAAACAGCGCAAAATTTTAGGAGTGGCATATTGGGCACCCAAATTAGTGAGTGCTTCTGACCTGATTTCTACTTCTGCCTCAGTTTTCCATTTGTAAAATAACAGCAATATCATGTTTTCGCCTCAGGAGTTTCTGGAGTTAATAGTCTTTCCAAGTTTTGAATAATTAAAGTTTCTGCTGTACTAATGCTCTTTTAGGCTTCACCTTCAGAAAAAGAATGAGATGCTTCGTAAACACAATATTTGTGTGAAAGTCCTCTTAGACTGCAGGAGCCGAAACAGCATTTGTAGCTTTAAATCTAAAAATTATTAATACATCTGGTTTGCGTTTGTTAATTTTAGCAGATTTGAGAGCAACATTCTAAGACTTAATGTATGTGCTAAATTGCAGGACAATGCACCTAATGGAAGGAGAGTTACCTACCTCCATGTCAGGAAGCTGTGGGGCAAGCATTAATGGGAAGCTGTATATTTTTGGTGGATTTGATGATAAAGGATACAGTAATCGGGTATTGTATTCTTTTTTTTTTTTCCCATAACATACTGTATTTGAATTAATAATAATGCTGACCTTACTGTTTTGTTTGGTGTACTTTGCATTAAGGAGAAATTTAAGGAAGAGCTTTGTTTTTGTAGAAAAAGTATACTTTTAAACTGACAAAAAAACCCCTTTAGTTTCTGTTTTAATGTTCAACTTTTTTTTCCTGGAATTTTTCACTGAATCATAGCCTCAGAGTAAGACCTATTACATGAAACTTCCTCTATTTATTTCTGAAAACTGCCAATGCATTCCCAATTGCCTTTTTTTTTAAAAAAAAAATAAAAATGTTGGCAGCCATAACTGAAATTGATCTTAGAATATCACTTTTATTTTTGCTCTTTGATAGTGATTACCTTTCTTATATAACTAGCTACCAGTCTTCCTTGTAACTGAAGACTGGAGTGGCAAAGTAGACGAAGTGAGCTGTTTTATCATCTAGTGTAAATGAAGTCAGAGTTCAGTCCTGACTAGAAAATAACTGAACTGGAGCCTGTAAATCAGATCTCAGTTTAGTAATGCGTTCACAAGCTTTGTTGATTTTGGGCAGTTACCTAGTTAGGTTAGACAGAACTACTGACAGTTCTGCCAGTAGAATTGAACTGGGAGCTGCTGTTCGTCTTGCAGAAGTTTTTTGCAAGGCTTCAATTGACTCTGGAAGGAGTAAGATATTACTGTTCTGTTCTGTTCTGGCTGCATGAAGGCGAGGAAATTGCTGCTAATTCTCACACTTTGACTGTGTTCTTGTGGTGTATTGGACTCTTCCTGTATGTTGCTACACTGTCAGTTTTTTTGTTGGTTTATTTTTTGAAAGTAAGTACTCTGTTCTGGGGGTGGTGGGTTGTTCTTTTTTGTTGGTGATTTGTGCTGGATTCTTCGACATCATTTATACTGAAAATATTGTAATTTTTTTCTTTTAAGCTGTATTATGTTAATTTGCGAACAAAAAATGGAACCTATAGGTGGAAAAAAATTACAAATTTTAAAGGTCAACCTCCCACACCACGTGACAAGCTTTCCTGCTGGGTGTATAAGGACAGGTAACACATTAAGAATATTTAATATGTGTTAATTGCAGAGAGGAAGTACTATAAAGTGAAGAGCACACAGGTTTGGGATTCATGAAACTCTTAATTCTTAGCTTGACTTGCTATGGGATTTTGTGTAACTCTCCTAACAACTTTCTGCCAGACTTTTCTCACATGAAACGTGAGCTGAATTAATGGTAAGTATAAATCCACTTAAGGAGAGGGTTGGGAGATTAGTGAAAGTTTGTGGAATGCTTTGAGTCTTTAGATAAAAATCATTATGCATCTGTTACTTACGGTTTTAATTTTAGCACATTAAAAAATTAGTATAAAAATTACAGTGTTTTTTGTTGCATTATGTGAGCATTAAATTATTAACGGCAATAAAGTACATTTAGTATATTTTAAAGGATTTTAATAGCGTATAAATGCTGATAATTGCAAAGGCATTTCAGTGATTATCTTTCTTTCCTAAGAGCCAAGTCAGCCTATATATGCGTGTTGTAAAAGTTACTGAGTGTATTTAGAAAAAATACTTAGCTAAAAATAAATATTTTACTTCAGATTTTGTGTTTTCTTATGGAAAGTGTCCGGATACTGTGGCATATCTGGTCACAAGGAAGTGACATGTTATAAAAGTTACTGTAAACAAGAATATGATATACAGCGAACACCATAAAATGTAAATGATTAAGCTGTTTCTAGATTCCACATCTAAAGAGGTTTTGCATAAGCTGTATAATGCCTCTCAGTACTATATCTTGGTTTTGTAAATGTAATTTAACTGCAAGATACATGAAATTACATATATTTGAACGACTTCTCCTTAGCTGTTGATACAAGATTATTTAAAACTAATTTAATCTATTCGGAGTATCATGTAACCCGCATACTGAGAAAATGACCTATTTTAGGTGTCAGAGTATAACCTTTTCATTTAACAGAAGTATTTGGGGACAAGCTATGCACCTTTTCAGAAGTATACATTAAAATTTCACAAGATGTGAATTTGCAGATCAGGATGTCGTGGTGTATTGCACAATGCTGTCAGTAACTCTGTTTCCCTAGGAATGTCAGTCTGGAATGACCTTCACCATCCCATCATTTCCTAAATTGCCTTCTCCCAAGATCACTAACAACTATACCAAATATCCTCAAATGTTGAAGTTAAACAAAACTTTAGGAACCATTACTTATGGATGGCCATTTCATGGGTGGAATATTAGGCTGGGAGGTGTGTAACAATACTTGCAATGCAATATGTTGAGTAGTGCTTAGTTGAAAAGAATCTTTTTATCAGCTAGAGAAAGGCTTTGTGGGTCACAGGCAGTCTGTGGGCTGAACCTCGGGAACATTTATTGTGAAAAGATGTATACAGAAAGCTAACAAATACAGCAGGAACATAGGAATTTCAGTAGAAAAGGGTAGGAATTCTAGCAGAAACACAGGCATTTCACTGTTGTGTGTTATGTGTCATTTTGAGGCTCGTGTCTGAAAATGTGATGGTGATAGTTAAGCTTGTGGATGGAGGAATAGAGAATAGGGACTGTGAGGTATCTTGAACCTTCCTTGCTTATGTGCATTTCTGTTAGGCTTGAGCAGTGTAACTACAACCTTCGTCTCGGTAAGGTTTGCTGCGTAATTAGGTGCAATACAAAGTATTTCAAGTTCTTAATGTTATTAGCAGTACAGCAGGTAAACCAAAATTTGAAATAAATTATTACAGCTTATCCACTTGAACGTTATTTACAAAACAGCTAACTGAACTTGTGTTTTGTTGTGGTTCTTTTAGGCTAATATATTTTGGTGGCTACGGCTGTAGGAAGCATAATGAACTGAGTGATTGTTTTGATGTCCATGATGCATTTTGGGTAAGAGATTTGTCACAATTCAGAGTGATTTATCCTTTCTGATTGTCAAAACGTGATCTTTTGTACTATACTCAGTAAGTATGAAAATCTGCCTGATTTTTTTTCTTTATTTGTAGCATCAGCAGAAATGGAAATTAGAATCTTTTGACTCAGATTTGAAATTTCAGATAGTGTGTGTTGGGAGCAGTGGGTGTTCAGCATATTCTGAGTACCCAGTGCTAGGCTTTGAGTGCAGTGAAACAAAATGCTGTCAAAGCAGGAACAAAGGCAGTATTTTAAATCTGAAGACATATTTTAAATACAAAACTCCCAGAAAATGTTAGAATTTATTTCCTTGAAGTAACAATAGGGAATTTATAGCTTTACAAGCCTGACAAATACTTTAGGTTGATTTTTTAAAAATTTGTTATCAAGAGTAAATGCCATTGCTTTAAATGCCTGGATTAGATAGTTTCCTATAGTGATTTCTTACAGTTAATAAAAGAAGACTCATTATTTAGTGACAGGAATTAATAAGAAATAGATATGCATTCAAAGGAGTATAGATCCTTACATATGATGTTAAATATCGACTTACAGAAATTTATTTCTTTGTACAATCTATTTATTTCTCAGTATGTTATGCTAAAAATGAGAAGGTAGAATTTGTCTACTGCAGTGACTGATGTCAGAGCTCAAAGCCCATTTTCAAAAGTGTCATCAGCCCTAACGTTCCCCAGTGCTGTTGACCTTCAACTAGACCTGAGCTGCTGCATCATTATTAAAAATATCAACACATGTTTCTTCTAATAAAATTATCTATTTTAGTTCATTTTCTGTTTTGACAGATCACTTGTGAGCTTGCCTCCTTTAATAAGCACAAAGATTTTAAAATAAAATATACTTACTTTTAATTTTTTCACTTCTTTTTTAGGAAGGACAGATATTCTGGGGATGGCATAATGATGTTCATGTTTTTGACACAACCACACAAACTTGGTCTCAACCAGCAATTAGAGTGAGTGTTTTTCAGTCTTGTCTTTTGACACAGTTGTGATTTTACTGCATTTCGAATAGGTATTGTGCTCTAGAAGTTGATGGTGGGAAAAGTCATTTGAATATCCTTTGTATTGCTCAGGCTTATTACATTAAACAGGATGCCTCTGAAATGTGGAAAATTCAGAACTGATATGATTTTTTTTTTTTCCCCATGGGGTGTTATTAAACTGGTGTTTTTCTTCTAATGTGGTTCTGATGCAAAAAATATCGTAAACTTCAGAGAGGTGTTAGAAATCTGGACACACCAGAAAATGATACAGTATTGTATCTAGGGGATACTTTTGAGGTAAAGCTTTGTATTGAAGCTTTAAGACAACTGTTGGGAATATAAAATTACTGTCAGCGCTCCGTTGCTGGAAAAGGCAAGGCACTGCAGTACTCCAGACAACAATTTAAGTAGGAATACCAGAGTGGGGCTGAGGAACGGGGTGTGGAGGTGTTTCAGTGGCTCCTCACAGAGGGTCCTGCAGAAACGGATTATGGTGATTCTGTCGACTTTGGGTGTCCTTGCCAGGGCTGTGGATATGGAGGAGGTTGAGGGCTGGAGCGCAGCCGTTAGCCCAGGGCAGCTCTGTGTTCACCCTGTGTCACACCTAGCGAAGGAACGAAGCTGAAGGTCTTTGGGGAGAGCGTGGTACAAACACACAAACGGTTTCAATGGTGCCAAGCTGAGGTTAACAAACCCCTGTATCTCAGCTGTTTTCATATGAAGCTGTTTGGGTGACTCTGTGTATAATTAAGATGCAGCATGGATAACCCATCACTGAGAACATGAGAGATTAAGGTCTGCCTGGGGATTTCACCCTTTCCCCTGCCTCCCCCTTTTCATAAAGCTGAGAGGGCAGTGGGAAAGGTGAAAGAGCAACAGTGGTTGAAATCTAGTCTCTCTTGGTTCACTGTTCAGCTTTCACAGACATAAAGAAGCCAAGGGGAGAGTTAATTTGCTGTATTGTTAGTTCAGACCTTTGGTTTTCCTTTGTGAAGTAAAGATACATGTTTGGTATGCGAGGGTTATAGAGTTGTTAATTTGAGCATTGAGTATATGGAGTTGCTGTGTTCCTTTCAAGAGTTAATGCTGAAAAATCCTTTGAACGAATATCTCCCAGTCATGCTATGCTGTTAGAATAAACAGATCAGATAGTCTTCAGCAAATACATTATTTTAATAGTCTTCCAAAGGAGCGTTTATACTCAGTTTCCCACTAAAATAGTAATGCACACATTTCTATTTATTAATATTAATATGATAGTATGCTGTAAAGGTTCATAAAATCCTGGTGAGTTTACATAAGAACTCACTAGAAGAAGTATACTGTAATGTCTCCGACACTATTTTATGGTCTTTATAGGATGTTTTAAAATCCCTGTAAAACTAAATGCAAAAAGTGAAATTACACTGAAAAGTAAAAGCCAATTTTGCTGTCTTTATTTCTGATTTACACAGGGAAGATTTTTTGGCATGTGGCTATTGGATGTAACATCAGATTTTAAGATCTGATTTGCAGAGATTTTAGTACCAGTTCCTGATGGTTTGCACTTTGGAAAAATAAAGCTGCACAGGAGATATCAATTATAACTGATGTGTTGCTGTAATTTTATGCTTAGGAATTAAAGATAAATTAATTGAATTTCACTTAAGTAAAGCAATGATAAATCAGACCAAGAAGGAATATATTAAACATTAGCAACTGAGGCAACTCAATTAAAGTCATCCTTGGCAATTATATGTTATCTTCTAATGTCTGTGGTGTCTCGGACGTGACTACAAATGATTTCATTCTAAAGTTGCAGTTCTGTCAGCATACTGATGCATGCTGGCCTTATTTTTGCAGTCTCTGTGTTACTGACTTGCCACTAGCCTTGGCTGGCGCTTCGATGATGTTCTGAAGGATCTTATTTTGATTCTTTCAGGGTGGAGATCCACCTCAGCCTCGAGCAGCTCATACGTGTGCTGTGCTGGGAAATAAAGGTTACATCTTTGGAGGACGAGTGCTGGTTAGTGTGTAATTACAACATTTTATTGGCAGTAATATTATTTTCTTGACAGTTATATTTTTAATAGCAATTACTTTGTAGCAGAAAAAAAAATTCCCAAATGTCTTTGGCCTAAGCTGTACATTAGGGGCATTGAATCCAGGGTGCTGCTGTTCATCCCCCTCTACCTTACAAAAAGAAGAGTCTGTCTTTCTGTCTGTAGTATTAATGATGAAGCATACATAGTCCCAGAAAGGGAAAAAACAGGTGACTGTATGGTAAATGCAAATGTTTATCAATCAGCAAAAATGGCTGATGTGTGCTTAACCTCTCTACGAGATGGTTCTTTGAAAGTGGAGCAAAAGCAAGTCTGCTGATAGACCAGGTTTAATAAATGATGAGATGCTAGCATTCTGTGCTTGCTACAGCTTAGCAGATCTATACATCAAACCTGCAGGCTTTTTTTTCCCCCTCTTCACGTAATGAAATGGTAGCAAGTAGTAAATAGAACTGGGATTTTAGCTTGTGTTCCCCCTGCTGCCCCGCTGAAGAAAGAGGAAATGTGTAAGAACAGTCAGTTGCTCACATACACATCTCTCATCCCCTGGTGTTTACCTTCGGGGGAAGTGAAGTTCAGAATAGCTGGTGGGATACAGTATTTTATATTTACAATTGCCACACGTGGTTCTGAAAGGTATGAAGTAACAAATTTCAGCTGGCTTTACAATTTAAACCTTTGTCATTTTTTGCACCTAAGTGACTGAAATCCAGCTGTCTGGAGGAACAGCACGTGATTACAATGGCTGGATACAGAGCTGTTTGGCTCAGTACTCTCAGGCTGGTACAGGATGCTGCAGCATGTTATCTGATAGCACAGGCTACTGCAGACACAGGTCGTTCCAGTCCTATTAAGCCTCTCCTCTGCTCTCTGAATGTCAATTTTGCAGTCTCAGTCTTTACCTCCAGCATGCTCTGTGCCCTTGATACAGAATATCTGCAGCACGCGGTAAAGATTGCTGTTAACAGCTTTATTCTGAGAGATTGATGTTAACAGCTTTATTCTGGGGAACCAACATAAGCTCTTTACCACAAGAGCAAGGCTTGTATTTGCTTTCTTGATTCAAGATTGTGCCATTTAATACACTGTGGGAGGATCTTAAATCTGTTGTCCCTGAGGTAGTAGTAGTCAAAGGCAGTGTAAGAGCTGTCTAAGATGCAATCAGTGCGTATTTAAATCAAGACTAGAGTCTTTAAATCTTAACTATACCTAGCTCTTTTTAACTTTAAAAAAGGTCATAGGCATCACCCACCCTGGTTGTCTGTACCTAACAAACTTGAGGCCACCACCGGTAAGCAAGGAGATAGTAAAACCTTTCAGCAGCACAATTTTTCTAGTACTAGTCAGAGGAGATTTTCTCTTCAGTTCTCTGCTGAAGCATTCATGTAAGAACTCAAGCCTGAGGAAGCAATCCAATACAGAAGACTTATTCCTCTCTTATGTCTGAAAATAAAGATGGTAGTAGTAGTCTTAACTAATGCAGGCTCCCCTATCGTTTGTAAATTTTTTGAAAGGACAGTTTCTGTATGAGCTGGAAAGCATACCAACTCTTTTTAGAACTGTTGCAAAAGCACAGGGAAGATAATATTTTTAAAGGTCTCTGTATGAGCTGGAGTTTATGAGGAATGTGAGAAATACATTTTGTAAGGCAAGTAAAAAAACCTCCCTATTTAAGTTACTGTGTACTCTTCCATATTTTTTTTTTAATTTAAATTTTTAGCTCTTTTTGCCTACAGCTAATTTAGAGCCTTTAATCACAGGCAGCTAGAGGATGAGACTCGATGCTTTCTATCTCTACTACTATGAAAAGTAACAGTGAAGAAGCTTTTGAAAGCTCCTGGTGCTGTGTTTCTATAGTTTTGTTATACAAAAGAGAAGGAATTAACTGTTGGTTGGAAATGCCCTACAGTGAACACATGCCAACTTCATCTTGGAAAGCTGCCATGACCTAAACCCTATATTCTCAAGGACTTGCATAAAAAACAGTGTAAAATTGCACTTTGTTCCCTGTCCCCTGTTTTTCATGCTGTAAAAGCTGTGTTCTAATGCAGTGTTCTTCTCGGGGAAAGTCTACAGTTCTGTTACAAAATGGCTTACTCCTGCTTGCTCAGACAGAAACCAGACCTACAGATCAAGGCAGGTTCAGAATGGCCACGCAATGTCCAGCCAGTTTTTCAGTTTGAATTGCTTCCCACAGCTGCAGGAAAAGTTTTAATCTAAGTAACATTTCAGAGCAATCAGAAAAGAAAATAACCAGAATTGATCCTGTTGGTTCTTACCATTCTGTGTTATCTGTTATGTGGCCTTTCATACAGGCTCACGATCTCTGGAATTGTTGCTAAAGCCCCACCTCTGAATGAGAGAACTGCACGCAGTAGCTTCCAGAGCTGTAGGTTTGGACAAACTTGATTTGCAATTAACTAAGGAAATGAAGGGATATTAGAAGAGATTGAAAAAGTATCTAGTCTTACTTGAATCTTGTGTGTCAGAGTTAACGGTGCAGGGCTAAGTGATGCCTCTGCTCTGGACTTGCTCTTTCATGTCAGCTGTATAAATGAACGCTTGCCAACCACAGCTGAACTGAATCCTGCTCCTCATTTAGCAAACCTGCAGACGTGAGAGGGAGAGAAACCTAGGTGTGAAGAAGTAAACACGCAGCTCAGGACTTTCTGGCCTACCATTTATTTCTGAACACTTCCTCAACTTCAAAGCCTTGCTCCCTCTGGCTTTTTATTGGCAAGGGCTATCTCTGCATGGTGCAGAGGTCTTCACCCCAGAAACAGAATAGCACTGAGTGTGGTGTCCAAGCTAGTTAGGGGTGCTGCACTGTGCCTCTTGCAACTGAACTGCTTTGTAACTTGAGCTAGGATTCTCGCGCAGCCTCTGCAAGAGGAATTATTAGTAAACTGGAGCTCACCTGTTAGTTCTCCACTGTGCTGTTGCATGACTCGATATGCCCTAAGAGGACGTGTCCTCTGGCTTCCATTTAACTCTGTTTGACTACAGGATTCAGAAATACAAAAAGGCTCTGAACTGAAAAGGTTTTTCTCTTCCTCAGGTAGCGTCAGCTTCCTTAATAACCATTTGCTAAATTTCAGTGAAACCGCTTGGGAACAATGTCAGAGAAGAGTGAAATTTTGGAAAGCTGTATTTAATTTTGTAGGAGAGCGGCAAGCGTAATTTTCACCTTAGAGATTATTATTGATTCACTTTCTATCCTAGAAATAAATGGAAGGAAACTTAAGAAAGGTTAGGGAACATTCAGTGGGGGCTTGAGGAATTAATGTAAGTCATGAAACAGGAAAGAAAAGCTAAAGACATCAGAAAACCACAACATTTCCTGACAACAGGAGTAACTCCTCCCCAAAGGATGAAGTCTTGCTTTTCTCCATAAATTAAGGAGCAAATACGGGGTTGCTCTGCTCCTCCTTCTCCTTCTAGTTCACCATAATACAAATCTTCCCAGGGAAAAGGCTCTACAAGGAACCAGAAAGGGCCAGGAAGTGTCATGAGGCTTCTCCTATTCATCTTTCTGGGAGGAAAGGGCACCTTTTTCCAAACTTGGAGCTAGAACTGGTAAAAGAAGATGGTGATGATCAAAATCAATTGTACCAGGAATCATTTGAAAACAGGCTCAGAAGTATTATGTGGACTCTGTTCCTCCAGGTAAGCCCCTGAAAAAACAGAAATGGGAGAAAGTGGGAAGGAAGGAGAGTTAGTCCAAAAGTTGATGCAAGTCTCATGTTTGATTTAAGTGGAAAATTTTCATGTAGTGAATGATGAAGTAATAAAGTCTTTCCAGCAGCTCTTCACACATCTGATGCCTTAATGTATGCATGCTTATATTTCCTGTTATCCTTTCTGTCACTGAAGATCAGAAGATACATTGAACTGCAGTCCTCTTAGAAAGATTTGAGCTGTAATAGCTGTTTGATTGTAAATCTCAGAATGGAGAGCTGCACAGAGTTTACTGTAACAGCAGCGAGCTGTAAATATGTCACCCTTCATGCCTTTCATCGTGCTAGAAAGCTAATCCTGAGACAAAGCAGATCCTGGTTAATGTTTGCTGGGCTGCAAATAAATGAACATGTGGTAGATAAGTAGAGTCCTTGCAGCTCAAAGGAAAATGCAAACCCTCTTACGAGGCTTGATGCTTTTAAACCAATTAAGAGTCATTTTAGGATTATCAGCTAAAAAGATTAAATATAGTAGATAGCATTTAGAAATACACGAGAAACTGCAAGAAAACTTTGCATATGGCAAGTGAGGATACTACAGCCTGACTGTGTGCTTTACAGTTGCCCAAATAAGGGTCGGGTAGAAAGGCATTTTCATTTGTTAAAGCTATGTTAAAGGACTGAATCTTAGATGTAAATGTCCAACTGATGCTGTGTTTTGAATTCAAAATGAGGTTGATGTAATTATGCATCTGTCAATCTGTTGAATCATGAGAATGTAAAGATTATAATACATTGATTTCCCAGGGACCAAGAAACTGAAAACTACTCCATCTTCTGCCTAATGCCTAGGAAAGGAAAGTCAGCGAGGAGGTCTTGAACAGGATCTTCTTGAAACCTTAATTTCCAACACAACAGCAACTTTCTTTCTTCCCTTTCTTTAATAGATGTCCTCCATATTGAACTGTGTTATTCCAAGATGATTAAATACTTTCAGTTCTAGAGGCCAGGATGTTGCTTTTTCCCCACGCTACCCCCAAGTGTCTAGCTGTCTACAGGTACAGCAGAAGATACTCAGTAATTGAATTTTTCTTTCTGCTTGTATAATTTGTTCCTCACCTCCTTCAAAGCCACTTGAAGGAGCAGGAAACTGAACAGACTTGTCATGGAAGACAGCTCTGCTCCACGAGCTGTCAGCTGGACCACACTGTATTGTTAAATTCACCCTCTTGTGGGGATAAAGTTTCTCAGGCAATGCACAAAAGCCCTCACGTTCTGCTTTTCTTTAGCCTACTGGCCTCGCTGAAGGCATTCCAAAATGCTAGTTAACATTCTCTTCCCTAGGACAGAAAAGGGCTAGCATGTACTTGATCAGAGGAGCCCATAGCTATCCTGAAAACCTTGCTGTTTCCTGAAATACCCCGAGAGACTTTCCATAGCTCTGATGGACAGCTTTGGAAGTCTCTCAAACTCACTAACTGGCTGAGTTCTCAGGGGTAAAACTACTCCTATTCTAACTTAAATGACAAGTCTAGTTTCTGCCTCAAAGGATCTGCAAGCTGGAGAAAGGCTTATTCTAATAGATCTATGGACTACCCTAGGAGAAAAGAAATTGTAAGGTAAGGCAAGATACATTTCCCTTCTTCTCAGATACTGTTTTGTAGTACCTAGGGGAATCACGAGTATCAGTCAAGTGTATTGCGAGCCATTGAAAATATTGCTACAGTCTAAAGCAAAGAAATTCTTTCTTACATTCTCCCCCCACTTTATGTTTCTAAAGCAATTACTTTCTTTGTCTCAAAACACAGGCAGATATGCAGGTGTATTGATTTTTCCATTGTTGTTGATACATTTTATTATTTTTATGGCAAATGCTAAACAGTCATAAAACCTTGTTGCTGCTAGTAGTAACTTTGTGAAAGGGCTTGTCTTCTGGAAAAGAGAGAACGCAGATGTGCTGAATTTACTGCGGAATGTCATGCACTGAGTACAGTACCTGTTAGAATATTTCAAGGAATAAGTGACCAGGCAGGAGGATGCAGAGTTCCGATCAGATTGCAAAGAAAAATAACGAGAGGAAACTATATGTAGAGTATTATACCTTCTGCAATTACCTACCATGAATTCTATGGATTAAAACTGAATACATTTGCAGGAACAGAATATCACTTAGTTCTTCACTATTAGACTATTATTAAAAGCTAAAATTGGCCCCAAACTGCCGTTGCATTACTGTAAATATTCCTGACAGGTAGTTTTTTGAGGGTTGTATGGGGTTTTTGAGAAGAAATGCTTTTCATCTGCCACATAACACGGAGTTGTTTTAAGGCACATGGGTACAGTTTTCTTCAAAATATTGTTACTTGGAATATTCTGTCCTGGGAAGGCCTCGTTGAAATACTTTGCTGATTGTTTGCTTAATATAACACACCTGGGATTTTATTTATTTGTTTTAGCAAACTAGAATGAATGATTTGCACTGCCTGAATTTAGACACTTGGACTTGGTCTGGAAGGTAGGTTTCTCTCTATAACACTTAAAGTTGAATGTAGCAGATTGAAACATACTGTTAAATAGTTCCAGTGCTAATTTTGTAGCTTTTCCAAGAGGAGAATGGGAGTTTGGGGACTATTTTAACAGCTGTTATGTTGTGATTTCAATTTAATTTAATTTGGTGGTGGTTACTAAGCTTTTTCTGTTCTGCACCAAAGCGTTGATGATGCTATTTTAAGCACAGCATGTAGTGATTTAACATCCTCGTTTTCAAGACGGGTACATTTATCCATATGGAATTTTAGTTTTGATGTCTTTTTGAATACTGATTTTACTATCTATATTTGGCTCATTATGGTTGCAGATTGGGGACGGATCTTTCCCCCCTTCCAAGATAAGCATCTTAACCATATTTTTTAAAATTAAGTAAAAGCGTGACCTAAATATTTCAGTTTTAAACTAAATCAGGTATTAGTATGCTCCCTAATATTTCTTTGCATATAGGATTTATGATGGTGCCTACTACATGTGTAGAATTAGTGGCTATATCATTAGTTGATAGACGAACCAGGAGATAAACAGGAACTGATGGGTGATAACCACTGTTCTGTTCCTATTCCCAAGGTAACCTAATAGTAATTTCATAAAAGACCATGAAATACACCTCTCTGGAGTATGTTTCAGTACCGATCCTGCTCCAGGGCCTTACGTGCCCGTGATGGCATCTTTACTCACTCCTGCCTGCTGATCTGATCCTGCCCCAAGTGTGTTCCTCTGCCCTCTGAGCCGAGAGCGAAGCAAGGCAGTGGACTCAATCCTCCATCCATTCCTTCTTGCTGTTGATGGCAGCAGGACAAAGAAGTCACCCAGTGTCCTTTCAAAAAAACTTGTCTTTGAAGATTTCTTTAATTAGCGCTTATGACTAACTAATCAGTTTCATTCCCCCTTTTCTTTGCTAGTTCTTTAAAAATTAACAATGTTCTACCTAAATGACAGCATTGTCACTCTGAGACTTTACCTCTGAGTGGATTGATTATTCAGATTATTGCTCTAGCTGCTTCCTTTCTGTTGTTGTTGTTGTTGCATGAGCAGTTGCTGTTTGGCTTGCTTTTTGTTGCTTTAAAAAAGGAAACCTGTGACAGTTGAGTGGCAAGTCAATGCGAGGAATTTCAAGCCCTGAAGGAGGGATGTCAGTGTCAAAGTTCTGTCTTAAGTCCTCGTCAGCCAGTGTTCCCTTTCGTTTGGAATTTGAAAGCTGATATTGAAGGTTTTTAACACTGTTTTCTGTTCTTGACCCAAATACAACAGACTGATTTTTACATACATACACTTAGGCTAAGGATGGGAATACTAAATGCAGCCATTCCTAAAAACTGCAGATTGTTCCAGTACTCTATTATTTCTATATTGTGATCCACAAATAGCTCACAAGACTTACCCATAATTCAGTACAGACCTGATCATTATAAATTTAGGAGCCTACTATCCAGCCATTCTCTAGCACCTCTGCACAGAGTCTTTGAGAGACTAAAAAAAGATTTAAGAGAGACTAAAAAAAGATTTAAGAGATTAGGGAAAAAAGAGGGTCTTTGCTGCTGTGGTGGCACCTCACAGGAGGTAAAGTGTTCTTATTTGTTCATATCTAGAGGGGTGACTAATCAAAGGCTGGTCTTTTAGGAAGCTTCACAGGCCTGAGTGCTGTTCTTCCCTTACTAAAGTGACTGATCTTAGGGAAACCTGAGAAATATAATTCAGACTATCACAGATGGCAAAATTTAGATTAGCCATTGCCAGCTGGAAATCATGGGGGGTGGTAAAAGGGTACTCTCACGGGACTAGATGATGTTTTTGACAAATAATTTGTCTGTGGCTATTAAATATCCACCATAGTAAAATCATCTTGTATTACCAGACCACCTGTCAGCATGCACAAGCATACAATACCTCTGTGTGATTTCATCTCCTAATTACAAAAGGAGCAAAACTCAGTGTATCTTTCGGGACAATAACAAACTAGCATTTCTATTTTGAGTCCAATTTATAGTCCCTCTTTGCACAAATTGTTTGGAAAATTATTTCTGGCTTCATGCTTCCTTTCATAAAAATCAATATCTGTGGCTGTATTAGAAACTGGGCTTTTGTAGGGATCATCTCCAATATAAAGAACTTGGTCCCAAAGTCCCATGATTCCACACACAAACATTGTAAAGTAAGACAGATAAACAGGCCGGGTTTTATTTCTCTCCTTTTTTTATGTCTGAAATTTATATAGCAAGGAAATGCTTGCTGAGACCAGCGAAGTTACACATTAAGAGCACGAAGTAAAGAAAAACCACTCTCTATCCTTCTGAGTACCAGCAATAGTTTTGAATAGTTTTAATCAGACAATCCATTTCCAGCGGAAAAGTGCCTGTAAAGAGCCCTAGTGTAACCCATTCCAGTGTTTTACAGGTGGGGAAATTCCTTCAAACTTGTTTGCTGCCAGGATGACTGTTCTCTCCTCTAGGGGTTTCTTGCAAGGAACCTTTTCTTTCTTATGCTATAGCTTCAAATTCCTTTCTACTGAGATTTCTGATCCAAAGATGAACTAAAAATTGGGCAGGATACAGCCTTTCAGATGCAGATAACAGAATTCTCAGCCGTTGTGCAGCTGCAGAGAGATTGTCTTTGATTGCCATGTGAGTTATCACCAAACGAGGATTTAACACAGATTAAAATGCTCACTGTCTGAACGCTGCTGACCGAGGCAAGTTGACTGCAGGTGTTTGAAGTTCTTCTGTAAAGTACAGATCTCCCAGCGAGGAGGACTTGGTTTGTACAGTCCTGCATTCAAATTCATTTATTGGCCATCCTCTCCTAAAAGAAACATTCCAAACGCAACGATGACTTTATTTAAAGCCCCATGATTTCTTATTAACCGGTCTTGTCAAGTATTTTTTCTTACTCAACTCTATGCAGGTTTCTTAAGGAATTGTGTAATACTAACCTATTAATCCAGGAATATCTTCCAGCATGAGATTGCAATATGCATTTTAGTTGCCACTACCCAGAAGTTACCTCACCTTCCCAGAGCTCCACTGACCTGTTATTCGAAATGTTCATATTACATTATTTCTGTTACTGCGATAATTTTTTTGCATCAGTAGAGTGAAAGATTGAAACGTTATCACCCATCAGTATCTGGTATATATTTTTCTAAACATCAAAGCCTGTTGTATCTCAGCACAGTCTGCCCCTTTGCCAATTTTAGAAGCATCTTATACAAGAGCTGTGCAAAGCAGGCACTCCAACATTGTGACTTGGCTTCAACTTCAGTGCCAAATTTAGTAGGACAGTTTTGCAGTCGCTGTTTAATTAGCTATGATTCTTCAGGCTTTGCTTCCAGATGGAGAACTGCTTAGCAGTCACCAGTAGTGAAATTCCTCTAACTGAACTGCAGATGCCTCTATTACTCACCCGAGGCTTCCTCTGTGCTCAGTTAAGAGAAACAGGCACTTTTTGGGCACGAGCCAACTGCTGCTAAGGTAGACATCTAAAATAAATCACAAGTTGTGCTTTTCAGGGACCTGTTTCTCTTCATCGATTACAAAGGAAATAGAGATGACTGTCTGCACTGTTCCTACTGTAGATGAGCACACATCTGTGTATATTGCACTCACTTTAGCAAAGCGGAAAAAAAAGGAACTTTTTTTGAGATATAGTCTACCTGGACTGAACATTCCTTTCTGCTCTGAACAGTCTCTGATTAAGATTCTGACCCCGCAAGAGAGCTTACAGGGGTTTGCACCTGCTTTTTCCATTCTCTTTCCAAAATAAGGACATACTGCAGATGCGGTGGCCTAAATTCTTTGTGTCTAACTTTAGGTGTTTCACAACAGGAGTTGCCTCTTTGCTTAGTATCAAGATAGCAGGTGGGCTGATGCCCTCTGGAGGCCTTTAACTCCTCCCTGCTGACTCTGTTGGGATTCTCCTAAGATGACTACACCTAAGATGTGGTGAATTCAGGCCACCCACTATAGGGGATCCCTTATGTTCAGGTTCTTTTCTGTTTCAAGTCTCATCTCAAGCATAATGAATGAACTGTGCAGCTAAAATGAAATCGGTACCAAATCTGTGTTTTTGTAACATGAACAGATTTTTTTTGAATAATAAACCTCCCTCTGTTTTGTACTTAGGAATTCCACTTTTTACTAAAATTTATAAAGTTTGGGTGACCCACCATTGTGTTAAACGGCACAGCGGTTGAAGAGGTAGTAGCTTTTGGGTAAAAGCTAAAGCCACAGTCCTTGTATCGTTTATGATCGTTAATTCTTAGGAGTGGAGAGACTGTAGGCCCTCAGGATTCATTAAATTTTATCACAGATTAACTGAGTGTGTTTGCCTACGTGTCCTGTGCAGTTTATTGGAATATATAGCCCTTTCTTTGCTGTCCTAAGGGCCTTTAGTTGTACGTGAAGTAGTGGCTTCAGTGATCTTAAGAAAACAAGCAAAATAACAGTCAGTGCTTTTGTCCTTATGTTTGATATTTACATAACTGGTTGTTCAGAGAACATTTACTACACAAAATTATTTCATTTAGATTTGCACACCACTCTCCTCGAGAGTAAATTCAGATTGCATAAGTGGAGCTTTTTCATGGGGAAAATATCCAGGCTTGTTCTAGGACAAACTAAATTAACTATTACATTTTCTGGCAGGTTAATTTTCAACATTCTTTGAAAATTTGTTTTTGTTTATTTGTTTCACCAAGAATTAATATCAGTGGAGAGAAACCAAAAGATCGATCCTGGCACACGTTGACTCCGATAGGAGATGACAGACTTTTTCTTTTTGGTGGACTAAGTTCTGATAATGTTCCTTTAAGTAAGTAATTTAGAGATTGTAATTCTGTTGTATACTTCAGTACTCACCTCGTGTAGTGTGCACATCTGTTGTTTTTCTCAGACAAGTTAGACCTAAATCTTGTTACAGAATTTTCATGGTGCTTGAGTATTTCTCTAGCTATCTCATCATTTTTATAGAAATATAGGAGCACATTGTGTAGTACAGTGAGAACATACAATAATAAATCTTTCATCAAGTGATCATCTAAGAGAATAAAGGCAAAAGTCTGATGTATTTTGATATGAACAGGAGGTAACTTGGTATCAGTAGCAATTGCAGGAAAAAGATACAAACAATGTCAACATAATATAGATTTTGAGATGAATAACAAATCACAGCTACAAAACATTAAGTAGGAAGTAGGACAGTCATATACTGAGTTCCTTTTCCAGAAAAGGCAACTTCTTTTCATGAAAAAATGTGAAATTAGTGAAAATAGTTTTGAGTGTCACAAGGTATTCCACTGGGAGGGGACAATTTTCTCAACATATCCAACAGAAAAATGGGAAGTGTGTTTTAATTCCAGATTTCAACACAGTGAGCTTTTTGTGATTGAACCGTTAAGTTAGCTTGCATCTTTTCAGTCTTTGTAATTTAATGTACTGTTCTCTTAATATAATCTGCTCTTAGAACACAGAGCTTTTTGTATATAAGAAAAAAAAGGTAATACTTTGTCCAGAGAAAAAGTACTAATGTATGTTCTTATATCGTAGGTGATGGCTGGATTCACAGCATTACAACAAATGGATGGAAACAACTTACCCATTTGCCTAAGAGTAGGCCTAGGTATACAAAAATAGATGATGTTTGCTGAAATTTAGGCATTTTAAGAAATGAAGTAAATTTAAATTATTAAACCATGTTTTTAAACTACATTGTAAAGAGTATTTTTGAAAAAATAATGCAGTATGATTGAATAGTTTGCTTTACTAACTTCTGTTCCTTCATACCTGATAACAGCATTATTACTTTCTATATTTGTTATACTTGATTACTTGTATTTAAAGATTTTTTTGTGATGAAGGATCTGGATGTCCAGCTAACCTTGATGTTCTGTAGCCAAAGTATTTTTATGTAAGAAAATGTGTATCACATAACTTTTGAAGAATTAATAACCTATGAAAGTAATAAAAGTTGATGAACATTGATACATTATTAGAAATATGGGGGAGACAACCATGAAAATGTTGATGTACCTTTTGGGGTTCAAAAATATTACAGAATACCTTGTTTGTTTGTTTGTTTTTTCCCTGAGCAGAAGCAGTTAATTTTGATTACGGTTTTGGAAAACTGAATTAGCACTAAACAGCACAGTAGATGACTGTGGAGTTTTGTTATTTCTAGGACTGCCAACCGAAAAGAACCTAGTTCTAGAATGGGTATTGCTCATACTGGCAACAATGCTGTCTCTTCCAAACTCTCTTCCCCTTCCCTCTCTAGTTTAAGACTGCAGAAAAAGATTCTTTCTGATAAAGCAAATTTCATGTTCTGAACCAGCAGCTGCCCCTGAAAACAGGTGCTTGCTGTATCAGAGCACAGACTTTTTTTTTTTAACACAGTAATTGAAGTATGCTCTGTATTTATAATGTAAATACTATGGAACTGTTTTGCTGTAGAATTCATTCTACACATTCACCCAGGTACTCTCAGCAGAATTTTGTATCATTCTTTTAGCACAGTGTATAATTCTGGTCTGGCATTTGCATGCTTCCTGCCTGATGTTCTGTTTTCTGTTGCTGAAATATCTTTACCTCAATTAATTTTCTTCCTGTTTTATCCCATTCTACGGTGTCTTTTAAACATAACAGCACTGTTAGACCAAATTTTCTGCTTTCTTGTATTTCAAACTCTTTCAAGCCCAAATAAACTTACACGTTAGCTTCATAGAATATTTTCTGTCTTTTTACCACCAGTGAACTGGTACAGGAAGGGACTGGCAACTGCCTTAAGTAACAAAGCACGTCATTAGCAGTCAAGGATCATGCCTGTCTTTGTGTTCAGTTCTTTACATGGATGGTCTCATAAAGGTTAACTGCTGAAGTGGACTGCTTCACCTTCTGTAATTATTTTTACTGGTGCATCATGAAAAAGGATCAGGAAGGGACAGAATGTGCTTTTTCTACAGGCAGCAGCCTCAGGAGCTGCAGCTCAGCCTTTACTCTGCAGTTAAGCTGGACTAACATCTGTGCCTCAGGTGGTGGTAGGGCTGGATGTCAGGAGCCTGTGACTCTTGAGCCCAGGTGGGTTTCAGGCAGTTCAAGGGCAGGTCCCATCCTGGGGGGATCCCAGACTACAAAGTGCAGCTGTCACTGGGCTGCACTGGCAGAGAGGCTGTTGAACCACCTTCTGCGCAGCAGCAGAAACACCAGAGAGGGTTGAAGCTGCTAAATTTGCTGGGCTCTCTCTCCTGAGAGAACAGAGCCTCTGGGTCACGTGCTGGCAAGAGGCTCCGAGCTCCCTCCAGTCCAAACGTGTCCTACGGTTCTCCACCATGTGAAGATTTCAGTATGCAGTCTGTAGGCTGAGGGCAGTGGCCTTTCACTGACATAATTCTTCATTGAAATAAAGGACCTTGCCCCCCCCCCCCCCTTTTTTTTTTTTTTTTTAAAAAAAAGATACTTCAGTAGTTTTTTTCCGTAACTAAGGAGCCATACCAAAAACCTGTCTATATATTGAACTAGTCTGAATGTACTTGTACCATAATTGTACCCCTGTTCTTACACAGGATTACTGCAGAATCTCTGCAGCTGAAAAAGGTTTAAGTCAGTCCTGTCACTCCTTTGACTTTACAGCAGGAATGCACTGGCAATAATCTATGTATACTTCTTTTATGTATTTCTGTCATTTTCTAATAATCCACGGTATATCACATGCATTTGTGTATTTTCCTGATGCTTCTGCCAGACTGATTCCCTCCTTAAATTCTGTGAAGAATAATTTCCTTCAGCCTTCATTTTTTCATAATTTCTAAAAAATTGTCTTCCAGGTTACAGAGCTGTGATTCTGTATGGGTAGAAAATATTTTTCTTCTTTCTGTCCATCAGTTGTACTTCAGCTAACGTTTTGCATGCCAGGTTAAAATACAGACCGAATTGTCTATTTAATGTATAGATGCCCAGTGTTTTCATTGCAATGTAATTCTGTTATTCTAGTTAGAATAATTTAAATAACATGCTTTATTAGAATGTTTAGGTGATAAGTTAGAGCAGCTGTGAGAGGACATAAACTCTGTCAGTCTGTAGAAAAAGCATCAGGTTGCAAGCTAGGATGCCAACAAAGTCAAGGCAGGAAAGGCTTCCCAGTGTTCTTCGATGATGAAGTCCAGGCCCGAGTTTTCCTAATGCAGATTAAGGCAGAGACAGATCTATCCACAGGTATGAGGAAGGGAAAAGGTGGGATACAGTTTAGCCTAAGGAGAATGGTGAATAATTACTGATATGAATGGAGTAAGAAAGTGAGAACATTGACTTCTGCATGAAAGTTCTAGTGGTACATGTTAATTTTTTAAGTAGACAAAGGGCCAGAGCTCTGTGGTGATAATCATCTTGTGATACTTACTTCAGTGGTGACACACCAGTAGAAAAATTAGATTTTGATAAAAAGTAAATCTAGCAACATGCAGCTGCTGGAGTAGCAGAATCTTTGTTCAAGCAAGATTTTACAAGTCAGGTTTTGTTTTGGTTTTTTGGGGGTTTTTACCATGTGCTTTTATATGCACAACACAAAATTTACTTGTGGGTGTGATATAATTGACACATAGAAAATGATCCCCAGGAATCTTTAGGGGAAGTGTAAAATGGAAACAGGGTAACTTGTGTTCTGAAGTTCTCATCCTAGTGTTCATGGATAAGAGTCAGTACTGAAAACCCCACAGCCTTAAAGCCATTAGCATTGATTAATTAAAGAAATAGTGGAAAATTTAAGAAGGAAAAAAAAAAAAAAAAGAGCTGTTCTTGGCAAAAGCTTGTTTTGTATAGTTATTTTGTTTTCTAAAAATTTTCCAGTATAACATTTTGTTGAAGTAGTGATAAATAAGACAAAGTATATAGAACTATACTTACATAACTGGAGTACAGAAGAGTCAAATAATGACAAAAATACGTTGTTCTGTATGAAATGTAATCATCCGGCAAAATGATCTATCATAAGATGGATAGTCACACTGCTCTCTCCTTTTATATTGTTAAAGAAATGAGTAATATCGTATTTTAAGGGATTATTTTTTACCTCAGAAGACTTCTGAAATAATGTCTTGGTTTCCTAAGAAGTGAGGGTTACATCACAGGGCTCTGTGCACGTTTGGCTGCCTCTCCTGCCCGTGTACATTTTGAATCAATTTGCCCATTTCTGTGGTATTTGATGAAGAAGTAGGAAGCTCAAGAGATACAAAGTCCCAACATACTCTGGTGCAAAAAAGTGGCCAAACAGAAAAGAGAGACTCTCATCATGGGTTGGCTCCAGTGAGTGCTCGGCACTTATTCTCTGTTCTTCCCTAAGAACAGAAGCTCTGCCTCGAGGTGCAGGTTGATAAAGGATTTATAGCTTCTGCAGCTCGCAGAGCGACTTGTAAAATAAAATAAAATATTCTTCTCGGTAAGTAGGGAGGCCAGTAAGGCTTCAGTGCTCTGCGTGCATATGTAGTGGAATCACAGGATGGGAAAAGTGCTCTTTCCATTTTGGTTAAAAGGAACTTCTATCCTTATAGCAAGAGTCTTTTGGAAAAAAAAAAAAACAAACCAAACTTGAATGTGAAGAATGGAGGAGAGTCTCTGAGAAGTTGTTAAGATAGAAGTAAACTTACTGCTTCTCTGAAACCCTTAAAACACTTTGGGTTTAGATTTGTTTTGCTGATGACTGTTGCTTGTTACTTGGTCACTAATTCTATTTCTAATTTTGTTTCTAGATTGTGGCATACAGCCTGCCTTGGAAAAGAAGGAGAAGTGATGGTGTTTGGTGGAAGCAAAGATGACTTGCATTTCATGGACACAGTCAGTAAACTGAATAATGAAACCCTATCACTATGATAATTCAAAAATAATGTAAAATAAAATTAATACAGTTGCTGATATTATGGGGTTGATTCATATCATATGGTGGGTCGAGATGTGACCTTAGGTGTTCTTGGAAAGTAATTTAGGAGGGGTTTTT
Source organism: Athene noctua (assembly GCF_965140245.1). Taxonomy (NCBI): domain Eukaryota; kingdom Metazoa; phylum Chordata; class Aves; order Strigiformes; family Strigidae; genus Athene; species Athene noctua. The sequence goes on along the minus strand of NC_134042.1, from coordinate 50,405,199 downwards.
CCTGCCCTTGTTAGGCTTATTAGAAGGAATTTGTTATTCGGAATCTTTATAAATAATTATTTTAGGTATTTCAGTTTTAAATTATGCATGTGGTAATAAATGTTAATCTAGAAAACAGCAATATTTCTGAGATAGGCTGTTTGTCATTTTAATTTGATTTTTTTTTCTCTGTCACTCAGGGTCACTGCAGTGACTTGTTGATATTTCAGACTCAACCTTACTCACTCCTCAGGTGAGTTGGGGTTATTGGCACAGTCTAGTGTAAATCGTTATGGCACTCTGCTTTTACACACGGGCTTTAACCACGGACGCCTACATAGGCTGGTAAAATATAAAATTACCTCCTCAGTAAATATTTGAACCATGCAACATATGGCAATCCACAGCAGTTAAACACTGGTGGTGTTTAATGCTCTCTCCTGCACATGCAAGCACAACATATGTAATGACCATCGTGAGCTTTTATTAGATGTCACTTTTTTAGTTATAGACCATTTACTTAAATCTTTTTTTTTTTTTTTTTTCTTCTTTTTTCCTTTTTCAGGTTGTGTCTTGACTGCATTGGTAAAAACGCAACTCTCTTAAAGAATCAAATACCATGCTTGCCATCCAAACTTTTGCAGCAAGTGCTGAAAAAGATAACCTTCTGGGCTGCAGTTAGCCACCGGCAGGAGAAAAAAGCTGAGACTGAAAGACAAAGTCAACTAAATACCACATGAACAATGGCAACAAAACTGTTGAACACTTTGGTTTATTTAGGGTGTACAGCAAAGTCTTTTGTTAGTGAACTTTACTAATGCTACAGAACAACTGTATGTTAAGCTGAGTTTCTAAGTGAAGTTTGAGAACAAAGAAATCCTTTTTATGGAAGTCTCTTTTGTTTGCTGCGTTATAGGAAACTGGTAAAACTTCATTTGTATATATTGTTAACTTCTGCTGTTGTAGTCTTAATGAATTAAGACAGTCCATACCACTTGTTTTTTTGAAGGTGACAGATGTTAGAAAATGTTCCCAGTTGGACAAAATACGGCTTAAGTCTAAAATCTTACTCCAGCCTTACTACATCAGCCTTTCTGAAAAGATAAAATGAGTTCAACACAGAATCTTTGGAAGATTCACACTTGTTCAGTCTTAAAAAGGTAACTAATCGTCTAACACCACTGAATCTTATTGTTTGAATCCCCCATCTAGTCAAATGATGGAGCCAGCGCTCTTACCCCAGTAGCAAAATGAGTAAAAATCAGTCAACCTGCCCCTGGAACTTGAACAACAAAGCTGCCACGAGCAGCTTCTATAGGAAAGCTTACGTGCAGTTCATAATATAGTTTTACTATGTTTCTGTAATCAATGAGTCCTTTTTGAAATAGGTTGTATATTGTATTTTGGATGTGTAAAGTTTGTATTTAATTCTTGTTTAAAAAAAAAATGCTTATTTATTGTTTAAAAAGAGCCTATGTAGTACTCGCTATTTTTCTGTTTCCAATATTTAGTTAACAGGAGCACAGTCATTAAAATTTTATAGAGAGTTGAACCGAGACCCCTTTTGGTTCATTTTTGGACATTTTTACAACGGGAGTTTTTCGGGGCAAAGTTGTAACATAAAGGCAAACTTTGTGACGCGGGTATCGTAGCGCAGCCGTAATTTTAGGTCTGTTAGGTATTTAGTATTAATATATATTAATGGATTTTAATTTTTTTTTTAACGGATACCACCAAGAACACACACTCCCCGCCGCAGATCCAGGCCGGGTTTTCCTCCGTGGGGCGGCACTGCGCATGCGCGGCGCGGCCGGAAGCGGCGGCCCGCGGCGGATGTTGACGCTGCGCGGCCGCGGAGGGGAGAGAGGAGGAGGAGGAGGAGGGAGGAAGGGGCGGCAGCGCCGTCCTCCCCGCAGCCACCTCCCCGCAGCCACCTCCCCGCAGCCACCTCCCCGCCGCGGTAGGCCCCGGGGGTGCGGGGGGGGGCTCTGAGGCGGGGGCTGCGCGGTGGATGGGTCCGGCCGTGGCGCATCGCTCCGCATTGCGCTCTCGGGGTATGTCCCCACGGGTCACATTGATCCGGAGTGCCTCGGCCGGGGAGGGGCGGACGGGACAGGCCAGACGGGGTGTCGTGAGGGGGGTGTGGAGGGCTTGGGAATTGCAGGGGGCTTGTGAGAAGTGTTTCAGCACGGGAGCTGGAGAACTGCTGAAGGGGGACAGAAGTTCTCCAGGGTGTCTTAGGTTGTTTTTTTAAAAAAAAAAATTGAAGTTGTCCGGGGTCTTAAGTTGTCAAAAATAAAGTTGTCCAGGCTGTTAGGTTGTTAATTAAAGTTGCCCGGGTTGTTCAAAAGACTGCTGATCGCGGGGGAGAGGTCAGCAAAAACCCGGTTAACTTGAAGCAGATTTTGTTGAGCTGTGGGTAAGGCTTTTTAATTTGAAGCGTCGTTAAAGCTCAAAAATAAACCACCGAAGGGGGTGTAGTGAGCGCTTCCATCACTGAAGCGGTTCAAATTAAACGAAAAATCTGTGGGGAGCGGTGTAGGAGTGGAGGGGTTTGTGGGCGCGCAGGGTCGGCGGCGCTCGCTCAGGCCCTTCTGCCTGCTCCGCCGTTGCCAGGCTGCGCGCAGCCGTCCCTGGCACTGCCCGGCTCCCCCGACCTTTTGATCTGGGTCTGAAAATCTTTGTGTGGGGACGGGTTCAACTCCTGAGCTGGAGGAAAACTTGAGAGCGGACGGAGCAGGCGGACGGGGAGACTTTGGCTTTTCGGGGGTCCCCCCTTGCTCTGTTAGCAGAGTGTGCAGGCAGCTTCCAGGATGACCTGGCAGGGCTGATTCCAGCGTCTCCTCCTGCCTTAATTCCTTAATTCCTCCCACAGTTGGGGCTTTGAATTCCCAGTGTCAGCATGTAGCAAAGCCCTGGCAGAGCGGCTGCTCCTGCCCCTGAGCTGCGCCGTGCTCAGGAGCCGTAGGCTGAGCCAGCGTAGCTGTGTAGTTTCTTCTATTTTTTTTTTTTTTTTTAACTGGTGGTTTGCAAAGCTCCACAGTGTGTTATTCTGTACACGTAGCTCCGTATCGAGATGGCTGATGATAACGAAGACCTGCAGGCAGATGAAGAGCTCCCGGCTCCAGCTGAGGACAGCTTTGAGCAGCTGGAGAACGACAGCCCAGCGGAGCGCAGCGGGCACGTGGCCGTCACCGACGGGCGCTGCATGTACGTCTGGGGAGGCTACAAGGTAAGCTGCTCTCCTCCTTAGGTAACCCCTCTGCCACCCGTGGTACTGGGAATTACGTCCCATTAGTTTGGGAGTGACTCTAAAATTATCCCTCCCCCAGAAAAGAAAAGCTCCAGTTAACAGCTTAGAATGTGACATTCAAGAGTTTCGAAATATTGAAATAAACCCTGTTCAATGCAGATCTTGGCAAACAGATAACTTTTGTGGGATGCGGGGTGGCGTTTGCCTCTGTCAGCTCCCGTGTCTGTTGGAGGAGAAGAAGAAACTGATTTGACGTGCACACCATGCGAAACAGGGCTTTTATTTCCAGAGTTATCAGCGCGACTGCACGTTGCATGTTAATTAACGATCACGAGTTGGTTATTTATCACCCTGGGGTGTGTGTGTACTGCCAGCAGAACCAAGTCATTTTACAATTTTGACAGTTTTGATGACGTTTATGAAGATGAATTCTCAACGAACTCGGTAAATAAATCGGTAGCTCAAGACAAAGCTTTGGTGTATGGCTCTGGTGGTGTCACGTAGGGAGCAGGGGAACTATAAAGGAAATTTTGGCTCATTTGTGCACACTAGTTATCCTGATTGGGCTATGAAAAGGAGGTTTAACTTCCACTTACCCCAGTCTGGCTCTGCTGAGAGCTTGTGTGGCCCCCAGCGGAAGCTAAAAAAGGCAAATAGCTGCTCTCTGAGGGCTGCTATGCAGGTGAGAGGTAAAGGAGTGTGGCAGGCACCACTCCTGCTGCTTTCTGTTGTGATTACATCTCCAAGGGGGTGTAAACATTCACAGGAGTCTGTAATTCAACACGTCAAACATTCTTCTAATGTTGCTTTTTCTTTTCTGACCTGTTCTGCAGAATGCCCAGGTTAGGGGATTTTATGACTTCTACCTGCCTAGAGATGAAATATGGATCTACAACATGGAAACTGGAAGATGGTACAGTAAATAATTAATTGTGGGTTGGGTTGGGGTGGGGTGGGGGGAAGATAAAATGAGTATAGAAAGTGTGATGAGGGTCTCTGAACAGAGAGAGAATTCCCTGATCTCTTTGTTCCCACCTATCAGACTGCTGCATAAATGTGTAAAATTTTTCCAGATTTTTTTTTTTTTCTGTGAAAACAACAAACACGTTTTCACAGGGTGAAGTAGGAGAGGCAGCTCGGACAGATCAGCTTATACAGGAGTGTGTGATCAACAATGTGAAGTGTTTTGGGGTGCCTGGGATAGGATATAGCACCTGAATATTGTATTTGTGCCATTTTTGATTGCGGTGCTACGCTGGTGAGGGAGCCCGTATTGAGTTTATTGTCCTTTTTAAAGAGTTGGTTTTAAATTTTGATGCGGTCAGAGAAACAACTGTGTCATTTTAGATCACAGGGAGCCTGGAAGCTGGGTGAAACCTGCCTGATAGTGGGAGAAAAGGGAATCCAGCACTGTGGCTCTGTCACCAGCGAGGGCCTGGGGCTGCAAAGCCGGGTCCCCTCGGTGCTCTGCAGAAAGTGCTGCTTCAGCACCAGTTCCCTGCAGCTCGGGAGAGCCTTGGCCGTGGGCTGGAAGCTCAACTTTGTGGTTATAATGTTTACAAACATTAAAAAATCCAGTAGCAAAATAGAAACCTTCAGTTTAGACAGGTGCATCCTCTTTGCCTGGGGATCTTTCTGGGGATTTTGAATGTGAAAGGCAGAGCAAACTCCTGAACTGGGCAGACGGGATTCCTCCCCCTCAAAACATGTATTAATTAAATAGCTTTTTCCCCGCCCCTCTCCGTCATACCAGGTTTAGTGTTTTAAATTGTTAAACCTGCAAGAACTCATAACTGAATGGTCCACAGTGACCGACTGCGATTAAAAACGTACCGGTGGTGGTATAAAATTCCACCCCAGGGAAAATCGTTCTTGTTCATTTTTATCAGATAAAATATTTTAATCTGTGCTTCTAGGAAGAAGAGTAAAACAGAGGGAGATGTTCCACCTTCCATGTCAGGAAGTTGTGCCGTGTGTGTAGACAGAGTGGTGTACCTCTTCGGAGGACATCACGCACGTGGCAATACCAACAAGGTTAGTAAGTCAAAGATAAACCCTTCCTCATAAATAAGTTTCTCCTCATTTGCTTTTGTTCCCACTTTTTATAAATGAGAGGTGGCCTTTTCAGTTCATTAAAATCCATCCAAAGCAAGAAACGTCTAACAGCGAATCATGGGAAGGTTTTCTTGTGAATGACTGGACAGGTTGGATCTCGTTTCAGAGCTTAAATGTTAATAATGGGGGATGCTGAGCAGTCACTGCGTCCTCCGTGGCTTCTGCAGGGTAATATTTTCATCTGCTGGCTGTGTCTCTAGTTTGTGGAAGCAGATAACGAGCTTTCTCATCCTGTCAGCAGCTTCCCCAGATGTGAACTAATTCTTTTTGTGCTTGCCTAAGAGGTTTTGACTAACAAAATACAGTGCTTACTGCTTGGATTATTTTTTTTTTCCATGCAGGTGATTAGCTGGCTGACTTTTACCAGTTCAGTTCAGTGTATTAATTCCTCTGCAACGGGTCAGATAACGTGATGTTTGTAAAACAGGTCAACCTTCAGCTCTGCATCATTTCACATGGTGATTGTACCCCGGTAGCTTTACAGCTCTGAAGAAACACCACAACCTGTTATTTGCTTTAGTTGCAGTTGCTCTTGTGCAATTCACCCTATAAATTGTATCACCTTGGTGCTTTTGAGTTGGCTTCTTTTCCAAGATGGGAATTCCCAGAGTTCTCTCAGATAATATCAGGAGGTGATTCGTAACTGCTCTGTCGTTGTTTGAAACGTTATTCTTCTCCAGAGTCTCTGGTAATACCTCCTGATGTTCTGGAAGTGTGGTTTAAATTAAATAGTTTTGGCCTCTCTCTTAAATATAAACTCAAAGTAGCTTGATGTAATGCTTGTAAATAGTCAGAAACAAACTACATGTATAAAATGTGACTTGCTTCCTTCCTGCTGTGGTATTCTTTCAGTTAGTTTATATATGTGTATCAGCTATTTCTCTCCATGTAAAATGATGTAACACGCAGAGACAGGATGATACCGTAAAAAAAACACCTTTTTTTTTTTTAACCCAAAATTTTTTTTATTGTAAGAAAATTGCTACTTTGTACTCCCCTTCATTGTATCCCGTGGCAGCTTTTGGATGGTAAAACTCAATGTCCATTGTCCTGTTACTTTTTTTATATAAAGTGTTTGAGGCTCGAGTCTGCAAAAAGATAAGGATCTTTGGATCCGTATTTTGTTCCAAACATTGTCAGTGCTCTGTGCAGCTCGGAAAAGAACTTTTAAATTTATTTCTATACCGATACATGCTAATTAAAAGTTAATATTTGAACATCAGTCAGATTTAAGCTTTAAGCTAACTGTGTGGGTAAAAAAAATCGTTTTATTTTCTACAGTTCTACATGTTGAATTCCAGATCCACGGACAAAGTGCTGCAGTGGGTCAGAGTAGAGTGTCAGGGGGTACCCCCTTCATCAAAGGACAAACTTGGCGTTTGGGTTTACAAAAACAAGTAAGGCTCCAGCAACGAAGTCAGCACAGCCAACCTTGCGCGTGTGTTTGCTTTTAATCACTCTTAGTCTTGTCACTGTTTTGTCTTTTTGTTTCAACGAGAGCTGCAGGAGGACTTCTTACCTGCTGCACACCTGTGCTTCGGGAAGATCCTGGATTTCTTCCCCAGCCAGGCTTTTAGATCTGTTCTGTCCTTTAACGGTTGCTAAATGAAAAACCTCACTCCCTGTTTGGGGATGTGTGACTCTGTGTGAGTCACAATCCAAAATGTAACCTCGTCACAGGCAAATCTCCCCAAGCCACTGCATGGTGGTTACTTGTGTCAGCCTCATTCCTCCCCGCAGCCGCATCGGGAATTATTCGGGAATTGTGAAGCGTTCACAAAAAGCAATCTTCTGGTCACGTCTTGTGGGACACTTTGCCTTTCTGTGAGAGTGATGAAGAGCAGGAAGACATTTTAATCTTTTTTGTTTAATTTGGGGTGTTTTGTGCTGGTTGCACAAAATGAGGAACGTGCTAGAGGAACTGCTGCTGATTTAATGTGTTGGGGTAGTGTCCCAGAGATGCCAGAAGGCCTTTAGGCACTGCCAGCCTTGGAGAAGAGAAAGAGGATGAGGAGAAGGTGTTGAAGCTGGATGAGCTGATGTGCAGCACGTTGCTGTTGCCTTGTACCCTCCTCCCCGATTCGGTGGTGTGAGTCCCCTCGGCAGGGAGCTGTGTGCTGAGATCCTCCTGGCGCGGGGGGACCGACCGAGGGGAGAGCCTCTTGTGGGCAGGGGGTTTCCTGCTTCCTCCAGCTCGCTGTATCCCAGCTGCATCCCAGCTGCTCGGGAGGCTGGGGATGGGGGTGAATTACCTCAGGGGAGGCTTTCAGCCCTCGTCTCAGAGCATCTACCCAGGGCTGGTTCCTCGGAGGGTTCCTGGAGGACTCCAGAGTGCTCTGGCACAGGTCAGGGCTGACGTGGCCAGAGTTGTCCCCTCACAGGGGAAGCTGGAAAGGCTGATCCCCACCGAGCAGGGCGCTCTCAGGACTGCGTGGGGCTGGGGAGGGCTGAGGGGAAGATGAAGGGACGGTCAGGGGCCTCGAGCCCTCCTTTGGTCACAGCTGGCAGAGTTACGGGTTCTGTGGTGTCACGGCAGGGTGGGCGTTTCAGCTGTTCCTACAGAGCCGTTCCTGGACAGCACGGCCTTCCTCTGTCCTGCCTGTGTCACCTCTGGCTCTGCTGAGGTAGAGGAGAGCAGGGATGCTGTAAGCCCTTGTGTTTGAGGCGTGTACAGTGGTTTGGGGGTAAAACAGTGCTGCTTTGTGCATTACGTAGAGAGAAAGCTCACTGTGAAGAGGATTTGCCGTGTGATTTGCTGCAGAGACTCGTGAAAGGCAGGAAAATTGCCCATGGTGCTAGTTTTCAGAGTCTTGATGTGGAGAGAAAGCCGATACTTGATGGGAACAGTTGAGATGTAAATCTGTGCAAGGCTGGAGTTGTGGGTGTTTGGTTAGGGGGTGTAGGTTGTTTTCTGTTACTTCATAACCCAATAGGAATTTGTGGCAAAGTGATGCCGTTAATTTCTAATACATGCTGAAACCCAAACATAAAGATAAATCACATTTTAAAAACCAGAAGAACGGCAAAACCAGACTGCTCAAAGGTAACTTCTGCAGGCTTTGAAACAAAATGCAACAAAGGAAAATGCCTTCCTGTCCCAAAACAAAAAAACTTCCCAAGCAGCCTCACTGCAGGCAGCGCGTTTGGGTCTGCTCCTGCCCCGCCGAGCTCGCGGCCCCGCAGCACCCAAGTGGTAACACTTTGCCTCCCACGGGAGTGTCTGTGAACGTGTCGGGCTTAGGAAAAATGGGCAGAGGGCTTGGAAAGGGCAGAGTTGGGAAACGGTGGGAATAAAACCCCCGTAGCTGCAGTGTGGGAGCCCCGGCAGCAACGGCTGCAGCACAGCAAGGCCTGGCAGCTTCACGTGTTTGGAAGCGGAGCAAAGCTTGAAAGCCTGAGGCCTGGGAAACAGCCACAGAGGGATTTCGTGGGGGTGGTGGGGGCGACTGGGCAAGAAACGGGGCCCCACACCTGGAAAACCTGCAGCGTAGACGTATGGGAAGTAACGAAGCCAAGGGAGCTGCCCTGGTTTTCCTGTCTTCTGTTTGAGCGCAGCCGTTGCAGAACTTTTGATTTGTAGCAACATTTGTGATTGCATTTCTAATTGATCTCGATGCAAATTTTGTTTCAGGCTAATATTTTTTGGAGGTTATGGTTATTTTCCTGAAGGGAAACAACGGGGAACTTTTGAATTTGATGAAACCTCTTTCTGGGTAAGTAAAGCCAGAAATAATTTCTATTTAAACTTTCATATTTAATTAGTGTTTATTCAGCCTCATTGCTTATTTAATATTTTTAAAGAATTCAGGTCTTCCGAGAGGATGGAACGACCACGTGCATGTTCTGGACACTGAAACTTTCACTTGGAGCCAGCCCATAACTACGGTAATGATTGGCCTTACGTCAGTTATTTGAAGTTACAGCTCTTAAGATCTGGGCGCGTTGTGTGCCACATCTCTTCTAGCGTCCTATGAAAATAAGCATGACTCTGCTAAGCCTGGCTTTGCTGCTTTGTGTTGAGTTAGAAGAGGGTGCTGAGAAAGTGGCCTCCCCGGGTAGCTGTGCGGGGTAGGTAGTGGCCTGTCCCCGCAGCGGTGGCTTTGGGCCGTTCATTTGCAGCGTGGAGCTGTCCTGACCTGTTATATCTCCCGTCCCAACCCGTTTGATCTAGTCTGGATCTCCCTGGCGTTATTTTAGAAGATGTGGTTTACTGTTTACAAGCCAGAAGGACAGAAATTCACCCCAAATGAGTCACCAGTCTTTAACCGCCATGTCAGGTGCTCTGTGATCCTGCCTTCCTCGGGATGTAAGCCAGTCCTAAATACCAGGAGTTTGAAAAGACAGAAGAGCTCTCGGAAATCCCTAGTGCTGGCTGGCCAGAGGATGTGGGGAATGAGACGGGGGACTCCCCAAACAGCCCGTGTGGGGCTGATTGTGTGTCAGTGGTTCTTGCTACGTTTTCTCCGTGGGGGCAGATCTCAGGCCGCTGCTCTGGCTTCCCTCCTGGGACAGGCACTCTGATCCGACCCGGGGAGGGGACCTGGCCAGGAGCTGAAGCTTAGGGCTGTGTGACCAGGGTTCTCTTCCCTTCCAGCGTCCTTCCCTGCGCCTTGCTCTCTGGCCAGCGAGGTGGGACTGTTAATTGTGTTAATTGTGGGACTGTTAGTTGTGTGCGGGCTCCGTGAGGCGTCCAGAGCTTGTGTTTGCACTCCTGCCTCCAACTTAAAGAGAGGGATTTGGGAAACTGTTGGTAGAACAGGCCTTGGAAACATCCCCTCAAAATAAACATCTCCTGAGGCCATTTAAACTGAATTTAAACCATTCGTTTCCCTGCGGCCTTTCTCCAAAAATGGGAAACTTGCCTTTTATTCTGATCTGTCCTCCTCCATCTTTTTTCATGTGGACTTTCTCTCATGCCTCGGTGGCGTTGTGCTCGTGGGGAGCTCAGGAAAACAAAATGTGTGATTTCCTGTCATCCTGGCTGTAATGTAACCGTTCAGTACTGAATTGTGGCCAAAACAAAACAAAACACTCTGTAACTGCAAATACACAGCGGGTGAAGTGGCCCACAAGTAGTTCAGGAACAGGCAAATGGAGTGATAGTGCCACGGAATTGGAGGAAATGAAATTTGAGAGAAGTAACTCGTTATTCAGATTACCAAAGAATTGCTTTGTCGTACTACGTACAGGTCTCAAATATTTCAGAAGTAACTCAGGAAAAATAGTGTTTAATGATTTATTTTGTCATTGTCTCATTTACCAGCTGAGGTTTTCAAGGTTTAGAAGGGACTGAACTCCCTTCTAAAGCAAAATTTATACCTTGACACTTAAAGAGGGAAGGGGGGGGGGGGGAGGAAATCCCATTTTTAATGAGGTTTTTATCATCCATCAAAAAAAGTGAGTTTCTGCACACGGAGTGACTTACTGGATGTTTTTTCACTCTCTGTTCCTTGTTGGCCTTAAATCTGACTTTAACTCAGCCTTTCATCTCCTCGGGTGACTGATTTGTGGAAGTGTGAGCCCTTGCTTGCCTTGAGCCAGGGGAGCTCTCCTGGGTGAGGGGCCCGACCAGGTTTCTGGTCGAACGACATTTTCTTTCTTTTGTTAATGGACTCCCCTTCTTATTTCACATTTTCTAGGGTAAAACTCCGTCGCCACGAGCCGCTCACGCCTGTGCTACTGTTGGGAACAGAGGCTACGTGTTTGGTGGCAGATACAGAGTAAGCCCAGCCCAGTTTAACGCTGTGTTCCTGAAACCCGATCGGAGTATTTGAACCCTGCTCTGCTTTATTGTAGGAGTCCAGAATGAACGATCTTTACTATCTGAATCTGGATACGTGGGAGTGGAGTGAAATGTAGGTACTAAAACTTGAGTTCTTTTGTTTCTAGAGCAACGTGAAGATGCCAGTTTTAGTCTCTTTTAAGCATTCTCGGGTAGATAAACTCAGGTAGAACTGATCCTCCAGATCAGCTGCTGACTCTTGCTGTCAGGGTTTTTTTAAGTATCGATACGATTAAAATTCTTTTACTGTGTCTAAAAAAATTAAACTTGCTGTTGGGTCACGAGCTCTGCGCAGAATGAAGTTGCAGCCTTCAAATACCTAAAAAAATAATCAGAGCAGAAAAGAACAGCAGTATTTTTTTGTATAATTTATGGTGCTTTTATTGAAATACAGAATCACGCAAGGGATTTGCCCCGTCGGCCGATCGTGGCATTCCTTAACACCGATTTCCTCGGATCACCTCTTTCTCTTCGGAGGATTCACCACTGACAAGCAGCCATTGAGTAAGTCACTCCAAATGGATTTCCTGTTGCTTTTGTGTTCTTGACCAGTTGTGCACAGAAACTTCAATTATTGCCTCGTCACCTTAAATTCTTGCTAAATTCCTTCCATGCACTCGTGAGCCAACTCCTTATGGTCAACAGCTAATTCCACAGAGCAGGAGTCACGGAGTGCGTTGAGACACTATTATTTATAGAAATTAAACTGCTTTTAAAATGCATCACCTAATGTAAATTGCTGTTAGTAAGAGCTTTACAGCTCCCCATCTTGCCCTTTTGACTTCGCTCCTGTAAACCACTATTAAACACCTGTTTTCAAACAGGTAGCCCAACGTTTCATGAGGTTTTTCCTAAAATGCTTGATTTATTTAAGATTGAAAAAGGACTGTGTTATGCCGGAGCGTGTATTTATTACAGCAAATGTGAAAGAACTCACAGAATACTGTTTGTATTTGGGGGTTTTTTTGCCTGTTTTCAGGCGACGCTTGGATTTATTGCATCAGCAAGAACGAGTGGATACAGTTTGAGCATAACTACTCCGAAAAACCAAGGTATGGTAGACTCCTTCCTGGAAAATTACTTTAAAAAAAAAAAAAGTGAGGAAGCATTTACTGGTAAAAGAGAGGACACACATTCCTTTTTACAGCACTCCTTTTTTTTTCACGTCACACTCCTGTGCTAGTCCCTACCCCGAAGGGCTGGGGCATCAAATGCACTCACAAAACAGGATGAGATGGACGCGGTGCTGGGCTTGGGAAAGGGCAGGAAACGGGGATTTGGGGTTTGAATTGGCTGTGGAAGGCCCCGAGCTGGGACTGTGGGCACAAGAGTGAACTGGAACCTGTGGGTTCTGGCTCTGGCAGCAGCCAGGACGCGGGTGGGTGTTGCCTTTCTGAGCATCCTCGCCAGGGGCTAATCCTGTGTGCATCCAGGATTATTTTTGTCTTCCTGCTGAGTAAATTAGAGACGATGACCTGCACTTTGAAAGCATCAAAACTGCCGTGATGCACCTACGTGGTGTTGAAAACACTCGTGTCACGTGAGTTACTGGGAGCTGTCGTACAGCTCCCAGCTGTACTGGGAGTGCGTCGTTCTGGGCACGGTGGAGTGAGGTACAGCAGCTTCCTTTGGCCCAGGGGACGAGGAGGGGTGTTTTTTCCTGGCGCAGTAACAAGGCCGAGCTGCTGCCCTTTCCTCTTCAGAGCAGCAGGACAAAGCCCTGGCTGTGCTGAACGCATGTGTGAGGCAGTTGTTTGCCCAAGTCCTGGGAGAAAACATAAAAAATCTGACTCCATTCAGTCTTTCAACTCGAGAGGGATGTGAAAATTAAATCTGTGTGAGCAGCTCAGGCTTCACTGACCCGTTTTCTTTCTCTGAACTCTGGTTGAATTAGTCACACCTGCAGCGTACTGGTGGCTGCGTGAACCCCCCTGTGTTTAACTTTATAAACACAAATCCTAAACCTGCATTCTTGGGCAGGATGGTTTTGGCGCTTCTGTGATTTTGTGATCCTGGGGGTTTAATGCAGTGCTGACTTCTGTTTCTAGGTTGTGGCACACAGCTTGTGCAAGCGAAGAGGGAGAGGTGATCGTCTTTGGGGGCTGCGCCAACAACCTACTTGCTCATTCTAAAGCTGTGAGTTTATTTTGAGCTTTCCCTTCCTGCCTGGCCCTTCCCGGGGGAGCCGGGGTGTTTCACCTCCCCAGCCAGCGTGAAATGCCCACAGTCAGCACGGGGCCTGACAGAGGTGCATAAAGAAAGCCTGAAGAGGAAATGTTTTGCTGCTTTTGTGGAAACCAGGTCATTAATCATTATTTAAACAAACTGTGAATTAGTTAATTACTTAGAGACACACACGTGTTTCTCTTGGAGCCTGTTCTTATCTCCCACCTACTTTTACAGCTTTGCCCAGTGCTCCTCCTGGGGGTGTTTTCAGGGAGCCCCTCCCAAAGTAATTTCATCACTGGGAGGCCTGGGGAGCAGAGCCTGAGCAGAGAGGGGCTCTTCAGCCAGGCCCGGTCTGTAAAAACAACCACATGGCTGGGGAGGGAGACTGGGAACGAGGGTGCCAGGAGCAAACAGGAGTGGTGCAGCAGTTCTGTAATGCACCAGTGGCTGGGAGCTTTGTGTGCGTTTAAGGAGCAGGCATAACCATTTTACCAAAAAAAAAAAAAAAGCCCAGAACAACCCTGACTGTCCCTGTGTCCAAAGTCCCTCCGTGCAGATCCCCAGAGACTTGGGCACTCTGCCTGGCCGGGCGGCTGCCGTGACAAGGTGAATCCATGTAACCAAAGCGCTTCTCTCTCCCTCCCAGGCTCACAGCAATGAAATACTTGTGTTTTCTCTACAACCGAGGTCTCTCGTAAGGTAAGAAAGCGAGACACCATTAAACTGTCACGTCTCCATCTGAGACAAGTCGTGCAGGGTTAGCGCCAGACTCGGTTTATGTCCCTGAAATATCTGAAAACATTTCAGCGCAGGGTTAGCACCAGACCCGTTTATGTTCCTGAAATCTTTGAAAAACATTTCTCCCTCTTAATGCTGAAAAGAGCAGCAGCCAGTCCTGAGGGGCTAGAGCAAGATTCCTTTTGTTCCACGAGGACAAGGGACAAACCCTCACTAAACAGCCGTAAAGTCTGAGCTTACCTTGCGGCCCTGGGTGCTAACGGCGGCCGTTTCCCTCTCCCCAAGGCTCTGCCTGGAAGCAGTCATCTGCTTTAAGGAAATGCTGGCCAGTTCCTGGAATTGCCTGCCCAAGCACTTGCTGCACAGCGTCAATCAGCGCTTCGGAAGCAACAACACCTCGGGCTCCTGAGCCCACGGATGGGCAGTTCTAAGATGTAATAATTTTACCAAGCGTGGCAAACTTAAAACTTGTCTAAATTTATCTGTAGCGTGGTAGGTAGTTGCTTCTTGCCTTTAAGTTGCATGTGAATGGCCTAGAGAGAACCTATTTTTGTGTAAAGATGTTTGCAATAAATGTATTTAATGCAAGTGGAGCTGGATGCTGTGCTTAAGCTAAAACTAGTTCTGGGTTTGTCCACCTTGAAGCAGGCGTGAGGGCAAACGCCCAGCGAGGAGAGAGGGTGTGGAAATGGGTGGTGGGGGCCCTCCTCGAGGAGTTTAGGGGTTGTGCAGGAACTACCAAGGCAGGCTGTGCCTAGGGGGAGTGTTGCTTTAGTCTAGGCTGACGATTGCCGTGTGGACTGAGGAGTCCTGGTTTAGTCAGGTTCCTGGTTAGGAAACTGCTTAAAAGTTTTGCCACAAATGCTTAAGGGCAGAGAAACGGGATTTGGAAATTGTACATTGTCATAAACCTTCAGGTGTTAAAGCACCACTGCTCTCTGCTTGGTTGTAGTCTGAGTTTGGTTTTTTGGGTTGGGGTTTTTTTGTTGGGGTTTTTTTTTTTTTTTTGAACTCTTTTACCTTGTGGAGCTTCAATTGTGACCCTTTAGGGAGCAGATATTCTGCCCCGAGAGCGGAACTGAAAGTGTTTGGAGCTGGTTGTTGGCTGTGACAGCCCCCAGGGGAAGGGGGAAATGATGTTTAAGGTGTCCTCAAAGAAAAAAAAGAAAAAAAAATGTTGAATTCTAGAATAAAATAACTCCTGTATTGTAATTCCTGCGCCGGTTTCTTTTGTAAGCTTTAGGGATGGCTTGAGCCGAGCTGGGGGCTCGTGGCTCTCTCGGGGGGGTTTATTGTGACCCTCAAGCCCCAGCTCTCCCTCCCAGCCTCTTCCTCCCCTCCCCAGGGGTAACGGGGATGCGGAGGGAGCCGGGGCTCCGCGGCGTGAGACCTGCGGCACAATAAAACCCCACCTTCTCTCAAACTAAGCATTTTGCCCTGAAACTGTCCTAGTAGCAACTCCTGTCCCCTTCAGAGAAAAGCGGCAGCTCTCAGGAAAAAAAAAAAACCTGAACATCAGAGTTTTGCTGCAGCAAATTCAGAGGAAGGAGGGGGCAGCTCTGCTGTGGGAAGCATTTAGAGAACGGAACAGCGTGAGATCCCGGCACGGACCGACCGCCAGCGCTTTACTCGCATGTTTTTACGCGATTTGCATCGAGTTGTTCGAGTCCATCTAAAACCACGGGGCAGGAGCTGCTCCTCGGGCACCCGCTGCCACGGCAGCTCCCTTCAGTCCAGCGCAGGGCAGGGCTGTCTGGCCGTGTGTCTGTCTGTCCCCCCTGCGGGTGCTGGCTCCTGCCTGTGCGGCTCAGCGCTGAGAAACTCGCCCCTACAGAATCATTTCTTTTTCCTGTTCAGGAGATGAGGTGCAGACACTTTCACTTTACCAGGGATATTTCTTGACAAATCTGTATCCTACAAAAACATTAAAGATGAGACATTAAAACAGGGCGGAAGAGCCTTCACAACTTCCTCACCCTCGTTAGTGCCTCCAAGCCAGTGTTCCCCCTGAGAAAATAAGGCTGATAGCAGGCTTCTGCTCCAGCCCCGTGTTTAATTAATGACAAGACTTAATGGTTTTCTGCACAGCTTCCACCCATCAGCTCCGCTGGGTCAGCAGTTCCCTGGGCACTACCCGTTCGCTTCAAGGCTGTTAACTGTGAATTGTGTTCTTCTAGCAGAGTGCCACAAAAAAAAAAAAAAAAAAAAAAAAAAAAAAAATCAACAACAAGTCTGCTGCTGTTCGATGGGTTTGATCAGTGAACTGTTACAGACCAACAAGCAGCTGTGACAGAGATAAATGGGGGTCAGGGGAAGGAGAAATAAACCCCCCGAGGGGCCGGCAGTGCCCAGGGCTGAGCGAGCCACCGGAGAAGCACAGCAAGGACCCAGCACTCTGGCAGGCAGGGACACGCCGCAGGCTGAGGGGCCAAATTGAGCAGGAAAGGGAGGGAAAGGCAAGAGTAGAAGAAAAACCCCATGTGGTGGGCTGGGACCCGAGCAGAGAAACGACACCTTTACCCAGGCCGTGGCAGGCGAAAGAGGGTGGTGAGCGGCGCAGCAGGACGCTGCCTCCAGCCCGAGCCCCTGCCCATTGCACACGCAGGGAGTGGGAATTTTCCTTCCCAAAACTAAAGGATTTCTTGGAAGATTTCTTATTTTAAATCAAAAGCAACACAATAGAGAAACTAAAGCCCAGGGATACTGGTGGGGCTCAACTTCTGATTCTTTCCAGCCTAAGCAGTACAGCTCCCCCAGCAGCACTGAGAAACGCCACACTGCTAAAAAAAAAAAAAATGTTTTAAATCTGTAAACCACTCCCTTTTGGAAATATTTACCCCCCCAAAAATGGCACTAGTGGACATTTTGCTGCCAATACATTTGCACAAGAGAAGCCACGTAGAAAAACTAGTCACCTTCACGCTGCGGAAGAGGTCTTTTTCCCTTGCACTGGCTTCTTTGGATTGCATAAAATTATGCAAGGCGATCTTTGCAGCTGTAAAAACACAGGAGAGATTGAAACAGTATGTGAAAATGTGCTGCCTTCAGTAGGTAACGCACTGAAAAGGATTGCTGAGCTTTAATACAAGTACCTTTTCCCTTCTTCTGGGTGCCTGGGGTGAGCTTGACTTTGTACCTTTCAAAAAAATAAAGATTAAAAAAAAAAAAAAAAGAGAGTTTTCTGTAAGTAGTCACAGGCCCTCCTGGGCCAGAACAAGCTCCCCCCCCCTTCCTGCAGAAAATGCTGCGACTTACTTATAGTTGGTCATGGCAGTGTAGGGAGCACAGATGGGAACAGCGAAGAGCAGGATGTCCTCGGGGTGGGGCTGGCCCGTCAGGGAGTCCAGCAGCGCTTCGCCTTCCTGCGCGGGCACCAAAAATTAGAAAAAAAAAAAAAAAAAAGAGATTTTCCGTGAAACCCACCAGCACCTCTCCAACCCCTGCATCCTGGTTTTGCCAGAACTCCCTGTTGCCACTGCGGGTCAGATCTCTACCAAAATGGAGTGAATTCAGCTTTGCCAGCACTAAATGACCAAGCCACCCCTCGTTACAGACCATCTTTACACAAAATCACGTGTTTGAAACAGAAAGGGGTTAGTTTTGAAGGACCCGAACGAGACACCCCCCCCCAAATGTTACATCTTCACAGGGTCACCAAAAGCCTCCCCCCCTCCAGGCAACTGTTATCTTCTGTTGTTAAAGAATTTAAGGAAATCGACTTATTTCCAGCTTTGGGCAACACCCACAGCCTGTAATTATAGAAAACTTGGAAGCAATTATATGTAAATAAACTCGTACACTAAAGAGCAGCATGCTGGGGGGTGCAAACACCTCCGGAGGCAAAGGCAAGGGAAAAATTTCTCTATCTGGCCCCAAGTTTCTAGAGGGGATGTACGTGATAAAAACAGGGTAGGAAGATTAAAAAAGGGGTTACAGTTTTTTTTAAAAAATACAAGTGAGCTGAGTTCAAAGTCACAGACAAGAAGGGGACTTCTGCCAGCAAGGCCTCTGCTCCTGGGGGCTGTGTCCCACCAGCTTCGAGTGGAAATAAAACCTCCTCAGCACTTAGGGGAGCTTCAGAGACGAGCATTTACCTCAACTCCCGGCTGATCCTGGTCTTGCTCCTCCTGCACACACACACAATGAGACATCAGAGCTGACCTGAGCATACAACTGCTTTTTTTTTTTTCTCCCCCCCCCCCCCCGCCCAGTCCCTGAGGAAAATACATTCTTTTCTCAGCAGTACAAAAAGTCATGCTCCCGCTGCCAAGAGAATTCAACTTATTTTAAAGCAAAGGTAAGAAGACGGTTTTATGTGGGTGAGGGGAGGAATAATTCTTTGAAAACTTGATTTGCTCGGCCCAGGCCAAGGCGGGAGCAGAGCTGGGTTGTGATTCCCAGGCACTGACTCACAACAGCGGCTCTGGAGCACGCTCGGTTCCAAGTTCAGCTGCACCGAGGGGGAGGCTCTGACCTGGGGGACCCTCGGCAGCCCCCCGGCGAGGCTCCGTGCCCCTCCGAGCCCCCGCTCTGGCAGAGCTGGGCACGCAGCCTGCACACAGACTGCTGCAGGGCCGGGCGGGGGGGTTGGCTGCTTTTTGAAAAAAATGGGCTGCTGGAGTCTGCAGCGCCCCAAAACCCAGGGCTGCTCACCCACCCCGGGAGGGGAGAGCCCCCCAGTGCTGGGAGAGGCACAGCAGAGGGTGAGGAGGGACAGAGGAAGGCACGGGAGGGGTGAGGCAGGTTCACTGCTCACCTTCTCCTCCTGCTGCTCCTCCAGGGCTGGGTCCTGCGCCTCGTGCAGCAGGATTCCTCCTGCGGGCGTCTCCTTGCCCCCGCCACGACGCACGGCCTTGGGTTTCTGCTGTTGCTTCTTTGCTGGCTCTTCTTTCGTCTTCCCCTTTTTTCCTTTTTTCCCTTTCTCCTCCTTGTTCGACCCTGCAGACTGTGGTGACGCAGAGGCGGTCAGAGCCCGTGACTGCGCCTCAGGGGAAGGCAGGAACTGCCCTCACTCACCCCCAGCAGCTTCATGATGAGCTCCCGGTCCTCCTCGTCCTGGTCCTTGTACTTCTCCTTCATCTTCTTCATTTTACTCTGCAGAAGAAAACACCTCAACAGCTTTACGAACAATGACTTTTATGAAGTTTTACACCCTCAGACAAACACCTAAATGCTGACCCCACATGCTCTTTCCTTCCAGATCTCCTGAACCTCCTTCAGAGCAGGTCACTAGTGACCAAGAGACGGTGGTTTCCATGAGGAAAGCACAGTGTGTTCAATGCAGCAACCCAGCACCATCACCCTGAAACCACTAAGAGCACCACCAAGAGCCAAAAATTACCAGGACACAGAATCATCTCAGTTGGAAAAGCCCTTGCAGCTCCTCCAGTCCAACCATGACCCTCCCCCTGACCGTTCCCAACTCCCCCAGATCCCTCAGCGCTGGCTCAGCCCGACTCTTCAACCCCTCCAGGGATCCCGGGGACTCCCCCCTGCCCTGGGCAGCCCATTCCAACGCCCAACAGCCCCTTCTGCACAGAAATCCTTCCTCAGAGCCAGCCTGACCCTGCCCTGGGCAGCTTGAGGCCATTCCCTCGGGGCCTGGCGCTGGCTCCTTGGCTCCAGAGACTCATCCCCCCTCTCTGCCCCCTCCTGGCAGGGAGTTGCAGAGGGCCAGGAGGTCTCCCCTCAGCCTCCTCTTCTCCAGACTGAACCCCCCCAGTTCCCCCAGCCGCTCCCCAGCAGACCTGTGCTCCAGACCCTGCCCCAGCTCCGCTGCCCTTCTCTGGCCACACTCGAGTCATTCAATGGCCTTTTTGGGGTGAGGGGCCCCAAACTGAGACACCTGACAGAAACTGGGAATTTCTGTCCACACTTTACCCATGGGTTGAGCTGTTGGCAGGTGAAGCTGGTCTCTACCTTTTGGCCCCGCTTGATGGGCTGCGGGGCTGGCGCACCCTTAGCAGTGTTGGCAGCAGGGGGAGGTTGTGTTTCTGTCTCTTTCTGCTTCTCTTCGGGCGGCTCCAAGTTCTCAGAGTCGTTCTGCTGTTTCTTTTTTTTCATTTCTCTAAGGAAAACAGTCTCTTGACACACACCACCCCTTGTTGTGCTCTCCTGGCAGTGTTACCACCCCACTTCCCTGACAGGGGGGAACCCAAGGCACATACACTGGAAATAACCCTCCTCAGTAAAACCTCTCAAGTACACAAAAACCTGTTTGTTTCCAGCACTCCCAGATGACAGGAGCAGCTGTTGTCCCACAAGCAGGACCCACACTGGAAATGCAGGACAAACAAACTGACATGGACCAGCCTGGACTGGGAGGTACACGACACACCCAGCGCCCAGGTCCTGGTGAGGGGATGGGGAGGAGACGTTCACCAGCTGCAAACACACAGAGGTTCTCACCTCCTCTCCTTGGCAGACAGATGCCTTCGCCCCTGGGACTTGCTGTCACTCTAAGAAGTGAAACGCAGTTAGAGCACACCCGTGTCCAGCAGCAGTTCACACTGCTCTGTCAAACATCGGAGCTGGGGCCTTACCAAGTTGGGTTCTTCCTCTCTGGGGATGATTTTCTGCAGGGATCTGTGGGGAGATCAAAATGGAGCCCATCAGCAGATGTAGAGCAGCTCAACCGCAGTCCAGACACTGGCTAACTTAGTCACACCGCTTTCAGCGTTTTATTTCACAAAAATCCCAGTTGTGGTGAATGGAAAAGGGCAGCAATTTACAAAACAAGTCTTGAGGTCTCTGCCAGCTTGTCTCACACGCACACACAAGCAACCCAGCCAGCCTGGGTACGGCAGGTGCTAAAGGAACCACTGATGCTCAGCGTCCTGTGCGCGCAGCCCCGCTCAGCCGCCCGGTTCCACCCGCTCCGTCCCGTCTCCTCACACCCTCCCGAGTGCCACAGCCAGGGAGCTGAGCTCAGCTCCCAGCCCACGTGTGGAGCAGAAACTCTGCACCCGCTGGGCAGAGTGGCAGCAACTCACAACTCAGTTTCTCAGAAACAGCTCTGAAAAGAAAAGGGGAGCGGCCACCTCCTGAGGAGCAAAAGCAGCTCAAGGGATGCTTAGTCCAAAACAGGGAAGAGCAGCAATGAAAGAGCCAGATACCCCTGTGTGCACTTTGGGAAGGGGCTCTGAAACAAGCAGCCCAGGAGGAAGAGCCGTGCAGGGAAAGGGCAGGGAAGTGCAGCACAGGCTTGCGGCCTTGCACACCTGAGCATGGAAGGAGTGACGGCAACTCCTCACTGCTCCTGTCTGGGCAGCATGTGAACAGTCTGGAGATCCTCAGAAGCGCTCACAGAGCTGGTAAGCACAGCTGCTTCTTCACTTACCTTTGAGTCTGAAGATGCGACAGGTCGATTGTTGTATCTGGGTAATTTACCTCTTCCTCCTTCACTTCACTCTTTGACTCCAGATGTTCCACTTCATCTTCAGACTCTCCATCATCCTCTTCGGAGTCACCCTCTGGTGCCGGAGGTGTGTTTACTCTGCCCTGGTCAAGATCAGCGATGCCCTCGTCACGATTACTCTCAGATGTGGCTTCCACATCCTCTGGTGCTTCCTGACACTCTGCTTTTTCCTCTTCATTGCTGCTATCTCCTCCTTCTGGAGCGTGGTGAGGAAAACGGGTGAGGAAAACCGCAGTTCACGTGAGAAACACCAAACCCCGAGCAGTCCCGTCTGTACACCCACTGTACCTAACAGCTCCACTTCTTCGGACACCAGTTCACTGGCGCTGCTGGAAACCGTTTCCAGATCCTCATCCTGCACTTTGATCTTCCTTTCTTCTCGGTGTCTCCAAACACAGCTTTCGTCCACCTAACAACAGAGGCGCCTTGACGTTAGGCCAGTGTCAGCCCCGGCGATGTTCACTAGCCCAGACAGAGAACACCTGACTCAGCTTTATTCTTTGAACACTTTTTGCCATTCAAAAAAATCAAGGAAACTAACCCAGCACATTTAAACCCCAGTCTGACAACTTGAAAGCGCAGCTAGTGAGGAGATACACGTAGCTGCAAAACCAGAAGACTCCCTAAATGTGCTTCAAACAGAGCTGGTATAAAAATCTAGCAGAGGTAGTAACGTTCACAGTGTCTGTTTTAAAAGACGACAGCGCAAACTGGGGGAGAACAGCAGTGAAAAGCAGAGTCATTTTCAGTGAGTAGCATTTTATGGGATTTGCCCCAGTGGGAAAAGACATAATTGGGAATATACTGATAAGCAAGAATCAGAAAATAAGCCTCCTACAGCTCAAACCAAATTACAAAAGCCAGCAGGAGAAGCACAGAGAAAGCAATACCTTGAACAAGAAGCTAAAGCCCATCATCAGATATGAAGGTGGAAGAAAATTCTTTTTCCCTGGAAAACAAAGGCAGATTCTCATGAGGAGGCTTAGCAGTTATGTTACATGATGTATTTTCAAAATTCATTTTTGTTAGCGGCTTTAAGCTACCAAAAAATTACACTTAGGGCTTGTTCTATCTCTTGGATGACAACAGAACAGGAAAAACTCAAAAGCAGTTTAGCTAATGATCTTCTGTCCCAGGCTCAGCCAGAAATGCTGCAGCTGCTGCCTGATATTCAGTCTAAACCACTCAGATTTTCAGAAGAAAAGCAGGGTCTGCCAGGCTGGCATGCAGAAGGGGACAGCTGCAGCATCTTCAGACAAAACACCTAATTCACATTGTTCCTTTGTGGCTCACCTCGGATCATGAAGCTTCCAGTAGTGAGGTATTCTCCTGTAGGGGCCGTTTTAGAAACCTAAAAAACCACGATAAACTGTAAAGAGTCTCTTGTCACAGAAAGCCAGTACTGTGTAGCACCAGCAACATTCAAGCAAGCTGCGTTTTTAACTCGTGGGAACAGCTTTGCAGGACTCTGTGTCCATGGGGTTCTTCCTGTCCTGTGTAAGGTATTTTCCCAAGATATGTTTCAATCACACACTACTGGCACTATGTTTTAGAAGCCCTGGGTGAGTAACTGGGTTATTCAGGAAATAAGAACACTAAAGGCACTGCAACTTTCAGTTTAATGTAATCTCTCCACCCTTACACTCAAGTCGATTGGAAGCACAGCACGCCTGCAGTTAATACACAGGCTAGAAGCCTGACTGAAAAAAAAAAAAAAATGAAAACTTCATTTTCAATAAAAGTCACAGAATCCTAGAATCACCTAGGTTGGAAAAGCCCTTGCAGCTCCTCCAGCCCAACCATGAACCTCACACTGACCGTTCCCAACTCCCCCAGATCCCTCAGCACTATGACAAGTCCTTCCCCTCTGTTAGTAAGAAGCCAAACCTGCAAGATTTCCTCTGCCATGTGCACGTTGTATCGGAGTTTACCCCTCCAGCCCTGCCCCTAAGCACCACAGAGCCAAGGAGAATCATAGAAACACAGAATCATTCAGGTTGGAAGAAGCCCCTCGGGATCATTGAGTCCAACCCTCAGCCTGACTCTACAAAGTTCTTCCCTACCCCACATCCCCCACAGCTCATCCAAATGACCCTTAAACACACCCAGGGATGGGGACTCCCCCCTTCCCCGGGCAGCCTATTCCACTCTCTGACCACTCTTGCTGGGAAAAGTTTTTTCCTAATGTCCAGTCTGAACCTCCCCTGTTGGAGTTTAAAGCCGTTCCCTCTTCTGTCACTAATCCTCTGTGAGGAGAGACCAGCACCAACCTCTTTACAATGTCCTTTCAGGGAGCTGCCGAGAGTGATGAACCCACAAGGAACAGTTATCAGAGACCAAAACTTCACCCACATCCCTCAGTTCCCACACAGAGATGCTTTGTCTGCAGCCAAGCTCCCCTCACGGGCCTCCCCTCCGAGCTTCTGTCTGCAAAGCTCATGCACGAGTGTCCTTACCTGGTTGTGGGAGACCCACCAAGCACTGGTGACGACACGGGCATCCCAGGCAGCGCTGTAACACAAGGCCATGGTGCCAGCCTCCGTCAGGGTTCGCGGAGGGATCGCTTCACCTACAAAGGCACACCCAGCACACCCCTGAACGCCATCCAGGCACAGCAGGTGAAATTCTCCACACGCGCCCTAAGCCAGCGTGTGGGCTTTCCCCGGGCCTGCCGAAGCTTGAAGGTGGTAGAGACAGAGCAGAGGCAGCGTCAGCAGCTGCTTCTTCACAGCTCCCCACCAGAGGCTGCAGCCCCGCAAGCGAGGGGTAACCGTGCTCCTCGCAACACAAGGCCTCCCAGGAAAGGGGTGCAGGCAGGCCGAGCTCCCACAGGATCCATCCCACCACACCACCACTTCCCCAGCTGGGAGCAGCCCCCTCTGTCAGCCCCCAAACTGCTGATGGCACCCACGAAAGCTGCAGCAGGGATCTGCGATCCTCCCCTCGCCCCACCGCGAGTGACTTAGCCCTTGTCTGTGAGCACATCTCCATTCCTTCCTGCCCCCCGGGGGCACAGCAGAGCAATTGCAAGCTGTTGGGCCCATCGGGGAAGCGGCAGCACTCGGTCACAACCTGATCTTGGAAGGGCTGAGGCCTCCTCTCGCATCACCGAGAGCGAGTACCGCCGCGGGGTGGGGAAGGCAGCTCACGGGGCTGGGCTGGGACGCGTAACGCGGAGACCAACAGCTCACAGTGTCCCCAGGCTTCTACGAGTCCCTGCGCCAGCCCTGCAGCAGGTACCTGATGGGTTCTTGATCACACAGCTCGTGGCTCCGTGGAGATCCGCGTGCACGTATACGTCCCCTGGAAAAGCAGCGACTCAAATCAGCCACACACG
Source organism: Athene noctua (assembly GCF_965140245.1). Classification (NCBI taxonomy): domain Eukaryota; kingdom Metazoa; phylum Chordata; class Aves; order Strigiformes; family Strigidae; genus Athene; species Athene noctua. The sequence continues at coordinate 50,380,409 of NC_134042.1, read as the reverse complement.
TGGGAATCACACAGATCCCTCGAGCTAAGGTGAAGGTTTCTAACGTTTGTTGGAAACAACTATTTTGGCTGCAAGGAGCAGGATGGGAAAAGGATACAGCAGCCTTTTTCCCATCCCAGTTGTCCCAGGGAGAACCAGCAGCTTTGCTGCTGACGGGCATCTGTCCAACCTACTCTTACCCACAGGGCTGGAGGGCCCAGCCTCCCTCAGCAGACCCCCAGCACTCCACAGACAACACACACTGAGTCTCCAGGACTCACCTGCCCCAAAATCCCCTTTTACCCAAGACCCAACTTCAGAACAAAGCCAACAGACCTTCCTGTGTTACTCTTGTACGTTTACAAAACTGGAAAAAGAAGAGATAAACCAACAGACACCACTTAATCAGGCTCACCTGGTTTAAGGTATCGCTTTACGATCAGTTCATTCTGCTGTTGATCTCTTCCAGCAATAATAAGGTAATTCTCAGAACTAATGAACCACAGGAACTTTTCAAACCTGCCAAATTACATCAATCCATTGTGTGAAAAACACCCAGAACTGACAGAACATCACAGAGGTATATTTTTATACCAAACTCTTGAAAATATCCATCCTAGCATCTAGCACTGCAAATAGTTTCACATCTATCCATGTGTCTGAGGCATAGAAACAAGGCACAGTACAAATACAATATCACTGCCAACAGTATTTTGAGATGAAACAAAAAGTACCATCGCTACAAAGTCCTGTTTATTTTTGTTTTAATAATTCAGTTATTAGACTATGAAAAGTTTTGCTTTTTTTTTCTTTTGGTGGTATTTGTTTTTTAAATCTACTGTTACTATTTCAGATATTGAGCTGCCAGTTTCCTGTTTTCACTAAGCCCATATTCCTGGCTGTGCTAAAAGCAAAAAAGTCAGCTTAACTACAAGTCCATGTCCACTGAAAGGAACTTTCCCAGGCAAAGGCACTAGGAGGATCAGCTGTAAGGAGACTCAATACAAAGCATAGTGCTTAGAAATCATCATTAACTCCACTTCTAAGCTAGTGGAAACTCAGCCTGATGCAGCCGTTCCAAATCTGGTGCGTTCACAGGACGTTGGGTAAGGACAATGAAAGTGTACTTGCCAATAGACCTTCCTCGCTTTCTGAATGGTGGTCACTGTCTGAACTTCCCTCAAGGTCTGCTTCGTCTTCTTCTCGGCCGATTTAAATGCCTGTTCAGACAGAAAGAGTGATCACAACCTGCCAGCACAGAATTCCTAACGGAACGGTAGGTTGGTTGCTTGAAAAAGCTCAGAGACGTTGCTCCGCGTGCTGCTGCTCACAGGCCTGCACCCCCCTCAGGCACACCTAAGGGAGTTGCCCTAAAATCTCCATAAACCTCCACCCTGAGATTATCAGCTCTCTGACCGTAAGGACTTCCACCCATTTCCACTGGTCTGTCACCACCCAGCTGAAGTGTTCACAGTGCTATGGTGGAAAGCAGACGGTAGAGCAGGGACCTGCAATCAGGGTCACCCTGAAAGCTTGAGAATGAAACAACCCTGCTTGGATGTTTTTACCTTCCATGTCTCATTAGGGCTACTTAGACCAGAGTCAGGATTTTCCACTTATCAAAAATAGGGACTTTGCTTTTAAGTATCTCCTAAAAACCAAGAAAAAAAAATACCTTTTCTGCAGCTTCTACTGTCTTCTGTGTTTTCTTAGCTGCGTGTCTTTTGTGATCATAGTACCTGCGAAACACAGATTTACTGGCAGGTGAAATCCCAGCAGATTCACTCACTTTTACAAGTACTTATCATGGCCCTCTACATTTACCCTTAAGTATTCAGTTTTGAGATTTATTTTTTTTTAAGCCCAGATCTTTGGCTTAGTCTTCACCCGAGAAAAGCAGCCAGATGAAGTAAGTCCCCTCCTTAGGCAGAGAGAGCAGAGCATTTGGGTTACTGTCCCTTGTGTCACTGTGCAGGATTGTACTCAAAATTAAATTAATGTGATAGCTAGAGACTAGCTGCTATGCAACAGCGAGACACTGGTTTTGGACGAAGGAAATGCATGTCCTAGAGCTCAGGGCAAGCTACTCATTTCAACCTCTAACTTTTATTTTTAAAAAGATACACGCAGAGCCCTTCCTATGATGTTATCACTAATAACTGCAAACATACAGAAACTTCTAGCACCAAAACACACGTTCACTGTAAACCTTACTTTTTGGCATTGGCATACGCAGACAGACTGAGATCAACATCAACTAACGACGGTTTGTTTTTCTGAGGTTTCTTCAACTGTTTGTTTTTATTCTTTTTCTTTTTTCCCTTTGGTTCTTCTGTTTCTTCCTTCTCTACATCAGCATCCTCCTCCTCCTCTTCCTCTTCAGATAACACATATGGGTTTCTAAAAACACATGACATCACATGATTAAGATACGTTATTTTTCACCCTTAGTGCAACACACTCTTATTTCTATTCTCTCATAAAGACTGGAAACCCTTAAACCATTTTCACTCTGCAGCTGCAGGAAGGCCCCAGGATGTCTTACATGCAAGTTTATGTCTTGGAGTCAGCCAAAAAAGAAAACAAAGGTAGAAGATAGAGTCCAAATTTTCCAATCCAAGAAAGTGACATTTTCCAGGGCAATTTCTTCTATCAAAAGGCACACATCCATGCTCTCAACCTAGAGAAAAATCTACTCAAAATGAAGAACCGTTCTGAAGATTTCATAAAGTAAAAGAAACACAAGACATTCTGCGTGTGAACGCTGCATGGAAAGAGAACAGTTACATCAACATACTGACTCACTGAACAGGACAGCAATGCGCTGGTTTAAAACCTCAAAAAGGATCTGCCCTGCTGTTTTCAAAGCATGCTGAGCACACACTAGCTCGATTTGTATCTGCTTCTCACCAGGACATGAAATCCTGCTCGATACAGCTGTAATAAGGCTGTGTAGCAGAAGGAGACAGAGCATAAAATCATGTTTTTCATAAAGGGAACTAGATGTCTGTAGTCCTCTGTACTAAGGACGCATGATTCAGCGCTTAGTGGACTAAGGGGTTGGATCAGCAAACTGATCATCACTCGCTGCTAAAACAGACAGAGAAGTGTCTGATGACAGTTGCCAACACAGAACTCACTCCTGGCAGCACGTTTATTCTATACCCTAACATTTCTGAAAGCGGGGTAGCTAAAAATTCATTAATTAACTTTGCCATATTACGGCTTTCATACCAGAAGTTCTAACTATAAAAAAAGAAATTCTTGCTTTTTTATCTCTAACATCCTGATAAGGTATCAGATCAGGTTTTTAAAGACACTCCAAGTCCTGCCTCACTGCCAGCACTCTCATCAGGACTTCTGCAAGAACCAGCATCCACACTCACAGCTCCCAACAGCCATGGTCTTGAACCATCGGCCGCTCACCGGACTGCCGGGAGCAGCCGGCAGCACCAAAAGGGTCGGGACCACACGGGGATTTTAGATCAAAGAAGAGTAAATCTGAGAGAGTTAACTGATGACTGACAGACTGGAGCATTGGACCTACACTGCCTTAGGACACCTTCCAATGTTTTAGACTATAGTCAGACAGACTCTAAAAATACCAATAGAAAAGTTATTACAGTAACCAAATTACCATTATTTTTCAAAGCAAAAAAGAAGGCATCCCTCTGCTCACAGAACTATGTTCTCTTCGTGCTGCTGTAAGAAAAACTGAACAATCTAAATACCAACGCACAAGCTAAAAAGATACCCGTCTCCTACACAGCCCCCTCGGTCCCACTTGCCTTTGGTACAGGTGACCTGCAACGTACTTACCTCAGCAGCATTGTGATATGATTTGTCTGAAGCTTTAACTCTTTGATTGCACTTGCAACGGGGTCTCCCTGTGCCTGAGCTTCTTTAACGATGGCTCCAATCTCCGTCCAGTCTATCTGGTTGGCTAACGCGCTACGGACCACCTGGATGGCTCGGTCAACGATCTCCAAGTTCATTTCTATAAGTTCTCCTTTCATCTTATCAGCTTCCTTAAGGAAAGAAAAAAGTTTATACCCATTGAAGCTCAACACACACTCAACAATAGTTTTAAAAAAAAAAAAAAAAAAAAAAAAAAGGAGTAATTAATATTGAAATGAAATCCAAGGATGCTGTTGAAGTGATTGTAGAAGACAATGGTCAAACTGACTCCTGGGAGCAGAGCAGCACAAAAAAATTTTGGCAAGAGTGGTGCAAAGCACTCGTAAGAGAGCAGAGCCCCACTGGGCTGGCCCAGGCTCCCTCAGGGGCTACAGCGTGCTCACCGACAACCAGGCTTTGCTCTGGGGTCTAACGCTGACCCGAGCAATGCAGACCAGCAGGTACAGCTCTTCAAGAAACATTATACATCTTCTTGGTTAAAAATAAAATTAAGAAAATCTCAGTTTTACCTGAGCTTGCTGAAGAGCTTCCAGTCTGTGCTCATGGTCCCTACGGACATTTTCAAGTTTCTTCAATGCTTGTTTTTCCTTTTAAAAATAAACAAGATGGAAAAAATATAACTACAAATGGCACCTTATCACCCAATCACTACAAGACACTCGATGCAGCATTCCAGCACAGAAAGACACAGAGATGCAGTCTCCAAAATAGTGTTGTTAATACTAAAACTTGTATTCCAAGCAGAACCAACTGCGACGTTATACATCTTGAAATCCACTCCCTAACCACCCCTAACTCAGCATTTCAAAAAAAAAATAAAAATAAGGAAAGACCCTTCCCTCACCCCAGGCTACAGGAACCAAACAAAGCATTTGAAGCTCTGAGAGCCACCTCAGCTGCCCCACTCTTAGATGAGAGCATACCTGCTGCAACGCTTTCAGATCAATTTTCTGTCCCTCCAGCTTGGAGTAGAACTCGTCTGCTGCCTGCAAGACAGAATCAGATTTAAGAATCTCGAAGTGGTACTAACTCCTACCAGCAACAAGCAGGCAGAGGAGGTTCCGCTCAAGGGAGGTGGCTGCAAAGCACCAAAAGGAGAGGAGACAGATGCTAAAACAGGGTTCAGTAACTTCCTCCATTTCACCTTTGCATGAGAGGAATCTGAGGATATGTCTCACCACAAACTAGGGGTTATGCACAAGACAGTAAGTGCCCAAACTATGGCCCACATTTTTTGCTAAGAAATGATGAAAAGGAAGCTGTTTGACACAGTGTGCTCCTCAGATTAAATGACTGCAATGATAGACCTGTCTGCCCTGAATTCCTGCTGCTTCAATAGATCAGTTTAAAAAAAAAAAAACAAAAAAACCACAACTAAAAAGTATGCCTAAGAATTGCTCGTGGTATGCCAGTTGCCAGACACTGTGCTTGGAAGAAAAGAGGAGGAAGGTTTTAGGCTGCTTGTATCATCACTGCTGTGAAGGAGAAATTCAGCCAAGAAGCAGGACAGGAAAGTGAAGTGGGAATTCTGGAGATCAAGGTCAGGAACAACACACAGTTCATGATTTCAGATGTTAATGAGTCAAGGACTAGGAAGGGCAACACTCAAGGAAATCGTAAATCAAGTGCCCGAAGCTTTTAAAGTAGCAACTGGGAAAATATAAACGTGATGACTGTTTGCCTCCAGCAATGGCTCAGCGTCTGAACTCTCCACTAACAAAATGTCTGACCAGGACTGGTAACAGCCACCTTCCTGAGAGGCTCAACACCCTCCCCTGCTCAGTGCCACGGGCTGTATTTCAGCTACAGGATCTAATTGAGTTAATAAAGACAACCCTACTCAGCAGGAGCCTAAAGACCCTATGTTAGTTGGCCTTTTCTGCATTAAACATTTATCCATAAAATGAATCATCTCTTCCAAGGTCTATGTTTTCATTAACAACTTCTGCACTCTATTTTAATTACTCTTTTTAGCATCAGTCAATTAAAGCACTTAAGTACAGTATCAGCAAAAGCACTGTACCTTATTGAATGAGTCAAATTCCAAGTACGGACATTTTGAATGTTGAGAAAACAAGAAAGGATGAAATTCCTCATATCTGTAAAATACACATTTGATATTATCACCTGAAAACTAATTTATGTTATGCAGACTAGTAGAAAAAGAAATAAATACTTCAAATATTTACGTGTAGATATCTTCTGCTGGTTTATCTGGTTCCAGACTTGGCTTTTTCTCTCTTTTCTGAATAATATAACCCTAAAAGAATACATATATACATCATCAGCATCTTGTCTTTGAAAGGGATCCCCGTTATCTTGGCAAGGCAGCAAGTTTTAGGTGCTAACCTACTGATCAGCATGAGAATGTAAATCATTCTAGCAGGGAGAGCTTGTGGCAGGAGCAATGTGACTCAGTAAAGCCCTGAATGTCTGCTTGACTCCAATGTCTTCCAGAAAAAAAGGTGAACTCTCACAAGCCTCACGACTATCCTGCAGCTTATCACACTAATGCAGTTTACGTGCAGAACAGCTTTACCTGCTGTTCAAGCACAAGTGCAATTCTCACAGGACCTACATAATCTGTTTTGTGAATTATTTAATTGCTGCACAACCAGTGCAAGGAAGCAAGTTTTATTCCCCGTCACTACCTGGAGCCCAAGCTCACAGACTAAAATCTGATGACACCAGGAACAATCATGTGCTGAGCAACACCTGCCTACCAGTTTAGTTCTGCAATTCCTGCACAACTGATACCCGAGCTGCCCACCTGAGACCCACCTTTCCACTGAAGTTGTCAGTTAGTGTCATATATTCTTCTGCTTTCTCTAAAGCAGTAAGCACTTTTTCAATATTTTCTAAAGAGAGAGGGGGGAGGAGAGGAATATTTTTAAACACCTAGAACAGAAAGATATTTTGATATAAACGAAGCATAACAGCAAATCAACAAAAGGCCCAGGCAACTGCTCTTCCAATTAAGTGCCTGAAGCAACCTGTCCAACCTAAACACGTTAAATAGGATTCTAGCAGGTCTCAAAAATAAAATAGCAGCTATCCTTTACCCCTGGTGCTTCACTGCAGCAATTACTGTTCATTTTAAACAGGAGCATCAGCATGCATTTTACATCTGAGGAATTTTTAATTTTAAAAAGTCTATATAGGTACTTTAAGACATAATTATTAAAGTTTACAAAAAAAAAACCACACCACATAAGTGCTAACACTTTATATAAAAATAAAACTGCAGAGGCAAAGCATAAACCAGTAGCTGTGAGAAGTTATTTGTTTGTTACAATGCTGATTTATTACAGCACCATAATGTAGTAGAAAGTAAAAAAAACCTTTGGATTTATGGCAAATATAAAGCACACAAGAAAAATAAGACTAGAGAAAAATCTATTCTGACTTTATTACCCAAATCCATAATTTCCCAATAAACATAAAGCTGCTACTTTATCAAATCCCCACTGTGTGTGCTATATCTAAAAGACGACTTTGATGCTAACTCTTCCATACAGGATTCTTGCAGAACATCCCTTTCGTTCACCTGACACGTTATAAAACAATTTAGACTATAGGAGCAGTCTGATGTTTTTTCTCCAATATATGCACAATTCAAGAGTGTTAACGTGAACAAGGTTGATCCCCAACTTAAACACATTAAAACCATATGGTCAGAACTACAGGTTTAAGGGTTACTCATTTCTTTGGAAAAAGAATACTACATAGACATAAAAACTATCATATTTGTAGTAGAACCTTTAAAATGCTATTTCCCACATACCTTTACTTTCCATATGCTGATCTATTTTGACATAACCAGAAAATCCAGCTTCTATAAGGCAATGCTCAATGAGAGTGGCTCCATAAGCTGTTAAAAAAAAAAAAAAAAAAAAAGACTCATCTGTAGAAAACATTCACAATTAAATCTGTAGTCACACAGAAATGACGAGAAGTGTTCCAGCAAGTTAGGGCCATGAAACTACAGCAAATCCCTAGTGAGGCTGGGGAGAGCGAGGGAGTTGTGGTCCCAAATTCCTGAGGCAGAGGGAGATGATCAGGAGCCCCAGGGTGGCCCTTGTAGAACTGCTGGGCTGGGCAGAGCAGCTGGGTCTCAGCTCACAGCTGATCAGTTCTTAGAAACTTAAGGGTGCTCAGGCTCATCTGGAACTGGGAAAGGTCTAGAACAGAGTGAGGATATACAGGAAGGATGGGCTTCACGTGGGCCCAAATGGAATGAAACGTTTACATTTAAAAGGGGGTAGGAAAGATTCTGAACTGAAGAGTGTAGGAAGCCCAACCCCGGGGTGGCAACTGCCTGGCTTATGGTAGGGTACTAGAAAACGTGAAGCTGTACAAACTCTGCAGCTTCAAATAAAGAATTAGGAAAAAGCTGGTAAAGACAAACATGATATGAGTGACAACAGAAACAGATGCAGCCCCGTATGAACAGGGTGCAGACAAGCAGCAAAGGCAAACAGATATAAGCTCCTCCAAAGATCCTTAAAGGCTAAGAAACAAGATGGGCCATGGAAAACCAAGTTTAGTTAAGAACACTGAGAAAAAGCAAAGCAGAACCAGGAAAGAAGGAAGACAACCCCAGGGACAGTGCTGCACCAAGCTTACAATGACACAGCTGGGCTTAGAGTAGGTGAACAGGATCTTAAAGAGTCCAAACAAATTAACAGGATCACCACTTGAAAATAAACCAGCACAGTGCTGCGGGAATGAAAAGCCAGGCCTACATCTGGGAGATGCAGTATTAAGGCTGCAGTGTTAACTGCTGGTCACCCTAATGTGCAGAGGGACAGCCAAGAGGCTGTGAAAGCCAGACACAGACCAGCTAAACCAGGTTTCAATCAGCCCAGCCTGGCTGGATAGATGCCATGTCATGGTACAAGGCTGAGACTAAAATTTACCTGGATCCAAGCTAGCACAACAAAAGCCTGAGCAATCTCTTACAGGCGTCCTCAGCACAAAAGGGAAGGTCACATAAAGCAAGGAAACTTCTTAGAAGGAAAGAAATTAAAACAATTAATAAAAGGCAACTTCTGCAAACAACCTGCAGGCTATTTAAAGATGTCATTTTGGAGGTTCAGAACAAACGTATACCACTTATTAAACAGCGTTTCAGAAAAAATCCAAGGACGGCTGGTATGACTAAACATCGAGTTAAGAGAAACTGTTAAAAGCAAAAAGTCATCTGAAGTTGCGTCCCTTGCAGGAAATGGGAGACCAAACTGTCAGGTGAATGTAAAATGCAGCAACACTGACCAAAATTAATCATGAGAAAAATCTGAAAAAAACCCGTCGAGATTAATAATGAAGCCTTTTCCAGATATATCATAATCAGCAGGTTCAAGTGATCAAGGTGCAAAAGGAATACTCAGATATGACAAGAGCAGGAAAATTAAATTAATGTCTTGAGTTTCTTTCACAGTGTAAAGGCAGAGGGAAGCTCTGGCTGGAACGTTTTTCCGCAGGCAGTATGTCAGAAAATCTGCCTCAAATCCAGCTGTCAGGAGAAGCGAAGGATCCAACAGGCAAAACAAGCAGCAGCAAATCCTCCGGATCATGCAGCACTCAGCCAGACGTTTAAGAGACCTCAAGGACAGAGATGCCAAACTGAACTACAGCTTGCAATGTCTCTCTTGCCTTAGCAGCAGAAGCACATGGATTTTTGCACTGGCAATTTTAAAAAGGGACTAGAAAACTATCAACCATTTTTAGCCTAAAGACTAGAACTAGCAGAGAGCTTTGCACTAGATAGAGAAGAGACAGCATAGTTTTGTATTTACAGCATAACACTACAAGACAGTTAAAAAGCACAAAGGTGAGGGAGGTCAAACAGACCAATCTACTTGGATTTCCAGAAAGCATTTGGCAAAGCTCACCCCAAAGCTCTCAGAGAAAACAAGCTGGCACTGGGTAACAGGATAGCCCCTGCCTGGATAAAAATGGGGCTGAAAAACAGGAAACAGGGAGGAGGTATAAACTGTCAGGGAGGAAAGCTGAGCTCTACAGGGACCTACTCCAGGGCCTGCACTGATCAACATGCACCAAACTGCCCCAGAAAGGGGGAACAAAGGGCAAGGGACAAAACCTTCTGGTGAAACACAACTCATCTAAGCCACAAAGACAACAGGCAGCTGTGAAGAAGTGGAGGAGATGGAGCAATAGTGAGTGATTAAATAAAGAACTGACACATAAACTCACTGGAAAACAATATAAAATTATGTATGTGAGGAAAAACTATCCTACTTATGCATATGCCCCGCTGATGATTTCTTCTGGGAGCAAGACCTAACAACAGATGGTCCTGTGGAGACATAAGCTCAATTGTCAGTGAAAACAAAAGAATCAAGCTGTGTGGGGGAATTATTGGGAAAGAAACAGTGAACAAAACAAGGCGAATCATGCCACAGTATAAATCCATGGTGCACTTCCACTGTGAATGTTATGTACACTTTTACTTCCCCCGTTTCGAAACAAGTAGAGCTAGAAAAGGCACAGAGAAGAGCAACAAGGATAATCACAGGCTTGGAACAAGGCAAGACTGTGTAGGCTGTGCTGTAGGCTGCTCAGCCCAGGAATTACTAAGACTAATAAAATGAGAGGTGCAGAGTTGGTAAATAGGCAGCAACTGTTCACATTCTCTTCAAATCCAGTACTAGGGCACCAAGTAACACTGGTGAGATGAGTTGCAGAGCAAAGAAAGGATGTGATTTTTCACGTGGCACGCAAGTGGCACTCCTCACCACAAAAACACTGCGGGTGCCAGAAGTTCAGACAGGTTCAAAAAGAGATTTGGTAGATACACACAGAAGGAAAATCCAAGCCAAGCTACGGAATACATAGACACCTGCTGACTGGTCATGTGAAGGCTCTGAAACATAAAACTGCTGGGATTGAGACTCTTCTGGGAAAATATTGGTGTGTCTGGTAGGGCTGCAGGCTAGTGGCAGGGCTGGTGACCAGACACTGGCCCAAGGTTAAGCTGACCACACGGGACGTGAGAAACTACAGGACACAACAGGAGAAACTGCTGGACATGCTGCCAGCAGCATGAGAAGCAGCAAAAATGAGAGAAGCAGCAGGAGGAATGGCCAGGTTTCACAGGTGGTTAAGGAGGAGTGGGGTGAGAAACAGCTGAGCTCACACAGTAAGTGAAAGAATTGTGGACCTCAAAGAGAGTGGAGCCTTGCCAGGGCAGCTGTGTCTGTGAAACCAGAACAGTAACACTCTACAAGGCCAAGGTTAGCTAGATAACAGTATCAGAAATACCAAATTCGGGTATGGATACAGCAAAACTGGGACCAGTGGGGGAAAGTAATTAGAAGTGGGGTGTTTATGTTGGAGGAGACCGGGATGGAAAAAGAGAGGGACAAGAGTGGTGAAAAAGAGATTCAAGAAATGGGGAAAGTAATACTTAAGTCTGCAAATCATGTGATGTGAGCTGTTCAGGGGTACCTGCCAGGCAATCCTGTGCTGGATCAACACTGCCAAATCAGGGGATAAACCAAACCAAACTCCTTCTGACCACGTCACACAGATCAAATTTGTTTCTATGGTGAGGAAAACTGAGGTGCAGGGTGCTTTGCCCAGCTACCAGAGAACACCCAGACAGACATCTCAAGCATCCTGGTATTACCACATCAGTACTTGTTCCAGGAGTGGCAGCACTGGCATCCTCCACCCACTTCCTAACAACATCCTTGCCCTGACTGTACGTGTAAATCTCCTGTTTGGTACCACTAAAGACAAGACACTGGGCAAAATGCATCGAGTCAGCACTTCAACAGGGTCCTCATCACCGCAGGATCATAGCAAGGCTTATCTCTTTGTGCAGCTGGCTTAGAATAAAAAAAAAAATATCTACTCTGTTTTCAAAGGCTTAGGATTTTTGTTGTTTTACAAACATACATAAAAGCAAATTGTCACAAACAACAACAACAACAAAAAAGACTGCTTGAAGTTGTTCAAATTTTCAGCATCATCTAAACATAACACATATTGACCCCATTTAATTTTCTAATAAAAAACAATTACTTACGGAGATGAGGGTTAAGAACCCTCTTCAGTTGTTCCCCTTTGGGTGCATTTGATACTATTTCAGTTAACCTGCAAAGGATAACGGAGAGTTGCAAGAGCACTGGGTTTTAAGACTATGTTGTACCACTTAGAAACTACAAAACGTTTTAAAAAAATTTTTTTAATTAAAAAAAAAAAAAGTAAAATGGCCTGTAATATGTGAAAAGACTACCCAAACACATGCTGCCTTTCACAGTTTCGAGTAATTTGGGTTTATTCCAACACTGACCCCATCTAAAAGCAATTACCTTTCCAAGGTTGGCAGAGGTGCAGGTGCTTTTGCACTGTCGATCGGATATCGTTCCTGAACCGCAAACCTGACGTCATCTGCTTCATCCGTGCGAAACCTCAGAATGTTTAAAATGACATATTCGTGGTCTGTCAGGACAACGTTACCCTGCGAGCACAGCACAGGGGGACCGTCAGCAAAGGCCACGCTCAGGTGCTGGCTTACAGAGGGCACGGGTGGAGCTTCGCACTCACCCTGTCGTACAGCTCGACGATCAGGTGATAAGCAGCTTCATCGCTTCCAAACTGGAAGTCCACAATTCTGTCTATGCCCAGCTGGTTTACACTGACAAGTCTTCTAGTCTTTAAATGCTTACGGCACTGTCAATAATGGGAGAAAATGTCCGTAAGATGATGCAAACAGAGCTGCTTGGGACGTTTTATAGTGAAACAGATTCTGAGCTATAAATGCCTCGTGTGACACTGACCACTTCTTACTGAATACAAATACCGTAAGGGTAAAAATGCTGACCTTGGCAACTCAGAGATGAGCCAGCTCTTTAGCTAAATAATACCTTGATATTTATAGGCAATATAATTGTTCCAGATTCTTAACGTCAAGCCATTTTTGCCACTAAAACCCCCTATTTGTTTAGCTCAAGAACTGAGCAGTTAAAATTGAAAGGGTTTCTTTTACAAAGAGAACTGGGATTATCCCCACACCCACACATGACGTGGAATGTCACCCTGGAGAACCTTTGCTGAGTCATTTCAATGAGGCCGCAGCCAGAGGCGGGGGGCTGAGCAGACTCAGGTTGCATCCCTGCAGATCTACCTGCAGGAACAGGGCCTAATAGCCTGTGGCAAGATCTGAACCCTCCACATCCAGCAGATGGAACAGCAGGAGTGTATTTGGGACGTTCGTCCTAAAAAATTAAGACAATCCAATGGGAATAACAAGGACTTTGCCGGAGTAAAATTCCAAAAGGTCTGGGTGGCTCAGAAAATGTCCAGCAGATTAGTCTTCATAAATTTAAATTTGCACTGTTTCAGGCCCTGAATATCTACAACGTGACCCTAAGACCTCATTTGCTCTTCCCTCGTCTTCAGCCATCCTCGTGATCAGGATCCACCAGGCAAATCTTTCCACTATTTTCTTCTGTCTCCAAGGACAGAACATGAACGTTGCTTTCTGATACCCAGCCACTTGATTCAAAAGAAATTGTAGGTTAGTTTACCTTCATTGCAAAGCCAGATGGCATCATGTTTTTTGGCCACTCGAACTCAGTTGTGTGAATGCGTATGCCAGATTCAAGCAGCAGCGTGGCCTTGCAGTCTGGTCTGTTAAAAAAAAAAGTAAAGACTCACCACTTGGCACACGAGCAGTCACCCCGTACCGCGCGCCTGTCTGCACCAGAATGAGACCAAAGCACCCCCAAACCAGCAGCACTCTGTCTACAGAAAACACTTTTGTGGAAACCAACAAAGCCCCCAGTGCTGCAGCCAGGCTGACAGCAAAAGGACATCCACGTTTTAAGCTTATGGACAACGTGGCCAAGCAAAACTCTTGGCAAGCAACGGAATTCAAAATTCTCCGACACAAGTGGAGGCAAGCAGGTGAGCAAGGATCCACCTCAGACATGGGTTAGTGAGGTAACAGGAGCCTGGGCACCAGTATTGCTTCCTAACTGTTGCTTTTTATTCCTCCAACTCCTCTCTTCCCCCCCCAAAAAAAGAAACAATGACAACTGTGTGTTATTACACTAACACTTATGGCCTTTTGTGTATTTTCTGCAGTATTTCACACTTCATATGCTATCTCCCAACACCTTCCTGGGCAAAAATTACTGCATTTTATCAAACAACAATAGAATTCCACTGAAAACTAGCCAGAAAAGTCATACACCTGTCAACACAAATTACACACATACAAAAAAAAATCTAGTTCTCATAGGTATAGTAACAGCATAAAGAAATTGAAAAAGTTCTTACTTTTGAAGGCGAATAAGATATGTCTTATTATCCACATCATAAACATTGTTTACTCTCATTCCCAATAAGCTGTCAAAAAGAAAACATATGCTTTGGAGAATACGATACATGAACCACACAAGGGGCTGAAAAAACCCCAGTGATAATCAAAATATACAGAAGTGCAAGATATGATAAATTGCCAAGTGGTAACTGAAGAGGCAGCAAAGGAAGATTGAGTTGGAAGCCAAACAACCAGAAGAGGGAGAAATTGCTATTAATGGATAAAGTGCAAAAAGCTAAACAAACTGATGCAAGGACAGCCACTGTGGACACCCCCACTGCAACCTGACAGCTTCTGGATCTCCAGTGCAGGATGACAGCCAGGCTGCTGGCTCCTGCAAAATTTACAGGTTATACTGGAGCGGTCTGCTCCTCTGGGATAACTTCATCAGATGGGGAGCCCTTTGTCAGCATGGGGCACCAGTATTCCCAGTACAAGCACAGAAACGGCCTGGGGGCTCCATCTCGTCCTCCTTTTGTTCAGAGTGCCCTGGACGCCAGAAGGGTGTCAGAGCCCCATGGGGCACGGACCTGAGGAGCTTCTCAGCTCAGTGGGAGAGTAGGTGACAGATCACAGCACCTTCCCCGCGCAAACAGGGAAGGAAAAGCACCCAACTGTACCCCAGGGAGAGGCTGGGAGAAGGAGCAGGACAATGAGGGGGGGGAACAAGAGCGCCAGGCCTTCCCTGATGGTGTGAGAGGGGAGGCAGAGAGGACTCGGCGCTCTGTGGCAGGAGGGGTGCTGGGGGCCACCCGGGCAGCGTCAGACAGGCCTGTGCTGCCCCGTGGTGCTGTGCAGAGGGGCAGGGCAGAGCGGGGCTGAGGCAGTGAGGTGAGGTGAAGCGGGGCAGGACACGGCGGAGGGGCAGAGCGGGGGTGGGCGCGGAGCCCTCCCTGCTCAGCGCCGTGCGGAGCCTGGGCTGCCGGCGGGAAGCAGAGCGGCCCCGCAAAGCCCCGGTGGGGACGGACGGGACCGCCGGGCCAGGGCCAAGAACCGCCGGGCTGAGGCGGGGGGGGGGAAGAGAGGCGCTACCGACCGGGCTGCGCCCCGCTCCTCGGGGCCGCAGCGGGCGGGAAGCGGACCCCGCGCTAGGAGGACGACCCGGGGCGGGGGGAGCGGTACCTCTGCCGGAGCTCAGCGAGCACAGCGCGGATGTCGACGGTGCTGAAGCGGGACTTCATGGCGGCAGCGGCGGCGGGGGCGCCCGCCCGCTCCCTCCCTCGGCGGCCCCGGCCGCGCGCCTGCGCTCGCGCCCGCTACGGGTCGCGCCCCGCGCCAAACCTCAGCGCTCCGCGGCCGCCGCCTCCCGCGCATGCGCAGAGCCGCGCCGCGGCGGGTGTGTGCGTCGGGACGGGGTGTCGGGGGTCGAAAAGTGGTTCGCGGGGCGGCAAAAGGAGCCCGCGTCTCTCTGTGTTGCCCAGGCTACGCTGCAGTGGCTATTCACAGGCGCGATCCCGCTACTGACCGGCACGGGAGCTTTGACCTGCTCCGTCTCCGACCTGGGCCGGTTCACCCCTCCTTAGACAACCTGGTGTCCCCCGGCTCCCCGGGAGTCACCATATTGATGCCGGCCTTAGCGCGGACGCCCGCTCGGCATAGCGCACTGCAGCCCAGAACTCCTGGGCTCAAGCGATCCGGCGGGCTCAGCCTCCCGAGTAGCTGGGACTACAGGCACGCGCCACCGGGCCCGGCGCTAGGCAGCGCGCGCCGCCGCCCCTACACCCCCTTCCCGCCGCGCCCTCACGGCCCTGCCCCGTCCCCTGCTTCTCGCCCTTCTCGGTGCCCCCCTTCCTGCTCCCCCTCAGCACATAGTCCTGTAGTGGCCGCTGAGGAGGCAGCCGGGCTGGCCGAGGAAAGGGAGCCCCTGACAGAGCGGCCGCAGCCCCTCGGCACAAACCCCGACTCGCCCCTGGCACCATTGTTAGGAGGGGGCTCACGGGGCAGCGGAGGATGGCAGGCATCTCTTTTAATGAAGGAATGTCTTTCAAAGAGTATTCCCAGGCCCCCTCCCTCCCCATATACAAACACCTTTTTTCCCCTCCGTTCCTCTCTCCCCTCTGCTCTCTCCCCCGCTGTGAGGTGCAGCCCTTGCTCGTCCGTCCCGGCTGGGGTTCCCCGGTGTGTCGGTGCTGCTCACGCCTCAGCGTTAAGGGACCCTGGTACCTCGTTGATGCAAAAGGAAACTGGGTCCCGCTCTCTCGCCCGGGCTGTGCCACAGGGACTGTTCACAGGCGCCATCCCGCTACTGATCAGCACAGGAGCTTTGACCTGCTCCGTCTCCGACCTGGGCCGGTTCACCCCTCCTTAGGCGACCTGGTGGCCCCCGGCTCCCCCAGGACCACCATATCGATGCTGAACTTAGCGCGGACGCCCGCTCGGCACAGCTCGCTGCAGCCCAGAACCCCCAGGCTCAAGCCGTCCGCCAGCCTCAGCCTCCCCGACGCTTGGATTACAGGCACAAGCCACCGTGCCCGGCTATTTTTCAGGCTTTTGCAGATTCCTCGACATCCATCTTGTGCAGGCTCTGCCTGGCCACACTGTGGCAGTGGGGAACTGAGAGAATGTCCTTGGGCGGCTTGTATTTTACGTTTAAAAATGGGTGGATGGATAGACAGGAAAGATTTCTGAGCGCAAGCAGATTTAAGCAGCTGAGAAACCCCAGACTTCTCATTTTGTGCCAGAAGAGGCACATCACGATGCTCTGTTTTCATTTTAAGCCAAGTGAGGCGCATCAGGCAGCTCTGTCTCCAGGACAGCTCTGTATGCTTCATTTACAAGAGATGTTCCACTCCCTGCTTTGAAATACTCCTCATAGAGAAAGGCTTCTTGATTCGGCAGTGTTTTCCTAAGAGTGTAAAGCTCAGAGCCGAGGATACAAATGAGCTGTGACAGTAAATACCCGATGGAACAGACTAATGAGACACTCCTGGGAGCTGGAGCCCCGTCTTGGTCTGGAGCTGCCTAAGCCGGCCGTGTTTGAGGGATGCTTACTGACTCGCAGGTGTGCAGGGTCTCTGAGCCAGAAACACGATGGGAAATTCTGTTGCCTGTCATTTCCCATTTTAGTAGTTACATCTAAATGGATCCCAAAGGTCTGGCTGGATCCTGCACTGTTGGCATTTTACTGCTGCAAGAAATCAGAACACACACCACCAAAATGTGAGCACACCTGAGTGAGCAAGGCTGGGGCAGCATCCTGCTGAGGGATCTGGGGGAGTTTGGAACGGTCAGGGTGAGGTTCATGGTTGGGCTGGAGGAGCTGCAAGGGCTTTCCCAACCGAGATGATTCTGGGATTCTGTGATATAGGTCGAACATCTGCAGGAGAAGCTTCTGCCTCTCTGCAGTATTACCTGACCCTTTTATGCTTGCTCCCCCACACAGACAGCTGACCAGCGGAGGGTCATGCAGGGAAAAGGTGCCAAAAGAGGCTGGGTCCCGCTCTCTCGCCCGGGCTGTGCCACAGGGACTGTTCACAGGCGCCATCCCACTACTGACCGGCACGGGAGCTTTGACCTGCTCCGTCTCCGACCTGGGCCGGTTCACCCCTCCTTAGGCGACCTGGTGGCCCCCAGCTCCCCCAGGACCACCATATCGATGCCGGCCTTAGCGCGGACGCCCGCTCGGCACAGCTCGCTGCAGCCCAGAACCCCCGGGCTCAAGCTGTCCGCCAGCCTCAGCCTCCCCGGCGCTTGGATTACAGGCACAAGCCACCGTGCCCGGCTGGCTGCAGCTCTCCAGCACTCGGGGACCAGCTCCTCCAGCCTTGCCGTGGCAGCCAGGAACTCAGGCAAGCTGGATTCATTAATGCTTCAGCAGCACAGTGGGAACACAAGGGAGAAGGAGCATCGAGTAGAGGAAGCAAAATTTAGCTTTTCGAGTGAAGATTCAACACAATACTTTGCTTTAGAAAGGTCAAGTTAAGCTGTTGTAGGCCAAAAAATTCACCATCCTGCTCTAGGATGTGTCCAGCGAGAGCTCAGAAGGATTTGCTGAGGAGAGGGTAAGAGGGAACCTGCTCAATGCAGTGAATACTTCCTGATGTAATGAAGTGTTCTGATTCTCAGAGAAGGATATAAAACGTAATTTGAGGGATAAATGCAGGAGCTTCTTGCCTTTTTCCATTATATATAGACATCTGTCTAGAAGTTCTTCCACAGAGTATTTGAGACCTTCACTGCGTTTTGCCTCTCTCGGAGGCCTGTCCAAGTGACCTCCCCAGACACCCCATGAGAGTAACCGTGCAGCTGGACGTGGCTGGGGATGCTGCAGGTCGCTCACCTCTGGCTCCACGGAGACCTGTGGCTGCAAGGAAAGCTTAGAGCCAGCGTGTCCAGGCAGCCCAGGCAGCCTGTGGTCTAACCCAGACACGGAGACTGCACTGCTCCTTCCCTAGCAGAGCAAGCCAGAGCTGATCCCGAACTGTGGGAATACAGCGGAAGATTGGTGAGGAGGATTGTAAACACGCTCAAGTGACTTGCAGCTGGAGTGTCAAAAAACACATATATCACACTAATTGTTATTTAGCTCTGCGTGCTTGACTGCGTTTAGATAACACAGGCCTGTGAGAGACTCAGAGGCACCTTATCAAACATCCTTCAGATTCCTGCCCTGCTGTGGGAAAGATCACAGCACAGCAGAAAACTACCCCTGCGAAAATCCCTGATATACACAGGCAAAAGCAGCAGGTTCAAGATCTTTTCTTTCTTCTCCTCTTTCCAGCTAGCAAGGACCGAGCTTGGCGGTACTCATGTCCCCGCTTGCGTGGCTCTGCCTGGGTTCTGCTGTGGACATCAGAGAATCACAGAAAAAACCTTTTAGATCATCTAGTCCAACCATGAACCTCACACTGGTATCCCGGGTCACGAGGTAACGAGAATAAATTTACTCTTTGCATTTTGTCTGTGGGTTTGTGGTTGTTCCTGCGTCCTGCCTGTGCTGGCTCACACCAAACCATGCCCTGCCATTGCCAAAATGGCCTTTTTTTTTTTTTTTTTTTTCCCTCTCCAGATACATATTGTTTCTTTAGACTTGCTGAGCACTAGCCTGGGGGATCTGTGGTGGTTGTGAACATGCACAAATGCACAGTAGAGCAGGGGTCCCCAGACTGCTGTGTCCATCCTTGAAAGCTGTGCAGACCTCCTCGGAGAGCAGCAACCGTCCCTGCCTCCGTGCCAGCTGGGAAGAGAGCAGAACCAGTTGCTGAGACCACGATCACTGCCAGAGAGCAGCACCAGCCCAGCCAGAGCCTCCTGCTGCTGCCTCGACCTCACAGGCCCCCTCCGGGCTCTCCCCACCAAGACTGTTGCTGATGCTGTGCACAGAGCCAGCCTGCAGCCAGCTGAGCCCTGATCAACCAGCTAAAGACACAAAGGATGGGGTCTCTGCGTTGCATTTCTTTGCGTGCAGAGGTCAAGGCATGGCTGTATCTCCTGCCCAAACTCCATCCCAGACACAGACATAAGTCCTCCTCAAGACACAGGCACACCTCCTGCCCAAGGCCAGAGCCACCAGCAGCCCCTCAGGAGGTATCTAAGCATTTCTTCCAGACTGCCAGACCCAAGTTAGTGGAGCAAAGTCCAGAACTAAAGTACACACATGCCAATCCCATCTCAGAAAGACAAACAAGATCTTCCCCCAGTGCTGCACTAGCCTGAAGTCCTTAAGGACATCAGGGCTGCATGGGAGAGAGAGACATCTTGTTCTGGGCTCCTATTACCTACTTAAGGAAGAGCTGTCAATGCCAGCTGGAGTTTTGGTTAAAGCCATTAGGATAATGACTCAGGGGTCATGGGCATGAGGAGATGTAGGCTTGACATCCACAAACAAGGAGGAAGGCAAGCTGTCTACACAGAAATAACACAGGGCCAGGCATTCCCCTCCTATCGTCTCCTCCTACCAGTGACACAGGGACTTTTTTTTTTTCCTCCTGCCACAAATACACAGATTTTTCATCACACGAAAAAAATATAGCAGGAGTGAATCAAGATAGGAGCATGAAACTACCTGTTTTGCCTGAGAAAATCTGATAGGAACAGACAAGAGGGACAAGGCACAGCCAGGACATAGAGTCCTGACTGGTGCTGGCCCACTAGCACTGAGGTGTGTCCTGGTTCGGCTCCTGACCACCAAAGCAACACCTGAAATAAAAAGTGAGGCCGCTCAGAGCTGAGGAAACCTCATCTGCTCAGCTCAGAGCTCAGGAGGAGCTCTGCTCCGGGGTGCTCATCTGACAGCCGGTTGCTGCGTCTCGCTCAGCAGGAGCAGCCGCTCCAGGAGGCACGGCTTTGTGCGAAGCGTTACGGGTGAGCTGGGCCCCAGCCTCCTGAAGAACCAGATTTCTGGGGGCAAAAAAGCCCTTGGAAACTACCTGCAGAAACACCCCTGTATTAGAGCATGGATGCAGAATACAGCAGATCGCTGGCCCGCAGCACCGACTGCAAAGTACCAGCACCCTGAGCTTCTCAGGCACCCCCTTATCACTGGGATGCTTAGCAAGAAACCAGAGTGGCTCAGGATATCTGGGCACCAGCAACAGCTTGGGGGCCAAAAACCTTGGGGTGCAGGTCTCTGTGGGGTCAAGCACTACAGCCAGCCGAGGCCTGAAGGTCCTTGGTGTATCTCCTGCTCTGCTGCTGGTAAATAGGGACTATGAAAATGCAAAAATCAGAGAGGGGGGGAGGAAAGCCTCACAAATTATTTTTACTCTTGCTAAGGCTTCATGATTTTTCAGGCTGATATTGTCGTAGTGATTCAGGTTTTTGGCCTATAGAAATTTGGTCAGGCACTATCCCCCACCTACATTTCCTCTTGCCTGCTCCTGAAAATAACCTGTGAAAGGAGAAGCCGCCTTGTTTGCCAACAGAAACTGCAAAGACATTTCGATGTACTTAAGATATAAACCAAACCCAAACAGCCTAGAGCCCAAACTGTTTTTCCTGCTGGGAGGCCACTTTGGAAAAGTTCTTCTCTGCTTCCACAGGAGGCCGGCGGGATACCAGGGAGATCAGGAGAGGGCTTTGTCCCGAGGAGAAATGTGGGATTTCTAGCGATTCTTCAGGGTCCTGACTACACCATTTCAGCAGACACGCGGGCTAACAGAAACCTGCTGCAATCAGAACACAACAGCCCCTTCCCGCCTCTACTCCTTCCCTAACGCTGTCACGTTAACCGCCCGAGGATCTGTTTAGGGCCACACTGCCAGGAAAGCCCACAGCACCGGAGACTGCAGGTTTTCGTTTCCTGGCCCAGCCCAGCTGCGGTTGCACAGACACAAACGTGGCAGAATCGCAGGAAATAAGGCAGAGACGCCCATGGGGGACCATCTCGGCCGCTCCCTAAGGCAGGAGTGACCACAACCACTCCTGGAAAGTGCTCCTCTAACCTGACTCACCCCAACAGAGGACACTTGGCCCGTTGTAGCAGATATCTCGATAAGAAATCTACTGGTGGAATGCAACTGTAATATCAAGGATATAATTTGCTTTCACAACACAAGAATTTATCTAACATAGATACTAAAGCCAAAGCGTTATCATAGTCCCCTTTCCTTCCGTGGAAAGCCACAAAGGTCTTGGAAGGGTCAGTGCAACGGAGTCTGTTCCCATCTCCCTCTGCCAAAAGACAGAAAAGTAACCAAGATGAGCTACATCATATTAAAATAAGTTTGCTCTGATCATCCAGACTGATTGGGAAGGTAGTTATGTTCACAGAGATAAAACCAAAGGGGCGTATCAATCCATTTCCTTGAGGTTTGCTGTTACGTAAAGTTGAAGGTGTACCGTATTCGTTCACTGCTTTGTTGTGACAGCACTTGGATCACTGGTGGAGGACAGAACATACAAAACCGTGAAAAACAATAGATGCAAACCTTGGTACCTGCACCGCCTGTAAATTCCTTATGGAGAAAGGACAGCTAGGGAAGAGGCAGCCCTGCAGCCAGGCCCAGATGAGTTACCAAAAGGTCCTACAGATATTTGCTACCTTTTTCCCCAGGTTTTAACCCGTAATCACTTTATAACCGTAATTGCTTTTTACCCTCTGGGCTGTAAATCCATACCGCCATACAACAGGCACTCCATCCAGTGACACATTGTCAGCCAGTGCTTACTTTTAAAATATTTAACTTGAGCCGGCTACCCAGTAACTCGCTGGGTGTTGCTGAAGACCCGAGAAGGTTTTTAATTCTTAAGCAGGTCTGTGAAACTGAACCCCTTCTAAGAGGTCATGTTTTTCATGTAACCTAGAGCATATTCAGGTATTGTCAATGCTTTCGTTGGGGATTTGACCTTGAAAATCAACCAGCAACATAAGAACCTACACTATATCAAGCATATTTAGTGCCTAACCTATACCTCTTTCCCCGAGGGGTGGTTACAGGGTGTCGATTTGTATCGACACTCTGCAGGCTGAGCACTGAGATTAAGAGTCAGACCATCACACTTCATCTTTGGCGACACCTTTCCATCCCGCAGTACTTAAGTCACTACCTTAAAAAGAAGAACCTGCCTTTCCAAACATCTCGCTCTGGGACATATTCACATTTTAAAGGCTTGTAACACAAGCTACATTATCTCCTGGCTCTCCAAGGTAAGATGCAGTAACTGCGGGGACACAGCAGTGGGGTTCCTCGGACAAGGAAGCCTTTATTTGCTTTACTAAATTATGCCATTTACATTCTGCTTCCTGTTTACCGCCCAATTTGTTCGTTTACGGAAACTAATATGACTCTACATAAAAATGTTTCAAAAGTAGGTGGTGCTCTCTCACCAGCTTCTCACCATTCCCTGCAGCACTGGTATATGTGAGCTACAAGGATTGACGTGCACAGAGTTTATTAGTGACTAATTTGAGCTCTTAACTACTGAAAGTGCTGAGTTCTCAAATGTCTTTTTGCTATATATCATCCTAAAGCATGGTAATAATTACTTTAAAAACACAGGCCAATCCATATAAAATCTTCTTCTGGTGCACAGATCGTATGGACAGAAGGTTTTCCTGAAAGGGCAGGGAGGATCCTCACAAATAAAGCCCAGCACAGGGGGAAAAAGCATCTGCCTGAGTGGATCTAATTTCTACAGCATGTAGCCACATCCCCACATCCTCAATTAAGTTTTGGATTTCCTGTGTGAAGTAGTGAAGCGTATCACTTCTCTTTGTCACGTTTTTAGACTTGGATGATGGCAAGATGAGCTTTGGATGCTTCCGGCAGGTCACACAGCGGCAGCTGAAGAATACAGCACCATGGTCCAAGGTGAAAAAGGCTGATCAGCAGCAGAGGCAGTGGCAGGAGAGCTCAGGGAGCTACTGGGGTGCCCAGCTTGTCCCCACTCTGGCTGCCAAGGGACAGGACACGCAGCTGCCAAAGGCTCAGGGACCTGTGGGGCAAAGGCAGTTGAGCAGAAGCTGCAGACCGTAGCCTGGAGCAGCATGGCTCATCTCAGCCCACGCAGGGCAGGACACGCACCAGGGAAGGAGCAGGCCCACGCTGGCAAAGGGATAATACAGCTTGGAGCACCCTCTGGGTCGCCGACACCAAGCACGGGCACGCAGGAACCCCGCGGGGAGAGGAGCAGCTCAGGAAGTGGCCGCTTAGTCAGCGGAAGGCCCCGCTGCTGGGGATCGGCTCCTCAACGGCTCCAGTGCAAGAGCAGCCGCCGTCGCCCTGAAAGCAACTCCCCGCCTCAGCACGCGTGCGGGTGTTGCACGGGCCCCATCGCTTCCAGTTTAGCAGCAGGGAACAGAGAGAAGTTGCTCAGGAAAAATAGAAAAGCCTCCAGCTGTTTGCCAGGTGAAATGGGCAAAGCCAAAGCTGGCCAAGCCCCATCTGCAGACAGTCCCCAAGGATGAGGGACAACGCGGCCACTGACAAACCCAAAAATTCCGTGATTCAAGGGGAGAGACCCAAGGAACAGTACATCTAGGTCCAAAGCAGAGGGAGAAGATGATGGAAAAGGCCCTTCCCCGCTCTGCGGTTACTCGTTTCGGTTTGTGGGACCCCCCGGCGGGTGGCACAGCACAGCCATCCCCTCCCACAGCCTCCACAGACCAGTGTCCCAAACGCCATTTGGTGTTTCACTGGCTGTGCTGGGCGTGGACACAGTTAATGCTTGAGACCCATGCTCCTCTGCTGGTGCATCCCCGGAGAAAGCACCAAACTCTTGGCTATTAAAAAGAAAAGCAGAAAAAAACCTCACAGTCACACGCCCCCCCCCCCCCCCCCCCCCCAACAATGCCCTAATGCTTTACACAGAACAAAAAGGCTAAAAAGACAGTCATTTCCTTTAGCAGAATATGCTGCTCTGAGGCCAGCGGGCAGAGCAATCGATGCCTGCACAGGGACAAAGGGAGTTCTTTAAAGCTCTTGACATCTCCTTTCCCAACCATTATGGTCAAGACCCACGGTCTCGTACTACTGCTGCCTAATTTAATAAACTGCCACTCGTGTTCACCAGCATGGAAATGGTCACACACAACAGAGCCAAGTCAAAACCCACTAACATCCACATCCTGATGTTAATTTTAGCCCTGCTCTGCAGTAAACTCTATTTAGATACATTTCCCATGCCAGTGAGAGGAGACTGAACTGGCTGTATCCAGCAGGATCGCCACAGCTTGCTGTAAATCCCACACCAGTATAGTACTTAGCAGTATTATCTGCTGCTTTAAACACGAGAGTATGAACTCTGGCAGAGCCTGATGCATGCAGGGACACTCTGGTGTCAGAGCCTGTGCCCCCGGCACAGCCCGCACGTGCTCATTAGGAGAGGCCACGGATGGTATGTTTTCCTTGGCACCCTCCCTCTTTGCTCGCTGCATGAAAGAGCAAGGCTTCCTTGGAAACTCTTCTTGTCATCCACTTAATACTCTTGTAGTCTAGGAAATCTACCATTCTTCTAGACTTTAAAGACATCAAATAATTTCCGTTTTCCCATTCCAAGGGGGATTGCTTTGCATGTGCCACATAAGCACAAAAATGTCTGCCATAAAACTTAACTCAAAATTTGGAATTTTTGAAGGGGTAGAAATGAAGTCAGGCTTATACACCCAATCCCAAGTGAAAGCACGCCTGTGGTCTCTGAGAGCCATGCAGTCCAGAAGGGGACCACATCACTGGGCCTCCCCGAAGGCTGTCCCCAAAGTGACCACAGCACATTTGCTGGTTTTGTGTTCCGGATGCCGCTTCCCACGTCCGCTCCATCAGCTCAGAAGCAACTACCAACACAGGCTTGTTTTCCTCTTGCCCTCCTCCCCACAGGCCCTGCCCGCAGGAATCGGGTGGCCTGGAGGACCAGCCTCGTCCTGCTAATGTGTACTGGCCTCGCTGGCGCGTCGCCAGGAGCGCGGGGCCGAGACATGTTGCGCCTGTGAAACCAGCCAAACGTGTGTCTGTCATGTATGTGCGGAGGGTGCTGCTCTGCGTCACGCAGGGCGTGCCGGGGCACTGCTCCCGGGGAAGGCAGGTGAGAACCGTGGCCAGATACATGAGTGCTGCCTTTCCCAAGTGGTTGGACACAGCTTGAATTTCACCGATCTGAATTATAGGGAGCAAAATGTATCAGCAATAGCGTGGCCAGCAGAGACAGGGAAGGGATCTTACCCCTGTACTCGGCACTGGTGAGGCCGCCCCTCGATTCCTGGGTTCAGTTTTGGGCCCCTCACCCCAAAAAGGCCATTGAATGACTCGAGCGTGGCCAGAGAAGGGCAACGGAGCTGGGGCAGGGTCTGGAGCACAGGTCTGCTGGGGAGCGGCTGGGGGAACTGGGGGGGTTCAGTCTGGAGAAGAGGAGGCTGAGGGGAGACCTCCTGGCCCTCTGCAACTCCCTGCCAGGAGGGGGCAGAGAGGGGGGATGAGTCTCTGGAGCCAAGGAGCCAGCGCCAGGCCCCGAGGGAATGGCCTCAAGCTGCCCAGGGCAGGGTCAGGCTGGCTCTGAGGAAGGATTTCTGTGCAGAAGGGGCTGTTGGGCGTTGGAATGGGCTGCCCAGGGCAGGGGGGAGTCCCCGGGATCCCTGGAGGGGTTGAAGAGTCGGGCTGAGCCAGCGCTGAGGGATCTGGGGGAGTTGGGAACGGTCAGGGTGAGGGTCATGGTTGGACTGGAGGAGCTGCAAGGGCTTTTCCAACCGAGGTGATTTCAGTTTTACACTGGGCTCTTTTCAGAGGGCTCACCCTAGCAGGTCACAGTTTCCACGCCCCAAAGCACCGCGGTGTAAACCCCCAGAGCTCAGACTGCCCCCACAGCCCCCGTCAGCGCTCTCCGCCCGGAGCCCCCCCCGAGGCGCTGCCTGGCCCTTTAAGACGCGCCCCGGGCGCTCGGCGCGCGCAGCCGCTGACGTGTGATCGCGTGGCGCCTCTCCCCATGGCGGCCCCGCCCCTCCCGACGCGCGCACGCGCAGCCCCGCCCTCCCCCACGCCCTTCCGGGCCGGGCCGCGCTCTCTGCGCACGTTCCTGTGCACGCGCGGGAAGGGGCGGGGCTACACCCACCGCTTCCGCGCAGGCGCAGTCCCCGCCCCGAAGCCGCGCGGGAAGCGGGATGGCGCGCGCCGCCCTGGGGCGGAAGAAGGGGGCGGGTGGGCGGTGCTCGGCGCGCTCGGCCCCGCCCACCCCGCGGGCGGTGGCGGCGGCGGCGGCGCATGCGCGGGCGGCGGCGGCGGCGGAGGGCGCCGCGGGGCGGGCGGGGCGGGGGCGCTGCGCGCAGGCGCGGTGGCGGCGGAGGGGAAGTGAGGCGGGCTCGCGCGGCGCCTTTTCCGGCGGTGCTGGCTGAGGGAGCGGCGCGGAGCGGAGCCGGCCCGAGTCCGCCCGAGCCCGCGGGCGGCCCTGAGGTAACTTGCCGGCGGCTCCTCTCCCTTCCCGCCGGGCCGCGCCGGCCCCGTCTCACGCTCTCTCCGTCCCTTTGCAGGCAGGACGCGGAGCCGCCGCCCCTGAGCCGGCATCCATGAGCTGAGGCGCCGGGGCGGGAGCCGAGGCAGGAGCCGGGCGGAGCCGCCGCCTCAGGCCCGGTGGGGGAGCGGAGCGGAGCGCGGCCCCTCTTCCCGCGGCGCCCGGGCCGCGCGGCCTCCCCGCACATCCTCCCCTTCCCCGCCCCGCTGCCGCTTCTTCTTCCGCCGCCGCCGCCCCATGCGCGGCCGGCGCTGAGCCCCGCCTGCCCCTGCCCTGACACCCCCCCCTTCCCCTTCCCCCCCCCTCCCGCCCCAAGCCCCGGCCGGGCCGGCCCCGCTCCGCGCGGGCTGCTCGGGTGGGTCGGCTCTCGCCCTCCGCTTCCCCCCCCACCCCGGAGGCGCCGGGCCCCTTGGATGCCGCCGAGATGGGCAAGGTGCTGTCCAAGATCTTCGGCAACAAGGAGATGCGGATCCTGATGCTGGGTCTGGACGCGGCCGGTAAAACCACCATCCTGTACAAACTGAAGCTGGGCCAGTCCGTCACCACCATCCCCACCGTGGGCTTCAACGTGGAGACGGTTACTTACAAAAACGTCAAGTTCAACGTGTGGGATGTCGGGGGCCAGGACAAGATCCGTCCCCTCTGGAGGCACTACTACACGGGCACGCAAGGGTTGATCTTTGTGGTGGACTGCGCCGATCGCGACCGCATCGACGAGGCCCGCCAGGAGCTCCACCGCATTATCAACGACAGGGAGATGCGGGACGCCATCATCCTCATCTTCGCCAACAAGCAGGACCTGCCTGATGCCATGAAACCCCATGAAATCCAGGAGAAACTGGGCCTGACCCGAATCAGGGATAGGAATTGGTACGTGCAGCCCTCCTGTGCTACTACAGGGGATGGACTCTATGAAGGGCTGACATGGTTAACATCCAATTATAAATCCTAATGAGAGAATAACTATTTAGTCTACAAAGAATTAAAGAAAAAAAAAATAACCCACATGGCTTTCCGGAAGAATGATTCTCTACTGAAAAGTAAAACAAAAGCATCCGTAGGATTATGATCACCTTTCTCCAGTTACCACCCTTTCCTTCTGCACACTTGACTGGATTCCTGTTTTAACTCTTCTTGCTTGGCGTTAGGATGCTCTAATCTCCGAATGTGACACGAACACAAGCACTAGATGCTATGGCAGACTTCCAGCAAACAGGGGAAAGACACATTGTAGACTTGCTAAGTAACTTTTTTTTTTTTCCCTCTTGATAGCCCTTAAGATGGTTTGATTATTTTGGGGGATGGTTGGGGGAGGGGAACCATTTTCAGTGTATGCTTTCTGGTTCTACTTTTTTGATTATACTTTTTTTTTTTCTTCTATCACTTGCTGTAGATTGCTACTTTTTTGCATTCATGCAGAATATGTTGATAGGTCTACTTCATCTAGTAAACTGAAAATTATTGCTTAAAATCAAACTGCAGTCTGTCTTTTTATATTAAGGACTTTTTTTAAAGTTCTGTTAATCTGTAACTAAATAGTGACTCTCAGTCTGTCTTCATATCTCAGACTAATAATGAAACGAATTCTTGCCTACAGTGGCAGATAGTGAGAATTCCATTGTAACATGTTCAAAGTGCATATCAGGCGTAATGTTAACTAGGTAATGTAAGAACTGCTTTGAAATGTCAGCTGTGAAGTTCTGAACCATACATCATGCATGAGAAGGGATGCAAATAAGTTCCCCATACTACATAGCAACCATATAGCAAATAAGAGATGAATGATGTAATAGTTCCAGGGTAGATACTGTTCAGTTTTCGTCTTGCATTGCAAACTTAAAAGGGTGTTTAGCTGCAGTTTTTATGACTCGTGTCAGTCTCCGATTCAGTGCAAGATAGGTTCCTTCCAGAAAATGCAGCAATAACGTGTAAGCATCGCGACAAGTTTGAGTTTAAATCGCAGATCTTTAGGCAAAAATCTAGCGCTGACTTGCCTGTCTTGTGATAGAGACAGATTGCTTTCGTCTCAAGACAGTTGAAGACACCTAAACCTTAAAAGGATTTCGGATCCTTTCTGGCACGTGTGTAGTAGAGAGAGAAATTTCTATTTTTTTTTTTCTTTTCCATTTTTGTAGACTTCTGAAGGGGCAAGTTCCGTGCTAAGCTTTAATTGAGCTCGGTGATTCTGACGTCTGAGTAATAGCCATTTTGAGGCAATCGCTTAATGGTTTAGTTTTTCCAAGACTTGACTGAACTCGTGCAGGTAGTTGCAGCCTTCGCCATCTGTCTCGGTAGCCGGTTGTTGCTGTAGTCCTGTAGGAAGGGAACTATGTTGGATGTCTGAAGCCCATTGAGTAACTACTAATGAGAGCGGGGAGGAGAGAGAGAGAGTATACGACTATGAATGTAAACTTCCATAATTAGTTCTTAAAGGGCAAGCAGCTCATTTGCCAGAGCACAGTTTGCAGATGTGACTGGCAAAAAAAAAAAAAAGCCCCACCCAGAACATGTATAAGTATTAAAAACTCCATCAAGTATTAATGCTGGGTGCAAAAAAATCTTAAAGCAGCTGGTTCTTATTCAGCCTTAAGGATTAACTTCAGATTTCCTCAAGGAGTCGAACTCGATTGGGGAATTCTAGGAATGTATGCTACAAAACCAGAAGAAAATGGCTTTTTTTTTTGGCTTTTTTTTTTTTTTCCAAGGATATGAGTTTTACATTAAATTGGGGGCATTACACTACATTTCTGCAGTGTTGACTCTGCATGCTAAGTACATTGTATATGGAGCTCTTACCAAAGATGTATGGGAAGATAAAAATACTGAATTCACTTTGGAAATTGAATGCTTTGGACCACTTAAAAGTTCCTTCAGAATATGGTTCCAAAAGACTTATCTTGATGTGGGTTGCAAATGGGACTGAATGGGTTCTTGGTGCTAGAAGATAGAGCACTGATGGACTATAATATAAGCCTTTGTAAGTTAAAGAGAGTCTACAAAAGCTTAATGTAGAATAACTCTTAAATCTCAGCTCTAAAGAAGAGGAGGTGAGATGATTATTATTTTTTTTTCCCCTCAAGGCTTTTTGCCATTGGAATATCATTGCTCTATTTTCTAGCTGCTTTTTTTTTTTTTTTTTTTTCCTGTTGATGTAACTTAACAAATAGTGTGGTGGTATATCAAGACTAAAAATACAAGAATATGGTTACTGTTTTCTTCTGGAGCATAAATAAAATAGCCAAGCACAAAGTAAATGCCTAAACTGGAAAACTTGAAGCTCTATTAATGGTTCTTGAACTTTCTTAAATCTATTTTCAGTCAACATGAAAACTTCAATAACTTCATTTTTCGTCTAAGTTGATTTACTGTGTTTTCAAGTGCTGGGGCAGACTTCTTTGCTAGACTTTGCATTAAGTTGAATTCACAGTTTTGTATTTCCTTAGTAACTTTGTTATTCTGTTTTTGTAGGTGAAAGGAAACTGGTTATGCTTCTGAATTTTTTTAATGTCTTTTTGGGATGGGGAGGGGGGGGAGAAAAAGTTACTGAAACATGTGGCAGAGACGTCAAAAATAAATGGCCATTGCTACTGAACAAAAGACAAAGGTTTCACTTTCCACATGTCCTTTATAGGTTGTAGCTGAACCTCACCACGAACTAGTGGCTATCAGGCAGTAAACAGAGCCTGTAGGATAAAGTGGCAATCTGTAAGAAATCCTATGATTTAAAAACTAATCTGGAGTTTTAAGTGCATCAATTTGTGTTCATGTGAATTTATGGAGTAAGTTTTGAATGGCGTTAATCGTGTCTGATAAGTGAATGAGTTTGTAGACTGTGATCTCCCTGACTAAAGTAAACAGGAATTTTGTGTTCTCAATATGGCTGTAGTGTTGGTAAAGAACTAATAAGCAGAAAATAAAGCAATTATACAGCGGAGCTCTCCTGGTATGTTACTTATATTTAATTATGAGAGAAACAGAAAGGGGCAACATGGTGCTGGAGTAGAGCATTCTGCCGACATAAAGAGGCCTCTGTTCTGTATCTCCCAGTTTTGAAAGCCTGTCTGTAATTCCTTTGAGACTTAGATTAGTGACTATTTTTATAAGTGGAAAGGATGATATTCCTTTAATACTCCCCCTGGCAGTTAATGATCTTGAGCAAACTTTAGTGTCAAATTTATAGAGCCTCAATGCCCACCCAGCTCCGTGAGAGGGCACAGAGGGCCCGTCGCTGAGCGGGACGAGGCAGAAACCCCTCGCTCGGGAAGGGAAGATGTTGGACTGGTGTAGAAAAGGCGACGATGGACAAAAGGGTCGAGGAGTGAATAGGGGTGCTTGTGGTGCGACAGATGCGGAGGTGGGACGTCTTTGGTGTCTGAATAGGACACGAGCGAGGCGATGAAAGGCCCTGGGCAGGTGCAGTGGGGACTGTGGGGGGGCCGGGCCCCCAGCAGCAGGCCAGGGTGCACGTGGAGGGCTGTGGTTACTGCGACAGCTGCTGGCCCGAGGGCAGGCAGCGACATCCTGGCCACCACCCCTGGGGTCCTGGCCACCACTCCCGGGGTCCCGGCCCCAACCGGGCTGCTGGGACACAGGGGCTGCGTGGCCCAGGGGATGGCAGAGGTTTGGAGGGAGCTCCCAGCCCCACCACAGGTGTGAGGCCGGGTGTCAGCCAGGGCACTTTCGGGAATGGCTGGGAAATGTTTTTCAGGCAGGTGGGAGTACCTGGGTGCAGGGCTGTGAGTCCACCGCGGCTACGATCCTCTGCAAAGCTTTGCCCTTCCAGGGTGTTTAGGCTAGGCTCTGTCTACCTGAATGTCAGTTAAGGGTGTGGCTGTGTAAATGAACTTACTCTGACTTAATTAAACTACTTGGAGTTTGGAGACAAGGCTCTGGAAGAGTAAACTCATGTCTCTTTCACTGTAGTAGTCATTTTTCAAAATGTCAGCACTTATCGTTTTAAATCGGACCTTTGTTAGAGCAGCAGTGAGTGTGACTCCCAAGAGCAGCCTTCCCGTGACTCACTTCAGCAGGACTTGGGTTTGTTGGTTTTTTTTTTTTCCCCTCAGTCACAGGGCCGTGGTCCTCACAGACAAGGTTTGGAAAAAATGTGCCTCCTTTCCCTAATTGGAAATTAACCCTGCTAATACGATAGTCGTCCCAAAGGAACGCATCTTGGTGTCGCATCGTCAAAAAATCCAGCTGCAAGATCTGTAGGAGCTGGTGGCTTCGCTGCTGGACCCGAGCGTTATTTTCCTTGTCACTGGGAACGGGAGGAGCGAGCGCCGGGAGCGGAGAACTCGCTCTGGAGCACGTGGAAGTGGAACTTGTTCTGGAGCGTGGAAGCAGCCTTGGTGTGGGCACCGTGACTTGGGCTTCTCGCTTAACCCCCTGGTTGCGTTTTTTATCTTGGATTTGTTTCTAATATCTGTCCAGCCTGAAGGGATTCGCTGGGTGGAATCTGGAATCACCTTGACTTTGGTACTTTCTGGAAATTAAAAAAAAAAAAAAAGCTTTCTCCTCACCTTGGGGGGAAGCATCAGCTGGAAATTAAAAAAAAAAACTTTCTCCTCACCTTGGGGGGAAGCATCAGCTGGAAATTAAAAAAAAAACCTTTCTCCTCACCTTGGGGGGAAGCATCAGCTTTCGGGGGCTGTTGGTGACATCTCCACTTAGTAACTTCATTCCCCTTCTGACGTCCGAAGCGCGAGTCTGGCTTTGATGCTGCTCTAGTCTGTGTTTCAGAATTAAGTCTGAGCAGAGGCTTTCAGGACTTGAGGCTGAGGCGCAGGACTTGAGCACCACAATCCCTCTCACTTTCAAAATTTGGAGCGCTGTAATTTTAGCCCTGCTGTAAAGTTCTGAAGGGGTGAAGCGGGTGAGTCAGAGCCCCGTGGTGCTCGGCAGCGAGGGGCGCGTCCCCGCCAAGCGCTGGGAGCTCGTGTGGAAGGTGATAAACTGGGGACGCACCGTATTGTCCAGGAAGTTGCTCTTCTCTTAAAAACAGGTATCTCTGGCCTCCTTAAAAAAAAAAAGAGAGGAGGGGGGGGAGGGAGGGAGGGAGAGGAAAAAAAAAAGTGAGTCATCTGTTGAGTTCTCCAGCCTCAGAGTCTTGCAGCGGTTTAACAGGCTCAGGCCCTTGCTTTGCCTCAAGAGAAATGTTTTGCCTTCCAGAGGATGCACTTCCCTCCTCTGTTACTGGTTTCTTTCGTTGTATCTTTTAGGACAGCATGAGTTAGAAAGTGTATTTAAGCAGGATTTAATGGGTGTCTGTTTGGTGAGAGATGGAAGTTGATAACGCTTGAAAATTGGGAACACTTGGAACGCTTTATTCTTCTTCAGGAGTACTCAGATGAGTGCAACCTCGAGGGCGAACCACCAGCAGCTCCTGGCTGGGTGTAGGTACCCCTTGTGCCCCAACTGCCCTTCAGACGTGGTGAAAACTCACTCAGTGCTTAGAAAAAGGAGGAAGCCAAGGTGTAGATAACAGCCTGAACTTTTTTCTGTGTCTGTGCTCAGAATGGATTCCTTGTTTGAAATACAATGGGGGCAACGCTGCCTGGGGCCGAAGTTTCTGATGGAGCAGGAGGGGAGGTTTTCTCTCTCATCGCTGCAAGGGATAAAAACTTGTGGAAAGCTGCAGCAAAACGCTGCGTCGCCTGCCGACGGTTTGGCTGTGTTAGGGGGGTTTGCTCTTCATTCCCATTTTGGGAGGGGGACAAAGCTCAACGCAGCCCTCGGCCTCTGCGCTTCCAGGAGGGTGGGACAGACGGGGTGGGCTGGCTGGCAGACCTCAGCCGGTGAGAGAAACCTTTTCCCAGGCTTAGCTCGGGACTGTTTGTGAAGGCGATATTGCTCCTCGCGTGCCTGAGCTGCAGCCATGCTTGTCCCCGTTGGAGGAAGGTACATGGTGGGGACAGGGGCAGGCTGCCAGCCTCCCGCCTGCATCGTCGCCGCTGGGGACGGAGAGGAGTGGAGGAAAAGCATCCAGGGCTGACACCAGCCCCGAAATACCTCTGGCATTTATCGGAAGCTGGTATTCGAAGAACAAACTCATTAGAAGGAGGGCGGGAGTTCTGTGGGTTTGCCCCGCTGGGGTAAGGCTGCGAGATGGAACCGGTGCCTGGTGCTGACAGCTTCCAACTTGGAAGTAAGGTTTGCTTGGCATACTTTCTCAGAAGGAGACTTTGCACTTTCCGAGCGTGGAACGTGGGATTGCGCACTCCCTCATGCTGTTAATATTTTGCTATTTTTGCCCTGAGGAGCTTTTTACATTTTCTTTTTGGAAAGAGGGGGCTGTCGTGGAGCAGGCACTGACCCCGTGGCTGTTGGCTCCCAGCTGCCGCCCAGCAGCGGGCCGAGGCGCGCGGGTGCAGTTATCCCATTAGCTCCACATCTGCCAGAACGCCCTTTCCCCACAGGGGCTGGATTAGTCTGGAACTGACCCAGCTCTCCGGGAAGCTTTTCCTATCACGTACTTGTGGCTTTCAATCTGCTGTCCTAACCGTAACCAAAGCCAGGCTCTCGCGGGAAGCTTCTGCAAGCAAAGGCAGTGATTTTGGCTCGACATTTCCCTCCAAAACAAGTCAGTCTGAGCATTCAAATTGCATCCTATATATCGTGTAGATAGTCGTGTTTTCCATCTAAATGGCTGTGTCAGCTGAGATCACCTGCACTGGACTGGGTTTCACGTGGACACTGAAAGTAAAAGCACTTCAAGGGGGAGGTGAGGGGCAGCAGCAGGACCGACGCTGCTGCTGTGTTTAATTTCTTCTTGCTCCGCGATACAGAGGTTTGGGACAAACCTCCCCTCACCTGCTCGCTGGAAAACGAGCCAAGCTCAGCAAGGGCCAATGGGAAAGGCACTGGCGTCCGGCGCTGCGTGGTGGAAGGTGTTGAATCACGGCCAACGAGTTGTCCCTGGATCTTGCTCCGGCTCATCTTACAACCTTGGACTAATTAATGAAGTCAGAGGCCTCTGAGCATCTTGAGGATGTGGCGTGTGTGAGCCGGGGTCACAGTCGGCCAGGCTGGGCCGCTGCTGCCCGGTGATGGTGCTGGGCTGCTCCTGCCAGACTCCTGCAGCTGCAAAGGCGCTTTCTGCCTCGGGCCTGCTCCTGGCCACGTTGGCTGCAGCTTTCTGGCCCTCTTTAGGGCGGGATGGGAGTATTTCAGACCAGGGTGGTGACACGTTCTCCCTTAAGTAATGCTGCCTGCAGCCTTGCAGCTGCAATCTCAGGATCTCGGCTCCTGCCTTACCTGTTTGGCTGATACCTCATAAAGAAATGATCTACGTTTTCCCCGTGATATGAAGTCATGCTATTAAACACGGTGCCAAAGCTTCACAGCTTTTGTTTCCATCGTGGACTTTTATTAACGATTTACAAAGGGGGATGCATCTTCCCATGAGGACGAGCTACAGCTTTTCACCTTGTTTAAAGTTGCATGTGGGTTTCCTTCAACCAAGGCCTCCAGGTCACAGCCTGAAAACCTCCTGCTCCAGCGCTCCGCTTGCTTTTACTCACGGTTGCCTCTATTGCCGTGCTGGTGTCCCCCCAGCCCTGCTGTACCGTGGGGGCTCCCCAGCTTTTCCTTCCCCTCTTTCACCAGCTCCTGTGGCTCCCAGTCCTCCCGGAAACGCTCCAAGTAGTGAAACTGGTTAATCACGTTGACGCTGAAGGAGTGCTGGCATCCCGGCAGGGTCTGGGGATTAACTTGTTCCACCCGGTGTTTGCCAACTCCTCAGCAGCCTGATGCATTATTCAGCGGCCGGGCTGCTTTCAGGCCTTTGGAAAAAAAACAAAACTGGAGCTTCCCGAGGCTTGAGGGGTTTATGAATTGACGTCTCTCCTCCGAAACTCACAGCTTCCTCCTCTCTTGGATCGCTAATGAACCACAGGCTTGATGCCGAGATCCAGAATCTTTTGCTGCCCGGTCCTGTAGACTGGAGAGGAGGTTTACAGCGAGCAGGCTTACTCCTGAGCCTTAACCCACCTCCCAGCGCCCAGCCTTTAAAAAAGAAGGTGCTATTTATGGCATCAGATCTGTAGCCGTGTTTAACATCTGCCAACTCCCCAGCATCCCCTGGTTGCCAAAAATGTGCGTCGCGGCACCAAGGCAGGCTCCGGGACAGCCGCGCCGCAGGTGCGTGGGTACGAACCAGCCTGCTTACAAACCTGCAGTTCAAGCCGGGGCGCTTGCAGATGACAGATAGGGAGGGGTGAGGGGACTAATGAAGAATAAATATCCTGTTGCACCCTCCTCGTAGGCAGCAATGTCTCAACACCCCGATGGCAGATACAGAGAGGTGGGAGGGGGGCACAGCCAGCTCAGTCGGCCCTGGTTTTCTTTTGCCTCCAGGTGTAGGAGAAAATGGGGAAAGGCAGAAGCTGTGGTAGCTGGGATGCTTCTGGGGGAGGCAGGGGACGGGTGGTGGGGTCGGGAGGGTCATAAGTACCAGGCAAAGAGGCAGAACAGTGCCTGGGGGGAGGCTCTTTCTTCCTCAAACACGTTTATTTCCATTGGTTTCTATGGCAAAATCTAGATGGCCGCACCTTTCCCCATCCTGCAGTGACACTGCTGAGTTTATGCCAAGGGAAGGCATTGGCAGGGCCATCAGGTCCAAGACAACCATTTTCCATCTTTGATTTTTCAAGGTACTGCAGAGTTTGTTGTTGTCAAAGCCCTGTTCCCCGTTTTGGAAACATAATTGAAATTATGCAAATGCTGGTGCAGCACCAGCAAGTGACTGATGCGTTTACCGCTCCACCGTGAAGCTGTTTTAGCCCGAAAGCCTTATGCTGGTCGGCAGGGGGGGGAGAGGTGGGGGGGCTCAGCCCTGCTCCTGCCACAGCTCCTGGTCCTGCCTGTACCGAGCGGCTGATCCTGCTCCGATGCTGCGCAAAGCGTAGAGCTCACCGCATTCATGCACGGCTGGGCTGACTGGAAGCAGCCTTTGGGGCAAGAATTAATTTCATAGCTCCAGATTCTCAGGTTCCTTTGCTTCTCTGTCATCACCTTCTTGTGGAAAAGTTTAAGAGGAGACTTTATTTGATTCACATGTCTGCTGGAGTGTGCTAGAAAAGGAAAAATCTTAGAATCGTGGAACGGTTTGGGTTGGAAAGGACCTTAAAGATCATCTAGTTCCAATCCCCCTGCCATGGGCAGGGACACCTTCCACTAGCCCAGGTTGCTCAAAGTCAAATATCAAATTATATTACCCAACGCTTGGAGTGGTGACACTTGTTGCTCAGCCACTCTGGTGTTGCCAAAAGCTGCCGTGGTTGGGGTTTGGGGCTGGGGGGCGTGCAGGGTGGCCAAGCTCACGGGGGGCTCTTTGGTGAGACCAGAGGGTGGAAGCTGGAGCACGATGCGAGAGGGAGCGGAGCAAAACTCTCCTCGTGAGGCTGCTCTTTGTATTGCAACCCTACTGCCTTCCAGAAACCCCACTTTGCCCCAAAACATGGTGGGGTACGAGCATGGGACCAGTGCCTGGCTCCGGTTACGGGAGATGGTTGGGGCACTGCCCTGCTGACCCAGCCCCGGGAGGCGGCGAGGCCCGGCTGGGTGAGTGCTCTCGGCCACCCTGCAAAGCTGTGCCACGATGGTCGGTGGCGGGAGGGGGGAATAATAAAGTTGAAGCTCATGGGAGAAGCCAGCTGGGTGGCATCGTGCTCTTGGAGTGGGATCCCAGGAGGGGCTGCAGAGTCCGTCTGCAGAGACATTTGCAAGAGGGAGGAGGATTTTGCCAAAATAAAAGAGCTTCCTCCCCACACCCATCTAGGCCTTTCCAACCGCACGTCCCTCAGCGGTTCCTCTTTTAGCACCACGTCTCCTAAAAAAAAAAAAAAAAGCGTTGACTGCAGCTTTTCTGGAGGCTGCAGCACTCTCGCGTCGGTTAATGCGCAGCTTTTCCCCGGCCTCCTTCCCACTGCGGTTCTTAGGCTGAATGCAATCTTTTCCGGTCTGATCGCATGGCCGAGGAATGTATGTTCATATACAGTGTGTGTGTCTGGAGTAAGTTAAGTGCCAACAGCAAGGCTTTCACGAGCAGCA
This sequence comes from Athene noctua, assembly GCF_965140245.1. Classification (NCBI taxonomy): domain Eukaryota; kingdom Metazoa; phylum Chordata; class Aves; order Strigiformes; family Strigidae; genus Athene; species Athene noctua. Next base: position 50,342,230 of record NC_134042.1, on the reverse strand, counting down.
CAGAGGGAAAAAAAAAAAAAAAAAAAAAGATGCCCAAGTTGCTGTTTCCCCAGTTCCCTTCGGGTTCGGGCTGTCGGGCCGGCAGGCGATGGGCTGCTCCATCCCAACCTCGGTGTCTCCGCCTGTGTCACGGGTGCGCAGCAGCGATTTCTGCCTCTCCACAGTCGATAAAATCTTTGCCAACTGGAACGTAAATATTAAATCCAGTTGGCTTGGAAGGTAATGGCGGCTAATAAATAAATGGGGTTGGAAAAAAAAAAACAAAACAACCCACTCCGGGTGATCCAGCGTCGCGAACAAGCATGTCATTCAGCGCTCCCTGCGAGACACTGCGGGAGGGTGCGGAGAGTGACGATTGTAATTAAGAAAGCAATTAATGCTAGACATGAAGCTGCCGCCCAAAGACACAAGGAAATCCAGACTACAGCTGCGCTGGCATTGCTTGTCCTGGCAAAGAGCTTGTGCTGGGACGGGGGGTGCATGTGGCACGTTTGTTTGCGGGCGCCCAGTCCGTATTCTGGGGGAAGCACTGGATCAGGGGCTCAGCATCCCCCAGCGGGTCCAAAACCTCTCCGTTAGTTTTGGTGGGATCTTGCACCACCCGCTCCCTTCCCACCAAACCGTGGCTGGCAAATGCCAGCTGGGCTGGAGGAGCGGGAGGCCCTGCAGCTCTTCCCCACTGCTAGGACCGGGTGATCCAGTGCAGCGGCGCGAGCTCCCCGAGCATCCTTCTGCGCCAGCTGCTTTGTCAGCTCGGAGCTCTTGGAAAAAAAAAAAAGAGCGGGATGATGTTTCTGTAGCAGAGCCAACATCTAACGCGCTCAACTTGGCTGCGGTCCGCGCGTGGGGCCGTGGTCAGGCATGGCGCTGGATGCGAAATGCCTTTAAACATAGATCTAAATTAGACCTAAATCTAATTCTGCGTGCTGGGGGGACCTCACCCGCCCCCCTGCCCCGCACTGCTGGCGGCGAAACGTCACGCTGCTGGAGATGGCCCCCGGACCCTGGCACAGCAGCACCGGCGTTGCTTTGGCTAAAAAAAATAATGTCAGAGGGTCTCCCTGCATCCCTGACCCAGTCCCTGAGCAACAAATGGAACTGGTGGCTGGGAAAGCCAGTGGCGACACACACACAGAATCCCAGAATCACCTCGGTTGGAAAAGCCCTTGCAGCTCCTCCAGCCCAACCATGACCCTCCCCCTGACCGTTCCCAACTCCCCCAGATCCCTCAGCACTGGCTCAGCCCGACTCTTCAACCCCTCCAGGGATCCCGGGGACTCCCCCCTGCCCTGGGCAGCCCATTCCAACGCCCAACAGCCCCTTCTGCACAGAAATCCTTCCTCAGAGCCAGCCTGACCCTGCCCTGGGCAGCTTGAGGCCATTCCCTCGGGGCCTGGTGCTTGTTACTTCATAAAAGAGGTACACAACCCCTTCTGCACCCACTCCTGCCCATGGGCATCCGGCTGGTTTTTATATTCACATCTCCCAACCTCATGTCTCGCTGACAACAACACGTGAAGATGAAAACTGCCCAAATGCCTTCACACACTCTAAGTGAAAGCAAACAAACCCAGTGACTGCTGCTAGCTTAAACTGCAAAGGTTGAGATATATATATATATATATAAATCATTTCCAAAGGTGTATAAATATATTAATAAATAGCAAATGTTTATCTAAATCGGTCTTCGATGGCTCCCCAGCTCAAGGCATCCCCTTCTTGAGATGCTGACCCACCGTTGGTGTCTGCAGGGAAGCTGGTACTTGCCCAAACCCCGGAGATGGGGACGTTCATGAGCCAGGACTGCAGAGCCCGACCTGATCCTGCACAGACCTCCCAAACCTGAGGCGATGACACCTGTTTGGACCCGCTGTTTTACTCCAGGGTAAAACCTTCACACTCAAGCCACAGCACCCCATTTTTTGCTAAGCTAAAGCCCCTTTATGCTGCTAGATGGTGGCTGGGGGGGGGCGGGGAGGTCACGGCAAGGAAAAGGCTCTGATGTGGCTCCTAGTGCTGTCAGGTGATTTTTTTGGGGCAGACACACCATCTTCACTTGGTTTGTGGGAGACTCAAGGACTGGATCTGGGCTCTTTTGCCCTCTCTTTACGCAAGTGTGAAGCCTTGGAGGCAACCTCCCTCCCCATCTCAGCAGCCCTGTCTTCCTGGCACCAGCCCCCATCTTCCCAAAATATCCCCTCCACAAAGCTCTTACAGCTCAGACTGCCCCGACAGCCTTTGCAGGGCGTTGCCTGCAGGCCTTTCCACTGAATTATATATAACACTTGGGTTTGGGGTTTTCTTTTTTTTTTTTTTTTTGGAAGGAAGTCTGTTGCCAAGCAATATAACTGTAGCCCTGCTTTCTCCTCCCAAACCAAGACCTAAAAGCACGTGTACGTCTGCAAATACCTGACACATCTGAGGCAGGGTGGCAGGAGGCTGGATCACAGGTATCTGGTGGAAAAGCTGCTGGAGAAGTTGGGAGAAGGTTTCTCTTTCGTTTTCCAGCAGCTGCTAAGTTGCAAGTGGAGAGTTGTTTGATCCTGGAGGCTCCAAGAGATACGGAGCACCCTGAGAAACCCTAAGGGTTCCCACAGGGAGGGCAGCTCCGAGCTCTCCCCATGGTTTTACGCTCACCATGCGTACAGTCTGGGACAGCACATCGTGTAAAAACATTGGGTTTGCCCCCAAAAGGAAGATGCTGTGGTGCATGAACCAGTCCTGGCACAGAGTCATTGGGAGGAGAGGGGCGGGGGCACATCTCAGCACCGCAAAGCTGAAGAGCAAACCTCGGAAGCTGATTAATGAGAGGGTCAATACTGACCCAAATCCCACACTTGGGGGGCCGACACCACCCTTTCCCTCCTTGGGGAAGCTCTGGTGGGAACAACGACACTGGCCCTCTGATTGACTTTGACCCTGGTGCCAACGAGCAGCCCTGTGCTGGGGGTGGGAGCACATTTTTTTGCTTCAGGCTCACACCCCAAAACACAAAAACACAAAACACAACCGCAGGAGGGTTTCACCTCACAGCAAACCAGAGGGATACCAAGTTTTCCTGATATTTTCCCCAGCTGTTCAGCTTCGGAGGGAAGTCCCACCAGCGTGCTTTCCTCATTAACTGCTGTCATATTTTCCAGACTGAGTCTCAGTGCACAACACTGTAAATGAAGAGTTATTTTCCTTTCTCAGCTGAGGTTGCTTATGGAGCTTTGATTTAACAAGGTGTCAGCAAGCCCCTGTTTCCCACCCCGAGCCTGCAGAGGCACCAGGATGCCCCGTCCCCCACTGCCACTCGTGTCCCTCTCCACACCTTCCCTTCTCTCTCAAATGTGTCTTACACATATCATAAAGCTAAAACGAAAGCAAGAAGGTCAGGCCGTGCTGGCAGCGCCGCAGGATGTGGCTCTACAAACACCCTGAACCCGAGGCAGGCTGAGATCGGGGCTGGAAAGATGTTTAACCCAGGAGCAAACCCCCATTTCGGCACAAGGACGGGCCCGGGGTTTCACCAGTCCGGGTGTGTGCACGAAGACAGGCTGTGATTTGCATCACCAGATCACAAGTTGGTTGTGACCTAATTAAGTTTCAGCTCTTTTCAATATGATTTTCATACTCACATTGCTTTTTTTGACCTGTGTAACCAGCCGTCCCAGAAGGGATATTTCGGGCTTGGAAGAGGAGAAAACATCTAAATTCCGCCTGAGAGCATCTGCAGAGGCAAACCCTGGGGTGTCTTCAAATCCCCTCGCTGCCCCCAAATTCCATTCCCCATCATGAAGCAGATGGGCTCACAGGGTCCTCAAAAGCTCAACCCTCAAAAAGCTCATCCGGAGATGGGCTCAGTGGGTGAGGACTCCTGGGGCTGGCAGCAAGTGCTTTTCTTCCCCAAACCAGCTGGTATGTGCTTTATGTTTGCTTCACAATAGGGATTTTTAATTATTATTTCTTATTCCACTAATTTTGGTGCTTAGGGCTAGAAAAGGTTTTTTTTTTTTCTTCTGTGCACCCCCATGCCAAATACAACTCTGACTTTCACCATTGGCCTGGTGATGGGCTTGGTCCAAAGCTGGTCAACCACAGGCTGTGAGAGATGGAAAAATAAATCACTTTGGTGGTTGTAGCAGTCTGTAATGGATTGCAAACCGGATTTAGGGCACAGTGGGAAGAGGGATGGGAGAAACTGGGGTGAACCAGGTCCCCCCCGGACCAAACACCCTTCCCAGGGCTCTTTGCTGGGTCTTACACGAGATGCCTCCAGCCAAGACAGGCCCCATCAGACCTCGTCAGGGCTCCTAAGTACAAGGAGAAACCAACCATCCCTTGCCACGAGACCTCCCCAGGAGTCTTTTAAACCCCAGTAAATATTGTTTTGAGTCTTAATTTTCCCCGCAGGGATGTCTGGGGCGGGCCCGTTCACTGGTGAGGGTAAGGCATGTCCCTGAGGAGAGCATCCTGGGTGTTTTTTTGGTTGGATGAGCAGAATACCCTGCATTTCCCTGTTGCTATGGCAAGGGTGAGAGACGGGATTTTTGTGCATGGGTTGGTAAATCGAGCCCGTTCTGCACGGCTGATTTGCCCTCCAATTAAGGGCATTCTTCACTTCCCCTCGCAATTAGCATAAAGAAACCCAATTAACTCCTGCACGGTGGACGCTGAGCGCCGCTTTCCGCAGCGTAAATCCCTGCCGCTCTCCTGCATTTCACTACAGTCAAAAACCTGGTGACAAAAGACATTTGTCAGGCCGAAAGCAGACCCCACACTGATGCCCGGGGCACGCTGGCACGCGACACTGCAGCCTGGTCCCTATGGAAACACCCAGGTTTGCCCCTGGTGAACCACATTCTTGGCTTTGCCAAACCCTACTGGTGGCAGGGTTCGGCTGCGAGTTGGGGATTTGGGGGTAAAATGAAGTTTCTTGAATCTTTCCTGCCACCCTTCAGCATGCTGGCCCCTCTGTCCCCTCTGCTGCCGCTCCCAGGCTGTGCCGGCAGCGGGGCAAGGCCATGCCGTGGTGTTCGCTTTGCTGAACACCCGGAGCAAACCGGCGGTGGGTTACAAAGGGCACCTCTGCTTCCCCCTCACCCCTTCTGCTGCTCGTCCTCCTTTTTTTTATAGCTGAAGCCAGCTGGGAGCGAGGCCAGGGCTCGGCCGTTGGGTTTTACCTGTCCGGCCGCTGCTCTTGCAGTGTTCACGCCCCGGCGGCAACGCCCGTAATCCCCGCCATGAGGCACGGCAGGTATTACCTGTTCCCAGACTGCTCCAACATGCCCTGCACGGCTCAAGCTGTCCCAAGCAGCTCCCCCAGGCCCCCCCCAAGACAAATCTGGGTCTTGCACAGCCAGCATGGTGGCTGCCACTTCTCCTGCCAGCAGCAGCTTTGCCACCCCGGGCGGCGGGATGGTGGCAGCAGGGACGAGCTGTGTTCTCTCTTCTCAAAATAAATACGGGATGATCTTCCCGGTGGGAGCGGACGGCAGTGCCCTGCGGAGATAAGGGGTGACCGGTGACGCTGTCTGACCTGGCACCGCCAAGTCCCTGGGATTTGCCCCTGGGATTCCCCGTCGTTGCCACAACACCTTGGATTTGCCTGCCTGATGTTTCCTTTCAGGGGACGCCTGGGAGCAGGGAGGTGATTTGGTGACTTCCAGTCACCACGCTACATCGGTTCCACCGGTTTCTCCTGAATTGTGATTATTCCAGAGGAGCGGCCGTGCTCCGGCTGGTTTATCAGCTCTTGGTGCAGAGCCAGTGCCCTCCCCAAGTGCCCAAAATCCCAAGTGCTGGCACTGCCACGCTCCTGCTGAGGGGTGTGCCCTGGGTGGCAGGACAGGCGGCTGTGCATCAGCTCCCTGCTCCACGGCAAATCCCAAGAGGGTCCCCAGGGGGCTCTTGGGCCCCCCACACCACAGCTCAAGGTGTTTGCTCAGGCAAGTTTATCTCATCTGGTGGCTCAACCTGTGGCCACCTTTGGCACAGCTTTGGGAGGGCTTATCCATGCCATCTGCCAAAAAACTGCAGCAGCCATTTGGGTTTGGGGGGGTGTTTTTGGCTATTTTAACACTAATTATGTGTTCATGTGCAGCACATTGGGCAAATCCTGAGTCTGAGGGTCTGCATGCCTGCCCTGGGTTAGGTTGCCTTGATGGGGTCCCTGCAAGCTCAGTAGCATGAGGGGCAATGCCCAGAGGATTCAGAGAGCTCATTTGCCCCTCATTTCCATGGAAACAGGGTGTTTCAGCTGCTCTGGCAGAGCAGGAACCCTGTAATGGGGCAGGAGTGTCAGAGGAGCCCCCCGTGATACCCCTCTCTCCACCTGGGGCCAGAGCCAGCGCGTCCACAACCCATTTATGGGGCATTTTTGGTGTTTGCTCGCTCTGGGAAGCTCCAAGCTGCTCTGGGTAAGTAAGAAACACAACTAAAAAGCACAGCCCCTTCCCAAGAGCTGCTCACCACTCTGCCTCACCTCGGCGTCCCTGTTTTCTTTAGACACCCCTGACCCCAGGAGGGGCAGGATCCAACCCTGCAGTCAACACCAGCAGCTAAACCGGCCCAAAAAAGGGCTGCACATAGGATACATCTGTCTGCTGTCAAATACCACACAACATCACTGGGAAAGGACAAGGCCATCATTTGCCAGCAGCTATCGGGTGGGTTTCAGGAGCTGCTGCTCTGTTTGGGGAGTTCTGACACAGAACCCCCGTCTGTCAACCCCCCCATCAGTAATCCCCTTGTGGACAAAAGACTCTGAAGGCAGCTCCTGGCCACGCCAGTAATTCCTCCCCTGCGCCCTAATCCCCGGCCCTTCTGTCGCAGCGGCCAAATCCAATTAACCGTGCAACGATCATGCTCCACCCGCCCGGCCCGGCGGGTGTTCAAACAGAGCCGGCAGCCGGTGGGCACGTGGGGACCCTCCGCGGGGTCCCGCGGCGACAGGCGCTGTGGGTTGGAGAGGAGCATCCCTGCCCTTTGGTGGGGTTTATTCCCCCCCCAAAAAATGACCTTCTGGTAGCCGGGAGGTGCGATTGAGCAAGGCATAGCCCCTGGTGTGAGGGAGGGGAGGTGGTCTGGGACTCGTGGCTGCTGCTCTGCTTGGGGGGACTTTTTTTAATTTTTTCCCCCATTTTCCCAGTTGGCTTGGCTGTGGCACTGGCTTCCAAGGTGCCACTCCAAACGGACCCACGTGGGTCTGACTCAGCCTCCAAGACCCGACAGTGATTTACACAAGGTTTGCCACAAGCCTCCGAGCTTCATTTCACAAGTCTGGCTGCAGAGGAAGATGCTCTGGTCTGCCTCCAACCCGGCACGGGGGATGCTTGCGGGTGGGAAGGATGCTCTCTGACCCAGCCGCGCTCCCTGGGCCACCAATGGCTTTTCCCATGGTCTGATTTGCAAAAAAAAGAAAAGGCTCCTGATGGAGGTGCCACAAAGGCAGGACGACCCCAAGGAACCCCCACCAGGAACAGGGCGCAGCCAAATAAACAAAATGTTTGTGTCTGTAGCCTCTGCTGGGGCAGTGACGTGGATGAACTTGAACTGCAAGACCGGGATGTGAAATCAGATATTCCTGGGACAGCCAAAGCTGGTGGGACAGAAAGGGGGAGCAGTGCCAGGATAGGGGCTTTGGTGGGAGATACCAGGGATGTGCCGCTGGGGTGATGCTGCCTTTCCAGGCACAGACTGGGGGAAAAAGGTGCATAAATGATGTTTGGCCCCAGGCAGCCGCAGAAGTGCCAGGCAGTATCTTAAATCAAGCGGAGAAATAGGTGGAGGCTGAATCCAAAGGGACAAGGTTCAACCCGGCCAGGGGATGCCTGAGGGCAGCACGTCAGCCACTGACCCCTGCTCCAAGACCTGAGCTAATGTTTAGCTCTGGACTTTGCCAAGTTGTCCAAGGAGCAAAGCAGGCCGAGGGCAGGGGACCGTGCGGGGCGGAGAGTGGCTGCGAGCCGGCACAGTGCCCAGGGCCAGGGCTCCTGCACGAGCTCCAGCTCAGAGGGGTGTGATTTCTGGGCATAATTTTTACCTCTTTGGTCCTTGTTCAGTGGGGGGGGAACGTTTGCTGATGAGGCCTTGCTGAGCTCCCCCATTTAGAGAACATTCAGCCCTTCCTGATTTATTTTATTCCCAGCACGCCGGGTGCCAGAGGGGTGTTTGCAAGGCCTGCACTAAGGGGACATCGCTGCGGAAAGGGCGAGGAGCCTGGTGGCATCACTGACAACTGCAAAAGTGTCCCCAGCGCTGGAGCAGGGCTGAGCATGTCCCACTAGCCTGGATAACCCGCCCTGGCAGGCGCCTCATCTCTATTTAAACCCACCTCTCCTGGGACATTATTAAGGACGTGTCTATTAAATTACTCAGCGTTCCTTCAGCGTGGCTCATCCCCGCTGCTACCCGCGCTCCCCGGGCCGTTTGGCCACGGCCCTGTCTTTCCTCTCCAGCCCCATCACTTTCACCCTGCAGAATCCCAAACCTTTATGTTTTGAGTTTTTTGCCTTGCCGAGCAATTTTGCGCAGCGACATTTTCCAATCCCAGATTATTCTAATGACACTGCCGAAGAGCTAAAAATAGGAGAAAGGCATTTTCTGCCTCTCCCCCCCACCAGCCGCTGCTGGGAGCACAGGGATGGCGCCGGCAGCAGGAGCCTCCGAGGTGTTTGCAGAGAGCGTTTAGAGAGTATCACACCTCCCCTTTCCCTTCCCAGCCGTGGATCTTTAAATATCTGGCCCAAATCCACACAAGCCTGGAGCTGCTTAACTCTTTCTTTGCATTCAAATTGAAAAATTAGGCACCGAAATTGGGCTGGCGGAGGGTAGGAAACCACCCTGGGAGCTCTCTGCCACGGATGGCACCATAAGGCGGGATCTGGGAGTACAGGAAAGGGGATGGAAGTGACAGCAGCTGCTGCTTCCCCAAACGTGGCTTTTTTGGAGCCGCTTCCTCCCCGCTGCACGCCTGGCTGTCGGATTTACCTCTGCCTGATGGTGCCTTGCTCACACACTCCTACCCCGCGCTGGGGTGGGCGCGGTGGAGGAGGCAGAGCCCGGAGCCCTTCCAGAACACCCCAGCGGGCACAGCCGTGGGGAATTTCCTTTCAGGGCAACGCTCAGCGCAGCACGTGCCAGGTTATTTCTCCGTTTTGTTGTTATTTAAGGCACGACATGGGATCCTGTGCTCACCGAGGGCGGCCAGAGCTTGGGAATCCACCGTGTGGCCAATGTGACTCCACGGGGCCTTGCCCGCCCTCAGAGGACACCACATGTCGGTGGGGTCGAGCCCGCGCTGCTGGTGGGAGCAAAATGTGCAGCTGCTGCTGAAGCACGTGCAGAAAACTGTCACCAATGTCTTCAGCCACGGTTTCAATCCACATCCCCAGAGCCTGCGCTGGGAATGGGTCCGCACATCACCCTGGGCATGAAAACTGGTCCCAGGATGCAGGCAGGGATGCGTGAGGTGAGCTGGGGAGCAGCCAGCCAGCCCCCTCAGGGGACACAACGGCGCTTTATTTCCCCTTGGGACAGCACAAGTCCCACTCAGAGGCAAATTAACCCTCACACCAAGGCCCTCGGGCCAGGATCCTGCTGAAGTTGAGCCGGAGGAGGGCCAAGCTTCGGAGGTGGGAGGAGAAGCGGCCGATTCCTGCCGTCACGGAGGGGAACAGAAAGGCGGGGGAGGCGGCGGCTGCCCCTGCCACACGCCGGGGATTGCACTGGAGCTGAGCAGCTCGGCCCCGGCCGCGAGACACATGAGTCAGAGGTTTTGGGCACAATGGGAAGCGCGGGCTCAGCAGCGACGGGGACACGCCGGGATGGGGACACGCCACCACGGGGACGTGCCGAGATGGGGCCTCAAGGCTCCCCGAGTGCTGCATCACCGTGAGCAAAACCTTTCCGGGACCAGGCAGCAGCGGGGAAAAAAATGTGGCTTTTGGCTGCCTGGTTGCGGCAAGAGGAAGGAAATGGGTGAACTCACGGCAGCCCACGTGGAGAGGGCCACGCCACGTGGCTTCCCCGGCCTCCATCGCGGGGCTGCCTGCGCTTCCCAGCCGGCGCTGGCAGGGTACCAGGGACCACAGCCCAGCTCGGCAAGAGCAGTCGCCAGCCCGCCTGCTTCCCCAAGGCGTCCCCACCTCCTGCCCGCCCACTGCTGTCTTCTCCCTTATGCAGCTTTTTTCTTTTTTTTTTTAATGGAAAAAAAAAAAAAAAAAAAAAGCAAACCCAGAAGAGCAAGAGGAATAAAAAAATAACCAAGCCAAAACATGAGCCCGGCATCACCACACGTTCTGAGTCACCCCGACAAGCCCTTGGCTGCCCCCACACCCCACGTGGGAGCTTGCGAGGGCAAAAATAATCAGCACATGCTAATTACAGGCAAGAAGATGGAGGTGAAGACTGCTCATGGGCCACGCAGCCTCAGGCACATGGGTCTCACAGCTCTCGGCGACAGGAGAAACCTCCCACGGCAAACCTGGGGCGGACTCAGCCATCCATCCCAAGGAACCATCCTCCAAAAATGTCTCCCAGGGCCAAAAAAACATTTGCCAGAATCGCAGCCACTGCTTCCCCTGCTCTTCCTTCTGCTTCCCACGGGACGGTGGCTGGGAAGAGATCCTCCAAAGAGGCCAAAGAACTTGGGTGCCAGCACAGACCACCCGCACCAGTGCACTGCCGAGGTGCCAGGTCACTCCCCAGGGATGGGAGCACCCAAACACTCGTACCCACAGCTGCAAATCACGGCTGTGGCTGCCCACCAGCACAGGAGCAGGCACTCACTGCCCTCTTCGCTGCAAAAAAAAGCCACCCCTCTGTTTGCTCAGCATCAGAAAATAAACTTTCTTTTTTTGTTTCAGGATGCGAAAGGACATTAACTGCTGGACTAAAAGATGGAAGCCCAACAGCTTCCCTGCTCAGCTGCGAGCCCTCCATGGGTTGAACCGACACCATTTTGGGAGACGGCGGGGAGATGAAGGCTGTGATTCCTCTCCCCGCATCCCACGAAAGCACTCAGCACGAAAAAAACCCTCCTGCCCTGACTGTGGGCTCACGGGGCGTCGGGTCAGGGACCCACATCAGCACCACTCAGCGGTGCCATCCCTGTCCCTGCACCACCGAGGAGCATCCCTGTCCCCACACTGAGGAGCAGCAACAGGTCAGGGGTCTGAAATGCTGCTGTGTCCTCCCTGGTCACCCACTGACTGGTGCCGCGCTGTTTGCAGCAGCTCCTCGGCTGCAGCTCAGGAAACGGCACAAGGGCAGCGATCAGCCGCAGGCTCGGGGGCATCTTCTCCCTCTAAATGAAGCACAGTCGCAGTTTAACTGAGCAATTTGCCTGTTTACCGAGGACCCGCTGCAGTCGGTGGGAGCAGGAGCAGCTCCACCGTAATAAAAAGCCTTTTCTAACACTATCTCATAATGCCGCAGGCAAGGAGTATCATTTTCTAAGAGGAAAACCCATTTGTCCAGGATTACATGCCACAGAAAATGATTATACAGCTGCAAAGGACAGACTTTCCCAAGCGAAGCCACCAGCCCCACGGGATGTGTGGGCGCAGGTCCTGGCCCCACGCAGCGCTGGGGGAACACACACGGGAATCGCTCCCAGATGACCAGATCTGGATGTCGGTGCACCCCGCGACAGCTGCCCCATGTCCCATGCTCTTGGCAGGAAAGGAACAAAAAAATAATCACAGAGTGTCAAGGGTGACTCTCCAGAGGTCCTGCAGGTTTCTGAGCTGTGTCGTGACTAATACTGCGACAAGAAGTGATCAGTGATTTATATGGCTGGCGCTGAGCTGGCCCCAGGGGCTGGGCAGAGCCTGACACCAGTAAAGCGGAACGCTGGCATGGCCGGGCACCACAGCCAAACCTCGCCAAAGAGATACAAGCCTTGCCAAAGAGACCCCGTGTTTACGGGAGCGGCACCCACAAACTCTCTCCCTGAGAGGACAGGGCCAGGACAACAAGCCAGCGGAGACAAATGGGACAGGTGAGGGAGCAGAGAGGCAGCCAAGAAGCAGGACCAGCGTCTCCCTTGCACCCTGATTTCCAGAAGGGCCCACTCCTGGTTAAGAGCGGTAACCCCCTCCCCAGCCACCGTGGAGCTCAGCTCCAACAGGTGGATCCAGACCCTCTTTCCAAAAAGCCATTTTTTCCCACCCAAAAAAGCACAACCGTTTCATCTGGTGGCTGCAGGGCCAAGGCGCAGAGGGCGTGGCCGCTGCACACATGACCCCCCCTCTCCCCACTGCCCCGGTTCACGGCGGTTTCCTCTGCACCGCGACTGAGCAGCAGCAGCAGAAGCGGTTGGGTTTTACATCCCCATCTCACAGCGGGTGCAGCCAGGGAGACGGCACGAGGAGTGACGGGACCCAGCCCCCCTGCCCCGCCTCTCCAAGGTCCCTCTTGCCTGACGACGTTCACAACTCGAGCATGAAGTTGAGGGCACGGAGGAGCAGCCAGCGGCTGCTCGCAGGGAAAAGCAAAGTGCAACTTCCTCCCTTTTTCCTTCCGAACGAGAGACCCAAACTCGCATATAAAAGTAAGGGCAGAAATCGCATGCCCTGTAGATAAAATAGTTACTTCTGTCAGCACCAAACCCCTGGGAAACGCTGCTCCTCCCTTCCAGAGACCTGCAGTCGGGGAAGAGGCTGCGTCTGCAGGAAGACCCCACCAGAAAACAGCGCAGCCCTCGCACTGTCCTTCCAGCACACCTTCCACAGCTCTCGTTTCCACCAGGGAAGCCACGCGGGCATAAACACGCCAGTAAATATCTTCCTGCAGGCCACCGGTTAATTAAGGAGCTCTTTTCATAACAAGTTAACAAATAATGCATGCGGTTATGACAAATTACACTCCCGCTTTGCCGTGCGTTCACTAATCACCGCTGTTCTGCTCTGCAAGCCAGGACAGTGTTTGATGAAGTGTGAAGTTCGCAAGGAATGAGCTTACTGGAGATAAAGGGAGCCTGAGCTCAGGCCAGGTCCAGAAAGCGTCCCAGTACCCACAAACGAGGCTCCCCTAAAAGCACCAGCTTGAGGTTTTGAGAAAATTCAGATTTAGCTTAAATACTGAGATTTTGGAAGCAGGGCCCACTCACGCCGTGTGTGGCGTGAATGAGGAAAGACAAGAGGTTGGTACAGCTCTTGCTGTGGCAACAGAGCTGCTCTTGGAGGGCGCACTCGGGGCTGGGGGATGGCGCAGGCAGCTGTGGCCGCTTTCACTGCAGAGCAGAAGTGAGATTTCCTTTGAAATGAAATCTCAAAGCCATCGCTGCGCGGCAAGGAGAGGCAGCTTGGTGAGGGACACCAACAGCAACAACAAACCCGCTCACCAGAATCGTTTGAAGGTGTCAAACTTTTAACAGATCCTTGCACCACGAAAGGGCTTGCGAAATCAAAAGGAAAACCAACTCTGCACAGGTGCAGGGACCGTCTGCGTGTCGTAGCTGTGTAGGACCTACCACCACGACAGCTCCTGCTCCTGGAGATGCCCAACAATGCAGGAACCACACAGAAATCACAGGCTGGGGAGGAAAAAAAAAAAAAAAAAAAATCCCAAACCACCCCACCATCCAAGACCCATCTCAAGTGTCAAAGTTTTATTGACTGGCTACCTGGGGCTGTGCGATCGAGCCCGCTCGCAGAGTTTTCTCCTCACGGAGACTGGGGTGCGGTGTCCTCGGATCTGCTGCGCGAGCCCTCGGGAAACCGCCCGCCGCTCTGCCAGGCAGAGGTAACCAGAACACGCATCCAGCACTGCTCTGGTTCCATTTTCTGCCTGCCTCAGCCTGCAGACACCAGCAGCTCACATCTGTCCTCTCGCAAGGCGCTAACGGTGGATCTCGTCTAACGAGCCCGCTTCTTCTGGTGCCTCATGCCAAGTCCACCATCCAGAAGCCGTTTTCTGCAGATGAGTCACAAACCACGCTGGAGACAGTCCCTTTGTGGTGTTATTCTACACCCTCTCCCTCTTCTCCAGAGCTCTGCCAGAGGACAGACACTGCGGTCAGGGATCACACGATGGAAAATTCTGTGAAGCGATTTAAAAATACAAAGTATAGATTTTTAAGTGACCCGGTTTTGTTGAAGCACTGGACCCACACGTTGTGTCAGCACAATACGCAAAATATTTTCTTCATGCATAACCGTCTTCTCCATCAATTAACCAAAGAATGATCTAACCAACCCAGACAGGTGCTAAGTAGGACCCTGAGACTGGTTTTGGGGAGAGGGCTGTGCAGCAGAGCAGACAGCACTAAAAGCAGCAGTGGGCGTATTATTTTTATTTCTTTGGTGCCTCAAAACTCCCGTTTTGAGACCGCACTGCACTACAGCGAGGAAGCAGAAGAGCAAGTCAGCACGCAGCTCAAAGATGGTCCTGCTGAAGACAAAGAGCAGAGTTCTGGGTTTCAGGACAAAGCAGCTCCTCTGTACGCGCAGGGTTCTGCTCCGTGGTTTCACGGGGTCCCTAATGGTATTTCACAGTGAGTTTAGAGCTTCACCCCTGGAACGCTCACGCTGTGCCAAGTCAACAGCAGCAGCCCTGGGAATTCCTGGCAGAGTTTACTGCGCCAGTTAAATTAACCTACCGTTTGTTTCCTGTGGATGTTCACGATATGAATGTCTTCGCTGCGATACTCCTCGTCGTGCTTATCCAGGGGAATTTTTTCCAGCTCAAAGTCCATCTGAAGCAGCTGGTTAGCAGAGAACACACAAAACAACTGAAATGACACCAAGTGCCCTTCTGAACTAAGCATTTTCTGTTAAAAAGGCCTCACAAAATACTGCACGAGGGCAAGAAGCCTTAGGAGGCTGGAGCCACCATGCTCAGACCATTCCTCTAAAGGCCTCTACAGACATGCAAGATATTTTTCCCCCCATGCAGCACGTTTACCCTCGTTTTAACTACTCCAGTGCCAAGTCAAAGTTACAGACACTTTGCAATATTTAAGAAAAATCTAAAAGCTTGTGATAAAACATTTTGCTTCTTCCAGTCTCCAAAGTGCTAAGCCAAACCACAGCACCTGTCTCTGGCTGCCAACCTTCTCAGCTGGAGGGGAGGGGGGAGAAAAAAGGCTAAAAAACCCTAGCATTGACTCTGCAGTGTGCTCAGAAGATTAACTCAGCTGAACCCTGGCAAGTTAAGGAAGGAAATAAACGACAAGAAAGCAGAAATCATTCAGAAACACCTACTCCTATTGTATTTATTGTGGGAGCAGCACCTCGTCCCTGCGAGAGTTCGAGGCAGGGCTAATTATCAAAGAGGTGCTTTTATTAACACGTACAAATCACCCCAGAATTCTTGCCCTTCCCTTTTTACACTATTATTATTACGTGTTATCCAGTGCTCCTGCACAAGGGATGCTTTTCAGCAGACTTCACGGGTGCAGAGTTAAATCCTGCACTGATCATCCCCACAACCTCAGGAGGGATTCAGCTGTTACCCGTGTTCCTTTCTTTACCCGCACAGAAGATACAGATAGACTATTTAATTACATCACCTATTAATGGTCTCTCAGTACAGGGGGGCAAATTTTTGCAAAAGCAGCTGTATCACTCAGCAGAGAGTCTTCAGCCTCTGAGCTACTCTGGTAAACTTTACCTGTGTTTTCCCTCTGATTTCAATGGAACATGCTAAAAGAAAATGAATTTTCACCAGACTAATTTTAATCTTCACAACCACTGACAACCACTGCTGAAAGAAGGCAGCAACCAACTGCTAATTCACTTCCTCCTACAAAAACGTTTTGCTTTTGACAGGTATTGCCTCACGTATGGCGGCCCTTTTACAAATCTGGAAGGTATCACAAGATTAGTAAGGCAAGAAAGTTTAGTTTGACCTTTTGAGGGAAGGAAAGCTCACTGAGTATCCAGAAAGTCTCTACTGATAAGTCGGACAATTAACTTCAAGCATCACCATCCAAATTTTCTGCCCCTTCTAAAGACAAACGGGCTTCTCTGGCTACAAACTCTACATTGTGTGGTCAACCTGAATTTATAAGTGTAGGAACTGTCACTGATGTTCAGCTGATCCAATCCAAAGCCCTCCTGCATCCGTTATTTTCCTAGTGTTCAAAAAGCACATGTTAAAAACACTTACCTCAAAGTATTTTCTCTCAATTTCAGGATTCTTTCCCATAGTCCTCTGTTCGTAACAGCACAAGACACACGTATCAGGGCCAGTAAGGTCTTTCAGTGTCTTCAGTAACGGTTCTAATGACTGCCCAAAAGAGGTTAAGTATTTCCTACTTAGATTTCAAGTTCATTTTACTAGTACTATACCCTCTAACTAGAGAAAGTCTTCACCCAAGAGAGCACTTTCCAGTTTTGCTTTTCAGAGTGTTATTTTTAGTACTTTAACTGGGACAAAAAGAACGTGGGGGCAAGCTGGGAAGCAGAGGAGAAAGGAAGACTGCATAGTAGAGTTCCACAGACCGACCAAGAAAACTGAACCAGCATCAAAGCCAAAAACATCCCATCCTGCTGAGTGGGCATTTCCTTGAGGCACACAACAATGACTATTTTTTGTCATGTTTCAAAAGTGAGAGTTTTCTCAGCCATTCTTGGAACACGGCTCAGATCCAGACCACTGCGCATGGAAAGAGGACTGGCGTGCAGGGAGCCAGTTCAAGAGGCTGGTAAGACCACTGAAAGGGCACTGGGACAGGGGGTTCTTCAAGGTCATTTCTCTTTTCCTGCAACTTCTGTCAGCTCTCTCTACACATCCCACAGAGCTCCAGCTGAGGAAGATGGGGCAGACTACAACAACCACTTAGGTGCAGCGTGGTTTTTCCTTCTGCCTTCCAAAGGGAAGCGTGAGGAGAACCCAAATGGTGCTGATGTGGCACTATTAAATTTCATTTACCAATGCATTAAACAGTTCACAACTATCAGTCGCAATGTTTTGCTTCACACTTCATTCCCAGTGTAAAGAAAAAAAATAAAGAGGGAGGCACAAATACTAAGTTTGGGATTTTTTTAAAGTAAAAAAGTCTCTGGTTGACTTTCAAATGGCCTTGAATCTGTTAAAAATGCCTTTTGCAGTGTTGCTCTATGTCTTCCTCTAAACCACGGGGACCAAGGTGCAAGTATATTTATTTGAACACTTCTCACGTTGAACCCACACCCTTCCCAAACAAGTTTTCTATAGGGGTTTTGAAAAATCCTTGTTTACCTCCTCATAGTAAATGCAATCGGCCATTAGTATGTAATCGGGGGGAGGCTGAAATTCTGTTACATCTTCACCCCTAAAAAGAGGCAAAAAAAAAAAAGGTGAAAACAAGCTTCAGTAATCACACAAGAGGTACTACTAAAGGACCAAGCATAAAGTTAACTATGGTCCTATACCGAGCTTCCCTTTCACAGCTGGGTTTTCAAGTATATTTAGCAATTTAACAAAGCAAGGGGAGAAGCCCCGCTAGAGCCGAACAGAAACATTAAAGGATCATACAAACCATTTCAGTACCTTGGCTCGGACTGACCCTGTGACCAGGTGTTTGTTGTTCTCTATATTAACCATCAGCAGCTCCTGCAGCTCCTCAAGGTCGGTGACTGTCACGTTTGCCCTGTAACACACACACACAGCGTCACGGCCCAGCCCCTCGCCACGGCGCGCGCACACAAAACGCGCCTTTTTTTCGAGAATTTAAAAAGATTTCACGTAGATAACACGTGGAGAAAGAGGCAGCAGGGACCTGCCCCTTCCCCGGGCCCTCCCCGCTCTGCCCTGGCCGCCGCCGCCGCTCACCCCAGCGTGGCCGCCATGATGCCGACAGCGCCGGTGCCGGCGCCCAGCTCTAGGACGTGGCGGCGGGCGAGGGGACAAGCTCCGGTCTCCAGGAACTTGGCGAGCACCAGCGCCGCGTCCCACACCACGCAGCCCACCCCGCCCGCCGCCCGCTGCTCCAGCCGCAGCGCCGGCCCGCCCCGCCGCTCCAGCTCCCTGACGAAGCCCGCCATGGCCGCGGCACTGAGGCGGCGCGGCCCCTCCCCGGGAGGAAATGGCGGCGGCCGCCCCCCCCGGCAGTTCCCTGCCGACCCTCTCCCCTCCTGACCCGCTCTCCGGCAAGTTCATTACACGACAGAGTGTGCCGGGCTCCCCTTGCTTGACAGAAAAAATGTACTTTTTACATGTTTTTAGTTGGCAGCACAGGAGAGAACACGGGCGGCCATCGCTCGGCCGGGTGCGGCGGCCTTGCGCGCCTTCCCTCAGAGCCGAGAAACCTCCGTTTGGAGGCCGCAGGCAGGAGCTCACCTGGCAGCAAAGTCAAACCTTCCCGATTTACCCCATCGTGTTAAACACCAGCCCTGAAGAAAACTTTCCACGTGTGAACTGGCCGACAGCACGCAGTGATTAAAAACCGACTTCACAAGTTACTCAGTACAGCCTGTACGCGGCACAGGGACTCCATCCCGCTAAAGCCAGGGGATTGCTAGAAATCACAGGTGTTACAGACCCTCATTCCACATTTAAGCTTATAAAAAGGCTTTCAAAAAGCAGCTAAGTAGGGGTTGACTGTGCATCAACACCTCTAAGTGCAAAGGCTTTTGATTTTTTCCTTGGACACAGGGAAGAAAGTTTTCATTACTTATTTTGTAGCTTGCTCCCTTGCCCAGGGAGATGTTACTGCAGTTGCTAGGGATTCCAAATGGTATATTCAGACTTGTGGTGTATTTCTGAAAGGAGTAAATCTGGAAAAAAATAAGAAATAAAAAAGATGGTTCCTTTCATCCCTTCTTGGTTTTGATCTACTACAGCAATATCATAGCACCCAAAGAAGTTATTCTGCCTCCAGAGCAGGTTGAAACGCTAAAACTCAGTAACTCAAAATAGGATCACTGATAACAACTAGAAAAGATGTTTCTTCTGCTGTTAACTGCCATCACATTCCATCTGTTTATCTGCACTTTTCAGAGGGAACTGCCTTTTCCCACACAAGCCAACTTCAAACCCAGCAATTTCATATTTTTCCCCTCTAGCATTTTTTTTTTCTTCTCTTTTTATGTATCCCTCTAATTTTGAAGTAACTGAAATGTTATTTATTACTGTCTTGGCATTCCCTGGAACCGCACGGTTGGGAATCTGCCTGCCTTCAACCACTTCCACAGCCAAACAGTTACTTGGGGAACGTGTTGCTGTTCCCACCGTACTTCATGCCGCTGGCATCGCCGCCCTGCCTTGGAACAGTTCTTTGTATTTTCTAGCTCCTGTTATGCTTGGAGGACAGTTTAATTGTGTGGTAAGTTATCCATAAGCAAGGTCCTTTTTCTGGATCATGCTGTGATTTATGTACTTTAGATTAACTCCAGAACTGGCTCTGTAAAGGTAAGAGTCACACTTCATGCACGGGAAATGCAGCTAGGGCTGGCGTTTAGCTGCTGCCTGCTAGCACAAGTATCTTGTATTTTCACGTTATTGTCCTTGTTGGGATACTTAATACGAGAGGTCCCTGCTCTCCTCTCCCCTCATCCTCCTGGAGCTTCACTGTCCCAGTGCTGCTGTTGAGCAGCTGTGGGTGATTATGCTTTAAGCCCAGCCTGCAAGAAAAAAACCCACAGGATCCTTTTCCACATCCGGTTCAGAGCACGACGAGGCACAGTTGAAGGGGAGAAGAGGTGAGCAGCTGAGGAAGGTGGTGAGGTCGGGGACTTGCTTCACAGGACCTGCCGCTGGCAAAACAGCAACGTGGACTCACAGGCTTGTGTCTGTCCTGTTCGTCCATGGCAGAGGACGGGGCATGAAGGCCCACCAGGAACCAGTCATCTTTGCTGCCCAGAACATCCCCAGGTAGCAGCGAGAGGCTCTTGCAGGAATACCTACCCATGTCAGTGTTAATCTAACGGAGAACAACAACCAAGGCTTGAGATTTTGTTAACCGCATCACTATTTTTTCTAATCAAACCATTCTGGGCCCCGCTGAAAGTTAAATATTTCTTTTCCTCTGGCTTTGGTGTGGAATTTAGAACTGCTGCCCAAACTCACCCTTTCACGATCAGGTTTGAGTTAAAAGGAGGAAGCATTCGTTTCACAGCCCCCCAGGTACTTCTGTAGGCTGTCAACATAAAATGTAAGTTGGCACTTAAAAGGGCTGTTCTGAGACTGACATCCCTGTGCAGCATCATTTCAGGAATAACTCTAATAAACACACACTTCTGCTTCCACAAGTTTAAACTTAAAGTCTATCACATGCCAGAACCTCACAAAGGTCTCGCTGGAGGGAAGTACTTTGATATGTAGGGAAGCCATTACTGATCAGCAGATGCTCAGCTTAAAATGATCCAGTAAAGGCTTTGCTAAGTCAGGACTAAAATATAAAGCTGTGATATAGTTTAAAATGGGATATTGAAAATGCTTCTGGTCTAAGCACTCGTATAGGAAGGTATAAAGCTAACATCTCTATATTCTAAAATTTGGGAGAGGATTTTTTTCCCCTTCAACACCACAAAAAATGTAAAAGTCTGAAAAAATATTACTCATCTCGTTTAACAATAGCTGCTGGTGAGGACTTCAGACTTAATACAAGGAACTAAATAAAAAATTTCACTTGTTCAGCTTATTCTGCAGATCATTGGAACAGTGAAACCTGACAGCCTGCCTTTTCTATGTAGAGAGCATTGGGGGAGTACTTCACTGAACTGAATTTCACCATCAGATACAAATTGAAGAGTTCTTCCCAAATGTACAGAAAAGTTACGAGCTGCAGAGGAAAAACCATTATCAAGGCATTGTTCATTTCCTGCACTCCCAGTTCACGCAAATCTGGGACTTCTTGAACATTATTTTTGCAAAATGAAGCAGCTCTCCTTCATAAAGGGTCTTCTGCCCCTTGCACGAATAGATTCTACCCCTCTCTTCTTCCTCAGGAAGGAGCATGAAGGGGCAGGCAGTAGGAGGAGAATGTCCAAGAGACAGATGGCAAAATACATCTTCCCAGGAGAACAATCTTATCTCCTCTCCTTTTCCAGAGGGAATGCCGGAGATGGTGGGAGCAGTATAGACAGGCTGATGAAAAGCCAGAGTGTGACTTAGAAGCCTGAGCTGGTGCAGATCCCAGCACAGTGCTCTTCCTCCGGCCAGGAGCCAGAAAAAATGGAAACCACTTCTCCATCCCGAGGGGCCAAGGCATCCGATGGGTTAGGGAAAGGTTAAACTCCCGGGGAGCTGTTGTGTATCGGGCTCAACTGCCTTGAAGCTTCGCAGCCCAGCGGCAGACCGAAGGACGACCAGCAGCATGGAAAATTGTGGCATTTTGTATTGCCAAAGTTGTACTTAAATCCAACTCCCAACCTTGTCCTTACAAGGAACACGCACTGCTCAAGCTCTTAAAAATTAAGACTGGGGTGATTTATTAATCTTGTTAAGAACTCTGATACAAAGCACAGTAAAAGGCCACAGACCAGTAAATAAAATGTGGCTTCTGGCCACTTTATAAATGCTGCTACAGTACTACCAGTAAAACAGACTCACTCTCACACCAGTTCAAACAAGTAGTTCAACTGGCAAATAAAAGTTCCATTCACTTATCAGTTTAAAAAGTTTAATAAAGCTTTAAGTGTTTGCTGGTTTAAATGCTACCAATTTCCAAAATGGATTCACGATTAAGTTAAGTGAGATCTAAAGAAAGTTATTAGGTTTGGAAGGCAAGACTGTTCCTAAGCCAGAGGAAACACTTCTGACTGCATAAGATCGCAAGAGTAGCAGACTGTATTATAGGCCTCAAGTCACTTAAATTTATACAGGTTATTAGCATTATCTGTAAATATACAATATAAACAATTGTACATACATGGCATATAGCTTTGTTCTCCAGAACAGTAGACAACTCTTTAGCTTAAGACACCTTTGCCTACCAAAACAAAAAGGCACATCTGAACAAGATGCATGCTAAGTACTAGGGATCCTTTCCAATATCCAAGGCAATGTCCTTGTCGATCCTTTCTCAAAATAATCAAGACCAACTGAATATTTTGGTATTTAGATTCAAACCTGTTTTTCTTTTTCGTCTTCAGCAGCAAATCAATGGCAATTAAGACATGGCATGAAAATATTTGAGAACAGTAGCTGTCACTCACGAACCTCCAAGCTTACATGAAGTTCAAAAGGCAAGTGGCCAGAGGTTTAAAATCAGTAACACTGTATATCCTCGTGTTGGGTAATCACCCCGTTGTTCTTGGTTTTTAGTTAAAAAAGGCCACTAGTGCTCAAATTTGAAAAAATTCCACAGACGCACCTTTTTTTGGCTCAGTGCAATTAAATGATGTCAGTTTAAATTCATTTAGTGTAGTTTACAGTGCAAAAGATAGATTTTTTTTTGTGTGTGTGTATACTGGCATAACTGTCGGCACTGAGGAGGTGAAACAAGGCAATGCTGCTGATCACCTGAGGGTAATGCTGTCAAACAGACGCAGGCTAGAGTGTGTGGAGTCTTATTTTTCCAATTCAAACTTTTTTTTTTTTTCTCCGATCAGCAGCACTTTAAGAGCATAATTTGTGAAAGTAGTAAAATACACTGCCTTTTTTGAATAAATAAAAAAAAAAAAAGGAACTTTACAAATACTATTCCAGTGTCAATGACTACTATGGCTAAGGTCATTGAGGAGTTTCTGCATTTTCTAGCAAAGACAGTCTGTGCAAAGGAGGGTGGGAGAGCTCCCTTTTGTAAGTCTTTGGTGGCAGTTTTGGTAACTGAGGGCTCGAATTGTGCCGGGGAGGGACCGGGGGCGCCGGCGGGTGGACAAGGTTGTTGTGACTGGTGCTGATGACGCAGCAGCGGCGCAGCACCCTGGGAGAGGGTGTGCTGGGAGGGGTGCCGGGAGAGCTGGGGCCCGTGCTCGCCTCCCGGAACCACTCGGGATCTCTGTGCGAGCGTCCCACCGGCGGCGGCTGGAGGTTTAGGGGGCAGTTGATGAAGTGTTCGGGCGGCCGGAGCGGTACCGGTGGTGGAGTATCGGGAAGAGGGTCCCGGGGGGGTGGAGGAGGAGGGCTGTGCAGCGGCTGCTCGAAGGGGGTGGTGTAAGCAGGAGCACGAGGTTGTATCTTTGGAGGTGGCGGCTGCCGCGGTGGAATTGCTGGAGGATCGTCATCCGCCTTTAAACTTCCCTACAACATCACAGAGAAGATAACGTTGTAAGAAACATAGATGTTTAGATAAAATAATGTATCTTCAGACAGAAGATTCTCTTGATTTCTGCTGCTGGTGTGATCAGAAACATAATACTGGTGTAGCTGTGCCTTTGATCCGAATGTGCCACTGTGGTTCTGAATTAGCTAGCAGAAGTTTGGATGCTGGGAACCCGAAACTCCAAAAGGGCAAGGAGAGCACTGCGTTTACACCTGCGTGGCTAGGTGGTTCAGCTCCATGATCTTAGAGGTCTTTTCCAACCAAAAGATCTTAGAAGTCTTCTCCAACCCTAATTATTCTTTATGTTCCCTGATTTATAATCAAAGTTACTCAATATAGGACAGAAATACCTTAGCATTAGAAGCATCCTGATCCATCTTTTTTCGTGGCGGAAGTGGAGGAGGGTTTTGAGGCTCATCACTTAATTTAGGAAAGCTACCCCATGAGCTGAAGAAAGTCTCTGGAGAGAGAGAAATGCAGGTAATTTTACTGCTTGTGCCATATCTGAGGAACATATGCTAGAATACTAAGCCAAACTAGAAGCGACTCAAATAAGCAGATCTTTGTGCTCAACAGCAACACGAACCCTTAACCTCAGTCGTATGAAATTCTCATTCATTTCTTTAATCAGATATAGGCCTCACAAAGTGGTCTCCTGTTCCCAGTATCAAAGATACACATCAACAGTTAGCAGGCAATGCTAAAGGACAGAAAAATAAAGTGAACTCCTAGTGAGCACTTAAATAACTTCCTCTGCAATCCTCTCTCTATTGCAGAATTCACACACGCACACACACCCCTCGTTTACCACAGTGCCTGCGGTTTGCCCACATGCCTCAGTTACATGGAAGGTTTGTTCTCTCTGCCATATGGGTACACGTTCAAATTCAGAAATTTAGAGGCTTTGTTAACAGGTCTGCAACACTTCTAAAGCAGGGGAATTATACACTGAACAGATGAGATTAACTCTTACAGCGTTTTAGGACATTTCTAATCCCTCCTTTTTACAGAGACCAAAAAAAGAAATCCTCAAAGTTAAGAAACAACACAACCCCCCCAACCTGTATTTGTGACTTTTGTCACACGCTTTTTTTCCTTTTAGAAATGCACAGAACTTTGTATCAGTGCATTAGGTACCTGTGCTCTCCAGTTTGAAATTTTAAACACATTATGAAAAAGTCTATGTGCCTGTGTAATAACGGAGTAAATAGAGAAGTTGAAAACAGATTAATACAGGATATCACTCACAGCTGTGGTACAAAAAAGCCCCTCTTCTTTCCTAGCAATAGAATATATTCACTAAGTGGTAATGTGAAATTGTATTTTCACTAAGTGGTAATGTGAAATTATCAGACGGCTTAATTTGTAGCATTAGTCAAACAAAATAATCACCAAGGACATTCCAAACAGAGGCACAATCGTGCCAGAGGCTGGAGGGAAAATAAACCAAACTATACAGTTTTTACACTTCACAGACTGCTTTAGTTTTTTTATCTAAAACCTGTGCAAAAAATCCTCTATGAAAAACCCTAATGAACGCAGCCCCCGTTTTCATCCCAGATTTCAGATTTTAATTCCCATTCAGCTCTCCCAAAGCCAGAAAAAGCAGAGTTAAATGAAACACTTAACAGAATTATGATACTCACTTGACTGTGGCAAACTGACGGGAGCGAAGATGCTATTGTTACCTGTTAAATGAAAAATCAATTAAAGGCCTTCCAAACAACTGCACTACAGCAACATGCCTGTGTGTGAATGCCCCTAAGATCACGATACTCTCCAAGTTTATCTATTACTAACATGAATTAAAAACCTTCCTGTGTAAAAACATTCCTGAACCAGAGATTCTAAGTTATGCTGGGAATTAAACTTCATTATTCCACTCTGTCCTGACACTACCATGTTGTTGTTTGCTTCCTCTGTAGCCCAAACGCTCTCATAATTTACCATATAAAATTTTTTTGTCGTTTTTGCCCCCCCCCGGCTTAACCCACCTGCTGAGTCTGCAGCCCCCTTAGAGCAGAGCCAAGGCCTGCCAGGCGCTGCTTTTGAGCCTAAGGAGCTGCTCACAGCTACAGGCAGAGCTCACGAGCGTTATCAGCGCATCTGAACTAAGAGTGTTGGTTTTTTAATCAAGACTGCGTTTCGGAGCGAGTGTCCTGCCCATCCCTGCTTCTGGCGCTTCGGATCACATACAGACTGGTGGATTCCCTTCAAAGGAAATTAAACCAGAACCACTGAGGGGTGTTCAGTGCACAAGCCCACTCCAGAAACACCCACTGGTGCGGATGCCAGGCCCCTCGGCACCATTTCTCCTTACAGACGTGCCATACGTGGTAAAGCAGGCAGGAGTGCCTCATGGGGATGTCTCCCATAACAGACTGCCTCAGCTCCAGCAGGTAAAGAGACTGGAAATGTCACTTGTTCTTTAACTACTTACAGCAGGGATTTCCAAACCACAGTACACATTAACACTGACACAACTTCACAGTCCACAACTAAATTCTTAAGTGGTTGGTTTGGTTGTGGGTTTTTTTTGGTTTTGGTTTTTTTTGTTTGTTTGTTTTTTTAAAGTCTGGTGTATACCCCAATACATTTTGGAAGCCTGAGGGACAGCAGCAACAATTATTAAATCATACTGCACATTTTTACCATAAGAACTGTTGAGATCGATGTCTAAAAACACACTGAACTCTGAAGAAGCAGACACTGGTGGCGTAGACGGTGTGTTCGGAGAAGTTGGTGCCGATACTGTTGATTCATGCTCTGCCTCAGTGATTCTACTGAAACTTATCTTACTTGGTTCCTTTTCAAGTGGCAGTGGATGACTTCTCAAGGTGCCAGAGGTGGAGCCGTGTCTGCCGGTATTGGGCCTTATCCCAGGAGATTTCAGAGGGTATGTTGTTTTTCTAGGCTGGAGAAAGTAAAGCTGGTTAGTACTGCTAACATTTCAGATAGCAAAGCTGCCAAGTCTCTATGAGACCTTTTTTAAAAAGCACTTATCAAATATCAAATACACCTTAAAAAATGGTACAGCCTTTCTACAATTGGCTTGAGGTACAGTCTGTAGTTATCTATACAGCAGGACCCTACTGAAAAGTTACGGATGCAGCTTAATGCATTTTTTTCCCCCCAGCTTAATAATTTTTTTTTTTTTTTTTTTTTTTTTTCCCACAGCTATGATGAATCAAGTTTCAGATGCACACCAACCAGGACAAAACACCAGGAAGAACAAGTTACAACCTTGGGAAAAAGCAAGTTATTTTAAGTGCCCCCCTCCAGGCCTGCAAAAGAGCCTTGTAACAGCATCGTAGGAGAGGCTCTGTGCTTACACCACAGAAGGTCACCAGGCCCCTACACGCGTCCAAGGGCAAGGACGCGCTCAGACACACGTTGTCTACGTGCTCGGGGTTAGTCAGGACAAAATTCTTACACACACATTACTGGTGTGAATGAAAAAAGCCTCATTAGACTCAGGTGTAACACAGCACAGATCAAAGCTGGTTCTTTGAAGATGAATTATGTTCCAATCCTACAGGGGTAGGCATGACTCTACCACATTAGAGTACCCGGAACGGGACTTTCCTGAAACTCCAAGAAGAATGTCTAGTTTGGAAATCATGAACCATAAAGAATTCATACCCAGTTGACCAAGACTGGCAGCACGAATTATCTATTTTTAGAAAACATTTTAGAGAAATTACTGTAAGCAGCGTTTTTGCAACAGTAATTTCTGTTGTTTTCTTGCTGTATTTGTAGTATCATCTCACTCATTTCTCTAACATGTGATTGCTAAAATGATTTAGAGCTCTCCCAAAAATTAGATGTCTCCAGCTACTGAGAAGCACAATTACAATGTATAAAACCCCAGTGCTGTACAGAGCAATCTTTTGGCTTAAAATGAATGCTGGGCTCCAGTAGCTATTTTTTAAAAAAGACAAAATTGCTGCTCCTTTGAATTGAAATATATTTTGTCAACAAGAAGGCCGCACCTTGTCAATTCTTCAATTTTTGCAACAATGCAAAATATTTAGAGCCAAACAGAAATTAACCTTTACTTAAAGAAAATGTAACACATTAATTATGTGTAAAATCCATATTTCAATTAATATTTTATCAGGTTTCTTGATAGTGTGAAATAAGAAATGTTATTACGTATTCTATCAAATGGCTGTATGGTAAGAAACTCAAATTTAAATAGTAATATTTTAGGCTTTGGGGAAAAAAAATGTTAATTCTAAAATAAGCCAAAGGTAGTATGTTTGAGTAGCAAAAAATATCTGAAATAAAAGTATTTTTAAATCAAGTTTTGCTGAAAAATAATCTGATGATACATAATTCTGAAGGAAGTATATATGGCATATTGAGTTAATTTTTTTTTCACAGTGGACTTCAGCTATTTAGTCTGCAGGACAAGACTTACAAATCTGGGTGGTTGCTTGCAGTTTCGAGGTTCAATTTCTAATGACTTGTTGAACAAATAATCTGTAAACTCCTTTTCTGGTATCTTCCCCATAGGATTGAGATTTTCAAAGAATTTCTAAAGGAAACAAGAATCAATAATATTTAAAAAATAAGCACATACACAGAATTTTAATGAAATGCTTATAAGCCGCTGATTTCAATCCTTGCTTTTCACTACTGTGAAGCTTATTTCCAGGAAAAACCTGAGACGGTGGCGGAAGCGAAGGCTGTGCTAGTGCTGTCTCTCAGAGGTGCTCTGGAGGTGATGAGTTGACTACGAAGCCCAGGATGGGATGGAGGACAAAAGCAGGAGGTCAGAGGCAGGGACAGAGCACAGGACCGGGCTCCCTGAACACCCGGCGGTCCCGCTTAGCTGCTCCTGCTGCAGCTGGTGTCTCTGCGTGGTGAGCCACAGCGTTTCCACCCCTGCTTTCTGCAGCACCAATCCTGCCCTCCCTTGAGCTGAACGTACTTCCTTGGCTTATCAACACTGAAAATCTAAAGCCTTTCCAGACATGGCCACAGCAATTAAACAGGCAACACAAAAACCATGTTAAACAGCAGTATTATTGCCTGTTTAATTTTTCACGTAACCCACTTCTCTGTTGCTTCCTGCCCGCTGCTGAGATGGAGAGCTGTCCATGCTGCTGTTTTCTGGAATTAGCCCTGCGATTGGGAAGTGCTGGGTACTTAAAGCTACGCTTGTCCATCATTATTGCCTCCATAAAAAAACACCTACCTACAGTTACACGGCTCATTGCTGTTTCAGCATTTAAATACCTTCAAATCATCCGGGATTCACTAGCCTTTGTCTTAGGTAAGTAACTACTTGAGCATCCTCTCGTTTCTAAAGGTAACGCTGGTGGACACTGGTGCATCCCCACATCTGCTTAGCGCCTGCCGTGCTGAACAGTGGTGGGTGTTTGTGCTGAACGACACATGAGCTTCAAGAAGGCCAAGTGCCAGGTCCTGCCCTTGGGCCACAACACCCCCCTGCATGGCTACAGGCTCGGGGAGGGGCGGCTGGAGCTGTCTGGAGGAGAAGGGTCTGGGGGTTCTCACTGACAAGCAGCTGAACAGGAACCAGCAGCGTGCCCGGGTGGCCAAGAAAGCCAACGGCCTCCTGGCTTGGATTAGAACTAGTGTGAGCAGCAGGAGCAGGGAGGTGACAGTCCCCCTGTGCTCGGCACTGGGGAGGCCACACCTGGAGGGTTGTGTCCAGGTTTGGGCACCCCAACACAAGAGATCTCGAGGGGCTGGAGCGAGGGCAGAGGAGGGCAACGAGGCTGGGGAAGGGCTGGAGAATCAATCCTGTGAGGAGCCAGGGAAGGAGCTGGGAGTGTTCAGTGTGAGGAGGAGGAGGCTGAGGGGAGCCCTCATCCCTCTCTGCAGCTCCTGACAGGACATTGCAGAGAGGCTGGGGCTGGGCTCTGCTCCCAGGGGATCAGGGACAGGACAAGAGGGAACGGCTGGAAACTGCCACAGGGGAGGGTCAGGCTGGGCAGGAGGAGAAAATGTTTCCCAGCAAGAGTGGTCCGAGAGTGGAATAGGCTGCCCAGGGAGGGGGGAGTCCCCATCCCTGGGGGGGTTTCAGGGCCGTTGGGATGAGCTGTGGGGGGATGTGGGGTAGGGGAGAACTTTGTAGAGTCGGGCTGAGGGTTGGACTCGGTGATCCCGAGGGGCTTTTCCAACCTGAATGATTCTGTGATTCTGTCTGCAGGGCCAGGAGGGTTCTGTCAGAGGTGCTGTTACAGAATGTCGGAAGGACAAAGTGCACTAGGCATGTACAGAGCATTTTAGGTGAAAGGCAACTGTTTTTTCTTCCAAAAGTTCTGCTGTTTAGTCAGTATGTCTTACTCATTCTGTTTTATTGCTAAAAATTCTCTCTGAGACCAGCCTGCAGAACCATCAGGGATGAACAAGACCTGGGACATGGAATCCAAACAAGTAAATCCCCACTTCTGGCCAGTCCTTTGCAGTGGTACTTCGTTGTCTACCAGCTGCTGTTCCCCCCTCTTCTGATGGCCACTTTCATGCAAGATTAGGTCTAGTACTAGAAGACTGTCATTTTTTTGTTGTGTACATTCTTTTCCCTCTCCTACCCTCAAAACAAATAACTTAACATGTGATTACCCGAATTTCTGGCTCTATCCGTAAACAGTAAGGCTGGTTTTGATACTGCTGAATTTCTCCTGTAATTTCAGCCACTTTTCTCCTCTTACTGAAGTTAATTAATTCTTTCCCTTGTCTTTTAAGGAAGTCAGGATTCCCTTCTTCTGTCTTCAAAATATTTGTTAGGTATATTCCTGATAAAAAGAGAAGTATTTATTGAATTTCATTTTCATTCCAAGGGCAGATTTCATGCTTTCTAATGAATGATGGAAAAGTCTGAGCACATTTAGACCATTCCCTTTCACTCCAACAGTTTACTGACTGCCAAGAATGAATCAAGTTTGCATTTTACATCGGAACAATTTATCACTGAAGTTAAGATGTTTTATCTCCTTCACATGAGTTTCTGAGTTAGGCAAAAACCATCTTCAGGTCATTGCCATAAACAGATCACCGATGTGGAGGCGGTGCTAAACAAAGTAAGGTAATATTCATACCAGTATAATACCAGTAATCTGTATACTAAACTAGAAAAATAAATTTTACATGAAAGACACTACATCTTTTATCTTATCTAGTGGAAGGTGTCCCTGCCCATGGCAAGTGGTTGGAACTAGATGATCTTTAAGGTCCCTTCCAACCCAAACCATTCTATGAAGTCTAAAAACATTACAAACCTAGGAGGTCTAAAGTCACATGTTATATTAAGTTTTTTAGAGTTAAACACAACCTTGAACACTTTAAACAATAGTAACACATCTGCATCAAACTCAGCTTAAGACTGACAATGCACACAGGATTAGCTGGCCCCGGTGTTACTTACCAAAGAAAGGCACACAGGGTGGATTGATTGACTTGAGCTTAGCTAGATACTTTTTAAAATGATCTTGACTTAATTCTACTGCTTCATCCAAAACTCTTTTTTTTCTTTCCTGTAGTGCCTAAGTGATCAAAGAAAAAAATAGGGATGCAAATCTTCTCAATAGCACAGTTAGCAAAACCAAGGCAATTCCCTAGTTCTCTTAGCAAAACTTAGGAAGTGAAATTCAGATTTGAAAGAACCTCTTTTGTAAATGGTTTGCTCTGGACACAGCACTATCAGACCACTTTAGTCATGTGAATGATGAGGCTACTGTAAACAGACTATTATTTTGTCTATCAACTTACAAGTATCATGCTGGTCTTTAATAAAAATTAAACATTTAATTTGGAATTTAACTTGAAATCTTCATACTGCCTTTCAAAGACATATAAAACTCAAAACATTTTATTCATACTTCCTTTTCTGTTTTAGTCAAGGCAGCCTTTGCTGCCAAATCCTAGGCAATTCTTTCCTTGGCAAGTGAAAAATGGAATCGCTACTTGTGTAGTAGCCTCTCTTCCTACCGTCCACCTAAACCATTTCAGCAGCTATTTGTTTGTGCCTCTGACAGTCTGAATTTTCTGAGACTCAGCCAAGAGAAGTTCTTGTGATCAGTCAAAAATCCAAGTTTTAGCTATCCCCTCCCCATGCCCTTCTACCCTCATTTCCTGCGTTAGTAGGAAATGCTGTTCAAGTGTTCCAGTCCAGGGTTCTCAGCCCTGGGATCCTCCTCTTCATACCCATAGAACTCTGGACTGAAGCGGCAGGTTTTTCATAAGGGTCATTTGGATGAGATGTTGGGGGATGTGGTGTAGGGGAAAACCTTGTAGAGTAGGGTTGATGGTTGGGCTTGATGATCCCAAGGGTCTTTTCCAACCTGAATGATTCTGTTATTTCAGACAGGTAAATGAACAACAACCAAATGGCCACAGCATTTCCACTTTTTGGGCTGAATACACGTAAGAAAAAATCTGCTGAAAAACTCCACTTGCCTTTACAAACCCTTTGGGACACCCAGCCCATCTCGTTTTCTCATAAGTAACTTTGAACATTTCACACTTTTCTTCACTGAAAGCAAGTGTGATAGGAATACTATAGATTTCACCTCAGAAGGGCGTGAGATACTTTTCTGTATTCTGATTTTTTTTTTTCCCCCAAGAGCAATGCCCAAAACGTACCTCAAACGTGTGATCTAGTCTGTACACGGACACAGAGTTCATTGCACTGACGATCTCCAAAACACCATTGAAATTATTCAGATCTTGAAAAACTTGCAGGATTTCTATAATCCTGCTCAGCACAGCCACTCGCTCTTCAAAGTTCTCCGTTTCCACTATGCACCTAATCAAAAGCCATAATTTGAGAAACACTGATAAATAAAATCTGACATTTTGCTAGCTACAAACCCAAAATTTTCCAAGCAAAAGCTGTACAGTACATCCAGTGTGCACACTTTGGCTCTCTTACATAAATTTGTACTTGAGATTCTTGAAACATGTCTTACATATGTTCAAGTTGGAAAGCAAGAAAGGTTTTGGCATATCCTGTAAACCAATAAAGCAAACCTCAAGCACGATCCAGGGTAAGCAGGGTGACTCTCATGCCTCTGTCTCTCCATTTTAAACTCACTAGGTACAGACACACAATCTGCAGCACTGGCCATGCCCTCAGAAGTACATGGTCATCTCACACGAGAAGGGAGAGAGACTGAGACAAGGGGACAGACCCGACTGCTTTCACCAGAGATGCAGAAAAGCGGTGCTGAGTCCCGCACTGCCTTCAGCACCTTTTGATGTACTGTACAAATGCAAGCAAGGTTTGTGCTGACCAAGTGGATGTAACTGGAAAAAAAAAATTATCTTCCAGTCCCAGGAAGAGGGAGCATATGCGATTAGCATGGCACGCACCCTTGACCCAAAACCTGAAATTACTGTGATACTCTACAGCAATCTCCAGATTCAAGGCAACAGAAATCAAATAGAAAAATGCTTCTTTCTGAAGTTCAGCAGGAGTTAATGCCACTACACTATCACCACCTGTACTTACTTTTCAAACCAAAGAGTAAGGTTTGTAGTATGACGAATCATTTTCAATAGATTTGGGGAGTTAATTTCCTTATCTTCTTTAGTCCACACGCTACCAACGAGTTCAGAAGGCTGTACTGCCCTGATAATGACAAAACAAGATGCAGAAGAATGCTCAATACAAACAATAATTGTATGTTCTGCGTTTGCATTAAAAGATTATTTCTTCCCTTAATCACGACTTGATATTTCACAAATACAATCCAATCTAATCTGCTGCAAAACAGTTGCTTAAAATAAGTTTTTGGCGAGTATTTGAGTACAGAAAGAAATATATTTTTATCTTAATTGAAACTGGCATTTTTGAATAAGTATTTTCAGATAAGAAAGTCACAAAGGAGTAAGTTTAATTTCCTGAAAGCATGAGAAAGCAACTTAAAGACAGTTACAATTTTAAAATAGGAAGCTGAAGTACTTTCAGCAACCTGCTGGAAAAGTGGCCTATTTCAACAGAAACCCTGCTGTCACTGAAGCACAAAAGGATGCTTCACCTTCAAGTTTTGTAGGACCTTAAAGAATTTCTACCCAGCAAAACCTAGCTCTCACATCAAGGCTAGCTCTATTTATTAGAGGTAGGAAACAGGGGAGTATGTATGGTACCAGACTAAAAAAGCTCTTCAGGATCAGATGAGAGGACCCTGACGTACCAGGGCTATGGGTATTGCACAGAACACCCAGGCCTCTGCTGTGCAGCTATGAAAGAGGAGCAGAGACAATCATGTTCTCTTTTTATGCTGTGACAAGCCTTTCTTATTAATGTAACATTAGGTTTGCTTTTAACAAGGAGACAATGCAGTTATTATCTACTCGTAATATTTCAGTGTCCTTCCCGTACTTACGTTGTCAGAAGTCTGATACAGAGATGAAAAAACTTCTTTTTTTTTTGCCTTGCGTATTTTGATAGCAAACAGAAAGCAAGAAAACCTTTTTCCATTAACTCTAAAAGTCAAGAGGACATACTGTTGACTGATTCTACGAATTAGGACTTTTTCTTCCTCAAATAATCTGAAAAAGAATCAATCCCTACCTGTAAAGGTCAGACTCAAGGAGTGTCAGCTGTCGAGCAATTTCTATGGGATGCAGAGTCATGAGGTCCAGCATTTCGCTGTGCCCAACGCGCCAAATGTGCCACTCGATGGGGGGAGGCGGGCTCTCAAAGGTGATGTTGTGACTAATTCCATTTGCTTGAGCTTTCTTCCTCTTGATGATTTTAGCAATTGATTCCACCCACTTCTTCATGGATTTTCCTGCAAAACAAAAACCGTAAAAAACCCTCCTTTTTTAATACCATCTTAAATGACTTCTCATCATTTAATAAAACCAATCCCCTCCAATATTGTACATACACTCAAAATTCTGCATTTCTGCATGCAAATTAATTAGGTTTGTAGTTCCCTATTTTTTTTTTTCTTCTTCTGAGTTCTCGCACCTGTATCAGTCAACAAATAGACAGATGCAAACAAATTTTTGGGTGCCCAGTTGTGCTTAACCACATCTACTGACAGTTTCTGAGTAGAAGAAAAGTGACCCTGTATAAACTGTATTTTACTTTTTCCCCCCAGTTGCAACCATCTTTACTTTGACTGCTAGCTTCATCTACTTAAAGGAAAACTAAAAATTAAACAAGCTTCAAGTGAGACCGTTGCACCATGCCGTACTAGTGCACTGCAGAACAAAAAGATGAGAGAAATACATGTTTACAATGTCAGTCCAACATTTACAGTACACAAAATAGGGGACAAGATGGACAGTACCTTCAGCAGGTCAAGCAAATAGCTTTCAAGGGACTAACCAAAATTGAATTATTCCTCTCTGGTCAGCAACAGTTAGCATGAAGACCTCTGCAAAAGAAACTACTGTTCTCTAAGTTTCTCTCAGAATTATATTGCCCAACGTATAGTCTGGCAATCTGAAAAGTAAAGTCTAGAATTGCCAGGATAATGATTAAAATAGCTGTTGCCCTCCACACAGGCTGCCAAAAAATGCGCTAGTTTGTAAGGGATTGCTCCAGAGGAAGCGATACCCAGGGGGTCAAGTATCCTCTCCTAAAAGGATAATGATTTTCAGCTGGAACTTTCAATAAATGGGAAAAGAAGATAATGGGAAAAAAACCTAATCTCTGTAACCAATGTGGAAGGAATTCTCTACGAATACAACACAGGGAGGAGGAAGGTGACAGTCTGAATTCTAACAGCTCTATTGTAGAGTCAGCCAAGGATGAACATTACTGTCTAGAAGTAAATACACTGAAGGTAAATATCATAAAGCTTGAAGTAATCTTTGGTAGTTGTTTAGGCTCCAGGCCAAAGCTTGCTCACGTAAAGGAGAGTCTCAAACAGCGCAATTAAAGGCATTAAAATTACTCATGTGTGTAAAGATATTCTCATGCCTAAAAACTGCCAGGATTAGACCAGAAGGTTGTACCAAAATGTGGAAAAACAACAGGACCACCAGTTGCCATACCTCTTACACTGGAAATAAATGTCTCCAATCTCTCTAGTAACTCCGGATCTCTTTCAAAATCGTAAAAATGGTGCTCTACCCAGTGACGAAAAACATTTAATATTCTGAGGAAGGAGAGAAGAAATAAATCATTATGTTTTGTCTTTAAGGACTTCCATGTAAATGCTGAGTGAAACACGATTCTACAAAACCTGAGTTACAGATTCATGTGGTGATGACTATCAAATACATACAGACAGAGAGGCAGAACAAAGACTAAGCATGGCACCAATGACCACAGAAGTCCCCAGGTGTTTAAAACTTAATTTTATAGTCCTAGCAAATAGTTTGGTGGCTTTTTAAAATCTTATATAAAGAATGCTAGCACTGAGGTGATTTCAGAAGAGGAAAAAACTTATCAAAATCAGATAAAACTAGCATTTTTAATTTAATTTTCTGATCATTTATTTTTAACTAGAAAAACTAATTAGGATCCCCCATTTGATAAGAAACAAATTTGTAACAGTTTCTTTCACATACACAAATTTCAGCTCAGAAGTTGTTGCAAATGCCCTACTGCCCTACTTCCACAACTTTTTAATTACATAAAGGACTGTACTAGATCCTGTACTTCCTTTAAGGATAACACTAAACTTTCTCACCTCTAAAAGTGAACTACAACTGCTCTTCTGCCTTCTGCTCTTTGGGTGTAACAGAATAAAAAAATAGTTTTGCCTCTTTTTCAGGTAAACAGGTTGAGCTTGTGCCTCAACACTTTTGATTTATCGGGGTGCACCGTATTGCCTTACCTGAAGGACAAGCAAACATCTCCTACATCAACTAGTACAACGTATTTTCCCTGTGCCAATGGGACGGGATGATGGGGTTAACAGAGAGCCCACATACCCAGAGATGGTGACAGTGAGACGTGGTCACTCCTGCCCCATTGCCTTTGTGGAAGAGGCTCAGCTGTATGCAGAGTGCTGCTGAACTCCCCGACTCTTTGCAGCTCAGGATGTTAAATTAAGCTAGTGCTAATTGTGTCCCAGACCACTGTTTGGGGTGGCTCAGCCCTGTAGAGTCCGGGCAGGAACATCTGGGAGGGACAGGGCAGACAACTGATGGTAATCTGCCAGTCTGTTGTGAGTCACAGCACTGGAGAAGTTGGCTGGTTTAGCTTAGTCAAATGAAAGGTGCACTACGTGAACACACGGAGAATTAAATAGTTCTCCCCAGTGTGTAAGTTAAAGAATAACGTGAAAGAATGGCTACTCAAACAGATCATTTAGGCTGGAAATTAATGACACCGTCAAAAGGGATGATGTTTTGAAACAAATTGCCAACAGCAGTAATACAGGATCTTATCTGATCAATCTTTGCCTTTGAGATATCATGGCAGTAATACCGAAAAAGCAAGAAGGATTGCCTGCTTCTGCTTGACTGCAATTCCAGCTTAGCACCTCCTCTTTCTCATCACCTCACATGCATTTTGCCTAGTCAAAGCCATTACTGTTTCCACACCTGTGCACTGCACAGCATGTCTACAGCATTTTCTGAGATAGAGAGTAAGCACTGGGGAGGGAAAAAAGGAAGGGAGGGAGGGATAAGCATCTTCACATTCTCCACCTTCTTCCCAAAGCTCAGATCTCTCTGTAGTAGAGGTTAATGTTATTACCAATACTGGCATTTAGAAAGTTCTGCGCATTATCAACCTAACAGCTCAAATTCAGGCATTTATTTTCAGCTGTAAGACAGTTCAGAGTTTCAAGCTACTAGAAACATGTGGTGTCTCCTAGAAACATGTAGTATCACTGAAATTCAAAGAGTGGCTATAAGCCATAGAAGGGTGTGTGCTTAGCAGCTTTAAACCACGTGTCTCATCAAGCAGGCACCAGTAAGTAGACTCAGCTCACCAACCACAGCAAAGAGTAAAATAATATATATATACTACTTATAATTTTAAAAAATTAGACAGCAAAGAGTAGCTGTCATGATAAGAGGTATCCTCATCTCTCCAACAAGGAAAGAAACCAGAAACCAAAACCAAAAACCCTGGAAACTCTGAAACAGGGCACAGGTTTCCAACAGCTCAAACATAACACATGAAGACAAAAAGTACTAAATTGATTTTGGAAATTAATAGCAAGAAACATGGTTAATTGGTGCCTCAAACTTTTCTACAGGTTCCAGTTCACTGGTAACCCCTCGACCTGCTCAGCTGTGGCAGTCAGCAGTGCTGCAGGATTTGTACCACACGAAGGGGCACTGTGAGGAGGTCCCCAAGAGACTTCCAGCCTAGCTAGGAGAGGAGGCTATAAAAACGGCAACAAAAGCAGTACAACGATATTTAAACTCTTGAGCCAGTTATGTCACAAAAGCCCATTCTGTGTGAGTTTCTACGAAGGGCTCTACAGGCACCTATGTGGATAGATGCAGAAGCAGTTACCAGAAAACAGCAAGCTGAAATCAGAAGTGTGTGCTGAGAGGCAGCGTGTGAAGCTCTCCCCAAGGCCTGGTAACTCTGGAGACCAGCGGTCCTGCTGAACCCACAGCAGCTGATAAACTGAGAACACCAAGGGCCTGATAAATCCGTACAAGGCCCTGGGCACACACAAGTGTGAAGGTTACGCTGAGGTTGTGTAACTTTGGCTACATCCAAAAGGTGGTAGGAGCTATTTCTCGACAAACATTACGGTATTACACACACACTTGTATTTTTTAGATATATGCACACAGGGGCCTGATGAAAATGGGACTGCTAAGTGACTTTCTGAACACCTACCTTGAAGATACAGGCATGTCAGTATGACCTTTCATTTTGAGTAAAGGGCTGTTGCTCCAAATAGGCAACTGTGAACAACTGTGTGTGGTAAGGCAAAAACTGAGGGTTCCGTGCATATGGTTATCACCCATTAATAGCAACATCTGGATGCTACTAATAAAAACAGTTTAACGAATAAAAGTTGTTCTGGCAAATATTGGTTGTGATCTGTGTCTCCTCCTGACTTGATCCCCTTTCAGGGAAACAATTAGCCTCATTCATGCTAGAAATGCTTAATTATTCCCCAAGTTAGCTTGGTCAGCAAGACCTTGAAGATTCACTGCAGCCCCTTTCAATGTGCAGTACAGACAAGAGTCTCCCTGTCTGTGGGCAAATATATCAACGGGGCTGGGAAAGGGAGTAAAATACCAGCAGGGCTGAAAAAAATGGAAACAGAGAAACTATCTTCATAGGGTCTGTTAACAAGGAACCCATTCAAAATGCAGTCAGAAGCATTTTCAGTTATACATCTCACCCACACCCGCTTTCCATAGCGGCCGTACAACGTTCTTGTGGGTGGTGATCACAGCTGCGAGCGGCAGAGAACCCAAGTACAGTTGCAACAACAACAGAAGTCAGTATGACTAATCAGAACACAGTTTGGGATATTAGTCTGGTTGCAGACAGTGATAAATCCCTACTTGAGAGCACAGCAGTCTCCCAAAGAGATTACCGTCTCTGGGATCACCATGTAATCAGTAGACTAAAATCTGGCTTTAAAAGAACAAATTTAAAAGCAAATCCACCTGAGTTGTACTGGCTGGACATATTCCTTGCGAAATCGTTTCAGGTCTGCACTGATAGGCTGCTCTCCTTTCTCGATTGCCAGTCTGTCTGCTTCAGTCGGCTCAGGCTCTGGGATTTCAAACCTATGAATACAAGAACCAAAAAACCGATGACAATTAAGATAAAACACAAACCCTTTACGTAGGGCATGAAGAGCTACTGCATTTAAAAAAAAAAAAAAAAATGCAGCGCAGTGAAACTCAAGCACTCATCTAATATCCAGTTTGCCTGGAATTCCCTCCTCCCCTGGCTAGGTACTGCCTACACACCCAGCTCTTGCCCAGTAATTCGCTAGTTCTCTGGTCATCACAAGATGTCTAGACTAAGGATAGAATGTTTTTAACTACCTGCTAGCTTGATTAAGTGAAGATTAGAAGAAAGCTTAAGAGCGGTGTTATCACACCGTATTAAAATGCTGTTTACATGAAGAGTCTGTGCCTTTCACACAAACTGCTCAGAACATTTCCGTTCTTATTTGCATTGAGACTTTGGCATACTCAAATACACTCTCACGATCAAGTTAAGCAGTTCAAAACGGTACCACCCCCAAGCTGAGGCACACCAAGCGCTCTAGCCAACACTTAATTTACATAACTAATTGAACAAACCGGGAAAAGGAAGCTTGCATTAAAAACCTGCATCGCTGTATCCCATTTTAGAAATTACTGCTTTATGAATTTCACTAAAACACGTGCCACACGGCCCTGAGAACCTGAGAAGAAAAGGAGCAGGTAAATACACAAAGCCTTTCAATGTCTTCAGAAAGGGTGACCGCTGCTTACCTTTCTATCAGTAAACTCAGCAGTTCCTGGGGCTTGCAAAAGGAGCGGTACGTTGTAAGGAAAGTACGTACAAAATTAGGATCTGTAAAGACAGAACAAGAAAATGATGGAGTAGTTTTTAACCCAGTTGCAAAATATCAGATATAAAATACACATATACTCACAGAAAAAGTTTAAAGTGCAGAAAATACACTAAGGTTTTAAGTCAAGCACTGTAATTTGAAAAGTACCAGAAATTATACTGCTTGTGAAATTTTCATTTAGTTCTTCGATGCATTTCCCCTGTAAAAGTATTCAACTGCACATACTTTGTTCTCTCAAAAACTGTGTCTCGGTCTTGGCATGCAGAATGGCTTGCACTCCCTGAAATGTGCAGCTATCCCATGGTTTCATAAAGACAAAGAAAACACGACAGAACTAGGCTGTCTATTCTTTTGACATCAAAAATACCTATTACCACCTCGACAAAATGTTCGTCTTACCTGTTCTTAAAAAATCTCCAGCAGTGGGGACTGCACTTAAAAATGTTCTTAAAAAATCTCCAGCCCCAGCACTGCAGCACACAACTACCCTCTGCAGAGCAGCCAGCAGGGAAAACACGACAAGCAGCAGAGGCCTGACGAAGCAAATACCTGCAGCAGCTCCAGCCCTTTCCATCTCCACAAGCCACCACACCTCCCTTCTGCTGCTGCTCACCGCTGCGGTAGGTGTGTTACCACGAGCCGGGCCTGTCCGCAAGCTACCACGTGTTTTATTGGACCCACTCTGCTATATTAAAAAGTATTAAAGGAAAAATATTGTTCCCTTAATCTCTTGTAATTCCACTCTCTCATACAGAGTTTCTCTGGTTGTGAATAAGCGAGCTGATAAATAAATCACTTTACTGCGAGCCACGGAGGGTCAGCATCTGGTCCTAACCCCGACATCCCTGCAGCAGACCCCTCACAAGGTGGTATGCAGCAGCTTCCAGAGCTGCCTGGGAGCAAATCAATGCTGAAATATAGGGAAACCAGGCCTACAGAAGTGCATGCATATCTGCTCTCTCAGAAGCCTGGATTTGGGGTTGTTGGGAGGTTTTTTCTTGCTATTCTGTCAGTAGTCTCCAATCTGTCAGCATCAGGGGCAGGTAGCTCACACCAGCAGTCTTCAACATGTGGGCAGTGAATGTCTTCCAATAAGCCCACAAAAGATTAAGAGAAACAACTGCTTTTAAGAAGGCTTAACCTCTCTGCAGAGCACTGCTCAACATTTTTAAGGGATCCATACATAGGAACGTGCTTGCAAGCTAAAAGTAATAGCGCTCTCATTCTGTGATAATGCTGCTGAGTTTGCACCCTAGTCCTGGACTCTTCTGTTCCACGTCACACCTACATTCACTCTTCAGTCCTATTTACAACTTTTTAAAAGTAAATCTTCCTCCTACAACTGAGCAGGAAGGTGGTTATCTCTGCTCTGCAGACAAGATCTGCAGTTCTCTTAAAATGGGGGCTGCTACTCTGCTCTCTAACCTGTGTACGTTCCTTTATATTAGTTTTGAAATGATTTATTTTTGTGACATTCTCAATAAGCTAGAAGATACAAGAAACGTGCTAATAGTGGGTCACAATTTAAATTAAAGAGTTTATTAACTCTGCAGCTGGTAACTCCTATGGTAGCCTGGTCTCAAGTGGGGACATGACAGAGGTTATGCTGCAAATGCAGAGCCTGTGTGCTGGAGCAAAGCCTGATTCAAACAAATCTGAAACTAATGCAAACCTACAACAAACTGACAGTTTAAAAAAAAAAAAAAAAAAAAAAATCACATCTTGATACAAGTACAAACAAAAAGCACCACCGAGATCTGCTAAGAGTCCCTCCACATGCTGTTAGTCATCAAAATGCCCTCGTGGAGGCTGAGGGAGAGGATTTTGTTAGTCTTGGCTCCAAACACTGTTTGGAAAAAGCACACAGAAACCCAAGAGGCAATGCTTTCATTGAAGGTTCCCAAGGCCAAAGTGGCAAGTATTTGTGCTATAAAAACTGAAGTTACGCTACCAAACTAAGACTCAAATACAGTTCATTCAGGAAAAGAGCTAAGCTTACAAGCCACCAAAACCCATCACATTTTAGAAATGGATGACTTGGGGCTCACAGACAACACCACTATGGATTACTTGCATACCACTTAGTTGCATCAATAGGGGAAATGCTAGCTTTCTTTTTTTAAATATACAGCTCCACACTATCTAGCCTTAGTTTTACATAAGGACTCACTTAAATACCAGGCACTTTTGCAAAAAGTGCAGAGAAGATCGTTACTATTTGAGAAGTTTTACAAAAATTGCACACCAGTGTCAGCTTCACCACGTCCCTTTTCAGTCCGTGCTTTTCACCCCAACCCCAAGAACTAACATTTTCATCAACATTAGCACTTCACCTAACTACTTCAAGGTTTCATTTCTGTGGCTTTAAGACGGTATTTCACAGGAAAGTCTGCGTAACGCCACCTGTGATCTGCACCCTTTTCTACCAAGGGACTTCACAAAGTAGCAGGCTGAAGTGTAATAAATGTAATCCCCGACCCTTTTCTTCCTCCACAGCCACATAGTCTGTAACAGCACCACTGTTTTAGCCAATATGGTCTCAGGAAACACACTAGTGGCTTCCATTAGATCACTGATACTATTTTTTTTTTTGGTGGGGAGGAGAAAAGCTTGCCTATCCAAATTTTCATACAGCTTTGTCAGCAAAGCCAGTTGATTTAATAAGAGATACTGGGGTTCTTTTTCCTGCAAATCTTGCTTTGCATTTACCTATACACAGGAAAAACCCCAAACAAACAAAAGATAAAAGGATTCATTTCATCACCCATA
The DNA here is from genome assembly GCF_965140245.1 of Athene noctua. NCBI lineage: Eukaryota > Metazoa > Chordata > Aves > Strigiformes > Strigidae > Athene > Athene noctua. The sequence continues at coordinate 50,299,906 of NC_134042.1, read as the reverse complement.
CAAACACGACCTTAAAAAACATAAATATAACAAATGTACAGGATACCTGCATACATATGGTACGTTAACCTTTCAATTAATTTCACAACCGTTCCTCCTTTGATGATAGGAATGCCATTCCTGCTTTGCAAGTTGTCCTCAAAAACAATGTTATCTTCAGAGTCCTCCACTACAAAACGATACACGTTTGGGCTGGGCAACCTCAGTGGCTGCTCATTTTCTTCTTGCAGTAGCACTGAATCAAGCATCCTATCCAGAGTACTGCGATACTGGAGGGAAATGAGAGCGGCCATCCAATTACTCTTCTCTTCAGCAGACTTGGCAGCAAACAAGATACTGTTTTCATCTTTAGACACCAGTTCAAAAGCATGTTTATATTCAGATGTGTCATCTTTATCAATAATCTGTATTTTCCTCATGATAATTTTTTCCTTCAGCCTATACTCTGCATTGCTGTAACCGGGAAGCCGTGACTGACCGTGATTAGTTTTACAGCTGATCATTAAACCATCAAAGAGAAAGATGTGGCGTTCGTGTTTGGCTCCTATTTTCGTCAAGCCACCTTCCATTATGAATTCATTACAGCACTGCCCAATATCTTTGCCTTCCCAGCCATCAATATTTTTCTGGATTTCATTCATTTTCTTGATGGCCAAGTGCTTGCTTCTTATTTGTCGGTTATAGAAGCGACAGACAGGCTCCCTTGAATGAACAAAAGAAAAAGTCACGATGGGCACATTCCACATTTGCCATCCCGAGACCAAAAAAAAAAAAAAAAATCAACTAAATAAACTGTTTATATCATTATTTCTTTGCCCTAAATATGCCCTAGCCAAATTTACAGTTCCAAATAAGCCACATGCACGGTTTTGGCCAGGGAAGGAGTAAGATACTGACATTATTCATAGGAGTGGACCATGAAGGTTTTGGGCTGCTACTCCCTTTGCAATGAAAACCTGCATAAAGACATGCCTTGAAAAGGAAATATACAGATTATCTAACAAGAAAAATATCACAATTCCCCTTTGTTTTGTGGATTATTACCCAGGCCGACGTCTCGGGGAGTGTTTGCTGTAGATGCGCTCCATGCTGCACTGCAGATTCAGAAGAGCAGTGATGGCTTGTTTCAAGCACTCCCGATCCTCTTCATCTTCACTGCATTCCTGCAATTGCTGTGACATAATAAACGTTTTTCTTTCAGATTTGTCTCGTTTGTAGAAGGGGAGGAAGACTGACAAACGTGCTTAGTGTTAGCTACAGTACTCACTAAAGCCAGTGGCTTCAAGTCAGTGGGGTAGTTATTACCAGAAGCACACTCCAAACTAGCTACGCATGTCACTAAAAACATTTGTCAGATATTCAGGAAAAGTCAGTTGATACTCAAGAGGAGAGAGCAGGAGGGAGTTTAGAAAGATAACCCTTTACCCTTTTACTGCCAGGCAATGCTAATTGTCAGACACTGGATTTCCTGTTATCTTTTCAACAATGTCCTTGAATAAGGATCCTAATAAAATTGATTTTATTAAATAGTTTGGAGGTTTGAAATAGCCAGAATTAAATGCTGCTTTATGTAACTATGTGTAGTATTCCTTCAGTGAGTCGGTTAATCTCAACATTTCAGAGCAAATTTAAAAGACAGAATGACTCTGTTTCTCTCTGCTTCTTACCATTCTAAATTCTGCCATCTTCAGCTAGCTCATCTATTTCAAGAAGAAATGTCACTTTTACATGGTGCAAACTAACAAAGTAAAAAAAAAAAAAGTCTGAAATCCAAGATTCGCTACTAATAGCAAAACATGAAGAAAGTGAGAGTCACCTTATTTCATTTTTATAAAGACTAGATCCATCTCCACCACTAGGCAGAAACTTCTGAATTTGGAAATTCAACAGGCTTTCATATCATCTCCATACACTTGGTAGTAATATGCTTTGGGCAAAGCCTACTCACAGAATTCCTCTTTTTGATTCTTTAAGGTGATCACTCCTAAAATACTAGTGATACAAATGAAAAGTATTTTTCTTTTTAACCCCTTTCATGTTCAAGATCCTATTATTTTTTTTAGGAAAATTCAAGCAAATAGATTGCTGGGCAAAATCAAGACAACATGCCACGCAGTTTGGGATAAACTCTGTTTTACCTACATACTTTAAGAGAAATCTTACTTACAATCACTCAGCATGGCAGAAGCCTTCTTTTCCTTTCCCCACTATTTTCCCTCAGCAAGGATATGTAGCTTCCTCTAAAAGTAATTGAGAGAACAGGATTTGACCAGATTGGTCCACTCTCTTCATGTAAATTTTTATTTTTAACATGCCCAAACAACCTCCATCTTGCATATTAGAGAAATGAAAGTCTCATGGCTAAAAATTTCTGGGAAGTTTATGAGCTGAGGAACAGTACAGGGAAGGGAAAAATAAGATGTCTACCTCTGTGCAAACCCTTCTTTTCCTTACTATCAGCCACGGAAATGCAAAGAACATTAAAATGGTGTGAAAAGATGACAAATGTGAAATCCTAAAGGTGGGAAAAGCTACCAAGTCTGGTAAAATACTTTTTCTCCTCACATATGCTGAGCAGAATTTCTTGCATCCCCTTTCCAAAGGGGGATGGCAGTTTGGCAGTTAACAGATATCAAATGGCATGTTTTTCTTTTTTGTATTAAAATTACACATTTGGAAGTAATATACTCCATTTCTACACCTTTAACACACAGACTCCTGAAGATCGGGCAGATCACCCGAAGCATATCTCACTCTGTCAGCACTGGACTAACACCTGCTTTTCCAAACTCCAGTTCTTAACAAGTGTCTTTCTGGTTAAAACAGCAAATGCAAAACCACAACATGCTTGCTAGACAGAGAAAATACGTATATCTTTGGAAAAGGGGGTTCTGCCTATGCTAGATGTATCTAAAATACATCTATGGTATGTGATAAACTGATGATAAACTGAGAATAGTAACTATTCAATTTATTGTACATAAAATTGTCGAAAAATAGTAATGAAGAATACTGTTCACTTAAATTCTACCAGGGTGATCCTGTAGCATACTGACCGGGGCTTCTCTGCCAGTCAATGATTAGGTAACAGCGGAAAAGATCAAAAGGCAGAATTTCCTATGTTTTGGGCTGCTTGATAACGAAACAGTGAGTCACATGCAAGAACCAGAGATGAACTTCTGCCCACAAGTCACATGAGAAGGAAGGACATACTCTCTATTCAACAGAGAAAAGCCTTCTTGGCCTTGAAAAGAGACTTGAGCAGGCCTCTGCTTACCTTCAGGATTTTAACGATAAACCTAACTGGCATCTTGCTCAGGATTTGGATGGATTTTATGACCCCTTGAGTTCTTTGCAGCACGTTCAATAAATAATATTTCCTGGAACTCTGGTATCAACAGACACATTTAGGAAAGCATACCTGGAGCTTGGAAGTCTGAGGAAACATTAAGCTCTCCTCTACACTACCAGCATTAAGGCGTTCATGCTTGGATACGTCAAGCATAGCGTTTTAAACCCAAGCACTCTAAGAACCAATTAAGGATATGACAGTCAGAATAGATTTGCATTACCTGTTTACAAGGTCTAACAACTTTTGATCACTCCCACTCTTTTTTCCTTCAAGACAGTTTTATTTCTTTGGTGTAACTTCCTCCAACCTTCTCTATCACCGTTCATTCTGACACAACCTACGGCAGGTTCATCTTCTGTCAATACTTGAACAAGCAATCAACATTCAAGTGTCATCAGGACCTGCCCTCTGACTCACGGTGTCTGACAGCTGTTTGCTGGTGACCTCTACACGGCTGCTAACCAAAAGCTGCCAAACCAAACAAATTCAACACGGGGGTCTCCAACCGACATCCAACCCTTATGTCTCTTGCTTAGGCAAAGAAAGAGGAGTCTCTGATGCAGATCTTGCATCACAGGCTGCACAAACAAGTTTTTGCACAAGGAGAGAATTTTGACAAGAATTTTCAAACTTTTCACATTTCAATTTTATTCATTTCGGTTTTGCTGTTTTGCAAAAGAGCAAACATGGAGACCTGTACTTCTGTATATCATTCATTATTTTATTTACCTCCCAATTCAGTAGGGGTTTTTTTGGTAACTTTATTTAGGACTAAGTCCCAATCTCAGTTTCTCTCCCTGCTAAAGCCATGAAAATATGAATATTCTGTTGCTTTTCTGCTTCCATTTTTGCTATGTCTTTTTCAACCAAGGTTCCTAAAGACAAATACAATGGTAACAGAGAAACAATACCAACAGTTTATAATATATTCATATGTTGTTGAATAAGTACTTTATCCCTAAAAGCACTCTGCTTTTTAGAAATCACTGCTGTAAATTTAGGATGTTTTGTAACTACAACATAAAATTCAAATTTTAAGCCTCCAACTAAAGTGATCACAACAAAAGATTGTGTATTTACCATTATTCACTCCAGAATGGTATTTAAGATTTCTGCTCTGCGCTTACAAGGTTAGAAAGATTAGAGACAGCCAAGTGTCAGCCTCTGCAGCTGAACTCTAATTCTAGTCAGAAATCTTGCGTACTGTGGATAAAGGTCAAATTTAATCCTTTTCACTGATAAAATTCCCTAGTTAAAGGCATTGCCTAATATTATCTTCCACGAAGCATCCTGCTGTTATTGCCCAAGTTAAAAACAAATAAAACAAAACAAGTTTTGGCACTATCTGCCAGACTTGATTCTTCGAAGATATGAGGACGTTTAAGAATGTGCATGTATAACCTGATCCTATCAATATTAACGGGAGTTATGAGCAGACTCATTGCCCCCAGGAAAACTCCTGCAGCATTACAGATTTAGGACACGCTGTCAAAACCAAATTGTCTTCTCTGTGCCATGGTTTAAAACATAAATAGCAACCACCCTTTCCTGTGGCTGAAGTCAAAACTACCAAATTTGCATGCAAAGCATTTAAGATTAAGCTCTGAAAACACACAAAACTCTGTAAGGCATATATGTTTGCATTTCCCTAAAAAGCAGACAAACACTATGCAGCTTGTAAAAATCAGTTAAATGTTTAGATTCCCCCAAAGCTGCGGCCTATTATTTCATTCTTTAATTTCATACTGATGCACTCCATTTCCCAGCTTTAAGACACAATAGGTCATTAATTAGCCTGACCTTCAGCATAATACGGGTCACTAATCTAATCTAAAAGTGAAAGAAGAACATTTTAAGAAGTTCCAGAGAATTATCGTATTCAACTGACCCTTAGGGAAAGGGAGGTTATACTATTTTGAAGCTATCAGTGCTCACTTCACAGCAAGGCTGGCAGAACCATGCCCTGCTTCTGCAGTCATCCTTGAGTTCTTTCATCAGTTTATTTTCTTTTGGAAGATCTCCTTAGAGAAACATAAACTTTATGAAGGCAAATATTAGAACTATGGCAACGTAAAATTTCTGTTCTCAGTAGAGATAGTGCAGTAATCTAGAGAAAAGTTCACTGACCTAGGGTTGTTTTGGGTTTTTTTAGGCATTGCTAACTGTTTTCTATAGAAATAGAAATTCTTAAAGGCTTAAAATTTATTGAGACCACTTGCATTTAAACCTTTCTACAAAATATTAGTACCCCATATATTGGGAGATGTGTGGTTCATGGGTCAAAATAAATCCTCCTTATTTTTACTTATCTAAATCAAGCTATGCAAAAAAATCACAGCAGACATAATGAAAACAAGACTGAAAAGGAAGGGAGGAAGGGAGGGAGGGAGGAACGAAAGAAAGAAAGAAAGAAAGAAAGAAAGAAAGAAAGAAAGAAAGAAAGAAAGAAAGAAAGAAAGAAAGAAAGAACTACTTGCCAGATATTAACTGGTCTTAAAACAATTCCTATTTTTTGGCTTGAGATTCTTCTTAGAAAATTGTATATTGTATTATACACAAGTTCTGTGTTGCAAAGTTTCCTTTTATTCCTTCAAACAAGTAAATCCTTTGAAATACAAAGGAAGACTCTATAACACATCTGTACACTAGTATATACCCCACTAGTATCACTTTTTACACTGAAGAACTTAAAAAGTGTAATTTCTGCTGCTGTTTCAAAATGTCAGCCATAGCCACAGGATATTTCACCTGTTTAATTTAAGTATATCCCAATTAGTTAATAATTCACTTACCCTTAGAAGCATTTACAAACTTTCCCAACACAACAGGGCAAGCAAAGAGAGACTTTAACATTACTCTCAACTACTTAAAAAAATCTCTGATCCAAGTATTTTTCAAGATAACGCATTTTCTACAGCAATATGATTTTTTTTTCCTTACTCAAGAATGATTATTATAGATCTCAGATGTTAAATTTCTGCTGACTGCTGCCCTCTCTTCTCATAACTCACAGCAAAGAACATTTGCTTGTAAGCAAAAAGACACACGCTTAGTTACTTTTTGGCTTTTAGCAGTTATACCCAAGGGAAATATCTACTGATGTGAACCACCTTGCTAGTGCACATCAGAATAAAATATGTGCAAGTGATCTGTGGTCAAACCAATCGAGGCTGTTCTAAAATAAGCAATGCCTCAACAGACAGAATTGCTCACAAATATGGACTAGATGCCAACCTAAACAACTTGTATGGTAAGATCCCTGAAATATGTCCTACAGGAATAACTTTTAATCATCTGAATCAGAATTCCATAAAGCCTGACACTTCATCAATGTCATTTCTTAGAGGACAGAAAAGCAGAAAATAGTAGTGCTTATTTTCATTCCTCCTCAAGCTGGAGGAAGTGTGGCATGCTACGAAAAATGGTATTTTTTACCGTATCTCTTCCATTTAGGACTCAAGACTAATGGCTGAACATTAAGAACAGATTATTCTGACTCCACTGAAAGGAAATGACTCCCTAACCCCCAAACTAAGATCAGCTGAGCTGCAAATGGAGAGTGACTTGAAACTGAGAATACTGATCTGAATTATGCTTAGCTTTTTCTGAACAGGCAAAAAATTCAGAACTTGGAAAAGGAATAAATTAGATTTGCATATTAATTTTTAAACTATATTAGAACTCAAGTTCAATAGAGGTTTATTAAAATATAGGTATTTAAAATGTTCCTATCAGAGCAACAGATGCTTTTGAGGTGGGTTTTTCAGAGGTTTTTTGGTTTGGTTGGTTTTTTTTTTTACATGATTTTACTTTTCATACATATACTAACTGGTGTCAAATTAATATCTTCATATGTTTCAAATTTTAGAAGCAGTAAATAAAATCTAATCACCTATTTAAAAGCTCGGATTCTCCACATTAAGAAATGCTTTTAGCAGGAAACAAGAGTGTAGTTTCATTTACCTGTAGTAATTCAAAGTAGTGCAAACAATGATAGACTGGGATAAGCATGAGTCGTGGGAGGACGTATCGTACAGCTTCTTTAAACCCCTCAGCAATAGACTGAAAAGGAAAAATTAAGAGGATTATTTACACTGAAATACTCAAAACAGGACTGGACAAGGCCCTGAAGTCAGCACTGCTTTGAGCAAGATGGTTGTGCCAGACACATCCAGGGTGTCCCTTCCAATCTACATTACTCTGTGCTTACATCTAGTAGTAAGAAAGACAAAGTCTGCAAAAACATTTTTGTCAAATAAGACTCTTTTTAAGATTCAGAGACACATAAATGCTCTGACAACCCATAAACAGAAGCTGTAAAACCCCCTTAACAGGCACTGCAAGCACCCTTTTGCAGCAACAGCTTCAGGTGGACTTTGATGCATACTCACTAGTGAACCCATCACTCTCAAAACACCCCTAAACCCCACAACAAATGTTGGCACAACCTGCCTCCTTAAAATGGTAACCAGTTGGATAGTCCCTATTTTTGCCAGAAGTAGCAAATCAAATATAAAATAAATAGAGGACCAAGTTACCCATATGTCATTTTATAAGCATCCACTAATTCAAGTAGAGGTGCTTGTATCACAATCCTTGGACCTTTGTATTTCAGCAGTCTGCAGAACTCAATTAACAGCATTAGTTCAAGATGACAACACCTAAAAATGATGCACTGTTGATGGCTAAGCTGCACGCCTTATTCCCCAGTCAACAGCCGCATCCCAGAACACAGAACATGCTTGGGTATCTTTTGAAAAAATCTTACACCCATTTCCAAAATAATACGTTTTATCCCTGGCCAGTTTGCCCAGAATTTAAAGAACACACTGGAATGTTAAAGACCAGCCAGGACTCCCATACAATCTACTGAACTTGTCACTAATTTCCTGCTAATGTCCTCTCCTCCCACTTATGTAGGCTGTCTTCAACTTACAGCTTACTTACACCACAGAAATACGGAGGTCTCATCAAGTACTGAAGAACTTAGTATCTCCTCTCCCTCAGAAACTAAGAATCACAAGTTTATGACTTAGAAAATGAGTCAGAAATCTCTTCCCATTCCCAGCAGTTAATCAATGCAGTAACTCAGGTTGTAAGACGAGGAGAGGTTTTCCAAAGGACAGAGGAATTCCTGCCACCTTCCATATCACGGTAACTACTGATCAGAAACTGAATTACCTGAGCTCCTTTTTGGAACTGATCTCTCCCTCCAGTTAAAGACTTTTAGCTGCATCTCTCTGCAATTGCCAGAGACAGCTCATGGCCCAGAGCTTGGAGAATAAATGTCAAGGAAGATCCCTAGGAGAGCCCAAACCTTTCCATGGTGAGGAGTCAGAAGGGAGACCAGGTTCACTGTCAAATGACTCCATTACCAGTTTAATCTGGAACAGAGCTTTGGGCTTTAAATTTGCCAAGGAAGCAGGTAAAAGACCTTACTTCATTCACCAAGTAGTATTTAAGAGTGAGATGATCCATCTTACCAAGCACTCAGAGCTGAAGAGAAAACACTCACCCTGAAGGAATGGCTCAGAGGAATCTCATCTTGCAGAGGCACAGGTCCCAGTGAACTGTACAGACTAAGCAGTACTGTAATGGGTTTAGCTGGGAGCACCACTGACCCAACACTTGCTCAGCAGCTTCTCTAAGTGCATTTCTGAATACAAGCTCAGTCTTCTGAACAGTAGTCTTTAACAGATGTGCCACGTTGGCAGAAGGAAGTAATAAAAATAAAATAAAAATCACCTTGCTGGATAGTCCTATTAAAGAAATGGTTCAAGAAAAACTGCTGGTTCATCTCAATGCTGAACAAAGTGGCCTGGGATATGTATGGATGAAAATGAAAATATTGTGCCTAGGTGGCTGTGTTTGGCATTAAAAGGCAAAAGAGAAACAAAGTGGCAGGTATGAGAAGTTGCTCTCTATTCTCAAGCAAGAATGTCTGATGTGAGAACAAAAAAAACCTGCAAAAGACTCGTGGATGGGTCAGAGCTACGTCCAGTTTTTACAGGAAGAGGCAGAGTCCAAATATGGCACACTGAAGAAAGGCCAGAATCTAGAGGATTTTTTCCTCAGAAGGAAGTAAAGAATTACTGACAAGACTCAAACCTTTGAAATAAGAGAACTACAGCAATTCAGTATTTCTCATTTGCACTCACCTGAAAGTGAAGAGCAACAGCAGGTTTTGCCATTAAGTTATTAAAATGCTCATGAAATTGTGGAGAGAGAATATCCTGGGACAAGGTTTCATATGGATCAAAGGCTTGCTCCTAAATAAAAACAGAGAATTATATACATACATGAAGGATGCAAGATATTTGTCCCAGCTGGTACAACTAATTCCTTGAACACGCTGATACACAAGTGGAACTTTTCAAGCAAAGACCGATTTTGCAAAACAAATCTTCAGTAAACCACAACCCTTTTTCACTTCCAAAAATTTTAAACGCACACAACATTTTCTCAGCGCTCCTCAATCTCACCATATTTATCACTTAACACAAACTTTGTGTTCACTTAACACAAACTTTGGGCTTTCAGCCCACCCACATTTTACACAAATGGCAATTTAACTCCTCCCTGTCAGTTAAGAATGACACTTGGGGAAGAAGCACAGGTAAAGATGAACTTTGGAGACTGTCACAAGAAGGGATTGTTGTACCACCACCACTTCAGGGTGCATCACATGAGAATGCTCAGCCATAAGCACTGGACTTCTGCACACTTTTCTGGCCCTGTTGGAAGGCTGGGAAAAGATCTGACTCTGGGACAAAGCAGCTAGGCTGAGTCTCTGAGGAAAGTCCTGTGATGACACCAGGAGTTTCAGGTGTAAAAAATTATGACTGTGGATGGAGGATCTGGCTGTGATTCTGTGATCTGAACTACAGCAGGATGCGATGAAAACCTGACTGTACATGACTCTCTGCAGGAAGGATTTATGCCTGCTCACAGATCACCTGCTCCAGAGCCTGGCAGGCTGCTGCCGAGTCTCTGCAGATGCACTGGGCGGCATCACTCCTGAATCACCGGGTTATCCGGTGCTGATGGCTCGCTGCCCAGAATAAGCACATACCTCTTTTCACCTTAATGCAGCACCGCTTGGCAGAACAGAGGCTGCAGAATTCGGGAGTACCAACCACCTCCAAGGCTCATATGAACATGCAGGTAAAGTCTCAAGTTTTCCATTTGCAGAGGGTTCAGGGGATTTCCTACCTTACTCATGGGGCAGCAGCAATTAAACTCTTTGTGGGGAGGAGAGGCACAGAATGCACTCTCACGTGTAAATTATAATCATAGCTCGCAATTCTCCTCATCAAAGTGCTAATCATCACTGTCCATTCGCATTAGACTGTATCTGGGAGGTGGAAGGAAAGGGGGGGGGGGGGGGAAGGTTTGGCACTTCAGCAGCAGCAGCTGAAAAGATTAGACACTCTCTAACCAAACAGGCTGGTTTTCTTAAGCAGAATCTGGATTCGGGTTTGTGGGGATTTTTTTTGTTTACTCCATGCCTGCCCACTACTTACAACATGGAGATCTTATCTGAAAATAACACCCAAGATAAAGACAGGGGACAGTAACACTGAATATACAGTTTCTCTTCGCCATACCAGCAAAACAAAACAAACACAAAAGAAAACAAAGAAAAAAAGAACTTAAACCTCTGCAAAAGCAGTAAATCAGCTCTTGGGGGTGTGCGGGGGTCACCTGGATCCAGAGGCAGTAAGCAGGAATGGCCAGATGGCTGCAGTAATCTTGCATGCAAATCTACTGGGGGAGCCAGACCAATATATACTTATTCTGCACTTTTAAAATTTTTTTACTGCATTGTAGAAGTGTTCATTTTTTTCAGCCTGTAATCAGTATTTCGAGTTTTTGGTTTTGCTTTTTTTCAAACACAAGGATTGAAACAAGCTGCATTAGGTATCATCTCCAAGAGACTAATTAAAAAAAAAAAAAACCAAAACCAAACAAGGGAGGGGGTTTTACACTTGTGCTGTTGCAGAAGTCACTGCAATATGGAGACATTAACTTGATGTCCATGTAAATTAATGCAGCATATAGTTCTGGATCGGTGTTTCTGCCCCTTTTGCTGCAGTACACCGATTTCCATCCTTTTTTTTTTTTTTTTTTTCTTTGTGGCTTCCTAAAACTTCTCCTACAGAAACGCAAATACCAGCATAACAAACTTACAACCTACTGGTAACCTTGCTTTATTAGCTGCCTTCTGAAGCCCACTTCAGAGTAGGCACAAAGACCCTCTGCCCTCCGTTCTGAGGCTCTCCCACCACCAGCTCAACATCTGAGATTATCTCAGGCAATCATTAAAACACACTGTAGTAGTTAAAACTGTAAAAAGTACCACACCAAGTACATCTTTTTCAACCCGCATATAAACAAGTATCCATCTCCCACACAGATGTGTCAGGTGTCAAGTTTTTGAATTTCCTCCATACCAGGAAAAAAAATGTTTTATTTTCCCCATACTTCCTTATTTCAAAAAACACTACAATATTTATGTTTCAACCTTCCAGAGAACTGATGCAGAAAAACACACAAAGCAGGAAGATTCCAGTTTGCCAGGGTTGTTTGTTTTTAATTATCTTTCCAAATAAGTTGAAGGACCTTCATCATGGAAACACTACACGAACAAGCCAGGCAGTAAGATAGGCAGAGCAAATAAACACTTCACTTTCATATCTCTTTAATGATCCCTTCTGCAAATACTGACAGAAAGAGGATTTCAACATGTGAGATGATCAAGCGAGCAGCCCAGTTAAGTAGGTCTTGCTTTGTATTAACTGAATTATGAAATTCAAACTTACTACCTGCATAAAAAGGTTTGAAGAACAATGTTCTTCATTTCCTAATTAAGTTTTTTCAGTTAATGAAAATCAGGTGAGATTTTTACTAACTGAAAAGGATTTGTTTCCCTTAAAGCACAGGATGCCTAAGATTAACTATTGCAATAAACTGAGATATGTACGTTTTCCAGGATAGTGCTGTACTATTCCAGGTTTTTTTTTCCTATTTTAATATAATAGCTACTTACTTTATTATTCAAATGCTTCTCCTTACCATTATATGAGCAATTATGCTCTATCAACTGAAGAGCTAAGACCTACTCAGCTGGACTTTTGTACTGATACACTACATGAGTGGTTTATTGATGTCAGGAAAACTTCATCTCATGGTATAATCATAACTGAGTGGCACATGGGCTAAAGGACCTGCATTCTTCACACCCACAAAAACGTGATCATTTTCCAAATGGTACTGCTGAGTTCATGCAGTCCTCAGATTTTAAAAGCTGAATATACGTATAAATGGAACTTTTATTGGTTGTCTGTTTCCTTATAAACATAATAATAAAGATAAAACCCATAAACTTCACGTTCACCATGTGGTTCATCCAAGAGACTTTCCCTCTTGGGCCAGAACACCTCATTTGACTTTTTCTGTAATACATTCGATGTGGTTTACATGATTACTCTCACATTTTGGTTTAAAAAACTGCACTTCGTGCACCTCTCAAGAAAATGCAGACTCCATTTAAAATGTCCAAAGGCCTACCTTGGTAATTTGTTCCAAGAGTTACCTTACTTGACAGTTAAAAAGGTGTGCTGTATTTCTAAGTTTTTCAGATACTGCTTTTTTTGCTGTGCACCTCTCTACTGAATTCCAGAATCATTTTGTACTCTATTTTCAGGTTATAAAAGTACCTGTATCCCCCATCCTTTTTTGTCTAAACTGAACTCTATCTCACTGTAAAGCACTTTCTTGAAAACTTTAGCTTTGTGACTCTCTTCTTTAGTCTTTCCAGTATTTCAATGACCATTAAAAAAAAACCCAACCCGACAAAATAATTGTTAATAACGTTCCCGTATGAGCCACACCAAATCCATGTGCAGTGTCTTCCCTTATTCCTACTTTAATATTCCTATTATACTCTGATATTCCTATTTTCTAGGTCAGTGGGTATCAACAGCACTTTTGCCACGATACTGAACAGTAAGCTTCTGTTCAGTTGCACATCTGTTTTGATACTTCATTCCTTCCCAGAGCCACTGCTTTGCAGAGACGTTTCCCATTCCGGATGTATAACAACACATTTGCCTGAAGAACACATTTTGTTGGAGTTAACTCACTGTCCAGAGTCATACAAGTCACTCATCTCACAGATCTATGTCCAGCTGCTATGATTTTTGGGGTTGTCCTGGGCCTGACACCAATGCCTACAAAAATCAAAGCCCCACTTTCTTTCAGGAAGCAATCTCAGGCAGTTACTTTTCAAATCCACATCCCTGCAGGATCGTAGCAATTAATTCCCACTCCAAAATAAGATTTTAGTTTCGTGCTTACCTGCTTGATACCACTTCTGTGACAGGTAGAAAACACACTTTAGCTTACCTACTGAAGCACAGGTGGGGAAGATCTCTGTTCAGAGCTTATTAAAAGGACATTTTACAACAACGAATTTACTGGAGATATCAGTCATGACCAAAAGTTTACTAAGTAAATAAAACAATCAGTGATTTTAAGAAAACAAACAAAAAAACCCCAACAAAACACCATACCTCTGCAAGATCCTCAAAGCAGCTGCCAGCCAGAGGATGAGGACTACTTTCATCAGTCATTTCAACAGTATCCTCAATCAATCCTAGAAGTTTCACTGTCAACTCATGTATATCTGAAATGTTGCTAAATATCACATCGATATCCTGCAAACATAAAACATATCTTAGTAGTGTTTAGAATAATTTATTTTGCTTACGTAAATATTGGAGCATTTTCCATGAAGCCTGAACCAAGAGGTAAATGGAGAAGAGCCAACAAAAATCTAGGAAGAAAGTTAAATTACGTGGTCTTCCCAGCCCCGCAGGCTTGCCTGGGCACATCCAGCCTTGCACAATTCTCAGCCCAGCGAGAACACCATCCTTCCCAGGCCCGAGCAGCGGCAGTCCTGGTACAGGCTGTTCAGGGCTTTGGCCAGAAATGCCTGGCCCTTTCAGCCACAATTCACAGCTGTTATTTTCCCCTCTGCCAATTCTCTCAGAACACACCAGGAGTTATTTAAAGTGGCTCCAAGGTCAGACCCTCTAAACCACAGGTAAAACTAAAGCAGTTAACTTGGCTACTTTAGCAGAACACTACCCGGGTACAGAGGAGGAACTGGCAGCTTCCTTTTCCAAATTCTACTTTTACAGTTTTCAAATCCCCACATCGCAAACTCACCCAACTAGGCAGCCCCTTCCAGTGACCCACATTCTTCCTCTGACCCCTCTGAAACACGCTTCTCAGAAGCCCTCTCTGCCCCAACCCAACACTGCGGAGCTTGCTTGACCTCCTGCCAGAGCCAAGACCATGGCAAGCTCTTCGTGGGAACAAGCAATCTCAAAATTTCTCATACCCATTCCTGTATAACAAAAGAATATTCCTCAGCTCCAAAATATCACTCCCTGCTCCTCCCATCGTTTTCTTCGTTTGAATTCTATCCCCACATTTGCACAATTCTCTGATATCCTATCAGCTACCGAGGAACCTCCACACCCAGCTGTAATGGGAATGTCTCCTGCTGCATCTCTTTTTAACCTGCTTGGTATCTAAAAATCCCAGTTCAGGTTCTGCTGCCCTTCTTCCTCCCACAGGAAGGATTCACTCATCTCTTGTTATTACTTCTCTCACAAGAACCGAGTTCCTTTTAGACCTTGGCATCCTGAACCCAGAATTTGCCACACATACAATTTCAATCAAATATTTCAATCATTTATCAAATAGAGATTCCCTTCACAGTCAGTCATATGTTAGAGAACCCAGAGCCAAGGGCTGTTTTACTTGTAGTTTCTGCAGACAGGGGCAGGTAGATACCTGTTAATTTTTGTGTTAAGCAAAACTATTACCTCCATGACCAAAGGACTCCCAGCTATTGCTGACATCTGAGAGGGAATCATGTCCATTAAGCTTCGTTCGCTCTGAGAGCAGCACTCTTCATACTATTAATGGCAATTCCTCCATTTTATTTCATATACAGTCAACACTCATTATGCACTGACATACAATAAATCAAATTGAATTTTACCTCCAACGCAGTGAATGTAATATTGATATGTTATGGCTGCTAATGGAGCGACTAGCATTACACATCAATAACCTATTAAAGGACTTACATTAGGTGTGAACAATTTTCTGTTTGATAGGAAAGCTTCCCGAAATACTTTTATTATCAGATTCAGCTCCCGCAGATATTGCCTTTCTTCTGCAATTTCATTTCTCACTAGGTCATAGTAGTTGAGTTCCCCAGAAGAAGAGGGCTCGTCTTCACAGAGAGAAACCAAACCAATGTCATCCTGATCAAACATATCCATCAAAACCTAGCAAAGAAATTTTAAAAATTACATGCAAGCCTGACTTTTACACTTGGCTCAAGCTCAGCTATTTCAATGTGTCCAGAGAAATCCTTTGAGTTTTTAATACAATACTTTCTGTGATCACTTTCACAAGGGAGTAATATTTAAACTTTGGCAGCAGAAGGCTGGATCTGTTGCCAAAGCCATTTTCCCCTTTATACGTTAGTACAACCTAGAAAACAAGTTACAATTCATGCAGAACCAACTTTGAAAACAAGGCATCTTGCATAAGCCTTTGACAAAACCCTCCTGATAAAGATAAAATTAAACAAAAATGTTTTTTATGAGGATGAAAACTAAATGTCGTTTCTGTATCATAAAGAAGGAAAGAGCTGTCATGACAAAGTGACATCAGGAGGACAGTAACACAGCTGAGAAATAAAGGACAACATTTTCTGTCCTTGCATTGTTTTTTAAGTACTACTACTACTGTTCCAAAACTTAACAGGCTTAGCTTAAACTTAAGTCTTTACTGTCACACGAATAAGGAGAGAAGCCTCTGCATTTGAGTAAAACCAGTCTCTCCCTCCTATCCTACTTTGGATATATTTTCTAAAAAAAAAAAAACAAACCAAAAGAACCCAAACAAACAAACAAACAAAAAAACCAACAAAAAAAAACCCCAAACAACAACAAACCACCTCTAGTATCTACCTTTCTATCTGTCCAAAAGACCACTTTAATCCCAACTTCTTACCTTATCAGCGCACATTGATACTTTAATGTCCTGCTGGGAGATCTCAAAGTGTCGTATATTGAAAACATAGTTTCCAGCCAGCTTTAAAATGTCAGCTGAGATGTATTCTAAGACAGCCACAATATACAGAGAGACATGGTAATCTACTTTATAACCTAGGACCTCCTGTAAATCGAAAACAAGAGAAAAAAAAAAAACCAACTATTTATTCCAGAAATTCCTTCGGAATGACAACTAACACATTGAGTTTTCTACTGAAAGTGATCTTGTCTGTGTTAATCATTTACAGTAATGTAATAGGCAGGGCAAAGGACATCAAATGGAAATTTGATCAGCTGCCTCTAAAGAAATGCTTCCAAATACTGCCTTGTGCTATTTTGCTATATACCGACAGATGAAAAGCTACAGAACTTGCAACAATCCTTCCTCTAAAAATAGAGTTCCTTCAACAAAGGGACTTCATTGGAACCACTCGTACTTAAATTTTAGTCTATATCTGTGCTTACTGCTGGACTCTGGCCTTAATTTGGACTTTTCAGAAAAGAGCAGGCTTCATTTTGAATTGTTCTACATGGAAAAACTACAGACTGTATGTTCAACCTGTTACAAACTGTGATCCAATTTAGTCCATCCTTTACATGTGGCTGAACAACTAAGCTATCTGCATCTTTGCATTACATATAACAATTAAAAATTTTAAATAATTAAAAGTCTGAGTAGAAAAAAACCCAGGATGATCATTGCATGTTCTCCTTGTGATATATGCTTTGTGTTCTCCAGAGCATACACCACATGGGCTCTCACTTGTGACAGCACCATCAGGAGTAAGTACGGGTAAGTTCATGCATTTGAATAAGGCAGTATTGTTCTGATCATATTTTGATGAATCTTCCAAAAAACTCAGACTCTCCGCCTATGTCTACACATTTCTAAACCAAGACTTCATAAAAAGAAAGCCAGTGTTGTCTAGGAAGATCTTATTTAATGCTGTTTTCTTTCCTAACATGTCTTCCCCTCTCATTAAATCACAAACTGGGACATTGTATGTAACACACAGTGATTACACCTGAAAAAGTGCTTTAACTTCTGCTTGTGCTTGAATAATGTTTTCTCAATGCAGCTGGACACTGTGGTGCAACAATGCCACCACTGGAGAAAAGCATTTTTTAAGCTACGAACTAAAAGAAAAATCAATAGAAAAAAGAAATGCCAAAAAAGAGCAGTGTTTGAATCAGCCCAAATCTACTGATTCAGCACTGATCTAAACGTGATTTAACATTTATCTAAAAATCAGTTAAATCTAAAAAAAATAATGATAAAAATCCTTTTTTATCATTAAAAAAAACCCCTCGAGGGGCACAGTATGCATACATGCCTACCGTGTGATGCTAACTCCTGACAGTAAGCGAGGAGCTCCATACCTGTTACAAGTAACATGACATCTAAGAACTGAGAGGGCCACTCTCCTCCTCAAAACCCACTGACAATAAAGCATTTGGTCTCGTTACACCTTTGCAGATCTACTCATTTTAAAACCAAGGCATCAGTGACATTCAGCAGCAACTGAAAGGACACTGATACACATCTTAGTTGACAGTATACAAGGAACAGGATCAACTCGTTCTCTCTTCTTCCATTTTGGCTCCTGCAGCATTTTGAAGCAAATAAAGGTGTCAAAACAGTGCTACTGAAGTAGGTAAGGTATTTGAGTTTGGGTTTTATTTATGTTAAAAACCAACTAGTCGTATTTCAAAGTAAAGTAATACATTAAGACGCCAACGTCTACAACATGATGAATTTAGGGATCGACTTTTCTTACACGCTACAATATATTCACACCCTGTTCTATGGTGACTCTCTCTCTCAACCAGTATGAGAAACTTCCCTAATTTCACACAAATTAAAGAAATACTTAAAAGGTTATGCTGGAGGGCAGTAGTAGAGCCGGGTGGGCAGAAGCTGCAGTCATCAGGTTGTTGGTTTAAAGTACCTTTAATAAAGGATGTATTTTGTCCACAGGTAGCAGGAGAGGGTTTCTTCTTTTTCGTTTCTCTATAGCAGACTGCGCATCAGCAATCGCCCACTTGTCTATTGGATGAGGAAATGTCTTTTGAACACGCTCCTGTCCAAACATAAAAAGTACACTTAGTTTAACCGCAGTAATCAAAGAGAAGTTTAAAAAAAACCAAAACTGCAAATTACTTCCCCTGTAGTATAGACAATTATCCTCCTCCTCAGTGTTTGCAACACATTTTCCTAACTGTTCTCTCCTCCTTACCCAACTCAGCCTCACTCTTTTCCGTAATCCCAAACAACCTTCCTTCCTGAAGCACCAAGAACTTCAGATCTCCTAAAACAACTCCTGCTCTGTGATCTTTACATCACAAGAGCAGTAAGAAACCTCAGCTGAGACCAAGAGCCCAAAATATAAACAACATAAGGAAGTACTAAGCAGTTTACAGTCTAAATGTAAAAAGCAAAGTCAGTATTGTTCCTGTTTCGTAAAAGAGTGTAAACTTGCCCTACATCAGATCAAGTTTCTGTCAGAAATGAGAAAGAAGTGCGTGATCTAACTAGGAGGAGGGCTGTGATTCATGAAAAAGGCTGGATATAACACTAGGGACCCCTCGGGCCCACACAGGAGCATCTTTCCCGCTGCACTGGCAGTTACAGTGGCTACAGTTTACAACTCCCACCGCCATGGTAAACTGTAAGCAATTTCAGGTTACTTTTATATAAATTCACATTTCAACAGCTGCTATAGGAACAGTTGAGATGAGCCCCACACCAGAACAAACTGCTTTTGGGGAGCAGTCCCACACTTCAGCATGCCCCAGTTACACACGTGGCGAGACCCCGGCTTCCTGCCACAGCTCCTGGGGCATTAAATGCTGAAAGAAGGAGTCTAAACTGACTGCTGAGGACAGCTTTGGCAACTCTGGAAAAACAGATTTTTTTAGGCTGGACAGCTCCAGGGGGGGAAAAGGCCCACGACCCTGCCCATACTCCAGTTGGTGCTGCCAGGCAGGCCCAGCGCGGTGCCGGACCCGACCTCTGCACCGGACCCGTGACCTGGCCCCGACGAGGCCTGGATGGCAGCTCTTAGAGGAGAGATTTTATAGATGAGCTGAAAAAAAAAAAAAAGGTGAAATCTATATAGCCCTTTGATAAAAAGATTTTGGCACACAGTCTGAAATTTAACAGGAGGCCTGAGGTCGTCTTAGAGGCAGCTTTTAAATATTTGCACGTGGCCGTTTAACGCTCAACTTTCTGCGTCAGCTGTCTGTGCCAGGTAAACACCCGGTGACCTTTCCTCTTGGGCAGCAGCCGAGAGCTCTGCGCCGCTTAACCAAAATGAACTTTCTGTGAGATTCTACCAGGAGATCACCTGCAAAATGGACATAACAGAGACCTTCAACTTAACAGTGTGCTTCATGAGTAACGCACGCCTTTCGTGCTTGGACTGTACTGGTTCCCAGTGTTTTCTTGGGAAGAATTTGAAGGGCTTTTCCTATTTATAAAACCTTTATAATTTGAGATTTTAGACCTTGATCTTGCAAATACTTACGTATAATATTATGCACAAATAGCTCCATTAACTCCAGGCTGTTATGTAAATATCTGCACGATAAACTTTAAGAGATCAGAGCTCTCATGTTTTCTCTGAACAGCTAAAAACAGCTGAGGAGCAGAGCCAGAAGCCTTCATTCCTGGATCTCGGATGCCTGCTGGCAGCACAATCTCACCAACAACCCATAACACAAATCGGAATTCTACTTTCCCTGCTCTGGAAGAGTCTGAACTTACTGACCTACAGAACAATAACGTTTTGAGGAACCCATTACCACTATTTAGACCTAGCCCTGTGTTTTTAAATAAAGTAACTGTTATATTGCCAAGTACAACACTGTTTTATTATTCACAGCTTTAAAATGCCAGGTACATTTCAAATACAATACACAGGATTTAGTGTTTGCTGTGATATTCATAACCACGATTCAGGGAGTTGTCAGTTATCCCAGCAGGATGTCTGTGGTGTGTGCAGTTTCGCACACAGTAATTTGTGGAGCATACACGTACCCAATGAAAAGTTTTAATTCATATGTACACTGGGTGATTTTATCATCTCATGACTCAGGCAGAAAAGCACGGAGTTGGTGTGTAGAACAATCAGTGTTATCTCAAAAACTGTCCTGTGTGCTGAAGGGTTCGATCAGCTGGGAACTGGAGAAAGAACAGGGAGTTCTCAGCTCCTCATCTAAAGTTCAAATCCAGATTCAAGGTAGTAACAATCCTGAGAGCTATTAAGGGACTATTAAGCGTTGCTTTTATTTAGTCATACTATAGTCTTTATGCATCAGTATTACAAAATACATTAATCATAAACCAAAATTAATAATTAATTAAATCAATGTTGAGTAAAGGGTGATTGCTGCCTCTAATAAGAATCTAAAACAGGCAATTAGTTTGTAAATTTATTTTTTTTAAATTTCCACGACACACATATAGAATATTAGATAAGAACTTCATTTTGTTTTAGGCTGAAAATCCTAGACAGAGATTGATGTAAAATTAATATTCTACAACGCTCTAACGGGTCACAGCTACACGAAAGCACTTTCTCCCTCTAGACTCTATAGTGAAGCACACTCCATTAAAGCCCTCATTTTGTAACCGATGACACAAAAGCAGACAGCTGCAATAATACAAGAGCCTCAGTGAGTTCAATAAAGTTCCAGGAACATACAACTCTATTCCCTCAGCTGCACAATCCAGGCCTAACAACAGTAACCTTTCATTCCAATATTTACTTTTTTTCCCCTGCATATTTATGTCAAAGAGTAGGAAAACTTGCAACATCCTTATATTCTTAAGTCCAAGCTGTATGTGAACAGCAGAAAACAAAGTATTCTGCATTTATAAAAATAATGGCGAAAGAAGAAATTCCCACCATTTCTATTCTGAGGCCCTGTATAAGAAAATGAGTTTCCAATTAAGCTTGCTCTGAGAAACCAGAATACCATATAATCTCTTAGCATTATCGGGCTCTGCTCTTCAGATTCTCCTTGCTTTAACTTTAACCTGCACTTCTCAAAATCTCTTATCGATTCTGTAAGCAAGCACTTGGTTTTCCAGTACCTAGGCTTACCTCTACATCTTGGACAGTCCGTGGCTGAGCAATGCATAGTTTGTTTAGCAGCTGAAGTATCAACTCTTCAATGTAATAGAGAGAATCTTCTTTTGCTGAAAGGTTTGGGTGAACCTGTTGCTGAACCTGTCCAAAAGAATTAAAATAATTAGGGTTTTTTTTTCCATTTAAAGCTGTAGAGAATCAGGAAAAAGCAGAGTACTTCTGTACTGTAGTGCAAATTTGCACCCTTCCAGTAATTTCCCACAAATTTTCCTGCATCGTTACGACAGCAGTTCTTACTCCTGCAAAGTTGGCATCTCTGTTCAATTAAAAACTGTTTAGCCTTTATGGCTGGGAAGAAATTTCAAGCCAAAGCAGATTTCTGCCAATGATGCAGCAAAAACAACCACTGTTGGTAATTCTGCAGTTATTCATCCACAGAATGAGTAACATACAGTTACGTTACTAACGCTACTAATGAGTAGTGGGCAACCGTGAACAGAGAAGGAGCACAGACCCACCAGAGGAAAAGACTTAATAAGCAAGGACATCAGGATAAAAGGACTAACCAGTCTGGCAGGGAACTGAATTAATGCGCTGTCAAAACCTGCAGCAATAAAAACCCACGGCCATGACACAGGGGAAGGGCAGGAACAACTCTTTGAGATGCCTCAGAACCCGAAAACTAACTAGAACATGAAAAGCTGTCTGAGGCATGAGAAAGGGAGATGTGGAGTACTCACAACAGAGAGGGAGACCTAACGAAAAACATGAGTCAAAATTCAGGAGTGTCAAGACTAGGAAACGCGCTGTGAGAAAAGCTGACTTCCACCTCCCTCTAATGCAAGGCAGGATCACACCTTTTATCTCGTTTCAGAGAGATTAATCACAGCTTTTGTTTCCAAGGCTAAACTAGCCCAGACAACCTGAAACAGGCAACCTCAGCATGTGCCCGCACAAGCTAAAGGGCCACAACTAATTCGCCCTGGTCCAACGTGGCTATTTTCATACTAAAAATCCCCCCAAACCAAACAATCACCCCACCTTAAAAAAAAGAAGAAAAAAAAAAAGGAGCTAGTCTATACACCCAGTTTCTCCCTGGCAACCTCTCAATCAGGAAAGCACTAACTAGATCTTAAACTATAGCCAAAAGATTCACAAGTAGTACAATCCAGGGAAATTCCCTACTCTCCCCATACAAATTATATGTTAATCATCTCAAAAAAAGTAATCTTACATACTTACACTGGCCTTCTGTACGTGGTTTCAAACACAAGACAAATGGATTAGTAATTTCTTGAGGGAAGACAATAAAATCTTTGGGTCAAATTCTGACCCTCTGAAGTACAGGCAGTTCTCCCTCCAATGATGACGGGTGAGTCCGCAAACACTGGGGGGCTTCCTCCGAATTCAGTAACTAATAATTTCATAGCAATACCTCGGAGGCACTCAATTTACAGCCCTGCAGGCTTTTATAAGTCGTGCAAAAACAAGCCCAACAAGGAAGTAAGGTGTCTGGCTGGCTTCCTTCCCCGCCGGCCGCAGAGGAAGGTGGGCAGAGCTGCCCGGGAGCCGGAGCCACCGCAAGGAACCGCTGCTCCACCTCCTGCTGCCCCATGGCCTGACAGAAATGGGGGAACAAGGCTGTGCTCTGCCCCCACACCTCCACATGAGGAGAGAGAAGAGCCAGGATGGCCAACAGGTAGGGAGAAAAAGTGAAGATCCGTGGGAGGGGACCACTAGAAGGGGCTGCTGCTGTGTATCTTCGACATCCTAGAAGCAGAGGTGATGACTTGGATGGAGAAGTCTACCAACGCACTGCTCAAAGACACCCCCCCCACTTCTGTCACGGACAGGGACCACACGGACCAACAAATGGGAATCCAAATGTCTCAGGGAAGCAGGAGGGGGACACACACACTGAAAATGTGAAAATATACACTGGTGATGACTGGTTTGGAGTTGATAATTAAGGTGGTGGTGAAGAGAGACTGGGGGCTCCTATGAGATCCCCAAGGAGAGACACCCTCCCACACATTTCCAGTGCTTAATTCTGCACTGGCATCCTTCCTCAAAAAGCACAGGTGAAGAAACACCTTAATTAAGCTGTTGTACACTAAGAGAGAAGGGAACACACCTTCTGCTTCTAATCCAGCTGTCCAGTTTTGTCACAGAGTTTTTGTATAGCATCATTTAGTTTTCTGCACCTCGAACATGAACATCTCTGCTTCATGTAACACAGCCGACACATATACAAGACCGTGTACTACTGAACAAAACAACAACAAAAAATCCTCAAGAAAACCAAAATCACTCCTTGAAAACACTTACTTAAGACTGCAGGTTTGCAACAACAGTCAGTGCTTTTCATGTTCTTCCTGAACATGAGTTTAATTCACAAAACAATGGAAAACCAGGAAGCGTCAAATTAAGGTCCCGCTACGTATCTCTTCTACGAGTGCTACTACAGCAAAAGCACTAGCTAGCTAACTAGGAAATAAAATGAAATTATATTTTCCTCCCAATGAAGCCCTAATGGTGCTCCACAGAAATGACAAGGAGCTGTAAGAAGATCAGAAAGGGAAGTGGTGCTCCCTTTAAGACAAGATGGGGAACTCCTGTTTACTGTATCAGACCACAGCCGTTCACTCGCTCATTTTCAACACAGACATCAGTGCCACAAAGAAAATTACTCCACTTGTAACTAACTTCAGTTCAGAGGTCTAAACAGCTCATGCCATCCCCTCCTCAGCTTTCTCAAGAGCACGTGGCTGTCTAACAAGGTTGAGGGCAAGCAAGCTGAGGAGCACACAGCCCTCTTCAAACACTGGCGGAGAATCTCAGCTTCACACAACGAACACAAACATAAGCACTGGGGTCAATTTTGCTTCGAAAGAAGCAAAACTGACAACAAAGCCCAACACTTCTTGGTTGAGACAATCCCAGAGGATTTAGAAATCGGCTTCCGTTTGAAACGATGCTGCCTGCAAGCACTGCAGAAAGGTCCCAGAGGTACCTCATGCACAACCTGGTTTTAAGAGAAGGTATTTTGACATAAGTGCCGTTACTGAGAAAAACCAATTTCTTAGCAAGACACTGTTTCTCACAGCAAAACAAAAGGACAGTTATAAAAGCTGCGCACTGGCTGATCAAATCAGATACCGCTGTATCAAGAACAGAATACTGACTCTACAGTACTCACCTAAACCCTGACTGAAAGGACTGGAAAAACAAGGACAGACTGATAAAACACTGCATGTACCGAAAAAAAAAAAGCAGGAGGAATTACGGAGGACATGTTTCTTACAGAAGGTACATTCGCTGATTCCAGGTTCAGACTGAAATATTTGAGCACAGTTGCATTAGCTGGCATGGAATAACTGTAACTAACACAGGGCTAAATTTTGATCTGACTTGTAACTACTTCCTTTAAGGGTTAAAATACTTAAATCCACAACATGTCACACTAAACAGCAAGAGCTCCACTGCAAGTACTCTGAGCAGAAGGTATTAGAGAAACCAGATTTTTTTAACCTATTTTATCTCCAAAACCACCCAAGCGGAGTCCTTTGAGTCAAGGGAGATTAAGATTAGCAGGGCTATTTTTTTTTTTTACTGTCAATGACATAGGATTATCCCTTCAGGAACCATTCCAAGGAACAGAAATGAACTACCAGGTATGAGTCCCATAAGCATGGCATTTAATCATAGCCTCAAGGCCCTTCTGAAGGACGTGCATTTATTTCAGATGGGAGTTCCTAAGCTGCTCCTTCCCTTGCTCCTCTTTACTTCTCCCTGCTCTTCCACCCCTCCAACACGAGCATATTTGATGAAAATCCAGTGGCAGCTTCATAGGAGCCTCTCCTTCCTACGGCTGCAGCCTTCAGCAGATTTGACAGGGTCCTCCAAGACCTCCACTGCTTAAGAGGAGACTGAAAAACCCCTTCAAGTTAAAAAAAAAAAAAACAAACACGTTAAAAAACTCCCACCCTCCCCCTAGTCCCTTCAGAGAGGCAGGTCCTGCACCACACCACAAAAGCTTCTAGAGAAAACAGGCGGCTGCAGAGATGAAGTCAAGCTCAAAATTCCTTCTCAGCAAGAGGTTAATAGTCCTTACAGGCCCCTGGGAAGAAGTCTGTTAAGACAAGATGAGGATGAAAACTTTTCAAGAACATAAACAGTATTAGCACTAGAAACAAACTGATCTTATTTTTTGGAACTAATATAAGGACAAGATTAATTTTGAACCACAGGAGACCTGGCATGAAGTCTAATAATATCTGGACTTGGGGAAATTCAGAAGTCATGAGTATAAAAGCAATGGCCAAAGGGCCAACAAAAGGCTAAGGGAAAAAAATCACTAGAGTCAAAACTGCAAATAACTTCTTTCTAGCCTGTTCTAATGAGACAAACCAGCAACTGGGCTATACCACCTAAATATATTTTTACATAATACATGTATTTTGGTAGTAAAAACACATTCAGAAGGCTCTAGTTGTTCCATGGTAATCACATGTGCAAAACAAGAGATTGTTCATTAAAAAAACCCCAAAACAAACCCCACAACCAACAGAAAAAAACCCAAACCCATGACACATACAATCTCCAGACAGCATATACCATTACAAACATATAAACTCATGTTCCTGAAAGACTTGACAACAATATCCCATTTCTCTACTTACCTTCAAAGCAACTACATTTTCAGAAAACAGAATTGCAATATTACTTGAGATTTCAGAGCAAGAAGTTTCCAATTTTAAAAAATGCCACCACAAAATCTGCTATCATGAGGACACAACATTTCTAGGCTTACTTTGCTAACAGGATAGCTTAATAAATTGCATGTTGAATTTGTAAACTGTTTGTAACAGAAACTACCCATTCTCCCTTTCCCACAGAGACTGATTTCAACTTAGAAATGATTTATATTTTACTTGCCTCGTAAAAATACAGTTATACTACATCAGCGGACAAATAAATCTTTGCAAGGCTGTTTGTTTACTTGAGGAACAAAGCATATAAATTTGGGAGCAAGAAAAATAATTAGAACATAGAAGTTAAATATTTACTATGGCGGACTGGTTACACTCTTGCCAACACTTGTCAGTATTTCCATACACTGTGTTCAAGGTGATGAAAATACACCACTGGCAAAGAAAGCAGCACCAGGCTTGCCCAGTACCAAGATGCTGAAAGCCAGGAAGAAGAAAAAAAAAATTAATCTGACAAATGTCTGGTTGTACATCGGGTTTTTATTCCTTCTTACCTTTTCTAAAGATAACACTACCCATTAGAAACATAAAATATCTGCTCCGAACGCA
This sequence comes from Athene noctua, assembly GCF_965140245.1. Taxonomy (NCBI): domain Eukaryota; kingdom Metazoa; phylum Chordata; class Aves; order Strigiformes; family Strigidae; genus Athene; species Athene noctua. The sequence continues at coordinate 50,272,998 of NC_134042.1, read as the reverse complement.
TTTTTAATCCCTAATTTGGATGATGCTCCAGGGGAAGAGGGAAACCAGATGTAGCAACTTAAAGGCCTGTGATGCTCTTATTCAGTGAAAGATGACAGCATTGATATTCCCAATTTTCGAGTGTAATTACAGCATAATTCTTTAGAAAGAACCACAAAGATTTAGATACTTGAAGAGATATCCCAAATAAAAAGGCACTGTCAACTTATTTTTAAAAATAACTGCAACTAATATCTAACTTTATTTCCAGTACAGCAATTTCTAGATGGCCTGTCCTTCTTAAATTAATAAATGATCATAGAGGAACAGTATGAAGTCACCCCTTAAGCAAAACGGAACATCACAATTTACCTACATAAAGCACTTTAGCTTTTTCACTGCAATTTTCAACATTCTGATGCATGGTTGGCAAAATAAAGTATTCTCATAACACAGTAACTGAGCTGTGAAAAGCATCTTCGGGTGCAGATCATCCGTCAGCTGGTCTGACCTCAGAAACACCGACCGTGTACGGGGGTGGTTAAACAGTCATTTTACACCATCACTTTAGTGTAAATATAATTTTTTCCCCATCTTTAGCTATTTAACTACTATTCTCCTCTTGTATATTCTAGTTGAGGGGATGGGGAATTAAAGGAGATTGGCAATGGGCGGTGCAGACAGGGATCTGCATCCTGAAACAGCATCGAAGACAGTCCTAAGATCTACTGGCAAGTCTGCTTGGCGCAGACAGAAAAAAACACATCGATAATGGACACAAATGCTGCTGAGCTGATGCACAGTTGGTCGATAAATCGCAGACCAAACGCAGACCACCATCCCTCCCAGCATTTTCTGCAATCAGCTGTATGTAGCATGTAACGCACCTCAATGGCACGTGGTAGAAGGGACTGGTGGACTGATTGCTGGCTTCTGCTAATTACTGCACTGAGGGGTTTCTCCTGCTGGCATTTCCCCACCATGCCTCTCTTCTGCAGCATCTACTCTCACCTACGTTTCGTATTTTGTTTCTCCAACATCTTCACAGTCTCTGCTTTTCTACCCAAACGGACAAAATGTCCTTTCTCCAGTTAGTTGCTTCCTTTTATAGAGTCAAGAAGAAACTCAAATGTGTGTATGTTCACAGGTACAGAAACACCTAAATTTTAATCTTAAAAATGGATGGAAAATTAAGTATTATGATTTTATCCATCCATATAAAATGCCCTGTTTAAATTGAGATAAACCCTAAATGAGCTAGGCACAGCCTCTGCCCTACGATATGGAAGGAAAACACCACGGCTGGTGGGGAGATCACTGCGCACACGTCTTATTTTAACACTAACAGCTTCTAATTCTTCCCCAACTCTTTAACACGTCACTTTGCAGAGCTGAGAGCTGCTCTGGGCTCTGAACCCAGCACCCACAGGCTACCTTGCCCCACTTCAGCCTACCTGAGCCAGTAGTGGTTCTTGGAAAGGGCGTGACGTCAGAAGGATTCAAACAGGCCAGTAATTTTTCAATTAGGTCTTCAGAAGGTTTAAAAATAAAAATTAATTCATGAGCAACACAGGCCAGCGGAGCAAGTTTTGAGATTGTATTTTAAGTGAACAGATGCAGAGATACAATAAGAATAAACGGCGAAAAGCAAAGATACATACTACTTGAAAGAAAAAAAAAGGCCAAACCTTAAATTTGGAGACAGTGAAGCCGGCCAGAGTCATTTCTTTGTGAACCAGATGGTCACTGAAATGACATCAAAAAATTAGGGAGCGTAAAGAAGCCATAAATACTGGAAAGAAAGATGTCCTCAGCAGATTTTTTCAGGACTCAAGGAATGGTAGCACACCACTCATCTGAAAAGCCTGGCAGAAAGGGAATAGGTGAGGTAATTATAAAAGCAAATAACAGATTCAACAGCTTCTCTGGAGGAGATCAGATAACGCTTGTACTGTGCGAAGAGGGAAAGAGAGGTGAAAAAGTAGGGGAGAGCAGGAGAGGTGATGGAGAGGAGACAAAGAAATACTGCGCGAGGTGAGGTGGGTCAGGTGGGAAAAGACGTGGGAAATGGGATGAGAAAATGAGAGAAGCCCAGAGTGCCCAGCTCAGGTGGCACACACAGAGGCACGACCACCACAGCGAGGGGGATAAAGGCCCAAGAGCGAGGTGAATCGGCTCAGTTTGTTCTCTCCCTGTGACGAGTTACGCTGGCAAGCCTTTAGGCCAACGCAAATGCTAACTTCCACGCTCCCTTTTCACCACACAGGTAGGAAGTGTTTCTTCTGCTACTGCTGCCAAATTAAATTACACTGTTCCTACTACTTTTAAACACCTCAGATCTAAAAACTACCTTCATTTCACAACAGTGGCTGAGAAAGCTCTATTACCATTTGTCAACTGAAGATTCCACTGACAGTACTTAAGCTAAACAGTGTAAAAAAAAAAAAAAAAAGGGGGGTGGGGGTGGGGGGGGTGGTGGCATGAAAAAAATAGGATTTAAGTAAAAGGACCAGTCCCCTTTGGGTACAAATTTTATTTATGACAGTGAATATTTATGGAAGAACAAAAAAAGCCAGTCTACTTACTGGTCTAAAGCAAGTCCCCTTTAGTAAGGGACTAAACTCAACCTGGGAATAAAAAAGGTCTGGAGGAATTAGCCTATGGTTTACAGAAGGCTTGGTTGCATCCACTTCACAGGGACTTGCTGTTCCCTTCCACACTTCCAGTCACCTCTCAATGATGAGCACCGTGTTGTGAGGCAACAACCAGATCTGTGCTTCAAATTTGTCTGGATCTACCTATTTCACAGGTAATTAAGCATCACCAGCACTTCCCTTATTTCCCATTCTCCCAAGCCATTCGCATCTGCAGCAACTGCAGATCTGCAAATGTCTTCAGAGCTCAAATAAGTGTATTTATTTGAAGCTAAATGACCTAATAGATTTCAAAACTAAATATAACTATTTTAAAACATCACAACAAACAACTTTACAGCTGAAGTTACAATGCTTTCAGTAATAATGCATGCTAATGAAATTAGAATGCATTAAATAATAATCCGTTATAATGACACTAACGCACCAAATAATTCTAACCCAAGGGGGCCTGATCCTGCAATGGAAAATGTGCAGGCAAACTGTCCCCGACAGAGTCGTGAAAAAAATGAAGCAGCCCCTCCACATACCCTATTAATTATCCAAAGCCTAACCACGCAAGGGCTGTGTCATTACACATTAACTCCTGTACATTTTAAACTACAGAGAAGCACTGAATTAACGTAAACGTCAAAAATGTCCTCAAAACTGTCTTTTATATTTCTGTATGCAACATTTGCTAAGAATAAACCCTTTAGTCACGCTCTAGAAATTTGATGAGTAGTCCAGAGCAATAGGGGAATTGTTTTAGAAAATGCAAATAGTGTACAGTGCTATGATTACACCGACATGTGTAGCGCCTGCAGAAAGGGGAGTATTAACTGTTTGATGGTCTCTATTTGTAGATGATGGCAAAATTCAAAATAATACCTATGAGATGCTTGCGAATTTAATTTAGAAAAATCAAAGAACAAAGCAACTGTATACACAGCTCCGGTTTACAGAAATATATTTTTAACTTGCCGGTGGATTTGTAAGAGCACACACAAACGGTAACGCACACTATGGACACATAGGAATATTTTAGGGCAAATAAATCCTTCTATAGTTATATCCAACAACACATTATGTATTATTTTCAAAAATATACATAAGTTCTATGGAGTCACCCATTTAATTTTGAAAACCCATTCCAAATAATTGGGATAGAGGTTCATTCCAGGTAGAAAGGGAAGATGTTTGGCAGTCATGATCCTTTCAGTTACAATTCTAAAAAAAAGCTCTTATACAATGCCTACCCAGTACATTAAAATTGAGACCTTCAGGGGGTTGCTGAGAGTTACACACTCAGCTGCTACCACCGAGATTCATGCATGATTTTCTTAGGCTCCCCTCTAATGCCAGTCTAAGATTAATAGATATAACTTCAAAGGATTGCTATCAACCTGCAGAATCAATTCAGTTCTGGACAGTTTCATCTGGAAGAAAGTTGCCAGTCAGCAAGAACAAGCTTCGGCACGGGATCTGTGCTAGGAAGCCTAGTTACAAAATTCAAACGCCAGCTTTAGAAACAGATTTCATAATTTGACATCTTTCCCCACAAAGACGATCGGGCCAGAAACAGCTCAAAACCAACCAAACCGAAACAAACCCAAACAACAAACACCTGGAGAAATGGAAAAATGGGGAGAGAACAAACTCCCTAATACCACCTTCCCCTCCAGCACCCACCCACCCGCTGCAGGAGAAAAATCTCCCTCCAGGGAGGGTCCTGGTTTCACTGGAAAAGGGTCTGGCCAGACGTGAGGAGGGGGAGCAGGAAAGCCCCTCTCTCGCAGCCCTCCAGGACAGCACTGCCCCGTGGAGCACCAGCTTTCATGACGCTGCCAGTATCAACATCCCAAGGATTGAAACGCAACCAGCCGCGCCAGCGGGGCGTTTGAAATGCATGTGATTTCTGCTGGAACGGCCGCCTGCGTGCCTCGAGAATTATTCAAAGAGACATTGTGATCCTTTAATAAAGTCAGCTCCCAGATTAAAAGCCTTTATAAAGCTTAGGCTGTTTGAAGTGATTTACTTGCTACAAACAGCAGTTCAAGTAACTATAACCTCAGCGACTAGATAAAAATAGTTTTCTTCTGATTTACTTTGACAGGACTTTTATAACGAGTTTCATTATACTCACTTCCTACTTTGGCTTCCAGCACAGCAACAGAAGAAAGTTAAATGTTTTACAGTAAGGACACGCTGGTAAATCTACCAGCTGGAAGAGAGGCAATACATGAAACCGCTTTAAAATATTTTCAACTTACTAGATTCCAAGGTGCCAGTGGATATGGTGATATAAATATATAGAAAAACTATTTAAAAAAATCTGGTGTGTGATGTCTTGCTGTTTAGCTTTGTTTTTTTCCTAAAAATACTCACACTGGTAGGTACAACTTAGCACTCTCTATTCATCTTAAAGATGTGTGACCACTTAAATCCACACAGAATATTGTTCAAAAGACAGATTCTCATCTTTTTTTCACATATTAAAGAACTGATGTATTTTACCATTTTCTTCCCACTCATGATTTGTTAAGTGTCAACTGCAGAGAATTAAAGTAAACGCAAGGGTTTAAAAGTGACTTGGTAAAAAGAAGTGACCTTAAACTTGCTGAATGCATAATGAAAGAGACTGGAGCTCTTCGAATTTAAAGTTCAAGAACCGAGGAAATACCATCTGTTGTTAGTGACCTGTACCAGCTCATTATATCCAGCTCCACATCTTTCTCTATTTCAGAATTAAGATTACTCACACTTTAACATACACCAGGAAAACCAAGAACACTCTTCTCTTCTTCAAGAAGCATTCATTAAAGCGAAAAGCTTTCAAGAATGGGAAACAATACACTCTCTGCACTTGCAGCATAGGCTACTGTGATGAAAACCCAGTTTAGAAGTTCAGAAAACACTGTTCTAGCCATTTAACCAAAAAGTTTCTGAAGCTCAGACTTATCTTTAAATTTTCACCTCAAAAGCAACCTGCTTGAAAAGAACATGTCAAAGCTGGCTGACAGTGGACTTTTAAACCTCTTCAGAACAAAGAGCTTTAAAACTATTAGAACTATTTGAAACCTGTGTCAACTTTTTATAAATCCTGAAACTAACACAAAATCTGATGCTTTGGTGCACACTTTGGATTCAGTGCCACGCTTTTCAGCTCTCCTATAAATAACGGAAATGCTCTCATCTCATTATCAAAGTGAAAATGCAAGATGTAAACAAAACAACCCATAAATTTTCTAAAATGTTCTGGTCTAAAAATCCCCAGCATTCATATTAGGGCATGTGATCTTTTAGAGAATATATTAAAACTGACAGCGTCTCCCTAATAGCCTGACTGCAATAACTGGAACAATGATACAATTTTGTTTTGACTCACTGATACTGCGTGTTCATAAAAGAAATGCACATTACAGTAGGATTGCTTCATGCTAAAGGGTGGGTACTGCAGACAAGGAACTTTCCCAGGAAGAAAAAAAACCGTCTATAAGCAGCTACAAATTTTTACAAGCAGTCACTAATATCAGGACTTTATTTCCTCTAGCTCAGAAAGTCTAAGTTCCTGCTCCATTTCTTTTCACCAAAACCAAATGCACAGACAGTAAGAATTGGTAAGAGCTGCATGAATCGACCAACTCTTACTCTGTTTGTATCTTAGAATGATGAAAACACCTTTCAAGTTTTAAAGAAATCCTTTTGGTCAGACTGATACCGCTACACCTCATGTTTGGGTGGATGCTGGTTGGTGTCAAGGTGCTGTTTATGTCACCCTCCAGTGATCAGGAAAAGAGCAGCTCTTGGTGTTCTCTAAGCTTCCCGAGACACACTAGAAAGCAACTACTATAAGGAGGAGGAGATTCAAGAGTAAAGAATAGAAAATCCAGGATCCTTCAGACGGCGATTAGTGGTTTTTATGCCAGCCACAAGACTACTTAGCTGCCTTCAGTGGCTTTTAATACAAGTGACACAGGACCCAAACCAAATTCAAATCTTTGATTCTCTTTTTTTTTTTTTAATTAAAAAAAAGGAGAGAAAATCATTACCCCACACCATCACTATATGTATTATTGGTAAAAAAAAAAGGCAGAACACCACTCACACGAGTGCTGGCATCACTTGTACCACAGCACAGCCCAGCACCAGAGATGCCGACCAGGCCATTATGTTAACAACTATATAGTGGTATAGAACGGTCCTCAACCTTCGACATGGTAACACACAGCAGGACAACATCACTCCTCCCTCCATGCCCCACCAGCCTCAATTTAACCCGCTCCCTCCGCTATTAGGGGTGCTGATGGGCTGGGGACTACCCTGCTATGCGAAACACATCATAAAAGGATAAATTCCTCTCCCATGACAGGCTGAGAGGTTTCCCACAGAGTTTATCTCGTTTATGCAGCGGGCAGTCGTTTCTTTCTCTTAAGAAAACACAGGCTGACTTGCCCTGTGCCACAGCTGTTGACTCTCTCGCAGAAATCAAACCGACACACAACAGCCAGCGTGTCAGAAACACCTCGGGGGGGGGGGGGGGGGGTCAGCAAGGGAATCTGCTCCGGGGAAGGGGCCAGGAGGAGCTGCCTGCAGAAATGCCGAGGGGAAGGGATGGAAAATTGCCTTCGCAGAGCCCCTCTCAGAGGGGAACTGTTAATATTATCAGCGGCCTCGAAGCGAGCGGCCCAGTTAAGGCGGCAGAGACGGGACTTTTCTGGCGAGTGGTGGTGATGGGGTGGAGGAGGAGAAGCCGCCTCTGACAGGAGGAGGGGAGTCTGCTAAGCACACACCGTCACCTGGCAGCATCTCCGCGCAGAGCAGCGCCGAGGGCAAGACGGGACCACGGGCACCGTCTGGACGTGGGCCCGGGCAAGAGGGGGGGGGTCGGCAAGAGGATCCCCGGAGGCCCCTTCCAACCTCACCCCCCGGCGGGACGGGCGGAGGAGGTCCCGCAGGAGCCAGGCGGGCAGGGGCACCGTGCGGGCCAGCGGCCGGCCCGCCCGGGAACGCTGCCGGGGGTGCCGGAGGCCGCGGAACGGCCTGAGGCGCAGGTGCCGCCCGGCGCCCCCCACCTCGCCCCCCCCCCACCGGCGGCGGACTGACCTTGCGCAGGGCGGGCACGAAGAGCCCCCGCCATTTCGGGCCGGTCTCCTCGCCGAAAAACTCGTACGGTTGCGGCGGCGGCTGCATGGCGCCCGCCGGCGGCTCCTCCGCATCGGGGCCGCCCGCTTCGCCGCTCCCCGCCCGGCTACGGCGCCCGGGGCATGGAGCAGCGGGGAGGGGGAAGAGGAGGGGGCGCCGAGGGGAAGGAGAAGCCGGCGCTCGTCAGGGCCGGGCCGCGCTGGGGCTGTCGGCCGCCGCTGGCTCGCTCCTCACCCCCCCGCCCGGGCGGCCATCACATCCGGCGCGGGAGGGGCCGGGCTGCGGGGCCGCTCCGCCGTGCGCTGACGGGGCGGCGGGTGAGGCGCCCTCGGCCCCGCTCGCTGCGGGCCGCTGCCGCCGCCGCCGCCCTCCGTGCGCATGCGCGGCCGCCACCATGCTGCCCCTCCCCGCCCGCTGCCGCGGCGCCCCCTGCCGGCCACGGCGGGAGGAGAGCCCCCAGGGCCGCCGCCGGCAGGGCTGCGGGACCCCCCCCGCTCGGGGATGGGCGCTGCCCGCCCGTAGCATCGCCCTCTCCTGCCTGCGAGGCTGCCAAGGCGTGGAGCGACTCACCCCGCCACGTCTGACGGGTGCTGTGCGGGGCCTCCGGCTCCCTCATGCCTTCCCGCCTTCCCGCGAACAGCCTCGACCGGAACCACCGTGTGGGAGAAGGCACCAGCTCAGGTGCTCAGGAACCTGCCAGCAGCGGCCTTCCTGCCTCCAGGCAGTTTGTCTCCCTCCCCAGAGGCAGATTTCTTCCCTCCCCAGAGGCTGTTTTCCTCCACAAGCCGTTTTCCTCCCTCCCCACAGGCCATTTTCTTTCCTCCTCACAGGCAGTTTTCCTCCCTCCCCCAGCAAACGCTGGCTGTCACTGTTCTGTCCACCCCCTGAACAACCGCTCCAGCCAAACTTTCCCTTCCAATGGCAACATATTCAAATCTCACACCTTATATATTCCTCCGATCCCTTTCAAGACTTGTCTGCAAAGGGAGTGGATAAATCAGGAAAAAAAGTGCCTTTCTGTCAGCACAAGTGTGATCTTATGACAGGTTTCCCAGAGGAGACAAGCGCTTGCAAAGGCAGCGACAGCTTCTGCTCTGTGGCCTTAACTCTCCAGCCGCAGCAGAGCAGTTTCCAACAAAGTATTTATTTCTGTGAGAAGACACTTGTTCCTCAAACCCAAACTGCGAGCAAAAAGGAAAAGGTAAACCCCAAGTGCAACTTCAGAGTAACTGTAGTGAGATCCACGAACGTGCATTTTGGACAGCCAGGATGCCCGCTGTGATGTTCCAGGCTGGGTGAGCTCCTCAGCCAGCTCTCTACCCCCTCCTCACAGCCCCAGGATGCCACATCCCTCTCTTCTCCAGACAGCCTCAACTGCTCCAAGGTGTGGCAGTGGTGACCAGATGCAATGAAGGGCCCCGAAGGAGCTGGTTTTCCCAAGAGTGACCATCCAGTAAGTCCATGGCATGGGGCACTCTTATCATTTCTTCACAACATGTAAAAAAAATATATATATAATATGCCATACTCTCCCCAGAGTTTAGGGCTGACATAATTTGGGATTTATGGGACACTTTGGGCAAATAAAGCCTGTTTGTCCAAAGCTGTCCTAATGCATTTATTCAGAATGTCAAGAATCACCATTCCACCTGCCATTACAGGTCCAGGTCAGGCTTAATTAAGACTGGTTCTGTCCACTGCACACATACCGGTGTGAGAAAAAGCTGTGAAGTGTGATAAGCACTGATAAAATACAAGTACTTCAGGAAGACAAATTTGGTCACGTGCGTCCTCCACAAAATAAAGTAATTCCTATTACACAGAGCTATATCCTGCCTAATTCAGATGAGAATTAGCAAATACCAGTGAAACTTGTCTGTAAGTCAGGAGAAATACACAGGCTTTACAGCAACTAGAAAACCCCACTATTTTAATCATTTTAGATAATAATCATTTAGATAATAATCATCATAATAGAGAACACACAGTTATTAAGCTCTCCAAGTGAATGAGACCCTTTTGGAACATTTATTCATACATTTTCACACTTCATGGGCGACAAGATGTATGTTTGAAACCCATTATCATAGTTCTCTGAAGTTACTCCTTTGAAAAAGGTTTATAAGTTTATCTCTAAAAATATAAATATTTCACAGAATGCTACATAAAGATTCATAATTCAAAATCTTCAGTTAACCTCCACCCCAAAATAATCATCTCCTGAGAGTAAGAAGCACAGCAGGCTGCACAGTTAAATGTTCTGATTTAAGATTCACCGTACTATACGACTGCTTTACATTTTAATGTTCTTTATTCTGTTAATACATGTTAGGGCCACACCTCGTGTGGGAGGAAGTTGCTTTTGCAATCCTTTTGTAGTATTTACTGTTGATAGGCAACACTTCTGGTGGGGAGTGAAGATATGATTGTTGCCTTGTGAAGATACAACTTGTACACAGCCGTATGGCATTTTAGCATTTGGAATATCTGAGTCGCTGTCTATTGTGGGTAAGAATGACCAAAGCTTATCTCTGAAGGGCTTATTATTTGAATTTCCAGTTTGTACTTATACGGGAGTCACTCTTCTGGTAAAGTAGATGTCACCAGGGAAAAAAGAAAAAAAAAAAAAGACAGGTTAAGCCCTTTCTCTCTCAAAAGCAGCTCAGCTCTGTACAGTAAAAACATCAGCTAGCACGCCTGACCTCCTATGCTAAAGCACTCCCTTCATGCATGTCAAGAGCAGAGAAAGTAACTTTAAAAACAAAATGAGTATGGCAAATTGCCTGGTAGCAAACTACCCACAATTATCTGTATTACCCAACATCCTGTGAACATCTGCTTTAAAAGTATTCTCAAGTACTTTCTCCCTGGGGCCACATAATTCTTTTTTTTTGTAGCAATTATGCAGAACACACCGAGATTCTCAGTGAGCTCAGTACCAAACTTATTTAACATCTCTCTCTAGTTTAAAGCACGCTCTCCACATGGACTCTCTTCCAATATGAAAAACTTCAAATGTCAGTAAGAGTTTAGAAGTGTAACCAGCACTTTCTAAGCTCCCCTCTTGCCAGCCGTGGGGGAAGTGGGAAGCCTTCCTGACTCATTGCTGTTTGGGCTCCAAGGGAAGCAGTGTGCAACATGACTCAATTAAGACAGGTTTCTGTAGCTTCCCTCCTTTCACATTTGCTTTTACAAAGACCATTTCCACTGGATTGCTCAACATGCTGTGCAGAGATAAGCTCCTATTGCATTACCAGTATTCAAAGGGAAAAAAAAACCCAACACAGAACCACTGAAGTCGTTTCTGATCAGTGCTGACTTCCAAGATTTAAGCTAAATGAAAAATGACTGGTTACGTATACATTTTAATTTCCGTTGTATAAAAAAAAATAGAGACAGGGATCAGATAGACAGCATATCTGAACGGCATATCTAAATTGACTTGGAGTTGGTAATCCCTTGTTAGGCTTATTTTTCTGTGAAATACTCTACATTCATGCAGAAGGCTCTGAATATTGTTTTCAGTCTCCGACAAAGCCCTTAATTCCGTATCAGCAGAACCATTAAGCCAGGCTTATCCTTCTATCTCCATTACTTTAATGTAAGCTAGGGGGCTGTAGACTCCAAACGGATTTCAAGGGAGTCTGACAGAAAGCACACAGAGAACCACGCTTGTGGATTTTCAGAGGACCCACGGCCTTTCCAGAGGGTGAGGAGGGGACAGTGTTTCCCCCAGAGCCATGGGAAGCCCGTGTGGGCAGCCCCACCACAGAGGCTCTTCCTGCTCCACCTAAAGGCCTGCTACGGTCAGAGAGACCCTCCCGTTGTGCCGGGCACCAGCCCCTCAGCCGGCTGCTCCTGCTCGGGTGAACAATCCTTTTCTGCCAACAGGGCTGTTTGCTTCTTTCTTGCAGACAGCTGTACCACCCCAGGTCTTCCCTGGCACCGTAACTCTATTCCTGAAGCTGGGAAGTTGTGGGCTGGCAAAGCCAAACATTTCAACCGCTGGTTTTGCACTGTGCTGCTCTACCAGTGCAGATCTCGCAAGCAACATGTTGCCTGTTTTATCTTTGTCATTAAAGGCTGCAGACATTCAATGCATTCAATGCAGACAAGCTGCCACACAGACGAGAGGGGTAAACCCACACCACACCTGTCAGTCGTTCACAATTCAAATCTTCGCTTCGCTTCATCTGCAATCATTTTTGCGATGGCAAGGGAGGAGGTAGCGGCAGGAGAAGGAGCATTTCTGACGTGAAGAACTCTGCTTCCAATATCTCCACTGCCTCCATCAAATACAAAGTCATCTACCAAATTTCCGTCAGTGTCCAGTGCTTGAGCTCTCACTCCAGAGGGACCCCTGCAAAATAAAGGAGGAACTCACCATTAGAAACAAAATGTTTTCTGAAATCAGAAAACCGATTCTGTTCTGACCTTGTGAAGTTGCCCAGGGAAACAGTAGGGAAGGCAGGCTGTGGAGTCAAAGCCCAGACAGGCTTTTTTGGGGGAGCACAGGGAAGTTTGGCACTTGTGAGTCAGAGTGGGAGATGTCTCGCAGTCGTTACGGTAAAACGAGGGCAGGTGGCCAAGCAGAGGATCTCCTGCATCTTTCCTGGTTGTGAAGTTACTCTCCTCCCCACACATGCAAACATGCCTTCTCTTTTCAAAAAGGAAACCCTTTGTTCTGAAATAGCAAGCCCTGTCAAACATGAATTTCATGCCAATGGTATACTTATTGCCTGAGCTGGCAGTAAACTCCCTTTTACCACGCTCAAGCTTTTCTTAACTCTGGATTTCCTCCCTGCAAATGTTTGGACAGTTAAACCCACCTACATGTACCTAAATGCCTCATCTTTCCTCACAAGTCTCTTCAGTTCCTTAGTGTTTCTGAACTCCTTTGAATTAGTTTCTCTCTCCATAGAGTAAAAAAGATGAATACATTTTATTGAGAGGATTAAACTAAATCAATATTCATTCACTAGCAACTCACAGTCTGGCTTCTCCTCTGAATTTCATTAGTGGTTCTCTTGCTTTGTGAACTCAGATTACTGGCTCAGAATTCAGGCTACTGTACGTGTCACTAGGATAAAGGGACTTTTTTGTGAATATGTCACAACTGTGAATTTCAGCCTATGGAGAGTGTAGAAAGTCACACAAATACTCATCAAACTTGCCTATACACAAGCAAACACAATATAAAAGACCTTCCTGCAGAAAGTATCGAAACGCTTCAATGCTTTGGTAGCGTGTTTTGGTAGAGGGAGTAGCTACATTTGCTTCTGTTAAAAATAAGAGATTTAACAAGCCCCTGATGTTACAAACAAGAAAAGTTTTCTTTACCTGAGTACATCATTGATGGTGACCTCGGGGATGAACTTCTGAAGTTGTTTCACCTGTGCGCTAAGGAAACAGGCTCTGTACATTTCCCCCAGTCCATAGGACAAGTTTCTCAGCACCAGCTTCCATAACCCACTGTAGTGAGAAAAAAAAATAACTGCACTAAGACCACAGCTTGCACGATAAACGCAGCCATGTCAAACGAGTGCTAAGAAGGCAGCAAATGCAACTGCATGGCAAAAGTTCCCATTCCCAGCATCAATGATCTGATTAATGCTTCCTACTTGAGAATACATTTAGCCTTCCCTGCTGCAACAAACCTTGTTTACAGAGCCGTCGCGCTGCACTTAGTTCTTTCTCTGAGAATTAACTCTGAACTCCAGCCCTTCCTATGGCCAGGGCTTTTCTCTGGTCCAGTCAAACGGCAATGAAAACCCACATGCAGGAGGGAAGACAGACTTTTTTCCACAATCATTCTGAAAAAATCACCACACTCCTAAATCCCTCAGCTTTCAATCAATGAATCTTGCTATGTCTTTGCAAATCTTGTTTGCTTGCTTTGCTTCCCTCAAGTCTTCCAGTATAAAAATCTATAAATGACCAAGATGCTTTCACCTCTTTACTTTAATAAACTGCATTAAGTTGAGCTGCTTGCCAAAGAGCTATTTTCCAGTTCGCTGATCTGTCTTTTAGCCTTTCCTGGGATCCTCCCCAATATTGTCGCATTCTTTTTCAAGTCTAATTTCTAAAATTGAGCACTTGGTACCGATCTGTCCAGCCCCTCACAGAGAAGCAAGCTTTCTCTCAACTTCTACAGATATTCTGTTCATTTATGTTTGCCATTTTAGCAATGATTCCCAGTTCCTCTCATGCTTTTTCAGACAGTTTCCCAGCCTACATTCATGGCCCTTAATGTATTTCCTAGCACTTGGACATTTTCTAAATGTGTACTGATGGTGTGACAAAGTTTAACGCAGCAATTCAAACCACTCTATGTTCTCTCTTCCAAGCATCCTCTGCAGGTATTTTAATCACACTGTCTAGGTTGATTAAAATATTCCACTGTGCTGGACCAGAACCAACTCTGGAAGAGCTCCACTAGTAGCAACATGGCTCACCAGAACCTTCTGACGAGCAGCCACATTCTCAGACCAGCTGAGACATGTCTTGGTAGTTTATGAAAATTCAAATATTAGATTACATGAAGTCAAATGTCTTGGAGAAGTCCACCCTTATCAGCACAGCTGTCTTTAAACACACCAAAAACTTGGCAAAGGCAGGATTTTTGACAAGAACTTGCTTCCACAGAGTCACAAGTTGATATTTAAATAACTGCGTTCAGCAGACAAAGAGGCAAGATATTACCTGTATGTTACAGCGTCTAAAAAGTCTCCAGTGCTGAAGTCAAACAATCTGTAGCCCTCTCGCTTAAAGGCCAGTACTGCATTAGGACCAAGCCAGACACTGCCATCCATTCTGGGCGTAAAATGAAATCCCAGAAAAGGGAACCGAGGATTGGGAACCTAAAACGGGATATGACAGTTATTACAACTGTTACAAACCAGGTCAGAGAAACAGCCCTGCAACCACTCAAGTCAATCCAGGAAACATGGAAAACATCTGTGAGGAGAAAAGTACAGAGATTCACAGTTTATTTTTTGAGAGGGAATAAAACCAAAACACAGTAAAGGAGATGTCCTCCCAATGAATGGAAATAACTATTTTTAAATAGACAAGTGAAAAAGGAAGTAAATCTGCTGTTTTATTTGCAATCACCGCAACAAAATTTGAGTCATATAAACATACAACTGGCTCCCGCACTGTTTTTTCTGCTTGTTAATTGCGCAGTTAAAGCACGTAACTAATTTAAAACACGGAAGAACAGAGCAGGGCCAAGTAAAACTGCATCTTAGGTAAAAGCAAAACAAACAACAGGAAAAAAAAGTACACGTGATTTCTCAGGATATAAATCAACCCACAGCAAAACCAACGACACACTAATGCTATTCACCAGTAGTAATTATACAGCAATAAAATAGGTTATAAAATATTAGGAAAGCCGCATATTTCCTGTATTGCTCAAAACAGCATGCAGTTAGTTAGGAAACTTGATTAATGCTAACAGTAAATATCTGCAGTTTCTTTTTTTATTTGCGAATGGGATACAGTGTAATTGTGTGCCAAGGCTGCAACAGAAACAAGCTGTCTATACACAGATACAAGTACTAAAGAAGCACAACCTCTTCATGAGCTGCCACTTCAAGATCTGTAGCTATTTACAAAAGGTGACTACAGAGGCGACTGTTCTAGTCTGAAAATAAGCAAGTATTGGGCATTCCTCAACAAGTATTGTTCTGACTAAAAATTGCTTCAAGATATGTTCCTTTTCTGTATCGAGTGCACTGCTTTTCCCGTGAAAAATATGCTTTTAATACTTTCAAAGATTAGTGCAAGCAGTTCACAAACTACATTACATTTCTGGTCATGTACCACTAAGAGTCGCACAATTTTCTAATATTATTACAAAAAATTTCAAAGGGTACAAAGCTATGAAACAAGGCTGGAAGGTGTCCCCCCATCCCAGCCAGTTCCTCCCTCCCATCCCAAGACAGGATCCTGAATCCTTCCCAGGTGGGAAGAGGTCAAACACTTCAATGCCCAGGGTTCCAGTTTCCCGAGGGCAACTTGCTCACAGGCAAATCCAGGTTCCTATTCAGAAAGGCAGTATTTCAATGAATTTGTCATTCAGGGCAGGTAATTTTGTTAATTAACTGGCCTATGCTGGCCTAGGAATTCTCTCTCCTTGCTTGCTAGCTTCACTTTTGGTCTGGCATTGCTCCTCCTCATCACACTATTTGTCTATATTAGATGGTAGGAACCTTGTCCTTTTCCTCCCATGTCTATTTTTTGTCATACAAAGTAAAACTAATTCAAAGATGAGGTTGAGAGGCAAATATCTAAATCCGAGCTTTGGGTGTTAGCACACAAGATTAAACCCTGCACCTAAGCAATTAATAATTTACTGTTGTCCCTCGTTGACCTCTGAATCCTGCCTACAGATTTTATAACATAAAGAAAGAAGTCAGGCTTTTGTGGGCATGTGGCTATCATGCTAACTGTTTCACTCCTTCCCTATTAAAAAATTCCCCAAGAAACCAAAACCAAAACACAAACAAAAAAACCCAACTGGCAATAACTTCCCACATGGTACTTCTACCTGTTCCCCAAGAAATAACAAAAACAAGCTGTCCTGTCAGAAAGCAACCGAATCTACATCCACATGTTGTGCATCACTATCTGCAGGCTAACAAAAATAACCATGTAATATTGCCCTTATTTCTGCAGTTTCAGCAGTTCTTAGAGTACACTACGAAAGACAAACAAAAGAGTACATACCGGATAAATATTTCCTTTAACCATATAGCACTTTTCTGGTTTTAACACCAAATAATCTCCACGGAAGGGTACAATTCGTGGTTCAGGGCTGCAGCCACTGATCTCGGACAGGCGGTCTGAGTAAAGTCCTGCACAGGTCACAATGTGCTGACAGTAGATTTCTTCACCCTGTAGAAGAAAAATCAAACCAAAATGACACAAAAAGTCAACAGATCTACTGAAAAACCACCCATCACCTATAAGCCTTGAGGGGAAAAAAAAAAAAAAAAAAAAGTCAATACCAGAAAGCCACATTTTCAAAAGGAGGCAGAAACATTTAATCGTTTCATTAATTCTTTAGACTATTCTCCTTTGTTGCCTGGAGGAGAACTGTCCGAAAATGACAATTCATTGGGCAGGTAGGAGCGGAAGAATCTTTCTAGAAAAGGGAGAGGGGAGGGGAAGAAAAAAAATATAATTTAAAAACGCCTATGTTATTGATTCTCAGACTACCTTTAAGCTTATTGTCCAGGGCAGAGACTCAACGCATCAGCATCAAAGACTCTGCCCCTCCAAGGAAACCCAGCGTCTCCCTGGCCAGGGCTGTGGTAGGTGTGTGCTCCGTGGGGGGGCAACAGCACTGCAACACGTTCCCTTAAATAAAGCTGTTCAGAGATTTCGCCCCACGCACTGGCAGCGGTCATCCTACTGAACGGTAGTTTATCCTGAACACTACCCAAGTTCGTAGCACGCGGTTACAGAGAGCTTGTTAAACACCTTACCATCTTAAAAAAACACCTAACCATCTAAATAAATAAACCTTACCATCTAAATAAATAAACCTTACCATCTAAATAAATAAACCTTACCATCTAAATAAAAAAATCTTTACCATCTAAATAAATAAATACAATCACAAACTATTATCTAGCGAACTATATAGCTCACAGTATTTTTTTTCAAATACTATGGGGTTTTTCTTCAACTAAAAGTGTTTCCATAAAAATAATTAAAAAAAAAAAATCAGTATTTGGTGAGAGAATCTAACAGATTTTGGAAGCTACTTTTTAATGAAAGAACAGAAACAGAACAAGAAAGCGGCAGCACTAACTTTAAAAACTATTGGGGGGGAGTGAGGTGGGAGTTTTTTGTTTGTCTTTTTTTCCCCCTCCCAAAGACAAGTCCAGATAGTCTCTCCTGAAGGTGAAAAGATTACAACTACAGGGCCTGTCCAGCATTAACTGACTTGCAGGAACACCACCAGTATATGAACCCATTTTCCTAAATTATCTTGTGGCTTTCTGATGACAAAATGATTTTAAATGCCTCCTTATCATTTTTCTAGATGCTAGAGACCAAACGCAAACATGAAAATAGGTGTTTCTCACCAAATGAGTAAGTCATTAAAGGTGTCCTTGGGACAAACAAGCATAAGAATGTGCAAATAAAGAAGATAAGGGACATACACAGTTAAACCTAAGTTAGGCAGCAGAAAGAGAAAGTTATCCTTTCATTATTACTCCCAGTACACAGTAAAATCTGAACATGCTCATTGTTAAAATTGATTGCAGTTGTTTTATAAAAGCAGTCCTAGATGACAGTGACCATGTTACTAAACAGCAGCTTTTAAACTTTTTTTAGAGAGCTTATTAATCGACCAGACCTTCACAAAAATTCTTAACAAAAGGAGGAACAGCTTCCTATTAAGTAATTAAATCTTCAGCTTAGTTCTTACCTTTGAGTTCCTAACAATGACCGGGTACTTTAGTCCTGTGACAGAATTAGACAAGAGAAGGAATTAATAGAACATGTAACAGAAAACTGACAGAACAAGCAGCTTGTCATGATGAAGAATTTTTCCACATGAATTTCTTCAAGCTGTGGAGGAACTACTGTTGGACAGAACTGATGTTGCCAGACATAACTGTATTTATGAATTAACAAGGGGGGTTTATTCTTCCATATGTGTACCAGCACAGATCCAACCTGCCTTCCAGGATAAAGAAAAAGCACTAGCACAAGAATACACATACAATATTCAGCTAAATCTGACTTTAACAGGAGAGAACAACCTTCTTCCTCAATTTTACTATCACTTTCTTCCATCAGCTTTAAATGTTGCAGCTGAAGGGTGACCTTCCTGAAAAAAAAAAAAAAAAAAAAAGTGAGCTTGCTCAATACTCTCCCTAACATAATTTTGTGTTTTGTCTCATCCCTCTGAGACAGAAAGGTTCAGAAATGTCATTTCAGTTAAAGCGAACGTGTTTTGAACAAAATCTTTGGCAGGACTGGAGTAAATGGAGAATAAAACAACTGCCTTACCATCTTCACTTTCTGAAGAACTTTCTTTAGCCATCTCCATGTTTGTCACTTCAAAATCAGTCAAGATGGTCCCCCCTGCTTCCTGGAAGTCTTCAGCGTAGGACTGGGCCACTTGTTTATAATTCACAATGCCGGTATGTGGAGAATCAAGGGCCATCAGACCCTGTATTAAGATACAGGAGAACAGTGAAGGCTGTCTGTGGGCTCTGCTCTTCAGTACAGAGAATATTCCATCTGGAATAACGTGCCTTGCTGTTGAGAAGGGAGTAGTGCTGTCTCCCCATCCCTGGCTGCTTGCTCCTCGCCTCTCCACGTGTCAGCTCCAGCTTTCACATTTGCTGACGACTAAATGGCAAAAACTACTTATGATGGATTAAGTAATCGTGTAACTACACCATAAATGAGTCTTCCTGACCGAGCGCTTAACAATAGAAGAGGTTACCTAACCTTGGCTGTAGCTAAGTTGTCCTTATTTTTCACTCTGCAATTCCACCTGCCAGTGGTCACTATCACACTTTCAACTGCTGCCAACGCCCCCTGCGAGGCCGAAAGGCACCGTCTCAACACCTACTGCATGGCCCGGCAGAGAGAAAAGTCTCTTCTGAATTAGACAACAGCCTATACTTGTCCCAGCAGAAAGCAAAGTTCAAGTCCAGTGCATAGCTAGAAATTTTAATCTTTCTCAGAGATGTTTTTACTATCTTTATATCAAAAAGTCTCAGTTTCTCACATAATTTTTATCATGCTAGATGGCATCACAACATTTTCCTTGTTGCAGCTATAAAATAAGGATAGTAGGACTGCTTTATCTCAGAGAGATGCTGCAAGTGTAACTACACTAAAAAACTGTCAGCCACTCAGATACCACAACAGCAGGGACCACTGACACGCCCAGGACAGCCAGAACGGTCGGTAAAACTGTTTTTTTTACACAAACCCTTTCTCTCCACCTGATACACAGTGCAATGTTGATAACATCATTCAAGTTCCCCGTGCTTACGAGGAGAGGACTCAGTTCAGGAAGCCAAAGCAAATGAAGTAAAACCCATCTACTCATTTGCAGAAGTAAATGCTCAGCTGGATCTTGAACAGGCAAAGAATGTTTGAAGGAGTGGATACAAAATGTTTATGAGGAAAAAAAGATCAAACAGATTCCTCTCCAAAAAATTTTTGTCTCTACCTACAACTCATAAGCAACGAGTCACATAGCACAGCAATAGCAAGCTGCCAGATGAAACCGTTTGGGAAATTTATACCCAGTTTTTCCTTTCAACCAAAGATACACTAAACAACAACAAATCTGTATTCCATAAACTACTCACATTTCTCCTGCTGTGAAAATAAACAAGCTGAGAAGTGCTACATAACAATCACATGTGTAGGAAGCAAGCAGATTAAAATTGGCTTGATCTAAATCCACACTTACAGATGGGAAGGAATGTTCATTGCTGCACTATCAAGCTTTACTGTAAGTTAAATAATTTTAGTGGGCAGGAGCAGAATCATCTCAGCATAAACTCAGATATAGCAGCCCTAACCTGGGCAAAGGAAAATCTGCCCATCAACCACAAAAACATACAAACAAGCACCTGCAAGGAGAAGGGGAACTAATTAAAGATTTTTAAAAAAATCACTCATTGTCATTGGTGAGAGAACTGGAGGTTTTTTTATTTCTGAGCATCAGGGAGGACAGGACTGTGTAAAGCTGGGAAAAGGCTGAAGTTTGGACAATTTGTAGGCTCTGTCAATTTGCCTATAAATTCAGTCCTGCACAGGGACTAAGGGACTATAACGTCTCCTACTTCAGCTCAAATAACCGATCCCTTCCGTAGGCTGCAAGTGAAATGGATTACCTGCTCTCTAATTAGCGAATGCTGGCCCTTACGAACAGCCAGCACGGCCCGTGCAATTAGTGCAGCAGCAGCTCTTCACAGCTTCAGCACACGGGGAATGGATGAACGATGAACTGAGGAGCAAGAGGAGGAGAACGGGGCAGCGGGAGAAACCTAGGGTGAAGTTAACGTCACCAGGAAAGATTCTGCAGGATCACCTTGTGTTGTGTTACACCTGGTCTGAGCTGTATGTAATGGCAAATGCATGTGAAGGATTGGGCTGAGCTAGGAAGTTCCAGAAATAAATGGCTACATTTATTTTTGTTGACAATTATACTTCTGGGTTTTCAGGCTCTTTTGAACTTGTGAAGGATCAGGCTGAGTTAAAAAGTTCCAGACATAAGTGGACACATTTATTTCTGTTGACAATTATACTTCTTCTGGGTTTTCAGGCTCTTTTAAACTTGTCACCCATGCAAATTACCTCAAGGCCAGAAACATATTTATGTTAAATGAAAAAATAATGTCACCTGAGACCTTATACGCCAAATAAAAATAAGCAAATCCCTTACCCTGCAGAAGGGTTCTTTAGCTTTTATTTCTTTTGCTCCAATCAGTTTCAGATCTCGAACGTTGTTCTGCAGCCCCCTCTCATACAGAGCTTTGAGTCTTGGAATTTCATCTTGTTCAACGGCTACAATTAGCTTCAGAAAAGATAACAAGGCAGACCAGTGAGCAAAGCAGACAAAGCCAGTTCAGGTTTGGCATCAGGCCCAAGTTAACAAGCAAGCAATAGTGAACGAGTGAACAGCGAATTATAATTCAAGGGGTTTGTGCCATTAGTTGCACAAGGTTCCACAAATACCTGTTACTACTGAGAAAGCACTAATATACTAAGGAGAGTGAAAAACAAATGTTATACTGTAGTGTAATTTACTATCAATGGATAAAATTTGCTGAAAGTACCATGAGACTACAAATCTGAATGTAAAAAAAAATAATAATATGATTTTAAAGAGCCTCTGGGATGCTTCCAAAAATAAAACTGAACCCAAGATGTACAAATCTCAAACGTCTCAGTAAGTTCTGACGTGGTATCTAAACCGAATTGCGCCAGCTTCGCTTCACTTGACCATGTAGTCAGCTCACAACTATCACAAGAGATTTATCCAGGCTATGAATTACCTGTGCCAGGTTGGCACAGACCATGCTACTTCCAGGCCTAACTCAGGTCTGGCAACACAAAAGACACTGAGTTCTCCAAGCCCAGGGCTGCTTTATGTAAAACGAGCTGTAAAGCCTCATCATCATCTTCCCTTGGAGTAAACACTGCTGGGGAAGATGATGTAGAAGTAGCCAAATTCAGTGTCAGCAAAGAACTAGCGATGCTGCTGGGTCAAGCTCAAAACCGACCCCTACAGAGTGTCTCGGTGCTTTTTGCCAAGAGGAGGCTGGTCACGGCAGGTGTACTGCTGCACAAATCCACAGTGCCATCTTGTGACCAGCGCTGCAGCGGAGGGAGCCCAGCCGGGCCAGGACAAGCAGCACCCACCTTGGGGCAGCACCCACCAACGCTGCCCCAGCCAGGGATCTCTGTTCTGCACCCCGAGGTGGTGCAGACCCGCACCCAGCTGCCAGCGGGCCGGGAAGTGGCGCTTCTCACATCAGAACGGGTCAGCTTTTAAGAGAAAGGGTTGTGCTGTCCAAGGTGTTTCTCACTGGGATGGCGAGAAAGCTGGGTGATGAAGTGACCCAGAGTGGTTCAGACAGGAGCTGAGCGTAAAGAACTGCAGAGGGACCTTTGGGTTAATGAGCAGCTACAAAATGTCAGGTGAAAATCAGTGCAGATGAATGTGAAATGATGATCACAGACAAAATGATGGAATCCAAGTCTAAAGTTATCACTCAGGACCCAGATCTTGGGGTTAGGATAGATGATCCTATGGAAACATCGGCTCAATGCCTAGTGACAGCTGAAAAGCTCTAAATACATGTTAGGAACAACTCGGAAAAGGATGCGGGATAACAGAGGGAACTCTACTATTTCACTGCAGAAATCCAGGGTCTGACCACACCTTGAATGCTGGGTGAAGTCGTGGTCCTTGTATCAAAGACGCATTAAACTAGAAACAGTGCAGAGAAAGAAGTCAGGGTGGAGAGAGTCATGAAAAAGCTTCTCAAAGAGAAATGACTGAGCAGAATTTAAGACTCACCAGCTGGATGGAATGACTTTGGGGGAGGAGGGGATAGAATACAATTACGTGCAACTTGGAGAGCGTGAGCACAGATCAGCTGTCACCACTTCTTCCAAGACAGGGGCTAAGGGCCACTGGATGAAGCTTGTAGGAGCCAGTTTCAAAACGATGTAACTTCATGCAGTGGGTTGTTGATCTCTGGAACTGCCCATCAGAGTATACTCTGATGCAAAAGCTTTTAATTGAAAAACATTTGGAAGAGAAATCCACTGAGAGTCACCACAGACAAAACAGATCAGGCTCAGAAAACAACCTGAGCTGAAAACAGTTGGAAGCTGGAAGAATTAATCATTTGCTTGTCCTGTTCTCATTCCTTCCTGGGTCTCTGTTTAAAGACACTTCCAGAAACAAGACACAGGGTTGGGTAGACCCCAGGCTGAATCAGTACAGCCAATCCCCCCGTCCTCAGAGTTTCAGGTTCTGTTAGGTGGAGGTAACAGGGCATAAATCCACGTAAGCAGGTCACATCTGGAGCTGTTTTCAAGTTACTGTGTCTCTTCAGAGCCTGCTCTGCCAAGAAGCATGGTGTGCACGTACTGAGAGTGTTCCCTGGAGCTACACAGGTGCCCCTCCACTGGCCTGGCTCCCACCACTACCTGAGATATTTCAGCTCAGCTCACAGCTAAGGAGGATTATTATTTAGGCCCAGAAAAGAAACTGATTTGAGTTGCTGGAAAGATAAAGGCAAAAAGGCACATTCATCCTGAAGGCAAAGTTGCAGAAACTCATCTCTTGGGATGAGGCGATTCCAGCAGGGACAGGGAAGGGATCTGAGCCCTGTACTCGGCACTGGGGAGGCCGCCCCTCGATTCCTGGGTTCAGTGTTGGGCCCCTCACCCCAAAAAGGCCATTGAATGACTCGAGCGTGGCCAGAGAAGGGCAACGGAGCTGGGGCAGGGTCTGGAGCACAGGTCTGCTGGGGAGCGGCTGGGGGAACTGGGGGGGTTCAGTCTGGAGAAGAGGAGGCTGAGGGGAGACCTCCTGGCCCTCTGCAACTCCCTGCCAGGAGGGGGCAGAGAGGGGGGATGAGTCTCTGGAGCCAAGGAGCCAGCGCCAGGCCCCGAGGGAATGGCCTCAAGCTGCCCAGGGCAGGGTCAGGCTGGCTCTGAGGAAGGATTTCTGTGCAGAAGGGGCTGTTGGGCGTTGGAATGGGCTGCCCAGGGCAGGGGGGAGTCCCCGGGATCCCTGGAGGGGTTGAAGAGTCGGGCTGAGCCAGCGCTGAGGGATCTGGGGGAGTTGGGAACGGTCAGGGTGAGGTTCATGGTTGGGCTTGAGGAGCTGCAAGGGCTTTTCCAACCGAGATGATTCTGTGATTTTGTGAGAAATACCACAACCAGACCTACGCTATACATTATAACATACATTATACAGTCTGTTTCCAAAGGCAAAGTAAGACCAGAGAGCAGTTCCTCTACCTTCCCACACCGTTTATACGGTATTCCCTTCTGGTCACAGTACTCGTAGCAGAGGGCTGCACCCTGCACACACAGCTTAGCTTTCAGAGAACCAGGTTTGTAGTAAATTCCGCTGTGAATCACACCACTGTTATGTCCACTCTGGTGATGAGCTAAACAGAAAGAAAAATACAGTATTAAATACACATTCCCATGATTGGTTCATACCTTCATTACTTCAGCTGTCAGAAGAGCAATTTGAGGTCCTGCCCTAAAGCAGCATTACAAGAGATGCTCAAATAAGATAAGTGCACAGCAAACATGATTCCTCCCTTGGTCTCAAAAGGCCAGAAAAATACTGACACAGCAAGACCTAGTTAATAATAAACCATCACAGCTTGCAATGTGCTCAATCAACACAATAAAAAAAAAAATCACAAGTTTTCCCTCCATGAGCTATAAAGGCAGGTCAATCAATTCAAATTTTCTACATGTCAAAACTAATTTTAAGAAATTCAGTTTTTAAAATGAAATGCATCCTTAAAGGCCTCATCTAACACAATGTCTGTGCAATCTTCAGTTTCTTTAGGTGTGCTGGCAGGCCTGGTAGGCTTTTCGGGTATTTGTGAACTGGATTAGGTGGCTATTTCCTCTGTGTAACTAAGTAAAATACAGGTGAAAAATATTACAAACATTTTTACTGAATCAATTTAGGCTGGTTCTCTCTCTTAAGGCATTGACCTCCAAAGGTCATTCCTGCTTCGCACTCACATAACTGTTAAGGACTTCATGATGTCCCATCTTGGGGATAAAAAGCCATTTTGTATCATACATGTAACATCTCAAGAGCAATGTATAGCCTGGCACATGGAGTAACTGAAGGAGCTTGGGCTCACAGGTCTCATTCTGAGTTAGCGCTGACCTGATCCCTCGGGGTTGCTCCCACCTACCCTGAGTGACTGTATCTGCATAAGCACTTGATGTGAAAAGACTGCTCACGATGAACTCGTACCCGGGTGAGCCAGAAAAACTTTCAGTGAAGCAATAGGGCTCACACTTTCTTATTTCAAAGCCAGGACAGATGCCCAGGTGCAGCATGCCTCCAGATTTGCTGTGTAAGCAGGCCACGCTGGGAGCTGTGCCATTTCTCTCCAGCTAATGCTGGGTCAGGAACCAGTGACACCTTCCCCGTTAGCCCTCTTTGCTTTCGACCACCTTGCACAGCACGTACAGGGATACCCCCAAACACGGGGCTAATGACTGTGGTTTACAGTTCTGGCAGCTAACAGGCAGATGTAGCCTTTGCCCAAACCAGCAGCACCCAGACATTTTTAAGCAACTCTACCTCCTGACCTTCTCTCTCTCCCCACCAACCCTCACTGAGTTTCACTCTCCTCTTTGTGCCCCACCAAAACGCCGTCCCGGTGCCATTCCTCTGCTCACCCTCTGTGCCTCCCGCTCATGCAGCACCGAACAGGACCTGCCCTTTGCCCCTCTGCAACCCGCACTGCTCCTCCCTGGAGTCGTGCACCCTCCTTGTCCCGTTCCCCAAAATCCCTGCTGCTGCTGGAGCCCCGGGTCAGCGGGATCTGCTGCTTTCAAAGGATGAAGCGGCAACGTTCAGTCTTTCTCACTTCAGTCCTGACCTGAAGTGCCAGCAGAGAGGCACAGACTGATGACAGCTCTGCTCCTCCACTGAAGGATGTTTTCTTGAGCGAAGGGAGGAAGAAATTCCCTTCAGGGCTAAGTGAGCAGTGCCTAGAAATGAAGATGCTCTCCCCGGGGTGGAATCCATCACCCACTTCAGCGACAAGGGCAGATTCTCGCTGCTCGCCCACCCAAAAGCAGAGCTTCCCTTCACGTGTGCGTTCATGAAATACTGAAGTTTTGGCGAATGTGTGCTTGAGGAAAGCTTTCTGCCAGACTGACACCGCTTAACCGCAGACACACGGGGGAGGAAGCCACCCCGGCACCATACCTAGCTCCTTCTCCTTCTCCAGCACGGCGAAGGCGAGCGAGGGGTGCCGGCGGACGAGCTCCCGGGCGGAGGCCAGCCCCACGATTCCCGCGCCCACCACCGCCACGTCGAAAGTGCTGCACAGAGACAGACAGGGGCCGTCAGCTCAGCCCGGGCAGCGCCTGGCCCGCCCGCCCGCCCGCCGTGAGGGAAGCAATGAGGGGGAGCGCGGGCAGGGCCCGAGGCAGCCCCGCCGAGGAGGAGGAGGAGGCGGCGAGGCTCAGGCAGGGCCTTCCCCCCGCTCCCGCCCCGCGGCCTCACCTGCGCTGGCGGCGCTGGGCCCACCTCAGCGCCGCGGCCCCGCCGCCCGCCCGCGGCCGCCGCAGCAGCCCCGCCGCCGCCATCTTAGGGGCGGCGATACCCACCGCGCCGGGCTCCTCCTCGGCGGCGGCGGCGGTGAGGGAGGGATGGGCCGGGCCGGGCCGGCCTCCGCGCACGGTTCGTCCCCTTGGCCCTTGGAGACAGCCCGGCGGGAGGGGATCCCGGGAGGCCGAGCCCTGAGGCGGCGGCGGGGCCTCCCCTGAGGGCGCCGATTCCCGCGGTTTCCCTGACAGGGCTGCGTTAGGCCTTGGGCCGGGCCGCCCGTCCTGCTGCCTCGGGAACAAATAACGGCTCCGCTTCCCCCTCTCTCCTTTTCTTCAAGAACACGATGCTTTTGGGAAAAGTTGTGCTGCCGGCGTGCCGCCTAAGCAAGCTGCCGCCGCCGGGCGCCCGCAGACCCTTCTGGGGATGGCTGAATGCCGTGTTCAACAAGTAAGAGGGGTGGGGTGGGCACAAGTCGACTAAGGGGGCCCACGTACCCCCTGCGCGGTTTGGGAAGCGGGGAGCATTCAGTCCCAGGGCTGGAGAGAACATTTGCTATTATCAGTGCACTTTTTTTTTTTTCCCCCAGATTGCATCTTGGGGTCGTTCCTCACCAGTTCCCTGGTACAAAGCCGTGGCCTAGCCAAGCCGGCTGTGTGGATTCTCTCCCTAAATACTGGTCCCTAAATTTGACCCCCAAATGCATTTCAACCGCTAGCACAACCATGCCCCTTCGTTGAGAAAGGCATCTAACCAACCCATCGTTTACAATGTGATCCAGCCGCACGAGTGTTTCTACTTTTAGAAGGATAAAGCCTTTTTCTGAAACTCTTTCTCTGCCCATAATTTTGCCAGTAACTCATAGTTTTACTTATGTCTTCTAGCTCTGGGGAAACACTTGCATGGTGCAGCTGCAACAGGGCAGGATGCTCAACCACACTCTTCCAGGAGGCTCTTCCAAGTCTCTGCTTCTGTTTTCAGCATTCCGCACCAGGCTAAGAAAGATACCCTTTTCCTGAATGGACCCGAGGATTTTAGCTAATTGCTGAAGTGAGCCTTTTTGAAAAATTGTAATTGCTGAGGAAAAAAGGCTTCAGGAATGACATAAATGTGACAGGCAATAAGAGGTTTCTATATAAGCAAAATATGTTTGGGAGACAAATTATTGTAAAGGCTTATTCTGGGTAGAGCAAGGCGTATTTTATCTCTCTTTACAGACATGGAAGGAAACATGTCAAGCTGCATTTGTATTCTTGTTTTAGCAAAAGCATCTGCCATATAGAATAAGTTAGAAACCCCCTCATGCCAGAATGATTAAGAGCCAGCACGATCCAAATAATTCCAGTAAATCATATTTCTGACATCTTACTGTGAACATAACCAGGTATTTGTTGCGCAGTGCTACTGTCATTGAGACCATAAATCTGCCACCTTACAGAACCCCTGTGAATGCTCTTTCTGTCTTGGCAGAGTGGACTATGAACGTATAGAAGCCGTTGGCCCTGACAGGGCGGCCTCCGAGTGGCTGTTGCGCTGCGGCGCGCTGGTGCGCTACCGAGGCTATCAGAAATGGCAGCAGGACTACAACGGTCTCCCAACGGGGCCCTTGGGGAAATACAAGATTGAAGCGATTAACGCCACCGAATCCTGCATCATGTACAGAGGATTTGACTATCTGGGTAATGTAGACACAGCTGTGCAAAGATTATACGGAATGGCCTTAGTTCTTTCATTTGCATCAAAATAAAAACAACGAGGTCGTTTTCTCATTCCTTAGTAAGATACAGATAAATCAAAAATTTTCTTTTTTCCCCTTAAAATCGCTCTACAAATATTCAGCAGTTCTTAAGGTTTTGCTGGAGGTGTGGTGTGAAGTGGAAGGATATTGAGAACTTCATCAGCCCTTACCTGGAGTGACCGTAGCACTAAGGAAAGTGCAACAGAAATTTGCTGTCTCACTGAGTTCATAGTTAAGTAGTTGGTAGCAAAAAGCACAGCTTTAAATATTCTTTTTGCTTCTACATCAAGTCATGTTTTAGTGTCTGTGAAGTCATAGTGCTACTTGTTCTCCAAACATTTATGATGTCTTCAAAGACCAAAAAAATGTAAGCTGTCAGTTTCTGACCAAAAAAGAGAATAAAAGTGTCTCAGATCTCCTTTAAGTAGCAAAAACCAAAACGGGGAACAGACCATGTTATTTTTTCATTGGTAGGGGACCTTGAATTTCCTGCATTGGTATGTGCCTACATCAGAGTCATTGTTTATCACCCAAACTTGTAGAGTTTTTTTGTTACTTACTCCTGTCAAAGCTCTTGGAATCTTACCAAAAGGATCTGAACCCTGGGGTTTGCATAGATGTGAAGCACCACAAAGGGACTTTGGAGCTTCATTGTGTTTGTGGCCCCACTGTCTAAAGGAGCATCTTGCTGCGTGGTTTTGGAGGCAGTTTCTACATGGAGAACTTGACAACCGGTACAGGTTGTTCTGGCATTCTGAAGCAAATACTCAATTTTTGTCTTTCCAGATGGTCTCGAACATGTTACAGAAATCAAGCTGCAGAAGTGTATTTACATACAGGACGCGTGTCTGCAGAGGCTCAGCGAGACGAAGAATCTGCAGAAGAGTCTCCTCCAGCTGCGGATCATTTCCTGTGGGAACGTCACAGATAAAGGCATCATCGCGCTTCACAGGCTGACGTACGTGAGCTGCTAAGCTCTCCTTGCTTCCCACCACAGTTTTGGGGTTACGCTGAGTGGAAGGGCCGAAGGCTGAATGTTTCTGGGCCCTGTCAGAGGCACGTGGGGCTGTGGGATGGCTGGCTGGGGGGGGCTGACCAGGATGGCAGCCTGGCAGGGGTGGCACTGCCGCTGCAGGAAATGTTTCTTCAGGTGTGGTTGAAGACGCTTGTGGGTAGCTCTGAAAAGATGATTAACACCTTTTAAAGCTGGCGTCAGGGGGCTGGGGGCTGAGAAGGCCGGAATATCCGCTGCGGTACGGGCATCCATGGCTGAGCTCCTGCCCGCAGCGCCCAGCACAGCGTCTCCCAAGGAACTTGTGCAGCGTTTGTCATGGGTGAAAATAGTAACACAGTAATGGTTTAGTGACAAATCACGATCTATTAATGACTAGCAGTATTTGATCATTAATCAGTTTAAAGATTTACAAAATAATTCAGTAAAAGATGTTATAATTAAAGTAGCAACCTAACTACAGATTTGAAAATGACAAGATTGAGAACGGTCCGTATGAGGTTCATGGTTGGACTGGAGGATCTTGAAGGTCTTTTCCAACTGAGATGATTCTGTGATTCTGTGAAGAATTAGGATATAAAGTACCCTAAATCAATATATATGTGTATATTCATAAACACAAGACATACAAACTCAAAGACAGATGAAAGTATTTGGATCCAGTGAAATACGTGTGTCCCCACACTCATGAAAGTAACTGTGTATGCCCAAACACATTGGTAAGGAGAGAGGGGGTGAAAGAGAAGCCAGCTCAAAGTTAAAATTTCCCTCTCCCCGAGTTTAAATACAACGCCTCAGCATTCCTCATGGGCAATAACTGAGACTCGAGGGGGTCAGCTTGGCCCCAGGCTCCCGTTGGCCCTGTCAGCACTCGGTACCTCGAGAAGTTGGGACCCGAGAGGGTCCCAGCCTAGGGGAGATGCTGGTCCCAGGCCGCTGTGGTCCAGGAGAGCTCCAAGGGTCCAACCTGGGGCTGCTGTTTATAAGTTCCAAGATAATTGACTTTCCTCGGGTAATTTTCACTCTGGCCCAGCTCCAACAAGGGGCGCCACAGCGCTCCGTTCGCTGCCGTTAACGGTCCTTCTCTCCCCAGGTCAGGGTGAGGGTTAGTACCTCACCCAGCACCAGCAAGGAGAGGGTTGGGGGGAGGAATTGCACCACCGCAGCGTCAGCTGCACAGATCAGAGCAGGACGTGTGCTCCCTGCCCACGCACAACCACTGCAAGAGGGGTGAGTGGGGGCAGCTCCTGTCGCGCTGGCGCACGACAGGGTTTTGCTTGAGAACAAGCGACGATCACTTTGGTTTCTGCTCCTGCCCCGCTACAGCTGCTTCTCAGGACAGGATCTGACAGGAGCCCCTTAACTTTTATTGTCCCATCGCCGTGGCCTGAAGGCTCTTGGGGCGGGTCTGGGCACCGTCCACAGGCGCTTTGATGAACTGTTGGGTGTCACACGGAGTTACCGATGTCTGCAGACGGGTGACGCAGGTTTCACCCCACAGAAAGTTACTGCTCAGGACTTTCTGTATTAGTCTGTTATCTACACTATGCTAACTTGTGCTGAATTGCTGTTACTACATACTATTCAATAGAAAGGAAACTGCACGATGCGGGGGGTCCAGGATCTCTTTGAGCTGTGTAGAACTGAGCTTACAGTGAGCTAAAAGCTTTAAGTGCCCACTTCAGAAAAAAACTTCCATTAGGACCAGTAACCTTTTAAAATAAAATAACTATGGTAGAGTAATCCTTTGTCTAATTCCTGTGTCAACAGTTTAATAGGAGTTGCTGACTTTTCCTTTTTAAATATTTATAGGAACCTTGAATATTTGTATCTGAGTGACCTTCCCGGAATAAGAGAGAAGGAAACCACTGTTCGTGTCCTTCAGCAGGCACTGCCAAACCTGGAGCTGGAGCTGGATCTAGAATAAACACAACTGCACGTAACTGAGATGTATTTGATTTCATATCAAGTTAAGTTGCAGACGCTACTGTATTTCCAGGTATGGAAATAAGCCCAGATATCCCAGTCCAGCCTTAAAAGCTGGATGCAAACTCGTATGCGATTAAGTTTTATTAAGCTTCATCTATATGGTGAATCAACAACAGAGAGAGGGTTGGCTTCTGTGCGTAGTCATTTTTTCCCTGTTTTTATAGGAAGCTGTTAATACATCAGAAGTTTTCAAATATCTTATAGCACGGAAATGCTTGTGCAAAACGACAGCGGGAGGAGCCGGGGCTGTGACCCAGCGGTGCTGTACGCTTGTGTCACACGTCATCGATGCTTCGGGAGCAAAAGCTGTTCGCACTCCGAGGATCTCGCCCAGTCAGTGGGTGAGGATTTAATAAAATAACTTGTGGGCTTTGTTTCTGTTCTTCTTTCAGTGGAGCCATCCGCAGGCAGCCTGAGCTCCCTAAGTGCTGAGCCGAGGAGCTGAGCATCGCTCGGGTGGTGGAGCAGCCGGTCTCTT
This sequence comes from Athene noctua, assembly GCF_965140245.1. Lineage (NCBI taxonomy): Eukaryota > Metazoa > Chordata > Aves > Strigiformes > Strigidae > Athene > Athene noctua. The sequence goes on along the minus strand of NC_134042.1, from coordinate 50,241,189 downwards.
AGATGGGCCCTTGCGTGCGTTTCTGCTGTACGCTGGCACGGGCTGAATTAGTTCCGTGCACCGCTCTGGGTGTGGCTGTATCACTCCTAAATAAGAGTGATTCATCCTCAGGAAGAATATGGCATTTTTAGTCAGGTTCCTAGCTTAGGGCGCAGGGGAGAGGAAGGCAGTAGGCAGCGGCTCCCTGAAAGCAGATTTGGGGGTAATGCCTCGGATGCAGCTACCGCTGTGTGACAGTCTCCTCTCCTGTCCCCAGTGGCTGGCTCATCCTCTGCAGGAAGCGATAACGTAGCTGCAGCATGGGGCTGATTCTTCTTGGTATTTTCTCACAGAGAGTGGCAGGGATGGTGTCCAGAAATGGAATTCCCTGCCTGGCTCCCTCCTGTGTCCAGAGCTGCAGCACCTACACAGCATTAGGGGCCTGAAATGGCCCTTGGGCAAATGCCAAAGCTGTCTGAGAGAAACCAAAACTACCTACGGACTCCATGCTGGGGATGAAATATATCCAATTATAACGGGAAATAAAAGGTAGACATGTGAGGATACGGCACCTGTCCCGCTGAAATTGCTGTTGTTGAACACACAACAGCGCTGGGAAAAGAAAATGTTTCTGCTCTAGGTTTTAGGTTGAAAGAGGATGTTCCTTGCCCAGGAGGAAAACTTTAAAACACATCCAGGAAATTGGAAAAACAAGCTACGTTTCTTTTATTCCAAATCAACACAATATTATATCCTGAGATTACACAAACCCCAAGAATCAGTCTAATACATATGCTTAGGTAGATTTCCTGCCTGCGTCTGGCCAATGTTATAAATTCTATTAATGACTTATTTTTGATAAAACCAAGTTTTGTAACACCACAGTCAAGTGACTTCACTAGCGACAGAAACAGTAAATAAAAATCACAATACAAGGAAGAAACAGGCAGGAGAGCTGAAAAGCCTCAATACCAGGTTTTATTATTAAAATGTTCTCCTGGTAATTGCCTGCTGAGCCTTCCGTTAGGCCACTGCTGGGACTGTTAATACCGGGTGAGCTATAAAGGCAGACGGATCCTTAAGGCAGCGCCGTTTCAGCAGGTTTGTAACTAACGGGAGCAGTTGGGCGGCCTCTCCTCAGGCTCTGCTCCACAAACACACACGGCCGTCTGTCCGTCTGTCTGCCTGCTGCTTGCACCAGCACCATGCAGGATCAGTGACTTAGCCCCAGCCTAAAGCACTGCTCCTGTCTGCACCCAGCAGGCCCCTGATTGATTTGGCAAGGTTGCAGTTCTGCCAAGTCTGAAATACAGGTGAGAGATGGGCGAGTTTTTAAATTCACACTGTCAACATGGGGTTGCGGTTAATCCTGAACCAATATACAATCACAAATTAAAGCAAACCAAATGGATTTTCCTTTGTACACAGAACACTAACACAAACTGGGGAGTTCTCAGTGCATCACTGTGCTTCCATCCCTGAAGTACGTTACTTCACAGACCACTTTTGTATCAGTCACAACAGGTATTAATTTAGATTCCCACCCTGTACCCTCCTTTTATAAAAATTCTGCGTGACTTGAACTTTGAGCAATAAGTAGTTTTTAATCTGCCAACCGGTTAGATGTTGGGGAAATGGTAGCTCAGTTTCCTTGTTTTGCAGCAGTACTTCTTGCTGTCCAGAGCTGGCAGAACGTTGCAGCTGGTTAACTGAGGCAGGTGCTGTAAGGAAAGGAAGTTACAGAGCGCATGTTATTTGTTTGAAAACAGAACAAAGCATTTTGCTCGTCAAATGGAACATAAGCTGTAAAACTACTCGTGCTGTAACCCTGTATTGTTCCAACTAAGAGTCACGGATCTGGTGTTCTACAACTGGACTGCAACCAGAACAGCTCATAATGGTATTTCTTCCAGTCATCCAGGACAAGAAAAATAGTTAGGTTGCAGAAACGGAAGAGGCAAGGCAGTTTGATCCTGCAGCAGTTCTCCAATTCCCTGCACGTTCCCAGCTCCGAGAGCTGCCGCGGGGAATGTGGCTGACGGGAGGAAGGAGCTGCTGAATGATTCTCACCCTCAGGCCGGGTTGGGAGACTTGGGCCGGAGTCTGGAAAGACTGACAGGGCAGGGACATGTTCGCTTGGCAACTGCAGCGGCAGAAACACCCAGCGACATCTGGAACTGAGTGAGGGATCCCATCCCGCCGGCGCTTACAAACGCAACAGGGTGTTTCTGCCACCTCTGTAATTTGGGATTTAAAAGCACTGAAAAGATCCCAGAGAACTCCAAATGAAACCAGCCGTGCAAGCCCGTCCTGTTGTGTCAGGAACGCCCGGCCCTGGGTAAACCCCATCTCCCCCGGTGCTGCAGTGGAGCTGCGATGCAGAATTCACTTTGCACCAAGTTCCTCGTTAGCCAGGAGGTTCATTTTTCTCCTCAGGCTAAAATTAAGATCGGTTCAACACAGGAGCTTTCGCTCACCATTAACTGCCAGCACGAGCCAACCCCAGAGACCCAGCCCCTCCTCGGGCACAGACCGTTAAATACTATTATACAATGAAATGTTACCTCTGGCACGTGCTTCCGAGCCAGCCTGGCTGGCTTCCGAGCCGTTTTTTCATGTTCTTTCCCCATTTCTGCCACCTCCCTAATGCTGTCAAAATAGGGATGCTGAAGCAGCTGCTCACACGTCTGCCTCTCCGCAGGGTCCAGACGAAGGCAACCCTTAGAAAGGATGAAATAAAGGATCAACACAAACCCCTCGCTAAAGGGGTCTGCCCAATTCCAGCTCCTCTCTACAGCCAGCGAGTATTTGCACAGATATGTGTGTTAATATTTTTTTTTTTTTTTTTCCTAAGAGTGACTTTTCAGAGTCAGCATGAAGCTTGCAAAGCAGCTAATACTGAACAATTACCACGAGGCAGGAAGAGAAATTGCAGCCAGCAGGACAGTTACAGTTGTACGGTGTAGCCTTCAAAAACCAGTTAATCCCACGACTTTAATTTGAACTAGAACAACTTTCTTAGGGGAGTCCACTGTGGCTCTATGGCACAGCTGCCCCTTGTTTTTAATGTCTCCATCCTCACAGTTTCCATTCACTGCATCTTTACGAGGGAATCATGTTTTCCACCTCCATGGCAAAAAGGAGTGGATTAGAGGAGTGGATTAAAAATCCTCTCCAAATGCCCTCCAGCTCCGTATTACAATGAATCTCCTGATAATTCAGTAGCCAACTCTCAAACCATTCACCAGCCGAGAAGCAAACCAGAAGTGTATTTACGAAGGCCCAGCGCAGAGCTGCTCCACCAGCTGTAGTTTTCTTACCTTCATGAGAGTTAAAGCGGAATATGAAATATTAGGGAATTTCATTTCTAACGGCTCCTGGAGGGAAAAAACCACGAGTGAGTGTACTCATATTAGCAAGCTCTTCATTCACAAGGGTACAGAGAGTCAGTTTTCCATAGCAACACAACCTGTACCTCGCAAAATGCCTCTGCTGCTGCCTGTGCCTTGGGGGGAGCTGCCTGGTGTTGCTGAGGATTGGGTAGGTTGGCTGCTGTGCCAGCAGCAGGGGCGAGAAGGAGCAGAGATTAAGCATTTGTCTGACTGCTTTTACACAGGGTATCGGTTAAAATGTCATGAGAGCGGTTCAGCCACCCCCAAATAATATTTTACTGGCAAAGTAGAGGGCAAAACTTTCAGAAATGGGAAAAAATGCTGCGCAGCAAAGGACTGGTTGAACTGCGCAAGCGAGGCTCTTCCATCTCTGCTTCCCGAGCAGACAGCATGGGCACTCTGGGTAAAAAGAAGCAGGAACATTTCTCTGTGTGAACACCACATCTCTTTAGCACTGCAGGGAGATTGCTGGGTAGGGCTAGGCTCAAGGGAAGCATGTCTGGAGGGAGCTCTTACCATGCTCTCCGGGTCTGGAATTCGTACCCCGCTGAAGAACTGGTTGGTGCTGAACACTTGCTGGTGCCTGGGAATGAGATCCCCTTTCGCCAAGAATAAAAAAAAACCAACCCAAAGTCAGATTAATTTGCTGGTTTTACAGCACTGAACAAGTTTATATCCTCTAACAAGGCTGACACCATCCAAGAGAACATCTAAATAGATGTTGTACCATCAAGCGAGTCGACAAAATGTTCTTGTTTGAAAACTAACGTCCACCTGGGAAGGACATCAGTGACCACACGGCTGGGCGAGTGCACAGGAGGTTCACAACTGCCCAGGGCCTCCAGCTGTAAATAGCTCAAAGAAACGCAGCTGGTGGGAGCAGTTTTTGGAGCAGGAGTCCCCAGTTTTGGTGCATCTTCCAGGCTCTGAGTTCCTGCGCAGAGCAGCAGAGAGGCAGCAGAGCAGCCAATACAGCTGAAGACCTTGAAAAATATGTATTTCTCTATATCTCCTCATGCCAAGTGCCTAGATCCTATCGCTGCCTTATTTGGGAAACTGCGAATTTGGCTCTGCGCTAGCAAACAAGGCCCCTCGGTAGAACACCAGGGAATGAGCTGGGCAAGGCACAAAGTTTCACAGAAATGTCTGCTCTGTGCCAGCACCACAGAGCCCTGGCCCAAGGGAAGGTCTGTGCGTCAGGAGCGGGGGAACACCCCAGCATCAGAGCCGGGGGGTGCTGGGCCAACACCCACCCCGGGGTCTGGCACTCCAGAGCCACAGCCTGCCCACAGTGTTAGAAACAGAATCACCTTGATTGGAAAAGCCCTTGCAGCTCCTCCAGCCCAACCATGACCCTCCCCCTGACCGTTCCCAACTCCCCCAGATCCCTCAGCGCTGGCTCAGCCCGACTCTTCAACCCCTCCAGGGATCCCGGGGACTCCCCCCTGCCCTGGGCAGCCCATTCCAACGCCCAACAGCCCCTTCTGCACAGAAATCCTTCCTCAGAGCCAGCCTGACCCTGCCCTGGGCAGCTTGAGGCCATTCCCTCGGGGCCTGGCGCTGGGGCCTTGGCTCCAGAGACTCATCCCCCCTCTCTGCCCCCTCCTGGCAGGGAGTTGCAGAGGGCCAGGAGGTCTCCCCTCAGCCTCCTCTTCTCCAGACTACAGGGGAGATCAGGTTGTTAAGGGAGATCAGGGCAGCAGCCAAGTCTCCTGCTCACATCAGACACCACCGACTGGCCCTGGGCTCTGAGGAGTGACCGGCCAGAGCCGCTCTGTTTCGGAGGGGGCCGCACGGCAGCATGGGCCCGCTTTGTTGGCTTTGTGGGCTCTCCTGGCCTGCCCTCCGCACTGCTGCAGAATGTTTCAGCATTTTCAAAGGAAAAGGCTTCCCAAGAGGCAGCCTGTCTGCATAAACAGTCGTGTCTTCTCTGACCGCTGGGTCAGGCTAAACCACAAGCGTTCCAGCTTTATTAAAATGTAACTCATATTGGGTGAAATTCTTTTCGTACACGCCTGTGGATGCTGTGTAGAAAAGAGCTGAGATGCAGCACCAACAGGAAGGTGCTGTAGCTTTTCCCCAGTGCAGCTTCACGGCCCTTTTTTGACACTTAGAGCAGCTCAGAGCAAGACAAAGGTTAAAATCAAACCCGTAACAGAAGAGCCAGGACAGCAGCCAAACTGCCAGAATTACACAGCTTCGACCAAGGAGCTTTTCTCTGCAAACGCTGCCTCAGTCCAGCACCTGCATCAAAAGGGAATTTCTTCTGGCCGAAACCCTATCATTAAAAATAAATTCTAGCTCACCTAACACTGGCATAAATGTATTCTGGAGGATGATGCAGTTGACGTTGAACTATTTCTCTAGCTAAGGAGTGTATCTGTTTAAAACCATTAGTCACCTTTACAGTTTTATAAGCTGCTCAGTAAAAATTCCAATTCTCAGTTCATTCCAACAAATTGCAATTAAAAGTGGGGAATTGCTCCTTTCCACCCCAGAAATCAGATGCTACACACCAAGATCAAACAGGACCAACGAGACTGGATTAATTTAAGTGTTACAGGGATAATGGCTCTTTGATTTAACCTCTGTTCCAAATCCGAAGCGGGTCCTGCAATTCTTTGGTGAATAAAGACAAAGAAATGGAACATACAAACAACTTTAACGTTCACACCCTTTCCCAAGCCATCACCAGGCACTGGCAATGTTTGCAGGGCCTCCAGAGCTGTGATGAACTAAACTGATGAACTTGTTATCTAGAGGCAGGGACCCCTTTGCTTGGTACCAAACCCTAAAAAGTACCTGGATCTTTCAAACCTTTATGCAGAACATTCCAGGTTCTGTCTGCTACAGGCACCTCCTTTTTCTGTCTGTGTGGAGACAGCCGAGGATGTGGAAGGGCCAGCAGCAGAGGCAGGTGTTTCTGTGCCTCCTGCAGGGCTGGCCCTGTGCTCCCCAAACACCCCGGTAGTCACTGAGCCAGCCCAAAGGACCAGGAGGGGCATCTGGTGGCCACCTAACACATCCCACATCTTTCTGAAACTGCCCAACACCAGACCCAGCTTCCCAGAGGCCATGAGTGCTGCAGAGAGTGGAAGGAGGGTTTCAGGCAGTTTTGCTGCTTACGCAGCCCTGTCCACGGCGAGCCCTTGGCCCGACACCGCACGCTCGGACAAGCCAAAAGCAATTCCAACCCACAGATCTTGTTCTGGAGAACAGTCACCACCCACGTGGATGCCAACTTTGCTTCCCAGGATCCTGCCAGGCCCTGGAGCAGCATCTGTTCCTCCAACTAAACAACCTCCTAACGAGACGTGTGTTTGTCACGCTAGGAAAACCTCAAACAGCACCTCAAATAAGCCAGCACCTACTAAAGGGAGAGATCCACTGGGTAAATTCACCTGCCAGCTAATCCCAAATCCCACCACAGAGGCAAATCCTCGCGGGCAAGCTCCAGTCCTGCCTGAGGCATCGGGAAGACGCAGGCTCTGGCCAGAGCAGTGAGGACACTTACCCAGGGTTCTCCGGATGAGGTACAGCTGGTCGACATCAGACTTGCCAGGCCAGAGAGGGACCCCGGAGAGCAGCTCCGCAAAGACGCAGCCTATCGCCCACACGTCCACGGGAGGGCCGTACTGGGTGTCCCCCACAAGTAACTCCGGAGAGCGGTACCACCTGGTAGCCACGTAGTCAGTGTAATAATCACTGGGACCAGCTAGGAAGGAGAGAAACAAACAGGAATGGGGGATCAGGATGATGCAGACGAGCCACCATCAGTTGTTGGGGCACCTCCTGGGCAGGCAATAGCTACAGGAACAGGGTGAGTCACTGGCCACTAGCAGAACTCAACTTTGGAAATGCTTCAGATTTGGCAAAAATCAAGACCATGTTTTTCTCCAAAGGCGAATACGCAGAGCTCCACAGCAGGGCCCCACACCAGCCAGTGGCCAGTTCTCAAAGCTCACGTGATTTGTCCGAACAAGAACTAAAAAAAAAAAAACAGATTAGGGGGTTTATTTACAATGGAAAATGTGAAGCTATTGTTTGCAGAGACAGCGCCTTCTGCCAGAGGGGCTCCTCCTGCCAGGGAACTCCAGCTGTGTCTCCAGCATTGCATAAGGGCTGGGCAGCAATGAGATGCCCAAGGCCAACTTCTATCCACCAGCGCCAGCACCACCAGCAGTTCAGCAGCAGCAGCGGGGAGCTCAGAAAGAGTTTGTTTACGGAGGCACTTGGCACTGCCGTGTCTGACCTAGCTCCTTTTGAGCTGCTTTGGGGATCTCTACCCAGCCTTTTTCTGTGAAAACACGCCAGCCTTTATATAGGATGATTTACATGTGCGTCAGAGACCAGTATTTGCTGGTTTTTGAAAGCCTGATCCTACACTTAATTTGAGCTTTCACATGTTAACAATCCGGGTAAGTAGCAAGTGGGCACTCACTCAGTATGCGAGCAAATCCAAAGTCACAAAGTTTGATAACCGAGTGTTTCGTTATCAGGATGTTTTCTGGCTTTACATCTCGGTGGATGCACTGGAAACAGAAAAAAACAAGGTTAGAAGCAAGTATTTAACCTGGCCCTCGGATAAAGAACCTCTTAATTTGGCCACATACCCCTTGCACATTGTGCCAGGCTTCCTGTTGCAAGAGAAGATGGAAGGATTTCTTTGCAGCAGCTAAAGCCACATCCTGCTAAGCAGGACAATTACCTTGCCGACACCCCACCTCCGGGATAAGACACCGTGCAGGCTCCCTGTGTCAGCTGTGTAGCTCCGTATCACTTGGACAACAGCGCGTCAGCTCCCCAGAACCAGCTGGGAATCTGCTAGTGGGAGGAGCGAGGGTTGTGGTCAGCCTGGCTCTCTGCAAGCACAGCTCACCTGAGGCAGCTCTGTGTAACACACTCCTAATCAGGGACTCCATCCACAGCTATGTGGGGAGATCCTAACGAGAGGTGCGTAGGTCCTCTGGGCTCAGTTCTTGGATGAAGTCTGTGAGCTGTATTTAGTGATAGACAAGCAAATGATTTTGCTGGCAAAGCTCACAGATGAGATAAAAGCTCTGGTTTAGCTGTGGGACTTTATCTATCCCTGCAGATGCCAGAGAGTGCCTGGTATTCCCTCTGTGCAGCGCAGCTGAGACACACCCGGAGCTCTGTGTCCAGCCCTGGGATCCTCAGCAGAAGGAAGATGTGGGCGTACTGGAGTGAGCCCAGTGAAGGGCCAATAAAATGATTATGGGATTGGGGTATCTGACATCTGAGGAGAGGATGAGGGAGCTGGGACCATCATTCAACCTGGAGAAGAGAAAGCTCAGGGGGATCTTATCAATGTGGGAAGAGGTGAAGAAGACCGAGCCAGGTTCTCCTCGGTGGTGTCCAGAGAAAGGACGAGAGGCAGTGAGCACAAATGGAATACATTCCGTTTCATTCCATTTAAATGTAAGCATTTTTTAGGTTTTTTTTTTACTGTAAGGGTGGACAAACACCCAAACGGGTTGTCCAGAGAGCCTATGGAGCCTCCCATCCTTAGGGATATTCAAACTCTGACTGGCAAAGTTTCTGAGTGGCCTGGTCTAGCTGACCCAGCCTGAGTGGGAGGGCTGGACTCAAATGATCTCCAGAGGTCCCTTCCAACATCAGCAATTCTGCGAGTCTTGAGAAGTCACCCTGCCTGCTGAAGGCCCACAACAATTGGATTTGGGCTTGGGAAAGAGTTTGGGTGGAACAAACTAGCAGAGCCCTTCATTTCTTCTGCCTACATGTGGAAGGTCTGCTCTACTGTAATCACCAGGGTCTGGCTCATGTTGTCCCTCCCCTACCATCACCTCAGCACAAACACCTCAGACTTTTCCTAGCTAAGCTGGTGGTAAATTATCATGTCTCCTCCTGCAGACTGAAATGCTGCTTGTTAAACCAGTGTCACAGAGTTCCAAAAAGGGCAGCTGCATAAAACCTCATTACCTGTGATCAACAGCAGGTCAGCCTGCCGCATCTCATTGTTCCCCTGGCTTTAAAACTCCATGAAATCTTTCAGACTGAGGGGGGGGACAGAAAAAAGAAGAAAAACAACAAATCCTGGAAGCAGTACAGACCTATGGCCAAGTTCCTGGGGCTCAACTGGACATAATTCTCCTAGCAAAGACAAAGCATCCATTCCACAGTGATCTCCTGCCCGACTCTTAAATCTCAAGTATTGGCAGATAAACAAAACCAAAGACAATTACAGCTAAGTTTGCCTAAAGAACTTCTCCAAAAGGCCCCTTTCCTTCCTGGCTTTTGAAAGCATCCCCACTGCTTTCTACAAAATATTTGCCGTGCACATTGCCCTCCAGAAAGCAGAGGAGGAGGTGTAAAACTGGTTTACTGTATCTAATTTTTGAAACCTTTTAACTGGTAACATGAATCAATGCCTACAACTATCAACAGAAGGACTTTGTGGGGAATCGGTAGCAGCTTGCTCAGGTCTCAGCTGCTGAGATGTTAAGCCGGATTTCTAAACATCAATTCTAATGTTCAGCCTGAAAGCTTGTCTAATGACCTTAGGGGTCATTAGTGCAAATCATTCCTCGAGAGCAAACCCAAGGGACCTGTGTGATAGTAAATGCAACTCTTGTGGGTATTCAGTAATATTTCAGATAAATGTTTCCTGCTGAAAACATCAAATTTCACCTGACTTCATCCCATGAAAATTCTGTAATCAGGAAAATGGCAACAGAATCTCCTTTCCCTCCAAAGCCATGTTACAGCTATCGTTAGTGCTGTTTAGGGGACTTACATTGTGTTTATGGCAGAAGTTCACAGCTTGGAGGGTCTGCCAGGTTATGCTCTTCACTAGATGCTCCGGCACCCTGTTTTAAAAAAGCACATTTTTATATTGGCTATTAAAAATAACTTCACTATCACAGGAAAAGGGAGGGGAGGCCTTTGAATGCTGACATTGTACAGGGATCTCTGAGCAAAACTGGTCAGGGACAAGCCAAAAAACTCAGAAAAAAACCCCCACTAGCTCATTTTCTTGCTATAAATAAGTTACAAGAAACACATTATAACCTTCAGTGCATTGATCAGACGATCAATGCAGGAAACCAGCCACGCTGGGCTGCTGATGGCGGAGGCTCTTGTCCCTCCTCCCAAGTTTCAGAGCTGAGGCTGAGCTCTGCCTGCACCTCCCTGCACGGAACAATGCTTTGTTATCCTCCAAGCGTGGCAGAAGCATCAAAGGGAACGTCAAATCCGCTTCCAAATCCAGTCGGTGCAAGGATCTCTGAGGATTTATGGCAGCTAAGAGCACAGCAGAGTGGCACCACTGTCACAGCCAGCACGAGGCCTGCCAACTGGTGACTACTCCTCAGTGTCTGCAAGTCCGGGCTGGATCCCGTCTCGTGGCTGTGCCTAGCATCCAGGCTTCCTGGCAACACTCCTGAAATTCCAGCAGGCACTTCTGCCTCTGGGAAGTGCTAAGGCTTGGACAACAGGCTCAAGCCAGAGTTGACCTATAGATGAATCCTGTGTATTTTATACCTGATAACCACTGTGCTAGTAGGTATTGTGCCAGGTTATAACAAACCACCTGTGCTGATGTACAGAGTGTTAAAGCGTTGAAGTACTGAAGCCTGAACAACAGGCCCTGAGCTGAAGCTGCTAACTTAGTATGTAGTCATTAGTGAAATATGTATGCTCATTAATGAAAGATGTAGCTTAGACAGAATATAATCAGCAGTGAGGGTGAAATACTGAGAGAATGTATCCCACTTCCCTTGCTCAGCCTTGTTCAAGGCTGAGAACCCAAGCGTTTGGCCTTGTTAGAAACTCCCTTGGTTCTCCCCGCCAAGCCCTGGCCAGGCTTTGGGTGGAATCCAGCAGGAGGATGAAACCAGATGTTTCCACTCAAAACAAAGGTGCCAGTTACTCTGCCTTGCTGATTCTTGGTCTATAAGGCCGGACCATCTTGCAGCGACTCTGGATGCCTCGGCTACGGGTGGACACACCGCGTGGGACTTCCCGCTCGCCGGGAAAGGCTCAACAAACCCTCGCTGCACCCGGGGCTGCCCAGCGCCTGCGGGGCTGGGGGGTGGGAATGGGTGCAAGTGGGGATGGATCTTTCTTAATCACTATTCTCTCTCTCTCGTGTATAATGATTTGATGCATTGCCCTGTATTTTCCTATTTGTTTGCTTTAAGGGCATCATTCTGTCTTACTGCATGTTTCTGTATTACTCTGTTACGTTATTTAGTTATCCCCAGTAAAATACACCTATTCTTTTCACTCTGGTGTCTGAGTTTAATTGATATCCTTAATCAGCAAAACACTCTGCAACTGCTGGGGGTGCTGGAGGTAGTGGGGTACCCGCAGGAACGCTCTGAGTTCCAATGCTGTCAGGTCACTGACTGTCTGGAGCAGAGAGGTGACCAAAATGGGATGGGGCAGGATGTTCCTACAAGAGCATAAAACTCTGCTTGGGTGTGCATCTCCTCTCCTTCCCTCCAGTGGCTAACACTTCAGAGAAAGAAAAGCTCTGTGCCTCCTCTCCTGTGCAACAGTTCTTAAACCTCCTTGGCTGTCTAACAGTCTTCAACAACCCCAGAGAAAGCAGAGGTGACAGTCTTGACACTTTCAAGCTCAAATCCAATTTTATTTCACGTCTTTAGTGCTGAAAAGCTTCTGATTCATCATAAAGAAAAAAAACCCACACAGAAAGCCTGGCTTTTTCTTTAAGGGACCCAGAAGCATCCTAGATCATGGGAGTGCTGCACTGGCAGCCCGACAAGGGGATCAACTTGGTCAAATGACCTGGAAAGATGGTGCAAAGAGGCGTGTGTCCACCCATCTCCATCCTGACCACAAAGGACTTGACCATCTGCTGTAGCAAAGATCAAAAGCGACGTATGCAACCAGGCGTTACACATTCGTTCACACTGGAGCTGTTCTGATGAGCAGAAGGCAAATGTGAAGGGTTTTTTTCAAAGAGGGTTATCCAGCCTCTCTTCAGATTCTAGGGGAATAGGTTCAAACTGGGGTGAAAGCTGCTCACCAAGTGATCTGCTATCAGCATGCTCCATTCCCCTTCTAGAGTTCCACATCAGGGAGAAAGAGAATAACAGGCTTGTTTACTCAACCCCCAATTAGTCTCCTGCAGGCAATTCATTTAGCTCCAGGCCTGTAAAATGATTTATGCACTTCTGCTTAGCATTTCCACAGCACCAAGTCACTGTGAATAATTAGGGACAATGTATTTAGTGGGAGTGGCATTTAGAATGTGTCAAAAGAACAAACCCTGTCCTGGAGAATGTTCCTTCTGGAAGTGCCCGTTTAAAGAAGAGGGTATCTGACCTGAGGGTGTGCAGAGAGGTGCAGGCAGAGCTCCTGGTAACTCCTGCCAGCCAACACCTACTCCTCAGCACCACAGCATGCCAGAGGGCTGAAAGTCACTACTCTGTCATACGGGTCATCAGAGGCATCACAACAGACTGTGTATGGTTTGGGTGCTCACAGCCCGGGTGTGCACAGCCTCCCCCAGCGACGTGCACCCGCATCTGGGGAGCAGGAGGAAGGAGGGCTGTGTGCCCCCAGCCTGACTCCTCCAGCAGCCCTGACCTCTTCGCAGCAAGACACGAGACTCCCCCCAACCCCCCGGCTTGGGGTTTGCTGGTGCCGAGCCAGCCCAAGGTCACCCAACCACGCAGGGTCAGCGCCCCGGTCTCCTTGGTGAGCAGCGCCGGGCAGCAGCGCACACAGGCTCAGAGACAATTCTTTGGATGTCATTGCTAAACCACAGGAACGGAGCAAGTCCTGGGCACTGGACTGAGAAACCTCTCTGGTAACTAAATTCCTCTGAAAACTCTGCAGAGCAACAACAACATAGACACCCCCCGAGTCCTTTGCTAAAAGCTCCCCCATGAGAGACAGGCCACTCACCCCCGGGGGTGCTTGTCCAGCTCATGGAGAACTGTGTGGTCGCAGTATTCGAAGACCAGATGCAGCCTCCGCTTCCTCCTGAACACTTCCAGCAGGTTCACCAGGTTGGGGTGTTTGAGTTGCTGTAACACACAGTGGATGGGCTGGTTAGTTACTGCACGGGGGAGCAGGGTAAAGGGGGGGGACACACAGTGCTTTTACCCACAAGGGTCTCAATTCCTCGAGCTGAAACCTTTTACACAAGCGCAGCACGACGCGAAGAAGCAGCTCAGCTACAGCTCAGCCCAGGGTGTAGTTATTTTAGGAACTGACTGTGGGCAACAAGTCAGCTTGGCTTCAGCAAGTGCCTCTTAGAAAAGATGCTCATAGATAAAGAATTCATCACGGTGCCCACAGCTATCCCAGTGGCACTTTTCACTGTAGATATCCAGTCTTTGACTGCCCCACAGTGAAAAGCAGCTGGCCCTGGAGAACAGCTTGGGAATTACCACACGGTACGAGCCTGCACCAGGCAAACACACATTCAGGAGAAACCAAGAGCTCCTCGGATAAGCACGTGGTCTCAGCTTCACCAATTTCTTGTCAGAATGCGGAGAGGATAATTAGCAGCGTTTTTATTGCTGCTTCTTCCTCTCAATTCACTTCATGTGCTCAAAGGGGAATGTCCTCTCCTGGGGAGCTCAGCTTCTTACCGCACGTAAAGCCTGAGCACAGCAGGGTTATTCAAATGCACCTCAAGAGGTGAGGGTGGACTCCACTGGAGCTCTTCACTTCCTATTCCTTTGCCAGCATTTTGGGGGAGGGCTGGGGAGAGGGCTTGAACCATGGGGCACAACACAGCCTTTGGAAATGGCAACAAAGAAAAGCCAACCCCAACTCAGGAATGTAATTTCTTTTCAGATGACTCATGGCACCATCCCTTCTGCTCGCAGGGACCTGTAGCCACAAGGCTTTGCCTGGCCAAGGCTTTACAGCAAACACATTTCTAAGCAAGCAGGCTGGAAAGGGCATTGCCAAGGAGTTATGCCAAATCCAGCTCCTGACCTGCCTCTGAGTTGTCTGGGAAAGCCTGTAAAGGAGAAGGCAGCAGAGTCAAGACTAGAGAAAACTGTGAGGGGCCTCAACTGAGGAATGCAGCTGTTTGGGGAAGTGTCCACTTAGCCCCGAGGTGAAGGATCACCAAAATCCATGACTTGAATTGAGTGAAAGAGCAGGTCAGCAGAAGACCCCCACCACACCTCACGAGCAGCAGGGACCTGGCGGGGGCCGTTTCAGTGCTCTGATGAGCACACAGTGAAAACCTAATTTTATTCAGGTGTGTCACTGCAAAAGCTCCTTGTAAGGAGAGACCTTCCAGGGAGCTCACTGCCTCTGGGGGACATCGTACGGAACCCAGACTGTACTGAGCCCATACGCCAACGCACAGGGTCCCTGTCAGTGTGCAGCAGGTGCCTATTCCCCTCCTGCAAACTGGCAGCAAGGAGCCGATGTTTCTAAACAGCATCTCTTACTGCACACAGGGCCTGTTCCTTCACTCCTGCCCACACCGTGTAAGCCATCTGCCAGCATCAAAGACCTGTGCGCCCATCTGGGTCAAACCAAGATTGACCCACTTCCTCAGTCCTCCATGGCAAGTATTTGTGCATCAAGCACCATCCCTGTCCAGCACAAGGTACCCAACAGTGTCAGCAGGGCCTGACTGTGAGCATAACCTTCTCTGCCCTGGCCATGCCTCCTGACCTCTGCACACCCTCACGTTCCTCCTGGCAGGGCTGCTAGTGAAAGCATTAAACCACAAGGGAGGAGGCCTGTAACTCCTCTCGAGCTTGGTATTTATCTAGTGGTATCTCCATTCTCCTCGTTTCCTTATCCACTCTGTAAAAGATGATCAGATACAGAGCACGCCCTGCAAGGCTGCTGACAATCCCAGCAGGGATCGCGATTCTCCCGGGAACTGCCTGCGTGCTGTGCCACCCATCCTGTTAAGCATATCCACATTGCGCAAAGTACCTGCTTGCCGCGTGCACATTAGACAAAGCCCAGTCTACCAGTTCAGACCCCAGAACAAAAGTCAGGCAGCTGCCATGGCTCTGGTACCGCCCCTTCCTTCACCAGTCAAGCAGCTCCCGACAGACTGTTTGAAGTGGGTCCCTCCCTTTGCATGCGCTCCGTGTGTTGGCATGTTATCTGCCCAGAGATCAGTGATAACAGAGGTATCTGAGATATCTGAGATATCAGAGATAAGCTGGGCCTCCAACAACGACGCTGGGTAATGGATGCCCAATTCCTCTGTTGCTCTAGGATCTGCCCACCAGCATGGACAAACTGCTGGGCAGGGCCAAGCCTGTCAGCGGGAAGGAGGCAGGTGAAACAATCTCTGCAGCGCTTAGACTCCACTTTTAGAGACAGCTCAGGACAAAATAATGGCCAACGGATTGTACAGCAAGAAGAAAGTTAAATCGATGATAACAGACTGTTTGGAAAACCTCCGGCAGTTACAGGCTGGTTGTAGGGGTCAGCCTTTCACAGGAGCAGGCTGTGCCTGGGGACACTCTGTCCTGACCATCCTCACGTGCATGTGGAGTTGGGGTTTCTGGGGAGAGCTTGGGCTTGGAAGGATGAGCTCTGGCTGAGCTGGGGATGCTGTGAGGGGACACAGCTGTAAGAACAAGCTCTTGCACGCACAGGATTAACCAGGGAGCATCTCCCCGTGCCCTGCTCCATGCCTGGGCCTCTCCAGGCAGCCAGCGACACCGGGCTGACTTGAAACATCTCTTGTGCAGGCAGACATGCACACAAAGTCACCATAAATCTGCCAGTGTCCCTAACAACATCCCCGTCCGGCATTTCAGAGAGCAGTTTCTAAGGCTGCCAATGCTGCCAGCTGGCCGGTTGCTGGCAGCACCAGGATGGGCTTCCCCCTCCCTGCACCCTGCTTGGGTGACAAGGCCGTGTGTCGCCTTCTATGCACAAGCCAGATGTCCTGCACGGGCCTTCCCCCAAAGTTATAAACGCTCCTGTGCCAAAATGAGAGGGATTATTTTCTGTTTCATATATGAACCCAAATTTGCATTGTATTTTCTCTCATCCTCTTTGCAATGTCGGAGCTAAAAACTGTCTCAGCCTCCATGCGAAGGCTGGGGAGACAGCACCCTTCTGGAAACAGCAGGCTCTGATGGGCTGACGCCCAGACTCACTCTGTTTTCACCTCTTACCAGCCTTCCCTACAGAATCGGGATCATGCAGGGTGTTTGAAGGCTCTGCATACCGCCCCGCTCTCCCACCTCACCTCCCATGGCTCCTGGCCATCAAAAGCCCTTTGTCTACAAGGTATTTGCTGTGCAGAATAATAATTTATCAGGCCCTACATTTTTTCACTGATGAAACACAATCGCACTATATCTTTGACAAACACGTAGTTGTTGCCTAAGCCAGGAAATACCTCAACAAACAAACAAACAAGCAAACTGTTGCTATTTACAGAGAAAAAGTTGAAAAGATAGCCAAGCAGGTCTGCACTTGTTAAAATCAACAGTGCCCAGACACAGATCCTGCCATGGCTCGCTGCAGTGCTGTCAGCTTTGGAGCCTTAAACACAATGCAGTTACCATCTCCATTACAAGTGACTTCTGCAATGGTAATTTTCCTTTCAGATTTTTAATATCATTTAAATCTTAATGCATCTCCAGCATTGTTTACTAAAATGATACAGCTACATGTCATCTATTCGCTTCAGACAGGTGAAGAACTTAAGCTGCTTCTCCCAAAAATCTAACTGAAAAATAAATATGCTTTTTTCCTAGAAGATGGCTCTTCCAGGATGGCATCCAGGCTTATCTTGCCTCTTTTTGCAGCAGGTAGAGAATCAGGCCTTCATATTCCTTTGACAACACGCACCCACTTCTTTACATATAAATGCTCAATAGAAGACAAGTCAATAGCACAAAGAGATTTGGGGAAAAGAAATAACAGAAATACTGTAACCTGCTGAAATTTTGCATTTATTTGCAAATCTGAAAGTTAATTGATTCCCAGCAAGCAAATTAAGCTAACTCAATGGAAGGGAACATTGAGTGCAATGAGTACCAACTGCTGCTATGCAAATACCCACAGGCAGTGAAGTCTGGGAACGTCATGAAGAAATCAGAGACCAAGGGGCTATGAGTTTTGGGAAAGAAGTTTTAAATAAAGCAGAACATCTTTCTCTGTGGATTTCTGTAGGGTTTTGTCCCAAATCCCAAATCATTTACTGTCTACAAGAATGCATTGTGTCTGATCTGAACGGCATGTTTCTTGTAAAAAGGAGTCCTATTGGAAGTCATTATTTAAAAATTTATCATAAATCAACAAACATGCTGTTCACATGGTTCTTTAATCAGTTCAGTGTTTTAAAGCTACGGCTCTTCTGCACAGAAAAGAGAAAGCTGGAGATGGGGAGATGATGGAGGTGTCTGAGATCGTGAGTACCTCAGAGAAAGTGAAAAGGGAACAACGCCTTCCACTTCTCAGAGCACACACCTGAGGGTACGGTATGCCACCACCCAGCAGCAAGTTCATAACAAATGAAGGGAAATACTTTTTCACACAACACATTCCTAAAGTCGTGGCACCCACTGCCTCAGGAAACTATGGAGACCAGATGAATACACCAGTTCAAAAAGAGATGGGACAAACTCCCAACAGTCTATGAACATCTGTTAAGCATGAAGCAAAGGGTACAACCTCTGGCTCCAGAAATTTTGCCCAGAAGTTGGGTGTGTGAAAGAAAACCTTACCCCATCTCCCTCTTTCTGCTGGCTTTCTCCTCATTTCTGCATGCTTGATGGACCCAGGGTGTGACTCACCTCAAAAGTTCCCGTGCTTTTATTTCACCAGGAAAATAAACACAGAAGCTGAATGACTGACCCATTTCTATGTGAGGATAAGCCCTCACACAGTAGTCCAGAAAGGACCAGCAAAACCAAGGTGCTGCCATGGTCACAGGTGCCATGCAGATGCTTCACGTGAATCCCTCTGAGCCTACACAGCCCCCAGCATCCAGTACATGGCTGAATCCTGCCTGCATCTCACACCGACCCTGGGATCCCCCACAACCAGGGGCTCAGAAAGGGCGTTTTAAGGAGGATCTGGGGCAGATTTATAAAGCAGAGAGCTACGAGAGCTGCGCTCCACAGCTGTCCCCCACCTCATGTTACCTGGGATCACTTTCTGCTCATGAGCTTTACACCAGCTCCAAAACCCCTTGTCTCTGGGGGAATCTCCTGGACACAGACAGGGCTGCTGCCAGCTGGCTTGTTACAGGCAGTGCTGGTTAAGGGCAGAGCTGTGCCTGTACTGGCCAGGACGTCGCTGACGCCATGGGGGACAGAGTCTGGGTCAATCCCTCTCTAAAGGGCACAGTGAGGATGTTGATGCTACTGCAGTACCCACGCAGGAGTCTACAGGCACCCAGCAGCTTGCTCTTTGCGAGGTCCCAGCTCCCACCTGCACCAGCCCTCTGATGCACGACAGCCTGGGCTGCGGAGGATCGCCTCCGTCCCGCGGCATGTCCATCCCTGGCCAAACGAGTCTGACTGCCACTGGCACCGGCTTTCTCTCACAGAAGCTGACTCATTTGGGCATTTTATGCACCGCTCCCTCAGGCCCCTTCTCTTCACTGCTCCCACAGTGCATCTCCTCATGGCTGCCCTCAGGCCCCATCTCCTCATGACACCCATCTCCTCATGTCACCCATCTCCTCATGTCACCCATCTCCTCATGGCTGCCCTCAGGCCCCATCCCCTCATGTCACCCATCCCCTCATGGCTGCCCTCAGGCCCCATCTCCTCATGTCACCCATCCCCTCATGGCTGCCCTCACGCCCCGTCTCCTCACGACGCCTTATTCCTTCCCTCGCACCCTCTCCCCCGGCAGCTCTCCCCGGGCTCTCTGCCCGCGGCGCCGGGACCGCAATGGCGGCCACAGCCCGCAGGCGCCAGAGCCGCCGCGCCGGAGCGGTCCCGGGAGCGGCGGAGCCCCCCCGGCCCGGGCGCCCCGGAGGCGGCGGACGAGGATCCAGCGGGGCCGGGCGCCGCCCGCCGCCCACCTTCAGCATGCGGATCTCCCGCAGGGCGATCTTCCTGATCACCGGGTCCTCCTCGGACTCCAGGAACTTCTTAACGGCCACGATCTGCCCCGTGTCCTTCTTGCGGCACTTGAAGACGACGCCATAGGAGCCCTCCCCGACCTTTCCCAGCTTCTCGTACCGCTCCATGGCGCGGGGCCGCCCGGCGCAGCTCCCTCGCCTCCGAGCGCCGCCGCAGCGCCCCGGCCCCCCCGCGCCCGCCGTTACCCCGCGGCGGCGGAGCGACCGCGCCCGCCCCCCGCAGGTCCGCCGGGGCCGGGGCCGGGGCCGGGGCCGGGGCTGGGGCCGGGGCCGGGGCTGGGGCCGGGGCCGGCCCTCGGGGCGGTCTCCCGGCGGGGCAGGGCCGTAGCCAGGCCGAGGGGAGCCTTCCCCGAGGGGTTCCCGGGGGACCCCAGAACCAGCCGGGGCGGGAAGGGGGGGGCATGGCCTCTGCCTCAGGGCTTTGTGTCCCACGGCACCGTTTCGTCTTTACCCCCAGCGCTCTGCTTTTTCTCAGGGGGGGGGCTCCTGTTCTTTTTTTTTAAACTCAAATTTCCTTGCAGGGGTCTGGGAGGAAGAGGGAACATTTCCCCCAGAGCCTGCGAGCTCCAACCGGGGCCCACAGCAGACGGGAGGCCGTTCCCCAGGGGGGGCGGATTTGGGAACCCCGGGCAGGGCCTGGGGTGCTGACCCACAGCCAGCCCCTCCTGCGTGGCGCGTTTCCCTCAAACATCTCCCCGTCCTACACTTGAAGCACCTCAAGTGTCTGTCTGCCGCCTGATGAGCTTCCACCAGGAGCTGGACCCTTTCAGTGAGTGTTTCCATTTCCTACCCTCACAGTGTCTTTCCTCGTGCATCCGTTTAGGTCCTGGGCTCCGTAGCCATCGCCTCACACCCTAACAAAGACGGCTTTTTATGGTGGCAGTTACTCCCAGTAGTAGATTTGGAGATCTGTGTAGAACACTCTACTCCACCTCATGCCTCCTCCCTCCCCCATCCTTTCCTGGGGTGCTTCCCAATTCTACTCAGCACCGAAGATCCACCGGTTCTTTTTCTTCCTAAGCCACAACCCGTGGGGATGAGCAGTTTCCTCCTGCCCCAGCTGCCACACATGCCCTCTCTTTTTGGCTCTTTCTCTGCACACTTTAAAAACGAGAAGCTGAATAATATTCTTACGACTAATGTGTTTTTTGGCAGATCTATCTTGCCATTGAGATTTTTCCCATCTCTATCAAGACTTGCAATGAAAGTACCTGACCAACACCGTGAGCCAGCTCCACGCTGAAGTGTTTCTGAGGAAGTTTCCGCTGCAGCGTCTGACCCCGCGACCCGCAGAGCTGCCTCAGAGAGGTCCAAGGACTGCACCACTGAGGAAGGTCCTCAGATGAGAAGTCAAAAGGCAGGTCAGTCCACAATCCAAACTGCTTTCCCAGATCGCTCAGAGCCTGATGCTGAGATTCACCCACAGTGGGAACAATCTTCTGCAGAGCAAGGAGTATTTATCTGTATTTATTTATTTACCAGTAACTGGTGGCTGTGTTGTCCAAAGGCACATTCACAAACCCCCTTTTCTGTCTACTTCAGCACGTCCCTGAGGATCTGGGGTACAGATGGACAAGGGCTGAACCACTCACATTACACTGGTGGCCAACGTGCGAGGCTTCTATAAACCACCCTAGATCCTGCCGTGTCCAGGGCAGACTGTCAAATGCTCATGTTCCAGTTTTCTTATTCTAAGCAACGCTCCAGAGCCCAGCAGCCACCCCGCTCTCTTCCCGATGAGCTGGGCACAAGGTAGCCAGTCTCTGGTTTTCAAGCCAAACAACTCAGGAAGGATTTCTTTACAGAAGGGGTTGTTGGGTGTTGGAATGGGCTGCCCAGGGAGTTGGTGGAGTCCCCATCCCTGGAGGGGTTGAAGAGTAAGGTTGACTTAGAGCTAAGGGATATGGTGTAGTTGGGAACTATCAGTGTTAGGTCAGCAGTTGGACTGGAGGATCTTCAAGATCTTTTCCAACCAAGATGATTCTGTGAACCTACATGTGCTCAGGGCTCTGCCGGAGCAGAGGGCTGGCTAGTACGAAGCTGGGGAGAGTTTGCCACTGCTGCTCTGATTTCTCATTTCTGTGCCATCCCCAGCCCTCCCTCTCCTCCAGTCGATCTGCCGTAGGTGGGAGATAGTTGTGGGGTTCCCAGACAGTCTGTAGGACAAAGAGTGGCCAGCCCTGGACAAGGCCCTTCCCACTGACTGCCATGAAACCCAGAGACCAGCTTCTTTCCAGATACATCCAATAAGGTTGCCAGCAAGTCTACCACACCACATGTAGGTATCCAATAAAGCAGTTTATTTGGCATAGACTGAAATGACTGCAACAGAAATTTATGTGGAACAAAGCCTAGTTACACCAACTGGAACGAGTGCAGTTAGAGTCTCAGTTACAATCTAATGACTAAAGGTAAAAAGTACATCTCAAAGTCTCCCAGTCTTCTCCTTTTCCTTCAGAGAGAGAGAGAGTGGCTCGCTGATACGTTGTACCTTTCATCCTTTAGAGAGATGTCATCACCATTACAGTTGCATTTTTCAGTTACATTTTTCAGTTACAAAGAATTTGGTTAGGAAATCAAAAGAGGCTAATCTACAGGCTGCTCTTCAAATACTGTTTGTACTTCAAAGAGCACTGGGAGCCTGTTTTAAGGCTTTCAAGTTGAATACATGAACCTTGTGCATCAAATAACTAATACTTTGATAGCTGTCAAAAAGAGTAACGAGGGGGTGAGCAAGCTTTTGCTTTATAAACTCCAAAACCACACACTAGGCTTTCTCAACCCTGGTTGAAATGTCACAAAAACATACAAAGATAACAGACAACTTAAACAGTCTAACAAACACAAATTACACCAGTCGGAGTCACTGAGACTGGCTGGTTCAGCTATAAAACATGCAAATCTGCTGTGCTATACTCCGCTAAGAGTAACGAGTGAGGTTTTACACTAGGGAACAGTATCTTGCAGATCATGCCAAAAATGCCACTGTCTATAAAAACAGACCAAGCATTTCAGAATATGCCATGAGAAATGCTTTAACAGCTAAAAAAAGGAGGTTTGATTAAATGAGGACTTTTCTAGATTCATTTTTTGATTCAGCAAATCACCATTCATGTCATCCAAACACTTTCAGTTGATTACTTTCGCATGACAGTGTCATGACCTAATAGTTATTTACTCCAGTTACTCCCCATAAATATTCATACTTTATTTACAGATTTCTCTAGTCTTTTAGAGATCTTCTTTAAGCGTTTTCAAAGATGATGCCAAAATTATGTTTGCAGTGAATGAGGTAAATTAAGTGAAAGCATTTGCTCTACTATATCTACAGCTGGTGGCTTCACTTTGTCTTAATTTTCATTTTAAAGTCTTTGTAGACAGGAGTTATGCTGTTTGAGGGTTAATCACCAATCATGGTTACCTATGGAGAAGTAATTTCAGCACTAGAGAACTCGATTTCTTTAAAACACAAGAATTACATGTCCTACTTTCAATACCGCTGTTCCAATTACAGCTGACCACATTTTCAATACTTTGTCCGTGGATTTTTAAGTTTTAGCTGTACACTTACTATTTATTAAACTTTGACAGAGTTTCAGAACTGAAAAGCTTGACTTAACTATCAAGTCAACAACAAGAATTAGTTTTGAATGACAATGCTAAGTGGATAAAATGCTAAATTGTGTACGGGTCTATTTTTCCTTCCAGACCTTCAGAACGACATAAAGCTCCAGCTCTACCTAGTAACAAACAGCCATTACTGAGTCATCACATGCGCTGAGTTAATTCCATCAGCGTTAAATTATGAATCACCTAAGTCACCTAAATTATAAATCTGCCTAAGCAGACAACCCAGCGCCCCATTCCTCAGGTGGTGACTTAAAAAGATCAAACCCCTCGGCTCCGTGGCGTCAGCAGAGCCGTCAGCCGAGCCGTCAGCGTAACACACTTACCTTTACTGCTTTATTAAAACGATGTGTGAAGCTTCTAACCTGCTTTTCCTGCGGTAGCAGATCACAGAAACACAATACTGCAGTGTGCTGCAGGAATTAATTAAAAAAACCCTCAATTCAAATGTTTATGAACTGCTACTGTATCTGCCTAGGGACTGTGTTTACTTACATCAAAGCTAGCAGGTTAATGTGAGGTAGTAAAACCAGATGCTGTCCTGTAGTCAGTCTATATTTATATTTAATGTACCTCAAGAATTTTAATTAATGAGGAAGACAAAAGGAACCGATGTGACTCTTTAATGCAGAAATAAAAAGAGAAAGAAAAACACAGGTGACAAAACAGGGGAAGGGAAAAAGTGATCAAAAGCTTTAACATAGAATACTGGTTCTTATCATATTTATTTATACTACACAGCCGGGGAAATAACCATTTCCAGAGGACTGTCTGATGGCAGCAGCTGGATGGCTGTACAAACAAAAAAGCTCCTAAGCTGGGTTGTCCCTTTCAGCTCCCCTCTGGAATAGTATAAATAAACTATACGTCATGGGCAGTTTGATACATGATACTTTCATTCATTAAGGATGATGACCGGGTACAATTTCCATTTCACGTCATGAGGCTTATCCCTAATTTATGAAAATAAAGCATATATATTTTGTACATTTTTATATATATATAAATATATATATATATATATAAAAAATACACACTGCCGGTCAACTTAACACACATGCACACATGCACTCACACACACGTATATTGTACACACCCACCCAGGAGCAACATGTCCGATATCAATATTATATTTTGTGTACACACCCTACATCTAGTAGTAAATAAGAAAATCCCTTTTAGAGCAATTCTGCAGGCAAAAAAAAAAAAAATCAATACAAAATACTTTGTTGTACAAAACTGCATTTTTACAAGATCAACCAACATTGTAACATACCCCTCAATAACGCACTACATCCCTACAAGAAAAAAAGAATAATCAAATCTTTATACAATCGTAAAAAAAAAAAAAAAGTAAGCTGCTCTGCAACCTTCCTTTGCTAAAAGTTAGATACATTACACCATTCTAGCAGCAGATTAATAAATAAGGATTAAATAGTCTATTATACAAAGCCATACTGAATGGCAGATTTAAAACCAAAAAGCTTTGCAGATACTTCCACTTCCTACACAAATCTTTTTTATTAAGAATAAGATTCAGTATAAAACAGGGAAACAGCCAGCACTATATATCTACAGAATGTAAGGAAAATCCAAGGGAAGTAAAATATTTAACAGTTTATGGCACCTTTACTGCATAACATTTTTTAAAGGCTCTGTTTCCCTCTAACTAATGAGTAAAGGGCTATTTATCTCATAGCTTTTATTAAGCAAACTCGATACAACCAACCACACAGTGGCAAGAGACAGAACCAGCTGTTCCCAGCTGCAAAAATGTATTGATTTCCACCCTAAAACATCATTTAGGCATCCAGAAAAGAAACAGTAAGTCACAGTCCCGCTTTTGCTGAGTTTCCTAATAATGCTTCTTTATTCCTCGTGTGGCAAATTCACTCTGTTATTTGCGTTAGGTTACTGTTGCTTAGTAACTATTTTCATGTCCAGCCAAGATGTAGAGATTGCTGTGTGCAGTCGGGTTTTCTGTTGGCCTGCTTTCTAACACTACCACCCTGCAATCAAACACAAACACAATCCAAAACGGTTAGTGGCAAAATACGAAGCGCACGGTGTAACTGCCGAGAAGGAACTCCCAGGTTTCTACAGATTGGAGGGATTTAGGTTCTCTTAAATACTTTGGGTGTTTTATTCTTTACATCAGTTCCCTCATTTTCCAGCATCACTTCTGATAAAGACACTGAAGTGGAATATAGAAGGAACAGAGAACTAGAAGCAGCTTCTTGAACCCGAATCTGCCCCCTCTCAACCACAAGGCACGTGCAGTGTGTTACAAACCTCTTCCAAACAGACATCCTCCACCTTGAAATAAGCCATGTCCTCTGCTTCTATCGGGAAGTTATTTCAGAGCCAGAGGGTTGTGAGGAGACACAACCCTCCCGGCATCTGCACCCCAATTACGTTTGTACCTCCTACATCTTGCGATAAGCATCAGCCACTAACCTAAACAGTTCTTCTCCCTTCTAAATATTTATCAGCCGATGGGTTCATTGGGAACACTCAACCCCATCTCAGCCTTTGTCCTGCTGGATCATGTTCCTGTAGGCTCCTCTGGAAAACCTGCCCCTCCCTGCCATTTTTCATGTCCCTCTCCTGTCATTTTTAAGATTAAACTTTTTTCTCTGCTTCTTGTTTTCTACCTGAGTATCAAATAAGCCAAATGTGTCGCTTCAACTCCGAGTTAGATTTCTCAAAGGGAGTCTGTCTCAGGGTTGGCATTGCACACACACTCCCCTCCCATGTCACATTCCACAAAGTTTTCAAATGAAGTCTCACTCTTCACAGCCTCTGTCCCTGCTCTTCACTTCTGCAACTCGGTAGTTCTTAAGCGATCCAAACCAAACAGGTGCTACCACAACTCATTCACCTGAGTGGTAGAAAAGATTCCTGCTCCATTTGTACAGAGACGGCAAAATACAAAACAAAGGATTTGGCAGTTCAGTGAAATCAGAATGGAAGAAAAATGGTTTCTCTGCAAAACTGGACGCAGCAGGACTTCAACCTTATCTCCAACCCCCAAAAGAGCTTTGCACCAAGTTGTTATTCAGACATGCACGTCTTCTATAAAAGCGCAAGCTGAACCAGATGAGACGCTGCTCCCCATCCCTCTGTGCGTTTAGGATGCTCCTGTGTTCACCAGCCCAACACAGAAATATGAGCCACTGAAAGGTACCAATTCCAGCAAGCAAGAAAAATTCCCGCAAGCTCCTTCTTGCAATAAAATGCCCCTCGCTCTGCTGGGAGTTGCAGGGAAGGGAATTACCACTGCCTGTCCGCACAAGGGGGATAACAGACAGAACAGGCAGAGTAGGCATTGTCAGAGCTCACACGGTGTTTGTGTTTTTGAGAGTTCAGGGTCTGCAGTGGCAGGGATCCTCAGTTCCAACTGCCGTGATCAAATACAGTGGGTCCTCGGTGAGTGAGGTGCAAAGCAAAGACTTCAGCTGTCTCTTGGATGAGCTGCCCCTCTTCAAACGAGCTAGCACGCTCTCAGTCGCTCTCTGGACTGGGGATCCGAGAGCGTAAGTACACAAAATTATGGATTACTTACAGGGAGGGAGTCAAGAGTTTCCCAAAGGCCAAATGAGGGAGCAGAAGATCAGGGATTAGAACTGGTTTCTTGACTCTTTACTATCTCCTTCTACATTTAGTGCTCTGGCTATCTGAGAAGCCACAAGTACACACGTCCAAATCCAGAGACCGGGGCCATTTCTGCTGAGGTTTCAAACCTGCACCTCTCCCCAACCTCTGTAGCTGAAAGGAATCATCCAGATGTCGTGGGTAATGGCTGAATTCAGACCACTGTGCATTAAAACCTGTACGTGATCTACTTTGCTCTGCTATTTCCAGACCTCGAGGCCCAGAGCAGCAAAGATTATTTTTAAGTAACTATCTGCCAAAATAGTTCACCAGGAAAATCCAAGCCAGAAGTTCACTGGGCACCCTGCTTAGCACAGGCCAAAAGCAGCTTCTCATCTCTCCCTCACACTGTACCTTTGCACTTATGTTTGTGTTCAAATTTCTGTCTCTGCAGTGGAAAGTGGGGGATGTCACAGGGGCTCTTAGCAATAATTTTGGATACAGATTCAATCACTAATTAAATTTCTGGCTATTACAGGCAGAAACAGTGTCAAGTGCCTCCCCCAGGACTGCCTACAGATAGATCTCTGGTGGGCTGGAAGACGATTCCAGCTGGAAGCTAGAAAGCTGGTTGAAATAAAATAAAAGGTTTATGTTTCTTCAAGGTGATTACCTGTCTGATCCCAGTAAGCGGAAAACCCTGGTTTCATCTGATATCTCTTGGGTAACCTGTAGAAAAATAAGAGACATTCAAGTCCATTTCAGTGGCAAAATTAAATTTATTGGGCTGAGTTGGGGGGGGAAAAAAAAAATAATATCAGTCTCTTCAAAAATTCAAATACAATTTAGTGAAAATTACAGGACTGAATCAGATAACGCCAAGCAAAAAAGAGTTTTAAATTTAATAAAATGAAACTTATTTTAAATAACTTGTATTGTAGACTGTTATCAGCCTAGATGACTTGGTGGCACAGATGGAGTATGTTGATCCAATCTTTGTCAGCAGAGACTGACTAGTTTTGCCTGTATATTCAGAGGATGCCATCAAAAAGGACAGTGTTCTTTTTGAAAAAAGGACACTTTTTTTTAAGGGAGACTTTAAAAAAAAGTGTTGTTTTTTTTTTTTTTTAAAAAGGATGCTGCCAACTTGAGCTTTTAATCCAAGAAACCCAAATGCTGCTTATGCCAGATCTGTATTGGCTCTGTGCAGAAGCAGTTCAGGAGTCTCTGACTGATATTCTTGGAAACAGAATTGGCTAAAGAGTGTGCATGAGCTTTACCAAGAGCAACATAAGCAGGCAGGTCAGAACAAGCAACCAGCAAGCTGAAGCAATGACAACGCGGAGCACAAGCATTATCACTAGGGAAGCAGCTAGAGGGGCCTAAGGATCAAGTGGTAAGTAAGAAACAGGAAGAAATTAAACCTGGATCCGAGACTTACTTCATCTGACTTAAAGCTTTTGCCCTGCATGCCGTGTTTCCAGAAGGCCAGCACACTGTCTTGAAGGCACACTGCAAAGGTGAAACACAAAATTAGAGCTGGGCATGGCTTACCTGAACCACAGAAACCTGGGTTTCTCACCAGCAGTGATAAGAAGCAGCAGGTGGAGAAAGTACGTGGTGAGACTTGGACTCCTGGTAGAGCCAAACTCCAAAATCATTGGAGAAAAACTGGACTGAAATGACTGTTTGGATCCGAGACGCACGTAACTTTTTAAAGTGCAGTTCAAAAGATACCACTCAGACATTCCCTGTTTGCCAAGCCAAGCTAGGCATCTCTGTTTTTTCCTTTTCTCCTTTTCAATTCTACTCTCTAGATCTTTGTTTTCCTAATGATTCTGCAGAAAACACCAGGAAGTGTATAAACATGCTGCCAACCAAAACACTGTGGGTTGCTGGAAATTACAGATCATTTGACTTATTATATTTACTTCAAAATAGATGCAAGCATGAAAAATAGGAGGAGTCTTCCATCCAGGGACAAAGAGAGAACACAGAAAGCTACCAGCTCTGTGATTTAATTACCAGACTGCTGAAAATAATGGCTGAAGAGCTTGGTGTTCTTTAGGCGCAATATATTTTACACTGAGTTTTAATTTCCTAAATTCTACTTGTTTTCCTTTACTGTTCCTTCAGGTTGCAGTTTGTATCTGCTCAGTATTAGCCATGCCCTAAACACACAGAACAAAGGCAGTCAGCAGAATCCTAAGAGCAATCTTTGTCACAACAGCCTTAGACTAACCTTCACCTGCTACTCCTCACTCCACCCTGCAATCAGAGAATGAAGAGTTAATACCCTGAATTCCCAAGAGACTGCTTGGAGTGTAGAGAACTGCTCACATTACCCAATGTCAGCTAGTAAGTGCAAGACTTCAGGATAAATGTTTCTGTCTCTGAATACCTCCAGAGTTCAAGGAAAAGGCAATGCTCGAGTCACATTACGCATGTGTCAGCAGGAGGTATTGTATGATACAAGTACAGCAGTTAATTAGAATGTGTCAGAATTCAGGGAAGAATCACAGGCTTAATTAAAAATATCTTCCTTCAGGACGGGTCTGGTGTATCTAAATAGAGATGCCGTATAAAAGAATGTGCACTGCTTTACTCATCGCTATTAAAATACACAATAGCTTTGTCAAGAATCTCCTTCTAAAGGGAAGATGTCTGAAGAACCCAGAAATGCAACTTGGACAGAACTGCTCACAAAAACAAGTTGTGTCTCTACTGCTTTTGATTCCAGAAACAAGTTCAGTTTCTAAGATACAAAATTCTTAAACTTACGGTAATTAGATACTTCTGAGAGCTTATTACATCAGAAATACTTGTTTGACAATTGCAGTTCAAATTTTAGAAGCAAGGCCACTGTGCTCTAGTAGTTTCAAGACAGCAGCCTGTCCTCTAAGAATTAGACTAAACTGCTACTACCCTGACTGTTAAAAAATGGATGTGCTATCACTTTAAATCAAATCCTAGCTTTTAGAAGACCAACAGAACTTTTTGTATTACTAAAATATTTTTGCCTCCCCAAAGGTTTTTCTCAGTATCAGGGAAATGACCAGAAATTATTCAGCCTTATTTTTAACTAAATCAGGATACATCTTATAAAACAGAAATGACACCAGATGGAATCAAGCACACGATCTGGCAACTGCTTTACTTTCCTCAGCACATCAGTGGAGACAAAGAGACAGCACAGAGTACCCTGACACAGGCAGTTTTTAGTGTTAGGCTCCACTGGGTGCACTAGACCAGTCTAGATTATTAAAAACCCTTCAACACTCATCCCTCTAAGTTCTTAAGTCCTTGAGAGACAACAGAGAAGCAAATCACTCACCCACTGACTCAATGCAGAAATCAAAGCTCAGCTCGGAGGCCAATTTCTTGCTTGACTTCAATTTCCCTTGTAAATTCACAATTTTCACAAATTCTCAAGGAAAACAGAAAAACAAGTATTAAAACCCACTGCTGAAAAGGATTACTGATGCCTTTCAGTATGAAGTATTAATTTCATCTTTCAGGCACAAAGAAATGCCCAAACCTAACATCTACAGTGTTTGCCTGAAATGAATTCAGGAGCATCCTTCTCTCAAAATAAATACAGAAAACCTTCTTAGTCACTTCGTATGTGTTCAGACTCTGCTGACAGCCTTCCTGCAAATAACACACAGTGCAGAAATGTGGATTCAACATAATTTAGGAAATTTAGGCAGACTAAGTCATTGCAAACTTCCCACTGAGGTATTAACCTCTAATGCATGAAAGATATGGCTATAATCACTGTGTATGATGGAGTGGCAGCTATCTGTCCTGCTAGATATGCAACAGGCAAATGTCACTTTTTCCACGTAAATTTTGAAAATTCCTGATTGGCATATATTTGAATTCTGCCCTGTAAGGCTGCATGACATTTCATTTCAAAAGAAAGAAGAATGCTTCACACATGAGAAGTGGAATCACAAGAGTCAAAATGAAAACCCGCTTATCTGAACTGCATCTTTTCCGAAATATTACAAGCCAAATGAGTAACAAAGGGAGAAATATTGACTTGTGGTAGAGTTAAAATCAACAACTGTGGCAAAACGAGTTTTGCACAAGATGTAGGAAGTTGCCCAACAGAGATGTGTTACTTACTGTCCAGGCAGACTAGGACAGTGTCTCTTTCCAGCTGTGTTACATGAATGGCATCTAACTGCTGATTGCCTTGTGAAAAAGAAAACAGATTATTTTATATCGCATCATAAGACTGATTTCAGTCTCCCCTCAACCTCTTAACAATTTGCTACGGCATTTTCAGTATGCTACAAATCTTTTGCAACTTACAGTATTTGTTAGTCTTATATATTTTTAAGGCTATATGATCCCAGAATGTTCTGGGGGAGTACAGGGCCTCAGGACAAACCCATCAGTTCAAAGCAGGTATTTAATCTGAAAGCACCACTGTTTATTGGCAGAAAATACATTTTATGCTACAGTTCAGCACAGCAAGTCAGCTTCCTTCATGAAAAGGCACGATAATGATCAAAAGGAATCATCAAGGGAATCTTCGCTCCTAAAAAAATTGCTCTTTTCCCATAAATCCACATCTGGAAAGTTTATTGTGCCAATATAAAACTAGATTTAATAGTTTTTCTAGTTTTTATTAATGAAGTTCTTGGTAAAGCTGCTAAAAAGCAGTATTTAAATGCAAAGAAGGATATCCAAAGCAGGCAGCAGAGAAAAGCATCTGCAAGGTATCAGCTTGCTTTTGAAGATAGAACAAAACCTTCTAGTTATTAATAGCCAGCTGAAGATGACAAGCCTCCCCCAAGGGCTGGAGGACAGACAAGAATGCAATTATGGGAGTCTTTACATGGGAAAGAAGGGGAAAGAGGAGTAAGACTGATCCCAGGAAGAAGTATGCAACCACAAATGAGAACCCAATCAGCAGGGGCTGCGTTAGTACTTAAGGAAATTTATAAAATAAAAGATGTGTCTAAAACTGAAGTCGTTTAAGAAAAATTGTTTATACTGCAGTTGGCAGGAGAATAACCTGGGATCAGCTTCAATTATGCTTTAGGGAAAGAAGCTGCATCACTCTGTCTAGCCTAAAGGGTTTCCAAATGACTTCTGAGGAAGAAATATCCAAATGTTACCAGACAATAAAAAGGTCACGAGATGGACCAACAGTCTTACCTGCACCGATTTCTGTAAACCACGAAGAAGCAGAGTTCAAGTTGATTGTCTCAAACTGAACTACCTGATTGGGTTCAGTGCCCTTGCTGATAGCTACGCAGACCATGGGGTACTCCTGCTCTGGGATCACTAGCATTTCAAACACATTCAAGGGGCTTGGCAAAGGAAAATCAAAGTGCTGGAAAAAAACCAAGAGTTAGGCATTTGTAAAGTTCCCTTTTGGAAGTAAGAAGCCTAAAATAACATGCACAAAGTATGAAAGAATTTTTCACTGCTACTAAGAGTGCTTTTTTAAGACAGCATGAGCTGCGAGCAATATTATGTCGTGCAGAGGTACAGGCTACTCTGTTATTGCTAGGACTGAGCTTGAGCCAACGCTTGACTGACTTCAGCCACAAGACTTTCTTAGTCAAAATGTGTCAAGACAGATTTTCAAGTGCTCAGAACCCACAAACGGCACTAGACTGGGATGTACTTTCCATTACAAATTCTGGAAAGGCTATTTCAACAACTGTATAATGATAAAGATTAAATGTTCTAAATGAAAATGAAATACTTACCTTTATTAACATGAATTTCTGCATTGGCTCATACCACTGTAGTAGAACAATTCCAGACTGCAATGCACCACACAGGTATTTATGTCCTGTGTAGGGATTTCGTACTGTATAAAATAAACAAACAAAACAACTCAGAAAAAAACCCTTTTTAAAAATTCTACAAGTTCAATGCATACTTTAAAAAAAAACAACCCTACAGCTATCTTTGCAAATAATTTAAGAAATAGCATCAGTTTCACACTAATTGCCTTCTGGCTTGCCAGTCAAATACCCACAGTGATTAATATTGTGCTACATTCCAGAAAAATTAAATTATACTTCTAATTAATAACCACTAGTGTTCTTTGAGTCCCAGTAAAGAGGCCACATGCTGACTGGCCAGAAAAGCTGTAACACTTTTTTCCTGGGGCTGTATGAGCAGGGGGAGTGAAAGGTCTGGGTCAAGTTGTGATTTAAATTAAAAAAAAAAAATCCCAAGCAGCGAAGATGGTCCATAACTTCTTGTGAGCTTTGACAACTAATGGAATAATACGATAAAGGGTTTGTGGTTTTTTAAGGTCTGTTGGATACAAGACCAGCCTGACTTCAGGAATCATCTGTAAATATGCCTGGTGTAGGCACTTTATATGAGCCAAACAGGATATCCAAGCTTGCAGCTAGGCACTTTATGCTCTGCTTAAGCATTTTTACAAGTGTAAAGGTACAAGTTCACACAGTACTAGGGCCAGTTCTCAAAAGGACATGCATTCTGCAGAAAGCCCAAGCCTTTTTGGAAGTCAGTGAAGCCAAAGAGAAATCTGTAACTTCACAAGCTTTAAGACTTTTGCGTGCACTTAGAACTTGAGCCATGGCTTCACTCCTCCCCAGGCTGACATCATTTTTATTCACGCCCAGCCCTTTTTTTGTGGAAAATATTCTTTTCAAGTTAGCCTTGCTAAAAGTTGGATCTAGGTCAACAAAGCAGAAAGGGTCTTTGTGTACATGCAACAAGTCTGGGATTCTGTAAGCAGCCTTGCACTCGCAGGCAGGCTGCATGGCACAGTGACTAGTTGGCTCAGGTGGCAGCCTGGAGCCAGTGACCCCAAACATCAACTTTGTCACCGAGAGCTTCAGCAGCTCTCACAGAGTGTGCAACACCCCTCAGCTGCATGCTGCTGGCAATCCCCTGAGTTTCCTTTTGGACCTTGCTCTAGACAGCAAGGTCTAATTTCTAAGTGAAGAGCTGATATGAAAAACGTTTTTCCGCTGAAAAGACCCCCATGTTAGTTAAAAGGAAAGCTACACACCACTTAGGCACAGCCTTAAGAAATAATGCAGTCATGCGGCTTTCTGAACAATTAATTAACTATAAGTTTATGGCAAAGAAATGAGTTTAAGTCATGCCATGCCCAATGACAAAGGCCAGGAAAAAAAACCTGCAGAACTGAATGGCTACTCACCTATACAGCATTTGTGGCATCCTTTCGTATCAGGGATCTTTGTCGTTAAGGCAAACTTCCTGGAATAACAATTATGAAAAAAAAATACGCATCAACAAGAGATGTTGAAGGCTCTTCATGCTACCAATTTAATATCGGTGCCAATTTACAATCAGTTTTTATGGGAATTTTCACTTGTTAAGAATTGTCTATAAGTGAAAGATTTGTACCTTGGTAATATTTTGTCAGGAAACCTATGGGTTTGAATATGAGCAGCTAATCCTGTTTTTTTGGCTTGTTCAAACAAAGCTATTAAATTATGGGAGTAGAGCTGGAACGTTTTCCCTGCGAGAGAGAAAAGCACAATTGACATCGCACTCATGCCTCCAGCAGAGAACTGCACGTTTTAGAAATTGTATGCATAGAAAATTACCTTCTAGAAAAATGGACCACGCGTGTCAGATATTTCAAGTCCGGTTATGAAGAAAAATAAAAGAAGACAACAATAATAATGCATATAAAAAAGACATGGCATTCAACTCAAAGTTCCTTTCAGTAATGCTAAAGCAGCGCTCTGAAAGTTACTTTTATGTAAACATTTTTAGAAGGCTGTAATTATACAACAACAATTAATTGTACCAGGATGTTTTCTAGAAGTGGTGTTACACAAACCCCTGCGTGTTTAAAGGCACATTCCTACAATTTGTCTGCATGGCACACTGCCTCTGGTTTCCTATCTTGAATGTCCTATTCCAGGACAACTGATTAAAAAAACCCAATAATTATTTTTTCAAGAACCAATCTCCTGGATTAGCATTATTTCACAGCCACCTCCATCTCCTTCAGATTGAAACTGGTGTTGTTTTAGGGTAGACTGATCTTCTGAATCTGGTTCATACCAAAGATGCTGCCAGGCCTACAATACACAGAGTGATATCAGCTACGTTTTGATAATGAGCCTATGTTAATCCTCTCCTGATTTTGTTCTGACACATGAAAGCCATCCTTATTCTGACTCTCCTAGCTCAGGGACCAAAGAAGAGGACACTCTTGCACTTTCAGTCAAATTGCAGCCTTGGCAGAGGCAACTCTTTTTTGACAAATAAATACCAAGTGCTGAGTTTTTCCAAGCTAACTAAAAATAAATAAATAAGTAAAAGAATACGGTGGGACACTGCAGACAACTGGCTCCACTACTTGTATACATCCACTTTTATCACTGGAAGTCTTTCACATTAAAAGACTCTTGAAGCAAAACTTCCTGTACAAACACAAGAAACAACGTGCAGTTTTCTACTTCAGTACAGTCAAAATACATTTTACTGAATTATGACTTTAAATGTTTCTCTTTATTTATAATTTTATTAATTTTCCCCTCTACTTATACATACCTGACAAGGACATTAAGGTGTTATTGATAACATACAGCCAGGTGCACTTTCGGGGAAATAACTGAAGAAAGAAAATATTTCCATTAATAAAAACAAACAGGAATTTCCAACCGTGGTCTCCTCTGTCTGCTCCACCTCCACCACTATTCCTGCAGGGATCGACACTGGAAAAGGTCCCAGCTGCAACTACAGTTTCCCCTTTAATTTGCTCTTCTGGACCCTTGCTTAGCCCTTTTCTCTGTCTGAAAGTTTTCATTCCTTCCCTCTTGAAGTTTTCAAAATTCATTTTTTCTTTCTTTTTTAATTAGCAGCACAGAACCAAAGTGAGACAACTGGCAAGACTGGAATACCATAGGTATAAAGATACAACTTGCTCAGGAATGAGCCAGAGAAAGAAAGATAACATTACTACAGAAACCTGCTAAACCCCACAAAAGTCAGAATAGAGGGGGAAAAAAGGCATTATTATTTTATGACCATCTTGAATTACCACAAAATCCTGTATTTTGTGGGACATACCTGCCTGGCTATTGGCGTTAGCATGATGTTTTGTAAAGAGACAGTTCATGGAAGGCATTGGGACTTACTTTTGTTTCAGAGGGAAGAAGTTATTTGTGGAGCAGCTAGTCTAGATTTGAGAAGATTTTAAAGTTAAGAACCTTTTGACAACCTGAAGGGTAATTTGGTAAAAGTGATGACAAATGACAGCATTCGGGAGTCTCAACAAAAGAAGTTATGGATAAATACAACAGAATAAGGACAGGGACTTTTTTTTTTTTTTAAAAAAAGACTATATTTCTTGAACAGTATTCATAGGTAAGGTCGTCCTCAAGGAAAAATTTCCAATAAGAAAAAAAGGAGTTCAAAGTATTAAGCTGTTTCTAAAGGAGAATATTAAAAAAAGACAACAGCAGACTGAGGTCCACTGAGGGAAGCTGCTGCAAAACACAGCAGAAGATGCTTGAATCCAGGCTCTACAAAAGAATGATTGTACTGGTTCATGTAAATGCCCATCTAACCTAATATTTATTTCCAACAGACACCATAAAGTGATGTAAATTCTCCTAAAAATGGTGAAAACATAGAAAAAAAATGTATATAATACTTCACCTAAAACTCTGCCAGGTACCAAGTTCTTCATCTCATAAACCTGCTTAATCAGATATGGGCTTTACATATTTAGTGAGCTTCAATGGTTTAATCCTCCATAAATTTGTCCAGTCTCCCCTCTGAACTCACAATTAACTCCTTGCGATTGCAGCTCCCCATAGCAAAAAGTTCCAAGCCAGTTACTCACTGTTTATTTTTAATTCGCTTAATGTCTCCACCGGAAGAGAAAGGAAATAGTTGTTCCCTATGAACTATCTCCAAGCCACCTCAAGATGGGTCAATATTTCTCATTTCCCCCCCATGCCTGAAGAGTCCCAAGTACATCATACAGAAAGTGGAAGCAAGGATGCAATGCTAAGGATGAAGAGACAATCACAAGATAAGCCTGAAGGAAGAAACATAAGAAAGGTTAAGATCCAAATCAAATTACCCATATAAGAGAAGTTGATAAACGTGGTGACTGGGAAAACAAAAAGGCTAAGCCCACTGCTTGACAGGAAAGAAAGACTACATGATTTACAGTTAACAGCAACAGGGTAGAGACTTGGGGTAGAAGCAGAAAAAGAATACATTACATTTTATTTCAACTAGATACACTCATGTCGGTAGCTCCCAATCAAGTTTACTTTACAGTACTTAAGAACTGGCTCAAACCCCAAGGTCTCAGTAATGATTATCGTCAAGATCTGATGGAAGATGAACAAGGACCTCAAGAAGGACAAACACACTACCTATGCCAAATAAGAAGGGCGGTGGGAATTGCAAAATAGTCTGACCGACTGGCTAGCCAGAGTAGCATTGGAACAAGCCACATACTTTTTAATTACCAAAGGATAACAAGAGCAGCTAGTGCAGACTTGTGCAGAACAGGCTGTATCTGAACATCTGAATTTCCTTCTTTAACAGAGTAACTGCCCTGCTGGGGGCAGTGAAACAGTACAACGTGAAACATAGGTGAAGGATCTTGCCCCGTGTGCCATTTCCATGTGCAAAATAAGAAAATACGGGGCAGAAGAAATTGAAAAAAAAAAAAAATACAACTGGTTGGACATAAAAGCAGAATATCTATCAGTAATTTGTTATTTAATAGAAGGGAAAAACAGCCTGTAGATACACAGTGTCTTCTCTGGTCTGATTCTATTCAGTGTTTTTACTGAAAAACTAACAAGGGAATAAAAGTATGCTCTGAATTGTGACATATTAACCTTGGGGAGGCAGTGAGCACTTTGGAAGATGTGATCAGAATTAGAAGTTGGAGAAACATTTAAAAATGTGCATTTGGTGGGGAGAAATCATAAAATGAATAAAAGCGAATAAGGAAACAAGCAGCACAGCAGAAGTGTTGCAGGAAAGCCTCTGGGGTTTGAAGTGGATCCCACCCAACTTGTGCCAACAGAGAATGCTCTCACAGAAAAGGAAACTTTTGCTTCGGGGTGCATTGAATGTTCTCTCTACCTACCACTGGCATATCTAACCTTTCAATAGGATAAAAAAGCATGTGGAAGAAAATGTACAAGGAAAGAGATTGCTTTGACTAACAGAGTAAAGAGAAAATTGAGGTAAAAAGGCCAGGGGGTCTCCAACTGCTGCCACCACAATTTTTAGACATTTATTATAAAAGTAAGTAGTTGTTCCCCATGTCTACTGAGGCTACAAAGAGATAAACAACTTCATATTCAGTGCTGTTCTACTGCATTCAGGTGCACCCTCTGTTCTCTTGAAAGGATTTTCTCATCGTATTGAATTCAAATTTCTAATTCTCACCATCAAGCCCTTTATAATCTTCTCTTGCTTTTGTCTGTGCGAAACTACCCCCCTCCCTGAACCTGCTGAACCTCCTCCCCTTTTCTTCTGTCCCTCTCGAGTTTTGTCCTCTAGCACGATGTTCCCAGAAGCAGCAGACTTTCTCCTCTTAAGCACAGATCTCTATGCAGTGCCCTTTCCGTGAAATCACCCTTCTCTCACCATTACTCATAGATACACCCACTCTGCCAGCTCTGCTTGCTGACCTGTGCCATGTTTTCACTGAATTTAACACTCTTTAGAGGCCTGAGGTGCCTTTGTGAACAGCTTTAGAAACCTACAGGTATAAATCTTACTATCAGTATCAATCCCTTCCAGAATACTCTGCTACTCCTGACTCTAAAAAGAAAATGCAACAGTACCATGATTGCATAAATGAAGAGGCTTTTGAAAAGGTTAGAGAGCCCAAGAAAACAGAAGCAAATGCCTATTTGTTGGTGGTAACAACGTCAGTTAAATTCAATGGCTGAGGGCTTTGGTAGTGGAGAAGCAATATGCCATCTAGTGGAGATGAAATGGAGAGAGAAAGGGCAGGTAACCAGTTGTCTCCACGAAGAAGAAGAAATGCTTTAGTAGAGCACTCCTTTGAAAGCAGTGTTACATAAGCAGCAACAGAAAATTCAGGGAGGTAGTGGAACTATGAATTTTTCCATTGCTGGCTTTGATGTGAACCAGTTTATGCCACAAAGCCTGCTATCCCATCTATCCCCTCTAATACCAAACTTGCTTGCTTCATAATATCCCCCCAAATCACCTGTTCCATTGTTGCTTCGTGAAGTTCATTCAAATTCAAAGTATAGATACCTTCTTCCGTGCCAAAGATAATGTACTGATCTAAAAATTGAAGACAAATTGATTATTTCAGACACTCATTACCACTTTGGCAACAGGTGGGTTTAAAATACAAACCTAAAATAATTTTACCTTTAGTATCTGGATGTATCCATGATGTTGCACAATTAATCTTCAAAGGACAACCATCAA
The DNA here is from genome assembly GCF_965140245.1 of Athene noctua. Taxonomy (NCBI): domain Eukaryota; kingdom Metazoa; phylum Chordata; class Aves; order Strigiformes; family Strigidae; genus Athene; species Athene noctua. The sequence continues at coordinate 50,202,099 of NC_134042.1, read as the reverse complement.
AGACTTTGGAAAAACATGCTCCCATCTGAAAAACACCAAAACTGAAACCTGAAACAAGTTTACAGCAGAAAGTGGTTTATCTTCTGGCATTTGGCCACTTCGTACACACCTGTGCACACTGCTGCTCTCTTTTTTCAGACACAAACTTACTCTAATATGCCTTGATGCAAAGCATTTCTATCTTCCCCAAAGCTACAATGCTACCTTCCAAACCTTTGCATAGACTTTGTATACATTAAGAAACACCAAGTGGGATCAGAATGATATGAACAATTTTAAGTACCTACTGGGTAAGAACAAGATTGAGTGCTTATATAAATGCCATAATGAGGGGAAAACAAGCAGAAATGTTGAAGTAACACCTCCTCACATCACTACCACCTCTCCCCTTTTCACTAAGCAGGAACTGCCAGCAGGGATCACAACTCACAGAGCCAGTGAAATCTCCAACTCTTCACATCCACATTGAATGGTGAAAGGAAGTTTTTAAGGAAGGAGACAAATATTGTGGATTCAGTACATGAAAAGTAACTGGCTATGAGATACAGAAAATCACCCCAGAGGAGCTGGTGGCTTATTCTAGCATAAACTCTCTGAAACTAGAAAGATGCCAGGACATCAGGCTTCCAATAAGTCCTACTGCAAATGAGATTTCTTACCAGCACCTTCGGTGTTGGTGGTAAACCATTGATTGCTGGCTTCTGTGGGAAGAAAGAAAGACCATAAAATACCTCCCACGCACTGATGTAAGGCTAGCTAATATGATAGTGAAATCAAAGAGTCACCATACTTACAGGAAAATCTCTTTTCTCTTTTTTACGTGGCAGTTGAGGGATATGTCCAGGCCCTTCCACGTTTTCTTCAATGAGTTTCAGCATGCCATCCCCATTTCCTGAAAAGAAGCCCAGACACATTTTGTATCTCACTTGAGAGTGAAATAGAGAATATTTTGGTGCCTTATTCTCTCCTCTCCCTTGTGTCTAGTGGAGAAGTGAGCTCTGAAACTCCCATATATACATCTCAGGTAGCTGAACCCTTCCAAGGACAGCTGGCCACTCTTCTGCGTGCTGAGCTACACAGTCATAAAGGCTTCCCATTATCCAAACAGTTTCTGGGCCACAGTTGAGAATAAAGCTGTGGGAAGGTCCTCACAGATGATCCTCCCTGCACATTCATGGGTTTTTTTGTTATTCCTGCAGGCACCACAGGAATGGTACTGCCCGACTGAGTGTCCTTGTTTTGGGAAGAACGTTTCCACCATGGGTCTAATGAGAACCAGCACAGCTGTAAAAAGGAAAGCTGCACCTCGTATTAAAAAAATTAAATAGCTGATTCTAGAACTGATTTCTTTTTACAGGATGCAAGTCACCTTTAGGAAATGTAACACATTTACCTACGTCGCTGTATCTGGCCGTGAGCAATCCAGGGCTGCTGATGCTGCTGGTCATACCAACGGGGGAAGAATCATTCTGAGACCCACACACAGGGATACTTTGTCTCCTGTGAGCTGGTGGGGCTCTGTTCTGCGAGTCTGGGAAATGTTTTATTGTCTGACATTTCTCATCATCTGGGAGGTTTTCCTCAGGATAACTGTTTATTCTTGGCTGCAATGAACCAAAGAGGTGAAGGTTACCTGGGAAATGGTACCTGGAAGCACAAACTTCAGACAAGTTTAATTCAAGTTAGACAGCTTGTACACAAAAAAAAAAACAAACAAAAACAACAACAACAAAAAAGGTGTTTGACAGCAGAATAATCTAAGAGGTATTCTTTCTCTGATGGAAGAACCACAGCAGCAAGCAGAGTGCTGAACAAGAACACATCCCACGCAGCGTGCTGTCTTTGGAGGGAAAATACCTACAAGTCACTTTGCCTAGGGCAGCAATCAAGGCCAGGAGTTGCCAGAGGTCGAGACCGTACAGACTACAAGTCAGCATAAAATAGGAGGCTGCATGAAGTCTGCTAGCAGATGGTATTTGATACGACTTTATAACCTCCTGAGAGCATCAGACAGAAGCACTGCAGAGGCTGCACAAGTGGCATTTGCCACCTAAAACTCTTAAAAACCATCATCTCTTACCTTAGGAGGTAGCGGAGGTGGCCCTGCTCGCTTTAGTGTTGATCTACAACGAAAAGGTGCAGTAGTTGTCTTAGTTAAACCAACAACATAAACAGAATCACTTGAGAACACAGACTGGAAATCAGACCAGCTAGATGCATAGAAAAGATGGATCACAGCACTGCATGAACGAGGTTAAACTAGAAGTCCAAGAGAGCGAAAAAAGCACGTTAATCTTGTTAGAAGTGTTGTTTTTTGATAAACTCACATTCTTTCATAAATGCCAATGTTATAGAGCGTTCTGCACTGAAGGGTATTTGAAATTAGCAAATAAATATTCATTCGGGGACTAGTTTGGTGAAGTTTGCAGCTTTTGCTCTGGATCAGACAAATGTGTGGGCACCAGAGGAGCTGCACATACCCCACCAGAGCTCTGCAGGAATATCTGCACGTCCTGTCACTACCAGGCCTGGCTCACAATTGACGGATTCATCAACACAAGATCTCCTTTAAAGTATTAGGCACTTCCATAGGCACTCTTAAGGTAACCTGAGGAAGGAGAGCGAGGGAAGAAAGCATTGCTTTGCAGACATTCTCCTGACGATCAGATAAACAGTCAAGCGTGGGTTAGACCTTTGAGTGCAACCAGCCCTCACTTATTTGTGAGGGGCAAAGCTGCCTGTTGCATTTTAAAGGAAAGAGGTTTTGCCAGAACGCTGCCTGCTTTAGCGAGAGCCGCACGGCGTGAACACAACTGTACGTGAAGGAGGTCCACTCACTCTTCAACATCTTCACTCCCATCGCCATATTTTGTAAGCAGTCCCCTAGGTAAAATGTTTATAAAATTAAGAGCTCTGCTCTAAGGTCGACACATGCAATTAAACCGATGGGTGACGTCATTTAGTTTCATAACAAGCTTCTCCCAGTCCTTTTCAAAACAGTATTTCTCTTATTCACTGCATTAAGCCCTTTTTCATTTAGTATGATCCCTTCCTTTCCCTCACCCCCCCAGTAATCATTGAAGCTCTCTTCCATACCAGATATCACCATCTTTCACTTCCCTGCCTGGTATTTTAAGTATTGTTGAAATGCCTAATAACAGTATAAAAGAAAAAAAAAAAAAAAAAGAAAAAGATGAGAACAGAGGAAGTTACTGAGAGACAAACGGAGAAAAGTCTTTGCAAAGGCAGGTTTCCTCCTTTAGTATTGTAACTACAGACACAGACTTTCCCATTACAGTGAGATTTTTTGTTTCAAAGCTACCCTGGGGTCAAAAAAGAAATTGTGACTAGAGGATCCAAACAAAAACTGATAAAATTTTGCAAAATGGCAATTGTCAAGTTCTGTCTTCAAAAAGCTCGTAAACTGCATTAAATCTAAAGAAATCTAAACCATAAATCTAAACCCAATAAAGAGCATTCCTTAGTATGCTGTTGTGATGTTGTGAAGTCTAGGCTTCTGCATTTAGGAATTGTGAGGTGGAAGAGAAGCTGCTGTCTCAGGCTTCTTCAGGCTGCAGCAGCCTGGGGCAGTCCAAGTCTCTGCATGCAGAGCAGACACCCCCGTACCCCAGCAACTCACACCTCCTTCCACATTCCCCAACACTCCATCCACTGAGGGATGGCCACAGGGGTAACGAACAGGAAAGCAAAAGCATATTACAGAAAAAGTAAATTTGGATGAATGTGAAATTTCCCACAAGTTACTTCTGAAGGGAAAGCAGCAGGACAGTTGCCAACTTGAACTATTTGGAACTAACGAAAAATTTTTAAAAGTCTAACCATCAACAAAAACCACCTTCACATTATAGAAAATTAAAAAAAAAAAAAAAAAGCTACAATAAGGATGAGAAAAAACAAGAAATAAGTTCAAATCACTAGGTATACATTGTGGTATTCATCTTTCCAGTCAAGTAATTCCTGAATTGAAGATACCAATCAGCACTCACTCTGACCAAAGCCAGAGGGCATGAAAAGCAAGGACCCCCCAGCACACATCCTCTCTGTACATCCCTGGTATTACTCAGAATTGCTGGGACAGAGGAGCTATGCATTTCCTGTTTATCTTTTCAAACTGGAAGTGGTTTCCAAGTAAGCAGCACAGATTCACTATCCAGAAACTTTCTGCCTGACCTCCTTGCAATACTAAATCTCTATCTATTTACCAATTGATAGCCCTAGCCACGTTTGCTACAGCTACAAACAATAACGCTCCAGAACCAGAGGCAAATCAATAAGTTGTTTTGCCTGGAGGAGGTCCCCTCCCTCCCTGCTCCTCGACCCTGCAGATTCCAGCTGTCTGCAGAAAAACCAGCACTCACAGAAAGGCTTTCAATCTGCAGCTCATCGGGGTCACACAAACAAACCGAGAGAGGAAGGAAAGCAGTAGCTGTCATTACTGGACAAGGAGAGGCAGGGCCCAGAGAGCCACCCCGAAGTTTTACTATGGTGAGAGTGAGGACAGAAAACTTAAAAAGACCCAACCACTGGCAATCTCCGTGACATGGCCAGCTTTCCAGGGGGCTGTAAGGTCACCTGACAGCTTATGCAAGACTTTATCTGCAAAAAAGCCAAAGAAATTCACTGTCTGCTACTCAGTTCCAAATAAAGATGGGAAACAGGCTCTTTTAGCTGAGCAATTATTTTAACCACAATACCACCTTTCCCTACTACGTATGTGCATCAGTCAGTGTTACTGAACTTCCATATTTTTCACTGCAAATTCAAAGATTGCTTTTTAAGGCAGAATCCAGTATCTGCTTTATCCCAGGAGAAATCAGTTAAAGCATTTCTTTACCTAAAACATTTCGCCCCAGAGCACTACCTGACTGTATTACAGAACACACTCATCACACCCACAGCAGAAGCAGTCACGCCGTCGTACTGAACTTGGTAAAACCAAATCTTCAGAACTGGTTTCTCCTTCCCTTTCTTGCAAGGACCAGACTTCAGGGCTGCAAACATGCTTTGCCACAGGATGTCACAACCACAGCCACGGCTCAGAAGAGAAGTGCAAGGCCAGCGCGGGATCCTGAGCTCAGCCCTTGCAAGGTTACCAGCTTTGTTTCAGAAAATTTGACTTTGGCTGTGTTATTTCAGTGTGCTGGCCATACATTTACACTTCACTCCCCATCTACAGCTGGGGAGCTACAACAGATTTAAAACAAACTACTGTTTGCTGTTAAAAGAGATTAAAACCTATTCCACAAGAGAATGATGAACCAACTGCAGAAGAACTGTATACTGGGCAAAATCTCCTTTAACTTTGTGAATATTAAAGTGGATTAAGGCTTATGGTTTGATTTTTTTCCACCATAGCTCAATTTTTCTTTCAGAGTGTATTTTCATATTAAATCACAGAAATAAAATATGTTTTTAAACTTGGTACTTACTTGCTGCTCCCACCATCAACAAAAGGATTCCAATGCGAAGCAAAGTCAGCGCCAGCTGCCACAACCTGAAGATGCAGAAATTTTCATTTTTTTTCCCCCTGTCAAACTGAAGTACCTTATCCACAGCACGTGAAGAGGCCTGAGAGATTCTCAAGCCCTGCACAATGACCCGTAAGCAGTAAAATAAAATTCCGAAGTGGAATGATGCTTTCCAATCTAATTATAAAGCATCTATTGAAAAGCTGTCTTCTTAAGACTCAGACTTGAAAGCAGCATCTGGAAATGATATAATGCCAGTATCAAGTGGCAATAAGTAAAATGAAAGTTTTATGGTAAAAACTCTGTAAGGATTTTTCACAGAAGGCACTTCCAAGACACTCTTCCAGCAAGAGAACATGCTGCAGCCACCTCCAAACTCATCTGAGACGCCACCAGCAGAGGCTGGGATCATTCCTGTCACTAGACATGGCACTGAGGGGACCTCACCGTAACAACACGTATAAATTGAATCAGTCACATTCAAAAAAAGATGAACTCGTACCTACCTGGTGAACTGGAGTACAGCTGTAAAAAATAGGAATGGGGTTTCTCTAGAGTGCTGAGCACTAACGTCTCCAAATCCAAATTAACAGCAGCTGTTGCTATTCACAACACTTATTAAAAAATGAAGCCCTTGTGTGCACAGGCACACAGCAAGCCCAAAGAACATTAATTAGCTGATCTGCAGTAAACTGCAGAGGGCTGGAACAAACAGCAGCAGCTCACAGGGGGCAAAACCGGCTGCAGGCAAGCTGGCAGCTTTCCAAGAAACAAGCAGCAAATAAACCCTGATGATGGGAAGATCAGGGACTGAAATGCAGAAGGGCCTCTTCACTTTATCAAATTAATTGGCACATGTCATTTTTTCTTTTTCATCTGAGCATGACTCTCCACACAACACACAGAGGGCAATTAATTTTCTTTAAAATGTGGCAATTGTCTGGGGACAAAGAGTTGTCTTCCCATTACTTTGTACTTCAGAGACATAATACTTAAGAGTTGAACCACAACACAGTGAAGACACTATGATTTTAATAAATGAAGGAAAAAAATAAATAAATCTGTCCTTACTATTTCATCCCGAGCTTCTGTTTCTTTCCGTAGAGGGGGCTCAAACTGCAGCTTATCAACTACAAAAAATTACATTTTCAAATTTAATACATACATTTCAATACTTACTACAGTGAAACACATGTTGTAACAGATCTAAATATTATGTACACAACCCTTATTTGCCTATAAAATATGACCATCACTTAAGTATCAGTGTTATTGTGTAAATGCTTAAATTTGCAAATATAAAACCCACAAGAAAGAAACAGACCAAAAATAAATACCAAGTCATTATATGAAAGTACACTAAAACGTAACTACATAACCACATGTTACTTTCAATACATGTGAAAGAGAAGAAAGAGGCTTTTTAAGAGCAAGCTTCCTAAAAGTGTGATGTACATGATGCAGAGGAGCAGAGAGCGTTTACACGACAAAAGATCCAAACCTGGAGAAGGATCATTTCTACCCTCAAAATTTCAACTTAGATCTGAGTAGTGTATTAATATTGTTTTTAAAAGAAAAGGTTAGAATAAAAGCAAAGGCATTATGTTAACATGCACCCTGGTGAGGACAATTGCAATCACAAATGCTCCATCGGGGTCAAGAAAAGGTTTCATTTAGGAACTTAAAACAATGTGCAGAGAAACACAAAATGCTATGTTTTTTCTGTATTTTCTCATCACACCATGACATTCAACGTACTCGTGTGAAAAGATGCCTTCCTAATTATCAACTCGCTCTCGTTTCCTGATGTTTGTGTGTTATTAGTTTAAAACTGTAGGGTCTGACAGAAGTCAGAGCTGAAAGGCCATGCTGGTCATGCAAGGTTTCCACATAAACATTATGATGCAGCAATGAGACAGAACGAAACTACAGAAAAATATGCAAGTTTTCACTTTGGTTTTGGAAAAAGTATGACTGAAGATTCACACATATGTGCTCTTTTCTTCTAGTTTTGTTTCTCAAATGTACTAACACCGTAAGAGACTTTCCAAGGAACACAACAGAAGAATGACACCAACATCCTCCATCGGTGAGAGGATGGAACCACCACCACAAAATGGGCAAAGCACACCAGGAACTTACAGTTTATCTCTGATGCTGTTCTTTCTGCTCTAATGTTCCTGTTCGTAGAACGAATCGTATGGCGGATAACGGAGTGAGGCTGCAAGGGTTAGAAACAGAAAAGCTGAGGAAAGTCACGTGGCCTTCTGTTGGATCTCAATCAACAAACAGACCAACAAGGAGAAAGAATGGCTGCTGCAGTCACGTACTGCAACACGCCCTGCCTTTGGCCAAGCCCCACACAGCCCCGCACAGGATCCTTCTATGCACCCACAAGTAAGTGTGACAAGTGCTGTGGCAGTATTTCCTGGCTTCTCCTGCATGGTAACTCTACAAACAGAGCTCTAAAATTGTCAAGCTGTAATATTTCCAAAGCAAAGCAGGATATTTAAAGCCTAGTTTTACCTAAAGACAAAAAATAAAAGATGTCCTCACCTCAAAATCATCATCATCAACTTCACTGTAGTGTGTATGGTTGTCAGGATTATTAACTTTGTCCAACAGCTCAACTGCTAAAGATCTTGAAAGACCAGGCTGTCCTACAAAGCTATGCTAGAACCGCAGAAAAGAACAAGTTATAATATGGAACTGATGTGTAACTTCCATTAATAAACATCCAATATAGAATGCCACTGAATTTTGCCTGCTTACTAGGGGCTTGGGTATTTGTTTAATGACTCCCTAATGGCTAGACTTTCTAAGCCCTCCATAAGCATGGAAACACTATCATTTTGGCCACTTGTAAAATGGAAATTAAACACTGAGTCAAACAATTACACATTAACTTCCATTTTTTTTACAGTAGTAGTTCAGTCAAGTTTAAGAAGGCAGAAATAGATACATAAACAACTGCTAAAGGCATTTTTTTTCTATTTGGGTGATAGGAAGGGTCAACATCTATGCAGCTATATCTAAGAGGCTGACACCCCCACCTGCAGAAAGGACAAGGCTGAAGACAGAACACGAAGCAAATTTCTGTAATTCTTCCTACCATAAATTGTATAAAAATCTTGATACTCCACAAATTCTTGATACTTCCTACAATTGACCAATGCCTTTCCTTCAGATTTCACCACCCGTGTTGTACAATCAGAGAAAGAAAATTGTTCCAGTTTGCTTTCCTATCGATCTGTTGATTACTTTGAAGCAAGAGATTTCTTACTGATGTCATTAAATGTTCCAAGTTACTTACAGAAAGGAGTCTGTCTGCTGTCGGTCTCTTCTTTGGATTTTTTGTAAGTGCTATTTTGACAAAATTATGGAATGTTGATGACCTTAAAGAAAAATGAGGTTTTACGTTTAATTTTCCAAGAAGATATTTTTTATTTTAACACAGTTACTCAACAAATTACAAAAGGATGTGCTAAATTAGAATGTCATCCAGGTACCTCACTGAATAATTACAGTTCCAAGTTAACAAAGTAGGAAAAATCCCATTCAACTCATGGCACTTGCAGGGAAAAATTTTGGTACAGAAAATAAACCAAACCTGAATGGTGTTATTTCAACTTTTTCCAGTTTCAGCTGTTACAGAATTAGGTATCAGAAATAAAAATGATGAATGATATACCCAGTAAACCCTCAAAATCTAGGCAAACCTACAAATGTCACTGTTCTTGGCTACAGGTAGGAAAATAAAATACAAAATTCTAGACAGAGATTCAACTTACTCTTTAAAATGCTTTGTTGCTATTTCCAGAACAACTTAGGCGTCTGTGTCATATCACCTCTTTTTAGATCTGAGTTATGACCAGACCTACAATTTTTTCAAGCATTTTTCTCACAATTGCATTTGTGTTACTATGCCTCTCTGGGGACAATATTAGCCCAAGTCTGCTCGCTTTCAAGTCATGTTACAAAAGACATTTCCTCTTCTAGTCTCAACATCTGAGAAGGCAGCACTGGAGGAGTAAAGTGCATTGGCTGGGGTTACACTGAGCAGTTTCAATACAGGAAACATGCACTTAGAAATGTTTTCTCCCTTCCTCTCCATCTGGCCACCCAAACACCTCAAGGTAAAAAGACTGTACAGCAGCATGATGAGCAAAAAATCCCGCATACCAGAATTGTTTTGAGTCTCATAAATAAAATGTTAGTAAGTGTGGTACAAAATCCTGGAGGCACTAGGATGGTATCACAGGTTAAAGAAATCATGAAAGGATTGAACAATTACCTGTCCCCTTAAGAGTGGCAAATACCCTATAATAGGAATTAAGGGAAAGGGATAAAGTAATTTTTCTTCCTAGAACATACAAGGACTGAAGAAGGGAGGTCTCATTTCCCTCTGGATCACTGGCAGGGATCAATTTATGTAAGTAGGGCTCATCCTGTCCCATACTCCTGCTTTTCTGTCATGTCAGAAAACATCTGCTGCTGGACCTGAACCCTCTCGTTTGCTTTCAGACACCTACAGAAAACAACTAGTTTCTCAGTGGAACTTCCTGTAAGTGAAATCACCTCTCAGGTTCCCAAGTTTAAAACTAGCACACACTACTTTTCAGTGCCTCCCTTCTTCAATAATGACAAATAGTTTTTTCACCTATTTATCTACAAAATATTGAACAAAGAAAGGAGTTTAACGTACCATTTTGCTTTTTCCTTTAGCTTTGGTGGTTGAAAATTACTTTTCGACATTAAAAACAAGGCCCTAGAAGTAAAGGAAGAATAATGTTCTTATATGGTAAAAAAAAAAAAATTAATTTCATTCTAATATCTAAACACTTTGAATTATTACTGTATGGTAAGAGTCATACTGGTGAAACTGGATTATAGTCTATACTGTGTTAGAGGACAGACACAGTAAAGCTGTTGATTTTCTTATCTTTAAATAAGATCTTCTTATCGTCATGCATAATCCTGTTAAATACAAGGCTACAGCTTCTCCAGTGATCTACTGCACCTGTTCTTTATCACATTGTTGTTGACACTACAAAGTTTGGGGTGTTTTTTTTTTTTAAATTAAAAATTTCAATGACCATTTCAATTCTAAATTTAAGCCTGTAGCTTCAAACTAATGTCTTAAAAGCTGACACAGCTCATGCAGAAAGCTGACGTTTGAGGAAGGAATCCAAGTGTGATTTTCTTAGGTCTGAGCTATGGAGAAGGTTAAACTGTGTCTACTGGCACTGAAGAGGACCCTGGAGATGAGCAAGCTCCCCAGCCAGCAGACCTCATCGGGTGAAGATCAAACATGGGTGGCTGAAGCTCTGCAAGTTCAATCGCTGTGATGCCAACCGCCCAGATATCGCAGAGCTGGTTGTATCCACCGTTCTTTTCCACCGCTGCAACTTCTGGAGCCATCCTTTAAAAGCAAAGGCATCGTTCAATGAGAGCACCAGCCGTTTCCGAATCAGCGCCCGCACGCGGGAGCACACAGCTCTTCATATAACCCTAGAGCAGAAACCCCCCCAAAGAGCGTGAGTCAGGGAAAAGCCTGATGTCCCCCCTCCCTCGGCCGACGGTAGGGGAGCACAGAAGCACAGGGGTGATGGGTTTCACCCAAGGTCACAGGCTGGACAGCAGTGCTAGGAATAGAACCAGTGTCATGATTCCTGGTGAAATGCTTTAACGACCCGATAATCTTCCTGCCCTCAGTCCTCCTTCTCCAACAGGATAAAGAGAGCAGCAAATAATTAAAAGCCATTGTCTGGATTAAGCTGTACATAAGTGTTCAGCCTATACCAAGAATACTGCCCTGGGCATCTCAACTGCATCACAGTAATGCCAGAAACCAACAGCAGTTCCATTTGCATATATAATCCAGCTCAAGATTTACAATGATATATTTGCATATTCAATGCTGTCTTGTACAGACATTAACCAGTAGAGATGTTCACAAAATAGTTTCACATCTATTTTCCTTCACAACTCTTTCTGCACAGAAATCAAAAAGACATTGTTTAGTTTATTCACTAAAAGTGTAAGGAGTTACTGAGAAACTAAATGACCATTAGGCATCCAGAAAAAGGGCAGAATATTCTGCATTAATAAAACTGTGAGAAACAGCAATCCTGCCTCAAGTATCAGGTAGCTTGTCTTACAGCAACACATCAGCTACAATCAGTGCTTCCCAGGTTTTTACCCTTTGGGCATTTTACTTTGAAGAAAGGGAATTTATGCAATTGTTATGTACATTTAAAAATGTGTGTGTATGCTTCAGTGTGTGTATTTTGGAATTCCTGGCATAAATACAGACTTATCTTTGCATACAATCATAGCAATCAAACCAGTTTATTACCAGTAAGGGGTACCAATAAACGATTTCCTCTTCGCAATGGTGGCTGTTATTTTTGCTGCTACACCGAAGTCAGCTGGAAAATAAAATTATCATAGACTTAGAAATCTCATTTTAAGACCCCAATTCTACTCTAGGAAGTAGCACATTATGAAAGAACAATCATGTCTGTCATCCAAATTAAAAATTCATTAAGCTTCAACAGTTAAAAGAGTAATAATGAGATCAGCTTATGTCTTCAGACATGACTTCAAATTGCAAAGTTCAGTTTTTACACACAGCTCACTCACGAGCCCGTTCCTTTCCTAGCTATTTTTCCATCTCACAATACAGCAACCAAGCAACCTCAGAAAATTTAGTGGATATTCAATTTAATATCCAAGAGGAAAAAAAGCATCACGCTTTGGAAACGGTACTATTTCTGTGTTACTTATGGAGGAGCTGCGGGGGGCCATCTGTTTTCATTTCTGGAGACTGTCTAGGGGACAATAATCCTTTGCTCTCAGAGCTGCAGATAATCAGGTGGTCTTGCGGAGCCAAAAATCATTTAAGTTCTTTTTATTTTTATTGCATTTGTAGTATGATAGCCGGAGGATAATTGTGGGCAAATCTAACTAGCTTAGCAGGCTAGAGGAAAGCATCAGTGCATGACCCGAGTTTAATGTAGTTAGTGGAATCTCCTAGCAGTTTCAAGACTTTTTTTTTTTTTTCCTTAAATTTTTCCCTTCTTTAAAAAGCTGTACTTTCCTAGCACAGCACTCCTGATTCACCACAGGGGAGTAAACATGTTGAACTACACAAATTTTCTGAAGAGCAGCAGTGCAGCTAATGCATAACCGCCCTGATTCTGACACTGGACACAGTGAGATGATGAGCATCCCATTTCTTCGCCCGGGATGTCAGCTCCCTGCTTCCTGCAGAGCTCTAACCACACATAAACTCCTGTGAAGTGTCAGACAAGCAGATAAGGGTTTTGAAGGCAGCACACTCAGATCACAAGAGATTCAGCCTGTTTGTGCTGCACTCAGTGCAACGTGTCACTGGAGGAAGCCAGTCAGACAGATCTCTTCTGAGTTTTCATCTGTAGACCTCAGTGCTTGCAGAGGAGGAGAGCTTCCACTTCCACACCTGCGTGGAAATGCCCAACGTCAAACACTGGGCTAGAGGCACAGCCAGGATCAGACCCCACAGGCTGCCAGGCTCAGGAGACGCTGCCTCACACCGTGGATGCTTGGAGGCTCTGAGGGACAACTGCCATTCTGGTTAGGAACAAACATGTTGATACCCAGGTAACCCCAACCTGGCAAATTCCAGGCAAATGGGAGGCTTCAAGACTTGGCGGTTGGAAAAAAGAAAGTATCTGCAACTTCCTGATAGAATGCAAAACTTCTCATCTCATACGTACACCAGCCCATGGATACACACGTTCTATCGTCAACTATTGCCCCAAATAAGAATAAGAACATCCTACAGTGGAACACCAAAATGTTGATGCCACCAAGAACTATATCCAAAAAACCTGACTGCAACTATACAGGAGATCTGCTGTATTATGCTTTATCATCTCTAGTAAGCTCAATCTTTGGTGTGCATGTGCTGTTCAACACAAAACAAAGCCTTACAGAAGCTGAATATTCTTCTTTGGAGGCATGGTCTCTACGTTGTAGTTATATTTTTGTCTTAATGGAATGATAAAAGTAAAAAGCAACTTGCGAAGTCACAAGTATCCCAGCTGGTACTGTAGCTTTTGGCTGATCAAATGAAACTATTCCCATTTGCCTTCTGTCTTATTATTAAAATCAGGCAACTTACCTAATTTAACATCTCCGTGGTCTGTTAGTAGAATATTTGCACCCTAAAACGTAATAAAGAGGAAGTTACAAATCTTTATCATCAATATTTTTCTGCACTAGAAAGTTTAAGATAAGTTTTTCGAAGTTCCAAGTTACCTTTATATCTCTATGCATTTTTCCCTTCATATGCAAATAAGCAAGACCCTGGAAATAAGAGAGACACAACGCATCATTTTGCTGTTAACGCTGCAAAGCCAGTCCCATTTAATACATTTAAATTACTCAATGTATTTTATTTGAGAGTGGAGAAATTTGAGATTTGCACTTAAGAGGTATGCTGGATTCTGTTCCTCATCTCTCCCAGCTCCAGCCAATACATGTGAAGTCTTGTTTAAACCAGTCACGGTGTAACGTTTTACATATATCTGCGTGTATTTTCAAAACAAACCTCAAGATAGATCACCTTTTCCCTTTATTAAAATTTACTACATTTTTGAAGTCTTGAAGGTTTCAACAAGCAGGTGTCTACCCTTTAAGCTGTGCTTCCAGCAAGACAAGTCCCTGCACTAAGAAGAGCTGAGGAGCAGAACTGCCAAGCAGATTATTAGTTCTCGGGTCTACACCCCTGCCTCTGGCAGTGACCCGTTCAGCCACCGCTTCAGGGAAAGGTGTGCATCCCCCTGATCCTCTCACGTAATTATTCGTGGATACAAAAAGTGGGGGAAAGAAAAGTTCTTTTAAAAAACAAGCTGCCAGCATCCCCTTATCTTGCATTTCTACAGTTATTAGCAATCACAAAACAGAATTTTTCTCATGTGGTTGCAGTCTTTTTCCTCTACAAATTATTAGAATTTACTGACACGGATCAAGCAGGCAGTTTTAAATGTGCAATTTTTTTTCATTACTAAGCTACTTACCCTCACTTACTAGGTATTAGCTGTTTTCTGCAACAAGATTCAAAAATTTGTCCCAAACAACTGCTGCTCCGAATCACTGTGCTAGAACATGGATGAAAATAGCCCAGACAACATTGTGGTCACAGCCTGCAAAGACTTTTCCTCCATGTCTCCCTGAAACCAAGAGGGTCACCAAAGAAACAGGAGCAGGACTGAGTTTTAGCATTTTGGTCCTGTAGTGAGAGCTACAGCGATGCCTGCTCTTGTGTAAACCCCTTTGCGAAAGCAGCACTGCTCTGACAATGATTTTAAGCAAATATTTGCAGTGCATTACTGGAGTTTCTCGCTGATTTTTATTTACAATATGGCAACTAATAGATTAACACTGGTTAATTGGTTTCAGCTGGATTCCCAGTGCTTACAAATGTAAGTGATGATACTGCAGCACTTTGTAAAATCATCTTCTGTATCTACTTTCTGTACATGCAGCAAACACTTTATTGTATACCTGCAGAAGTACAGTACCTGTAAAGTTTCTCTGCATACATATGCAATTTGTAACTCTGACAGAGGTCCTGTTACTGAAAATAAAGATTAAAAAGTATGTAAGTCTACAATATAAGACACATAAAGAACATTGTGAAGCACCAAAAAGTAGTATCTCCATGCAAAACGTAAAGACTGATTTTACATGAACTGTATTTTACATTGAGCTGAGAAGAGGGGTTTGTTTGCTTGTTTTACAGAAAGGCTTTCTGTAAAAGCAGCAGCACAATAACAGAAGACAATACCCGCAGCTAGAAAACCTGCTTTGACAGAAACCTAATTATCATTTCACAAGTGTCTTTGTAGTAATGTAGTACGTTGTATTCTGAGGAAGATAAAAAACAGTGTCTTCTGCTAATTTTTTAATATTAGGAATGGCAATGTTCTATACTAGAGGCCTATGGGGCTTAGTACAAATAGCTTTAAAAGAATTCTAACTGGCTGAAAAATAAAGCAGAAAGTATTCAAAAACTCCATGTTATCATTTAAAGGCAGAGCAAGTCCCCAGACTGGTTTTCCAATAAATTCTTCTACAGAATCAGCAACTCTAGATGAAACCTCAGAGAGGAAAATAATAATAAAAGAGTGTACGGTTTTGCACAGGAGTGGGAATGAGTAATTTTTACCCTTTAAAGATCAAATTTTGAGATTTCCCACACCATGTACAGTCTCCGTATCCAGTTAAGAGTGATTTCTGGTTGTGAACTTTTTAGAGGCCCTTTTTCCAGAAAACAGATAACCTGCTTCTGCATATGGTACTCAGAGACATGAGCTGGGAGAAGCCAAGAGGCAGGCGAGCTCCCGATGCAGAGCAACTGTAGTTACTGAAGAGCTCTGGAGTAGCTCAAATTAGTCGGGTCAGCCCCTGAAGCATTGTGGAGAAAAATAAAGTGTGATGTTTAAAAAATAAAGCATGTTCTGCCCTAGAATGACAGGGTATTAGCCCAAAGTGACAATCACCATATTTGAAAAGTGCTCTCAACAAAATGGGTTGACTGTAGCTAAAAACCACTGTTCATGCCCTAAGAAAAAAACCCCATGTGGGTGCCTGGCCAGTACCAACCGTTCCCTGTTATTGTTTATTTTTCTTCTTTGCAGAAAGCTTCCAAAAGGTACAAATGTTAAAAAATAAGTTTCAAAGTACCATGGTAAATATCTTGGAGGGATCCCCCACCGCAGTATTCCATGCATATCCACAGCTTCTCACGGCTATCAAAAGAAAGTTAAAACACAGGCATCAGAAGCTGATTGATCTGTATACAGAACAGAGTTAATAATGATTATTTAAAGTAGTGTCTATTGGTCTTGATCATTTGTTGTTAAAAATATACATTTTGACACATGACAAGCAGTTACCCATTTTACATGTTATTTATTAATAACGTCGGTATAAATTCTCACCTATCAAAACGAAAATTTTATGCCAAAGTCACTGAGAAGTCTTTAAATGTTATCAGACCTAAAAGGTTTCACTTTAACTCTGCCCTCCTAACTGCAATAAAGAAGGTGCAGAAGCAATGCAGTTTATCTGCTATCAGCAAGATTAGATAACACACTAAACTCACAGGTTCAATCTTAAATTGAAATTACCTAATTATATCTAAAAAACTCTTCATGGCCTCCAAAAGGGGTACTGGGGATTTAAAAATGTAGCCAGTTTGTCCCAGTTGAAGTCCATTTGGGCTGGACAGATTACTTAAAAAAAGCAGCCCTCCAAGAAATCTAAAGATGAAGCCTCATAGAAAAAGACCAAACAGGCAAAGTGGTGATATATATTCCCACAGAGTCAACTGATAAATGGCAGCGCTCCACAGAAATGGAAAATATTCCCCAGCTTTCTGTATAACATTTAATGTGTGCACCTGAAGATGCAGCCAGCTGGCATCACCTTGTTTCTGCCTCTCAGTATGTCGCATCTGTTACACCAGAATTATGAAAAATATTATTACCAGCAGCTCACTTTTAGTGTTTTGCTCTTACAACTCGCTGGCTATACTTCCACAGCACACAAGACTACCATTAAATAAAGTATCTTGAGCAGAATTGCTTTTAGATAAATAACGAGCTTGTTTTATGTTAGAAGTGGTAAACCTTTAAAATCTGCCCCAAAAGTGAGTAGGATTGGATATGTTGCAAGAGTCTCTAGGGGAAAAATTTCTTTCTGTTCCTAGTGATAAAAATATTCCAGCCTTTTGGCCAGCAGAGAAAACAAAGTATTAGTCACCTTTTTTTTTTTTAAAGCCAACTGGGAACCAAAGGGAATTCAAGCTAGAGAAGAACACTGAGAGGATATAAGTACTGAACAAGACTTGGCGTTGTCTTAGGAAAGAATCAGCAGAAATGCAGGTCTAAGAGTGGGGTTTACCTGAGATAGCTCCCAAAATAGGCGACTATGTTGCAATGTTTGCACTCTTTAACCATATATATTTCTTGCTGTATCAATGAAAAGTCGTCTCCTGAAAAACAGTAAGCAGCCACAGTTACATCACACGAAACTAAACAATTCAAAGAGATCTGAAAGTGTGCACGTAACTCATAAAAACAAGCCACAGGCCCGGGTAATCGCTAAGCCCTCCATGAGGGCTTTCCAGCACACCAGCCTGTTCAGCAGGAGTTATCTACACACATCACCCTTTCAGTTTGCATTCTTTATTACATCCTTTGCATGAGACACAAATATTTCTTAAAAGGCCAACAGAGAAGGGCTGACCTGGTGGCCTGAACACAATCCATCAGTTAAGACAGCTCAGTGTGCACCCAGAGCGCTCTGAAAAAGCGGCCAAGGGATCCCACGGAGGGACGGGAGCGCAGGAGGGAACTCGGGAGCAGCCCCCCTGGAGCTGAGGTCGCTTTACCGGGACATGGTGCTCACAGCACGAGGGTCCCAGCAACGAAGGAAAGATTGCTGCAAGCTAATTCCAGAGTCCCTTGCCTGCGACCAGAAGAGATCACATACCATAGGCTCTTTATTAGAAGTATTTAATTTCAAAACGACTCTGGTAGAGCATATGGCCTGCACGCCCACTCAGCCACCGCTGACTCAGAAGAGAAGCAAAAGTCCTCAACACAGACTGACTGCCTTGTCATAAGTACGTTTTTGGATGAAGACAGCTACATAAGCACATTTGCACATCCTAAATACCCTTTGCAAAAAAGAAAAAAATTCTGCTGGAAAATATATATCAAATATATTATGACCAGAGCAATAGCCTGTGTTTCTGCCACTTTAAAGGCTAAAAGCTGTCATAAGTTTAAAAAAAAATCACAACTGTATAGACGCAATGAAGCAAACTGAAATATCTGAGAGCTAGGAAAAGAACTGGTAGACTTGTATTAAATCCCACTAAGGGAATTTCCAAACAGAGGATGTTCTCCCCAGAATCTAGAGCTCAAACACGGCCGCTCTGTCTCCCTGCAGCTCCTTACACCCAGCCCAGGGATCAGCCAGCTCCGGAGGATCAGCCGGAACACCAGCAGTGACACATCATATAACATCAGCACGGCTGGACAGCCTCCCTCTGAAGAGCAACACTGCAAAAATCAGCCTGTTAGACCATCCTAGACACGTGTCTGCTTTGTGATCACACACAGATATATTTTATATGTTACTACCTTTACTCTTTCTTTGGCATGAACAGAAATGGAACAGCTTCCAAGACATGAAAGACTAGAATTTAGATAAAGGTTTTAGATAAAATGCTGCTCCAGACAGTATGGTAGCTGCCATGTTCTCTCAAAGAAAAAAAATGCCGTGTATGTTTATTTTTGTTTAAATTATTGCTAGCAAAAGTTATCTCCTGCTATCAAAGTCATGGATGTGCAATCCAGAAAACATACTGCTTTGTACCGCTCTCCTTAATTCATAGGATTTTGACAAGTCCAAGAGGTCTCAAGCACTGCTGTAAATTTTTTTTGGATTCTTCACGTGTTAATTTAAAAAGTCACAGTGTAGCTAATATTTTTAATAAACTCTTAAAAAATAGATGTTTTCACTTGCAGTGCTTTGGAGCAACTTCCCTGAGCGATGGTGTCACTGGTGCCCACGGGACACACTGGAAATCCCAGCTCTCCATACACACACCAGTACATAGATGTTTAAAGATAAAGCAAAAGAAGTGCCAATTTGGTATAACGATTTCCATACGATCACAACCTTTACATCTCGATGATTACCTGACTTTTACTTAATAACTAGGCAATACAAAGGTAGGAGGGAACACACTTTTATGAACACATCCCTGACTGATTTCAGTAGATACTCAAGGGCTTCCTGAAGTTGAATTGTACAGAGAAACACTTCACCGGGGCAGGAAAACATTAGTAGAAGAGTTTCAAATGTCAAGAGTCTTTTTTTAAACACAAGTAGTATTTTTTTTTTTTTAATAATGTAAAAAAAGAAAAGGCAACACGATTTCCATAAATTTACCACAAGTTTCACACTGTGCTTGCTTTGGGTTACCTTTCAACTACAACTTTGCTTGAATTCATGCACCCTGCCTATAAATGATTACTATGAACAAAGTATTTTTGAGTTTGAATCAGATGGATTCGCTTCTCTGACAAACTTCCAAAGGGAAATTGGTGAATGCTCAGTGATAACGAACTAGAGCATTTTAAAACTACAGAAAATTTTTTTTAAAAGTCAGATCTAAGCAAGTTTAAAGGCAAAAGCCTCCCAGCCCACACCAGACAAGGTACTGTCTGTCTCTAATCTTACGAGCTGTCGATGAGTTCAGAGCATCAAATGCCAAGTAGTCATGTCCTCTTCTTAAACTGACATCTTCAAATCAAAGAAGCAGCATTTCAGAACAGCTGAATACTCTCACGTGTGAAAATAACGATCAAGAAGCAGCCCAGTAACAGCAAAAACTTGCAGGCAGCAGCCAGAATTGCCCGTCGCTAGCACGTGGAGTGGAGCAACAGCAATGTCAGTTCTAGGAACCGTGACTAACAGGGGGAAAATTGAAGGAAATACGGTGATTTGGGCTAGAAAAAGACTGACAGTAGAAAAGGTAACTACCTTCATTCACATAAAAGCTATCAGGGAAGGCGGGGGAAGGGATAATCTGTTCTCCAGTTTTATGATAGGACAATTAGCAATGGTCTTAAATTGCCTTAACCTACATCCCCTGTGCAAATGAAAAGCTTTTTTGGTTCTTCTCCTACAGGGGGAACATTGCGGCCCTGAACTCGGAGGGATGGGAAGCTGTGACATTTCCCTCCAGGGAAAGAAAATGAAAAAAACACTGAAATACCCTCAGGAGTGACTTAGGCTGATCCTGCGTGTAGCAGAAGAAGACAGAAGAGGTGACCTCTTGATCTGCAATTAATAAATGAAGAATCCATGCATGAAATAGGGTCACCTATAGAAAAAGAGGTGAAAAAAATAAAAGGATTTGTAAAGAGGGGTGTAGGCTGAATACAGACAGGGAGCTGATAGAAAAGCAGCAAACAAATGGAAAGGAGAAGTATCCATGAGAAAAGTTTGGCTAAAACATGTAGAAAATGATTCTGAAAGATCAGATACAGAGATAGGAGAGATGTATAGTCATTCAAAGACGACAGGAATGAATTCAAAACAAAGGAATTCAGAGTTTCCAGGCAGCTGGAGTATTAATCTTGGCAAGAGACGCTGGAATAGGGCAAAAATTAAATATCCTTGGATAGCATGAAGAAAAATGAAGACTGTTAAGACAAAGAATTTGTAGAAAAATACTTCATCAAGAGGGAGACAGCAAGATAAAAAGAATTAGATCAAAGGTGACAATATATCCATACCAAGAGATTTCCATCTGTTTTAGTCATCAGAGATTGCTTGATACTAAATAACACGGAATTGGAAAAATGTACTTTTTGTCTACTCACATGTTTGCAATTATGGGTTATGTGGCATGCTGAGCAAAAACATCATTTAGGGAGCTGCTGTAAATCACACGAGCAGTGTGGTGAGTCACTGCAGCTTGCTACTATTATGTAATTTTACCTCTGCAGTGAGACACACAGGACACAACAGAGCGTTACAATGGAATATTCTCCTCCGATCACAGCCCGCAGTCGAGGCTGCTCTCGTTGGCACAACCAGCTGCTTGTTCTCCAGCACAGCTGGCAGGGACAAGACTGCTGAAACTTGCGGCCATATCATCGTGTGATGCGATCGGATCAGATTTCAGAAGCTAAGCAAAGTAAGGCCTGGTAAATTCAAAATAAATCTATATTTAAACAGGATATCGTCGAGAAAACTGACAGCCCATTAACACTAGTGAATTATTCTATTTGCAGACGCTGCTTCGCACCTACGTGGAACTGGCACGTATAGATGTCCTGCCAAGTTGTCCTAGATGTGGATGCTGGATTCACATATCCCACTTCGCAGTGTGGGAAGGAGCTGATGGCTCTAGTGCCTATCCCATGGTGCTGTTAGGTCTTCTGAGCATGCCTGACCTTGATGGTTTTTAAGCAAGTTTACCCCGGGTCATATTTTCATGTGCTCTGCTGACTGCTTCGAGTGGTCCCATCCTGTAAAAAGATGCAGGGTCACTTCTCACAACTCCTCCTGGGTCAGCTGCGAATCCCTTTATAACCCTTCTCAGGAAAGAAATTCATAGTTCCTGTTTTAAACTGGTTTACTCTGCATTACTTCAGTGCTGCATCACAGGGTTGATGCGGTGTGGGAACAGAGGGAGGGATGGGCAGGCAGCGTCCAGGCCTTGCACGCAACTGGGAGGAGGGAACTGACGGCATTCGGAGACATGAACGGTGTCACCAAAGGGTGGGACAGAAGCACTTACTAAGAGGCCAGATTTTCAAGGTGCCAGCCAGCTTGCCAGCCCTCCTGCCCCGAGCTAGCGCCCTCAACACGCAGTCCTCACGGGCCCCAACATGCTAGATGGGCACGTCAGGCTGCCTGGCAGGAGGTGTGACCTGCACTCCCAAGCTGATCCTCCAAGCCTTGCTGACTGCAGATAATTTGCAGGCCTGGAATTTTTAACACTACAATTAATATCTGTTATTTAGAAGCAAGATGCTGATTAGCAACAGGACCAGGTGGATGCTGCTGTACGGGACAGCGAAGGACGAAGAGCAGGGTCACACCATCACTGATGAGCCCAAACGCTCTCACTGTATTCCTACAACTCGCCCGAAAGACGCTCGCCTCCTGAGTTAGCAGAAGCAACTATTACCTCTCCTGGAACCATTCCTCAAATGCTTTTTATTTCAACAACCTGAACAAGGAGAGAAAGGCCCATGGGAGTGACAAACTTACAGAAACTATTCACCTCAGCATGCAAACTCCCCAGCCAAGCAATATCCACAGGTGATCAGCTCCTCTGCATTGACTTCCAGCCATCCCCATGCTCACCAGTGCTCAGTCACAGAATCACAGAACAGAATCCCAGAATCATCTCAGTTGGAAAAGCCCCTGAAGCTCCTCCAGTCCAACCATGACCCTCACCCTGACCGTTCCCAACTCCCCCAGATCCCTCAGCGCTGGCTCAGCCCGACTCTTCAACCCCTCCAGGGATCCCAGGGACTCCCCCCTGCCCTGGGCAGCCCATTCCAACGCCCAACAGCCCCTTCTGCACAGAAATCCTTCCTCAGAGCCAGCCTGACCCTGCCCTGGGCAGCTTGAGGCCATTCCCTCGGGGCCTGGCGCTGGGGCCTTGGCTCCAGAGACTCATCCCCCCTCTCTGCCCCCTCCTGGCAGGGAGTTGCAGAGGGCCAGGAGGTCTCCCCTCAGCCTCCTCTTCTCCAGACTGAACCCCCCCAGTGCCCCCAGCCGCTCCCCAGCAGACCTGTGCTCCAGACCCTGCCCCAGCTCTGTTGCCCTTCTCTGGCCACGCTCGAGTCATTCAATGGCCTTTTTGGGGTGAGGGGCCCAAAACTGAACCCACTCACCAAGGGGCGGCCTCACCAGGGCCAAGTTAAAGTCACTCACTCCAAACCACTTTCCTGAACCTCCTGAGGGTTCAACCTCTGCTGATGAAAGGGATGGCTTTCCCAATATGCAGGCTTTGCTAAGACTGGGAGTTTTGCTGCCAGTCTTTCCCCATTACCCTCATTAAGTTTAATTCCCAAGATATTTTCCAATCCCCCCTTAGACAGCTGGACACACGGTATGACTGACAGGAGGCAAAGCGTTACTGTAGCATCCTGTCCTGTAGCTCTGTCCCATACAAAACTCCTGCTCTCTTCCCCACCCTGCAGACCTGCATTGCTCTTTACCAACCACTTTGAAAACTGAAAACAATCCTTTTAAATCTTCGCATCTTTAAGAAGGGGAATAATTTAAACCGCGTTCAAGCATCTGAACTGTTTTATCCATACCTCTTTTCTTAGGATTCAAGGAAACCTGCAGTCTGACAGAAAGAATTTAAATTTCCCAAACTTGAAGCTCAGAAACTTGATTCCAAGCAGGAAACAGCTATTTGGAAACAATGACGTTTCCACCAGCAAATTTTACTGCCAGGCATCTAGCTGCAAACTGCTAACCACCGATGGTACTGATTATCTCCCCACCGATATAAAATATTACTGATGGCGACGCGCTGCCACAGCAGCACGAGCTCTGCAGTAAGTAGCACACAAGTGACTGCTCCAACACCAGAAACAATTTCCCTCTGTATGTTCTCTTCTGTCCCGCTTGGATCCTATTTATGAGCAGCCATGTCAACATATAATCTATATTCCTATTCCTTAACACTTTTATCTCTTTTCCTCCCTTCTTGCCTTATCTACTTACTGTTGTACATCTCAGCCTTTCGTGATCCCATCTTTACTCTCCCTTCTCACCACTGCCATCTCACTATTGCTATTTTTTGTCGTGTATTTTGTCTGGTGATGTATCCTCCTAATTCACAACCTGCTTTCACCCCAAGTGTCACACTCTGCATTGCCTTCCAACTAAAATGTATGATGTTTCACCTTCTTTCCTCCTTCTTCCCCCACCACAACCTCTTCTGCTGACCTTCTTCATCCAAGAAACTCTGTGTTGTAAGTGAAAACTTACGCTACACGGAAACATGAGCTCACCCGTTCTGGATACATACACTTCTGAAAGAACAGCAGATTATAAATGCATTATAAGTACACAAAGTAAAATTAGATCAGCTTTCAAGAAGTTAAATATAATTAAAATGCTGGGCACTCTACATTAGAAGACCACGCTGCCTGTGTTTTGCTTTGTGTACGCTCCAGAGGTGGGCTGAGCAGCTGTGTGAGTCTGTAGCAGTACCACTCAGGACATGGCACAGCATGAGATGGCCATGTCCAGGCTTCAACAGCTTTGGCACACTTGGAAACTCAGACCTTCAGCCCTAGGTAACACTGAGACAGATGCAGCAGTGGTGTAATGAGCTACACACCTGCCTCTCCCACAAAAAAGGTGTCGGTGTCCCCTGGGCTTACAGTGATGCCAGTCCAGTGCTGCAGGAGGTGACAGCCAGCAAAGGAGCCCAGGAATCAGAAGTGAGGGCTTCTGGTAGTGCCTGACCCGCCACTGCTCAGTGGATAAAGCCTGTGTCTCTTTAAACTGTCATGCACAACAGACAGGATCCCAAACCTGACCAGTATACCCACCACAAGGCAGTGAAGTTACAAGCAATACTGAAAAGCTATTTTCATATTTCTTCAACCCCAGATGCTGCCAACAACTGTTGAACCCCTGCAGGCTTAGTTTAAATAAGCCTGAGGCTTGTTCTTTTCCGCAGCTCATATCATCTCAGGGAATCCATTATAAGAGAATAAGGCTGCATTGCTGCAGTACCCTTCTTCAGTCCCCAGAACGTCCTGGCCAGGCTGCGCAGCCCCAGTCCAGAGGGGACAGACCTCCACGGCAGCCCAGCTCAGCCCTGCAGCTGTGTTCCCGTGTGGAATATGAACCTCTGCATCCAAACCATGAGACACAAACCAAACGTAACGAACCAGACCCAGCTTTGAACGTACTGAGCACAATATACCTTTGGATGACTATTTGTCTTCGTCCAAACCCCTTTGAACAGTTCCACCTCAAGTTCAAGATCCAACCTGAAATAGGGAACTGGCTACTTCTGGCCTTCAGAAGTACCTCAGATGGAGACCACAAACATTGGATCAAACTAAAACAAGCAATGAAATTCTTCTGTAACCTTGCAAAAGGTACAGAGCATGACAGATTACTGCCAGCCCTCCAAGCATCAAAGGTCTCCAAGGGCACTATTTATCATTACAGCAGTATTTAAAATGGACATTACTATATTTGAAAATATTTTGTTTATTACATCTTCCCAGGGAGAAAGTTCTGTGGCAGAAAACTACACTGGCAAATAGTTACCTCTTTGTATTGAGTCCCCTCTCGATTCATCTGCTAAACCCATAGAAGGAAGTGGCTTTAGTGTTTCAGATGGTTTTGGCTTCTATGCTGCTGAGTACAGTTGGATTAGTTTCTGAAATAGAATTGGCTCCCAAATTATTTGAAGCATTTGTACTCGGTGAATGCTGGGAAATATCATTAGCGTGCCATAATACTTTTGCCTAATGCTCTCCAAAGTCTATGCCAAAAAAAGTGAAAAACACTGTCTATTTTGATTCTAGCAGCACAGCTTAAGTAGCTGTGGTAGCAGATCTAGCATACTGCCCAAAAATTCAAAGAAATTAATGACAGTAACCTTCTAAGCAGAGAGTTTATTTCCTTTGTCTGGAGAAGAGACAGAGGAAGGTAATAGTGGATGAAATAAAATAAAATACATATTCATGCTGGGGTCTCGGCTGTAAGTTGGAGTCTCTTTGCCCACCAACTCACTCGCTACCTGCAGTAGATGAGGGAGTAACACGAGCAAACCACAATTCCCCCCTGCCCGCCATGTCAGCAGTTTTGCTAGATCTCCTAAAACACTGCCATCTTATTCTGTGCAGCTTCTTGCAGCTTTAACTCAACACATTCTTCACCTTCTCTGGGGCACTCTTTGCTTCAGCATCTTTTGTCTCTCACTTCCAATTCCCCTGTCTATGTATAATCAAGTTCTGAGTTTGGAGCTCTTATTTTTCCATCTGCTAATTAACTCCCACCTATAAGCCACCTCCTCCCCCTCTCCAGAAGATGTTGTATATAACTCGCAAGCCTATTTCTCTGGTGACTAACTTACAAAATTTATCCTCAGTCTCCTAGGTGTGCCCTATGGTCTGACAGGAGCTCGTACTGGTGCTCGGAGGGGCTGTCCTCCTCAGGGGATCACCACAGCCAGCTGCAACAGCTTCTGACACTGGCTCAGTCCTGGAATTGATGGTGTTCTGCAAGTACAGTCCTACAAAGCTATTCAAAATCCTTTAAAATTAGTCAGAACACTGAAGCAGGAAGCAGCTGATTTTTTTGGTGTTTTTTTGGTTTGGTTTTTTTTTTTTAGATCTGGAAGATTTTGAACAGTCGTGTCTTCCTGCAAAGTCAGTAAGCTGCTGCACAGTCCAGCCACCCTGCAGAGGCAGCAGACATCCCAGAGAACTAAAAATAAATAAATAAGTAAACAAATGCTGAACCCTCTTTTAAAACAAAACAACCCCCCAACAAGATCTCTGTCAAGAGGCTGTGGGTGTACATGTTACGGATGGAGATCGCGTTGGCAACATTTAAAAGAAGATACATAAAAAAAAGACAACCAACAAACAACAGACTAGAAGAAATCACTTCCCTGTGGCAAGTCAGACCAACGACATAATGAAATATAAAAGACATCATTAAAATGGGGTTCTCAGCAGTGGTGACTTTGGGCCAGAGCCTTGCACTTTTCACTGTAGTGCTTAAGCAGCACGAAGCAAGGGCAGGGGCTGCTCGGCCTCCGGTGGTTCCCACTCTTCCCTCAGCTATAAAGGCAAAGGATTCGGCCTCTGCTTCAGTTCAGTTTTCAAAGGAATTCTTCAAATTCATAATTAAAACAGACCTACTCCATCTGGATCAGGTGCAGCGACATGAGCGCTCGAGGAAGGCTCTCGCTACATTAGCAATAACTTAATATTCTTCTTTTTCTGTCATTAAAGCATTGCTCTGCCCTGTTGTAGACCTGCTGGAAGATAAACCCAGTGGTGGTTTGCTCTCCCCAGCACCACTGCCCAGAACACTGCTCACAGAGTTTCACATGCTGCCGAGCGGGGGCTGAGGGATCCCCACTGTGGTTTCCACTGCGTTTAACATTGCCTAATTAGCCTGATCACTGCAATTCATGTACGTAAGAGCAGCCCTGGTTTGTTAGGGAAAGGTTAATAGTCACAGTCACCCAAGGGCAGTGGTTTTAGCTTCTCCTCTGAGCCTCCCCGTGCTTCTTCTACCTTCAGCCTTTAAAACCATCTCTTTGGCTGCACAGTGAAGTGAGTGGATCGCAGAACCAACCTGAATTAAAAATCAACCCTGCACCAAGTCAGGTTTGAGGCCCTTCAGTCCTGCATCCCATCTCCAACAGAGGATGTCAAGGAAGTATTTAACACAGACCACACAGGGAAGCTTCCCCCAAACACCCTCCCCACCTCCAGAGAAATTTATGGCTCAGAAAAACCTCTCAGTCATAGATAGGATCTTTGTATCTAACAGTCCTTCATGTCTTTTTTTTCTCACATAAATCTGTACAGTTACTTTTCGCACCTATGTAAACACAACTTAATACAATGAGGAGTTTCACAGATCATGCAGAAAAAACCACATTTCCTTGTTGCTCAGAGCCTGCCATCCACTCGCTGCACCCACTGCCAGCTCAGTCCCCTCCTCTGCTTTCACCTAAATACACACCCTGGTGCGAGGGATGCAGTAGCACAGGGATGGGATGAAGCACCCAGGGCCAAGAGAACTATCCTGCCCATTGCTGTGTACTGTTCATTCTGTGTTCAGAAAAGCAGTCCCCAAACAAGAGGAAAACCCATGCTGTGCACCGCATCAAATAATCACAGGCCAACAGGCAGTTCTGCTCCAAAGAGATTACCACCTAACGAGATCAAAGGGCTGAGGACTGAAAGGACCACTGAAGGAGTCAAAATGGCTTGCAGAGGTCACATTGGTGGGAGTTAAGGCCATGCCCGAGGTTTTGCCCACTAACCACCACTCTGTAGGTCATACAATCATTAATTCTGATGCGAGTAGGCAGGTTCAGAAATTCAAGACATTTATCTAATAGGGACTGAACCACAGCCAATGACATCTGAACTGTGTGGTGTGCATGAAGCTGGATTTGCAGAAGACCTTGCTGACTCTGGAAGATGAGAGCTGCAAGAGAAGCAGTGGCACCACCAGCATGGCCTGGCAGCTCTTCGATTGTTTATCTGCACTGGTACACTTCACTGAACACTTCAGGAAAGAAGGAAAAGAAAAGCTAAAGAATCAAGCTGAGCCTTTCTTTTAATTTATTCACTGGAATTTTTTTCAGCTGAAAAAGATGTTTAGATTTCAGGAACTTTAACTGTTAAAAAAAAAATAAATTAAAAAAACACTTGGAAATGAACAGTTAGTCTCATGGGAAATCGTCCATCAAGCAATCTGGAGGGTAGCATACTTTTCTTGCACGTGGGAAACCCCAATTTTTCTGTGATTACTTTACAAAAGTGACTAGCCATCACCCTGAACACCAGGCAACAGAGTCACTCTCGTGTGCTGTCCAAATCAATTCATGTTTCATTT
Organism: Athene noctua; assembly: GCF_965140245.1. NCBI lineage: Eukaryota > Metazoa > Chordata > Aves > Strigiformes > Strigidae > Athene > Athene noctua. Next base: position 50,173,390 of record NC_134042.1, on the reverse strand, counting down.
ATACTAAATGCAAAAAGTATATGAACAGTTTCAGCAGAAATCCTTGAAACCACTTTGCAATGCTTTACAAGTCAGTATGAAAACCAACATCCCATGAGGAGGGAGACGCAACTCCTGGTCTTCACTGGAAATAAGACAAAGATGGGTCCGAACTCCTCTTTCTCTCCATTCTCTAACCATGTGATAGGTGGGGACTCCCACTGACTTCCTCTCCCACTTTATAACCAGCACTTCAGTCTCCCTGATAATCTGTCTGGAGAGGAAGAAAACAAGTGGTGGGGTGAAGCTACCAAAGCACTCAATTTTAGAAATGTTCCCAACCATTTTCCCCTGCACCCCATTTTTATTTTGGTAAAAACTACTTTGGTGAGTTAACCCAAAACCATGCATAGTTGCTTGACCATTTCAAAATGGTTGAAATAAGAAAAAATAAAATCGAGAGATTCCATGCAAGATCATTATCTTAACAAATATTAAGAATTTTTTGGAAGACAAAATACCCAACTGTACAGACACTATCACTCCTTCCTCAGTTTTCCTCTGGGATTTCGCAACCAAGAAATATGGGATGAAGCACATGACATTAAGCATTGATCCTCCTGTCGAAAGGTTGAAAATTATTATTCAAGGGTAATAGACATGGTGGAAAAATTTAGCTGTCCTAGAAGTCAGGTGGACACTAGTATTATGAAAAAGGAACATACTTACTGTTATTTTTCTTCTCTGAATCTTTATTCATAGAACTCAAATAAAAATTTTAAAACATTCAGTTTCTAAGACCAGCTCTCCAATCACTATATATACCACTGATCACAGAGTCCTCAGCGGCAGAGGAGCTGGTCAGATGTCTTGTGTAAGCACCGTAGAATTTGAAAAGTTCTGCTAGGCCGGATTTAATAGAAAGCTGGAGGATCTACAAAATACAACAGCAGGATGGGCAGAGCCATCTCTCAGGGCTCAGCTCCTCGAAGATGTACATCTGGAGAGACCAGGAGGAGAGCGAGCAGCCTTTCTGCTCATCAAAGACCTACAGACATTAGCAAGCCCTTTATGTTTTAGAATCCATGATGTCTCTCAAGCCAAGTGCCTGAACAGAACGAAGCAACAATAAGCAAATGAGACGTTGTATTTTCCTAAACCAGAAAGAAGAAGATAGCACATCCACCTCACTTGCTAGCAATGTACTGACACTGTGAGCTCCCATCAAAATTACAGTCTTTTAACACATACAGTCATGAACTGGTGCTGGTGTTGAGGGACTGAAGACATTTCAGTGCTGGTCATCAAAACCTTGAATCCCAGAAGACAGGTTGGCAGGGACCTCCAGAGGCCTCTGGTCCAGCCTTCTGCTCCAAGCAGGGCTAACTGCACTCAGGTCACGCTGCTCAAGGACTTGCCCAGCCAACTTCAGAAAATCTTCAAGGACGGAGATCCCACCACCTCCCTGGGCCCTGCCCCAGAGCACAAACACCATCCTGTGAAGACTCTTCCCCACATCCAGCTGGACCCTCCCTTGGTGCAGACTGTGCCAGCTGGTTCTCACCCCTTCGCGGGGCACTCCTGACGAGAGCCTGGCTCCAGCGCCGCTGCCAGTCCGCCGTGGAGGACAGTGGTTAGATCTCTCTTCGGCCTTCTTGTTCCCAGACTAAAATCCACATATATATCATATATATTTCCAGTCTTTCCTCCATTTTTCCTGCCTGAGGAGTCTGTATTTATTCCCTGCAGCACTCCAGTCATGGACCCTGTCTCACCATGTCTCCTCCATAAACCCTACTGCTTCCTTAATCGTCCCTTAATTGTTCCACAGGCTACAGGTGTCAGTCCACGAGCACTGGGCAAACACACATTCAGAGGAGGAGCCTCCCTCAGCCCCTGTCCCAGAGAGCCAGGGCTCTGAACAGACACAGCACAGCAGTTCAGGCACAACCCCAGGGAGACTAACACAGCAGAGATGAGAAGAGGACTGTGCTAAGGAGAGACCTGAAAGGTACGCCAAGTAATGAGAGATTCCTTCTTCAAACAAATACAAGAATCTCAGGTGGGACTGAGTTATTCCTGAGGAGATAAAAAGCTCCTCATTTCCACTCAGGACACAACTTCTGATTTCAGCTCTCTATGCAGGACTCAGATTAGGCTTCAGCTCAGCAAATCTCTCAGGGAACAAGTGAGTTTCTCCTGCATTTCTTGTTTTTAAAAGGAGGAGTGGTGGAAAATGCATGGAGAAATTATAGTAGGAGCCATCCTCCTCCCTCAGCACAGGTTAGAAAGAAGACAACACATTAAAAAAGCTGGATCTGGTTTTTCCCAGTTCACCTTTGTTGGGCATTAGCATCATTGCCTGGTTCCTTCCCCCTTTCAACTCACACTGCCTACCAGCTCCCTACTGTCTCAGAGCTCACAGTTTACTATCTGTCCTTAATCTTATCTTTGTACTAACAATGAACTGTAACTGCAACACCTTTTTATGCAACAATCAATAAGGCAGATAAGCACAAACAAGGAAACAGCGAGCAGGACATAGCCAAAAGTAATGGTACATCCTGCAGTGCTTCCTGTCATCTAACCACTCTAACTACAACAACCCCCAACACTTCTTTTGTCTTGAGCTTCAGAGCCGTGTGAAAATAAACATATGGAAGAAATGAAAATGCAATTCAAAAATACAGAAAAGAATGTAAAACTTACCAGGCTCTAACTTGATTATTTTTACAGCAGCCAGTTCTCCTGTATGAAGATTTCTAGCCTGAAATAAGAGAGTTAAGACATATTTAATTATACAGCAAAGGCACCTCACGCAGTCTTGCAAACTGTGAAAAGATATGTGATGTTGTCTTGTCTTACAGATATGGCACAATGCAGTTAGCTGAGAGTAACCTGGGTGAGGATTATCTGGTTTTGGTATCAGCACAGCATCAACCTAGTTGGAGCTGTGAAGCATTACTGGCAGTTCCTTTCGAAGACTTTAAAAAACCCCCAGCTATCTGCCAGCAAATGAGAGTTCGTGCCTCTCAAACACCATTTTTAAGGGTTGTTGAAGCTGAGAAGTTTCTGCCATCCGTGCTTGCCGGGGTGGTACAAAAGCACTGTGCTGCAGCGCGGACTGTCAGAGCATGGAGCTCGCAGTGCTCAACCACCCCCCTCCTGGTGCTAAACCTCGGTGTGCTCGGAAAGTGGAACTGAGAGGTGGAGGGGCAGGGAGAAGCACTGCAGATGCAGCACGGATGAGTCACAGCTCCCTTCGAACAACTTAACTGAAAACAAACTCCCTCCTGCAGACCCTGACAGAGGCGAGTGGTCCCCATGACCCTGGAGAAGAAGAAAGGGTAGGGAGCTCCAGTTAAGCCTTTACAGAACTGTCCTCTCTGGTACATCGTAAACCTCACACATGAGAATTCAGTGCTGGAGGAAAATGGTACAGGAACCTCAGATGTAGAAAGTTTTAAGAGGAGATTTCATTAACACTTTTAAGTCTAGTAAAATGAGCTCTAAATCACTCAGGTACCACCACCAGAGCTAAACTATATTCTTTTTGACAAACAACCTGATCCAGTTAGGCACTGTGGCATTCCCCTTTTCCTGATCATCCAAAAGTTACAGGAGTCTAAATCCAAGTGTTGCATTATGCTAACAAACATGCAGAGTCTTCTGAACACAGGAAATCTGGTTAAGAGGTAAATTATAGAAAATTGAAAGAAAATTTGGTTAGGTGAAATCAATTTGGGCAGTTACTTAAGATGAGGATGCAAAGCAAATTTGCCTCTGTGGACTGAACTGAAGGAAGCCACTACAGAACAAAACACTCTTCTCTTGCCTGTGGACAAGAAGTCATCTTAATTTAACAACGTGTAAAGCAAGAACTTGAAAGATGAACCCCTCAGTTTTGTCAACACTTAGTCAAGCTTCCAAAGCAGGAAAGGCTTTCCAGCCAGGAAAAAACCTAAAAGGACGCATAGTAGTAACTGGCCTTTCAAAGTCCTGTAGTGCTGCTCGGTGTCAAAATGCATGCCAAGGACACAAATATGGCTCAAGTGAAGTCAAAGTAAATCTGGACAACAGAACCAAACATCTGAAGCCAACAGACCAAATCAGTGAACACAGAAACAGATAGCGATCTGTTAACCACAAAGGAAACCTTTACCACTTCTTAAAGTACCTTCCTACTAGAGGTGTTTTTAAGACGACAGCAAAATCATTGCTATCCTTCAACATCCAGAAGGAGCACACATCCAAGCATGGGCAAAGGATTAGGACCTCCCTGGTACTGTGACACCTAACAATATGAAACACAGATGTTCCCATAAGAGACCACGCACATACTCCATCCTGGTGAAGCCAGGGAACCTCCATATCCGCGCTTGTACCCACAAGCGGCAAAAGCTGCTCCGATAAAGGAGATTGCACGGTTTTCAGAAGATCAGCTTTGTTTCTGAAGTACAAAAAAGATTGTATTCCTTACAGATATTGCTTTTCCATATAAGCCATAACTGCCACTGCTACTGTTGTGCTGAAGCCTGAAGGAATGGATGTAGTCTGCCAAAGGTCTTTGGTACGCAGACTGCTTGGCAGGGACGCAAAGGTTCAGGCCAGAGGAGATCACTGCAATTACTGGCTCTCAGCTCTCACACACGACAGGCCACAGAGCTTCACCAAATTGTGCCCTGCTGCTGTCCAATATGACCATTAAATTTTTCCATATAATCTATAGCCTGGACATAGACTATTTTGGGTTTCAACCATCAAACTTTGTCTGCTGGAATGGAAAGCTCTTCACTGGGTTGGTATTTATGAACTAAACACATCGAGTTATCTGAGCCACTCACCCTAAGACCAGTTTCTGGTCCTACAGTTTAATCTTCTAACCAGACACATTCTTGAGCTGATGACACCAGGACCACACATGCTACTTATCTCCTATTGTGCCAGCATCAAAGGCAAAAACACTGAGTATTCCCTGATCCTCAGTAGCCTTGTTTGGATGCTCACGGATACAGGAACTGTATTAGATCTTCAGTCTAGACAGTTGTACTGCAAGCACGTAGCAAATTACCCAAACTGCTTCCCAAGAGACGTCACCTGTCCACAAAGGCGACTGATGGCTTTTGTTCCTTCATCTTGGATTGCACCAGCTTTACGCTGGTACACACATCTCTCTGCTGTCACTCTTGGTTTTTAATCTTTTCTCTTCCACACCTGTCAGCTGAAAACTTGATCAATAATGAATTACTGTTATCTTGCAAATCATTAAAAATGTAAGAAGGCGAGGGCTAAAGTCTGGTTCTCCATGGTACACACCTAGATATAAAAACTGTCAAATAAGGATTCTTCAAATCATTTTGAGACCTGTTAGTTAAAGAAATTCTCAACTAATTTCCCATGGGTGACTACAGTTTGCACTATTCTACTTTTTAAAAAAGGATTACACAGCATCAAGGAAGTCACAGGCAGGAATGCACTACAACACCGTTGGCTTTGTAACTCAAACCTGAAACTTTACTACAAATTATATTTGACAAAAAAGTAAGTTCTCCATAATTTCCCTGATGTGAAGGATTAGTTAATGATCTATCAGTTTGTCTTATTGATATACTTCTTCAGTGGAGAGGGGGAAATTGAAGTAAAGATAAAGAATTATAGTTCTGCTAGTCATCTTATTTACATTTTTAAAGCCCACCAGCAAAATATCTGCCTCCTTCCTGTCCCCTGAAATTTTCTCAGTATTTCAAGTCTTAATTCAGAATTAGCTGAAACCACCCAGAGGCCAGGGGAGCTGTTCTCTCCTGCACGCCAAGTAACCCAGACCTGCCAATTAACAAGTGTAGCTGCTGTTCAGCATCTCATGAGCTATTATTGACATAGCAAGTTATCATTTATACGTATTTATCACATAAAGATGACATGTCATGAACTTTGATGATCTCTTCTGAATTCTGACATTTCTAATATTTCAGTCTAATGGAAGATGAAACCTGATAGATTTCTTGTTGTCTTTAATTCTGCTGGCCTTTGCTCCTTCAGTATATAAGGAAGTCTCCTAAAAACTCATCTTGACACTAAAGGCTAAAAGACTAAAGCTCAGCATTTGCACAGCTCCCCCCTGTGCTGGAGCCCACAACCCCACCAGCAAGGTGGTCTGGTCCCCACGTGACAGAAGTGGAGCTCAACTTCCCGGACAGATCTGGGGACCTGCTGCAACTTTCCCCGAGAGGAAGACAGAGCTTTTCCTATCTGTTAGTATTGATCTTAATTTTATTTAATGAGACTCAAAACTGAAAATTATGTTCCACATTACTCAGAATGAAAATTAAAACTATAGGACTTTGGTAGAAGGATTGCAAAGCTCCAACAGAAAACCTGACCTACACAAGAATGGGACCAGAACAAGGGTGTATTTGAATGAGGTGAGCCACACAGTCAGATTTATTTTGCTCAATGTCATATACAGAGTGTATTTACTGAGAAAGAAGAGCTAGGTAGTAGTCTTTTGGTCACCTCTTCTTAAGCTGTCCTACAGCCTGATTTAGGGTGAGTGACAGCATCCCACTGAGCACAGCTCTTCCAAAATATTTTAACAGCTAAGTACTAATACTACAGAACATCACACAGTCTGTATTCAAAATGAAACAAAACACAAGTATTCCTCTTTTTCTGAACATCCCATTGCATAGTTGTAGCAACCTAGGAGACTACATGTCACTAGTTCAATGTGACAGTACAATAATCATTACACTTTTTTCCCCAGCATATGTCAGCACCAGCCAACGCAGCCCAGATTCCCTCAAGCCTACACACAGAGTAAAGCTTCCTTTAAACCCATAGTCCTGTCTCAAACAGCTTCAGAAAGTGCTTAAGAGCTGAACAAGCAAATGGTGGCACTTTCCTGAGGCACTCTCCCAGCAACTGAATTGGGATCTGCACGGTGCCTGCTGCAACCAGGACTTGCTGCAGAGAGAACCTGTGTTAGGTTCTTGGTCCAGGAGCAACACGTGTTCTTCCAACCTAGGCACAACGTCGGTGGCGTGTCCCAACGCCAGGCTCAAAAATGAGAGGTGTGCTAATAGTAGAACTAGGATTTGGGGGAGTTGGGAGAGTTTTATGACATTACACACGTAAAAAAATCACTGGGTTTTCCCACCAAGACTTAATTTTCTTCTCAGAACTGCATCAAAAAGCTGTTGGGGGGGCAGTGGAACCCAGTGTGTCACCCGTGGCAATGCCAGTGTATGACGCTTCCCACTTCACACCTAAACACTGCACAGGAGAAAACGCATTTTGGGTAGGACACTTTCTGCAGTTAATGACCAGAAATAACACAGAAAACCGGTTTCAGAACCAGTTATGCACTTTTCAGTTTTGTTTCATTTATTTTTAAGAGTGCGAGCCAAACAATTCCACCCTAGGGAGTCCACAGTACTAAGCCATGTGAGATGGTCAAAATTTGGAGAATCATTTCATTTGGACATCTGAATGCAAGCTTTTGTGCTCAGTCTCCTTGTCCAGCCACTTTCTCCTTCAGCACTGAGGAAGAGAAGGGAAGATTCAGACCGCAATATCACTCTCACAGACTCCAAATTAGTATTTTCAAATTCCATTGAAATCCCCTCCTCGCCCAAATGTCGTCATCTGATCTCTAGCCTTGGATCAACAGCCCAATTCACCAGAAGAGCCGTTTGTTCGACCATGTCTTCATTTAATCTAATCATAATTGCAGCTTCTGTGGCAACCCTCCCATGCATCCCCATCTTATTCATTCCTTGCCAAGCTCCACTCACCAGTGACCGTGATGTTTTGCTGTCTCAAGTGCTGCCTGCTTCTCCTCAGTTACTGTGTATACCTTCAAAAGGTGCCCTGACCTCTTGCCCAGCGACTGAAATAGAAACTAGAAAGCAGATGAGAAACTTCTGACCTCTTACACTTTGTAACTCTTAACCTGCTCTCTGTAGTTTTGCAATTCCCATTATGCCGTGTTGTTCTTTCCGTATCTCACAGCATCATCAAACAGACCCTTGACCTCACCTACATCTCTGAATTCACATCTACCACTGACAGCCAAGGGGATCCAAAGAAATGTCTCTAAATCCATGAAAACAGATTCCTTCCTTACACACAGGAAGCACAGGAGGTATTTCAGTTGTGATTAGAAAAGAGAATCCAAAATATTACAGGCATCAAAGGAATAAAAAAAGATCTGATACGGGACACCCAAACAAACACTACTGCATATATGTACCAGAAGGCAGGGGCACAGAGACCTTGAAACAGCTGATGGCTCTTGAAGATGCCACCACAACCAGCCCACCTGTGGAGTAAAACTTCATCAAGCAGCTGCCACAGCTTGGCACAACCACCAGACCCTTCAGCAGCACTTCAGCTGTGAACTTTTATACATGAGGATTCAGGTTTTTCACTTCCTGGTGTAGTATCCCTCTCCCATATGATACAAAGGCTCCAATGAATGTGACATATTCTTGCATGTAACCCCGCTTCTTTTTTTTTATCCTATGCTTGAACTAGTCACAGATAAGAGATGAAACATTTCTGCAAAGGAAGGACTTACTTCTCAAGATGAGGCCCCCAATTCCTCGCTGTTGTTCCCAGCACACAAGGAGAAACCCTCAAGACAAACTCTGGGGTCCTGAGGTCTCCTGCTACACTACAGCCTTGACAGAGACCTGCCATGAAGGACAGCAAGTCCTCAGGGGGCCTTGGTGACTCTAACAGAACAGTACGTTTGGTGGGTTTCATCCTTTGCTTGGGGTTTTTTGTGAACATGCAAACAAACATCCCTAAAAATCAGTACCCAAGAGGCAATTGAGAATTCTGACAGAAACTGCCAGACTGGATTAGGTTTCTCATCTGACCAGTTTACCATTTATCCCAGCAGCAAGCAACGTGTTAGAGAAGAATTTGACCTTGGTGGATGCTGGTCTGTACCAGAATTTCAATTATGTCCTAATATAAAAGTTCAAATAAGTGTTCCTAGTGTTTATCATAATTAACTATGTAATTTTGCTTACTCTTAGGATTTACATAAATCAGTCTGTCAGTTTTAAAAAATGTTTTGTAAACAGAGCTGGAAGACTATCAGGCAGCTAAAGCAAAGAACAGCAATGCTGGACTTACTCTTAAAAAACAGTCTCTCTTTACCAAGCCGAGTTTAACACTGTAGAGCTGGGGATTCATAATAAGTTAGTATGTCGCCAGACAGCTTCTCAGGCAACCCAGCTTAAAAGCAGCAAGAGTTAATCCCTACTGTGTGAGTCTAGAATTGTGGTGTGCTATCCTTCACAAGAGAAGGATACTGCAAACCTTTTGCAGTCATGTACATTAGGAAAGCACTTTTGTAAAAGAAACCAAACTCTCTGAAAGCTGAGAAAAAAAATTCCTTGAAAATTTGCAGGTTAACCCAAGCAGAGAGGCCGGTTCTGACGGCTCATCGCTGAACATGACCTCCTGAAACGTTCATCTCATCAGTCCCCTGCTCAGAGGAAGAGAGGAAAAGGCTGCCATTTGCTCAGAGCAGATCCAGACCTTGGTGCCAGGATGGTGCACAAGCACCACAACTGCCTGTCCAGGCCACAGAGTGGCTGCAGAGCTCCTCTGCCTGGGCTCCAGCCAAAACCAGTAGCTCCCACTACTGCTTTCCAGTTTTAGACTGAGTAGAGAGCATTGTGGTTCCTGTCCCTGACCCAGGCAGCACACACTACAAGCACCCTCAGAAGACTCACAGAAGCAATATACAACTCAGAAATTTTTTTCCCGCATTTCCCTGTATCTTACCACCTAGATGGATCCATGTACCAAACCCATACAGGTGCAGTTACTGCAGTTCTGTGGGGTTTTCCCTCCGCCTCTTTTTTTTTTTTTTAAATATAAGACAAAATAAGCAAAACCAAGCCAAAATTCCCCACAGCCTCATTCTAAGAAAATTTAAACAAGAGTACTGGACTGAACAAAGGCCCCCTTGCTTGGTGCTGAAAGCATCTCCATAACAGATGCTGAACACACTCTTCTTCATGCGAGAATGTCTAGGGACAGATTAAAAATGTAGAAGAAACAACAAAAGAGGGTAGCTTAACAAAAAAAAAAAAAAAAGTGGAATGACTGGATGACTCTGTTAAATATTAATGTAAATCTGAATGGGCTGAGGTTTGTGCAAGACAGAAACCACTGTCCCTCCCATTCTGAGTTCATCACCTGAAGTGTGCCAGGGCAGCTCACATGTGAAGCAGATGTCTCGCTAGTCTTTCCTGCTGAAAAAAAGATAGCTAACAACAATTTCTAATTTTCAGGGCTGTTTCTCTTTTAGGAAGCAGAAAGACCCACAGAGGCGATTGTTCACCCCGTAATCTTCCAGCTGGATTTCCGAGATGGAGAGCAGTACCAGGCTCCTTTATAGCGAAGGGCACAGAAGCTTTCAGAAGCCATTTCTCTAACAGAGACTTTATGGATTCAATACACTAAAAGAGAACAGACTCTTACAACCAACTACTTTTCAGGATAAACCAAAAATAAAGATTCACGTGCTAATTTTGCTTTTTATATGTATTCTTGAATTTCTTCTGTCAGCTAGTATATACTGCAGTGGCACTACTAAAAGAGCCACCACTTTGGATATCAGAGCCAAATATCGTACGAAGACAAATATTGATTCTGGGGGTGCTCTCCACATGGGCGCTGCCACTCCTCGTCCTTCAGACAAGGAACATGCATCAGTACAAGGCAGGAGGCAAACTTTACAGCTGTCACTCCCTATTTCCACATTTACAGCACTTGCAGTTTCCCTCATTGAAGGAGCAGAACCCAGAACACACAGAAGTACCAGGGTTTAAATATATTCCACATTAAAACGTGAAATCCAATGCAGTAAGATCTGCAACGGGCACTCCAAAGCACAGCTATAATGCAAATAAGGCTTAAATGTATTTACTTTTACTGGCAGTTGGTGAAATTTAGATAGTGTATCTCTTGCAGAGAAAATTGGGAGGAGGGGAATCTACCTTTCACTCACAGACTTCAGACACTTTCTCACTCAAGGCCAATTAACTCAAGTAATAAGGGATTAAAAGCTCATTAATGATGCTAGGCAAACTGCTTTTATTCCAGCACAGAAAACCAGACAAGGATTTGTATAAGCAAAGTGGCTTTACAGATCTCAGCAGCCACTAAAACATTTAATTCTCATTCCTAGCAATAACTACTGAAGGACAAAGACCTATGGCAATAAGGCTAACAACAACGAAGGTCAGTACACATCTTAACAACATTTATTTAGGGGAAAAAAAAAAAATAACAAAAGAAGTCAGCTATATGCTTCCAAGTAGAGGTTGGTTATTCTCCTATGAAATTCTCTTGGCAGATCAGCCTTTGAAAAATACTTGGCATGACCCTTCCAAAACTGAAAAGCTAAAGCTAGAAACAGACCCTGACCACAAAAGTACTATTTAGCAACTAATGCAGCACAAAAGATACAAACAAATACCACATGAGGGGAAAAGGAAAAAGAGAAAAAAAAAAAAATTTTGGCCCAATTTTAACTCACTTGGAGCAGACCACTGGCAAAAACCAAAATAGAAAAGAATCTGTTCAAGTTACAACTATGTGAATTAGATTGTTTTGAAATGTTGATAGAAATAGCTCACTTTCCAGATAATATATATTTTTTTTTTTTTGAACATGAGATCATACAAATCAAAGAAGGCCCATGAAGCTTCTAATATACCTAAAACTGTGCAGATGTCTAACAGCTTTACTGGCCAGGATATAAAATAGGGAAAGAAAAAAAAAAATTAAAGAGAGATACCATCAAACTACAAACCAAGATGGATTTTAAAAGCATTTATTCACCAGAAGTTAGGAAAAACAAAGGTACAAAAGTTTTATTTTATTCCTATGTTGAATGCATAGGCCACGACACAGGAAAAATCCTCACACTATCTTGGAGTAAAAATTTCAAGTAACATCGAAAGTTTACTTGTTTTATCAGCTGTAGGGGAATTTATTTATTCCTTAGAGAGGAAAGAACTAAGAGATGTGTCAACTGAGTATTTGAAGAAAAGTATCTACATCTCTTCACTAAAAAAAAAACAAACCATCAGTGAATTGATCAGATATAACAGTCTCCAAACATCCTCACCAAATCAGGACAGCACTACTAACCCCACTCCATGCAAAGGAAGACACTAACATTTTTCATTTCAGGGAAGCTATGAAGAACTTACAATAATTTGTACATAACAAGGATAGAACCTCTAAGCAACATGTCACAGTCTTACAGGAAATCCAAAGCACAGGACTGTGCTTTCTCATCACAACAAAGAATCTCACTTTCTAGGCAGGGAGAAAACAAGTTTCTGAAGGAAAAGGCAATGGATTGCCTTATTTAAAAAAAAAAAAAAAAAAAAAAAGTGAAGTCACCTGTGTTGCATTAAAGAATTTAAGACCATCGTTTTACTTTTTTGATACAAAAAAAAAAAAAAAAAGAAATTTTTTAATGCCTTGTTTTGTAACCATGAGCTAACATACAATAAGATGTGTTTCTTCAGAAAGGCAGAACTGAGGAACCACTGCTGGTATCTTAAAGAGGAGAAGAAACTGCAATTCCGAGATGGCAGCTCTTATACCATCACTATCTGCATGCAACTTCCTAAAACACCAGAAACCCTTCTGGGAATACTTTCAGATTAGTCAGAATAAAATATCCAAGTGTATGCATTTTACTGGGTTTTTTTGTTTGTTTTATTGAAGCTATTTTGCCTAGAATTGCAGTACTCCATGCTGTAATTGAGCTCGTTTTGAACTCCAGAGTGTTTGGGCAAACAAACCCCTCTAGCTTTTCACGTCACACACAGGCTCTTTGGCAATACCAAGCCTTCCAAACCCAGGGTACAAATCTACATCGTCTCCCTTTCCTTAATGTAATTTATTTGATAGAATCTAGAGAGGTGCAGGTAAAAAAATGTAGATTTAAGTAGGAAAAAAAAAAATCAAACTCCAACAACGCTGTTCAGTAATTGCCTCCTTAAAATTTCAATTCCTCAGATATGAACTCACAGTTAGAAAACTAAAAGGAACAAGCCATAAAGTTGTCTTTATGAAGAAAGTAGGTCTGGGTGTTTTGTTCTTTGTTGTTATTATTGTTAAATAAAACAGTGACCAGAACAGAAAAAATTAATTTTAAAAAAAGCAGCTGTGTAAATCAAAGAAGTTTAAAGAAAATTAACTAAAATTAGGAGTAGGGAGATTATTTTTCTGTCTCAAGATTAAGCTTTGGTTTGCACCTGTACCATATCAATTGCCACCTTCTTGAGGTGGAAAATGGGTAAAACATAATGATTTCCTCTCAATTTCATTTGTGTACATGTGTATACTTCCTACAGGTACCTCCTCCTTTCTGACTACTGGGACGGTACCACTATTCAGCTGTTTCTACTAGAATAAAACCCAACATTTATTTTACATTCTTAACTTTATATCTTATGATGATGAAATAAGGATCAGCAATATTTCTAATTCAGCAGGCAATTCAAAAATCACAGCCTGAGATTCTGTTGAAATAAACAGAAATGACATTTTAGTAAATTTTGTAAGGAGGAAAATTAGAGCTTTAAAATGTGCTAGAAATATGAAAAAGGTTAAGTATAAAGTATGTTTTGCTGATTAAGAGAGGAAATATGCTGCCATTTCATTACAGATGATACCTTTCACTATTTTCCAGGTATCTTAACCTCTCACAGCTTATTTTTAGCCAGAATGGAGGAGAGAAAAGAAACTGTTTTGATTTTCCTTGGTTTTTAAATTTTGACTGATGCACTCATTTAAATGGTGTAACTTGAAAATAAGAAACCTTTTTTTTTTTAATCTATAGTTGTCAAGCATTGGTTTCACTTCAGTAGCCTCGTTTCAAGCACTTGGCCAGTGACTTCCTCACTTCACTGGTTCAACTTTCTTTAAAACATAGACCAGAAGCATGCTGCTCAAATAATATGCATACTACAGAAACTGTATTATTAAATTAGGCTTGATGATTTAACTGGAATTTTAAAGAAATATTTTTTTCTTTTCTATTTTAATATACTAGAGAACATCTTCCATCTTGCCTTATCCCTCTTTGTTTCTAAATGTTTTTGAACTGGCCTTTGCTTGATCCCCAGTGGGTCCCAGAGGCTATTTAGGCAATGCCCCTTCATCCCAGGAAGCTGCTCAGCCTGACCGTCTGCTCTCCAACTCTGCAAAAGCCTGCAGTTCCCTCCCCCCATAAATGTAATCCTCTCCCTTCAGCAGCTGTGTGGATTTTCCATGGACCAGCCTCCCTGAGCCAGACACCACTAAGGAATGTGTTTGAGAAAGCTGGAGGAAATCACGATAGGGACTGTGCAGTCTGGCTGCTTCCCTGCTCCCAAAACTACCCCTCAGCTTGCAAGCACCCTCTGCTCTAGAAAACACGACACAGCGCACTGGGAAGGTTAATTTTTTACATATACAAGATTTCCTCTTGGTGTGAAGCTATAAAACCTAAGGGCTAGTTCAGCTGCCCCATGCATTCAGTCCTCAGCATCCCTGTTGTCCTAAGAACTGCTGTATTGGAGGTCTGATGACCCAGACACCAGCTTAGCAGAACGGAGCAAGCCACGGGACCTTTGAGAAATAAAACACTGACCTGTGGGGTTTTTTTTTTTCCTTAAGTAAGACAGCAGTCAAAATGCAGAGAATGAATGAAAAAGCAGTCCTGTAAATCAAAATAGATTATAGCCACATCTTTAAGTAGAAACCCTAAGCTGGTCACACGTAATATAACATGTACAATAAGGTCTCTGCAAGACATGATACATCCTGCAAGTATATTCCACCTGCAGGAAGCTTAAGCTATTGTTACTGCCCTTCCCTGCACACAAACAGCAGAGACTGAACTCACGTAATCAAAGGGCAACAGGGATCACATGCAAATTCCCCTTCAAGCTTCGGAAAGCTTCCTGTAACTAAATAAAGTGATACACATGGATGAAGCATTGAAAGCAGAAACCATGAGAGAGTAGGAGGGTCAAAGCCATAACGTCAAGAGGAACTCGACATCCAGTGAGACTGCATCCCCGGGGAAGATAAAGCTGATAAGGAAACAGCCTGGTACCACACCTCTGCTAGGGCAAACCAAGCACAACCAGCCTGGTTGGCAGGCAGTGTCTCACACACGCTTTCCACATGCTGCCTGAAGCACCGAGGCTCTGAGAAATAGAGGCAACGACTGCTTCACCTCTTTGAGAATTTCATCGCACCATGCTTTTATGGAGAAAAGCCACAATCTGCCTGTCCTCCTCCTCCACCCCTACAGGAGCTAACTTCGCTGCTCGAGCCAGCACAGTCAGTCCGTACTCAAGACATCCTACTGCAGGATTTAGACAAACCTCAACACCCACGGAATGAGAAAAAACCAAAAATTTTATGTTCCTGTACCCTAAACAGGCAGTCAGTTGTGACTGCTGAAGCGATGGCAAATCATAAAAGGTTCTCAAGATCTACCTACCCACCCTTGTAAGTCCCTTCATCACCAGTTTGATATTGTCAGCCAAATTTTAAAACACTCTCTAGATGGGAACTGTTTGGTGAAGTTTTAAAGGCACTATGTTAATCAAAAAGTTAGTCATGTCTCTCATAATTAACCAAGAAGCAGAGGATCAGAACTCAAACACTTAACTAAATTTAAACGCAGACATGCCTGACAAAATGAAACAGCATTATCAGAAACTGCTTATCCCAGCCAATTACTGACCCAAACTCCTCCTAAATATCATGCTGGTGAAGGTATTTTGACTATGCAGATACACGCCATCCAGCCTCAGAAACCCTCACCCCTCGTGAGCTGCTAAACGCTACAAAAGCGATGCCCACATAGCTGAGCCAGCTCAGATCCCTCCCTCCCTCCCTCCCTCCATCTATCTTCCCATTATCCTCCCCTACAGCAGAATTGTCCTCTCAAGGCAGTGGGCATTGAAAATGGCAACGCTTCTTTCAGAAAAAAACAGTTTTAAATGAAAAGAGATCTCAGCTGCTTAAGAGAATTTATCATTATATTTAAATTAACCCTGTTCTGACAGACAATAAAACTGTGAATACCTGCAAGTGATGCATCACATACTCTCCCTTACCCCCTCTGTAGACCAAGTGCATTGAAAGAAAAATTTCAGCTGCTGTTGTTTTCAAATCCCTTATAAATACGACACAAATACCTGAGGCTGTTAATCACTGGAGAGCAACGAACACTCACTAGGCATTGCTTCCTTTTTAATTCTTTTAAGTTTTATCAAGATAAAGTACATCTATAAAAGAAGGTATGGCCCCACCTTTATTCTTTCTACCTACCATGTTTACATTTCTGTGCCAGTACAAGAGACTTTACCACTTATCTTCCCTTAAGATTAATGACTAAATCTCCCAAACATCTTTGTGAGTCTAATGATTATAATTCAACGATTAACTTGCATGTCTGTACCTTAAACAGCAAGTTAAGACAAACGTAACACAACTCTGTATTGCTTCAATAGCAATGATCAGCAAACAGCTGTACTTGGAGCACAGAAGAGAACAAAAATACAGCTTCTTGGGGTGGATCATCACATTAAATGAGATTAAATGATGCCTGCAATGCTGCACAGCAATGAGCTACATAAAGAAAGCTCAAGAACAATTTCTTACCAATAAGCCAACAGTGTCCCCCTGCAATGACCTCTTAGCTCTGTGAAGAGAAACAGCACCTGCCTTTCTAAAATAGTCTCAAAATTCACATTTCAACAGGCTACAAATCCATCTGTTCACACTAACCTGAAAACATGTTTCATTCAGCTTTCTGGAAACGTCTAGCAAAATCTTCCTCATCTCTATGAAAACATGAACCTTCTATACATTATACTCATGTGGAAGACACAAAAATACACTTTGAGAAGAGTAATTCCAACACATCAAAATATCAAATATGGCATTAAAGATGCTGTTTTGATGGATCAGTTCAGTAAATGCAGCAGTTCTGGCCACCAGGCCTGTGGATGAGCTCAAAGCTCTGAGGGGTATCCCTGACTATATTTTGCATGATCTTTTTAGTATCTTCAGGAGTAGAGAAGTCAGTGGAAACACATATAGCAACACAAAGGATAATAGACTAGGGAAAAGTACTGGAAGAGGCTAAGGCTTTGGAACAATAGACTTGGCACTTCTTATTCTCTCTCTGTTGCAACAAATTTCAGATTTTTTAACTGCCTGCTCATGGTGTACTGACCAGTGTCTGCTCAAACCATACCACAGCATCCCACAGCCTAAAAAGTGAGCAACTTTGAGAGATCTGTGATGCTAGATGCACTAGTCCCATAATCCGATACCTCTGCTGTCCTGTGTCCGACGGCTCTGTCAGTGGCCACTGACTCTGAGATGTTAGCCCTTTCCCTAATGCCCTCCGTCCACTCCCTCCTAATGTTTCCATGTAAGTCAGTGCCCTCTTGAAACCCTTTCCTTGGCATTTGACAGGGGCAGGATGAAAACGGCACCCACAAAACAAATTTGCTCCTGAGCTCTGGTCCCAACTGAAGGAGAAGCTGAGAAGCGATTCCTTTGCTCACCCTCCCATGTGCTCTTTTCACCAAAAGAGTGGGAGAGCTCCAGAGACGTGGTCAAGCTGCGGCTTCTCGGCACAGCGTTTTCCATCCACCACGGAGGAAGGTTAAGCTTTGGCTCTTTGAGCAGCTGAGATAGTCCTTGCAGACACTATCCACCGTGCTGGAGAAAATTAATCACTCTAATGAAGGAATCTAGAAAGCTGAAGAGCAGAATGGAAACCTCTCTGTATCAAATGCTGAAATTTTCCCCTAAACAATCTAGGAAGGAAAAGCAGTTTATCCAGCCTCTGTATGTGAGGAGCTCCTGACAGCTCAGACCTTCACGTGATGGAGACATTTCCCGCAGGCCAGGGGAACGCATGAACAGGCAGATTTGGATCTCAGAACGATGCCAACAGGCTAAATATTATCCAGCTGATGAAGATACAGATTTTGCAGAGCTGGTTAGGTGGGAACAGAGTTAAAAGATGTTTCACTCTCAGTGGAGCCACTCTGCTATTTTGATAAACAGAAAGGACTGCAATTTTTCAGACAAGCCACTCTTGCACAGATTCCCTAAACAAGGAAAGGGAAAGGAGATGGGAGATGTACAAGTAGCGCTGTATGATGCCTGTAAAACATGCTCTCCAGCCTAGCAAAACAGCGTGGAGAAGAACATGGTGGTACATAATATAGAGACCCCTTCTGTAGAATTAGACAGACTGAGTTAATCTGTCAGAAAGATCATGCTACTTGGTGAGGCCAAATGGGAAGTTCAGATAAATGATCTCTGAAAACCTCTTCCATATGTACACTCTGCGAGGAGGTTTGGGGAAGGCCTGGTGGAGTAAATTGCCTTTTGCTATTTTTCAACTACTGTCAGAGCCAGGTCTGCCTTACTTACCTACTCCCATTAAAAGCAAGGTAGCATGTAGATCCAAATGCAAAATCTTGAACAAAAAACCCTGCCCTTCTCATTGACTTTTCACTGGAATCCCAGAACACACTCAGGACCACCAAAATTGCCATAAACCACAAATCAAAGGCTGCTGCATTCACTAAACCTTCCCAAGTGCTTTTATTACTAAGAATCCTCAGAAATTGGGAAAGAACTATTCTAACTTCTTTAAGATATAAAATCTGAAATCCTAACAAAATGGCAAAGTGCGAGAAAGCCTTGGCAATCTAAAATGCGACGCATCGAGGTTGCCTCGAGTTGAAGAACATCTTTTATGAAGATATACTCATTTTGCATTGTTCTCAAACGGCATCACCTTGGGTTGATGCTGCCTCTTCTTTACATTCACAGCCGTAACCAAGAAGCCAGGTGCCAAATATGAATAAAGGTAGCAAGCATATTTGTTTTCCCAGCTGCAGAGCGGACAGACAGTTGCTGGTGTCAGCGAAATATGTTGGCAAACTCCATTTCGGCCTTGCTGACAGGAAGAGCTATTTTCTCTGACATGGATCATCCGTGTACTTCTACCACACACCTCTGCTGATGGAATTGGGAATCACTCAGACACGTTCAAAGTTACCCAAACGCACTGGTAATGAAAATGACCGCTGCATCTTCCGGAAACAAAGATGAAGCAGATACTAGTGTGCAAATGTTCTGATCTTTGAAATGTTTTTCCTTCTCATAGATTTCCTCTGCTGTTGGGGGGGGCGGGTAGTGTGTGTGTTTCAAAGGGGATGCATGAACTATGCTATTCACTTCCTCTGTATGGATATCTCACGTTGAAACAGAGCTCTGGGGTGGAAGGCAGAAAAGGCACACCTCTGGTGTTTGAGACTGGTCTCCAAAGATGTGTAAAACATGCAGGGAACAAAAGAACCTGCTCCGGTTAACTCCTTCCTCTGCAAGTCTGCAGGACGCCTCAGTCTCCTTCACTGTACCATGAATAAATGAGGAATAACAAAATCATCTACCCAGCAGAATGTCTCCTGAAGGATGAGTACTAGACTGAGTAATAGTGCAACTGCAGACTACATCAGAGACAAGGCTGGTACCAACAGGGCATTAAACTCAACAGAACAGACTCTCAGTTCCTCCTTGGCTTAAGAGACGCTGGGTACAGCCTTGGTACGAGCTGATGGAAGCACACCAAAAAGTTGCCTCCACTCCTTTGGTTCCTCTGAGGACCTAACCCGGGAGGACAACTCTCTTCAGAAGAGCTGGAAAAAAAATCAGACCTTATTTTTAAGATTTCAGAGACTACCTGCTTCTGAAAGTAAGAGATGGGGAGAAACAGACATAGGGAGAAATACTCTATTCCCACCACATAACCTACCATCAACAGAAAACATTAGCAATAGGATGTAATATTTAAAGCCAAACAGCTTTGAATGTTCCACAACAAAGATGAAATGCTTAATAAGACAAAAACCGTACAAAGATAATAAATGGAAAAGCAAGGGCTTCCCTCTAATTCCTGAATAACCTAACAGAGGGTGTCTACATACACCACTGAGCATCTTAGTTCTTAGAAATATATATCTATATCCTACTGACTGCACCCTGAAAGAAAAGCGTGCAATTTCCCAGAAGAGAAACTCCACCGCAACAAGAAGAAACTCAACAGCGCTGGTTCGATGCCATTCTAAACACCCTTCATATGGAAAAACAAGAGTATGCAGAGTTCAGGCATGGTTACCACAAACGCTGCTAACCAGAAGGCTTTGATCTGGAGAAGAAGAGTGGAATCCCCCGATGTGACAGATGTTTTATGGTAATTTCTATGTGTAAGCAATGTATATTCACCAGGGACAGAAGTGCTGAATCAGGGATGGCCAATCCAATTGGTCTGCAGCTGCCAAAAAGTGTAAAGTTGGGAATATGTGACTAAAAACTCTCACAGCCATAACTGTACTCTGGTATTAACAAAGCCTTAACACTCCATTCTTAACCTGTTGACTTTAAGTAGCGGAATGCTTTAACTAGTAAGTTCTCATGATCTGTGAAACTACTTGACATTAAGAATAATTTTCAAAATATCAAATATAGGTTCTCAACAGCCCTGAAACTTTCCTATGACCAGGAATCATACTGCAGAGCTCTAAGAATAAGGCACTGACCACACAAGCAGGGCGGAAACCTGACTCAAACTGGACAGAGTCCCACTTTTACAGCAACCTTTAAAAAAAAAAAATATCTTTTTTAAACTCTATTTGAGCAAAAGAGTCTCTGTCTGCCCTGATCCAATTTCACTGCTCACTATTTTCCTGCAGCAGTGATCAGTGGCAAACCACTGATTCTTCTTAGAAGAATCAACAAAGTTTCTTCTAAGTTAATGCCTTTATCTGGTGCAGGAGATTTAAAAAAAAAATCCCAGGAGAAGAAGGGAGGCCAAGCAGGTGACTCAAGAAGGAATGAAATTTCTGAGATATTCAATAAAAATGCATCTTTTGTTTACAGGTAGTTTGTGCTATTAATTTGGTATATTTCTCATCCCCCATGCTTACTTTAACAGAAAGCTACCGTACCACTGTTCACAATCCTGCTTGGAAAAATCAAAACAAGACAGCTTTAGAAGTGCTCCATAAGATCATATTTGATCATCGCCGCTCCATGAGGACAGATATCCAGCTATTCATCCCACAACAGCAGCCTGCAAAGGGTGCTGGGCTGAGCAAATACATGATCTTTCAGCTCAGCTGCCAAACAAGAGCATTCAAAGAGACAGTCTGCATGAACCATCCTTTTGTTCCCCTTCTCCAAAATCAAAGATTAGTTAAAACTCTTGTTTGGGGCACTTGCATTAAAAAGGACAAAAAGCCAAGCCCTGTGTAGTTGGGGAAGGAGGAGACAGAGGAGGTAGTAATGAGTGGAAGTCTTTTGTTCCCCAGCAGAGTCAACAGGCTGTTGGTGAAGGCACACACACATATAGGAGACTTTAAATTCCTTTTTACACACAAGGGGTGGTGACCCTGCACCTCTCACCACGACACAGGATATTCTTTCCCCTAAACCCTCCACCAAACCTATTCTAAGTCATTCATAAACAGAATCCCAGAATCATCTCAGTTGGAAAAGCCCTTGAAGCTCCTCCAGTCCAACCATGACCCTCACCCTGACCGTTCCCAACTCCCCCAGATCCCTCAGCGCTGGCTCAGCCCGACTCTTCAACCCCTCCAGGGATCCCGGGGACTCCCCCCTGCCCTGGGCAGCCCATTCCAACGCCCAACAGCCCCTTCTGCACAGAAATCCTTCCTCAGAGCCAGCCTGACCCTGCCCTGGGCAGCTTGAGGCCATTCCCTCGGGGCCTGGCGCTGGCTCCTTGGCTCCAGAGACTCATCCCCCCTCTCTGCACCCTCCTGGCAGGGAGTTGCAGAGGGCCAGGAGGTCTCCCCTCAGCCTCCTCTTCTCCAGACTAAAGACCCCAGTTCCCTGTCAAATAAAAACAGATATAAAAATTAAAAAACAGTCAAATAAAAACTCCATGCAGGAAATCCCAGTAAAATACAGCTAAAGTAAATTATTGCCCTAATACAGTGCTTGTTTTCTAAGTCCCTTCAGGACACCATCATGTACAATGTATAATGACTTGATGTTCCGATGCAACCAAATCCCACAAGGTAACCAAAACAGGTCACTCTTACCTTATTCCAAGTACTTAAAGAAAGGATCATGGACTGCAGAAACACATGCTTATAGAGCTGCTGATGTGAACTTGTTATCAAAACCAGCCTTACACAAATTAGACTCCAAGGCCCTGCTGAAAAGCTGCAGGTTCACTGACAGGTCATGCTGGCCTGAAAACCCATCCTGGGAAACATCTAACCACGCTAGGGGAGTTTACCTGGGATGGGATCCGACAGGCCACTTCCTACTGCTGGAGTCTAAATTCCATTTATGGTTTCTAGTGGCTTTTTTAATCTTCTGCTCTAACACTCTAGTCAACTGGATGCTTCTGCATTAACCACACACACACAAAGTCTGTTTCATTCAGCACGACCATGCAGATGCATGAACTGACTTATATCATCTTTAAATACTGCTTTGAGACTTTCATGTATATGACCAAGGAGGGCAAACAGAAATCTGGCCAGGAAAGCCAAATTAAAACCTCACCTTTGCAATGTTAAGGGATACGATACTGAGGATGTGAACCATTTGACAGAGAGTGGGCACAAAGAAAAAAAATACTGTCAGCATATTAATAAGTTCCAGTGAGTACCCAATCTTCGTTATTACAGCCTCTTTCAGAAGTCAGCAATTCAAGATAGTTTGATACAATGCTTTGAGAGATAAATTATTCCAATGGATTAGAATGGGTTTAACAGTAACATCCTCTACTAGAAAGAAAAAAAGAGCTTTCCCAACCCAGATGAGATAACTAACACATTAGAATTGTAATGAAAATTTTACTTCCAAGACTGGTAGACCCAAACTGGTAGACACACACTCTGTGAATAGATAAGAAAATAGTTTATTTATTCATGGTTTCTATCTCACCCTGAAATGCATTTTGGGGAAAAAAACAACATTAAAACAAGATCAACAATCCAGTACTTACAAGCAACTCTACAATCAACTATTGTGTGCCATGTGACATACAAGAGAAAAAAAAAAACCACAAACACTAAGAAAACACATTTCAGTTTTAAGCTTCCACAGTAGTAATGAAAAGCAAAGTGGGTAGGAGATTTTTAGAAAGGCCTTAAATATTCTTCTGTAACCTAATAGTGAACACAAATATTTGCTTAACCTCTGCCTCCAACATCCAAAAAAGAACCAATTACTCTAAAAGCTACCAAATGCCCCAAGAAGAATTTGAAGCATGAACCACCATCACCAAAAAACCTCGGAAGAGGCTGATCTCCCATAATCAGAAAGGCTGCCTCATTTAGACATCCTAAAAACAACTGTGCTGGAGACGCTGGTGACTCATTAGTTGTGATGGAGCAGAGAAACCACTTGAAGAGGTGAGAGGAAAATTCCATTTTAATTTAAGAGCGCTCTCTAGCAAACCTTGACCGAGCTCTGCAACATAACAACAATCAATATTCACCAAGAAATGCATTTTAGAAACACTACTGACAGCCCTCTGCAAGCACAAGATGTGCCATCTGTGCTAAGAGACTTACCATGAACTAAGAAAAATAAAAGTGCAATGTTTATACATTAAGTCCTTTCAGGAAAGGAGATTTACCTTAGTTACTTTTAAAATTAACATAACATCAGTGACTTTTAAAAATAAGTTTGCTTTGCATATTTGTCATAACAGCCAGTGCCATCCAACTCGGCATTCCCTTGATACAGTTCCTCCCTGTTTGCAGGGCTTTATAAAAACAAAGAGCAAACCAATGACCTAGAAACAAATGTAGGCTCTCAAACTACTTTAAACTCATTAACTTTATACTTGTTTTAGACTCATAACAACATCTAAAAAGACTGCCAAAGAATTTGGTTTAAATTTGCCAGGTTGCACTATGAGAAGGTTTGGGTTTATTCCTATCTGAAACTGCTTCAGGAACAGAAGGCACATTTTTCATAACTCAAAGAATGAAGGCAGGGGGGAGGGTTGTGGGTTTGTTTGTTGTTTTTTTTTTTTTTTTTAAAGGGGATATGTCTACATGGCACAGAGCAGAGCCATGCATTCAAACCAGCTCCGGAACCGGAAGCTGTATGACATGTCAGCACAGCTCTCCACTAATTACCAGGATAATGAGAAGCAGAATATTTCTTTTTCCATGAAGAGATGACTTCTCTGCAATGCAACTAGTTTTTTGTCACCGTGCTGCCCTGTACCATGCAGGCATACCCAAAGTCGCTCAACATATGCTGAGTTTTGGATTTATGAACCTGAAATATCCTTTTAAAGGATTTAGTGCTAGATTCCCTAGCAAAGACATTGCCTGATCTGTGCACAGCACTCTAGAAGGAAAGAAAAAAAAAAAAAGTAAAAAGGAAGGTAAATATGCACCATGAAAACTTTTAAAATTAACTCCCCGAGGCCATAAGTAACCATTTCAAAGGGGTGGTGGGAACAAGATCCATCTATAAAAGTTCAATTTGAACATTAGGGAAGAGCCCTCCCCCAGCATGAGCAATTACGGCTGCCTTTTATGTGGCAGGGAACACACCTTTTCTTGTACGGTTGGTTGTGTCAGGTCTATTTTAAACACACTCAACGGCGTTACAAAGTAAAACATCACAGCCGCTCTTCCCATGTAGGAGAAAATGCAGGCTGGGAATTTTAAGGTTTTCTTTATACGCAACCCAAGCCCTTAAAGCTGCTGAGCATCCCTGCCGTTTGGGGTAAGGGGCTCGTAGCTCCCAGAGGAACACGCCATGCCTACACCTTCGTTTCCCAAGGTTCCGGCGATGAACACTCACTGTTTCAAGAGCATCTGCTGGGATTTGTGGCGCTAACTCTTCCACGTAACTCTGCTGCAGCTTCTGAGCAGCTTTAAGCTGCTTCTGCCTTTTGCCTGTTATTATTAACCCCAGGGATAAACTTCCACACTTTTAATCGGGTACTTTAACTGATGCGTTCTGGAAATGGGTACGGGAAATAGATACCCTCTACCTTCTTCAGCAGTAACGTGGAAAGCATCAGATGAAATATTCACCAATTCAAACCTCTTAAGAAATCAGTGAGGCGACGGGTAAGCCCGGACCCTTCTCCAGTGCTCCAAGCAGAAGTCAATCCTTTTAAATAAGTGTTAGGCGGGGAAAGAAACCTCACGCTTTGTCAGGGATGCCCCTTGTGCGCGGGTTTTTCGGGACCCGCTCGGTTCCAGCCCCTCAGCCCGGCCCCGCCATGACGGGACCCCCGGAGGGGACCCCGCCGGGCCCCCCTTCCCCCGGTCCTCTCACCTTATAGACATCGCCGTAGGTGCCGCTCCCCACCCGCTGGATCAGCTCGTAGTCCTGCTGCGGGTTCCGCCTCAGGATATCCCCGCTCGGCCGCGCCGCCGGCTCCATCTCCAGCCCCCGGGGAAGGGAGGGCAGCGGCCGCTTTCCTCCTCGCCCCTCCGGCCGGGGATGCTCCTTAACGCGGCAGCCGGCCCATGGCTCCTGCGGCGGAAAGCGCTTGCTGAGGGAGGGAGGGAGGGAGGGAGGAGGAGGAGGAGGAGGAGGGCGAGGGGGGGGCTCCCGGGGCGGGCTCTGGGCCGCGGCTGCCGAGACAAAGGCAGGCAGCCGGCGGCTGCCGCGGCCGTTGGCGGCCCGGCCGTGGGGGCAGAGCCCGCGGCGGCCCCCCAGAGGTCAACGAGGAAGCCCGGCCGGAGGAACAACGAGGAAGCCCGGCCGCTGTGGGGAAGGAGATCCCGTCCCGTCGGCTCTGAGGAGGAGCCGCGGCCCGCCCGCCCCCGGCCGCCCGGGACAACCGCCCGCCCGAGGCAACCGCCCGCCGCCAGGCCCCGCCGCCAGGCCGGGCCGGCTCCTACCTGCGCGCCCACAGCCCCTTTGTCCCGCGGAGAGGGAGCGCTGCCGCCGCCTCCTCCTCCTCCTCCTCCTCCTCCTCCGGCCGAGCCGAGCCTAGCCGGGTCGGGTCGGGTCGAAACGGCAACGGGCCTCCGCGAGGCCGCAGCGCCACGGCGCGGCCGCCGGTACCGCCGCGGCCCGGCCCGGCCCTTCCCTCCTCCTCCTTCTCCTCCTTCTCCTCCTTCTCCTTCCCTCCCCGCCCCGGGCCGCCCCTCGGCCTCAGGAGAGCGTCTGTCACCAGGCTGCTGCCGGGTCCGCTCTGCCCCGCCGGGCCCGCCGCGCTGCGGGTGCCTGTGCCCCGGGGGAGGCAGAGCCGGAGGGGGGGATGAAGGCCCGACTGCTCGCCCCGGGGCGGATCACCGTGAAGGGTCACGGTGGCCACCGTGGCTAACAGGGGCGAGCTTAGGGCTGTCACTTCGCAGAGCTCGTAGAATCACGGAAGGGTTTGGGTTGGAAGGGACCTGCAAGATCATCCAGTTCCACCCACCACCACCACCACCACCACCACGGGCAGGGCCACCTTCCACCAGCCCAGGTTGCCCAAAGCCCCGTCCAACCTGGCCTTGAACCCTTCCAGGGAGGGGGCATCTACCACCTCTCCAGTGTTTCACCACCCTCACTGGAAATATTTGCCTTATACCTAACCTGAATCTACCCTCTTTTAGTGTAAAACCATTATCCCTGTCCTATCACAACAGGCCCCTGCCTGTCCCCAGCTTTCTTATAACCCCCCTTTAAGTATTGAAAAGCCACTCTAAGGCCCTCTCCAGCTGAACCCCCCAACTCTCCCAGCCTGTCCTCACAGGGGGTGCTCCAGCCCCCCAAGCAGCTTCGTGGCCTCCTCTGGCCCCGCTCGAGCAGGTCCGTGTCTTCGCTGTGGGAGCAGGCATGGCTTTTGGCCTTGGTTTGAGGCAGGAGGAAAGCCCCCAGTTTGCCTACACCACATATATATTATAATTTATATCTATATTTATGCTTGTGCCAAATGCCAAATTTCCATTTCTGACACCAGAGCTGTTCCTTTGTGCACATCCTGACAGGGATTATCACAGCTGCCATGACAAACCCC
Organism: Athene noctua; assembly: GCF_965140245.1. Lineage (NCBI taxonomy): Eukaryota > Metazoa > Chordata > Aves > Strigiformes > Strigidae > Athene > Athene noctua. The sequence goes on along the minus strand of NC_134042.1, from coordinate 50,146,308 downwards.
CCCACTGAGCTGAGCACCGAAGGCTGACCTGCTTCCAGAGAGGCTCTGAGCTACAAGAAGGAGGAGAAGCTGGGGGGTATGGGGATGCAGACTGGGTAGGACTCCCTGGGTCAGTGAGTCTCATCCTTTGCAATCTGGATTGCAACCTCACAGCTGCATCACATAATCCTTTTCGTGGGCTAATCAAGCACCACGGTATTTAGCTTTGTGGGCAGCCAGTGTAATGATAGTCACACAAGAATTAACTCGGGCTTGTTGGGACTTGTCTCCTCAGGCTCCTAAAGTCAAAAAAGCTTCTTTGAAACTGTGAGATGGAAAGCATTCTGCATCTGCCTTTACCTCTTTGGAGAACGATTATTTTCAGCGAGACAGATGAAATTCTGAGCAAACCCAACCTCTGGTCTCTGAAATGAGTGCTAAACAATGTAAGAAACCCGAAGGCAGGGATACAGAGTCGAGGAATGCTGGAATTAGCAGTAATATTTGCTGCACGTAAAATCATTAAGGCCTAAAAGGAGGTGTGATTTTTCTAGACGCAAAAAATACCACATACGCAACGCAGGAAATACATTGGCAAAAGTTAGGTAGAAAAAAATTAAATTGATGCCAGATGTACAAGTCTCTTTGGTGTTCAGGAGTCTGGATTGGTTCTTTAAGAACAGATTCTGCCTCTTTGGCAGTCAGACAGCCCACGCAGACCCAATATAGTCTATCGACAAAGTGGCTGGGTACTGATTCTCAGTTTAAAATGGAGTCTGGGTTTTAAGCTTACTCCAGCACATTTAGAAATCCCACATGCAAGTACCTGAAGCAGCGGTGCTGATTGCGTAAGCTTCAAAACACTGGCTCTGTAGCATAACTCATTAGGATCGGTGTGTTGCTTTAGGTTAAACTCAAACACAGCGTATGCAGACTCTCAGGAATTGCATAGTGACATTTGATTTTATTGGGGTTTTATTTATGGGCTCATTTGAAACCGTGTTTGTCAGAAGCAGGCTCCAAAATGTAAACTCTCCTGCTTCCAGAGAGACAGGGGAGCACAGGACTGCTAACTTAAAGAGATTCGCATTTAATTTCCCCTCGTACTCTGAAAGCCTTCTACATCCTGTATATTCTCTCCAACATAAATACGCAAGTTTTCCTGAACACCCAGAAAATAAAGAAGAAACTATTTACCATTTAGGGAGCTGTATTTCCTCAAGCGATTTTTAACAAAACAATTACCTCTCCCCCCATAAATTAGCTTCCTGCTCTCCTGATAGCGAGCTGTTTGCATCCTTTTAATTTTCTCTTCCTCAGCTGAGGGTTCAAACGCTGCTTTTCACTCTACTGATTTGTTGCTCTTGACAATCCATCAGATGACAGCACAGGAAAGAGGCCATTTCATTTTCCAGTAGCATTTCCATGGTGCATTGAGACTTGGCCTCCTAGAACATCTTACAGATCCAAGGGCTGTCCGATGACTGCAATTTAACGCAAAGGCTCCTGCACTGACCACTTTTTTTGTCCTTGTTGGGTTAAATTTCACTTCCCACCTGGAGGTGTAGTTTCCCATCCTATAGTGCTGCTGGTGAAGATGATCTGAGCTTCAGTCCACGTTCCCCAGCTGGGTCTTGGTCCCTGCTGGAAGCACTACTGGGAAGTGTACGTAAATAATAGCAGCACCAGGACTGTGTTACTACTGCTGTTTCACGATTAGAAAAGTGGAGATAAATGAGTTGTACAAAGTGTTTTGTGCAAGACATGTCGCTATACACTGCCAGGCAGGTACTTTTGAACACACGCCGATTCCCACTCTGTATTTTCCACTCTAGACCATGTTGTTTTTCTGGTCAAGCTTGTTAAGGAATGTGCTTTTATGCAGCATCTTTCGTCTGGATGGGTCCCAGCCTTAAAAGGAATGTTAAGTGGTTTTACATAAGGCATTACGTAGGATTAGAGAATGTGATCTGTTTGCATTGTAGTCTTAAGAGGAAGAAGAGCCAAGGTTATTTTAGTGAGACATCAAGATTCATCTGGTAACGGTAGATGCAAAACTGTAGAAATTTCTAACTGAATAATGTAATAAAGGTGGTTTTAAAAGCAGCAGAATGTGCCGTGCATGTGAATGCACGTTCACTGTCAAATTAGAAACTCTGAGCTATGAAACAGCAGCATGAATAAAAAATACTTCAGCCCTAGTTTTTATCAGACTGCTAAAATGTCTTTAATTTCACACAGTCTAACAGTCTCACACGGAAGGTATTCAAAACTATTCTGTGAGATTGCTTCATGTTTGTGGTGTGTTGGAATAGTAAAACAGATCAGCCGCACAGCAATGCCGAGGCTGAAGACTCATGAATCAACACGAGGGCCTGCAGCCTTTCCCACTCATTGATTCCTGCAATACACTATATTTTACGTCAAACTTCATTGTTGTGGAGAGCGAGTAGGCTCCTGAAAAATGCTGCAGCGTCTTCCCTATGATTTGAGATGTAGCTTTTTTTTTTTCCTAAGTTTGTGGTTCGGGTTTTTCAGGCTGGTTTTCTTCCCCGACGAAACATGCCCTGTTGCTACACCCTGTCTCCCCGCGGCCACGAGCGAGGGGCCTGCAGAGGAGCTATTTCCAGGTTCTCTGCGGGCAGCTTCCCACCACTGAGTCCAGTTCTGTTTGCGACAGGCAGGATGCTGAACCTCCTAAAGCTTCTCGGCATCACCTCGGCAGCTCTCAGTGCTGTTACTGCTGCTTTATCTGCCTGCTGATTCTGCTAGTGGGACCCAGAATCAGAGGGACAGGGCAGATTTTGCAGGGTCCCCAGTGGTCTCTCGCTGCTGGAACGGCCCCTTGGGGCAGCTGGGATGGCAGTTGCTGTGAGCACATGATGACATGTACAAAAGATGCCTGGAAAAAAAATAAAGAGCTTGGGTAAAGGGGCTCTGAAAGGAGCATACTAATTCTGTCGCAGGAGCAGAAAGAGGTAGAAGCCTTGATGAGATAGATGGACGGAACACAGCCAAGGGAGTAGCTTTGGGCAAGAATAGAAGGAGATGGCATCCAGGCCTGTTAAATGCTTCTTATGTCCAGCGTGGGAATTCATTTGCTCAAGAAAGCACCAGTCTGCCATAGGCTGAGGATCTCTCCAGGGGTTGTTGCTCTGGGAAGAGAGAAAAGACACTAAGGGAGAGCAAAGCCTTTTCAGGCTGTCAGGAGACTTGCATCCCTTGCAGGAGTAGGAGAATGAACTAAGACATAGCTTAGACTCTCACACCAGTTTTAACTGAGGCCCTTGTGCAAGAATTTGTTTTTCACAGAAGGAACAGGAGCGCTAGCAGCTATACATTATTTTTGTGTCACCCTGTTTACGTAGATGTATCTCAGGAGAATTTGCAGCTGATTGTACTGTTTGCATTCAGAGGAAGGAAACCAGCTGGATGCCCTTCCCTCCCATGTGCATGTGCGGGAGGGCAGAGGTGAAGCAGGCAGCTCTGCTGACAGTAACTGCTCGGCCCGAGGATGCAGGAAAATGTGACCATTCAGTTAAAAGCAGCATTAACACGGGGACTTCAGAGCACTGCTTGGAAACCCGGCTGCTCCCCCTGTTTCCAGGTGCACGAACCTGGCTGGAAGATATTGCGAGTATCTTGCTGAATCATGTGGACAGGTGGATTTGATTGTTTCTGCCAAGATGTAAGAGGAGCTGGAACCCTTTCCCTGGACGAGGTGTATCTTCAGGGGGAAATCCTAGAAACAAACTTGGCACGCACAGATTTTGGCTCGGACTTACTAAAGCCACGTTGCAAAAAAACCAGACTGGTGAGGAAGGGTGTTTTGAATATAGCGTCCATCTGCCTGTCAGCACAGGAGAGAAAGAACAAGTTAAAAATGGTATTGGAAGTAGAATCATTGAATCATAGAATGGTTTGTGTTGGAAGGGACCTGCAAAATCAAAATCAGGGCCACCTTCCACTAGCCCAGGTTGCCCAAAGCCCCGTCCAACCTGGCCTTGAACCCTTCCAGGGAGGGGGCAGCCACAGCTTCTCTGGGCAGCCTGTGCCACTGTTCCAGGTTAGATGGGAAGCTGGGCTTAGAAGAGATCTTACTGAGCTCTAAAGACAGCTAAGTGAAAGGAAGAGAAACCTCGGAAGGTTGTAGTTAGTCCTACAATGCTGGTGTGCCTCAGTGTCTGTGACAGGAGTCACAGGGGTCGTGAGGCGGTGAGGCTCCAGAGACAGCACTGAGGCATACACAGACGCGTCTGCAATATTATCTGAACCCACAGCTGAGAGTGGGACATTTTATTTAAATCCAGCAAAACCTTGCAAGAGTCCTGAGGATGCTGTTTGGGGTGAGGAACCTCCTGGAAACAGGCCTGATAGTCTTAACTCAGATGTTGCTTTTATTTATTGCTGGACTCCTGCACTATCTCGGTGCTCAGCACCGAAAAGCCCCATTCAGTGCCAAGGCAGCCCCCGAGGTGAAAACCAGGCCTGCCTCTGAATGCATGCTGGGGTTGGTTTGGTCAAAGTTTTAGGCTGATGGCTCTTTATCTGCGTGGCTTTTTATATTCTTAAGTAGTTCCTTCAGTTTACAGAGCATCTTCCGGAAGGAAGGACCTTCGCACAGACTGATTAAAAAAGATATTTAATTAATTGCTGAAATCCTGTCTCCTCTATGAGTGAAATATGATGGCTCTGTTACAGGCACAGTGTGCAATCGTGTTTACAGAAGAAGTAAAGATAATTCTTCTGGCTGCAAACCCCATGTATATGTAGGCGGTCATAACGCTATTTGGGGTGAGAAACAGGAACAGCAGGAATAGAAGGATTTCCTAAGCAACAAAGATCTGCTTCACTTAAAAATAATTCAGTATGAAAAAAACTAAAAGATGTTAGGAAGGCTCCAGCTTTCAAGAAGAGTGGGGAAAAAGCCGATTCTGTTTTATCACTTTTTGATAGTTGCTAGGAATTGTGACTTCTTAACCCAAGAATAAGGGTACAGAAATTAAAACAGCGATGACAGATCACTGCCACAGAGCATAACTGCTTGGGAGAAGTCCCCTTGCAACGGTCTTCAAACACGGTTGAGATCTACATTCCTTTCACTTTCCCATGCAATTAAGCAGAAGCAGTGAAAGGGTGAAGACTGAGGAGGCAGAAGTGATGATAATAATAACTGTGGGGAAGAAGCGAACATATTCCAGAAGCTTGTGTAACCACTGTAAGAACAGATCTGTCACTTGAGGTTAAGACAGCGCCTTGTCTGTGTCACGGCAAAGAAAACTCGTCTGGATGGCACGGTTTCTCTCAACACAAGCCCCGACGAGGAGTTGGTGGCACCTGAGAAAGAGCAGAGATTTTGTAGTGTCCCTTTCCCACCTCTTACATAAATGTTGCACAACGCGGCTGGTTTCTGTTTGCGAAGGGCTGGGGATATGAAAAGCAACTGTAAATGCTGCCTGGTAAGTGGGCCAGTCGAATCAAGGTGAATTATGAAACTGCCCCTGCGAGCTGTGTGAGCAGTACACATGATGGATTTAAATCCAGGTTTTCTCCTAATTCTGGGGCCTTTTCAGCACTGTATCTCCTGGCACACCATTTTGGGGGCCCCTTACTGCAAGCTCTCTCTGCGGGCTATTTTCTCTCTTTGCCTTTTCCCCATTTAGCATTGTTTTTCCTCAAGAATCCTTCCAAGGTGTCCAACGCCTGTTCAGTGCGTCTGCTGTGAAATTAGCTCTTTGTGTTCTGGCAACTCAGGCAGCAAGGACATAGAGGTACTTCCTAGGAAGGGCTATTTGCAACTGGAAAAATGAAGGAAGGATGAATCGATGGACAGTGGGTGAAAATGAACAAATGCTGAATCACCCCCTGGAAATGAAATCATCTGCAAAACCCCCTCACTTGGGATCATAGGAAATAATGCAGGAAAAAGCCTTGAGATTCACACAGCGCAGGATCAAACCTCTCCATTCCTCTTTCATTGTGATACCGCGTGCCATAACGGAAAGAGAAAGGGAAAAAATGGCAGTAAATGGGGTGGTACAAACTTGACCTGAGCAGCAGTTCTCAAAGGGAATGAGGAAAACAGGACCTGAGCCCATCTCGCTTTAATTAGACTTTTAAATTAACAGATCTCCTTTTCCGTCCTCTTCTTATTTTACTCTGCGTTTCCCAGCTGTTTTTCTTTTTAATCTCTTTCAACCTATCTGAATCCCTCTGACAGTCTCCAGCGTAAGAAATCACCCCTCACAATGCTGGTCACTTCTCTGCTGCTTCGAAGCAACAAGCACAAGCAACTTTAGGGATTATTTATAAAAATCGTAAGGGAGCTTCTGCCAAGGCCTGGGGCGGCTGAGCTCCTCGCAGCCGTGGTGCCCAGCAGCCGTGGGCAGGAGGATTCAGCTGCCTGCCACGTGAGCAGGCACTTCAGCGAGCTGAAATTATATGTTTCGCTCTGATGCTGTAAACACAGGGAGGAAGCCAACGGGAGGCAGGCACTGAGTATTGGAGAAGGCACTTACAAATTAAGTATCAGCATATCAATGGAAGCGCAAGAACACACGGCTTTGGCAGGGATGAGATGCCTAGAACAGAAAATTGTTTCCCTTTTGAATGTTTTTCCCGCCTTCAAAAATGAAGAACGGATCCTGCCAGTTCCTGTGCATCCAACAAAGCTGGAGGGCCACTGCCTTTCCCCAACCACTGGAGGCCAGCGTGCAGAAATGTGCAGCACTCTCACAAAAACTCTTGCTGATGCAGTCTGGGGCTCAGTTCCCCTCTCATCCTTCCAGATTTTGGCCCGCACAATCCTCTGGTGAATGCCACATTTCCAGTTTAGAGATTATGCCTCAAGCACTGTGCCGTGCTTCTTCCAAAGAGCAGCACAGGGCTGTGGCTTCAGACGAATTGACCAACAGCTTGTTGGCACCAAAAGTATGGACAAGCGTGAGCCTGGCACGCTGAGGATGAGCGTGGCAGTCTGCGGCGTGCGGTGGGAGTGGGCCAGCTCTCTGCAGCCGGCATTGCGAAGGGCTTCAACGCTTCTCCTGAGTTTGGACAATAAAAACAGGCCTGGGAGGCTGCAGCTGGCAGGAGAGGGTGGGAAGGCAAAGAAAAAGAAATCGCAACGTGCTCCCTGTGTCCCTCCAGGTGGGATGTTTCGGCTGAGGGCGCAAGGGGCAATTTGGGGTAGCCGGGGCCGCTGCTCCCCTGCCAAAGTTTTGTGCCTGAGCGTTTCAGTAAGCTCGGGCTGAGTCACGCTCTCACGTGGCAGAGCGCTGAATCAATCCCAGATACGAGGGGACAAAGGTTTGCTGTTCGAGGAAAATCTGGAGGGAAGGTGCATGTTATTCATCACGCCGCAGCTAAATCTTGCCTAGGGGTGCCCAAGCCCCGGCCCTCGAGCTGCACCTGCCCGCATACAGCACGTTATCTCCTGCTGCCCACGCGGGCAGAACTGGGGGGGCGGGAGCTGGCTGACCCCCACCCCAGGGCAGGATCCCTCCAGTGATTTCTCTGTGCTCGCCGTGTGCCCTGGGAAACGCGTTCGAGCTCGGTGTGCACGAGCTGTGGTGCGCGGCTCCGTTTTGGGGTGTCTGGGGGTGCTTCGTGCGGGCGGGTAATCCCAGCCGAGTGGGTATTTGTGCGTGTACCCACTCGGGAAGGTGTGTGGTGGGGGGGGTGTGTGTGTGACCCCCAAGCCTGTCCCATGCTGGGCAGGCTGAGTGGGGGGCTGCGCACCCACGGGGGGTGCCCCCGGGGTGTGGGTGCTCATAAGCATCCCCCAGTGAGCCCAGTACCCTGGGGGGTGTGTGTGTGACCTGGATATCGGTGCACCCTGGCCGTGCTGGGTCTCCCCCTCGCACCCCCCCGCGCCGTGGGTGTGTGCCCTGGCTGTGGGGGCACCCCTGGGTGCAGCTACCCGAGGAACTGGGTGCCGCTGGGTCTGATACCCCACGCGTGGGTGCCCCAGGGTGCCGTGCCGCGCCGTGCCGTGCCGCGCCGTAGCGGCGGGCGGGGATGCTGCTGCCGCTGCCGGCTCCCCCCCCCACCCCTTTCGCCGCCCGCCCCGCGCTGCCGCCGCCGCAGACGCAGCGCGGCTCGGAGCGCGCACGGAGCCTCCCGCAGCCCCGCCATGGCCCGGAACCGCCGGGAGAGAAGCAGCTGGGGTAGGCGGTGGGGGACGGAGGCTGTGTAGGGGGTGGAATGGCCGAGGGAGCCCGGGCGGGGCGGTCGCGAACAATGCCGGGCCTGCGGCGGCCCGAGCCCCGGGGGAGGGGAGCGGGGCGGGGGGGGGGCGCGCCCGGCCCCGCCTGGGCCTGGGCCCCGCCGCGGCGGGGCGGGGCGGCGGAGGGGAAGGGGGGCGAGGCCGCGGCGAGGGGCTCGGCCGCCCCGGGGGGGCTGAGGGGCCTGTGGGGCGGAGGGCCGCCCGCTCGCCTCTCCCTCCGTGGGGCCACACGGGCATCTTTTACTCCCCCCCCCGCTCCTTCATCCTCTCGGGGGTTTGGAGCCGGGGGTGTCCGGCTGCCCCTCCCCTGCTGCCCGCCGTTCCTGCCTGCTGGCGGCGTGGCCGGGGAGGGGGGGTTTGGGCTGGGGGTGCCCGTGGCTCCGGGGCTTCCTCCCCGGGCTGTTGGGCGGGCGAGGCGCCCCTGGCTTGACACCGCCCTCGGCCTGGCCTGCGTGGGGCCCTGCACCCCCCGCGGGGCCGGCTGCCTCTGTGGGGAGCCCTCCGGCCACCCCGGTTCTCCGCCAGCTTGCCCTGACGTCCCCACAGGGCTGGCTACCTCTGTGGGGAGCCCAGTGGCCACCGCAGCTCTCTTCTGGCCTGCCCTGATGTCTCCTCAGGGCTGGACCCCTCTGTGGGGAGCCCTCTGGCCACCCTATTTCTCCTCCAGCTTGCCCTGACTTCTCCTCAGGGCTGGCCACCTCTGTGGGGAGCCCAGTGGCCACCCCATTTCTCCTCTGGCTTGCCCTGATGTCCCCATAGCGCTGGCCACCTCTGTGGGGAGCCCACTGGCCACCCTGGCTCTCCTTCATCCTGCCCTGATGCCCTTCGCCCCATCGTTGCCATCCCCACAGCACCTGCCCCCAGTCCCGAAGCAGACCGGGGGTGTCACCTCAGCCGGGGCGCAGGAGTCCCTCTAACGCCACCTTCTCCCTCATTTGGAGCCACCGGCCTTCCCAGGCTGGTTGCCCTGCATTTCTGGAGGCTGTAGGGCTTTGTTGGTCAGACCCTCCAGAGAGGGGCCATTTTAAATCCATCCCTGCACAAACCCCGCTTGAGCCCAGGGGAGCTGGTAGCAGCATTACCGGGGAGCGGAGCGGAGTCACAGGGAGGAGGGCGTTTTGTGGCGTCTTCCTGCGAGGTTTCCCTTCTCCGGACCTGCCTGGAGCCATCAGCAGCTCCTTCCCCATGGGAGCCAAAAGCTGGTCCCACAGGTGGGCTGCACCGACGAGCAAAGGGGCTCCTGCTGCCTTTTACCCCACATACAGCCAGGGCCTTGGCCGAGCCTGCAGCAGCCAGCGCTCAGCCACGTGTCATTTTGCCAGCTTCCACTGACACGCTGCCTGTTTTGTAGAAAATTAGGTTTTATACAGCCATTTGCCGTTACTTGAGGCTGCTGAGGAGCATAATTTGTCGTTTTTCCCCGAGTTGTATCCCATGTGAACTCACTCATCAGTGCTTGCGGTATCCTGTCTCATCAGGCAGAGCAGGTGAGCTGAGCTGTGATGTTTAGATACACAAATTACATTCTAATTTGTATAGATGAGTGTAGTATTTCCCATGGTAATGATTAACAGTTTGAGGGACACGTTTGTGGAAGCGTTCGGATAACGGAGTGTGTGATTTGAGTAAATGGAGCGGATGGTGGTCTTGCTGCAAGGGAACGGGGAGAAAATGAGCAACCCTCACTTGATTGGTGCCATTTTTAACTGTGACTCTTGATGAAGGTCGTTAGACCCTTGGGTAAAGTGGTGGGAAAACTTCCTGGGGAATATGCTGACATTCTCAGCTTTGTCTCACAGAGCTGTCAGTCCTGTCGCTGTGTGTGTGTTGAGTATTGCACACACGTACACACACTGGTGCTTCCCCATCAGATCTTGATAGCATGAGAAGAAAATGCAAATGATGCTGAAACGGGTATAAATGGAGAAAACATCATCTTGGAAAGTATAGCCTTGGTGTCCAGCAAGACAATTAGACACATCCCTCACTATAAACACGCTGTTAAGCCATACTTGAGTGACATGTGGCGTGTCTCTGATTTGACAAACTCTTCCTTAGATTCTCTGTCAGTTTTGCAAGAATCTGGAACCATCCATGGATCCAAGTGGAGCTCTGTGGGATCAGCCACCTTCTGCTGCAATCCATCCTCAGGTCAAAAACATACCCTGTCTTCCACAGAGGTTTACTTAGTCTGAGAATGATCTCCTGGCACTTTGCCAGGCTGGTTGACATTTCAGGTAATAAATTACTAGGAAAAAAAAGAAAAAGCCCCCTTTAATAAAAGTGTGCATTTATACAACAGAACCTCCTTCCCCTGAAAGATGTGTTTACATCCACTGACTGCAGCATTGTCTGGTGACATCAGTCTATGGGGTGACTATTCCACTGCTACGTTTTTCAGCCTAGCTGGCAAAGGAGGAGTCTCAGGGTTTTACTTAAACTAAGGCAGCAAGTCCTCGCCGTGTTCTAAAAATGGGCTTATGGGTCATTAAAAATATTACGCTATTTTGAAACAGATCAAACTTTGTCCTAGTTAACTCCCTGGTTAGTCAGGCCTGAAAACAGGCAACTGCTTAGTGTAAACCTTCTCCTTTGTTTCATAAAAATAATTTGCTTTTTTAAAGCTCACTGAGCAAATTGGGGTGAGCGAGTGTATGGCACCCAGAAGAAATTGCCTCTGGTCAGCTATCAAAGCTGGGTTACTGACACATATGTACATCTCCGGGAGCTCGTGCAGGGGTGTGTAATGCATCAAGCGTAGGATTTACCCCTGGGCAGAAGGTCAGCATAAGGCTATGCATCATTTAAGGCTCTCTCACTGAATGTGCTAAGTGGTGCATAGACCTCACAACTGCCTCTAGTTGCTGGATGAATAGCTGAGGGAGCTGCAGGTGTATAATTTTTTGTATAATTTTTTGGTAAGAGTAAGGGACCCCGCTTTTCCCAAAATACGGATTGTTGGTCCAAATCCTGAGTGGCACAGTGAAGTCCAGCCAGCTCAGTGAAGGCTTGTAGTAGGTTACACTGATGTTTTCTTCAAATTCTTTGTGCTTGGCAGTTGCAGATGCTCAGCAGCCTGCTCCCCTGTTAGAGTAAAGCCGTCTCTGCTCCCGGTCACTTATTTAAGGAGCACAGACTGGAACAAATTGTGTGAAATCTCTCACGTTTCCCATCGTGGCCCATGTTGTAATCGGAATGACCCACTCATCAAGAATTCAGTTTCAAAACCATGAAAGGGATTACAGAGGTTATATATACTTCTTGGTCAGGATTTTCAAACTGGATGTGAGATTCATGAGAGGTCTTAAAGGGTCCTGATTGCCAGGGAGGGCTGAGCAACTCTTTTGGGGAGAAGGGACTCTTCTCCAGCACAGGCCAGGCTGAGGTTATCAATGCCACACTTTGATGGCACAGCAGTGAGTTAAACTGGAAAGAAAAGGATGATTTTGGTAGTCTTTTTGTTTTTTTTTTTAAACTAATAGTGCTAACATCCTTTCTGTTTGCTATTTGGTTTCTCACCTTTTATGGTGGATTTTCAGATTCCACTTACTGGCATTTCTTTGTGACTGCATGCTGGGAACCTCTTGAAAAGTGAAAGCTGAGATGTTTCAGACAGGTGAGCCTTTACACAAAAAGCTACTAGGTAGGAGAAGATTCACAACCAAATTACTAGCTTGTAAACAAGAAAAGAAAATGAAGTGACTTGAAAGAAGAGACAAGACATTGCAAGTTGGAGACCCAGATCAGTAAACATGACGCTTGGTTTTTGTGCCTTTGGTTTTGAGGCAGCAGCATTGTGCAAAGAATTTGAATAACGTGGTCTGATCCGTTATAGGATGAGCAGGAGCAAGATCAGCCTGCCTTTCCCCTTTTGGGGGAAGAAGTGAGATGTCCTGAGCCTGCCTCGCAGCGGTGACACGGTGCCCTCGTCATGCTCCGTGTTGTGTCCACGCCATGAGAAGCCTCGGCGTTGGCTGCCTGTCTGATTAATGGAAGGGGCAAGCAGCCTATGGAGTTGGTTGTATCTTGCTGCATTTTCTCTGCTAAGCCCATGGGTGACAAACAACATACATAAATATTGTTTAGGGCCTAGGTGATGTTCATAGGCAGCGGGCTGTGTGTTAACTCCTCTGCACCATCAGTTGGAACCTTCTCCAGCAGGGGAGTGCATCTGGTGCGGGTATCATTGTGCTTTGGGAGGTGTAAGATGTCTCATGGATCATCTCTGAAAGTCACTTCAGTGTAGAGAGACCCCAGCTCCTTTGTTCCTGCCAGAAACGTTCGCTTTTGCTATCAGTTGAAGGAAGGTTTAGTGTTACAGCAATAAAGTAACCAAACACAAATTTCCCAAATGGGGTAGAGGCACCAGAGAAGGTGCTGAGCTCTGCCAGGCCAGTAAAATGTATTTAAAGTAGTATTTAAATAGGTCTATATACGTAAACATTTTCTCCGGAGTGTAACTGCCTTTGATGTTATATCCTAGGATTTGGTGGCACATTTACCAAACTTTATTTGCAGGCGATTGTAACTCCAAAAGGGTAAAAATAATTTAATGTCAGCAATGACTAAATCAAATACTGGTGGTGGGGAGAGGCTGGTTGCTGACAGACTAGATGACCATGCAGAAAATGTGTGCTGGGGGTGAAGCAAGAATTTTGGAGATGTATTCATGCAAGATGTGTTTCAGTCATTGTGTCACACCTGAGTCTGGCTAGGCTTAAATGTGGGTGAGTGAGCAGGCCCAGGGTTTGAACCTGAGAAATACATAATGGCCTTTTGGTAACATGCTCTTACAACGGTCTTTTGACAAACACAGGAGGGAATCGGGGTCCTTTTGAGAGTTGCCTACCTTGCCTTTGAATCAACGCATCCCAGCACGTGAGCTGGCATGGACATAGCCATGTAACTGTATAACATGACCTCAAACTTCCTGAAAATCTTCTGGAAAAACCTCTGATCAGTTTTCTTCCCAAGGTAGTTGTCTGCCTGTGTCTCTGAAACATGCTAACAATGAACTTAACCTGGGAATTTTGCAGTGATAGGCATCGCTGCTGTTTCAGAGCCAGCCAAGGCACTGTAGCTCCATGTAAGTGGTAGTAGCTGTCATCATTAAAAAGTTTCACATCGGATTTTGGCATTTGAGATGTGCCAGTTGTAACAGGCAGGTTTAGTGGCCAGTAATCATCCAAGCTCTTGTTTCTGTCAGCAGTCTTTTGTGCAGGAAGGTCCCAAACCACTCGTGTTATCGGCATAATCATTCATCTCCTTGTTTCGTCTGCCAAAGGGAGAAGGGGCTGAGCTGGCCACGCTCTAGCTGAAGCGGCCGTGCTGCCAGCTGGATGACTCAGGGCGGGCGGGAAGAAGGTCCACTCTACATCTTACCACTGCTCCAAAAAAAGGCAAAAGATGAGTACCAAGCCCGGCAGCAGTAGCCACCCTTCTCGGCCCCCTGCTGTGAGCATCCTGGGGTGCAGAGAAGTGGGGTGCTTGCCAGGAGCACGTGGGGGCACAGGTTGAGCAGAGGTGTTAATGCTGCCATGCAGCTGGGGTAGAAGAGTTCGCCCCAATTTTGGAGAGGATAGCTTCAAAACAAAACAATACCAAGTGCCATACTTGCTTACCGAAGGACAGGGCTAATTTTTTACGTGGCAGTTTTCTTCACCTGTTTCTAAGCAATGCCCTGCTGCTCCCTGGTTGGAGATGTTCATCGCAGGCTGTGTCTCTTACCCATCATTTCCACAGGTATCAAGAGCCTGCCTGGCACGTTACTTCATTTGGATGAGCTGTTGGGGGATATGGTGTAGGGGAGAACTTTGTAGAGTGGGGCTGATGGTTGGACTCGATGATCCCGAGGGGCTTTTCCAACCTGAATGATTCAGTGATTCATGGCAGAGCTGTGATTGCGTCTGTACATCCAGCCTGGGGAGGTGCAAGTGATTTCAGGGGGGCTTGGTGGCTCTGGTTAGTGGGTGGTACTGATGGCTAGTGCCTGGCGTTTCCCTTCCCTGGGTTTGGGGTCCTCTGACTCCATAGGGGTATCACAAATCCCAGCAGAGGTGTGAGCAGGGGGGAGGGAGGGTTGTGTGGCTGTGTGGTCAGCCGTGCCCTGGGTATAGGAGATGCAGGAAGGATATTAGGAAAAAATCTTTCAGCAGAAAGAGTGGTCAGAGAGTGGAATAGGCTGCCCAGGGAGGGGGTGGAGTCCCCATCCCTGGGTGTGTTTAAGGGTTGTTTGGATGAGCTGTGGGGGGATGTGGGGTAGGGGAGAACTTTGTAGAGTCGGGCTGAGGGTTGGACTCGATGATCCCAAGGGTCTTTTCCAACCTGAATGATTGTGTGATATAGAAAGGGGTGGTGAACGAGTGTGTGGTGTTAAACCCAGCTCGGGAGGTTTTCTGACCTAGGAACCCTGTGAGAGCACAGCGCAGGCAAGGTTGCAGGACTGTGATGGGTGGGAGAGAGGGCTTTACCCCGCTTCATCCTCTTGAAGACACTGTCTCCCAGGGGCAGCTCAGTCTAGACACCTTATGGCAGCCCTGCGCCGAGGGAATTTGCTAACTCATAGCTGGCCAGGCCAGGCTCCCCTGGCAGTCTCAGCGCTTCGGGATGCAGCTGTGCCCGGCCGTGCATCCTTTGTGCAGGATTCTCTGATCCTTTGTGCAGGATCGATGCCTCTTATTGCTCTACAGCATCCCCTCTGCCCTGACTGGGCAGTATGTACGCGTTGCCTCAATGCTTTATTTCTTGTTTCTCCGTCATTAGCTGGGTAAGATGCAGAGCTCTGCGCAAGCCCGTCTGGGAGAGAAGGAGAGGGATGTCTGGTGCATGCTCAAAGCGGTGCTGCCTTTCCCAGCCTCCTCGGAGCCTTGCTGGTGATCGTTGGCTGGTTGTCGTGCAGCAGAGGTAGTTCAGCATAAATAGAGTGAGCAGAACTCATGTCATGGCAGCAGCTGCCCTGAATGCGATAAGTGCAAGGGAGACTGCAGCTTGGAGAGAGATGTCTTTCTTTGCCGGTGCTGTTTGCGGAGGGCAGATAAGCTTTCTGGAAGCTGAAGCTCTCTGGAGAACGTGTAGAAGGGATCAAGCCTGACTGTAAGGTCTGTTCAGTGCTTGGCTCGTGGTGTCGTTGGTGGCACTGTGATATGTTTGTAATGTAAACAACTGGGGTGAACACGGCTTCAAAAAGGATCCACACAGCTATCGCTGCTGATCGAATTAATCCCTAGAGGGCTGCTGGTAAGCAACCTAGCCCATTCGATACAGGCTTGTTCCCTTCCAGAGAAATAACAAGTTAAAGCTTCCCATCAAACCTCTGTTTTCTCCCCTTGGTAGTTTCTTCTTTTCCACACCATAGAGTAACTTGGTTCAAATATCCTCAGACTGGCAGCACCACATAGCATCTGTGTATTTTGGGGAGGGGGGATCGGGGCCCAGGCTGCAGCCTCTGCTTTTCATGGGCAGTGCTTGGATAAATAAGGCTCCTGGGAGCCAGGAAAGGCTGGTAAATTGGCTTTCTCAGGGTCTGGTTAGGCAGCCTGTGCTTGCACAGATGATGGGTCACGGCTGCGTTTCGTGCTCTGGAATGAAATGTATTTATTGTGCAAACTCATTTAAGGAAAAAGCTGACTTTATTAGTTGGTCTCTGGAAAGCAGTCGGTGTTTCTGTGTTCTGTTCTTCCACAGCTAAGGAAGAACAGGCTTAAGCAAGCACTCGCCAAAGGTGTGTTGCATAATTAGTGACGTGCAGTTTATCTAATTTATTCTTCTGTAGGAGCTTAAATACATTAGACATCGTCTGTCAGTCTGTACACAGGCACAGTGTGAAATATGCTGGTTTAATTTATTTAATTTTAACCAAAAATAAGTCCTAGAGCAGTCAAAGAATGCTTTTTTCCTTAGACACTAATAAAGTGAGCTGTATGTCCTGTATTATGGGGCTGTCTGTGTGAGCTGGGCCGTTTCCTTGCTGCTGTCTGACAGCCCAGTCAGTGTGAATGCAAATTCTGATCTCCTTCACCTTTCCACTCTGAATCACCATATGGAAAAGAGACATAGATTCCACCTGGCTTTAGAGTCATGGAAAGGAGCTATTATGAAATGGGGAAAAGGAATTTCTGAATGAGCAGCTTGAGGATTGACGTAATTGCAAGGCGCCGGGAGAGAGCCGACGGGAAGGAGGAGTCAAGTTAGAAAATGAGTAAAAACAAGAGTGTGTTTAAGAAAGCTTAGCTCTCCTTCCTTTCCTTTCCTTTCTGGCCAGGTGATGTTTTGCCATTACCATGTACAACTTCCTTCAAAGCAGATAACTAATTTATGCCAGAGAGACCAACTGAGATAATTGATTTCCAGTAATGCACGGCCATTTTATAAAATAATCTGGCTCTCCCATGCAGCAGATAATCTAACAAACAGAACATGGAAGTTTCCTCACATGGAAATAAACATGAAAGATAGTTTTGTCTGCAGATGGCAGAGATAACAGGGCTGAAATTAGTTCACACACCTGCTTAATATAATGCCTTTTCTCCTGATTATCTCCAGTGATGGGTAATCAACACATCCTGCTCGTAATACTTTGTATTTTACCCGTGTGGTACAATCAGTCTGGCTTTCCTGGTGCTCAGGTGATGGAAACCAGGGCCGCTTTGGACTGTTACCCGTGTCTGGAGACATTCTCGAAAAATTTATAAATACCCGCTAAAAAAATAAATACGTCCTTTACAGATTCTGATGTTTTGAAGGGACAATACAATCTCTGCTCCTCTGCACTGGTTGTTGCTCTTTCCAGCAGCTGAACTGGAGGGAGAGGAAAACCTGGGAGATCCCATCCAGGCACCAACAGCAGCAGGCATCCGGCGCCGACTGTAGCAGGATGGGACAGTCTCCTCTGCCCCCTGTCACAGTGCTCAGATCCTTGACCAGCACTGGCAGTCCATTCAGCTGGCTGAGCTGGGGCATCCGTGCTGCCTTTCCCTCTGCGTGAAGCCCACAGACAGCAGGGTTTGTGTCCCCCTCGGTACCCAGCTGGGTGCTCTGGCTTCAGCTCCCATTTCTGCTCATGTGGGACGAGTAAAATGCTTGTGCCCTTCACCCTCGGAAGTGGGACTTGTCTGGGCTGTGGAGGTGGCACAGCTATTTCACCTAGGTTGGCTAGAGTCAGAAATGTTTAGATTTAATTCAATTTAGAGATTTTTTTTTCCTGCTTCTGCCATGAGTCACATCCTATAGAAGGTTCTCTCCACTGTCTTTTCTGTGCAGCTGTAAAAAGAAAAAAAGTTTTGACTCAGCTGAGCAGGGTACTGGGAAACACCGTGGGAGAGGAGGCATATCCTATCGTAGACTTTATATGACACTTTTAGCGTGGCAGAGCTTAAAAAGAGCCCACAAGCCTGTGGCCCTTTGTCACTTGTCCATACTTACGTGCTGGGAAGATCTTAATGCTGGAAATGGTGTTTGGTGTGTGCAGCAAGAGGACTGACTGCTCTCAGAGGCTTTTATTTTTCAAGTTATTTGGTGATGTGTGCCCGGATCATGGGTCCGTGTATTTGAAATGGGAAGCGTTTTTTTCCTGGAGGCCCCTGAGCAATGACATGGGGCAGGGGCTGGAGTTTGAAGGGAGTTTGGTGCTGCTGGTCCCCGGCTGCTGTAGTCTGGTGGAGAATCTAGCTTTTCAGAGTGTTTGGGACTTTTGTTTTGCTAAAAAACCTCCAAGCATTGGGAAGAAAAGATCTTTGTCTTTCAACTGTGAGCAAAGAAAGCTTGTAGTATATGTCCGAGAGCCACCAGAAATCCCCTAGCAACCAGCCTTAATGATCCTGATATTTTGTTGCAGGATCATAGGAAATCAGAAACTCGTACAAAAGCACTGCTGTTATTTAAAATACAAAGTTGCTTCTGGAAGCTTCTTTATAAAGAGGCCCAGAATGGGCAAACCCTATTCCTCTTGGTATTTATAGCTTGCCTTTTAGCATGTGCACACATAGTCCTTGTGCTTTCAAAGACGTGGACTGGCTGAACACTGATTTCCCGAGGTCAGGGTCTGAAACAGAGACTGGGGAGATTTAACTTGAGGCTACTGTGTTTGGAAAGTTGCAGGCTGAGCCAACAAACCGGGAAATTTTTGTAGAAATGTGGGGGAACTTTCCGTCACGTGCTCCCTTCCCTGCTGGCGAGGAGATGTCACATGGCTG
Organism: Athene noctua; assembly: GCF_965140245.1. Taxonomy (NCBI): domain Eukaryota; kingdom Metazoa; phylum Chordata; class Aves; order Strigiformes; family Strigidae; genus Athene; species Athene noctua. Next base: position 50,127,915 of record NC_134042.1, on the reverse strand, counting down.
TAGGTGAGCTGACTGGCATAATTAATCACCTTCGGCATCTCTTCCCTGTGCCGGGAAGTTTGGAGACAACGAAAGGAAAATTACTGGAGCTGGCCTGTGCTTTGCAAACCCCAGGGCTGTCTGTGGATGACAGGCCTTAAAACTCAGCCTTCTCCTGTATTGCAGCAGGTACACAGAGCAGCCCAGATGGACTGTGAGGCTGTTAGAAGCTGTATAAAGTGTAATTGTCTCAGCTGTGCTGGCCTGGAGGATCACACAGGTGATAGGAATCTATCTGGTGTGCTGCCATTGCCAAGCGTGGACACGGTGACTGAACGCTGGGTCCCTGCCCGGCCCCTCCAAGGGCTCCTGTGGGGGACAGCGTCGTGCTTGTCCCTTCTCCCCTGTCCCGGCGTGGAGGTGAGACCCTCTTGTAAGGCTGTAGGAACTCTACACAGCCTGGGCAGTGCTTGCCTCTGCGCCGGGGAGCAGCTCCGTGGGGAACCTCGCCCTTTGGAAGTGGGAGAGTGAGCAGTGCCTGTGTTTTACGTCTGCTTTCCACTTGGGAGTAAGGAAGTGGCTTTTATCAGGATGGGCATGTGTCTTTGTGGCCTGGTTCCTGCTGGGGCTGTCTCGGGGGAGGCCGTTGATGAGGTCGATGGCAGAAGCAGCAGATTACGCTTCGAGCGTTAGTGCAGACTGCAGATGGAGCAGGACTCTGCTGTTGCTACAGAAACAGCCGTCACACAGGATGCATAAAGGCGGTGTCCTTTGATAGAGACAGGAGCTACTTAGACCCCTCAGTGTGAATGCTGCGTCCGTTTTTGAGAGAGGCTTCGGGAAGGACCTGGTGGTCCAGAGGAGAGAAGTCAGATGCCTAGATGATGTGAGCAGCAAGGGATGACTGTGGGGCTTGGATCTTTCTTGTCTAGCCAAGAGAAGGCTAAGGGAGGTGTTATGGCCTGTGTTAAGGCTAAATGGAGGTGTTATGGCAGTCTTTGTGCATGGAAGAAGTTGTTGGAGCCAAGAAGAGAGTGATCTAGATTTCTCCACGTCAACTCTTGTAGGACAAAAAGTAATGGGTGTGTTTTATCAAGGGAGATTCTGGCAGGGAGCTCTCTGCCTGCCAGGAGCACGTGGACGGGTGGCCCCAAAGTGGCCTAGAGCCTGCACTAAGATGTCTGAGGACAGGTTTGACAGACATCTGCTCTGAACGATACTGTTTTAGGATGGATATTTGGGTTAGCTGACCTCTTACCACTCTGTCCAGCCCTGCTGTCTGTGATTCTGCACTTTGCAGAAGAAGGAACCTAACAGATTATTTTTTTTTTTTTACTTGTTTACACAGGTAGTTTTGCAGAGAAGACTTACGAGTGGAGCTCAGAGGAGGAGGAGTCCGTGAGGAAGGCAGGACCAGTGCAAGTCCTCATTGTCAAAGATGACCATTCCTTTGAACTGGATGAAGCTGCGCTGAACCGCATCCTCCTCTCAGAGGCTGTCAGAGATAAAGAGGTTGTGGCTGTGTCTGTTGCTGGAGCTTTTAGAAAAGGAAAATCATTCCTGATGGACTTCATGCTGCGATACATGTACAATAAGGTATGGCTCCAGCTCAGGTGGCTCTTCCCAGGGGTAGGGTGCTGCTGCTCCTTGCTCCCATGTACCACCCAGGGATGAGCTCTAGCCTTGGTGCTCTAAGAATGCTCAAGCCTCTCATCAGCTGAGCTTCCAAAAATAAAATAGAGAATAGAGAACAAAATAGAGGAGATCCTTCTAGAGCCCTGTGCACCAGTGGGTCTCTGGTCACTCCTGACTTTAGAGCAGAGATGTTCACATTTTCTACCCTGTAGAAAACCTCTCTTATAGGGGCCGCCCCCCTCCAGCACTGGGGTGGAGGCCGCACAGAGGAAAAATCTAAACCCAAAGTGAGGTGAGATCTCCAGCAACAACTTCTGTTCCTACCTGCAGGAAGCAGTGGACTGGGTTGGAGATTATAACGAGCCTCTGACTGGTTTCTCCTGGAGGGGAGGATCTGAGAGGGAGACAACTGGCATCCAGATATGGAGCGAGGTTTTCCTGGTGGACAAGCCTGATGGTAAAAAGGTGTGTGCTTCTCTGTTGCATAGCTGTCTGTTGCTGGTCAGCTCATTTTTCTTTCCCAGCTTTTGTAAGACTCTCCTGCCTTGTCTTAGGTGGCCCAAATGCCTGTGCAAGTTTAGAGAAGGTCTTCAATACCATATTCCTAATTTAGCATGAATGGGTTTAATGTCATGAGTTGATATGATGTCACGGTGTCCCTGCTATAATGTCTCAGTGTCCCTCTTAACTCTAGGCATCCCAGAGTTTATTTCTCTGCTATTTGCAGGAATCTTGAATCTGAGGTCCTTGTAACTACTCCCCTTTCCTAGAGCAATAGAGGTATGGTGGAGTGTCTTCATTCAGGGTGATCAAATACAATGCAGACTGGATTTTGGGGCATCCTGCAAATTCAACTTACAGCCAGGAATATTTGTATTCACCTCCTCCTTAATGAAGACCCCAGCACCAGTGACCCTGAATTATTCACAGTGTGATTTCTGATTCTGGCTGAATGTGTTTTGGGTTAAGGAGCTGTGATAAGCTGCCACATTTGGTTTCTGTGATGTGAAGCTAATGCAGACTTGGGAAGAGACCCATCTGCACTGACAGCAAGTATTTGAGGAGCAAAGCAGTCCCCTCCCCTCATTTTGCTGCCTGCTGGAGGCATCCTGCCGAGTGACTGGGGATGCCCTTTTCCTTTGTCCTCCACCAATTCTAAGTCAGAGGCAGGAGCAGTGAGGTTCCCAGCACAATAATGCAGCTGACATTTACCCCCAATTCACCCCTTTAGCATTTGAGAGTGGTTTTGCTTGGACGCAGATGCTGCACGGGTGCAGCCAAGGTGACGTGGAGCTTTCTGCCTCTCAGGTTGCAGTGTTGCTGATGGACACGCAGGGGACCTTTGACAGCCAGTCCACCCTGAGGGATTCAGCCACCGTGTTTGCCCTTAGCACGATGATCAGCTCGATACAGGTAAGAAGGGGGATGTCTCTAGGAGTCGCTTCCTAAAAGACAATGACAAAAACCCAGTAGCTTGGCACCAGCCTAACGCAGCAGCTAGGCAGGGCCTTTGGTGGCAGAGACAAAGGCCAGTGTGTTTGCTGCACTGAGCGCAGGATTCAGACATGCCTCCATCATCCCAGGCAACAGTCTCTTCACCTCATCTCACCCCAAGAGCAGGAGCAGCAGCTGCTGCACCCCTTTGCTTCCAGCTACCAAAGAGGAAAGGACCTTGGTCTGGGGAACAGGGTGTGCTTTTGTCTTGGCGCCGCTGGAGAAACCTCTGGGCTGGAGGTTTTCATACACCAGTGTCATGGATGAAAGTATTAACATGGTAATGATTTAACAGGAATTTAGATTTATTAACAACTAGCAGCACTTGATCATTACCAAATAATTCAGAAAATGTTATAAAAAATAGCAACTTGTTTACAGATTCTAAGATGACAAGATTCACACTAACTTACTTTATGGTATCTTAAATCTATACCTACGTACATGCACATACACAAACACAAAATGTACAAACACACAGAGAGACAAAAGTATTTGGATCCAGTAGAATGAAGTATGTACCCACACACACCAGTAAGCAGAGAAAGAGTGGGTGAAAGAGAAGCTAGCTCAAAGTGAAATTTCCCTCCTCTTGAGTTTAGAGTAAATACTCACAGTGCCTTGGCATTCCTCATCAGGTGATAATTGAGACTTGAGGGGGTTGACTTTGCCCTGGCCTTCCCTCAGCTCTGGCAGCAGACCACACGTTAAGCGTTTTGATACCTGAGAGGCATCCCAGCTCAGGGGAGATGCTGGTCACAGCCCACTGTGATCCAGGAGAGCTCAAAGGGTCTCCCTTGTGGTCACAATTTATAGGGTCCAAGATAATTGACTTTTGTCAGATACCTTTTGCTCACGCCCAGCTCAAACAATGAAGTATTCTAGTGCCTTCCAGCAGTTGCACAAGAACTTGATGAATGTGCAACTCTGTTATTGTTCCCATTTGACCCCATCCCAGGCACAGGTGTGCCAGGCCCTTGGGAGATGATGGGCTGCTAGAGCCCTTTGGAGCAATAAGGAGGGCAGGAGCCAGGCTTGTTAAGGGGTTTTAGTAGTCCTTGTCTCCACAGGTTGGTGTATAGCTCAGGGGAGGCGGATGGAATCACACCTAGCACCAAGCAGCCCGACAAGAAGGGGTGAGAATTGCACCACCACAACCAGTAGCCATGTAGCCTGCTTGGGTGTTCCTTCCTCCTGTACGGCCTTTGCTCTTGGAAGGCAGTGTGAATGGGATGGAAGCTGTGTCTTGATGCAGAGCTCAGCACATCATAAAAATGGGAAGAAGGAACATTATTTGGACCTAACAGGCTTCCAGGCTGGTGCATGGCAGGCCTTGCTGCTCCTCTGCTGGAGTGTTCTGCTGTGCAGAGAGGAGCAGTGCCTGTCTGTCAGTGGGAGTCTGTCCAGCAGTACAGCTGTGCTTGGAGCTTGTCTTGTACCAGCACCATGGGCCAGCCGGGACTTTGGCTGTGTCCACATGGTAGTGTCATAGGCTTTAACCACACCGACCCATGTGGTGGCCCGAAGGATGGGCTGTTCTGAGTTGCTCAGAAGCTTTTGTTTTTAAATGCAGGTTTACAACTTGTCACAGAACGTGCAGGAGGATGATCTGCAGCACTTGCAGGTAAGACCCTTGTCCCTGCTGCTCCTCATCACTGAGCTGCCTGGACTATGTCCTGCACTTGCAAGCCACATTGCTCTGAAAAGGTGCTTTCACATTGGTAGCCACAAAATATTTTGCAGTTTCCCAGCTCTCATTTTGGTTCACAGGCAGGGAGGAACAGCTGTTTGGGGTTGAGATCTGTCTCACCTACCCTCTTGTAGCGTGGCTCCTGGGGGCCTGGGTCCTTTGGCAGGGCAGTCAGTGGGACACTTGCCAGGAAGGACTGTTCCTGTCTCAGGGGCACATCTCTTCCTCGAGGCTGATGGCCTGTGGAGCTGGAAAGGGCCCATGGCTGTGCTTCATGCTTCAGTGAGTGGCTGGAGGGCACAGAGAGGCTGAAAGAGCCAAGGCTGGTAAGTCAGGAGGCAAAAGTGACTGAGAGGGGAAGTGGTGACTGTCTCCAGCTGTGTCTGAGGCTGCTGCAAAGTGGAGATCGTTAACTTTTCTTAAATCCACAGTGCAAGGACAAGTTGTCATGGGTGCTGCTGCAGTCGGAGAGAGTTAAGTTGACTTTCTAATGGTGAGGTTAGAGAAACATCAGACTTGTGTAGGGCAGGTGTAGAGTACCCGTCACAGGTCTGCCAGGAACAGTTTGAATACAGCTCGCAGCCTGTGTGTCCTTCCATGGGATTATACAGGGTTCCTCGGGGAGCAGAGACCCATCAGAGGCCAGGACTGATCCATGGGGCTGGAAACATGCAGTGACTTGAAGCAGGGGGCTGAAGTGCCTGGTAATAGGGAGGGAACCAGGGTAGTTACCCATGTCTTGGCTGTACTCCTGATACTGTGAGCATCCGTCTGCGGCTCCATGAGCAGTGGCAGTAAAAGGGCTCATTTGAAGTGATGGGGAAGCTGAAGGCAGAAGGTGCACTGTTCACACTGTAGGATGGGATCTTTGCATTGTTAGGAGAAGCCCAAAGAAGTTAGGAACTGGTTTATAAGCCTGGATATTGACATCTGGTGCTGGTTCCATACCCTAAGGGTAATTACTGTTGGAGACAAGCAACTAATGGGATTTTTGTGGCACAGATGTCCTGACGATTTCCTGTTATTACCTCTGGCTTTCTCTTCTGTTTAGGTGATTGATAGGTAGGTTTTTCCAGGAGCTTAAGAAAAAGGAAAGAAAGACAAAAGTCCAGCTGGAAAAAATCAGCATTTGAAGACTGTATCATTTCAGTCAGTAAATATTTTTAATAATCATACCTTTTTAACACTGAACTTATCCCATGCAACTTTCACTTTGGATCTTAAGTCATTATTGTTTAACATGTTGACCCGTTTCTAGGCATCTGTGAAATACATTATTGTGCCTTCAGTTAGAAATTAAAGTCCAGAGAGGCTGGAGAGCCTTCAAATCTTGGTGGTATGTTGATCTTACAGTCTTTGCACAGTGGGGGTTTGCAGGGAAAGGACTTAATTCTGAATTCTGCTTCTTACTGGAGTGTTTAAAGAGAGCGAGGCTCCAGCAGTCCCCTGTAGCCCATGAAGTTTCTGGTTGGTATGAGAGCAACAGCAAGCAGCTGGCTTGAGCCGTTTTTCACAGATTTAGCAGCCAGAAAGTCTAGGCTGAGATCTTTCACCTGAGGGCTCAGCATGGTTCTCCGTAACAGCTCTCTGCCTCTCAGATGTGAGCTGAAATCACACAGCCAGCCAGTTTCTGCTCCAGCTCCTCAAATGCTGTTGTTAGCCCCAAGTCAACAACCTCCCCATGCTGTGTGTGCCCAGGTGGCCTGCAGCCTGGCCATGTGGCCCGCAGCCTGGCCGTGCAGCCTGACAAACTAACAGTCCTGTTGTTCTCTGCTTCTTTTTCCAGCTTTTCACCGAGTACGGCCGGCTGGCCATGGAGGAGACATTCCTGAAACCTTTCCAGGTGAGTCCAAGGGTCCTGGCCAGCTGGTGGCCCGCTGGCTGGAGATGGCTTGGCCCTGAGCCGGGTGGCTTCACCACGAGGTGTCACTGCAGTTTGCAGGACGGGAGGAGATGGGGATGCCTGAGGACTGGCTCAGCTGCACGGCATTGTGCTCCCTTGCCTCCAAAGAGCCTTCCAAATACATCCGAAATCCCTCTTTCTTTCCTCTCTGAACCCCTGCCATCCCCAGAGCTCTGCCCTGTCCTGACAGATGTCCTGCCAGGCTTGGAAAGCAGGTTTTGCAGAGGGTTTGTCTACCCGGGGACTCTGCCCAGCCTTTGCTCTGAGAGGCTTGAACCTGCTTGCCCTGGGAATCCCTGCTCCTGGCAAAATGAAAGGACGAGGATTAGCTCAGAGCTCTTGTGAGTGACAGCAGAGCTGTGGGAAGGTTTGGTTTAAGTGGGGTTTTAACTTCAAATGAGTGACATCTGTTCACCCTGCTGCTTTCCAACCTGTGAAAAGCTGGCGTTCCAAAAAAATAAAAGGGAGAGTGTCAGGCAGATGCCAGCTTGCTCTGGACATCAGAGCTGTGAGCAGCTCTGGGGGTGCAGGGATAGTTGGCTGTGACAGCCCCTTCCAGGAGGAGAGGGAATATGAGTGAAAAGAGACAAAGCTGAAGGTACCCATGGCATGGCTGGGGCAGCTCGCTAAAGCTCCAGTCCTTTAACAGATCCAGTCTTTGATGGGCTTTGATCATGGCTGCACTGAATCCTGGGAGGATGGGAAGGTGGTTGAACAGGTTTCAAAGCTTTTGAGGGTCTGTGGGACCAGATGTGAGCCAGGGAGAGGGCCTAAGGGGATAGAGGGAGCCATGCTGTGAGGTCTCCCCCAGGCCACAGTGGAGCTGCCGGGCTCCTTGCGGGATCAGGGTGGTAAACTGAAGGAAAACACCTTCTGTGAGGCTCTGGCCTTACCCTGTACAAGTCGTTCCTTTAATCAGATGCTCTTTGGCACTCCCAATGGCTCGGTCCAACTTCCAGCTGGCATCCCTGGTAAGTTAGGTGGTAGCTGGGTGGGGACTTGTGAGCTTCCCAAAGTGAAAAACGGCAGAGAGCAGAACATGCTGTAAAAATGCAAATAGTGATTGGGAACAGGTTACAGCAATTTTACTTTTGCCTTCCAACCTAAAAAGAGAACTGCTCTCCTCACCACCATCCTGGAAGGCCTAAGGGGTTTATAGGGTGTCTGTGGTCAGGAAGTGGAAATAAAATTAAAAGGTTAAAAAATACAAGAAACAGACAAATTGAGATTTTGGGGAGCTTTGAGGATATATCGGATGCTGTCATGGGCAGATGACTGATAAACGATGTTAGAAAGCTGCCAGTAGAAACATACTACTTGTAGTAGCAAGAGCTAGGAGAAAATTGTAATGTAGTACTGAGAAAAGCCAGACATTAAACAAATATTTCTGTTCCTTATTTAAAAACTATCAGTCTAATGTAGCCAAATATTTCAGTGAAAGTGAAATACTTCCTACTCCATCAATAAGGAGGAGGCTGTAAGGGGGAACTTTTAAATATATTTAAATCATTAGGACTGGATATAGGCCCTGATTTTACCAAAAACTGTAATTGCTGTCAAGTCTTGTGGATAGCAAGTCTTGTCGAACTATCCCGTTATCAATTTTTAAAAGACTGTGAATTTGTTTGATAAAGGTAACTATCACCACGATATGTTGCTTTCTGTAAGCCTTATCTCCCTATGATGCAGATTAAAAGCAAGTGAACAACATACCAAATCTGCATTGTCTGGTTTAATCCATTGTAAATGGATTAAAAACCTCATTAACTGGTAGATGAACTAATTTTAATTGGGAATCATCATCCTTCAGAAGTGTTTCCTTGGGGCTCCCCCTCAAGGTCTCTCTGATTCACTGTCTTCATTAATGATCTGGAGAAAAATACCAAACGGCTGGTGGTAACCCTGTCAATGTGCTAGAACTTGGTGGAAGGATCGATGGTGATGTGGCCAGGTGAGCAACAGAGATCCATGGGCAGGGCCACCTCCCACTAGCCCAGGTTGCCCAAAGCCCCGTCCAACCTGGCCTTGAACCCTTCCAGGGAGGGGGCAGCCACAGCTTCTCTGGGCAGCCTGTGCCAGGGCCTCACCCCCCTCACAGGGAGGAATTTCTTCCTTACATCTCATCTAAATCTCTGCTCTGTCAGTTTAAAACCCCTTTTCCAGCAGGGAGGACAAGGCAGTGTGCAGCTCAGTGACTGTAGCTGAGGCTGGGCTAAGTCAGGCTAGCACCGAGGAGCACACTGTTAATGAGGGGGCAATTTAAGGGTTAGGGTGGCCTAACGAGAGATGCAGGGGCTTCTCTGGTAGCTGCAGGCTTTAAACTGAGACAGCTGTCTTTGCAGAAGATAGTATACAGCTTGAGTTTCTTGGGTGAGGTTCCAGGCCTGTAAATCAAACAAGCTGAACCTCTTTTGTTATTAAAATGTACAAATCTACAAAGGAGGCTTTGGAAGACGGCTCCTATAGGAAAATGCTGCCAAGCAGGGAGTGTAGAGAAAGCCTTGATAGCAAGTTGCATTGATCCTGCTTGAAGGGAAGAAATATTTGGCAGTGAAAAATGAACATTTCCTCTCCATGGTGTGTCCTTGCTGAATGTGCCCCACGAGCCCTCACCAGACCCTGGTCCTGGTCGTGATGCCCTTGCAAAGGCCGCGTGTGGTGTCTGGCAGTTTGGGCTGAGGGTGGCTCTGAGGTGTGGCAAAGACAGCATGTCTAGAACAATTTTGCTTAAGAAAAAAAGAAAATAATTGCAGAGTCAAACAGCGAGAGGCATGCAGAATGTGTTTGTGGAAAAGTCCTAAACATGGACATGTCCATCTCATGATCTTAGAAAGAACAGAACGTCCTGAAAGAGCTAACTGGGTGCAGTTGCTGTGGCTTGTCATGCAGCTAGGAATGACCAGCTCACTCTTCTCTCTTTTTTTTTTTTTTCTTTCCTTCCCTGATGTTTTATGGAAGAGAAATAAGGAGGGAAAATATTTTCCTTCTCTCCACTATATCTTTGTTCTAAACATAGACAATTTGTAGGGAAATTCCGACAAAATGGATTCCACTTGCTGACCTGCTTATGCATGTGCCTGAGAGGAACCCTGGCAGCCCTGCCAGGCCCTCCTGTGCTTCAGCATTCAGGCCTTCCCCCTCCAAACTGTGTATTTGTTACATGGGACATAGGTCCCTTGCACAGATGAGACACTAGAGATGGAATTTTTTCTGAAAACCGTTTTTTTTCTAAAGATTAAAAGTTGACTGTACTGGTATTTATTTATTTATTGCATAGGAACTTTGAATGCCTCAATAAAGATTACAAAAGCCAGTGATTTCTTATTCACCCTCATTATCCTGCATCTGCTTCTCGTTAAAAGTCTGTCTGGAAGGCTGCCCAGTGAAAAATGTTGAAAAAATGAGCCTGTAAAATTCCCATAGGATGGAACTAAATGTGGCTGGAATTAGGGAGCTCATTGCCTTTTGTCCTGGTTAGCAAAAATCTCTTTCTTGTTTTGCAGTTTAACTGACTGATGCTATTCTTCAAGCTAGGGAATCAAATTGTGGCCCAGCAAACAGTCATACAGCAGTCCTGGGTCTGCTCCCTCCTTCCCCTTGTAGGACACAGCCACCCGTGCAGCGAGTCTGTACGGTCTCAGCACTGGGGTGGCCTTGCACAAAGAGGTGTTTCCACCAGGAAAGGCGTGAGATGCTACTGGAGCTGGGCAGAGACTCAGGCCTGGGTCTTGTTGTGGCACAAAGATGGGGATGAGGGTGCTGTGAGGGGTTCTGTCACTGCTGCAGGCTCCGAGCAGGGGAAGGAGGCCCTGAACTCCCTTGTGAGCCCCTTTCTGATTACGTACAGCAGAGTTAGATGTCTCGTGTAGCCAGTCCTGGTCCTGCGATTAGCAGCAAACAGAGTGATGCCCTGAGAGGTGAGTTTTTCCAAGTTGGAGCAGCTGGTAACTATGACTCAGTGGCACTGACCCTGTTGTGTTTCTGTCTCCTTTTTCTAGTCCCTTATATTCCTTGTTCGTGACTGGAGCTTCCCGTATGAGTTTTCCTACGGATCTGATGGCGGTGCAAGATTTCTGGAGAAGCGGCTGAAGGTGTGTTCTCTCTCCTCTGGGTTCACTGAATGAGCAGTGCTAAGCCTGGGGGGGCACTCTCATGGGTGACAGAGTGAAGAGCCTAATCTGCATCATACACTGCCATCACCTGTGTGGGTTTTTTGGGCCCCTCACCCCAAAAAGGCCATTGAATGACTTGAGCGTGGCCAGAGAAGGGCAACGGAGCTGGGGCAGGGTCTGGAGCACAGGTCTGCTGGGGAGCGGCTGGGGGAACTGGGGGGGTTCAGTCTGGAGAAGAGGAGGCTGAGGGGAGACCTCCTGGCCCTCTGCAACTCCCTGCCAGGAGGGGGCAGAGAGGGGGGATGAGTCTCTGGAGCCAAGGAGCCAGCGCCAGGCCCCGAGGGAATGGCCTCAAGCTGCCCAGGGCAGGGTCAGGCTGGCTCTGAGGAAGGATTTCTGTGCAGAAGGGGCTGTTGGGCGTTGGAATGGGCTGCCCAGGGCAGGGGGGAGTCCCCGGGATCCCTGGAGGGGTTGAAGAGTCGGGCTGAGCCAGCGCTGAGGGATCTGGGGGAGTTGGGAACGGTCAGGGGGAGGGTCATGGTTGGGCTGGAGGAGCTGCAAGGGCTTTTCCAACTGAGGTGATTATGGGGTTCAGTGATGGAGAGTGCACAGGGCACGAGGGTGGGACCTTGATCTGGGGGATAATGGGCACTGGAGAGTGTAATCCTGGGCAGGGAGCAGGGACTGGGGTGCAGAGCACTGGCACCAGTGAGAGGGTTCAGCTGGGTGGCCACAGTTAGGTGTGAACTGCAGCGTACAGAGACGCTGGTTATGGTCACACATATCCAGTGCCTTAAAATTCCAGAAGAGGCATTTTTGGAGACTGAATTTCCTTGCCATGTTCAGTGGAGGGCTGAGGCTGCCTGTGCTAGGCCCGAGCCCAGGCTCCCTGGGGCTCTCTTGCTGGGAGAGGCGTTGGAGATGGGAGCCAGCAGATTCCCTAGAGGCCAGGAAGGATGTGTTAGTAACAGGTAGTTGTACAGTAAAACTGATAGGCGAGGGCTCCACTGGGATTAATCAGGAAATGCATAGACAATTTGGTAGTCAAGAGACCTAATTAAAGGGAAGACAAGAAAGGCCCTAGTGGGAAATCCCAAATATTTTTGTATTCCAGTCATACATGGACATGCACATTTTCCAAACGATAATAACATGCCCCAGGGCATGTGGTCAGAGCTATGCTGGTTCCTTGGTTGCTGGAAGAGCCTTGTTTTTCTCTTCACTTGGGGTATCTCTACGGGATGTCCTTCTCTGTTGCTTTTCCCACTTCAAGCAGCCACAGCATGGAGTACTCCGTGCTCCTGCCAGCACTGCTGACCTGGTGTTATGGGTGTCCCCATCAAAAGGAAACCCCCTGACCCCAAACTGGTCTCTTGCAGGTCTCGGGAAATCAGCACGAAGAGCTGCAGAACGTCAGAAAGCACATTCATTCCTGCTTCACCAAAATCTCCTGCTTCCTCTTACCTCACCCGGGCCTGAAAGTTGCCACCAACCCTAATTTCGATGGAAAACTGAAAGGTATGAAGACAAAGGTCTTGTTTTTAAGCGGATACTTTAGATGCCCTGGCGGACTGTCCTGCTGGTTCCTGAAACCTCTACAAGTATTTTCCATGCTAAAACTTCTGGGAGAGCAGCTGGATCCTCCTCCCAGTGATGTAGACAGGCTTAGCTCATTCTTCCAAGTCCAGCAGCTGCCTGTTCATCGCCAGGTGCTTTTAACTCAGGAGAGAGGTGGAGGCTGAAAAGGTGTGGGAAGCCAAAAGGGTCTTGGAGCCGCTGGCAATAAGCACTTTCAGGACAGGTGATGGATAGGCAGGGCTGAGATAGGGAGTTTATGGACACGGTGTTAAGCCTGCAGTTAACTCCTGTTCCTCACTGGCAGTTCAGCCCAGATGCAGAGTGGTGCAGACCGGCTGCTGCAAGGCAGACTGGTGCTTGTGGAGGGTGGAAAACTGGTTACATGTGCTCTCAAGGGAATTTTATTTCACTTTGAAAAGTTTCCAAGGAATATTTAATCTTCCTGACTTATCTGATCAGTGGTTTCCCTACAGGGCAGACTTAGTTCAACAGGTAAAAAAAAAAAAAGGAGGAAGGAAAAAAAGCTGTGGTAAGATTCTCCACCCTGAAAGGAGCCACATGCTGTGGAATTTTTCAGTTGTTTGCTGTGAACCAACTGCTTACCAGCATCTCTGGTTACAGGCTGCTTGCAATCTTAGCAGTATAGAAAGTAGCCCACTAGTCACTTGAAATATAATAAATTAGCAGACAGAAAGAGGTTACTTTTTTTCTGGTTTTATCTGGCTGGTGATCAGACTTGTTCTGGCAAACTCCATGCTAACCAGCAAGCAGGACAGCAAGGCCGGGAGGGGGAGGCACCCTGGTGGAAACGGAGCTGATCTCTGCTACTTCCCCCCTTAATTTCAGGTGCTGAGTAGTACTGAAGTAGTGGTGTGTCCAGAACTGGCACAGGAGTTGTCAGTGGCTTCTTGATACTGTTTTTCTTTTTCCCTCAGAGCCGTATGCAGCATTTTTTGTGCTCTGATGGAAGAAATGTGGGGAAACTTCCCCTCTCTCCTTACCTCCCAAATGCCTGGATGTTGGATTGGTTTTTTTCTGTCTCCGGCCTTGTACAGTTTAATTTAAATGGCAATAAATATATGTGGGACATTATGAAGTTGTAAGAATGCCTGTTAGTAGATGAGTCTGCCTCTGATAAAGTGACACAAGCAGCCCATGGGCCCCAGCTCTGTGCTTTGGCAAAGGGGACAGGCTGGTGGGAGCAGCAATTGTGCCCGTTCCTGGTCCCTGCACCGAGAGCTGTCTGATGGTGCAGTGTAAATGCACAGTCACTCACAGCAGCCCTTGGTGTACCTGTACCAAGCACCTAATAGTTTGCAAAAGCTTTAAAATGCTTTGCAATGAGAATTTTGTGTATGGGTTCATAGAGAACTAAGAACTCAGCACAAAAAGTCTTACCTGCTGGCTCAGGAGATGGCAGAGGTGAGAACCAGAGAGCCCTGGCAGAAGATTTCCACTACGGGTGCCATGGAGCAGAACAGAGAGAAGACACAACATGTGTCTGTGCCCTGTACACTCAAGGTCATGATTTACAAATTGTGTGTGTCTAGGCAAGAAGATGCCACGCTCTGGCTGTCGGCGCTGCGTGCACATTACCAGTGTCATCAGCAAGAGCAGTTGTTTTGTTGTGGTTTTTTTTTTTTTTTCCCCATGCAGTCACATTTGTGTTTGCACAAGTATTTTTGAGACCATGAAGCTGGTTTTTGGATATGTGCACAGCTGTATATTCTGCCCACGGGTTAAGGAACTACTTAATTAGGGCCACAATCATTTCTGAGTGCTCGCATCACTAAATTACAGGGTGTCTGAGCCTCTGGCTTGACTCTGCTGCTCTTGTTTCACGTGAGTGCACTGAAGAACACTGAGCTGGTGCTGATGACATTGGGTTTTATTTCCAGAAATAGATGATGAGTTCATCAAGAACTTGAAGATTTTGATTCCTTGGCTTCTTAGTCCCGAGAGCCTGGATGTTAAGGAGATCAATGGAAACCATATCACCTGTCGAGGCCTTGTGGAGTATTTTAAGGTATTGACTTATTTAAGAGAAATTTGGCTTATTAATCTGAGGCACGCTTCCACTTTTGCTGTAATTAAATGGGAAAGCAGCAGCAGACAAGCCAGCTGGAGGAAATGTTCTTGGTCTAGCTAATAGTCCTGGCTCCCATTGCTGCAGAGAGCAAACACCTTGCACTCAGGTATTTGGTCACGCACTAAGCACAAGAAGTGGGCAGGGCTGTTTCCCCCCTCCTCCTCAGGGAACTGAAGACCAGGGGGAGGTAGACTGAGGGCTGTATTCCTGTTGCCTTTGGAAAAAGCTTATTTTTGTTGTCATGACTACTGGGACATTTTCATGCAAGACATCAGTGAGTAATTCTCACCACCTACTCTCCAGGGCTACCTGACTCTGGCTCCTTCTCCTTCAGTGAAGGATGGAGGTAGGTGCAAAGCTGATGGTAGAGATATTTAGTGTAAGTGGTGGAGTGAGAGCCTTGAGTGCCTGACCCAGGCCACCCAAGGAGTCAACCTCGAGCCATGTTACGTAGCATTTTCTGACAGCATCCCCTGCCAAAGCCATCTTGTGTCAGGAATGTCCTCTTGTGTGCTTTTAACATCCTGTGAAAGCTGTGTCTGGAACTGGGTGGGGGTGTTTGCGTGTTGCTCATGTATGCCCAATTCAATGTGATTTCATTTTCTGTGCACTGTTTTGCAGGCGTACATAAAGATCTACCAAGGGGAAGAATTGCCACACCCCAAGTCGATGCTGCAGGTACGTGAGTGTGAGCTGGTGGGCATTCACACGCTGTAATTGCCATCGATTCCCAGTTAATTGTCAGAGATGTCCAGTTAGTGCAGGACATTGGGTCTTCTGTGATTTTATTCCAAATGCCTTAGTGTAACGACCCAAGAAACAGCCCTT
Source organism: Athene noctua (assembly GCF_965140245.1). Lineage (NCBI taxonomy): Eukaryota > Metazoa > Chordata > Aves > Strigiformes > Strigidae > Athene > Athene noctua. Next base: position 50,112,607 of record NC_134042.1, on the reverse strand, counting down.
TTGGAATGATTTGGCATGGCTCATACACCTCAGCCGGACTGTGGTGCTGGAATTATTCCCCTGCACGTGGGCAGAGGCTGCTGGGCTGCAGCTCTACTCTGGGAGCCAGGTGGCTTTGCGGGAGGTTGCAGCTGTAGCTGTTTACATATGACTGAGCCTTTTATCTGCTCTCTTGCTGTTTCCCACAGCCAAAGCCAAAGTTGTCAGTTGTGCTGGCTTGGAGGGTAGGAATCCTCTCTGCAGGCAGGCTTTTGTCTGGAGGGACTGAGGAGACTGGACTTGTAAATACGGGATGATCTTAGGCTGGGGAGAGAATACTTGGCTAAGAAAGACAAGGGAGCTGTTTAATTCTGTACGTGTGCACCAGTGTACCATGAACCTGTGAACCCCGGGTACCCAGACAGCCAGTGGCTGCTGCTTTTTGCAATTACACTTCTTAACCCCATCTTGTATCCTGGCTTGTGTCAGCACTGGCGTGGCCAGCAGGGACAGGGAAGGGATCTGAGCCCTGGGCTCGGCACTGGTGAGGCCGCCCCTCGATTCCTGGGTTCAGTTTTGGGCCCCTCACCCCAAAAAGGCCATTGAATGACTCGAGCGTGGCCAGAGAAGGGCAACGGAGCTGGGGCAGGGTCTGGAGCACAGGTCTGCTGGGGAGCGGCTGGGGGAACTGGGGGGGTTCAGTCTGGAGAAGAGGAGGCTGAGGGGAGACCTCCTGGCCCTCTGCAACTCCCTGCCAGGAGGGGGCAGAGAGGGGGGATGAGTCTCTGGAGCCAAGGAGCCAGCGCCAGGCCCCGAGGGAATGGCCTCAAGCTGCCCAGGGCAGGGTCAGGCTGGCTCTGAGGAAGGATTTCTGTGCAGAAGGGGCTGTTGGGCGTTGGAATGGGCTGCCCAGGGCAGGGGGGAGTCCCTGGGATCCCTGGAGGGGTTGAAGAGTCGGGCTGAGCCAGCGCTGAGGGATCTGGGGGAGTTGGGAACGGTCAGGGGGAGGTTCATGGTTGGGCTGGAGGAGCTTCAAGGGCTTTTCCAGCCGAGGTGATTCTGTGATTCTTTCTGCCACTAAACTTTGTGCCCCTTTTGCCCTTCTTGCAGGCCACAGCAGAAGCCAACAATTTAGCAGCAGTTGCCACTGCCAAAGACACCTACAGCAGGAGAATGGAAGAGGTAAGTGGTGCTGATCATGTCGTTTCACAGTGCTTGTGTCTCCTGGTTTTCCTGTCCTCACAGAGAAACCTCCCCACCTGGGTTCCTGATAGAAAACATCCTGTGTGCACTTGGCCAGGACTGGTTACAGTGCTGCACATTCAGCATCCCAAAGGGGGTCTCTCCTCTGTTTGTGATGAAAAAGGGGCTTTCTGGCAGGGTGGAGGAGAGCAGTGCCTGCTCAGGGTATGGCAGGACGGGGAAGGTGACTGACAAATGCTCACAGTTTCATTCCATGGCAGCTTTTTGCAGACCACATGGCCTCTGCTGAATTTGCATCCACTTCCCAGCATTCCCCAGCATGGGTAGGTGCAACCCCAAAATGTGATGTAGTGGGGTGGTGGCACCGTGTGACCATGCAGCCCCTGCTATGTCTGGTGCTAATTAGGGGCTCAAGTAATTATAACTGGCTTTTCACCCATGCCCTGCCCTGTCAGCCCACCTCCCAGTTCTGGTGAGGGGATGGTTGTGATGTTTTAAGGTGAAGCTCAGACTCCAGCCGCTTACAGGCCCCCACTCCGTTCATCAGTATTGGAGATCGCTGATTATTGGCAGCCAAAAGCTACAGATCTGTGTGGCCAAACTGTCTGTCGACCACCCTGGGCCTTAAAACTAACATGTCCATACCCCAAAGCAGAAGGAAAATGCTGTGGAGTTTCCAGCATGAGAAGATAATGGGGTTCAGGGCCCTGCTGGTCAGTGTAGCTCGGCTCTTGGTGTTGCCTGAGATCCTGGTCTGGGCTGTGAACGAACTGAGCAGGGGAGCTGTGGGGTGCAGCTTCCCAGTGCAGACACTGGTGCCCCATTTTAACCTCCAGATGGACAGTGCAGTCGTGGAGGTTTTCCTGTGGGATGTCCAGTGGTTTGCATGGCCCAGCACAGGAGCTGCGGGTGCTGAGGTTTCTGCTGTGTTTTCCACACAGGTCTGTGGTGGGGACAAGCCCTTCCTTGCACCTAGTGACCTCCAGACCAAGCACATGGAGCTGAAAGAGGAGGCTGTGAAGCTCTTCCGCGGGGTGAAGAAGATGGGTGGGGAGGAATTCAGCCGTCGCTACCTCCAGCAGCTGGAGAACGAGATAGATGAGCTCTACATCCAGTACATCAAGCACAACGACAGCAAGAACATCTTCCACGCCGCCCGCACCCCGGCCACGCTCTTTGTGGTCATCTTCATCACTTACGTGATAGCTGGAGTGACCGGCTTCATTGGCTTGGACATCATAGCCAGTCTGTGCAACATGATCATGGGCTTGACACTTATCACACTGTGTACCTGGGCTTATATCAGATACTCTGGGGAGTACAGAGAACTGGGCGCAGTAATAGACCAAGTGGCCGCAGCGTTATGGGACCAGGTAGGATAAAGAGCTTTTGATTTAAAACAAACCAAAAAAAGAAACCCCAAAACCAAAAAAACCCCCCACCCTACCAATTTCTTAAGCGTTGAGTTTCCTGGGGCTTTTCTTTCCCTTTTGAAATGGCTTTTGCATTTTGGGTTGTTAGAAGCTCTGGCTGGGCAGATTCAGCTGCTTGTGCTGTGATCAGTGGGGGGAGGACCCGTGCCCTGTCTTCTTCAGACAGCAGGACAAGAAGTTTAAATCCCTTCCTTAGACCTTCTAGATGGGGATAGCGGGGACAGGGGAAATGGTTTCAAATCAGTTTGTGGAGTTGATTGCAAGGAGAAGTCTTAGGGACTTAGGGTGGGCTTGGGTGGGACTGCCCTGTGGTTTTAGCACAGGTAGGAGCTAAGAGATGGGTTGGAAGAGCAGGAGGGAACAGCGAGGCTGGAGCTGGGTCACAACCTCCCCCTGCTCCAGCCTGGGCCTCCGAATCCTGCCCAGTGTGAAGGACAAGCCGTGTAGATCTGGGCTGGGGATGGGAAAACTCCCAGCAAGCTGTTTCATTCTGCCTTTTCTTTCTCCTTGACTTACCCATCACCAAATCCTAGTTTGTCGAGCCTCAGACCTTTGCCCAGGGTCGCACGGGGAAGGCGTTCCCAGAGCCACTGTGTGTGCTTCTGTGTGCCTGTCTGTATGTCAAAAAGACACACCCGTAGCCCTCCCCTGGTTCAGGGGAGGGATTTTTTGGCTCTCCCCGGGTCTGCCAGAGACCAAGGCCGGGTCTCAACTCTGCCCTGGGCCCTGATTTCCCATTACAGCTACAGCTGTGCTGGGTCAGTTGGTCTCGCCCACTCTTTTGGGTTTTTTTCTTTTTTTTCCAAACAACAAGTGAAAGTCTTGGTTGGTCCCCAATGTCAAACAGGAACACCTCTAAAACTGGTCCTAGTGAGAAATCCCCACCCACACACCCTCCTGCATTGCTGCGCCCGGCCCTGGCAGGGTCATCTCACAGCCCACGGCCGCAGTATTTTTAACCCTTGGTCTTTCCTGTTTCCCCTTCTCCAGCAGCCCTTTACCCCTCCCTGTTGCAGAGCTGCCAGGGAAAGCCCAAACCCCCTTCGCCCACCAGAAGGTGGCTGCGGGTCCACGTGCTGAAATAACATTTAAAGGGCTGTGCTGGCAGCGCAGGGGTGAGCTCCTTGTTTGCTCAGCCCTCAGAAGCCACCAGCTGCAGTCGTGGGTTTTATTTCTGTAGTGCTCCAAGGCAGGAAGGGCCCTTCTCCACAGCTTCACCTGCTCCTTCCCTGCTTTTTATCCACCAGCGAGGTTCGGATTGGGAGCAAACACGTTTGCCTGCTTCCCCAAGAGCTGCAGCTGAACGTGCAGCTTCGGGAGGAAAAAATTGAAGCATTTCTTATTCAATCCCTTCATTCCCGAGGTGGATGGTGGTGTTGCTCGGCTGAGCTGCTTTTAAAATAAGGCAGATGGAGAAGGCAGCCCATCGCCCAGCTCCCAGGCGGGCTCATCCTGGCTGCCCTGTCCTCTGCAGCCTGAGCAGCCGCAGCAAACCCCGTTATGGTGCCCTCAGTGTCAGGTTTTTGCTCGAGGACACTTCCTGGCTGCCTTTGGGTGTATTTAAGCCCGTCCCTGTGCAGGAACCAGTGAGGGGTTTAAGCAAGAACAGGGACACGGGAAGCCAGAGCCGCTGCCTGCTTGCAACGTGCCCCGCTGGGGGAAAAATAAAAGAGGTTAAAGTGCCTGTAGCTGCTTGTTGGCACCCGGCTGGCCCCTGCGGCGTTCCAACTGGAGGGAGGGTTCTCCCGGGAAAGGACCCGCGCAGACGGGCGGTACTGGCCCAGCGTGGCTGGCTGGCCAGCGTGGCTCGGTGCCCCGGTGGGGTCGAAGCCCCCGTGGCTCTGTCCCCTGCCAGCAGTCAGTGTCCCGTGGCGGTGGGACCGGGTGAACGGAGCCGTGGGGTGTCCTGCGAGAGGGGGCAGCCTGCGTGGGGCAAACCCTGCTGGGATACACGGCCACGGTGGCACCAGCACGTGGCTGTGGCCAGAGGTGTGAGCACCATGCGCTCCCATGGATGTGTGTGATACACAGAGATCCTTTTTTTTTTTCTTTTTCTTTTTTTTTTTTTTTCCCCTTTTCTCCCCTTCTCCCCTTTTTTCTTTCCAATGCCTCTCCCCAGGGAAGCACAAATGAGGTAAGTGGTTCTTGTTCTCCGCATGACACTGCTCTGCTCCCGTGGGCTCCCGGGGAAAAGTGTCTCAGACCCAGATGCATGTTTCAGCCGTGTCGCTGCCCTTGGGCTTGCAGAGGTCGGGGAGCCACGAGGGCTCTGGGCAGCAGCAGCAGCCTGGCCCTGCACCGGCCGGGCTCGGGTTGCTCCCTGTCATCCACATGCCTGGGAAAGGGGATTAAACGTGGGCGCTGCGCTCCAGGTGGTGCTGGAAGCCAAGCGGGGTAGAGATTTGGGCAGGGAGGGTGTTTGTTCTGATGGGGATTTTCATCTTTCTCCCATCGGTTGGGTTCGGGGATTTTCCTCAGAGGTCAACCCAAAACACCAGTTTGTTTTGTAGCACCAAGCGCTCGGGCAGGGCCCCCTCCCCAGCAGCCCCCGGACTTGGCGAAGCCTCTCTGCGCCCATGTGTTGTGTTTTGGGAAAAAAACCACCCCATATCAGATTGAGTAGGCCGAACACAGAGCTTGGCGGGCACCTTTCATCTCTCCAGCCCCTTCTCTCCCTGCTTGGCTGGGGAATTGCCCCAAGGGGAGCTGGGGTGGCCACTCAGCCCTTGGTGGCCAGTGGCCGGGCTCGGTGTGGCTCCGCTTGCCCAGGGGCACAACACTGAGCCGCTTGCTGAGGGCGGCTGGAGCCTTGTTTAGGCAAAGCTTCGTCAGCATCTAATTAAAAAAAGGAAAAAGGCATCCTTACTCGTCCATTACTGTGCAGGTAGGTTAATCCTGCGCTGCAGCCAGGTGCCTCAGTCCGGCTGTGACGAAAGAGCTCCAGCTTTTAGCGTGTTGCCAAACCTGACGGCTCCAGCTGTCAGTGTCACCACACTTGTCAGCCACTGAGTTCTGGGAGGAGTGGCTCTTAAAAGAGGTACAGGTCCAAAAAGCTACTTAAAAAAAAAGAAGTTAAAAATCAACCCCTTCTCTCCCCCAGCAGCCAGCCCAGGCCAGCCGCTTTGCTTGGGCTTGTGCAACGTGGTCTTTGCTCTTGCTGACCTCTTGAACAAATCCAAAGGCAGCACTGTCACACTGGTTTGGCGTTAAAAAAGCCTCAACTAGCACAAAATGCTGCGAGGTCGCTGATGTAGGATTTGACGGTGTATTTTCAAGAAGAAAACCCAGAGAAGCTGCATGATGCCTCCTCTGCTGCCCACCCCGCCGACCCCCAACCCCTCGCGTGCGAAGCCCCGTCGCCATTTCCTGGGGCTGGGTTGGGCTGAGGGCAGCAGTGCCTCAAACCCCCCCGGAGGCTTCTCACCCCCCACCCTCCTCCTTGCTGCTGCCTCCTCCTTGCCAGGAATGTGTCACCCTGGGAGCAGGTGGTTTCCTCCTCGTCTGCCCCTTCCCACGCCATCCTGGCTCACCAACAGGCTCACCTGGAGCTGGTGGGGTTTCAGTTGTTGTTTTTTTTTTTTTTTTTTTGTGTTTTGTTTTTTTTTTTTTTTTCTTTATTTTTCCCACATCTTCATTTGAAATAATGACATCAGAGCTGTGACAGCCAACTCTGTGTCCAGCCCCATCTGCACCGGTGGCACCGGGTAGGGGAGTCCCTGCCTGTTGCCACCCCTTGGGAGGGCCGTTAATCTGCAAAGTCTGCGTTAATCTGCAGAAAAATGATGTAGGCAAACCAGGTAGCCATTACATAGCAACGCCCTCTGTGTGATGCCAGCTGGATCTGCCTGGTGGGGGGAAACAAAACGCTGAGGACGCAGAAATTTAAATGCAGAAAAATATCCAACACCACCACCCCCCCCCCAAGCCCTTACTTATCCTCCAGGTAGGCTTCGAGTTACTACAACTCAAAGTGGCTCCTCTTAGAGCTGAGACGTTTGACAAATTAGCACACTGCTGATCTTTATCCTATTCCCTGTCAGACGTGTGAGACATCAAGTGTTGGTGCACAAAGCAAACCGCCCGCTGCGGTGATCCTGTCGCTGCTGCACGGCCCGTACGGGTCAGACACCCTGGGGCTGGAGCTGGAACCATCTTTTCTCTCTCTCTTTTTTTTTTTTTTTTTCCCCCCAGGCTTTGTACAAACTGTACAGCGCAGCTGCCACTCACAGACATTTGTACCACCACGCCTTCCCCGCACAGAAAGCGGAACCCGCCGAGGGCTCGGAGAGGAAGATGGTGTGAGCCGGGCGCGCGCCCGGCGATGCATGAAGGAGGCGCAGCCCCCTCCTCCTCGGTCCAACACCCTCATCCTCGTACCCATCACAAGCTCCTGCCGTGGAACAGGGAGAGCAGAGAACAAGCGACGTGTCCGGTGGTTCGGTGTGTTCGTTCAAACACGGTGTTTGACGGGAAGATGGCAGCATGGTTTTTTTTTTGTTTGTTTTGTTATTATGTACATATTGGTGCTGCCGCAATGACAAAGTGCTTTTAATTCGTAACAGCCAGCCTACTTCCCAGCTAATTTATGAAGCCTTATTTTACCTTTCTTAATTAGTTATGGAGTCACTGAAGAAATCATCATTTACATCATACAGCAACTAAAAATCTCCCAGACCTTAGCTTCTTCAAAAGCCAACTTCTTTTCAGATACTTGAACAAGTTATAACATGTAACTGAGTCTTTTCTTCAATTAACCATTTAATTACATAATTAAAAATGTATTAACTTGCTTTATCAGAAACTGTAAGGGCACTTCTGCTATGGTATGTTAACGATCTCGTAAGGACAGCCTACTTTTCTGTTCGTAATCGATGCACAAAGTATCACTTTGTATATGTATTGGAGAAAGTTTCACTGTATTTCTGTACATATATTCATTATAGTGCATAGAAAGTGTGTTCAACAGTTCTATTCTTTTATCGTCAGAACTATTAAAGTTTGCTTTCGGTTCCTAAGAAGTTGGTCCTACAGGAGGCAATTATTGACTAACGAGGTGAGAGCTTCTCCTCTTCGTTTTTTTTTTACATTCTCGGTTTCCTTTTGGCCTTCAGAATTGATGTTTGAGTTGATATTTTGAAAATACTCTGGGCTGTCTCACACCCAGCTGTGACCTTCTGTCACCCAGAAGGTAAAGTTGGTTTTGGAAGTCTTAGGCAAAAGTCTCCAGCTTTTCACAGCGGAGGAAAAGCTTCTTCAGTGACGCACGGCCAAAGGAAAGGGCTGTGCTGGGGCCCCCTCGCAGGGGACAGCACCGGGCAGAATCTCCCCACCTTGTGCTGCCTGGGAGAACAGACACGTTTCACTGTGCAGAGATGGACACTTGGGGCTCAGCTGTGACTGCCCGGGGCAGGCGGTGGCACCCTGGCAGAGAACAGAGCCAGCCCCAACAGCAGCTTTGTCCTCCCCGCGCCAGGGGCCCTGCCGGCTTTTCATGGCATGGTTTGGGTTGGAAGGGACCTTCAAGATCACCCAGTGCCAACCCCTGCCCCAGGCAGGGCCACCTTCCACTAGCCCAGGTTGCCCAAAGCCCCGTCCAACCTGGCCTTGAACCCTTCCAGGGAGGGGGCAGCCACAGCTTCTCTGGGCAGCCTGTGCCAGGGCCTCACCCCCCTCACAGGGAGGAATTTCTGCCTTACATCTCGTCTAAACCTCCCCTCTGTCAGTTTAAACCCGTCACCCCTCATCCTGTCCCTCCCCCTGATGACGAGTCCCCCCCCCCTTTCCCGCAGCCCCTTTCAGCCCTGGGGGGCCGCTCTAAGGTCTCCCCGGAGTCTTCTCTCCTCCAGCTGAACCCCCCAACTCTCCCAGCCTGTCCTCACAGGGGGGCTCCAGCCCCCCCAGCATCTCCGTGGCCTCCTCTGGCCCCGCTGGAGCAGGTCCGTGTCCTTCTGCTGTTGGTGCCCCAGAGCTGGGCCCAGCCCTGCAGGGGGGTCTCCCAGAGCGGAGCAGAGGGGAGAATCCCCCCTGGCCCTGTGCCCCCCCTGCTCTGGGTGCAGCCCAGCACACCGTTGCCTTTCTGGGCTGCCAGCGCACGGTGCTGGCTCACAGGCAGTTTCCACCCCCCGACCCCCCAAGCCCTTCTCCTCGGGGCTGCTCTCCAGCCCCTCCTCGCCCAGCCTGGGTTTGTGCTGGGGATCGCCCCGACCCACGGGCAGGACCGTGCCCTTGGCCTTGTTGAACTCCACGAGGTTTGCAGGTCCCCCCTCTCCAGCCTGTCCGGGTCCCTGGGGATGGCACATCCCTGCCCGCAGCGTGTCCCCGCACACACAGCTCGGGGCCGGCGGGGAACTTGCTGAGGGTCCTCCATCCCACTGTCAGCATCACCAGCAAAGATGTTAACCAGCGCTGGTCCCAGCACTGACCCCTGAGGACGCCGCTCGTCACCGCTCTCCACTGGGACATCGAGCCATTAACCACAACTCTTTGAGTGGGACCATCCATCCAGTTCCTTATCCACCGAGTGGATTTTATTTGACATTCTAAAAGACAAAAAAAATCAGTAGGACAACCCTTCATTCATTAAACAAAATTATTTTTATTGAATTAATAGGATTTACAAGAAACGTGGGGGGGGGTTTTTTGTCGGCAACAATGTTTATTGCACTAAAAAGAATCCATAAATAACACTTCAGGACAATCAATGAACCAAATGAAAATACTGGAAAGGGTAACTGTACAACTACAAATTTCCCCCAAGTAAGGAAGCTTTACTACAAGACAAAAGCTTGTTTAAAAAGAAGTAATTGTTGTTGCATCCCTGATTTTTTTTCCATGGCGTGGTAGAGCTGGTTGGACAACACTGTTACCTTCCCATGGGGCTGGGTCACATTTTATGAAATGCAGTTTACTCAGGATTTAAACATGTGTGAACAGTTTGCTTAGAGATCTCGGTCTTTAAGAAAGTACAGGGTATTTCCCCTCTGACTAACTTCTGTGAAAATTAGTAGTAAACCTAAAGTAGCAATGCGTTAAAGTAAAAAATAAGGCAACTCAGACTTCACCTCCAAGAAGCAACTTGGTTTCGGCGGGTGGACTCTGCTCCTGTCCGGGTGTTACAGAACAGCAGCAGCGTCGGTGTTCTGTACGTTAAAGCTGTAAACAAAGAGCAGGCCTCTCTCAGGAGAGGAGTGCCACGTCCCGAGGGAAACGCAGGGAAATAAGTCATTTGGGTTTTAACAATGGTTTGAATCCAGGACACTTCATACAGTTGCATCTCTTGTCCTTTAAAAAATATATTGTCAGCTTAATAATGCAGCTGACTGCTAGAAAAAGATACCAGAATCGAGTCTGATTAAACTCTGCGCTGGTTTTCAGAATCATAAACTAGTTCTTGCATGGAAAAAGGTTAACCAAACATTTTTCTTTTTTTTTTTTATAAACATTACATAAACACAGGTAGAAAAATATTCAAGAGGATAATAACAAAGGTGCAATGTCAACAAAAATAAGCTGCCTTTTCAACAAAAGCACTTTTTCATAGTTTTAAGTGTGAAAACCTTTTAAAGCTCTTAAGTGTCCTCATGAAAGTCTGTTCAAAACGAGTTGGTAGCTTAAAAATTCTTGCCATGCTGCTGGGCATACCACTGCTGCCTCTGCTTGCGATGCTCCAGCTCGGTGAGGAGGGCCTGCCTGTACGCTTCGTACAGCTTCACGATCCGTTCCAGTTCCTTCATGAAGAGCAGCTTCAGCATCCCCTGGTAGGTGTCCAGGTCCGCCAGCTGGAAGAGCTCCCACTTCAGGATGTGATCGTACCTGGGGTGAGAGAAGAGCCCGTTACCCACGCACCAATGCCGGCCCAGATGTTGATTTCTAGCAATCTCCCCCGGTACCTTTTAGGGGAAGAAATAAGGTGATTAACACCAAAAGACAGGGAGTGGCGTCTCAAAGTGAGCTGGAGAAACATCACTTACAGCTCAGCCGCAGAATTGCTCCTAAGACGCCACGATAAACTTGAGAAAAACTAAAGAAATAAGCCAACGGAGAGAAGGCTTTTTGGAAGCGTTAAAACAGCAATTCCATTCACAACGAGCCTTGAAGATTTAGTGTCTTCATCTTTTAAAATTTAGAGTAACACACACACAAAAATAATTATTTCAACAGCGGACCCCAACTCTCCCCGGCAGGTACCCCCCAGAAGGCAGAACGCTGCCCACCTGCACTCACAACACACTTTTATTTCCAAAACTTTCTTGTCCCAGCCTTAACAAGCACTCTTGGCCACTGCCCCCCTCGTGGTTAATTAGCAGCAATAATTTAAGTCAGTGTGTCTCAAACTGTGGGTCATGAGCCCCACAGGACTGCGAAAGGGGGTACTGGCATCGGTGAGGACTGAGGGAGTGGGGAAATGCAATCAGGCCATAATTAACAGCTGCAAGTACTCACACCAGCAGCCATCTCTCTGCCCCGCTGAGAGCAGGGTGGGTGTCAAGGGAGCCATGAAACCACTGACAGCTAAAAATCCTAAATGTTCTGACTCCCCACACTGGAAAAAATAACCCTGGGAGGTCCCCTGAAGACACGCACCAAGAGCCTGAGGCTCACTGGTGCCACCCCAAACGCCTCCTTTAGGAATACCTGACCCAGCTCCCTGCATGAGACCGAAACGAGCCCAGCAGTGAGGCCAACCAGTTACTGCTATATTTTTTCCCACTTCCCCCAGTTACAAGCTGTTGTTGGTTGAGCAAGGGGAAAATGCAGCAGGCTGGGTCATCGGAGTGCCACCCCCACTGTCAACACTTTTTCCTGGAGGAGGGAAATGACACCAGGCAGCGGTGCAGCACGCGAGCGCTCACCAAGGAAGTACCAGCAGGGGTAAGGAGGGGGCCACACGTTAAAACAAACCCCAAAGAAAAGCAGAAACACAACACGAGGCCATAAGGTGGGAGAAACCGCGTCCAAGGAAAGTGTCACTAGCCACTACGGACGCTCTGGGGTGCCAGAGCTGCTGGCAAAGCGTATCTGGCCTTTCTTTCTGCAGGTTTTCTCCTCTCCTGTCAACAGGCAGCACTGTTTTTCTTAGAAAAGCTGCAGCACTGTCAGTGCTGGGGTTTTTTATTTTTACTTTTTAATAGGGAGCGATTCTGAATTTCTCTTTATACCCCTAACGCGTTTTTTCAGTTTCTGAAACATAAACACGCCCCTGAGTCCAGACTTGTGGGGGTATCAAAGCTGCTCCCACTGGACAGGTACAAAATGTCAGAGGAGCCTCTTCAGGCCTCCCTTGTCTCACAGCAGAGCTGAAGAAGTTTCCTGAAGGCTCCATTTTGGGTCCGAACTGCCAAACCACTCTTGTGACTAATCACAACTATGCCTTTTCTCCTGCAAGTAATTTTCCACAATCCAAACTGGCACTCGAAGCTCTGCAAGGGAGGCAGAGAGCTGGTCAAACCAAGTCCAGTCTCATAACGGAGGTTTGTTCCATCATAACATTAATCAGTGACTCACTTTTGTGCCACAAATTCTCCAAAGCTGATGATCTTTTATACCAAACACATGGTTCAACATTTCCCAAATTTAACCTCTGTAATATTTTACACAGAAGCTATCCAAGCCATTCAAGAAGGCATTTTTCTTCATTACTTCTTTTTAATGGCCCTCTTTTTGTGCCAGTAGTAGGGGAAGGTTTCCAAGATCCTGGGAGAAAAACAGTATTTCTAACACAGTTTTTCAACCAAACCGTCATAATTCTACAGAGACAAGATTAAAGGTCTGTGGCTAATAGCCAGTCCTACCACCATAGCCCTTGGGGAAGGGCTGCAGGACTGTATTAAGCAGAAAATGCTGGCATTCAGCATGTTCCCCAAGGAGTTGGTAATTGAAATAATTCTGAAAAAAACCAAGATCCTGGGCCAACAGCAAGACAACTGTTTTGGTGAGCAACTTAGGGTACTTTGGTTCAGGCTCCAAAGCCCACGTGGCTGAACAATTACTGATTGGGATCTGGCTCACGACAGCCAGAATCATTCATTCAGGTTGGAAAAGCCCCTCAGGATCACTGAGTCCAACCATCAACCCTACTCTACAAAGTTCTCCCCTATACCATATCCGCCAACAGCTCATCCAAACGACCCTTAAACACACCCAGGGATGGGGACTCCACCAGCACATCCACGTGCAGCCCGATCCCCAAACTCTTAAATCAAGTAGTATGATAACTTCAGGTAGCTCGATATATACTGAAGCTTAAAATAACCAGATTGTTCTCTTCAACGGGCTCTTTCCATCTCAGCGTGAGGACTGGAGAAGCCTGGCAGGGTGATGTGAGCCAGCAGCCGTGAGGAGAGCTGCCCGCTTCAGGAACAGACACACAGCCCAAGGAGCAACTCAGCATAGTCCTCCTGAGCGGGGATACCTGGGCTAAGCTGAGTCTGCCTAAGCTTGGAGAGCCTTGTCTTGAGAGAACTTCAGGAATATCACTCCAAAATGAGCAGGGGAGCTAATGCTGTCCCTGGAAAGGGGACCTGAGCAGCAGAGGGTGTCCTGCCATGGGCCTGGCCAGCACTGGGAACAGGTCAAGCTGCAGAATTTCCTGAGCAAGGCAAGGAAACAGCAATTCCTCAAACCAGTTTTAATCTTGATTTTGTTTGATTTGAGCCTTGCTCTCCAACAGCCATTTTAATGAATCATGTGAGAAAATATATTCAGGTGAGTGGAAGCTGAAGCCAAAATATCAGTAAATTGATGCAAACAAACTGCATTACAAATTGAAAGGATATACTCGGAAGGCTGCATGCAGAGAAGCACCGAGACATGCAGATGGTTACCAAATTTGCTTTTGAGGAATCTGAAGAACTTCAATAACCACAGTTTCTTTAAACTTCCTAAATCACAGCTTCTGCGTTCAAGTTATCCCAAGTCTTGACAGGGCTGCACTGCTAAAAATCACTTTTTCCCAAAAGCAAGAAACTCCAAATTGCAGCTGTTTGTCAACGTGGAGATCAAACTCCCAAGAGAGGCAGACTGCGAGTGGCTGCTGGGGAAGGTTTGCCAAGTACAACCACCTCTGTAATGACTTGATTACCAAGTTTATGTGCACACCACCTTTCCACCTCTGCTCCTTTCCCACCCAGCATGACCTGAATTCAATTGGAGCAGGATTTCCCCAGGCTTGCCCCACCCTGAGGTATCCTTTCAAATTTTCCAGGCCAATGACATTTATTAAAATATATTCTGCAGCAAGGCCCATTCTCAGTGGAAGGGCTGTTTCTTATTAAGGTGCCAATACAAGTAGGAAGAAAACAAAAAGTTCCATCACATGCATACTTGTAGGTTTTCGGGAGCAGGCAGCTTTTTTTTTTTTAAGCATCATCACCGATTACTAAAACCTTGGTTGTTCTTCAGCTCTTTGAAGCTGTCGCTGCTGACAGATTCTCAAGAGCAGCAGCACATCAGGATTACTCTTCCACGTGAGAGTTTCATTTTGGCTGCCAAGAGCAGTGTTTAATGGGAGAAGAAGTCTAATTAAAGATGAAGCCATCAGCAGTGCCTCAGTGGGAACGGGCTCATTCAGATCCCAAAGACTTGCAGGTCTAGGCACGCTCACCAGCGATGCTGCAAGGAGCAGGGCACAGGGTACCAGCACCTGACCTTGACTCCCCTGGTATTTTTTAGAAGAGCAACTAGTCCCAGAGCCAGAGATCAAGGGGAGAAAGAAATTAGTACAAAATTCCTGCAGAGAGCTGAGCCTTCCTTCCTGGGTGAGAAAGCAGGAGCTTACCAGGCAGAACATGCAGGCAGAATACCCCTTTTCCAGTGCTTTTCCCAGTAGGGAGCAAAGATTTAATATAAAATAGGACACTTTCAACACAATAAACACTGACCAGCCCCAAACCATTGCTTAGGGCTGGAAGAAGGAAGTCCTGGGTTCAGCCCTGTGCTCCAGAAGAGGTGGGGGAACAATGTGAAGCACGCTCTCTCATCCAAGGAAAGCATTTTTGGTCTCCTCGCCCTCGGAATCCCTTGCGTGCGGCCTGGCATACTGTGGGAACACCTACCGGGCTAACTTGGAAGGTGGAGAAACACTCCATTTTAGAGTCTAGGAAAGGGTTAAACACAAGCCAGGAGTCTTGATTGCTCTGTGCTCTATGCTGATAGCTGCGCTTACTCTCAAAACAACCCCTGATAGGTGCCAGGAGGGGAGAAGGACACTTCAAGGTATCAAAACTACCTTGATATTGCAAATCGTTATAACCTCAAGTTATAACTAGACATCAAAGACTCCCCACTGTGCAGTAAGCCAACATATCTTTTTATCTTAACAGTTTGACCATTTTTCACTCAAATAAGGAAGCATTGTGGTTAACACCTACTAAACTCCCCATCAGATTTTTCCAGTGACCAGAATTCTTATCCTTTAGAGAAGCTGCTGAAACAAAAGCTATTATCTGTTTTTGCTATCATTATCTACTTTTCTCAACAAAAATGACTGGCCTTCAGTCAGCTAAATCAAGCTAAGGTCAGCTCTAAGTAACAAATTGTAACAAAACAAACTGTACTGATAATCAACAGGTTTTTACAGTAAGTTTCAAATAGCTGATCACAAAAGCTATTCTTCTACAACTAGGAAAGTGTTTTGCCCACTTACTTTCATTTTTGCACCAGAACATGGGAGGATATTCGTAGTTCTCGCACTCAACTTCTGGACAATACTACTAAAGAACTTACAAGCATTACTGGATGTTTTTCTCGAGCTTTAAGCCAGTTGCTTTGGCAACAGAGAACAGGTTCGTTATTAAAATTACACTGAAAACATATAGGTGATCATGATTTTAATAACTCTGAAAACTATTTATCAATTTAGTTGAGAACAGCTGGTGTGAGGTTCATGGTGGGACTGGAGGATCTTCAAGGTCTTTTCCAACCTTGATGGTTCTGGGATTCTGTGAATTGTTCCTTAAGAAGTCCTCAAGATGAGGTGACAATAAGCCAGCTGCTACCCCTTCCTCACTTTTCAAATATAATATTAGCATAAACCACAATTTATTTCTTCACAGAGGTGTTTGAGAATTAAAGCAATATTGCTGATACCACCCGCACTACTGTAACAAGACTAAAAGGAATCTGGAAAATACATGATTGATTTCTCTGAACAGTGTAAATTCTATTCAAACAGCTTAAATGATTTTTTTTTTTTTAAATTTGCCTCAGCCTACTAGATCTAAATAAAGTCCTGATAATCTTAAATTGTTTAAATTGCCTTAAGTTTGTTTCTCAAGTTTCAAGAGAAGCACCGACAAGAATTCATACAACACAGGCTGAAATATTTAAAACTACATTGTCCGGATGTGCCAAAGACCTAAATAAAGAAATGTAGCTGCAGCCAAAACCTAAAAGTATTTCTAGGAAACAAGTCCTCCCATAGGTTACAGGAACTTAGTGAGTCTCTGGTGCATAAGTGTATTGGTGGATTTTAGGCCAATTTAAATCTTTATGGACTGCTGACAAACCCAGAAGCCAGAATTAGTAATAAAACCCATTCAAATTATAGTTACTAGAAGCAGCTAAAGAAAAATAAGAGGATTTTTTAGTGGAAATCACCAAACATCATATAAATCTGCAACTACAGGCTGACCAGCTCACTGCCGTAAAACTTAGTTTTTCCATATTCTCCTTGGAAAAAAGTACATGATTTCATAATTATTAAGATGTATCCAGATTTTTTCACTGCTTTTCTGTTTAGTGTTACTTTTCTGCAGAGCTGTACCCATGAGTAAATGTAATTTGTTTCACTATGCTGACTCAAATCTTTTCTTAGAGGAAACTCCCTGTTCTCATAGCATTGTTTATTTGAAGAAAAATGACTTTTTACCACCATTTAGCTTTTAATTACAGTTCTCAAATAGAAATACAGATTTTGGTCTGTATTCAAAATTCTTAACTGTGAAGGAAAATTTGTATGTCTTTGTTAGAAAGGAGCAAGATACACATTAAGAAGTTAACACCCTAAAAATATTTTGCATATTTTACAAGCACGTGGTGCTGTTCTCAGAAATGACTGATGGTAAATCACATCCTCAACTCTCTAATCAATCATTCTGTAAGTCAGGTGAAGTACACGAAGTACTGTGATGACTTTAACTAATGCCTAATACAAAGCAAACTGAGGTGATGAACATCTGGTATAACTTCCTCACGCTGTCAGCAGGACTTCTTATGCAATTAAGAACTAGATACCAGGTAGAGCTCTACTTTCAGTCATTGAAATTCAATTTTTTTCCTTCTCAACTAGTGTGGGAGACAAGAGGGGAAGAAAAAAAACAAATCTCACTTTACGGGAGCCCTGGCATAGACCTGCAGCCAGTCTGGAATCTCTGCGGTGTGGTAGGGGTTTGCAGGGACAAGGAGAGGTTGGCTTCTCTCAGCTTGCTGGGGCTGGTAAGTCACAGGGGGAGGCTGGTCGTAACGGGGAACACTGTACAAAGGAAGACAGACAAAGGTCATAACCTCCAAGCAATAATTTAACCACACTGATATCATCAAATGGTTGACATTAATACACAGATTCACACACGCAAAGGTCGATGATGCAACCACACATGGAGTGTTGCCTCAGCAGGTATATCGAGAGCAACTTTCCAGTGCTATTTTTGTGCATCACTCTAATCACAACTCTAAGTGTGGCTGCTGTCAATACACCATAAAATTCACCTTCCACCTAGTCACCTAGTGCCTGCTACCTGGATACTACAGCAGAACAAAAAAAAAAAAACCCATGAAAAATTGCAAGTAGTGATTCAGCCAAATAACCCACCATTTAACATGCCAGAACAAATGTATTCAGGCAGCAGCTGTAAGAGTTTTTCCATTGATAACAAAGGACATCCTCATGTTTATTATTCATGCCACACGTTAAAAAACTTTTGTCTGCGTAACAGCAAAATAGACGGGAGTAGCAGAAATTACCTGTTAGATTTGGTGTATACTAACTTTAATTTACCTTTAAATTAGCTACAACACCGATTTTCATTCTAGACAAGACTTAATTCGTGTTTCAGATGGTACGTGCTGCTCGTTCAAATACTCTCCTGGAACATCAGATCAAGTTTCTTTTCAGTCTATGGTTCAATTCTGTTCTCAGCAACTTTGTTGTTTTACTGACAGTTGAAGAGAATGGCTGCTTTGTTTCAGTGAGTTAGGAACAATATCCTGTTTCTAAACTTGACAGCAACAGATGAGATGAAAACCTAACAATTACAACTTCTTCTAAAAATCTTAGTCAAGAGCCAGTAAAGCTTACTTCTAAAAAAAAGTTGTTTTTGGCACATTATTTATGTGACAAAAACAGTTCCACTTTCTTAACTGGATTAAAAAACCAATCATGGAAGGGAAGGTGGATGTCTTACCTGGGAGCACAAGGATGTTTATATTGAGCTCTTTTATTGATGTGATCTACATAATACACTCCAAATTCTGCTGACTCAACTCTCTCCCATCCTGGAGGCAGTCCCTCACGCTCGAGTGGATGGCTCCAGTGAGTTGTATTAGTGTTATGATCTATATAGTATTTCCTTCCTCTAATAGTCCAGTCCACTGACCAGCCAGGAGGAAGAGGTAAATCTTCAGAACTATGGTTTGTTAAGTTTCCTAGAGATGTAGCAGCAACTCTACCGATGCCTAAAAAAAGGGAAAGCAACGTTTAGCTAAGACTGATAATACCCCAAATCAACATTATATATGAAGTCAACTTCCCCTCCCCACCACGAGGCACTCTGTGAATTTGAACAATACATTAGATTACAACTGATAAAGCTTTACATAAATGACAGTTTCTGTTCATATGCTATTATAGCTGCATCAAAACTATTTAGCTCCCCAAACCCCACAGCTGTCTCTTTATCTGGTTACAGTCAGAAGTGACAACTATCTAGAAAAAAAATCAGTGAATACCAACAAAGCTTTTCAGATTAACCAGTCAAGAACAGCAACAGGACCGGGTGAACCGAGAGGAGGGACAAGGCTAGCACTGTCCTGCCCCGCCTGCTATTACTGAAGCGCGTGTAATCACGGCCAAAAAATATCATCAGTAACTAGAGAAATCAGAAAAGCTGGATCCACACAGGACCCTGCACAAACCCTCTGCTGAACACGGTCATCCTGCGCAGGCTGATGTTGCTGTATCTTCTTTGTTAAAACCACCCCCGTTTGTTAGAGCAGCTGGTTTATGTGCACTGTGGGGTGGGCCAGCCAGGCCTTCTGAACGCAATCCCGACAAGATCGAGAGACCTTTTGTTCAGAGTGAGTCACAAAATCTCCTCATCTCTTCTCTGGCATCTCCCTTCACTCCCTTCCTCCCTCCCACAGATCCTGGAAGGAAGCTTCATTGTCTAGCAGGCTGTGTGTCTGCTTTTCTAAGTCTTGCTCTTCTCTAAAACTGAGCACCTACGCTTCGTAATGCTGAAGAGGCACGTGAAAGAAAAAAAAAAGTAATTTCCAGCTTTTCTTGGTGATGTGGGCTGCACCAGGAGAAGGGCTGCCCCAGCAAGAGGGAAAAAGCCTAGGTTAGGTATATTAGCAGTAGGAGAGCTCAGGAATCAGTAGTTGGTTAAGTTCCCACCTCTGCCCTAGACACAACACAATTCGGGATGTATTGCTCAACAATTGATTTAAGAGACTGTTCACTAGTGTTTTAAAATATGTGATTTTTTGTAACATACACACAGTTTTTACATTTTAAAAATTAGCCTGCTGGATGCCGATAGATGTACTGAAGAAACTAATTCCAGTTTCACCTTTTCCTTTCCTCTATATATTATGGATACTTAGGAAGCTAGTTGAAATAAAAGCCATAATAATTACAGAAAATGGAAAAAAGCCCAACCCCCAAAAACCCCAACCACAAAAACCAAGTGACATAATCAAGAATTTTGCAGGTCTCTTTCCATTCCTTGGAAACCTACTGGATATGCTGGCCCAAATTCAACTTTCTTTTTATAAATCTGAAGTAGTTACCTTCAGTTAGCCACAGTTCTACAGTTAAAAAGTCTCTGGCTTTAAAGAAATTCTAATTATCTTTTCATCCCACGATCAAATGCATCTATTTATCACAGTATTCATCAGAGTTTGTGTGCTACTATTTCCCATAAGCCAGAAGGGGTATGGGAGGCACTTTTTCCACTTTCTTGGAAGGCAGAAGTGACTCCATCCCAAGCACCACATTTACTGACTGAGGAATACACCCCTTCCTGAAAGAATTATTTTCTGATTCTGAAATACACTCTGTTTTTCAGAAATAACATTTTTGGGGTGATTATTTTGAGCATGGGAGGGAAAGGCAGAGTCTATCCATCTAAAGTACACTATTAAAAAAAGGTTTCGGATATGGTCATCATCTCAAAAAAAGACAACAGTAACTCTGAAGTAGCAGCAAAATTGTATTTCTCAGGCAATTTCATACTCCTGTCTGCTGACAAAGGCAACAATCCCTTTCAACAACACACACACACAACACAGCTCGCTAGTTAAATGTCCTGGTTTTGGCTGGGATAGTTCATTTTCTTCCCAGTAGCTGGTACAGTGCTGTGTTTTGGGTTTAGTGTGAGAATAATGTTGATAACACACCGATGTTTTAGCTGTTGCTAAGTAGTCAAGGATTTTTCAGTTTCCCATGCTCTGCCAGTGGGGGGGTGCACAAGAAGCTGGGAGGGAGTGCGGCCAGGAGAGCTGACCCAAACTAGCCAAAGGGCTATTCCATACCCTGGGACATCATGCTCAGTATAGAAACTGGGGGGAGCTGGCTGGGGGTGGGTCGCTGCTGGGGGACTGGCTGGGCGTCAGTCAGTGGGTGGTGAGCAACTGTGTTGTATATCACTTGTCTTTTCTTGAGAGTTATTTATATTTTTTTATTATATTCCTTTTCATTAAAAGTATCGTTATATTTTATTAGATTTTATCATCATTATGATTATATTTAATTATTGTTACTATTATCTTTTATTTATTAAACCATTCTCATCTCAACCCATCAGTTCTACCTTTTTCCCCCGCCAATTCTCCTCCCCATCCCACTGGGAGGGCAAAGGAGTGAGCAGCTGTGTGATGCTTCACTGCTGGCTGGGGTTAAACCAGGACACCAAGGGCTGTCACTTATTTTAAGCATTTGTTTACATATAAAATGACAGAGTGAGAACTGGATGGGCTGTCTTTCTACTAC
Organism: Athene noctua; assembly: GCF_965140245.1. Lineage (NCBI taxonomy): Eukaryota > Metazoa > Chordata > Aves > Strigiformes > Strigidae > Athene > Athene noctua. Next base: position 50,091,784 of record NC_134042.1, on the reverse strand, counting down.
AAGATAGAAGTCATCAACAATAAAGTAATGGGAAGGCTCCAAAGCAACTGAATAAATAAATTACAAAAAAAAAAAAACAAAACCTCTCAAACTTTTTCCTGAGTACTGTTCTTTAAAACATCTGTGCTCACCAACAAATCTTTTTTTTTGGCCTTGTTGTGTTCTGAACTGTTTGACCTTAAGTATTTCCTCTCGTGATAGCATTTACCTATTTGTTAGCTTTATAAATGAAGGCCGATGGCCGTGTTCATGTGACAGCTCCCACCTCTCACTAGGATTAAGCAATTTAGACCTTTATGTCCAGCGAGAAGAAACATCCTGGAGGCTTCCTGACCTTTAGCAGTACTGGGGCAGGGAAACTATTTCAGACCCTAGTTATGTCACTGGTTTTGTTTTCATTCCAATGACAAAATACAAACATTTAAGCTTCTTGAAAATACTGCACTTTGGATAAACAAATTCCGTGTTTTCTCCAACTAACTGGCCTGCTGTGTTGTAGTTTTATGTACATATAAAAGTAACTATTAAATCACCACTACCAGAAGACCTGAACACACAAACTTGACTGGGGAAAAGAACTTTCACTGAGGCATAAACATATTTTTCTGTTTACTATTAAAACTAGCATATCTATATTTTTGTTACAGTTCCTCCTAAATTCTAGCATAATTCCAGCAGCAAATACATACATATTGATTCCTTGGGGTAAAGGTCAATGCCTTCTAAAGCATTAGAAATTTGGAAATTGGTATTAATAGTTGCACAAGCCATCTCCTACATCAGAAGTTCTCTTTACACAATGCCTCTATTTCTTCATACAAAAGCCTGAGAAGACTGGGGCATAGGTAATGAGGAAAACCAAAATCTAGATTACATAGAGAAATCACCTAGAAAGAAGGCTAAAAAGCAGTGCTACACCCAATGGAAAGGCAGCGCTGGCAATTCTGTGTTTGCACAATCATTTAATTCTAGCTACATGGTTTCTCCCAAGGCCAGCTTATTTTTATTTCATTTCTAAGATGCAAAGAACAAAAATAATGCCAGACCACAAATACATTACACATACTTTTTGCCATTTTGGCTCCATATAGGAAGAAGCAGAGCCATACCGTTAATATAAACTTACACAGCTGTATCAGTTACCAGTTCTGAACAGCGTTCCCAGCCTCCAGAACTAGAAAGCTCTTGATTTACACATTTATAAACTGATGGTTGCAGCCTATCCTGTATAGCCTTAATGTGCATTTTTCCCCTTAAAAATCACAGATCATATTGAAATATTCTGTGTGCTGGAAGTTTCAAGACGTTATGTAGTATTTAGAGTGTCTTAACAACCATCAACCCACTATGGCATTCAAATTGGCAATTAGTGCAATTTAGATATTTGTATATATAATTGGAGTTGCTAGAGATCAAAAGAAACTGTATACTGTTTTTCCTTATAAAACTCAGCAGACGCTTCCTTCAAGGGAGAGTGGATACACACACAAGAGAAATAGCTCCTGCTATGATTCTGAACAATAAGAGAAGTTGAAAATTGACTTTCATATATACACACACCTATAAGTATCAATAATAAGACTGAACAACACTTGGAAGAGTAAATTCATATGGGATCTTTTCCAAAGTATAAACCAAAGAAGTTAAGACAACCTAAAATCACCTACTGGGAACTCCACCTTTTCTGTGACATACTGCCATAGTATGATACTCCTCTGTGTTTAAATTTCAGGTGAGGTCTTAACCTTGAAGCATTTTCCTAGCAGCCAAAAGCTTCACAGAGGATTTTACTGCACACACCAAGAATATTCCCAGAATCATGGGCTGGAACCAGATTTACATGGCACAATGCAAACTATCTATGGAAAAAAACCCCAAACTTACAACTTGATCCATTTTTATCAAAACATCTAGTGTAAAACCTGTGATTTTCCTATTGGTAGGGGATGTGAACTCTACCATAGAATAAGCAAAACCAGACTAGTTGAACCAGTTCACTGTAACTACTCAAGGGTTTCTTGCTCACATACTATTTTATCTATGGCAAAACAGAAATTCTCATTCTTTCTGCTTTCCCAAGGAATAGAGTTGTTCAAATTACCTATTTTTTCCAAATGTTAAAAGTCATCTTTCCTCTGCTTAAGGATGAGCACTGTTCTTTATAAACTCCCCTGAGTGGCACTACCAAATCTCAAGAATGGTCAACAATTAATTTAAATTTATGCAGTTGTAAATCCTTTTCAGGTTGCCTCTTTAGAACTTGTCTAGCCTCATTTGTTAACTCTTGTTTCATAATGGTCTATGCTTGGGGTATTTTTTGGTTCATTATTTGTGGCTTTTCTTTTTCTTTCTCTTCAGTATCTTCAGTTTAAGGTCTTGAATCAATTGTCAAGAAGGCCAAGAGTTGTCGTGTGCTGTTCCAAAGCAAAAGAAAATCCTGCTCAATGCAGTTTGCTTGCTTAGGAGTATCACTGTGCATGTTCTCAACATTTTAAGTGCAAAGGAACAGCAACCACTTATTACTAGTACTAACAAGATTTAAAATACTCCTGAGTTTTAAGTAAAGCCAGGCCCTATATACAGTCTTATTCTCAACATCTTCAACAAGAGGGTGTCCTAATACCAGTACCCAAACTTTGAGTACCACATTCCAGCACATTATAAGGTATCAGTGTAAAGAGTTCCTTCCATATTCTTCCCTTGAAAACATATCTTAAGCTAATAACATCACAAATGTGAAGAATATGTATCTTCTTCAATCAAGGAAGTTCTGTTTGATTTGTTCCATTAGCATGGAACAAAGAAAACGAAGTGATACGTGTAAATGCTTTCACAGCCCACGGAAGGGGTTTTATTGTAAAGGTGCTCTGCCTGGAAAGAAGTCTAGGTCCTTAGGAGGAAATGTTTCCAGTTCAGCAAAGGACCGTTCTTGAGTCTGCCTAGCAGGAAGCACAGAGCAGTCCAGCATAAACGGAAAAGAGCAAAAATAAGAAAGTCTCACTTTGTTTATTAAATACAGTGCTAATGTAGGCAGAGAAGTTTCAGAGCCTATGAACTTCCCACAACTAGCTTCAACCAAATTTGAAAATGGAACAAATCTAGGCAAACAAAAGGCTTTAATTAGGTAAATTGTCTTGAGAGCCTTTTTTCAGAATGCCAAAATCCTCTCCCTTCCCCTCATCAAACCAGGATGAAGAACAGGAATAGAAGATGAATGAACTGTTTAAGGCAGTAAGTAATAACAAAATAGCAAAAAAGTTCCAGTTACAACCCCGTTTAGCTAGGTCTACAGGTTCTAGGCTTTCCTAACCCATTCCAAAACATCTAAAGGTACTTCTTGAGCACAAGTGCCTCCTTTGTCAGTGGGAATAGGGTGTTCCAAGTCAGCATAAATTCACAGATAGGAAATGACAGGAAGTACTGTGAAAGCGTGGAAAAGTATGCTACAAAGTTACTGCAAAATCAGCACGAATGAAAAGGGCAGGAATTGCCATTTGTTTAAAAATGAATGAAGTGTACACACCTAAAAAGACCTGCTACTTTACCTCTAAATAGGTTTCACTTAATGATTTTTATGTCTTTATTTTGCTCTTATATTAAACATGAATACCAGTTTGCAATCTTTAAGGGGTACAATTTAACACTAGATGAACCTACTTTCACTAAAGCGCACTGGATTCCCTGTTCACAGGATTAATCATTTTTCTCCTCTGACATCACAGTCAACTGCTTACAATTCCACCATCAGAAAGTTCCTTTACACTGTGATTTTAATCTCAGCAATTTTCATATACACATAAGAATTTTTTAGCTTACCGCTCAAACAGGTACAAATAACTCTGAGGTCTTGGTTACAAGTTAGTTCCAATCTATACTGTAGATATAACTTCAACCACAGACCTCCCCAAACCTTTAACCTAGAAGAGAGGAAAGAGATGGCGAGGAAAGACAGGTAAAGTCTCTTAGAATTAAGTTTGAAATGGACACTAAAAAAAAAAATTTCAAGAAATGCCACAGAGGTAGCTAAACATACAAAACTAGGAAATATTGCAACTGAAGACATTTTTCAGGAAAACAGCAGCACTAGATTGCTAATTAAAACCAAATCTAATGAGAATAAGAAAAGGAGGACATGGGAGAATTGAATCATGCCAAGAGGGAAAACATGACTTCAAGAAGAAATGCCTATGAAAGAACATATCAATGCCGTCAACACCAACTGTTGGAAAAATCATGGGACTTGAAGCTGAATACTTTCGAGTATGAAGATCTGAATAAGATCGTGCTTTCAACTTATCTCCAAATTATACAGAGGAGAATCTTTATTTTGAATGAAAGCTGAAACACACCTCTTCCCTTCCAGACCACTGCTGCTCCAAAGTCATTTCCGTTGTACCAACACTGAACGAAACATTGCTCACCAATAACAAGTACACCTTGTGTCCACCAGGCAACATTTCCGCAGAAATCAACCTGAATTGTAACAGGACTGACTGGGGGGACCTTCTGAGGGAGGAGGGGAGAGGGGAAAAAAGGGTAGGTATAGCTAATAAACAGACTCATGCGTTGAAACTGGTTTTGTCATCAATTATCTTGATGAAGAATTTTGATGAGGTGAAACATTCAGAAACAACAATGGAGGTGTGTAAGGAAAAAGTAATTTAGACAAAGACAATGAAAGCAAAAGGTCTCCCTCAGTATTCTGGAAATATGGGAAAAAAGGAACTAGAAATCACAGAAAGATTAGTGTAGCTCAAGGAAAACACTAAAGGTTTTAAGACAGTGGATGGCTCAAATAAAAAGAAGCTTAATGGTGAGGTGAAGGAAGAAAATCTAAGGTTTTCTTATTTTTGGCCACATTTCTTTTACTGAGAAAACACAATAGCGATTCTTGAAAAGATGTACAAAAGTTAATGATGTAGGTCAATATTCTTACTGCTGTGAAGCTGAGAATTCAAAAGTTCATATTCCATGATGAGATGGAAAAAAAAAAAAAAACCAAACAAGAGGAAAAGGGAGACACTTTGGCAGACAAAAGGCTCACTTGTTTTTGTCTCTCCCTACAAACGCATGAGACCGAATACTCACCAGTTACAAAATATGTATAGAATTTGTTCAAATTATTAAATGTAAAAATATGAGTGAATGACAGACACCACACAAACATCAGCAGCTCCTTTATGAGTTCCAGCGGCTAAGGGGACATGTGGACAAACGGGGAAAAAAAAGTCTTTTTAGAAAGAAATCCATGTTGCTACAATTGAGAAAAATACAGCTGTAAAGCCCTACTTTTAGCTTGTTTTAAGAATTAAATTATTAATTTAAGAAATTAAACTCCACTTGCAAACTAATAGCTAGAGCTCCATTTCCACTTACTGCTGTTTCAACCCACACAGCAGCAGTACTGTTTTTTGAAGTCTTCCTCAGTGCACACAGTTACTGTAGTAATTCTGAACGTTCACTTCATAGATTGGTTTATGAAATCCTCCCCTCCTTGCCTCTCCCAGCACATGCTAACAGGTGCTCATTACCCAGGAAAAAGTTTAACGACTGCCAGCTGAACAACTGACAGAGATGGAGGGTTTTCATGCAAAATCCAGGTAGATCAGATGTGTTAGCATCTAGGAAAATAAATGAGGATAAAGGAGCAAGTCTTAAACCTTTGTATTTCAGAGTTTACTGGCTGACAGCAGCATTACTTTTCTGTCAGTTTTCATTGAAATGTTTCTGTAAGAAAAAAACCCACACAGCACTGTCAGGTTATAATTCCATACACACAGTCAGCAGCCTTAAATGCTGACCTTCTTCCTAGCAGATTTATTTTTCTAGAGAGGAGATTTATTTTACTAGAGACTACTTACTATTTTGTTTACAGATTACAAGTAATAATGAACTAACAGCATATTTCGTACTGAAAGTACATTATTTACAGGTTTGGAACGTTTGTTTCAATCCCCTCCTTGAACATAAGCTTCTGTAGTATATACAGTGCTCGAACACAGAAAAATTTACTACTTTTAATGTCACCTTTCTATGGGCAATATTGCAACCTCAGGTTTTTTTTATTCCGCCAATAGATTCACAACTGCACACAGCATCAAAGAATTATTCTTCAGTGTCATCACAGACAGAATCATTCAAAAAAGTAATATTAAATAGATTCTTCTTTCTTATGCTGTTCTTCCAATAGAAAACAAAGAAAAGTTCCTGTGAATTTGAGGGGGAAACAGGCATATTTACAAACAGTATTACAAGATAAAAGAAACAAAATTTAAAAAAAAAATAAAAATCAACGACTGGGCAGTCAAATTTCAGCACTAACTCTATGTCAATTTGCTAATTACACAAAGCAGTCATTCCTCCCTTTGACTACTTACAATAAATTATTTTAATTATTGAGGTCAAATTAAGACAATAAAGTTAAATAATAACACAATGATAGTTAAAATATAATAAAATAAACCAGCAATCCTATAATTTAGAGCTGTTGGTTATTCTTTGTATCATGAAAATAGTAGATGCCCATGATGAATAAAATTCCTTGCTTGTTAGCAACTGAATCAACTTTGTCATGAGGAATTGCATATATGCTTGGCATTAAAAAAAAAAACCACTGCTCAACACCACTCCATTTACTTCATAAATAAATCCTGGTTTAAATGCATTTTTCATTTCTGTATATATGCGATCAAATTCTGCACTCCAAGAAATGTGAACACACAGGGTACTTAGATCACAGAAGTGCCATCAAAAAGAAGCCCTGTCCTACACAGCGTAACTCCTAAAAACAAGACCCCGATCATCCAGATGTACGTCCACACCTAAAGTCTTATCAAAAACATATTTTTAAAAAAGCAACAATTAATACTTACCTGAAGTGTGCCTCCCATGGTTCTGTGACATCCTCTGGAAAAGATCACTGTTGTGTTCATAATACCTGTAGTCCTCATGTAAGCGGTCATTTAACTGACGTCTCCTCTGGGCATCATAAAAATGATCATAATAATAACAACGGGCACCAGCATCTCCATTTTCCAAAACAGAATTAGCCTCTGTTAAAAAGGACTGGGAGGAAGAGCCGTATTCTCTGGGGACATCAGCTAAACTTCTCGCCAGATAGGAAGGCGCAGACAGTCTGTTGCTTTCACGTCTCATTATTTCATGAGGCGGCCTCTGCACTGGAGTTCGAAGGAAACTCTGGTTTCTGGAAACAATTCCATCTCCACCAGAAGCATACGCAGTTGTTGTTGAGTCAGGAGGACAGATATCAGTTCGTCTTGGAATGGTTGGACCGTGACGGATGAATGAAGGCATCAGGTCTGATATACAGCATGAAAGAGAAATAAGAGCTTTGGCTGTACTTACACATAAAGCATTTGGCTGGCCACAATGCTGATTTACACCACGGAACTGAGAAAATACAAACACCAGAAGCCCTTTAAGGCACCTCTAATGCATATGGAAGTATAAAGGTAATTTTCCAGTTTGTACTGGTGCAACAGAAACCATCACACCCTCCACCAGCAACAGCCTATTGCCAAGAGTGCAGTTTTGCCAGTGTAACTGCATTCACCACAGACAGAAAAAACCCCAAATCCCATAAAAACCACAGAAACACCCCCACAAAAAACACCCCACGCTGTACTGGGGTTCCATACCTCTCTAAGAAAAACCAAGTATCCTGGCTACCACTCTACCCCTTCATTGGGACCACTGCCCTTATGAACTCAGAGTAACGACGACGTTCATGCCTGCATGCTCACAGGAATCCACGGCAGAATCAGGGACGGAATTCACACTTTCTCCATTAATCACAAAGTTCAGCCAGCAAAATCCTGTCATTCTGTACACATTAAAGTGTCAAGTTATTTTGAAGTTATTTGACTTTTTCCTTTACCTGAAGAGGTTGTGCACATCAACAGTGACACCTACTCATACAATTTCACTGCCTCCCCTTCATAATTAACTCTTATAACAGGGTAAAAATTCAGTGCATCCCAGAAGGTATCATCAGTAAATTTATAATCATTACAAAGCAGTCATGTAATAACTAGTCATTACATCGTGGCAAATACCACGTGTAAAAGGTGTTGACCCCTTAGACACGCCTACAGCTTCATATGAAAAAAAACTTTGTGGGTTTCATTTTTTGTTTTTTTAATTAAAGACTAAGTCAGTGTAATCTGACTACTAAATGATTTTGCCTGTTGACAGGGGAACCAGCTGTTCACGCAGCAAATACTTCCATAAAAGCTGAGTGCCTGCTCCTACCAAATCAGTTGTTGCTAGTTGTGATCTCCAAGCTAATCACAGAATCATCCTGCAATTACAACATACTACATTTCAGTCTCAGCTTGTTTTCAAAGATTAACAGGAAGAAACCCCAGCGCACTTTCAACATGTATTTGCCAGTGTTTTGTACAGTCCCAGCAAAACCAGGGCTGTGGCATTAGTGTCAGGTTAGCCACACAAAGATCAGTGTCCAAGGTACATAGCGGTAACCTCACCACGTTGATTCATGGTTAAGAACTGGAGCGCTCGCTTCTGCAGGGATTTTATGCAACTGCCTTGTACAGTTATCTCATTTTCAAAGCACACACCTTTTGGCAGCCCACACAGCCTAGACTGGGAAAACAACCACTGACTTCTGGAAAGAAAGAGATGATCTGTGCTGTTCATCTGAGAGATACCTGCTTGGAGACTACCTTAACCCCTACCTGTTGAAAACTAAGCAACAGTGGCTGAGAAAATAAAAAAAAACAACCAAGTTTGTTTATGGTGAGCAGCTGGTGGCACACTATGTGTAGGGGTCCCCTTTAAACTCAGCCTCCCCCCTTTAAACTCAGCCTCCCCCCTTTAAACTCAGCCTCCCCCCTTTAAACTCAGCCTCCCCCCTTTAAACTCAGCCTCCCCCCTTTAAACTCAGCCTCCCCCCCGTCAGCTCCAAGGTCTCACAACAACAATCTCCCCCCCCTCCCCTCACGAGGAGACCCCCCCAAAGGCGCGCAGGGCCTCCAGGGCCCGCCGAACCACCGCCACAGCGCACAAAGGACGCGCCCCCCCACCCCGCGGCAGTCCTCGGGCTTGTCCTCCCAGCCCAGCCCCCAGCCCCCCGAGCCCTTCCCCGACACTCACTGCGAAGCAGAGGGCTGGTCTCCTTCTTCACGTACTTGCCCTGCACCTCGCCCGGCTTGGAGAGCTCCGTACGCGTCTTCTTCCGCGACAGCATCCCACCTCCCGGCCCGCTCCCACCGCCCGCATACCCGGCGCCGCTCCCCGCTCCGCAGGGCACGGCACGGCCCGGCCGCCCCAGTCCCCTCAGGCGCGGCAGCGGTCGCTCCGCACCCTCATGGCCGCGCACCGGGCGGGAAGGCGGGGGTCGGGTCAGCGGTGAGGGGAGGCGGCGCGCAGGGGCTTGTGGGAAAGCGGCCTCCGCCCCCCGGGGATAGGCCGCGGGGCGGGCGCGCGCTGTCACAGCACCCCCGCGCGGCGGGGAGGGCGCATGCGCCGGGGCGGTGGCGGGAAGGGACCCGCCTCAGGCAACCCCCGGCCGGGAAATGGCGGCGGCTGCCCACGGCTTCTCCGCCCCGGGCGTAACGGGGACCCCACCCCGCACCCGGCTGGGGAGGGCCGAGGTGGCAGCGGTGCCTTACTGGCAAGGGAAGCTCAGGCCCCGCGGGAGCTCGGTGACTGGCGGAGGGTGCTCCCGGCGGGTAACCGCTGCCCCGCCCTCCGCACCGGTTACCGGAAGAGTTAAGTTTTAGAAGGTTAAACAGGAGAGGCGTACAAGAAGCGCTCGCTGTTTTCCATATAACGGTGAGAAATAGGTATGGAGTTGAGGGCAGGATGTGCTTGAAAATAAGAGGTGTGTTCACTCCCTGTCAGTTTTTTACACTTTTAATCAATTTTATACCTTCATAACGGAAGAAACTACTTCTAGTAGCTGCCAAACTGTCCTTTTTATTCTTACACTTTATGTATCCGTTTGATGAATTTGCAGATACTACTTGAAGTACCTGCAATTTCCATGGGGAGATGCTGAAATATATTCACGTTGGATAAAAAACCAAAAGACACAAGTATGGATCATACAGTATTTTTTTTTTTTTACATTCATTATAAATAATGCGTAAGTTGATTCATCTTTCAGTTTTACATGTTGTAAGCACAATATATTACACCGGAAGAAAACAAACTTCATTTAAAAAAAAAATTGTTTTCATTTATACAGAAGTCATTTGTCATGAAATAACAGCATCTGACAACAAACAGGAGACTTAACAGGTAAATGATGGAAAACCTGAGAGAGTGATGTCTTTTGCTAAAAGTAAACAAAAGGATTTTACTCTTGATAGATCCAGACTGTTCCCTGCTCTACCTTACGTATAATCTGTCTAAAACCAAATATGTTACAACCTTTTTTTTTTTTTCAATCAGAATTAAATTTTCCCTGTATTTAAAGTAGTAATTGGAGAATGTGTGACAAAGTATACTTTTAAATAATTCTAAATTGACAAGTAGCAATTCAACTGTGTGAATTTAGGACACATAAATTTGAGTTCTTTCCTCTTCCAAAACTCCCAACATGAGATATCTGCGTGCCTTTATTTTCACAGTGATTCATAAAGCAAGAGTTGAAAACATTTAAAATATATTCTGGTTATAAAGTAGTTAAAGTCTTAAGTGGCAAGACATGTTGTATGAAGGAGGCTTAGAAATTCAGTGACTTTTGACTGGTACAATACCACTAAATACTTTGGTATCTTTAAAATGCCTAGACCGCATAGGAGACACATTCATGCACAAAAGACCACTAATGCTTAATAACTTACACATTTATATGCTTATTTTCAGTAGCCAGGACTCTGTAAAACTAGCTGCTTATCTTCTGAGCTGACACAATGAACCACTAAGCCACATGACACCCGTTTGTAAGCAGCACTACCTTTCTCTGTGTTCCCTCCATTTGGGAAGGGATTGTCCTGAATTGTCCTGTAGCAACAAAACCAGTACAGTACAGGAAGGCTCTAGAATATGTCATTATAAAAGGCACTTCTGAGAATTAATTCACACAAGTATTCCAGTGGAGTTTTGTCTAAAAAATATTTACCAAACATTTCCCTCCTCCTCCTCCTCCTCCTGTGGTTATGTTAGCTTTCTGAAGCTGAATGAAAGTAGAGCAAGGTAGGATAGGGTGAGAAAGGAAGAAGTAAAAGTCCCTTTTCTCAGTTTTTCCCTTCTGTTCCAGTATCTGGGCTCCCTTTTTGTGCTCCAGAAATGTCTGTATGTTTGGTTTATAAAAGCCTGGATATTATATACCAGAGAGTTATATACCAGGTTATAAACCAGAATTTATAACTACCAGGAGATTAAAAGAATTAGTTAAGTAGTCTAGCCTTTAAAATCGAGTAATGTGAAATTAATTGCACAGAAAAAGTGAAGTACTGTTCCCTCTGTTCAGTGTTCAGACTTTGGTCACAGAGTAAGCATTGGAAGTAAACCTACATCAAGGTATGAAGTAGTGTTAAAATATGCTAGCTAATAATATTTTTCCAAATACCCTTCTGATCCTCTGAACCTCATATTTACATTGTTTCCTGGAAGTATTTTGACACTTTGCTAATTTCCAGAACGTAGGCATGGTTTTAGGGTGTGCTCAATTCCCATATTGCTAACAGACAGCCCTGGTATCCACACATAGAGATTCAGTATAACTGATACCACTTACTGATTAATATTAAAAGAAACAAGATCTTGCTACTTCACACTTTGTAAAACTCTGATTTATATCAATGCAATTTGTCAATCTGACACATTTCAGATTTGCAAGAAAATGTTTGCAGCCTCTGAAAAACAGGATATGCAAATCCCTGAATTTGAGATTACTTAGAGAAATACCCAGTATAGGCATTTAAAACAGCATAGCAGTGAAAGAATTGAAAAAGACTTTGTGATACTCCAACATGTTTTTCTTACATGATTGTATTTCCATTTCCACTGTATTGCCTGCATAAAGGAATGGAGGAGGAGGAGAGGAGGTCATACCCTCTATGTCTAGTTCAGTCCCTCAACCCTCCAAAGTTGGTAAGTAACCACATACACAGAGACAGCATCCCCTACAGCCACAGGCTAATCAGCAGTGAGTGAAAATCATCTTCCAGAGGTTACTCCACAGCTTGTAGGCAGTATTATCCCAGTTTCTGGGGGACTTTTGGCTCATTACAAATGCTGTCAGAATTGTCACCTTGCTAGCGGTCTCAGAGACAAAACATCTCGCTCTCTTCCTCTGCATCCTCAATTCATAGATATTTAAAGAGCTCCAGTTTCAAGTATTGCCAGTTTGGCCCCTTTCACCAGTCTTATTTACATTGTTTAAATGTGTCTCACTGGTCTGAGGGAGGCAAGGCAGTTGTAGGGCTTTTAGACTATTTGCAGTAATGGATTATTTACAAGCATCTGAGCATGCCAGCTCTTATCCAGCCGCTTCTGCGTCAGACCCATCCGAGTCTTTAAAGAGTTCCCAGAAAATGTGCATTTCCCCAGCCTCATGGGCTGATCAGATAGGAGGTACTGCCTGTGGTTGCAAACCATGATGCTCTTCGACCTTCGTGGCTACAGCACTTCCATGTGTTGGTCTAGGAGTACTAATACTCATACAAAGACAATTTGGTTTATCCTGCTTTTCCTAATGCATATTTATCTTCATCTACTGACATTAATATCCACATTTGTAATGTTGAAGGAAGCTAATTTAGGCTGTTATTCCCTGAGTTCTTCATATCCATGTTGAATATGTTTCTTCACAATTAATTACAAACTTAGATTCTGTACCAGGATCTATACACAAAGGACAGGCCTTTCCAAACTATCACTCAGGTCAAACTGAACACTGCATTAACGGCAAAGGTCCATGTTTGTGAGGCTCAGTGACAGGATTTCACTGACGAAATCATTCCAGTCCCCCTCTTCATTCTTCTGCCAGTTGTTTAATAAACATACTCCACTGCTTTACTAAACTTACAAATTATATAAACAAACCTCAACATCTTCACTTCTGCTTAGTGACTCTTCCTTTGTTTAGTATAACTTATTTCCACACAAAAAAATTAAGGCCTCTACATTTTTTAAGTTGTCTGGCAGCACAGCTTAAAAAATAATTTAAAAAAAGGTAGTAGTCTTTATTTGCCAGCTGGGAAATTTCTTCAGATGAAATACCATTACACTTAGTTGGAAGCAGTAGTCTACATATTTTTAAGAAAACTTTTTTTCTGAGCTCTGCAGAGAAACAACCATGAAGAATAACCCAGAAGCCTAATGCATAAGGTGGAACATACTGCTTTACAGAAAACAGAATCAGTTTGCAGGACACAGACCATATCAGGGAAGTCTTGCTTTCAACACAATTATACCGACAGTGTTGAAGACTGACCTATCAATATTGCTAGGTTTGGACCATGAAGTATTTGAGAAAGCCCAAAATATCTGAAAGTTTTGAATTCAGTAAGTTTGCATTAGATCTTGGCTTCAATTGATTCGGTACAGTAGATTCAGAATTTATATTTTAAATTAAAACCAAAGTATCAAAATAAGTTAACCTAGAAGAACATGGGTTTTTTTAGATAGTGAAGATTACTTTGAGGCAAAACTTAGCAGAAAAGCAGTTTGGGAATAAACAAAAGTTCTCTTTTGGCAGTGTCTGGTTTGGGATTTAGCTCTGTCCTCTCCTTGGAGGCACCTGTTAACTAAAATTAATCAATACAAAAAGGCAACACAGTGAAAAGCTGAAATATTAACATTTCAGTAAAGTGCATGGGACTGTGGCAGACTTAATGGCTTTGCTATAACCTTATCTCAGATGCTGAATTAAACGACGGGGATGCCAAGTTCTTGACTATTCTATTGAGGTTGGCAATTTTTTCTTCTAGTAAATAGTTTTTCCTTTCAGCAGTTTTCTGCCGCTGTTCTGTCATCTCCAAAGCCTTCAGCAGTTGTGCGTTCTCAACATAGAGATCCTTGACCATTGCATCTGCTTTAGTGTTCTTGGAAAGCTGAATTGTGAATAGAACATAATTACTCAGCAAAATAAAAGCAAAATAAAGAGAAAAAATTAAAAAAAAGAACAGTGCTAGGACAGCATCCTGTCTTTACTCTTCAGGAAATTCCTTTTCCTCCTTTTCTAAGCAAATTTTCCGGTTAAGATACTTGGATAACATTTGATGTTTCTTTCCTGACTAAGTGCAACAGCATACCAAACAAACATAGCTTTTAGGAAATTAATGAGTGGTAGATTCAGTCCCCAGTTTGGGGTTTTAGGAAGTTTTGGGCAAATATGCTGTACTTTAGCTCAGAAGCATTAAAAGAAAAAGGAAAGCACCTTTAACTTCATTCTAAGCAAGAATGGCATGGCAGCTTTTACCCACTTAGTTTTTTACAGAAATAACGGGGACGATTTGAGGAAGAGAGTAAAAATGCTTACTTGTTCTTTCAGCTGATTTACTTTATCTTGGAGAAGCCTCTTCACAAGCCTTAGTTTTTGTTCAACATCCATCATACGTTCTTCCATCATTTTTAGAAGCTGCTCATGACCCCCCTGGAAAGCAACATTTATGTGAGAATCAGTTAATAAAAACCAGTTCACATTCTCTAGTCTCCTCTTTTTTTTTTTTTTTTCCTAGTTTATGCTTAAGAATGTAGTTGGCACTGCACATTTGCATCTGTTTTAAAGAGTTGACTAAATTAATAAACCATCCATGGAAGCAAAATGTTATGGCAACACTTAAGGGACACTCACAGCATTGAACTAGTTTTCCAAGTCTAAGTTACATTTGTGATTTTTTTTTTTTTTAGAACTGGTAAATTGACATAAAATTCTAAGTTCTGTCTTGACTGTGATAGTCAGATCTGGATAGTTTTCTTTTCCTGTTCTTAGGTGCTGCCATATTTCTGTTGAATGTAGGAAACAAAATACCAATCAAAATCTTAACAGTTTTTTAAAAAAATGAAGGTGAAGTCATAAGGGCCGGCATGTTAGTTTGACAGTATAACTCTCCCATGCCAAAGCCCCCATGAAATTGAGTAATATCCTAAAAAAGTAGAATACATTATCCCAAACTTGGTGGGTTTTTTTACATTTTTAGATTAGTTGTTGATAACTAATGTTTCCAAATAGTAACTCTAAAATGCTTTTTCTCTTTTTCTGCAGTGAGGCGACTGTCAGTCTAACTAAAAGCATAGTAACTCAGCCCATTGAGAAAAATTTTCCCAAATAAATTAGAAACACCAGGAACTGCAGAAGAGGTTGTTTGTATTTGGGAACTTTAGACACTGACTGCAGGGAAAGGGGTTCTTTATTTTAATGCTAGCTTGTTACTCTAATTCTAGGAAGTCATCTGAGAAGATTAATTTTGAGAAAGCATCAAGCTGCTTCTCAAAACAAAATACCTTCAAAACCAAAGTACCTTCACACATGAAAAAACTGAGGGAGGAATGTTTCAGGTAGGTAGTTTCTCATATAAACAACTGTAGAAAGATTCCTTTAGGGGACTGACTGAAGTCTACTCAACATTTTATTTGCAACACCAGAAACTCCATAAATTTATGTATGTGGTTATATGATCACTTAGCTTGTGAGAAAAAAATTGAAAAATTTTACATTAGTCATACAGAAAGCAGTTTTACAGTGTTGCTGGACAGGAAATTTTTTCAGATTAAAAAAGTACTACTAAGCAGAACTTGCAGGGACTTTCTAGCTGAGTTATCTTGTGCTACCTTTTGTAATTTGATTGGAATTCAAAAACATGGCCAACGATTACACTTCACAGCAGTCACAGGAGCCTCGAGTGAGTGGTTGAGACAACTATAATTCTTGGTTTCCACTTAATGCCTGTGATTCCTGTTTTTTAGCTTAAAGTTGACTTGACAATGTTCTATCTAACTTCATATTATTTTATGTGTAATGGGAGGAGCCAGCTCAAGCATTAGCTTTAAGGTCATTAGAAAGATAGGAGCAAAATGATCTTGGAAAGCAAAACAGCTGAAATGGTTCACAGCTCTCAGCTATAAAAATCAGAGGCCTTAAAGAGGTGTTTTTCTGACCTCTGAAAGTATTAAAAAAAAATCTAGTTTAATCTAGTAATTTGAGACAAAAGAAAAACCACTAAGGAATGTTATCCAAGAAACAAGCACGTTAACTTTCTGTTTTCTGGCACTGCCTTTTTACTTTATGGTCACAGCACTAGAACATGCCCGTGTACTATGTAAATTATTTTCTTAAATGTGCAGATACATCTGCTAAAGAGAAGGTGAGGATTCTGTACTTAAGCACATCCCCTATTACAAATCTGTCCCAGAAGTCCTGATATGACAGTCCTCAGTATCAAAGACAAATATTTTGTCTAAAATTTCTTAATTCTTGTTCATAAAGCTGAAACTATTGATACTAAGACAAGAGACATTATGTTTAAAAAAATTTTTATTTTTCATTTACATCAAAAAATGTCATCTTTCCCTGTTAAAAAGTTTATACACCTTATACAAAAATGCAGTATAAATACCCCAGATTTTTCTTCAATCTCATATAAAATTAGTACCATTTGAGAAAAATAGTCTCTTTCCACACTGAACAACTCCACATTTTAAATAACATAAATAAAAAGTATTTGTAACAAATTAAAAAAGACAGCTTTTGAACTTTCACAAAATAGCTTCTAGACAAATAAATAGGAAATAACACTGTGGAGACTTTTTTTTTTTTTTTAGAAAAAGCATAAAATAATTTGATCCTCAAGTTTCTCAGCTTATGCCAGTTCGTGTGTTTGTGTGTGTTTATCATGGTAAGGAATGAGATCATAAGCAGCCAAGCTGTCAGAGGTGCCCAATCCTCCGGTAGGAATCTGCATGCACTGCTCGCTGCTCCGGTAGCAAGGCCTAGAGAAAGAAGGGAAGTGGGATACTTCACCCTGATATCCAGATTTTCTTTTAAATAAGTATGTATACTTAAAGCAAATCACCAATACAAGCGAAGCAAGCAACACAAAACAAACAAAAACACACACAAAAGAAAACATGCAGAGTATCACACATTATATTTCTCTAAACACTAATATTAGCACTACACATATGCAATTGAGGAGATATTCAGGATGCATTTGCTAGATGCAAGGACTCTTCAGAAGGCTCATCCATGTTTTTGAGGGATTTAGAAAGATCAGTGGCAGGGATTAACTGCAATTAGCAAAGCAGTTAGGTTTCTTAGAGGAAATTATCTCCACTATATGTATGTATCTTTCTATCTCACAGGTTGCCAAATAGCATTTGTGAAAAATGTAGTCCAACTGACCTCTTTTGTAAAATTATTTGCATTTCTATTTTAAACCTAGCTTTAAGTCTTTTCCTGAGACAGGCTGAACAAGCTGTTGGTCAGAGGCGATTTGAATTTTGAAATAAAGAGCTGAAGAAAGGAGAAGTTGAGCAACGCTAAGTACTCTGAACAAAAATACTGGTTAGCAGAGGTTCTAAGGGAATTTAGGAAGAAAAAAAGGGTCATTAACAGGCTCCCAAATCTAGTTACCGAGCAAGGAATATGAAAAAAGTGCAGCAATTGCCACCGTGCAGCAAGTAAGAACCACAGCACTAGACACAGCAGAAAGTCATTTGGAATTCAGAAGAGTCCAGACAGGTTAACACAGTAGAAGAGGCTCAGAGGTTTTATTTTAGTGAAATTTGAACGTATGACAGTAGCCTTTGAAGGACAATAGCTCAAGACTGACCATAAAATGAATGAGAACACAGACCGCCATAGCCATGATCAAAAAGCAATGAAAACTGCAAAGCGTGATGAACACAAAATAATTCCAAAAAGGAGGGGGATAACTCTGGACACCTTATTACACAGGATGACTCAGGATCTAAGAAAGCTGCAAAGTGCAAAGCAGCAACAGCAGCAAAACTAGGGGATTAAATTTACACAGAAGGCATGGAGATAACCTGACATTGTACTCACTGGTGAAAAGATGATGAAGAGGGATTAGGATGCAATTTTTCAAGATGCTAAAGGGGACATTAAAATGGACATAAGCTCAACTAAATGTTAACCCTAGAAATCAGGAAGACAAATGAACAAATGAAGAAAAAACACGAAGAAAAATCAACAGCGAGAATTAAAGCAAGATGTGCTTACAGAAATGTCAAAGTTGAGACAAACTAAACCAAATTAGGCCTTGATAATAGTTGTAGAATGCATGTGCTTAATAATGATTTCAGAAAGTTATCTAGTAAAGCCCATGAAAAAAGCTGTAGGAGACACTATAAACCAGAATATCCATTCACTTTAAGCTAAAATTAAAAAAAAAAAATCAATAGAAAAAAATTAAAAGGATTAAGTGCATTAGTGCATTGACAGCAAATATTTGCAAAGCCTCTCTGAAAGTATTTTTAAATTCATGAAGCTTTCCAGAATAAAAGCTTTTACAGGAAACGTAGAAGTGATTTATCTGTAGAACTACAAGTTCCAGGATGTGACTAGTTTGCAAATTGTTTCTCAGGCTTTCAAAGGCAAAATTACAAAGTCATCACTCCTAATGCAATACACAGC
Organism: Athene noctua; assembly: GCF_965140245.1. NCBI lineage: Eukaryota > Metazoa > Chordata > Aves > Strigiformes > Strigidae > Athene > Athene noctua. The sequence continues at coordinate 50,073,192 of NC_134042.1, read as the reverse complement.
ACATTCATTTGCAGATGCTACTGCTGTAATATGGCTTTTATTGATTTCAAAATTAAACTGCAATCTCTACTTTCCATTGTATGTGACCAAGTACATTAGTCTGTGGTAAATTTCCAGCTGAAAGGGAGACAACCTTGCAATTGGTTTATTTTTACTTATCCTATATTATTTGCTGCTAAGTTTTTGGTTGGGTGGGTTTTTTTGGGGGGTGGGGGTGGAAGAACTTTTTGATTTTGTGCCTTAAAAAAAAAATATTCTTACTCCCAAGTTTTGAAAACTTCTGAAATTCTTGCTGCATAGAGTCTCTCTCCATAATAACCTTTTTTCCAGAACACTCTTAACATGTTCAGAGATATTTGTGCTTCAAAGTCTTGGTTGTCTTATTTTTTTTAATTATAACTGCAATCTGAGTTTAAAACAAAGGTCTTTGTTTTTGGTGGTTTTTTTCTGCTAACAGATTAATAACAGTGTTAGTATTTTATCTAAGTTATTTAGAACTTTTTTCTCATAAAATAAAGTTGTAATATTAAGACCTGTGGCCTGAGACAAAGCTTTAGAGATCTGGTTACTTTTTGAAGAAAAGAGTCATTTGGCAAGCCTAGTCCCCAAGATGCAAACTTGTCCACCTATTGTCTAGAATTCAGTTTTAAAACCCAAAAGAACACTAAAAGTGACTCTGACTCTGCCCAATATGTACAATGGATGTAATCTTCCTTGGAATTAGATTGTTTTTCCTCAGAAATGCCAATATTGAAGTTTCCGTATAATGGTAACAGTGTTCTCCAAACAATGTCTTGTCTTCTGGCCAAATAATGAAGATAGACTGACCTTATAAAAAAAGATTAATTTGTTTGTATTCTGCTCTACTACAGCTGAGAGAACTCCATGTGACAGCAACAGCCCAAACTAGTATTTTATGTGATGGGTATGTGCCTGTGCAATATGTGGTGTAGGGTGGTTTTTTTGTTTGTTCGTTTTTGTTTTTTTCCCCTCAATAATGGTTCCAGACGTGGATATTTGGTAAAGAAAACAAAACCAGAGAAAACCCCTATATGCACTTACTGCATATTGATCAGAAGGAGAAAAGCCAGTTGACTGTGGATGGGAGTGGTTTTTATTTCAAAAAGATTAAGAGGACTTCAGAATTAAGCTATGGCTCAAGCTAAATATACTAAATAACAAAGGTTTGGTCTGTACATATCTTTGATAGAATGAATTTTAATTTTAATTTTTGAACTGGCATAAACAGAGAACGGATCTCATCAGAACTGAAGAAACAAGAAAACAAACCAGATACCCTTTTAAAGTTGTAACTTGCAGAGTAACAAGAGCTTTACCTGTTGCATGTTTGTTTCAGAGGGTCTACTTTCAAGTTCTTCCTGAAGACGTTGACTCCTCCTCTCTGCTTGTAGTAGCTGGTGTTGGAGCTGCAGGAACTGTTCCTTGGGCACCATAGCACAGCCTTGCTGCTGGAGCTCCCGGGAGTGCGGTGATTTGCTAAGCATCACACTGGCGCTTGAGTGGAGCATCTGAAGAGTAAAGTCAGTCAGCCACCAGGAGAAAACGGCACTGCTGTTCAGACAAGGTATCTTTCGGTGTTGCACTAGACATCAGGTTACTTTTGAACAACTTGTACACCAGAGAAACAAGCCTGAACTCAGCAACAGAAGCTAAACAGGCAACTTTTCTCTTTCCAGTGAATAAAAGATGCATCTTTCTGTGCAAGTCTGAAGCCTAAAGGAATTTTGATTAAGATTTCAGACTTGAATTATATATTCATTGAATTTCTTAAAGTTAAATGGGCCTGTGTTAAGCTTTAACTTAATAGTCCTTTTGAATTTTAACCTTGATCTCAGCAGCTCTTCTTAAAAAATAGTATCCACTTACAAATAAAAGCACTAGCATGAGGCAGGCTGAAGTTGACTACCAGTGCTGATTATTTCTACTCTTTAGGATAGAGAGATAACATTCTCCACAACAATTTTTCAGTGTAATGATGACTTAAGTAATTTGATGCCAGCTGCTATATTACATTCAGAATTCAGTATTTGGAATCCTATATATCTTTCCTTATGTTCACTACTAACTGTAAAAATTTTAACACATTTTATAATTTTCATTTCGAGATGTGCCATGAACATAGTTTGATAGCAAGTCTGGAGACCTCCTGAGTGTCTGTGCTGCATAAGCAAAAGTATACTCAGAAGGGCCCTTGAGATATGGATGCAGGTAATCTGAAGTAGTTTAATTCCAAATTTAAGTCTCGCTTGCATTAAATAAAGGTTACCAAATGCATCAGCAAGTCTATGTAATGTAAAGGTAGTATATACCAACAAATAGTGCATAATGGCTGTCCTCTGTGAAGCTGTACTACCAGAAAAATCTTAATTTGTAAAACTAAATGTCTCCTGGGACAAAAGAATTCCACTCCTAATAGTCCTTGCTACAGCCAAAAGAGCACCTCAGAACAGACTTGTCCCAAACAGTTTCGCTTCTCCACATCATTTAATTAAGTGCTGCTCCCAAGCAATGCCATGACACTTACTGGACGAAGGTGGCTAGAAAAGAGGCATGTCTGGCATTGCCTTACTGCGCAGCATTGCAGCCCCCAGAGCTCAACTTAGATAATATTGTCTTGAAAGTTCATCTAATGCCAGGCTAGTTTAAGAGCCAAGATAGTCAGATGAAACAATTCAGCATTTTTCTAGACTAAAGTAAAATCCAGGTAATAGTAGCTCACAGTTGTAATAGTTTATAACACTAAAAAAACCCCAAAACCAGAGCTGTACAGTAAAACACCCTGATGTTTCAGACAAGCTGATTTACAGCTTGAATTTTATGATTTATACTTTCTTCCCATAAAGTTCAGCTGACCACATCAAAATTCTCACCTGTTATCTCAAAGCCATGACTGTTCCTTTAGGACAAGGCATATAATCTTGTGTTAGTGGTTTTAATTTTCCTTTCACAAGTGGTAGAATTATGGCTACAATTTGTAATCATATTTCAATTATTGAGTTCACTGATAACCATAAACAACTATATATAAGTATTTTTCATAATGGTGCAACTCTTCTGGCCATGTGAGCATCTGTACATCTCTGCTGGCCCAGGTAAACAGAAAATAGGTTTTTAAGTACATGAAAATAAACTATTTGTATTTTTTTAAGCTATGAGGAGGCTTTCTTAAATTAATTTGTCTGTAAAGGAGCTGTTCTTTCACTGACAATATAAACTAATGAGCTTTTGATGGGATTTGTTTAGGGTTTCCTGCAATGTTGTGAAGCACAAGAGCAGCTAATGAAAGAGCCGAAGAAACAGTCAATTAACAGTTAACGGCATCTTAAATATAAATACCAATTGTGTGGCTAAAGAAAACAAGATAGTCTTGCCATATTCATCTGTGGAAAAAGTGGAACAATAATGAACTTACTAAACTATTAGGGATGACACTGAGTGTGATCACATATCAGTTAATAGTAAGGAAACATTTGACAATCTGGTGAAGCAGCATGCAGATGTCAAAGGTAAATATGCAAAACACCTTCAAGCCTCACAGTCAATGGGTTAGAAGGAAGGGGTTGAGCCACTTTTCATTTTCTTATGATCAGTTCAATTCTTTTGAATGCAATCGGTTATTTGTCTCGATTTTCATGGCAATGCTGTAGAAGTACACGGCTTCTCAGCGTACAAACTCCACGATACACTCACCACAAAAAAAGTCAGTGCTGCTGTCAAAGTGAAATTTTACATTAAAATGAATAGTGGCTGCTTCACTTAAAAGATGCATGGAATAAAAAAAACATAAAAGAAAGAAATGTTTTCTCCATGCTATGGTAGTACATTGAAAATGATTGCTCTACCTTCGCACACTATTTCAGAAAGAGAACTGCACCCTTCTCTGCTAGTTCCAACCACTGAGTTCTAGACAGGTTAGCCACGAACAAAAGGAGAACAGGCACAAAAGAGAAAGTTAGCAGTCATAAAGTGCTAAGTGAATGTTATACACACCTGCTGGAAAAATGTTATCAGGAATAACAAGAGTCCTGCATGTTTGAAATATAAATTTTAGGAGAAAATACAATTCCATGCTTGGTGTTTATACCAAAGGGTTTAACAGTGTTTGGAATTTTCCCAAAGCTTAATTAAGTCTATATAAATAAAAGCACAGGGCATATAAACAGTCTTTCAGTAACTTGTCAAAATCTCATCTTTTCTAATCAATTTTTGACAGTTTTAGAGCTAATTACATAGTATATTCAGCATAACATGTTTCCCATTTGCTCTCTTGATGAAAACCATGAAATCTTTTAATAAACAGCGTTGCAAAAACATCATCTAGCAGATGCTTTGATTTATGGAACAAGCCAAATTGTGGTGGTTTTTTTAAATATTTATTTTTTTAATTACTTTTCATTTATTATTTTTTAAATATTTAAATATTATGTTTTAAACTCAAATCCAGGACATCAAGTTCAAGGCAAGACTGCTGAGAGACAACTCAGACGTCTAACCTGACCTTAAGGGATACACTAACTTAACATAGTTAAGCTCGCCTGTTCCTGTAAGCAAGGACACTTAAGAACTACGCAGTTTCCATAACATCCAGCATGATCCATCTCCGGCAGTACTGAACAAACATCCACATTTACAGCAGGCTCTGGAGGAATCTCAACTGAAGTTTTTACTCATGCCTTTAGATGAACAGCAAGTGGGGTAAGTTGTTATTCTACCACGATCTAGATAAGATAGCAAGGCTTAAATTCAGCAAGTTATTCCCATAGTAAATAAGAATAGGTTTCTACATTAAGAGAAGCATTATGCAAATATTAATTAGGAAACTTGAGGTTACATGTTTTAGGAAGGAAGAGGAAAGTGTTAGCCTTGCCTCAAGCACAGAAACAAATTTCTTTGCTATTTGATTTTATATCTGAAGCCTTACGTGAATTACGATAAACCACAACATGCTTCAGAGAAGCACGTTTGTCACACTGACATCTTGATCATGAAAGATGAGACTAGGCATTAGGGGAGATTAATTCTTCTAGTTTCGATTAGTTTCCTCTGTTCCTACACATCCAAGAGTTGTTTTTAAATCAATTCATAGATTCCATGAGATAGCAATAAAGCCCCACACTATTCAGTACAGTCAACACTGATTGAAAAGTACCTCCATTAACTGATCATCCAGTTTGACTTGCTTTTTTCTTAGCCCTTCATTTTCTGAGCTGGTTTCCAGTTCACGTTCAAGAGAATTCATCTGACTGATCTATTAAAGACAAGAAGTTTCTTTAGAAAGACAGTAGTTTCTTATTTTACCTGGGTTTCTTTCCCCAATGTGCAGTGATTCATAACTTGCACATCAAGACAATTCAAGATTAAGAGACATAACTATTTGGACACTTTGCTGAAAACCATGTCTAAGGCAATGTTATACAGTGTCTCAGCCAAGTTTCAAAGGCAGAGTAACGGATTTTTTTAATCCAAAAGTGGCAAGGCTAGCATAGAAGCGCTGTGTATGTTCCGCCACTGAACTGTTCGTACTGACTGGAAGTCTGGCAGCACATTGGCACCGACTTGCACCCCATGTGCTCTGCCAAAGCACAGGAGACACTCAGCTTCTTGGGACAGGGCTTTGTAAGGGACAAAGGACATGAGGCTCAGCGTAGAAGAATACAGCTTACCACATTAGCTCTTATTGATGGGAACTACTGCATTGAGTCATGTATTTACCATCTAAAACTAACCTTCCTGTTTGCAGATGACAACTCCTTCTGAAGCTGTTCACACTCTCTCTTCAGGCTTAGTTTCTCTTGCTCTATGGCTTTGACGATACCTGACTGGCTTTGATGCTTTTGGTGCTTTAGGGAAAGGATAGTAGATTCCAGCTGTCGGATCTAAAGAGACCAGAGATGAACAAATATGGAAGAACATTCCAGACCATTCAAAAATCAAATTTCATCTACTTAATCTAAAATACTGAGTACCAAACAATTTCGGACTTGTAGCAGCTTCTGTTGTGTTTCTGACATTTTAGCTTTGAGCACAAAAGGTCTTTCCCTTCCTCTTCCCCTATTTTCTGTTTTCCCCTATATTCTGCCTAATAGAGTGAGCCAAGAAATTGGACGTGATAAATGCTCAGAACATTAAGTTTTTATGCAGGAAAAAAATTGATGGGCGTTAACTGAAAGTCAGACCAGAATCTTAGACAAGAGCATCGGGATTTTCTTTTTAAAAAAAAAAAAAGCTGTCTGAAACATGAGTGGCTGCATACTCAGTGCAGATCCAAAGGAAAACTAGTCCATTATGCATCCGTTCTACAAATGTTTCTATTCAAAACTAATAAGCAACATTCCTCCTGCATTACCCACTGTGAAACAAGAATCATTACGTTTTGCCTAGCACGCAGGGACCGCCGCTGTGATCTGTCAGCTTGTTCAGGTTACCTTCTCCCTGGAGTGAGTCAGGTCGGTTTTAGTGCTCTGCACTTCTCTCTGCAGCCTCTCATTCTCCTGCCTGAGCAGCTGCTGCTCCTGTTTCGTCAGCTGGTCCAGTTCATCCCAGTGTAGTTGCCTCTGTTGGTCCTGGAGCCCTGAGGAAGGCACAGCCAGTTCTAGAACCCGAGTCTTAAGACAGACAGAATTGCAGGGTTAGGCCTTAAACAAAGAAGCAGACATTTTCTCTATTCAGGTGGGTTTTAAGTAGGTTTTCCATAACTGCAGACTCTAAAGTCGCAGGATTCCCATCTTCCTCCCAGCTTACACACTGTTTTCCTCTACCCAGCACGAAACCCAACATGCTAAACCCAACATGCTGGGTGTTTGAAACCCAACATGCTAATCACAGTGCAAACCCAAAGTGCTTCCCTTTGCTAAAATCCTACATAATAGCTGTGCGCCAGAATGGCTGATAGGAGTGCAGAGTTCAACAACACAAAGCAGCAATTTGTGCTCCATTTCAGACTCATCAAGCAAATAATAGAACTCAGTATTATATATTATTCAGTAATAGCTGTAATTTAGTTCCTGTTGTACAATTCGGAAACAGCCTCTTTTCCATGTGGACATTAAATATTCCTTAATTACATGGCAAACAAGCCAAATTACTAACTGAATTCATAATGCCAATCCCAAGACTGCTGTCTACATCCTCCTTCAGTTACAGTTCCTCATTAGTTAAGAGAAGCTGATATCACACTGTGCCTTTCAAAATCAAGTTTGACTGAAAATTAAATCCCCCTGTCAACGACTAGTTGGATTGTGAATATGTATGTAGTTTTGACAGGTGTAAATGCATCCACAGATTTTTTCTTTTTTGGCTAAAGGTTTCTTTCAGGGAAGAGTAGATACTTTGGAGGATAGACTGATTATTGCCTGTTCTCATGTTCAAAACTTAAGTGTTTTAAAAATTAAATCTGCATGTTATATACAATCTGACAAGACTAAGGATAGTTAACTATTTTAAAATGGAAAACTATGAAATACAGAAAGCACCGTTAAAGTGGGGCTTTTTTTTGTACCCACCTCCTTTCATGTTTTGATTTTTGGTTTCTAAACAAGTGATACATTTTTTTTAAAAAAAAACAACCCAGTTGTGTAACTCAGTCTCCTTGCTCAAACCTACAGCACTATTTGTGTCCTTTTAATGGACAAGCCAAGCTAAAGAACTGAGTTAGCTACAACACCAGGCTACAGAAGAACAGCAGCTGGTGTCTCTAAACCCCAGCACACGAAGCTGACTGAGGCACTTGAGCTCTGTTACCTTTTCATTGGCGTTCTGCAGTTGCTTGTGTAAAGACATCACTTCTTGTTTAAGAGTTTCCTTCTCCTGTTGCGTCACCCGTAAGTCTGATTTTAGTCGGGACATTTGAAGGTTGGCATTTTGCAGTGTTTCATCGAGACTCTGAACCTGTAACAAGCAGGAACACAGCTTGGCATTTGCTGCATCAAGATTTCTTGTAAGTTTGATCTGCTAGGATGTGTACATGCACCACATGACACGTATTTAGGATGTCTGATGGAAGGAGTGAAGGAGTTAAAATACCGACAGCTCCCTTTAAAACTGCTACATGATTTTCTGACTTTCTGTTCCAAATTAACAGCCATCCACTTTGAACACAGCCACAAAACTGCATCAACAGAGACACATCTTCCAGCCCTGAATATTTATTGTGATATGCTGGGAAGAGAAAATTTCTCTTGAATTATTTATTCTTCCTGGCAGCCTGTGGCCAACAAAAAACCCCAAGTGTAATCAGCCAAGCAGATAGCCATTCACTCCCCTCCCCTGCCTAGTGAGAGACGAGCCACTGCCAGAAGAGCAGGGAGCAACAGCAGAGTCTCTGCAGTATTTTAGGAATAACTGGGCAGAATGAATTTGCAGAAGGAACTTGGCTGTAGATGCAAAACAACACAGTTTATTCTCAGGAAAAAAAGTCCCTCATAGCATCTAACATGTTTCCTCTTGTCCTTTAAGAACGTCACTTTGAAAACCCATCAAAGCAGCCATTCTTAGCTGCACGACATCTTCACACACATAAGAGGGCTGCTTTTAATAAAAAAAGCACTACAAGAGATTAAAAAAAAAAGCTTTTGATCCAGGACTATAACAAGCTCCACTATTATACCTTTTCTTGTGAAACGGTGAGCTGTGTTTTCAGTGTCTGACTCTGCTGTTCCCAGGATTTCTGTTCCTGCTTCAAGCTGCCAATTGCATTCTCTAAGCAGCTTACTTTAGCTACCTGAAATAAGATTACATCGGTAAGCCTGACTCATTCAGGATTTTCCTTAACCCAATTTGACTTTGAGAGTTAAGCTAGAGGGAGTTACAGCTATGTAAAGAAAATGCAGGAGAGCGGAAAACCCCTTAGCTCCCAGCCTGAATCTCCACACAATAGGATCATTATTTATAGAGTGCATACTGGTTACACTACTCGGGTCCAGAGTTACAGTATGTTAGAGCTGCACTAAGTGCAAGAACACTGTCTTCCTTGTCCTGCTGCAATATTTATATCTAGCCTCTGTTCCTTACAAAGTTTGGAATTTTCTGCATAATCAAATTACACTAAACTTGTGCTTCAGAATTTAAGCTTTCGGAAAAAAAAGGCAGTGGCAACTAAGCCTTTATCTGGCTTGAAGGTAAGGAAAAAAAAATTCCAAAGTAGTTTTACAGATTAGGGTGATACAGATAATAAGAATTTTACAAGCCCATTACAACATGTAGGTGGTGACGTGGATTTGCAGTTATTCCTTACCTTATCAATACACCTGTTTAATTCCTCACTCAGGGCTTCTTTTTCTTTCTGCAATTTTTCATTTTTAGTAATTAGGCTTGAAACTTCAGTTTGAAGGTCAGAGAGATCAGGACATCTGGGCAGCTGTGGAAAACAAACCCCTCAGTTCTATTTCTGTGCTGTTTCTGAATTTTTGCATGCAAGTGTTAAACAAAGTTTTCCCTTCACCTCCGGGCCAAGCATCCCACTCTGGATCAGGTAGAAGAGAGGAGCATACTGCAGTTTGATACAAATGACCGTACAAATATCGTTCATGTGATCTGAGGCACCCTTCCTGAAACAGCAAGGCTAAGGATTCCTAATTGCCCTGTGATCCCTTGGATTTGCTTTAGGGCTGGTCTTTCTCTGCCTCTTCTGTGACAGGGTTAAAAATACTGCTGACTTCTGATCCTTTTCCCATTTGACACAGTGCTTTAGCTTAACACTCTGCCTTCTCTTCTGCTGTTGCCTTTGCTCACTCAATCTTCTGTCTTTAATTACACTCAAACCACAATCCACTCTTTACTGAATAGGCCACATCTGCTTTTGCTTTTTAAGACCATTATCAATCCTAAGCATTGAGTGCTTTACACTGTAAAGAAAATTACTTTGTGGAGCTCTAATCAGGAGAGCTAACATTTGTAGCCTTCATTATCTGTGTTTATTAGCATATATTTACAGCCAATTGAACCATGCTTATACAGGCAATAACCAGGCCCTCCAGGAAATTATCCTTGGAAGCTGTGAGAGGTCAGAGTCTCCACATGGGTTTAGCAATAGGAATTCTCTCCGAGAGGACATGCTGGAAGAGAACAGTCCTTAAATGGAGCTGTATGGGTATCGCCAGTTACACAGGAAAATGGTCCCTTGCCTATCCCATCTGCAAAAACTAGAAAAGCCCTGTCTAGTCCTTGATTAAACCTTTAAATCTTTGTCTTCATTGTCAAAGTCTGTCTTTGTAGGTCCACTACTCTGGAAGACCTTTTCAAAAAAGCTAAGCGAAACCAACCTTATTAGAACAATTGTGCATTGTACCCAGAGATTCTTTCAAGAGGATTTATATTCCCTTCTGGTTAGGTCCTTTCTTTAGAAAAAAAAAAACAAAACAAAACAAAACAACAAAAAAACCCCCCAAACAAACCACAAAAAACTATCTCCAAGTTGAGCAAGAGAGCAGGGTACAAAGAGCCAGCATTATCTGATGGCATTTAATAGGATACAATACCTGTTTTGTTTTCTCGAGTTCCTGCTTGAGGATGTGGTTCTCCTGCTCCAATATATGAGCTTGAACCTTCATTTTTGACAGCTCCATCTCCAAGGAAGACACCACATTTGATGACTGCAAAAAAGAAAAGGCTCAGATTTCAACTGAGGAGACACGCAGGGCAACGAAGGTTAACCAGAGGATGGTGCAGCCAGTGATTACGGATTAGAGCTGGGATGGCACTGGACTGAACAGGCATGCTGGCAAATGCAGGTAAAATATTTAGCATCACTAAGCTCCATTTTCAAGACAAACCTGCACACTACCTCCCAGCTTTTGGCTGCTGCCATGCTTTCCTTCCACCCTCATACCTGTACGTTTATGCCTAGTACTTAGGGAAGTTTAGCTTTGAAAGGCCACGCACAGCTCAAGAAAGGGATGCTAATTCCATAGCACCTGTGCAGTCCTAAAAATTCAATTGTTTTATACCACAAGAGACAGTGTAATCCTGTACCTTTACTTGGGTGTTTTCCAGTTCCTCTTTCAGTACCAGTCTCTCCTTTTCCCATTCCTCCAGGGTACATTTTCCTGCTTCCCTTTCCTTTTGCTTGAGCACCCTTGCCAGCTGTTGATTAAGATCCTGCACATCTGCTTGATTTTTGGAGTTCCTCTGGCTAAGCTCTGTATTTTCAGAGTCCAGCTGCTGGTTCCTTGTCTTCAGATCTGCTACCTGAATTGGGACAGCAGTGTCAGTTATGACTGTTTCCACAGTGGGGAGTAGATTTTAAAAGTATTTCCTTTCTATTTAGATGATCAAAAAGCTGACAAGTGTCACTCCAATTCAATGGCTCAGCCAAGACAACAGAATCACAAAATGGTGACTCAGAGCAGTGGGATATGGCAGTTAACTGCACTCTGTAAAACAGTCATGACCCCCATAGCATTTTATTTCCTTAAAGCATATTTAACATGTTCCATGCCTTCATTTTAAGGCAAAATCAACTGTAAGTGTAGGAATCCTCCTGATGGCCTGTTGCGTGCATGGTCAGCCTCACAAACTGTTAATTTCTCATCATTGGCCTTAATCATATCAATTCTGATATCAGTCATCTGGCACACCACTCTGTTCCTCCTTCCCTTTGCCATGCTGATGTATATTTTGAGGGTTATGCTGGTGAGCTAGTAGATTATTCTGAGCAAGCAGAAATTTTACCGAGCAAAACTAAGAGGGACGTGAACATAAGAGCTACTTAAACCTTCTACTTTGCTTAGCGTAACAAACCACCCTTAAAATAAAAGTAGCAGTCTCATGGATATAAGCAAAGGGTCACAGCTGGCAGCATTCCTAGACCCAGCTAGCTGGGAAGTAAGTAAAGGCTGAGTCACATAACCTCTGTTTCCCATGGGCTACTGCAGAGCATTACCCACAAAGACTACAAAAGAAAGATTTTTAACTTTATATTTCTATTAAATAAACTTTCCAAGTTGACTATGGAAAGTGTTCTCAGGTCAGATAATTGCAGTAATATTGTGACTGTCATCTGATCAGGTCAAACAAGCCTCATATTGATCCCCAAAAGTTAAAGGAAAACAATTATAAAAAAGTTTAAATGTATATAATGGATAATGGTCATTTTCTACTGCCTCTGTGACCATCTAAGGCACAGCTTTTATACAGCCATGATTTCTACAGAGAAGGTTATGGCCTCGGTCCATATACCTGCTTTTTCAAGTTGTCAACCATCTTCTGTACAGCCACTTTCTCCTTTCTCACAGCCTCTATCTTTTGCCTAAGGAAAAATGAAAGCTTGTTAACATTAGGGTCACTTTTTAATACACAGGCCTACAAGAATGGGCTGGTTTATGACATCACCAGAAAGGGTAATTCTGGATATTTATTTATTGCTTAGCATCACTGTTTTGCACAGCCTCGGCAAGTGCTCAGTTCCTCAGGGTACCCCATGTAGATCTTTCCTGGAAGGGAAGAATACTCCCAGCATCATGGATGGTTATCTACTTGCAAAAGACCAAACCACTGAAATAATACTCTGTCACCCTGTACCTCTTCCTGCCTTTTTTAAGGCTACACCAGCCCAACAAGCTCTACCTTTGCTGAAGCAAGAAGAATTGCCTCAGGTCAGCTCATAAGTAGGTCCTGCGTTTGTATGTGTTACTGGGTCATCTGAACATCTACAGTTAAGCCACTGCTTTGGCTCTAGGAACGGGCAGGACAAGCTTGGGCAGGTGAACAGGATGAGGAATAGACTGTCAGCCAGCCGGATTTCCAATGGCACCGTGAAATAAGACCATTTAAAACTTTGTAGAATATCTAACATGAAGGAGCTTTGAGAGAAGGGATGTAACCACTGTGTCTGCACCGCAGCGAGAGCCTGAAGGTATACACGTGGTACGTGCCCCACTGAATTCTTACCGCATTTCTTCTCGGGATCCATTTAGCTCCCTCAGTTTCAGGCTGGAAGCGCTACCTTCCTCATTTAATAAAGTCACTTCGTTCTTCAGAACAGCATTTTCTTCTCTGAGCTTCTCCGCTTCACATCTGTGACAGAGATGAGACAAGTGAAAACTGTTTCTGTATATTGTCCAGGCCCACAGGGAGAAAAATTACTAAAAGCCTAAGCTCCCTGTAATATTTCAAAACAAAACTACAATTGACTTATGTATGAATGGTATATGGATTTCACATTTCATTTACTAAGAGTGCTCCCCAGAGAGCCAAAAAAGGGGCTTTTTGTGCGTGTTTTCATAGCAAAAGTTATTTAAAATCTAAGATACCTAATAAAAGTTTCACACTAATATTATACTATACCTTTCAGTCCTTAAGTTACAAATAACATAACTTTAAACAGCTTAACACCACAATATGCAGATTGCTAGGAGAGCGAGCTGTGTCCCCAGCGGTTTCTAGAGTCTGTATGCTGGAAACAGCAGCGCTGGAAAGTGCCTTTTCTGTCCTGAGGCGACTAAAGAAATAACTTAGCCATGGTGTAATACCTGAAAGAACAATTTCCTGCAGGAAGCTGGTGCCAAACAATAATTAAGCCAGCTGTAGCTACTTTATGGCCTTCAAAAAAATCCTTGCTGAAATACAGCAGTTAAAAACATGTAGGTAAAATCTATTATATTCTCTGAGTTATAATGGTATTTACCACATCACACACCTGCTGGATTCCTAACACTAAGTGCTCCTGCTGGGAAAAAAATTACCATAATTCTCTAGCATTAACTTAAACATTGAGGAAAATAAAAGCACTTTTAGCATTCCAAGTAACATTCAGTACTAGAAGGGAGCAAACTAAGTGAAGGAGTGATATTAGTAAAAGCTAAAAGCATTCTGGAAGTGTTACCATAGTATTCTGGACATAAAAATACAAGAGTTTCTGATGTGCCATAAACTACACACTGCGAAGGTGACTACATCCACAGACAGAACAGCTGGCAGGTTGCTCCTGTTTTACCACTCATGTTAGGTCATGGTCAGAGAGGAGTAAGTCACACACATCAATTTCAACCGTCGTTATCCACGATTAAACAGCCTGCTGGCTAGTAGTTAGAGTCCAAGGCACCGGTTTCTAACCAAAGTTAAACTACAGTGGTTAATGCAGCAACCGTACGGCAGGCAGGCGGCTACGAAGCGATGAGTGGGGTGCTAGGTTAGTTTCTAAGAGGCACGGTTGATTACTGTGGGGCCAGCACATTTCTCACAAAGTTTTGCAAGTGTACGTTACCTCAGGAGATCAACTTTTTGCTGCAGCTCAGTGCACGTGCTTTGTAAGCCCTGCGTCACTGTTTTCCTCTCCTCTCTCTCTTCGTGGGAATGTATGTTGGTTGGGCTAGCCAGAGCAGCAGCTTTCTCCTTCAGCTTTCTATTGGGCTCCTGCAGGTCCCTCTTTTCCAATATTTCTTTCACCAGGCTGTCAGTTGGTACATGCTTGTCTTGCTGACCTGTAAATGCAGTGGCATGTTCTTCCAGCTTCCCAAGCTGGCATTGCAGCCTTAACTGGTTACAGTGTGCATCTATGTTCCCTTGTACATCTTGTTCTTGGACGTCTTCCAATTCTTTAACTTTTTGGAGGAATGTGTTTTCCTCTCTGAGCTTAATACTTTCCAGTTGGCTTCCTTCTAGCTCGCAGTGAAGGCTTCTCAGTTTATGCAGGTTGTCTTCTAGCACTTTATTTTTTTCAACTAACTTTATCATTTCAGATTTCAGATCCTCATTTTCTACCTGAATTTCTTCTTGTAGTGACAGAAGTTTAGCCTGTGCCATCAATCTGTCTTCTAACTCTGTGACCCTTTTCCAAAGCTGAGCTATTACGCTTTTCAGGTCACCATTTGTTGACCCAGGAGCATGATCAAGCAGGAGAGAGGCTTCACTCAGTTCTTCAGCCTTTTCAAGCTCAACCTGCAGCTTCAAAGCATCAGAAACAAACCCTTTAGTTTTGGGACCTATTCTGTGATTTAACAGATGAACTTTCTGCTGTTTAACATCATTGTGTAACATTTTTAGTCTGGGAACTCTCTCAAGAGTTTTCTCGAGGTCTCTCCTTTTTTGAAGCAGAGGCACTCGAGAAAGCTCTCGATTCTTGTCACAATCCTGATTGCCATCAGCTTCCAGTGCTGCTTTACTTCCTTGTGTCTGACACACCTGCACCTCGAGTGCACGGCCACCTGCTCTGGCTTTAACACATGCTTTCTCCAAATCTGAATCAATCTCACTCATTTCTTCCAGGTCTGTAGTATCAGCCTCCAAAAGTGGAAGGACATTTGAATCTGTTCCCTTGTCTGCATCTTCACAGTCGCTGGGGAACCCTTCAAAAATGGGATCCATTTCATCTGGCAGCTGAGATAGGGCTGAGCCGGAGTCGGAGCAGCCAGGACTGGGAGGCTGCACTGGCTCCTGCTCTGCAGCTTTCAACCTGTGCTGCAGCCTGGCAATCTCAGCGGCCATTCTGACATTTTCCTTCACAGCTTGCTCATGCACTTTCTGCAGATTTAAGAGGACATCTGCATCATCTCCCAGAGGTGCCATACCAGAGAAAGAAGCAATTTTGCTCTTTGCTTTGGCATACTCATTTTCCAGGACCCTATAATGATTTTGTAGTGCAGAAAAACTGTGGGTCTCCCACTGCAATTTCTGTATTTTCCCTTGAAGGTCTGAGATTTCCAAACTCATCTCAGCCTTTTCTGTTTCTGCTCTTACACAAATGTCTTTGTTTAAACTCTCCAAAGTAAGAAGTTTGGAATTGAGATCTTCTTTCTCCTGCTTATATTCACTATCAAGCCTCTCCAGCTTTTGCCTAACCAGCTTCCCATTTTCCTCCACCACAGATATACGTTCTTCTTTGTTCTTTAGCTCTTTCTCATGGTCATTTTGGAGTTGTATTATTTTATCATTCAGCTTTTTCTCCTGCTTCTCAGCAGCATTCCTCAGGTCTCTCAGCTCCTTCTGAAGCTGCTCTCTCTCGCACACAAGCTTGTTCACTTCTTCCTTGAAGTTTTTCTCCAGGAGATCTTTCTCCTGCGTTAGGGCAGAAGAAACTGCCTTTTCATTTGCTAGACTTTCCTTCAGTTGCTCGTGGGCTTCAGCAACCTCCTGAGCAATTTCATCCTTTTCAAACTCCCACTGAGATTTCTCCTCTCTTTGCTGTTCAGCAAGTTCATGCAGCTCTCGCTGGTAACGTCCTTCCAGATTTTGGATCATTTCTTCGTATTTATTCACAAGTATTTGTGTGTCGACAGAAAACTGAGTTTCTGCGTGAGATGCTCTTCTGTTATAGTCACTTTCCATTTTTTTCCTAAACACGGTTAACACAATATATTACTAAAGTCTGGGCTAACTCAAAGAGATTCAAATGGCTTTTTGGGCTGAATAAAACAAGCTGAAAAATTAGTTTTTCATTGAGTGTTAGATTTGACAGGTGTTTCCAAGAGCTAAAGTTAAATTTGAGGCAATTTGTTGAAACTTCAAAAATAAAAATCTAATTGCCTTGGAAAAAGTGTAACTCATGAAATGTCCTCAGGAAAGGCTTCATGTACAATATATGCTCTTCTATACTTGTGATCAGATTTGTGGGGGCAGATGTTCTTACTCCCATCTCTCCCTGTCACCCCAGGATGGTTTCAGTTTCTTCTGACACTCGATCTTGGCTAAAAGCATTTACCATCCATCCCTTTCCTTCTTCAGAAAAGTAGTCTGAAAACCCAAATGCTTTAAAAGAACAAAGCAGGGATTTGTAAAGCACAGAGATCCTGAACAGAGCTCCAATTAATCGTGTCTGGTTATGCTTTAACACTATTGTTGCCTCTGGGTGAGCTAAAAATCAATAAAAATATCTGCTTGAGAAAGGTCAGAAGAAAAAGCCCCAGAATAGCAGCCCAGTGTTGTGGAATAAACCAGGTAACAGCACTGTAGAGTTAGTGCACTTGAATTAAGCATTGGGAGTCATTTTGGCACTAGGTTCACCTTGGTCACCACGCCAAGCCATCAGGGTCAGCGCACACCCCTTCCGTCCCCGCCAGCGGTGACACTCACCTTTCCTCCTCCAGGTCCTGCTCGTGCTTCCTCAGCAGCTCTTGCTGGAGCTCTTCCTTCTCCAGGGCATGCACCTCTGCCATCCTTTTCAGCTGCTCGTGAAAGCCACGTTCCAGCTCTCCCTTCTCTTCCTGCAGGGTCTGCACTAAAACTCTCATTTTTTCTTCCACCCAGACACCATTTTGAATCAGTTCTTCCCGTTCTTGACTAAACTTCTCATTTACCTGCTCTAGTCTGGCTCTTACGTCTTCTTCATGCTCCTGCCTCAATAGTTCTTGCAGATTGGCTTTTTCCTCATCAAAACGCATCTGCAATTTGTTTTTCTCATCGTTGTATTTACAGTCAAGCTTTTCTTGCTGTTCTCTGAGCACTGCTGCCTCTCCTTGCAGTTCTGCAATTTGATTTTTAAGGCCAGTTATTTGCTTTTCCATGACATGCATCTCTTCGGTGTACTTCTTCCTCATATCCTCTTGTTCCTTTTCACAGTGGATTTTTGTCTCATCTAGCTGCTTTTCATAATGGCTCACCTACAAAAAGAAAACAAGATTGGAATGGTTCATTTTCTACAGAACATTCTACAGAGACGTTTTGTCAGCATTTCTGTATTATATATTTCCATATATTCTGCAGAATATTTTGATTTCCACATTAGCATCTTATACTGATTTCCCCTGCAAGGAATGCTAAAGTGTTCAGCTTAATTTCTAACTGGGATAAAGATTATTATTATGCAGAAACCAGAGGAATTCATGCTTTTCCATTAAGACAATTTGTGAAAAGCAAAGCCACTAACAACTTTTAAGTCCCAAGTCAGTTTTGCAAATTACATGTGGGCTCTTCTTTTGTTTCATCGCTTACTTTTTCAAAATCTTCCCCAAATTAAGAGGCAGATGAGGCCTTTCCTTTTAAAAAGGTTGTGGGAGTTTTTTTGTTTGTTTGCTTGCTTGTTGGGTTGTTTTGGTTTTTTACATAAGTGACATTGTGTCACTTAAGGAAAAAGTAATGATCTGGGAGGTAATATTTTATCCGTCCCCTTTTCCCACTCTTATCCCAGCTTTGTCACAATACTGTTTCAGCATACCTGTGTTATGCCATATGTGAAGCAAATAGATTATAGTTCTGGATGATAATTATACAGCCACCCCTCATCTGGAGGTGGGCACTGGGCTGACAGTTGCAGTGGAAAGTGGAAGCCTGGCCTGGCCAGCTCCACCGCAGTGCACCTCACCTGCAGAGCGAGGTACAGTGGGTTTGTCTTGGCAACACTGTGCCCCCGACATGGACGCTAGCGTGGGCTGGCTGTGGGAGCTCATGGAGATATTTCTGCACGTGTGGCAAGATTAATCTGCAGATGGACACCCTGAAAATGGGGAGCTGACTGCCCATTTTCAGTGGCACAGATATCATAACAGCAGACTTTCCATACTCCCACAGCACAGATTGTGTTTCAACACCACCAGACCTCACAAGCATAGCATTTAGCACTGCAGACTCCTGCCAGCAGCCTTCCTACCCCACAATTATCCCATGCCAGTGGGTATGAAGTGGCTAATTGAGATGCAGCAGGCTCTCAAGACAGGAGATGTAATACTGCCTCAGAAAGGCTCGCTGCTCTCTTAGCTGTGGGGCAGCATGAGAATCTACTGCAGCGTTCATTCAGCCCTCTCCATCGCACAGCAACATGCAGAAGGACAGGGAAGGTAGATGGCTCAGATTCACAGAAAGGTTATAATTTGACCAGGAATTAAGAGTTCTTCTTCAAGACCACTCCACCTGTATGAAGAGGCTGGCAAAGTTGTAAAGTTTCATTTTAAGTTAAAATAGCTTACTGTGTCTTCAAGCTCCTGTTTGAGGTGATGTAGATCCCTGTGATGTTGCTCCTTCATTTGTTCAATAGCCATTTCTGCCTCTATGCTCATATTTAATGGGTTGCAATCTTCTGAACCAAGTCCTGTAAAAACAATAATGATATACATATTCCTGAAGCCCAAAGAGATACAGTCTCAACAGAATTATTTCAATTTAAATTTGTTTAGGCAGCTACTTGCAGCTCTCAAATTCGGCATCGCACACAGAGACAAGAAACTGCAAACATGAATTTCGGCTTTGAATGTAGCACAGCAGCCATATTCCACTTAATGTTAAATAGCAAAATGGAGGTGGTGGTTGAGTCTTGCTGGGAAGGTTTGGGAAAGTTTTTTGCATAATTGCCTATAAGATGTTATGATAAATACCTACAGCCTAGAAGTTGGTCATACAGGAGATGAACTTTACCTTGGTCAGGCTCAATTCCACTATTGCCATGACTTTTCATATCAATGTCAAACTCTTCTGACAGTGAATTTTTCAGTGAAGGCCTGAGCACTTTGCCTTGGGCACGGTATTCCTCCAGCTCCGAGTGCAGCTCATCTATCTGGTCTTGCAGCTCCTGAAAGTGCGGGACAGAGATGCCTGAGTGAAAGCAGCCAAGGCAGCTGAGCATCTGTATATCACCACACTCCCACCATGAGACATTTAGGAGGGAATTACAGTAGGTAAAGACTTGTCAATAATCCTACCACCATGCCACAATTAGTCATCCTCCTATTAGCAAATCAACACCCTTCTCCAGGTTCCAACCTGTGCAAGTGACAGAGGTGTTTCTTTCTAAAAGAGCAGAAGTTTCTTGAGAGCCTGTGTATATTCGATATCTAAAGTATATTGTGCTCCAGGACCTTCCACTTTATTCCTTCTTCCTACAAGCTTTTTTTAAACGGCAGCTTAGGAACATTTTCAAACAGTTGAGAAATACCTCTTCAAACACCATCTACTTGCAAAATTGAATCAGAAGCAAAAGATCAAATTAGGGAGGAGATACCCTCATTACAGAATTTACCATCTGGTACTTCTGCCCACTTGCCAGAGGAATATCCTGAGTGTTTGTGCCAAATGTCATGCACTCAGCTCAATGAACAGCGTTTATTGGGGAAAACGAATCCCTGAATATGTAAACACACAGTTCTACAGATCTGGAAGGTTTAGAGAGTGAACAGATTCATATCTGCCAGTACTCAAAAAAAAAAAAAAAGAAAATCAACCGCTTATTCAAGCAACATCTTATCAAGAAGTATCAATTAATAAATATTTCTAGACATCTTTGCGTTTAAACTGCAACTTCTTAAGAGACTTAGTGTGCTGTTTCAGATCAGACAGCCTTTTGCCAAGGTAGTATGTTATTGAATGAAAAGAATCATGCAGAACAGATGAGCTGTAACCATCATAGTCATCAGAAAATAGATATGTAAATATATATTTGCAGGCCCACCTTAAAGTAGTATTTCAACCATACAAGATTTGGGGAGAAGAAGACAAGCTTCATATTTTCAGTTTCATTTTAAGGAAATGCTACTGTTTTGGAAACCACCAAGACTCAGATATATCTTATTTCTCCGTAAGTTCCTGCAACTCTCAATTCAAGTTAGGGCAAACTATTTAATAAATCAAAAAAATGCTAGTGTGCAACTGCACGTGATATAGAGCTCGGGAACAAAGGAGGCTCCACAGACACAAGCCCAGCCCACCCTTGGGGCACCTCACCCTCTTAGCTCGGCCAGCTACTTCTGCTGCAAGAGCTTTCCACCTCCCAAGAGCTTGGATTAATGTGAAAAAGCAGGAAAAAACCCAGCAGCATTCCATTGCTGCTCTGCGCTGCTGGTTGCAGTAAGGCTGTTCCGGGTGAGCAGGGGCAGACAGGTGCCAGCTCTCCACTTACTCTGCACTGCCGCTCGTACTCGCTTCTCATCTGTGCCAGTCTCTCCTCCTGCAGGAAAAACTCCGCGCTGCTGGGATCCAGGTCACCAAACTGAAATGACATGAATGGGATCCAGTTACTCTTCCACCAAACAGCCCTGCTCATCACAGCCTGGGTGCCTTTCACAAGCAGTCCTGCAGCCCACACCCTCTCCCCTCTTTTTTTTTGATGTTATATTAAATACAGAAGCTCTGCTTCCCTGCTGGTAGGGGATGATGAGCAACCTCCTTAAATACTAGTTCCTATCTCACCATAGCTCTCATGTTCACTTTGCTTGCAGATCACAGCTTTCTAGCTTAGCATATGCACATCTCCATTTGATAAATAACCCCATCTTAAAAAAATTCTGGAAAACGGATGCTGGGTGAGAATCCCATTATGACAGCCTTTGTCTATAGATGCACACACACTGAAATGCTTTTGGAGACGCTGATACTCTGATGAGTTTATTGTAATACAACCATAATCACCTCGATTTTCACTTAAGTTTAGCGGAGATGCCATGTAACACCTAACACCTCGTGTATCATCTTTCCTAGAAAGGACCTGCACGTTGAGTCTAGCCAAAATTATGTGCTGGGGAAAAAACCAAAAATCCCTGCAGATCTGCTGGATGATTGCTTCTCTGTAAGGCTCCCTGCTGTTGATTGGTATAAAACTACAGCTAAGGTGTGGTATCTTTAATTTCCTTTACTGGAAGTCAGGCAGGCAGTCCATGTCAACAAGGGAGGCCATGCCTTGGTCACATCTGGACAGGGACCCCAAGAGCCTCTGGATATTAAATTGGCAGCTTGCATGTAGTAACTGAAAAGCAATTTAATTCTGGATGCATACAGGGAAGAGGAGGATTTACCTTCTCAGCCAAGACATTTTCCAAGTTCCTCTGCAGTTTGCTGGCCAAACTTTCATACTCAGCCAGTTTTTCTCCCGTTTCCAATAGCTCGCTTTCCAGGCGGCTGTTTTCCTGGAGCAAAAAAAACCACCCCCAAGAGCCTCAGCATTTAGAGAGAAAGAAAACATTAGCATGTGGTGACTCAGAAAAGTCATCTCCCAGTCAAGTCAGAGCATGACACTGCTACAAGCTTCAGCGGAAAATAAGAATTGTGAATCCATGCACACACAGCCCCTCTTGCCACAGCAAAACAACAAGTGTGAACAAACCCTGCGCTCTGCTGCTCCTCTCGCCCTGCAGGTCACTGCTTTGGGAGCAGTATTTTACAATTTTCCTGATGCTCACAGGACAGCCACCCCCTTCAAAAGCTGCTTGCCCAAACATCTGTAAGGGTGTATTAGCTCTCTCTGACTGTCAGCACTTTTGATGTCATTTGTAAGATAACACCATTACCATTTTATTTTTTTTTTTAAACTGAGCAAAAGTTAATTATATAGTAAGGCAGCGGTCAGATAAAGCATTGTGTCTTAAGTGTTTTCTGAAAAAAAAAAGTAGGAAAGGGATGTGAATCTGGAGTCATGGGTGAGTGATACCATTGCATTAGGCAATAGATAAATTGTCAAAAGGCATAACAGCAGCTTGCTTTAGAGAGGGTTTTTTGTTTGTTTTTAAAGCAATATTTTAAACTTTGTCAAGACATTATCTCCTGGCTGGACAGCCAAGCAGCCAGCAAGGCAGCCAGCCCATCTGATAGCTGTACAAATGCACACTCTACACTTGATGGCAGCAGAGATTTGAACAAGGAATAACCTATCAAGGTGACCCAAAAAACAATTATCAGGGATATGCCTCTATCTTACTGCTGAAATTACTTTCAGCTAGCTCAACACACTCTGTAACACATCCTCTCAACAAAGACTATGCTGCAAGCCTCGCTCTCCACTTCTGGGCATCCTTGCCTTTTGGGGGAAACACACGGCTGCATTTAGTCCCCGTTACCTTCAGGGAAAGGGCCAGGCGGTCCCGGATGTAGTTCTCATCAGTTTTCAGCTTTTCTATCTCCTGCTCCAACTCCAGCCGCTGTTTATTAGCCTGCTGCAGGATTTGCTCCCGCTCTCTCCGGAGCTCATTCTTCAGAGCTGCAATTCGTTCCTTGTACTCCTCGTCCAGCTTCCTATGAAGGCAACAGAGGTAAGAAGAGCTCATAAGAAGAAGCAGTGGCAAATACTGCTGAGAGTGAAACACGGTGGTAATCAGCAGGCACGAGGCCACTACCCCCATCACCGAGTCCCTCCAACGCTGCAGCAGCGATACCGAAGAGGAGGGGAGGAGTGAATCGTGAGGCCCTACCTGAGGTTGTACTCGTTCCGGCGCTCAATGGCAGCGTGGTGGTCGTCCACTTCGGAGGCCATCAGGGACTTCAGCTTTTCAGCTTTTTCCAAGTCTGACCGCAGCTTCTCTTTCTCTCTGGCTACTTGGTCAACCCTCTCCCTAGGGTAAACACAGCCAGCCTGAATTAGGTCACCCCTCCCAGCTCCCCCAAAGGTGGTACTTGCGAGAGGCTCATCAGAGAAGAGCAGCTCTGCAAGAGTCTTGACTGCATTTAGTCACAAGATATGAACTTGCACACATAGCTCTGGCCGTGTCTTGATATCCCCACAAGGCCTCAGACCTCAACACTTGAACTCCTCAGCTGTGGTCTAGTCCCCTGAATTGCAGCACTATGCCATTTTGCCAGGCCACTTTCTGCCCCATTTACTTGTTCTTGTAATTTTATTACCTTTACCACTTCATCCTTACGCTACACCTAATCTGGTTTTGATCACAAGTTTGTAAGATCTGCTACACTGAGCAGCTTTCTTGACGGGAACTTGACAACTGATCTCTCCACTGAGTGAATGTAAAAAGGTATTTTGACTTGTTGATGCAAACACACAGTGGGAAGCCTCATTTTGTAAGGTTTCATACAATTAAAACAGGCAGCTTGCAAGCACAAGTGGTAAGCCAACAGGTAACAGGACATGTGCAGTCTTAACGACCAGCAAGAGTCATCTGTGGTATTGCATGGAGGTGGATGCATGAGCTGATAAATATTTAAACTATTCAAAGATTTACAGTACAAAAAAACCCACCACTAACAACTGGAGCTTGCGCCCATGGCAGATGGATACAACAGTTACACAGCAGGAAGGACTCAATACAAAACAGGGTGTAATGCTTAGAGCAGGGGTCTCTGAAGTGAGGTGGGCAATATAACCCACTGGTTTGTGGGAAGAAATAGTTGAGCTTCAGCTGTATATAATTTATAAACTGATATACTTGCATCCAGTGAAATGTTTCTTCTCTCCTACACTCTCTCAGAGAAGCCTGCATGGCAACTCCAGCGCTAAGTCAAACTGTGTTGACTTTCAAATGAAAAAAGTGGGGGTGCGTGATGGTTTTGTACCTCACCCACACCTCTACCCCAAGGCAAAACCTACGTAACGCTACTGCAAGAAATCAGTTAGGATTAAAGGTACTGCTTATCAGACTGCATCAGCCTCTGTCTTCAGATTTGCATTCCTTGGCCATCAGTGACCACTGCAGATTCCAGTGACCATTTCCAGACTGCAGAGTAGGGCTGGGAACAGCCTGCTGCTTTGATTTTTTTTTAAAAAAAGTATATTTTTCTGCAATACGTAGGTTTGAGTGTTTTTTCCATGCAAAACAGGAGAGTTGAAAGTTTCCAACCAAGCTCACAGAGAACCTAGCCTTCCAGTGAAATGGCAGCACCACACCGATGCCCCTCGGAGAAGTGCTATGAACCACCATTAATCAGCTGCTAATTAAACTGGTGCTTGGCCAAACGCAGAGGACTGCAAGGAGAGGCAGAGCCAGCGATCCTGGTGACTTACAGCAAGTGTCTGATCTCCATTTTGAAACTCGCCAGGGCTGCCTGGTGGACTCCGTTCTTGGTTATTAAAAGCTCGTTTTCTAGTGCCAGCGTCAGCTCTGTCAAGTTCACCTTCCCATCCAAGCTGAAATCCAAAGCCTGCAAAACGACACATGGTTAGAGCAGAACGAGCTTCCCTGCCCCACAGCAGCCTGCAGACATTTGTACATGAAGTGATAGAATAAAATGAAGGCTCAGAAAAGATCTTTGCTTGCTGATTAATCTGTCACAAATGCCTTTGGGGCAATAAACCAGATATCTCTGTCACCTTCCTGTGTTAAAGAGCTGCTGCCAGCTGTGGAGATGGAGTGTCCTGGTTGTGCTGCAAGACCAACAGGAAATTAAGCCCCTGTCTGATTAAAAGTACCAGTTCTTTAGAGGACTCAACTACGCTGGCCATTTTACATATTATTGTAGAATTATAGAATGGTTGTGTTGAAAGAGGCCTTAAAGATCATCTACTTCCAACCCAATACTCAAAAGATGCAAGAAACCAGTTGAAGATATTCATGTTAATTCAAAAAGGCCATTGAATGACTGGAGCGTGGCCAGAGAAGGGCAACGGAGCTGGGGCAGGGTCTGGAGCACAGGTCTGCTGGGGAGCGGCTGGGGGAACTGGGGGGGTTCAGTCTGGAGAAGAGGAGGCTGAGGGGAGACCTCCTGGCCCTCTGCAACTCCCTGCCAGGAGGGGGCAGAGAGGGGGGATGAGTCTCTGGAGCCAAGGCCCCAGCGCCAGGCCCCGAGGGAATGGCCTCAAGCTGCCCAGGGCAGGGTCAGGCTGGCTCTGAGGAAGGATTTCTGTGCAGAAGGGGCTGTTGGGCGTTGGAATGGGCTGCCCAGGGCAGGGGGGAGTCCCCGGGATCCCTGGAGGGGTTGAAGAGTCGGGCTGAGCCAGCGCTGAGGGATCTGGGGGAGTTGGAAACGGTCAGGGGGAGGGTCATGGTTGGACTGGAGGAGCTTCAAGGGCTTTTCCAATCGAGGTGATTTGTGATTCTGTAAACAAAACCAGCTCTTGCAACAGAGACAACACAGAGGAAGCCTTGTAGGAGGTATTTGATAGCAAACATTCCACCTCTTTGAAAATAAATTCTCAGCAACTGCTTATAACTTCCTCCAAGCTAACTCTGCAGGAGCAGAAAGCCACGCACGGAAGGGCTGAAATCCTGCAAGCACTGGGGACACCACCCTGGTGACACCAGTCACAAAGCCAGTTGAAAGCAACAAGCAGAAGAGAAGGTAAAATGTACCATGCAAGTCTGGTGAAAATAGTACCACGTTATCAAACTGGCCTGCACGAGCCCAGGCTACACGTGGGTTTTAAAGCTGGAGCAATGGCAGTTTATTACAACCTGGCTGTTTGATATCCACGTGGACATTAAATGCCAAGAGAAATCATCGCTGCTGGGAATTTAGCAACGGTCTCAGAACAGACATGTGAAATTATTTTCTCCCACCCACAACTTCTAGTGAGATGGACAGGGATGGGATTTACTTCAGGTATCTGATTTGCAAGCCCCATTACCCTTTCACTCTGTATATTAAAAGACTAATTACTGGGCAGGGTTTCAAGTCCTGTCCTCCACCTCAGCACGAGCAATAATTCAGGTCATCCCAGTGCTAAAAGGTTTAAGGTACAGCTATTAAGTGAGGTAAAGGAATTAAATTGCTTTCTACAAATATAGGTGGCCTCTTTGAGCGAAGCTGGAAGTCACATTATATTTTTATCATTAACTTCTAGCTCTCTGGGATGCACGACCATTTCAATAAAGGAAGTTATTGGAGTTTCCCAGAACGCTTAGACTTGTTACTAGCACTGGGAATTTTAAAGGGGAAAAAGAAAGTGATCCGGCTATAGTCCAGCATTCCACACTGGGAGGGGAGAGAAAAAAAAAACTTAAAGAAAAAAAGGCAAATAAAGGGGGTTAGATGGAGCTGCTGGTTACCTTCAGGATCTCCTGGCTGTTCTCTATGCCCTCCTGGTGCCAGCAGTCGAGGACATCCTCCACGCAGCCGTAGCCCATCCCGTCGTCCAGGCTGGAGAAGAGGCAGAAGCCGACGGTGCTGGGCATGGCCGAGGGGGTGGTCGTGCGCCTCCCGCTCTCATCGAAGGACTGCGAGAGAGGGGAGAGGCTGCGACGGGGCACGGGCAGAGCCAGGCATCTGCTCACCTCGCGACAAGAAAGGCTTATAAATGTCGTTTTGCTAACGGTACGCTGGAGATCAAGGATTAAGTTCTGCTTTTCCTCACTGCCAAGCAAATACGTGGCAGGAGCGGTGCTGCTGACCTCACAGCACCGCAGCGCGACCAGGCGCTTCGGATTTAAAATAAATCCATGGAGGGAGAGTTCCAGAGCTGTTTCGATGCTGTTTTCCATGGTCCATGTTTGGTGTCACCTCCCCTAAAAAGGCTGCGGGGAGCATATACACAGGTGCTTTTGCTATAGCCCTCAGCTTCCAGGCACGGATAGGGAGTAGATTTCAAACTCTCTTCAATTTTTTTTTTTTTTTTTTTTTTTAACCTGGACGTCCACAGCCTACCCTAGGCCACCACTTCCCCCTGCATCCAGTTTATACCATTTACTTGCTGCACTTCACTTTGTAAGAGCCATCTTCAAGCCACATAACTTTAAAGGGGAGGCATCTCCCCTTTACCATGAGGGTGTTTTCTGCTTTATCCCCCCACCCCAACACACCCAGAGGAAGCCTGCAGCACTTCACCCCATCACTCTCACTCGGGGGGAGGCAGCCATGTCCATGGTGCTGCCATGGGAATCCCTGCTTCCGTCAGGGGGGACTGTCACAGCTGCCCCACCACAGGAACAAATGGGGAGGAAGAGGAGACAGGCAAGGTGGGGTTTGCTCAGGATTTCTCCCCCTCCTCCTGCTTTTATCCCAGGATCCACCTCAGTTTCTCACCTGCATGGAAAGGTGTCGTTTCAGCTGTCTGTACGGAGTAGACGCTGAGGGGGTCAGTGACTTTCCATTTTTAAACAAGCCGTAGAAGAAGTCCTCTATGCTCATGGTGCCATCTTGCTCCAGGTTATGAAGCACCTCTTCAAGCACCTAAGGATAGAAATCACATCTGCTATTGCCAAAAACACCACAGTAACAATTTGGCACCACAGGAAACATCCTATTCCCAATGTTCTACCAAAAAAAAAAAAAAAAATCAGAGCAGCATTGGTACAGCAACCTTCATATAGAAAATTGCAGAGCCACATACACTACAAAAAATCCTGCCTGTAAAAGTGTGTAAACTCCTGGTCATCTTGGAGCCTCCATCTTTGTGAGGCAGCATAAAAAACCCCACCTTGTTTCATTCTACTCTTGAGACAGGGTGACTCAGGAATTCAGTGCAAGGTAGTGAGACAGATGCCAAAACCCCAGCAGCTTGTGAAATGACCAGGCGAAAAAACACAGTAAGACGCTGCAAGGTTAAAATAAATCCATTTTATGCTTCAGGGCAGTCTGCTTTCTGAAAAGCAAGACCAACCTTATTAGGATCAGAGATGTTAAGATTAGGCCCTCACTGTTTCTTTGTCTCTTTGTCTACCGTTTATTTTTTTCCATTTTCAGCCTTCATATCCTGAAAACATTTTGTTGCAAATGCTGCAAAGAAATACCTCCCCGGAAACACACTTTATGAAGGAAATGATTAAAAGCCATGTTATTTTAAGATGCAAAACAGTCTTATTTTTTTATGAAACTAAATCCTAAATTGACAAGAGACTTTTTTTGCTAAAGAAATAATTTTCTTGCAGAGGACAGAAGCTGCCTGCAGGCTTTCTCAAAGTCAAAAGCAACCATCTATGAATATTTTAACCCATATTTACTGTCTAGCTAGAAGATTTCTGGGATTAAGGGGACATGCTCGGAATTTAGGATATGTTTTTAAATTCCAGTTTACTCTGTGACTGCATGAGAAGACACGCACGCTACAGTGTCAGGAAGGCTGGCAGCTGCCTTCTACTAGAGCAGCCTTCCACGTCTGATGGTTCAACACAAACTCGCTGGAAGCTCACAAGCTCAAAAACCACCTTCCAAGCAGCAACCTGTAAACCAGCACTTGTGCTTTAGGCTTGAGATCAACTGCAGGACAGACTTTGTGGGGGCCACGCTGAAACCCAGGCATACGTTCTGGTGCAAGTGAGTCCATACGTGGCCACTCACCTCCCCGGTTTGGAGCCCATACTGCTCAGAAATGGAGACAAGTTTTTTCCGGTTCAGGTGGCCATCCCTGGTGATGCCGAGGTGCTCGCAGACCTCCTGCAGTTTCTCCTCTATCCAGTCCGGGGTGGGCAGCGAGGTGCTGGGGGAAGCATTCAGGTCATCTGGGTTCCAGAAACGGAGCTGTCCTGGAAATGGGGGGAGGAAACTGCTCTGGTTTCTGCCCATCCACTGCATACAAGTGACCAACAGAAGACCTGGGGGTTCTGCATGTCACAGGGGAGTCTCTCCTTCCTCATCAGACCCCACGGGACCATTTGTCTTGCCTCATCCTGCACAGAGCACACTTGTAATTTTGGGGTGCAGCTACTGGCACCAGCAAGGCTATTGGATTTTACCAGAAGGAGCAGGTTCTGCTCAGCATTCAACTCCTGAGCCAGCACAGGTGAGGGAACCCCACGTGCAGGCGCAGGGTGAGCTGTGGCCGGGAGGATCTCTGGGGGTGTGGATGAGTCCGATGGCTGGTAGCCAGGGAAAGCACAGCCCTGCCACCTCAGCTGCTGGCATAGATGGAGAAGGGACCCCTCCTCTTCAAGGCAGTTATGGGATCAAGGGAGAGGAATGAGCAAGTTGTAGATCTATATATACCTTGACCAGATCAACAATTTCAGTGGTTGCCTGTCTCCATAAATGTCACATCCTCCCCTAGATGGAGCTGCCTAAACTCCCATCCCCCTTAAATGTAAACTGTAGCGTATGTTTTGATCTAAGTACTTCCAAACACCCCTTCAGGAGAAGGAAAAAAACCCAATAGCCTTCAGCTGAACACATTTCTTCTACCTCCAGCAAATGCCTGGAGTGCAGTCTCACCCAGCTGGAAATGCTCCCAGAGCCACCAGACACAAACCAGTCAGAGCTTGCTCAGCTGCAAGGCCACCTCCTTGCATCCACTACCTCATCCTGGGGCCAGAAAAGCAGCTTATGGAGAAAAAAATTTGGTCCCTTTGGATGGGGTAGGGGTTAGAGAGCAGCTGAAATACAGAAGAGGTGTTGAAGCAATTCAAAGCTGCACGCCTTAGTTATAAACAGATCTTTGTGTGCTGCGGGTTAGTGCCAAAGCCTGCAGTCACCCTGAGGGTCACCCCGCTCTCCCTTACGGGATAATTAAGAAACATTTAATGACTGGTCCGTGCTGACATCTAGTGCCTACCGTGCTCCACTACAGCCAGCAGCCCCCAGGGCAGGAGCAGGGACCAGCTGCTGCTCTGGGGTTACTGGGACCAGGGCTACTGGAGCACCAGGGCAGCCTCTGCACGGGGCAGGAGGGAGAAAGGAGGGCAAAAAGGGGAAGGCACAAGACTGTGCCCTCCAAAGAGCCCTGCTTTAGCTTTCACTCCCAGCTCCGGGCTTGCTTGTCCCATGTGCCCCTTCCCAAAGCTCTCCATCACGCCAGGCTGGGACTGCTCAGCAAACCCAGCTGGCCTGAGACCATCTTAGTGTGCTTCTCCCATTCATCTTCGAAGCTGAAAAGAGAATAAGCACATTTAAGTGCTGCTGTTTGCTCTTACCCTCGGCCTCATACTCCTCGCTGTCTCGTGTCTTCCAGTGCTGGGGAGAAAACAAAAGGTTCCTGAGTTATTACTATTGCAAGACATCACCCATATGAAAGAGACTCTG
The DNA here is from genome assembly GCF_965140245.1 of Athene noctua. Lineage (NCBI taxonomy): Eukaryota > Metazoa > Chordata > Aves > Strigiformes > Strigidae > Athene > Athene noctua. Next base: position 50,042,709 of record NC_134042.1, on the reverse strand, counting down.
CAATCAGCATCAAACGAGCTACAGGGCTCCAGCAATGCTGCCAGGCTTTCATCTCCCTGCTCCCCGCGGGCTGGGCTGGCAATCCACGGCTCTTTGATGCTGCCTTTTTCTGGCACACAAGGTTCTTCGGTGGGGATAAGCCGCAGCTGCAGCAAAAGATGCCTAAAGCCCTGCAAATGGCCCATGAGAGGTGACAGATCAGAGTCCGGCAGGTTGATGGGGAGGGAGGGAGGGAGGGAGGGAGGGAGGGAGGGAGAGATTTGCCCTCCAAGCAAACTGTCCTGCTTGTCTTAGAGATATTGATGGTTGATATGATGAGGATGCAGGGAAGTTCATGGGCTGCATACAGCCACCACTCAAATCTGGGTTATCCTTTCACAGAATCATTCAGGTTGGGGAAGACCCTTGGGATCATCGAGTCCAACCCTCAGCCTGACTCTACAAAGTTCTCCCCTACCCCACATCCCCCAACATTTCATCAAATGGCCCTTAAACCCCCCCCAGGGATGGGGACTCTCCTCTCCCTGGACAGCCTGTTCCACTCTCGGACCACTCCTGCTGGGAAACATTTTCTCCTCCTGCCCAGCCTGACCCTCCCCTGTGGCAGTTTCCAGCCGTTCCCTCTTGTCCTGTCCCTGATACCCTGGGAGCAGAGCCCAGCCCCAGCCTCTCTGCAATGTCCTGTCAGGAGCTGCAGAGAGGGATGAGGGCTCCCCTCAGCCTCCTCCTCCTCACACTGAACACTCCCAGCTCCTCCAATGGCTCCTCACAGGATTGATTCTCCAGCCCTTCCCCAGCCTCGTTGCCCTCCTCTGCCCTCGCTCCAGCCCCTCCAGATCTCTCTCGGATTGAGGTGCCCAAACCTGGACACAACCCTCCAGGTGTGGCCTCACCAGTGCCGAGCACAGGGGGACTGTTACCTCCCTGCTCCTGCTGCTCACACTAGTTCTAATCCAAGCCAGGAGGCCGTTGGCTTTCTTGGCCACCCGGGCACACTGCTGGCTCCTGTTCAGCTGCATTTCCTTCCAGCACCCTCTTTCCCCATTGCAGAACAGCTACCAGCAGCCCGCGGGGATCTCGTACAGAGCCAGCCTGCGAGCCGGGACACGAGCACAGCACAGTGAGGCCCCAGCATCCCCATCGTGGGCAGCCCTTGGAAGAAGCTTGTGTGGCACAACACCATCCCATGGCCCCACTCGCCTCCACGGGCGATCACACGTCACTCATGCCAGCCAGTAAAGCTGCAGCGAGCCTGCTCGTGGGAGCATGATGGGGGCATCTTCTCCTAGAGTACACACAGTCTGGAAAATGAAGCTTTTGCTGCTTTATCCTTTCCATTTTGACAAGGGGCACCCATCTGCCTGCAGAGCTTGAAGGCCAGCAGCCTGGACTCGGCCAAGGCTGCTCCAAAATGCCTCCACTAGCCATTGCTATAGGTCAGGAGATAGAGCTAGGCTGCCAACAAGTTCTCTGCTGAGCTAACCAGAGAAAAAGCAGACTTTTTGCTGGTCTCAAGCCATCCCACTTCCTCCGTGGCAATACCAGATCAGCTCAGGCAGCACCAGGAAAAGGGCAGAAGTCAGTTGTTTAAAAAGATTTCCCCATGTACTACACGTTATCTTGTCTCTACCACCCTTGTACCAGCGGAGGGTATTTACTCACAATTTGCTCAGCAACATTAACTTCTGGTTTAGCAGCAGCATCGGCAGATGTTACTTCACCATTACAAGTGGATAGTTCTGCGCACACGTGACTGATGGATTTGAAGTCAAAGTCACCCAGGACATAAAGAGGCTCTAATCATCACATAAAAGTTCAATACATCTCATTCAGATTACAGCTAAAAGCCATTAATCTACAACATTACCATGGAAACTGGATTAGGTCACTGGACTTTTTTTAGCTCTGCCACTTGCTCCCGTTTCATCTGCTGGTCCAGGCAAGGGCTGTTGGCTGCTGTGCAGCGTCTCAGTGATCCCCCCTGCTTTCAGACACAGGGCAGGAATCGGGGAGACCCTCGGAGGGAGAGGGGGGCTTAAACTTTGCTTTCCCAGGCAGGCTTCAGGCAGAAATCAGCCTGGCAGAGGCAGGACGTCACAGGCAGATCTGGAACCTGCGGCTTGACTGGATGTTCTGGACAAAGCCAAGAATAATAATATATAATATTGCACTAGAAAGCTGCAGATTTTAGCCCAAACCAGTGCTGTCTTGCTAGTACCACCATCAAGGTGTTAATGTGGCACATTCCTGGTTTGCCTGACAAACCATCAGGGTGAGCACACAAAAAGCAGGAGCTGAAGCAACAGGTACCATGAAATTACTGTCTGCAAAGGCAGAAAAGAGCCTTTGTTTTAAGTCAGCATGGCCTTAAGGCACGAAACAACCCAAAAATGAGTGAGTCGACACCATTCCAGCCTACAAGTGTGTGCAACGGTCAGTTGGGTGCTGAGAGGTCTCTTGGGTGCCAGACAGAGCTACCATCCTGCAGCTGCTTGGTGGGGGGGAAAAATGAGGGGAAACCAGGCAGTGATACTCAGAAGGGGGGTCCACTGCTGTGTCCAAGTCTTTTTTTGTGTAAGCAACGTATATATTTTTATAGAGAGTCACATCTAAACCGTTTAGCACCAGACCCTCTCACTTCAAGGACTTGCCTCAAAACCAAGAGCCCCAAACCACAGCACACACTAACTCCATAAACTGAAGAGCCTGACTATATAGGGAGGGGGGTGTCTGTGGGCTGGTAACCCACTGCCACCAACCCCGGGGAGCTCGTGTGACCTCCCTCCCCGTGCCAGGGCCCCGCTGCGGAGGGCAAGGGGGTCCCTTTGTGTGGCAGGGGCTCAGGGTCGGCCACCGCCAGCGGGAGGACAAAGGGGGGCCAGCGCATCCCGATGTCAGGCACGGCATTGTTTCCCCGGCCCTGGTGGTGCTACAGCTGGATGCGGGTCACACAGACCTCGGTGGGCTGCATGCGGGAGCAGGGATCCCAGGAATGCATTATTATTTGGGCAGGCGCGTGCTTGGCCGGGCTGAGGAGCAGATGGCCGCGGCTTTCAATGCTCGCCGCCCTCCAGCTCAGGGCCCGGGCGAGCATCTGCAGCCTGTGCCGTTTGCTCGCGGTGGCCTCTCCCCATAAAAAGGCAGCAACCTCTCCCCCTCACCCCCTGCCATCTGCTTCAGCAAGACAGATCTTTGTTCTCCGTCAGAATATATTGCTAATTAAAATGACGATCGGGAGCGCACGCTGAGCCCGTTCCGCTTGGCGCGCAGCAAGGTGAGCCTTCGCACCGATGCTGACGGGTCCCACTCCTCCCTCCCTGCGTGCTTGCCCAGAGATCAGCTCCCTGGTTGGAGCAGCTAGAGCAGAGATCCCTAAAAGATGGCAAATCTCCACACCCCGCTTTCCCTGTCGCCTTCAGCAGCAAAGCACCGGAGTCACATCAATAATGCACTTTTGTGGGGAGCAAGTGACACCCTGAGCTATTATCTACAGATCCTGGCTTTACGGGACAATTGCACTTCAGGAGCCTCACATTTGTACATCGAGGACCTGAAGACAAAGAGTTTCAGCCCGATCCTCCAAGAAGGTTTTGCTCTGAGAGGCTGTGCCATGCTGGAAACAGCTCTATGCAGAAGCAAGGGATGTCTGCGGAGCAAGTGGCTTCGGTGGGCGCTGAAGGGACAGAACTGGGACATGACAGTAATTTCTACAACCTACAGGTAGAAGGGACCTTTCCTGGAGCAGAGCCAGCAGCTGGGGGAGATGACAGACGCCCTATGCTGAGGTTTGGAAGTCAGCATGGCCTTAAGACTGGCCACGTCTGACCCAGGAGTGTGCTACTGGGAGCCAAAGGGTGCTGCTGCCCTACCACCAGCTTGGGGCTGGTATCCCATGGCCACCACACCTGCTGCCCAGCCCAACCCTGCACCACCACCATTTCACATCATCAGGTGAAACGCAAGGCAGAGGGGAAATGAAAGCAAGGACACAGCACTTCCCAACCCACCAAGACCCATCACCCATATTAAGAGCTCAGGACAAACAAGCTCAAGTGGCAGCCAGGGCCACAGATCATCAAATCACAGAATGGTTTGGGTTGGAAGGGACCTTCAAGATCATCCCAGTCCCACCCCCTCCCCCAGGCAGGGCCACCTTCCACTAGCCCAGGTTGCCCAAAGCCCCGTCCAACCCGGCCTTGAACCCTTCCAGGGAGGGGGCAGCCACAGCTTCTCTGGGCAGCCTGTGCCAGGGCCTCACCCCCCTCACAGGGAGGAATTTCTTCCTTACGTCTCGTCTAAATCTCCCCTCTGTCAGTTTAAAACCATTCCCCCTCGTCGTATCCCTCCCCTGATGACGAGTCCCTCCCCCCTTTCCTGCAGCCCCTTTCAGCCCTGGGGGGCCGCTCTAAGGTCTTTAACCACCACAAGCTCTCACACTGCAATTCTAGATGCTTTCATGGCTGCAGCTCCATTAGCACCACATCCATAAAGCTGCCAGAGCCACTGGTTTCTCATCACCCATTAGCCTGGTAGCATCTGTGGGGACAAAATCATGCAAAGGGAGTCTCGGGATCCCTCTGCTCACAGCAGGATCAACACTGAATTCAGACCCAGCTAGTCATGACTTTGTCCAGTGGCACCTGGAAAGCCACTGGGAATGGAGGTCACCGAGCCTCTCTGGGCAGCCCTCCAGCCTCTCCTCTCATGTTTACAGAGATGAGAAGGGGAAGGAAGCCTCTCAGACAGAGCCTGAGACCTTTTAATTGGCATCAGTTGAAAGAAAGCACCAATTAAGCCACACTGCCCCAGTTCTCAGGCCAACAAAACACCCTGGGCTGGAGGCTCGCGGAGCGCAGGCAGCAGCGTGTCTGTATGTGCAACAGGAGAAAACTGGGCAAAGGCTGCTAGTTGTGCCAAGCCCCAAGAAGTCAGAGCATCAGGAGTCTCCAACACCACCCAGTGTTTCAGCCCCGAGACCCCCCCCCAGTACCTTCAAGCAACTCATTTTTATGCATACCAAGAGGATCTGCTTTTAGAGACAAGATAGTAATACTGATAAAGTTGGAAAGTGGGGCTTTTACAAACTTAGCCTGGTTTTGCTCAGGTTGCGGGAGAACTAACCATCCCATCCACCCCAAAAGGTGCAACAAGAGTTCCCACCAGGAGACTGGGGCAACAGGGAGCACAGCTAAGTACCGATGGAGTTAATTGAGTGACCTTGTTAATGGACTAGCCTTTTACACCTCCTTGACAACTAGAACAGAGGACTAAGATTAGAGTGGCCTCTTCCATCAAGGGCATCACTTCCCTGGGGGTTATTGGCAGATTAACATTGATTTCAAGGTCAGGGCAGCCCATGTGGCCAGCACCAGGAGATGGATGAGCCCTGGCAGTGAGCGAAGGTTACCAAGAGCAGGGAGAAGCAGCTGGTTCTGGTGGAAAAGCTTTTCTTCAAGCTTTTTTTTTCATTATTATTTTTAAGCTCAGCTGCATAGGAATAACACTGGAAACTGGAAATTTCTCCCTTGTTTCCCCATGCAGAGTTGGGCATACCCCTCATGCTGGTGGCTGCAGAGCCCCCCAGTCTCTAGGGAAGCACAAATAAAACCAGGAGCCAGAGGAGGGGAGAAAGCAGCAGTGTTTCTCCTTCCCACCGTGTGCTCCTGAACACGCAACACAATCAACAATCCCTGGCAAACTGGGGCAGGCTGGAACCAGCCCAGCTCCGAGGAAACGCTGCTGCGGCCGTATGCTAACGCACACCAAACCCAACCACTCTTCACCTTTTGCTATTCTGTGCTGGAGAAGCAAGAGGAGATTCTGGGGTTGAAAGCCCTAGCACAAAAAGAGCCACAAATTTTGATAACAAAAACAGGGGAAAAGAAAAATCTGGATTTTTGAGCAAGCATATGTACAGGCATACATGGGGTATGGGGGCTGCCGAGAGCTGTGCAGCTCCTGGAGCGGTCAGCATTCTGCTTTGGTGCTCCCGCACACAAGTTTTGTTGGGAAAACAAGAAGTAGAAGACTAGAAGGAAAAGCTGGTGGTTCTGGATTTTGGGCACCATCCCAAAGCAGCCGCCTGCCGCCGAGCTCTGCCGCTCACCAGCCCCCTTCCCCATCGCCTCTACCAGAGCACGCCAGAGCCACGGTTTTGCAGATGAGCTAATAGACGAGGACGTGCTCCTTCTGCTCGCTTTGCTCCCAGCCCACACTTCATTAGCCACAGAGGCAGCGTTACAGCCCTTGCTTAATTACTGGCCCACGTTGCAGCCAGGAGCACGGGGAGGCCAGCGGCGCCGGCACCGCGTGAGCCCGGCTCCTCCCCGGCTTCCCACGGATGGGAATTTAGGCTGGAACAAGGGAGTTGCCATCACTGGGAAGACCCCAGGGACATCCAAACCACGCCAGGACGGTGCGGGGAGCAGCGGCGTTTGGGGGTACAGCCCAGCCCCTTGGCGCTCACCTCCTGGCAGCCGCTGGAGGCAATGTGTGGGGGATGCGCCTCCTCGCTCAGCGGCTCGATGACGGTCACCTCGGCAAAGTCCTCCACCGACTCCTGGAACTCCGGCAAGGACCGGCGGCCGTAGCGTTTGCCACCTTTGATGTACTTGGGCTGCGCTTCTGGGGAAGAATCTGTGAAATTCGAGAACAAAGCGCATCAGTAACATGATTTTTTTTTTTTTTTTTCCTTTTTGGCAGATCCAGCTCCTGGGTCACAGCACACAGGGCTGGTTTGGTTGCAGCGTTTTGAGCACCGACTTGCCAGAGTTATTCCCCGTGGACAGGCTCCTTTTCAGGACCACTAACCCTCACTGTGGCATCGGGCCTGATGGGCTGGAATTGGTCCTGCTCCAAAAAAACCCCAGACTGTTGCAAAGCAGAATCAGGGCTCCATTGCCCCTACACTTCCCCAGTTCCAGGATCACGTTTGCTCCATTAACAGGATGGTTAAAACCCCTCAACCTTGCAAATAGCCTCAGATATGAAGTCCATTAGGTCTCTCCTCCTTGCAATAATCTTCATTACCAGCGACGGGCAGGTTTAATTAGGGACAGCGTTGCACTTCAGCAACTCAGGTCTCCAGATTATGCAGACACCTGGGCAACCATCACTGCTTTCAGTGGATTTAAATCACATCTCGATTAAAAGTGTAAAAACAACCTGGTGAGGGGAAAAAAATTGGGCAAGTTTGGAGGTAAACATCTCCTGGGGGCCGACACGAGCAGCTGATCCAGGCGACAGCCAGGCAGGTCCCAGCTTGTGCTGTGCAACTAATGCCAACTGCAAGATCTAAATAACCCTTTGGAGTCATCATCTAATTACAGAGGGCTCTGCTCGCATTCCCCGGCTCCAGCTTCCAACAGCAAGCTCCTGCCTTCGGGGACTGAATTATCCGGGAGCACTCGTGGACAGGGATCAAAACAAAAAATAAATAAGCACGTTTTGGGCTATTTTCAGTGACAATCATCCGACGTCTGGAGCAGGGTGCAAATTAAACAGAGGACCAAATTAACCAGGGATTCAATTAGGGAAAGGCTCTCTGCCACGCTTTGTTTCGGTGTTTGCTAACCTTACCATCGAACACACCCCCCCCCCCCCCCCAGGACTCGATCATCTTTATTTTCCGTCACTTGCAGCGCACTGAGGCAGTGGCAAGAGCAGCAGCTTTTTAAAATTTTATTTGCAGAGTGCTCTGGTACAAAATAAATGCAAGAGTACAATACTAATAAGGAGCAGGGAAGCTGTTCAATCATTGACAAACAGTCTCTAAACCCCCCCCTGCCCAAATGCCTCCTTAGATAATATTCCTTTAGATATGGAAGAAGGCTTCAAGCTTGTTAGAGGAAAAATATTCCGCAACTTAGCTATGCAATGAATTATAAAATACACAGGGCTAGGAGTCCTTTGATTCCTCTAGCCTTGCACTCCATCCATCCATATTGCAGCTCTAGGGAACAAACCCGGCGCCCGTGTTTGAACAAGGCCATTTTAACAAGATTTGCTGCAGCTGGGACTCGCACATGAAAGTTGTGTGATGAAGTGTGCCGATAGAAAAATCACAACGAGACAGGCTGATTAAGTAAGAGCCTGAGAACAAAAGCAAACCTTATCACTCCTATTAAAGCCTGCCCGGTGGTGAACAATCTCCATCAAGCAGCTCTCTCTGAAATGCTAATATTTGTGGCTACTCATTCACCCATTTATTTTTTCCCTGCCATCTCCCCGCCCTCGCAGAAGAGGGCTGGGGGGGCTTTTGTTTTTTTGGTTTGTTTTTTGGGTTTTTTTTGAGAAATAATTTTTTCCTCATCTAAGACAGGAACACACCTTCTGTGCCGATCTGTCTTTGGAAAGATGTGGGGGAAAAGCAGTGGTAACTTAGCAATAATGAAGCTATGGCTTAATTTCCTTCTGCATTTCCCAATGCTCAGAAGAGTCCTGTTTCCAACCCCCCACCCCGACGGTGTGTTTAACCACTGCTGCAGCTGAAAATCCAGCTGTGTATGGAAACACGGGTGCCCTCACACCGTGCCACCCTGCAAGCCCTTTAACAGCAAGCGGGGAAATGGGACCATCTCCCCTTTTTTGTGTTTTTAAGCATTTGGAGGATGGCAGCTGATTTCTCCCTCCTCTTTGGTCTGAGCACCTGGGTGTGCTTGTTTTCCTTTTTCAGTTGAAAAAATGTGAGGCCTGAGAACATTTCTGGGAGGGAAAGGTGACCCTTCACGGTTCTGAGAAGAGCAGAAAGTTTGCTCCTGCCTTGCAAAGCTCCGACTTTGAAATAAGCTGTGCCTGAGCCCAGCTACTGAGGGGATCCCAGCCTAGGCACCCTGAAATCCTATTTCTAGAGCCAGGGTGCTTTCATTAACACTGGGTTACAGCTCTTCCCCTGCAAGCCCCCATGCACCTTCATGCCTTTGGCTGCTGGGTGCACGGTGCAGAACAAAGCCCTGGTGTTAGTGGCCTAAGGCACCACACTGGTCCTGCAGCCCCATCCCAGGGAGCACGGACCCATCTCCTTTGCAGAAAGGCCCGTGCACCATCATCTCCAGACCACGTGTGTGCGTGGGTACCTCCGGTACATGTTGCACCTTCAAAACCCTTCCAGCCCTTCTGCTTTCCCAACCCGAATCCCCAGAGCAGCAGCAGGTGCCCTTGATGCTCCCACCATCCCCAGTATTTAGCGAAAGCTGAGCCCATATGCCAGGAAGCAGCAGCAACCTGTGCTCCCCGAACGCAGAAAGTTCACCGGCAAGCTGAACTGGAGTTTCTCATTGCCAGCCAAAACTGCTGAGGAAGGATGGAAAGAGCAACTCAATCTACACGTGCTTTCAAAGGCACACGAGGAAACAGGAGGGAGATTGTCAAAATCAATGCTTTCAGTGAGGCAGATGCCCACGAGACAGCCCTGTGTGCTATTTATCCCAAACACTGTAAAATCTACCCCTGTATTGAACACTGAGGGGAGGCTGCTCTTGCTTGAGCCTAACCTCTGGTACCCCCTTCTGCAACCAGAGGCAAGAGGAGATGCTGCTCCTCACAGACCCTCGCTATTGTGCGGCTGACAAGCCGCCAAGAAAGGGAAAAAAAAAAAGAAAAAGAAAATAGGTCGAACCCTCCCTGCTTCCTACAGCCCTCGGCAACACACGGGCTTAGTAAAACACACGCTCCAGAGCTGGTGCCTAATTAGACACTGGGGTCTGATCTGCCCCCCCAAACTGCCCCTGGGCTGGGGGCGAGAGCAGAACCCACTGAGAGCACAAACCGCTCACCTCCCTGCCCCACTGCCTGAGGGGGTTTGTGGCCCCCAAAATGCCCCCTGAAAAGAAAACCAAAACAAAACAACCCTAAATCTGCATTTCACAAGAACCCTCCCAATTCAAGCACTGCACACAGAAGCCACCAATTCCCTGGCTCACTCCCCCCCATCCATCTCAGCAGTTAAACGTCTCCATGGTTAGAGATTTACACTTGATTTTCTGCTTTTCTGTGCTAGATAAGTAATTTCAAAATCCTGCTCTGCCCTCAGATGCTTGGGGGAGGGGAGGGGGGCTCCCCTTGATGGCGAGCAGCATTTTCCTGGGCTCAGCATCAAAGCCATCGAGCTCAGACAAAAGGGGCTTTAAGAGGAGGAAGACCCTCACGCTGCAAACCTGTCGTTTAGAGGCAAAATTAATTTCTCTGCCGCTTAAGATTTGGAAGGGAGGGATCCTCCTCGCAGCAGCAGCCAGCCTACCACTGGGCAAAGCACATCGCAGCTAGTATCTGCTAAATCCTAATCCCCCAAAACACCAGGTACTGCCTAAACTCTTTCTAGTCCCTGTTTCACACTTTGGGCCCAGTGACCAAGGCCGAGAGGAGGAGCAGTGGCTGCTGGGGACCCTGTCCAGGGCACTATGACCTAAGAACAATGCATTTTATCCCAGAAGCATTGCCTGTGCCTAAATCACTTTCATCCCAATGGTGGGACTGGTTTTATACCTGACCCCAGCCAAACCTGCTTGCCGAGCCAGACCTTTGCAGCCACACCAAACTTTCCCCCACGGGTGGGATTCCTGCAAGAGCATCATCCCCACCAGCTCCTCTTCAGGAGGGCAGTTCTGTTGTCTCCATGTGCTGGGAAGGAAAAAAACCCACCCCAACAGCCCCTTGTGACCGCAGGGAGGATGGCGTCAAACTGCTCTTTAATTTGTCCTGGGTGTTCCTGTAATCCTGCACTCCACCCCAGTAATCTCTCCCTATCCTGGCTTCCACGCAGAGCTGACTTTATTTGCCATAATGGGGAGGAAAAAAGCCTGATTGATTGTTTTTTGGTTTTTTTTTTAGTTCCCTAATCACCCACGTAACTGATTTTCTTTTCTTTCCCCTCTCAAATCTATTTTACCGCCCCAAACTACCCCCTCACTGTTACAGTGACCCATGGACAAAGAGCACTGGTGGCAGCAGCAGCACCCAGCCTGGATCCCATGAGGCTCCCAGCAGCCACAGGCTCAGCCCCACACATCCGGGCTGTGATTTATCCCCACACACCACCTTTGTCAGGCAGCTTTGCAAAGGCCCGTGGGGCTGCTGGGGGTGACAGGTATCCCCAGCAGTCACACTCCTGCTTGCGGGAGCTGAAGTAACCACTAAGATCAGCACTATTTTAAGATACATTCAGGCTTTTTTCTGCTTTCCCCAGAGTCTCCCCTATTCCTTTGCCCAGCCACGCCACTTCCTGGCAGAGCTGGGGTTTTCCTGGCTGGGGGATGCTCTGGTTTACAGCTGGATCTGTGTCCCCACACCAACATCCTCGAGGGGACAGAGCTGATGACAGCAGCACTGGGAACTCTGCCTGCCTTCGTTGTCAGGGCTCCTTCCCAGGCACAGCGCCCACAGCACACCAGGACCATCCTCCTGACAGTCTTCCCTTTGGAAAGGGAGTTCAGCTTCTTTGCCAAGAAAAGAAAAACAAATCTATTGGCTGCTCTCTGCAAGCCTGAGCGCCTCTTCCACCTGCTGCTTCCCCCCTAAAACAGGGAAACTCCCATCAGACGCTTCTGCAGGAACTGTTTTTACATCTCACAGTAGTTTTAGTTCCTCGTCCCCAGCCCGTGGGTCCTGCTGTGACCCCAGGGACTGCCCTGTCACCCACAGGCTCCCTGTGCCGAGCCGTCCTCCCCCAGTCAGCTGCTCTGCACCCATGGGGACAATGATGCTGTCCCCTGCCAGGTCCCCTCAGCAGGGAGCACAGGCTGGCTGGGGGCTGCAGGGGAGCAGCTGGTTTGGAGAGCAAAGACACAAGCCCTCGGGCTGCTCACAGACCCAAGGGACCTTCCCATCACCCAAACCTCGGAGTAAAACCACAGCATCAAGGCACACGGCCACTTCCTTGCAGAGCAAACTCCCCCGATGCAGCAAACAGCCTTAAAAATCTGTGGGTTTTTTTTTCACCCCAATTAAATTTTCATTTAAATGATATGATTTGGAGCTCTTAATTTTTCCCAAGCCTGGGGCAGGCTGTAACACCAGCCTTTCCACAGTCACTGACAGTTTGACACCAACCGCACAAAGCAGCTTGTTCTCCAAATCTTGAGTTTGATCTAAATTAAAAGAAGCAAAGACTTTGGCGTTAACCGACCTGTCAAAACGCATTAAAAATAAATGCCTCCCAGGCCTGCCCCGCGCAGGCTCCCTACCTGCACCACGTGCCCTTTGATTACCTGCCATGCAAAACCCAGCTGACAAACATGTCCCCAAGGACAGCTCTCCGGCTCCAAGGCAGCCTCTTGCCGGCTGCACTTGTAATTTCCCCTGCGATAACCCCAAATTTAGCCCTTTCTACAAGATTTATTTATATTTAAATCAAGCCAGAGCTTCTCAGCCATATGATTCCCCAATAAATGCAGAGTGCTGGATTAGTTCTGGTTCGCTGGGGTGCTGGGGCTGCCTTCTGCTCCATGCCAGCTTCTTTTTGAGGGGCTGGAAGGGATCGCAGCAGACCTGACCCCTCACCAGGCACCGGCGAGGCTCCCCCCTCACTCCCAAACACCCACTGACCTGCATCAGGAAATTGTATTAAGTGATGCTGGGTGCAAGAGCTGTTATCACCCATCTCCCTCTAAGCATGAAGAGCTTTGGAAATGAGGGGTGGATAAAAAGAGAAGAAATCCATCAGTTGTACCTCTTGGGCCCTGCGGTTTTTGCAGCCTATTTAAGGGAGAAAGATGTAATTTTGCTGACAGGCTGTGCTCTCGAGTGTGGGATGCTCCAGCTGAGATCGATGCTCCAGGAGAGGAAACCTGGAGTTTCCCCTCTCCCTCCTTGCTAAGCTGTTCTCTCCTTCGGGGATTTCACCCCCCCACTGCTCCAAAGGCAGGATTAGGGATTTACATACAGGTGTGACACCAGACAGACCTCAGCCCCCCCAGCTCCAGCTGGAGCTGCAGGGGCTCAGCCCTCACCCTGGCCCCACACCTCCCCAGTGCTCCCAGTACCACCAGCCCCCTGTGCACAGCAGGGAGGGGGCGGGGGGGGCACACACTAAAGCTGTGACCCTATTTCCTACCAAGGATTTAAGAAAGCCACATTTTCAAGGCACGGTGAAACAAAGGGAAGGAGAAAGCAGGACAATGAGGACTTGCAGCACCCACTGCTTTCTCCAACCAGCCCCAAGCTGGTTTGTCAGAGGGCTCATCTTGTTCAGAAGCATCTTTGGGCCAGACTGACTGTTCCCGGGGAGAAATAGTCACCTCAGAGTAGCTTCCTATGGGACCGAGCTCACTCTGCTTATCCCAGACACAAGAAAACAAAATAGACTTTAAAACCACACAAAGCAGCACTAGACAGGAGGGGCACTTCTGCCTCCAGCAGCCCATCTCCAGGAGGAGCTCCTGCAGAGAGCTTCCCCTTTATCACCTCCACAAAACCAGAGTAGCACCCAAAACCAGCACAGGGGACAGCAGGGCCTCACCAAAAACCTGAGACAGATCCCCACGCCAGCTGAGGCACGGCAGGAGCGCATCGGCTGCCCACAAACCTCCTGTCAGGCTGGGCCTTCCCAGGCTCTGCGAGAGCCAAAACACGCGAGTGGAGGGCAAGGGGATGTGCCAGCCCCAGCCAGGAAAAGCAGCAGCAGCATTAAAGCAGCAATTGATTGCCTGCCCGTGACTATCTGCTGCAGCTGGAATGCTCCTCAAGCCTCTCTGGTCCCCAGAAGCGTTCGGGGATGGAGAAACCTCAGCCCATTTAGCAGCCATGGGACATCTTGAGCATCTGAAGTGCTGTTAGCTGTCTATGTGCAGGCATCACGTGCCTCTCCAGGCATTTAGATCACGGTAATGGGATATAAATATCTAATAGCTCAGAAAACGCTTCTGTAAAAGGCTCCACAACAGACCTCCCCTGTCTCTAGGTCTCAGCATCCAAGCAGAAGAGCTTATCTCAGCACCTAAAAAGCACTTTCTCTTCTAAGTTCCGCTGCAAGAGCCACCCACATCTGCTTTGCCAAAGAAAACGTACTATTTTAGATAATTTTAGTATTTACCTGGTTCTTGGAAGTGCTCTTCATTTGAGAGGGTTCTGGATAAGATGAGGATAAGTGCTTCTTTAAATTGATCAAAATGGACCTGTGAAAAAAAAAAAAAAGGAAGAAAGGAGGAAATCAACTGGTGCAGATAATTAAATATCAGGCCAATACTCCAGCAGGAAGGCGGGCAGCAATGCAAATCACTCAGACCACCACGCTAAAACAAGAGCACGCCTGCGTGTGCTGACAACCTCGGCGAGGGGCACGAATGAACCTTCAGTCTCGGGGCCTGGAGAAATGACAGCAAGCAACATGAAGATGCAGTCAGTATCTTTGAACACATGGAAAAAGTGATTGCTAGTCCAGAATGACTCAAAGCCACTGCTTTAATGCAGTGGTTTGGGTTTTTCCATCAAGCAAGAAGCCAAAATAACACATCCTGAGGACCAGGGAGCATCTCCATCGCTTGAGGTGACCTGGCCAGGGTCAGCAGCTCCTACAGGGGGATACCAGTCCTGACCCGTGATGAGATACTACGTTGTGGAAATGCTCCACTGCCCTAATTAAGCCTCAGAAAACACTTTCCAAAGCAGATGGAAGAAAGTCGCATCCTTTCCAGGACAGCCCTGCCCCGGCTCCTGCCTGCCGCAGCCCTGCAAGGCTGGAAATACCAGGTCTGGAGTGTGGCTACGGGAAAAGCAAGGAGGGATGATCCTACCACGGGGTTTGTTTTTTTGTTTTTGTTTTTGTTTTTTTTTTTTTTTTTTTACCCCCCACATTTTCTATCTGTGGCTTCCTGGAAAGCTTCCTGCCTCACCACCAAGAATGGTTGTGAAGGGGCTGGAGCATCCTTCACAGCCGCGCTGGGGAATGTCAGCAATTCCAGCCGTGGGGGACAGAAACCCGGGGACAGCTGGGGAAGCTATTTGACATGGGTCAGTGGCGAGGCAGAGCTGGCTGCTAGGATTCTTTTTGGCTAAATAAATCTTTGAAGAATTTTTAGCATTGAACAATAGACTTTGCATTTAAAGAACCCACCAAGGTTGCTCTTTGCTGGCTGAGTCGATTGCTGCCAACGTGGCACAAAGGGCAGGAGACAGTCAGAGGAGATTTTAATGCTGCTGGGGGAGACACAAGCAGCAAAGTTCAGGTCTGAAGTTTGCCAGTTTGTTCTCGGGGTCGAGCCAGCCCAAAAAAGAGCAATGTGCTCCCTGGCAGATGGGGATGCCAGCAGAGTTGGGGGCTCAGCCATGGACCCCCCAACCCCGTGCAGGGGAGCACCCCACACCACAGTTCAGGTGGTGCAAATCTCCCCTGTGGTTTTAAACACAGGCTCCCTCAGTAATTAAACAGTTAGAAATATGTTCAGCAAAGAAACTTGTCAGGGATGCCTTCATCTGAATACTAATTGCTGCCATTCATTTCCAAACTCTGGTGTACTTCAAAAGGACAGTTTACAGAGATAGGAGAATTTGCCTGATTAAAAAAAAACCTTGACATTTAGACTAAATGAGGATGAATAAAAGATGAGTGTTCGAATAACAGGTCCCTTCCCCATGGGATCTTCTTGGGAAAGAAACATTGACAACAGCCACAGGGACAGACAGAGCCCCTCCCTCGGATGGGACCTCACGCTCCAGCAAGAAAATAAAATAAAAATCACTTTGCATCACTCATGTGAACACGAAGTGAGAAGACAGAGTAAAACCACTTGGGCAGGTGAGGAGTACCACTGGCATGTAACCTGCTCTGCCTAAGGAGCCCCCTAACTTGTGTTTGCCAAGAAGCACTAACGAAGGGGAGGAAGGAGGAAGGGGGGGCCGAGTCCTCACCGTCGCAGCTGCGTGTGGGACAGATGGCTCCAGCATCGAGGCTGCAGAGCGATTTTACCATGACATCCAAAGGAGCCCATGGAAGATTAGACTGGGGGGCAGGATGCAGCAATTCTCCAGCCCTCCCAGTGCCGTAGGCGGCCGCACAGCAGGATTTAAAATGCAAATTGGCAGCGTAGAGACACGACAGCGGGTGCTTGCACAGGCTCAGAGGGGTCCCACAACCCCTTCTGAGCAGCAGCACCCAACTCTGGATGTAGCCCAAGCTGGTAGAGGAGGGATATTTTTCTTCAGAATAACCTCTGGCTCACCGTAACACCAGGTACTCAGAAAAAACAGTATCTGTGCTGCACATTTGAGATTGGATGCTGCACGTCTGTACACAAAGAGTACTTAAAGAGCCAGAGAAATGCAACTGTTAACATTAGAGCAGTGCTCAAGTACAAGCCAGGCAAGACAGCAATGCCACAAACACTACAATATCTCATATTTTAAAGAAAAGAGTCCTTTGCCACAGCTCCCCAGCAAGGCCCTCACTCTATATCCCCATCCAATCCAAACACCAGTGTGCAGGCAGGGGCGATGCACATCCCCGGGGGATACGGAGCAGGCGATGCCCACATCACAAAGCACCCCACACGTGTGTGCTCGGTACCTACACACCTCCAACACTCACGTGCTGTCACAGAGGGTCACACTCTTACCTGGAAAGCCCATGCCAGGGAGGCTGTGGGCTCCCCACAAGCGCAAGGGGCACTTCCAGGGATGCGACAGCCCACGTGGGAGGCACGAGTCTGCAGCAACAGCCTTTGGTTTTTCCTTAGAGAACATTTCCAGCAAAAGGATGGGCTTGGATAGCCCTGGGGAGGAGAGCACTAACTGCAGCACTGCTGCACAAAGCACCATCCCTTCTGGAAAACAGCCTCAGACACTCAAGCCAACCCAAAAGCTTTACAAACACAAGGCAGAAAGCATACAGCAGCAAAACACTGTTGGCGTATTTAAAGTTTAATGCTCTTTTCAACGTGCTTGATTGAATTTGGGGTATTTTGGAACTCCAACGTGCATCTGCTCGCAGGGGCTTTGAACAGCAACCTGAGGGCTGATCCAAAGCAGCCCAAACACGGAGGAGTTTGGGAGGCAACGCTGTGGCGTGGCTTGGGCCCTCCCAGAGGTGCGGATCAAGGACAGGACACGTGTCCCTGCAAACCCCGCAGCGAGACCAGGGCTCTCCACAGTGCCAGGGGCATGTTAAGTCCCTGATGAGGAGAATTTTCCCAGAATAAGTAAAACAGAGGCAAACAAGACTAATATGCCACACAGACATAGCAAGCTCAGCCCAGCTTCCCCATGGTAATCAAGGGCCAACCAAGCTGCCAGCTGCTGAGCAGCCCCAGCACCTTTGAGAAATCTTGATGCCTGCTTTAAAGCAAGTTTCCTACAGAGCCGTGACTTATTAGCACTAGAAAGAGAGCATGTGTGTGCCAAGCTACCTGCTGCTTCTTGCTATTTGTCCCTGCAATGTAAAGCAGCAGACTGCAGCCTCAGTCTCTTTGAGGCAAAAGAGCATCGGTGGCTCCTTCCAGCTCCCTCTCCATCTTTGAGCAGCGTCTTTGTCCCAAAGTCCTGTCCCTGCTTGCAAACTCCCTCCAGAGTGGGAGGAAATGGGAACAGGGAAGTGTCAGGTGGGGAAGACAGGAAGAGGGAAAATCTTGCAATCAAGTCTCCTGCCTGGCACGAAAAAAGCCACCGCGCATTAAAGGGAGCAGCATCACAGCGGGCTCAGAGGGATTATATTTGCAAGAGGTCACCAGCCAAAGCACTGAAGAGAGCTGACGAGCGAAACCCCACGCCGCGGTGCCCTTGCTGCAGGCTTGCTAACGCAATAGCGCAGGGGCAGGGCGAAACCTGAACTCCCCATCCCTGCCCGAGGACGGCCGCAAAGGACAGTCCTTGTGCAGCATCCGGAGGTGCCCGAATTAACCCCCGTCTGCAAGTGATATAACTTCAGTGATCGCTGCGGCCCGTGAGGCAGGAGGCTGGCCAAGGAGGGCACGCCGGCACGCATCCCCTCTGCCCGAGGAAAGAGCATCCCTGAGGAATCCCAGGAATCGCTGCGAGTATCGCCTCCGCACGCAATCGCGTGAGGAAAGCGGTTCTGGAATGGTTTTGGCTCTGCTGCGAGCCGGGGCAGGTTTAACACACCCTCACCCGACCCCAGAGATGGTGGGTACCTGTTAATCCCCAAAGCACTGCGGCGTGGGGGAGGCAGCACATCCAGCCCCTCGCCGGGACACCAGCTCAGCTCCTGGTCCGACAGAGCAACCCCAGCACAGGGCATTCATCCCCAGAGCAGAGCCCCCGGCACAAAAGCAAGCACGTGGCCCTGCCAAGTTGCCCCGCAGCAGACAAAACCAGTCCCCCCTGCTCTGCTGCCCCCCTCCCCGGTGCCTTGCCATAAATCCTGGCCCCTGGAAGTGCAGGCAGACAAAGGCTGCTCCCATCCCCGAGAGGGACCATCTGCGGCCAGGAGCTGGCAGGGCAGGTGCAGGAAGCCTGCGTTCGGGGAGCAACATGTTTGCTGCTATTCTCCCGACGAGCTCCCTAGGAAACCCGAAGGATTCGATAGCTATTAAACCAGGCTCGCGCTTAGACATGGGCCATTGCTGCTGCTAACAAGCACAAATGCCAGGGAGATGGGAGGAAATGCAGCAGACAAAGACTATTCTGACCTTCAACTCACAGGTTGTAAGCAAGAACTGTCCCCAAAGACAAACTGAGGTGGGAAAAACTAAAAATAAAAATGCTTCTTGGGATGCCTCATGCCCTGGGACAGCAGCCACGGAGTTCCTGGCCAGGATGGGGTGAGGGTGACCCAGCACTTGGGGCTTTTTGGTGTTGGGCTTTTAATTTAACTTAACTTTGCTTTTCACCCACTCTCAGCAGGCCACAGGCATGAGCACTGTTGCTTTAGCCTTGACCAGCTGTAACAATCACACCTTTAGTACTGCTCTTCCTTTCCCTCTACCCCACCGTCTTGTGAGCAAAGCTGGATAACAGCATTGAGACAGCTGAGCAGCACGGAAAGTCTCCAGTGCTCAAGCAAATGCCACGCTTCAAAGGTCAGGAACCTCCGTCTGGATCCAACCATGCTCCAGCACCACCCTCAGCCAGAAGAGCTACAGCCCCAGGGCCGGTGAGGAAGAGGAGGCTTTGTTCATTAAAGGAATTATTTTGTTTTGTGACAGCCGCAGTTTGATAGGAAATTGGAGTCGGGATGGCTGCTTAGCTCATGCCTATTGAGAGCCCTGACTGTCCTGCTCAGCATTTTCTGATTTTATGGAGCAGCGATGGGATTTCAGGGTGATTTTGAGGGTAACATCCAACAGGCTCTGAGCACAGCGTGCTGGGAAGGAGGTACAGAAGGACATGGTGAACACGGAGGTCCCGCCAAGGGCAAACAGCTTCTGCTCAACACCCTGGAATTTAACTCTATAAAGGTACAACCACAACCGAAAAATTGCTTTGGAAAGCATGGTGTGCTCACCAGCCACAGCTCCCCTCCAGGGGCTGGCAGGACGCTGCAACCCCCCAGAAGAAAGGAGCCGTTTATCCCCAAAAACCTATCCCAGGTGGGTCTGTGATAACTGCAGCTACGTGTGGACACCAACACCAGGTAACGTGGACAAAGGCAGCTCAGCCAGCGACTGCTGGGACTGGACAACACTCCCTACTTCAGAGAAACGTGCATGACTGCATGTGGCCCTGCTGGTTTAACTACAGCTTAAATCAACGTAAATCACACCGGGTGAGCCGGTTTGGGGAGCTGACCCAGGCCAGCAGCAGCACTAACCAGCGCTGGGGGGCACATGTGCTGTGTGAGCCAGCGTGTGCTCGGCTGGGCACCGGCACCAGTGCAAGGGCAGCAGGGACCCAGCGCTTGGCTTAGCCTTGGCTGCTGGGAAAACACCCCCTGCAATGCCAGCACACGTGGCTGAGCGTAAAGCCGTGGGTTTGGAGAGTTTCAGACTGCCTCCAGTCAGGGAATACACACCAGGGAGCAGTTTCCTTCCCCGTTATCACTAACCCCCCCTCTGTGCCCACCCTGCTGAACAGAACAACAGACTTCACCAGTCCTGCAGCCCCAGAGCCTCAGGAATGTTGGATATTCACAAGTTACCGACATTCAGCCTCCTTCCATCACCCTCCCACACACACAGGAGCAGTTGCCCGGCGCTGCCTTGCTCCCAAGGCCCAGACCCCCATCGCTCCCCCCGCATCGCCCCAACCTTACCCTGCCTAGGACGTTGCCTTGGAGGAGGGTCTGCTGCAGCGCCGGGGCCACCTCCTCCAGGTGCAGCATGTGGCAGAGGTCAGTGAGCTCCTCCTGCCCCAGGGACCCCGTGCCCGTGCTGTCGAAGCTGTCGAAGAGCTCCTTGAGGCGAGCTTCATACTGGTCCTGCTCAGCTTCATCCATCCCATAGCCTGCCACGCTCACCTGCGGGGACAGACGGGGCCAGTGAGCATCAGCCACAGTGCCCACGGCACAGCATGCAAAAAAAAATAATCCCAAGGGCTCATAAGGGGCAGCCCAGGAGGCCATTTGCTGCAGTTTTTGTTTGTGTTAAGTGAACCTGGTACTCTACCAGCCTCTTGCATCCTGCTGGGTGAAGCCAGAAGTCACCCAGCAGAAGGACCAAGGGGAAAAAAAAAGCCCACCGAGCCAAACCCTCTGGGAGGGGGCAGCCCCAGGGTGCCCCCTCGTCCCAGCTCCCTGAGCAGCTCATTTGGCTCAGCTGGAGCAGCTGAGGTGCTGCAGGGCAAAATTGTTCCCTTGAGCTGGTTGCCAGGTTTTGCAGGTGATGCTTTTTCTGCCTTAGCGCGGAGATAAACAACAATCCAGATAGCAACAGCTCACCAGTGGCAAGGAGCAAAGCATGGGGCTCTGCCTGCGGTGGGGAGGGCAGGAGATCCCAACCCTGAACGCTTCAGGCCAGCCAGCCACCACTTACACCCCTCTCCACAAACACCAAACACATCCCTGCACTGAATATACTCCTTTTTCTACCCGCCTGGCTGCAGGGATCCCAACACCCCACCAGCCCTGTTGATGCCAGCATGCAGCATCTCTATTTTTCCTCCACAACCCCAGCCCAAAGCCACACAGTGCCCTGCGCCTGGGGAGGACACATCCCCATCCCTGCTGGGTCACTGCCCAGCCCCTGGCACTCACCACTCCTTTAGGTACTTCAGGTTAAACCCCATCTGAAGGCAGAGAAGTATTTGACAGAGGACACTGCTGGGGTGGCAGCAAACCCAGCCCAGGAGCAGAGCTGACCCCAGCATGGAGATGGAATGCAGCTGATCTCCTGCACCAGCAAACAAAGCCCAGGTGGTTTCCCCACGGGCTTCATCCTCCCCCCCAAGCCCACAGTTTTCCACTTCTCTCATCCCATCACTAACCAGAGCATCACAGCCCCAGGATCTGTTCTGACAGGGGAGCAGGGAGGGAAATTTCCTGTTCAAAATGAAGGATTTGGTTGGCATCTGTTTACCCAGCCTGGCTGTGGGGCTCCCCGCATGCTCAGGGCAGCAGTGTAACCCAGTGCCATGGACATGTCACCACTCCAGGAGCATGTGCCACCACCCCGGGGGCACGATAGGCACCGCAGCCATCATCACTGGGGTGCACCCAACAGCAGCGGGCATTGCAGGGACCTGGTGACCCAAGGACATAACCCCAGCTGCTCAGCCAGCCTCAGACCATGGCCCAAGCGCCAGCCAGGTCTCCATGTGACTTTTGGCTTGCCCACGCTGCTGCAGGTTGTCTCAGCTAGATTTCCTAAAGTGTGGGGGGGGGTTTCTACCCAAACCCCCTCACTGTCCAGCTCTGCTACAGAGCAGCCACCTCCCCTCCTCTCTCTGGGCCTCACAGGGTTTCTGCCAGTCACCTGCATCACTAGCAGCACTCACGGACATCCCAGAATAAGCAGAGCTGCCCCGAATGCAAGGTGCAGCCTGATTTCACCCCCCTGCCCATCACTGCAGCCTCGAAGAACACACTTATCTTCAAGAGCATCATGAGCCACCACATCAGCTCGCACAAGCACCCGGCGGCAGAGGGGCAGTCAGAAAAGCCTGTCCCACCACCACAGCTGGATAACTAGGGAGCCTCCAGGGCAGACACTGCAGTAGCCGTGTCCTTGATTTTGCTGGCCATGGGAGCAGCACCGGGCTCCCACACCTGCTGAGGGATGTGGGGCTGGTGTCAAGTGGCACTTGGGGTCCATGGGACAAATATCCCAGCCTGGCTGTCCTTCCTCCCACACGGACATGGGCAGGGATGGCAGCATCACCAGACCCTGAGAGAGAATGGACACAATCCCTCCCCCCAAGCCTCACACCCTCGGTGTCCCCTGGTTACCCCCACCCCACCCTCAGATGCCTCTTGAGCTGCTTTACCAAAGCACCCAAGCGCTGCGGGGAGGACCACGGGCACAGACACATTTACATTCAAACCAGAGTGCAGAGGAGGACCCAGCACCCAGAAGAACCTCAGGTGCCTGCAAGCAGAAGGAAGGCAGCAAACCAGTTTCCATTCTCACGCTGGCAACCCCGTTTCCCACCCGCACCCACCATTCAGCTCATGTGGGGCTCGAGAGCAGCTGCTGCCACGTACCAGCGTTCGGGAGCCCTGGCAGCCCCAAAACCCACAGCCAAGCCTGCAGCAAAGGTGACTCCAACCCCTGGAGCCTCCCAGGCATTTTTGAGCCTCTTATCTTCAGGGCCGGTCACCTCTGGCTCCCCTGCGACCTCTCCAAGCACCTGACTACTTCCACACTGTCAGAACCAGTTCCCCCAGTTAGACAGCGTGGAGGGCTAAATACCACCTCCCAGCATGTCCCCGGAGCACTGGGGTCACCCCCTCTCAGTGCCACACCAGCAGGCAGTCCCAAAAACTTACCCCGTGTGAGTCTGGACGGGCTGAAGGAGGCAGCACTGGGGAGCCCATAAAACCAGCAAGAAAAATACGATCCCCAGAGGAGAAAAGCGTCAGGTCCATGGTCCCTGCCTGGGGTCAGACCTGCCCTACAGCCCAGGTGAGTTTTTGGCGAGGGCCCGGTGGCCCTGGCAGCCTCGTGTGTCCCCACAGCGAGGGATGGTTGGAGCTCACCAGGCTCTGCACCAGCTCCGTGAGACCCAGCCACCCCTGCGCAGCCCAGGGTGGGGATTTCATGCTTTCCAGCATAAAAAGCATCAGAAATAAAGAAAAAGGACAACGCTCTTTGCCTACCTGCAGTCACTCAATGACAGCGAGCTGCCAGCAGCGAGGCGATCCCGCACGCATCCTGCACAACCTCCATCTTAGGAAGCTGGCTCCGGCACGCAGCCGGCTGCGCAAGGTGACCCAAGATGCCTACTCCCGGCTGAATTATTCAGCAGCGATTCGAGAGAGGGGGGGAAAAAAAAAAACAACCACCCAACCCTCCTACCTGATGAGCTCACGAAGCTGCCTGGCATCACCCAGCAGTCAAAATAATGAGGTCAGCGGCATCAGAGACCCGGCGTGCACAGCCACCCTCCGCAGCCGCGCGCCGGAGCTGCCTTGCGGGGTCGGGGATGGGAGACTGGCAGCAGAGAAAGGGCTAAGAGAGGAGGGGGGGAACACAAGAGGCACACAAAGCCCGAATTAAACCCCAGCCTTTCATCTCTGCTCCAGATGGACCAGCAGCTGAGATGCAGGAGGGCGGCCCGGAGCCAGTAGAATAATAGGGGCAGGCGGGCAGCAGCTGAGCAGGGGCTCCCCAGACCCCTGCGAGGAGGAGAGGGGCTGTTCCCTGTATAGGGCATCACCACTTTGTTCAGATTTATAGCTGGCCTTCTGTGTTAAGTCCCCCAAAATGACCAGCTTGAGCAGACGGTACAGAAAAGTGCAGGTTTAGGAGAACTACTTGGAGTCATAACCACATTATTCTTTATTCTCCCTATAACAAGTCCTGAGAGGCAAAGCACTCGGGGATGATGAGAAGAGGAAGTTTTCACCAGCGTTTCTTTCCTTCCTTTAAATCCACCCCCTCTTGAGAGCCAGATAACCTTCACGGCACACAATGTAGAGGCCTGATAGGACCACATTCTCAGCTAAATTTAACTCAAACAATATAGGCTTAAACAGTAATTACCACTTCGCATATTAAGTGCCTGGAATCAATATCAACCCTCAAGCTTTAGCCTCAAGCTAATGAAGACACAGATTACCTGGTCGGTCAATGGCACCATCAAGGAAAAACACAATTAGCACAATGCCTTTTTTTTATTTTTTGGTGCAAAACAGTATTAATGCAAATAGCAGGTTTGCTGCTGCGCAGTGGCACAACATGGAGGTTTCAGGGGTGCTCTGCCTGGATGCCCCCCGTGGGCTGCATCACCAACCAGCCCCTCTCCAGGGCTACGCTGCCTCCATCCCAACCAGCCCTCCGCAGAGGGCAGCAGCCTCGAGAAAGTCATCTCCTTCAGGGGACAGCAAGGAAAACGCTGCTTTTGCTGCTGCCTCGACTCAAACGAGGGCCTGGCAATTAGCAGCAAGCGCCCAGCAAAGCGGCATCACGTGAGCACCTCCAAAATATGAGCACCCGTTCTCCCCAAGATGGAACTGTTCAGTTACATTCACCCTGCTTGGAAGAGCAAGGCCACGTGTGGGCAGGTTAAAAGGAACTTGCCCTTCCCTCTGCGCTTGGGACAAGTGGGACGATGTGAACACGGGCAGCAAAACCCACTCATACGCCAGTTTTTCATGGCAGAGTTTATGGGGAGATGCCCAGCAGCCACCGAAACCAGCCCCTTGAGCTCTGGAAAGCTGGAACTGGGGTTGTCTCATCTAACTCATTATCTCCTTTCCCTAATGAACCGTCTCATCCGCCGCAGCTGCGGCCAAGCTGCCGGGATTCACTGCGTACACCCCCAAACCCCCACACCACAGCCTGTGTCAGGGCGGTTCTGAGCTCAGCCCATCCCACAACACCCCATCCCCTCTTGGGCAGCAGCAGCTCCATAAAGGGTCACGCCAAGAAACCAAAAGAAAGGGGGGGAAAAAAAAAACCAAAACACAAAACCAAACCAACAAAAGGACAATGAAGCACCCAAATATCAGTAAATCACTTGACAGCACGCCCGGCTCTTCAAGGGTCACCACCTAAGTCAGCTTTACAGCTGGCGGGTCCTCCTCCTCATTGAGCAGGGTCATAATTTTTGCAGCCCAACGCTTTGCACCTCAATGCCACCTCTGGCCGTGCTCCCCAAACCACGGCCAAACCCTCCGAAGTTGGCAAAGAAAAGAGATTCTGTTAACCAAGCTCCACTCCAGATTAGCCAAGCAGCGATGGCATATAAAGCGCTATAAATTTATGTAAAGAGCTTCAAAAGCAGCGCAGTATTTTGAATATTCACGCCACCCCGGTATTTGCATTGTAATAGGGCCTTTCAATAAGCAGCCTTCCCCTCAAGAAGGAAAAACAAAGCGCCCATCTGTTTTGATTTTGCAAATCGGGCTGGAGTTGGGCTGCAATAACTCGGGGAGCCCTGGGTGCGATAAAGCCCAAGCTATGGGCACAAAGCTGATTATGTCAGAAGTAAACAAAGCCAGCCGGTAATTCAGCCAGCGCCGCCTCGCACGCCGGGGAAGGAGGGATTCGATAATTCCCGCGGAGCTCAGCCCTGCTGAATCACGGCGATAACACGGCGCCTCCATCCTCGCACTGTCACCCCCCGCCCGCCCTGGTTTTGGGGAGCAAATGAGAAAGATGGGCAGGATACAGGCGCCCCCCCAAGCGGACACGGCAAAGCCCTCGGTGCTCCCGGCGCCGGTGGCCGAGCCTCGCTGGCTGCGGGTTCGGGCTGCCCTGACTCACGGTTTGGGCTCGTGGATGGGCCAGGGGTGACGGGCCCACGGCTTGTGGCCAGACAGCAGATGCCATCTGCCACCCCGGGGACAGCCAGGGCTTCGCCAGCGACAAAACAACCGCTGTTATTAATCCCTCCAGCCCCAGCCTGCTGCATCCCCAACTCAGCCCGGGGAGAGCTGCTCCAGAACCACCTCCCAACAATCCCCCCCCAGATTTCAGGGCATTTAGAGCATCTCTTGGGGGACGGGACAGGGACACGCCACAGGATGGGGTGCCCTTGGCAGGAGGGCTGGCAGCACCCCGCCAGACCACTGCTGGGAATCGGGGGGGGGGGGGCTTTTGCGTGGCCTCCCCCCGCGCCCCGTCCACGCAGGCACCCCTCCGCACCCATCCATGCCTCAAACCCCCCCGCCTTCTGCACCCTCTGGCTATGAGACCCCCCAACGATCCCCTCCTCCATCCCTACACCCTCCCCAAAATCCCTCCCCCCTTCCCAAGCACCCACCTCGCCCGCTGCGCCCCTTCCCCGCCGCCCCGGGCCGGTGCCCCGCACACGCGGTTGGCCGCGCCGGGAAGGGGCGGGCAGAGCCCCGGCACCGCCCGCGGAGGAGGGACCGGCAGCGGACCCCCCCTTCACCCCAGTAAACCTCCCAACACCTCCCCCCTTCCTCCCCCCCCCCCCTCCGGTGCTCGGCGCTGCAGCCCCGACGGCGCGGCCGCTCTCCCCTCCCGGGCTCACCCGGCGCCTCCGGTACCTCCGGGCGCGGCGGAACGGAACGGAGCCGGGGGAGGTGCTGCCTTCAAATGCGGCCGCGTTTATTGGGCCTCAGCTCGGGGGCGGCCCCGGGGCGGGGGCAACCGGCGGCCTTTGTGCGGCGGGGCCCCTCTGGCACCGCCCGGGACCGCCTCCCCCCCCCCCCCCATCGCCCGCCTCCGGGCATCAGCAGCGACCCGTCCCACGGGTGACAGCTGCGGGGGGCCCCCCACGCTGCTCCGCACCCCCGTGGTTCCCGCTGTCCTGTCCCCCGGGTGGCAACACCTCGGTTCCCATCACCCTGCACCCCACGGTGGCATCACCCCGGCTCCCCACTGTCCTGTGCCCCAGGTGGCACCACCCTGTGTCCCCACTGTCCTGCACCCTGGGGACATGGCCCTGAGGCTCCTCATCATCCCCCAGAAAACAACATCATGTCACCTGGGTTGCCCCATGCCTGAAGATCACAACACCCTGTGTCACCCCGCTGTCCCCCACCCTGGGGACACGCCACCCTGGGTCCCTGCCATCCCAGGGCCTGGGGGGGTGTGTGTAAGCATCCCCCCCACCCCCTGCATCTCCTTTTGTCACCGTGACCCAGGGGCCATGCTGCGCATGTGGTGCACTCGTGGTGGCTCGTCACTCTGCCCCCCACTTGCTTTTTGGGGGACACCCCCACACCTGGGGACAACTCTGCCCCATGAGCCATCGCATGGGGGGGTTCTGGGGTGCTGACACTCCGTCCACGGGCACCAGCAAAACTCAGACCCTTATTTAAGCCTCGGCAGCATCATTAGCAGCTGGAGCCATGAGCCACCCACCTCCCATCAGTGCCAGCAGGCACAGGGTTGTGGCTTGTGGCTTCTCTGGTGGCTAATAAGGGGTTCAGCTCACGCCGCAATCTGCTCTCTCACAGGCTTATTTTGCTGCTTTTTTTTTTTTGATGAAAATGTGAGGGATGTAATAACTTTGATGGTTTCTCTTTTTTAAGGTGACTCTCAACTTGGGTCACAATATTTCTGGGCGAGGAGAGAGGGAAGCACAAAAGCCTCGGAGCACAGACATGCAGCGGGTTGCATAAACCTTGCTTCGATAGAAAACCGGGTTTAAAACCCCCTGAGATCCTGCAGTGGGCTGGTTTGTCACGCAGTCCCGCTGGCTGCGACGGGGACACCCGCGACACCACACGTGAGCTAAAAAACGTCATAAAATATTTCTCCTGCTGCAACAGCTGGGGCAGCTCTGCTGCCCGGGGACACCCGCTCGGCGTGTCACTGCTGGCTGCCCCGGTGCCAGCGTTGGGGACCTGGGACGTGGCAGAGCCAAGCGGGTCCCTCGGCATCAAGCAAAGGGACAGGGCCATGTCCTTGCAAGGCCAGAGGAGAGGAAGGGTGACTTTCAAGGGAAGGGGGCCTTGGCGAGAGGCTTTGCTGGACAGATGTTAGCAGCCACCTCTTTGTGCCGGGGGAGGGCTTTTTGTTTTGGTTTTTAACATTTGCCATTTTTCTCCGGCGCTTTCTTCTGCTCTGACACTTGCTGAGGGTTTTTCTTTCTTTTCTTTCTCACTCTCTTTCCGCATTTGCTTTTTCAGCCCTGGTTCAAACACTTTTTCACTGCGTATTATGCTGAAGTTGAAACCATCTGGTGCTTTGTTTTGTTGTGAACCTGGCGAGTGCCAGGACCTTTATCCCCCTCACCCTCCTCCTCACCAGTGCCTCCCTAATCCAAGTGACAACCCCAAAAAATCTCCCCCCCATCACCCAACAAAGCAACTGGGCACGTGTTCGCATGCCTGCAGCCAGCTGGGCGATGGGAACAGCCAGCACACCCGGTGTCCCCGTGTCCCCAGCCAGCCCACGGGGATGCGCACACCCCCGGCTTGGCCGTGCCGGGCTGTATCACCGCCGTGTAAATTCCTGACTCTTTTTTAGGTCCGGCTGTTAGGAAAGGCATCCTGATTTTATTTTTTCCCCTCTTTTCCCACAGGAGGAAAGCATGTTTCTGGGAGCCACGGAGCCCTGCCAGACACACCCCCCGACAGCTTATTTTTGGAGCCCCTCAGCAGGCAGCTGCGTTTGGGGATGGCATTTGCAGCGAGCGCCTTCCGAGCGAGCTCAGCGGAAGGAAACCTCTGCTCGCCGGTGCTGTCATGTGTGACACACACCAAAAAAAAAAAAAAAAAGAGGGGCATGTGGGCATGTGTTGGAAAATCCGGGACTGCTGGACACGAGCTGCCTCCAATGACTCGGCCGGACCCAGCGCCACGGCTGGACTCGGGGGCTTGGCACAAAAACGGGGTCAGTGGCCGTGGGCGCCTGCGCAGGCGGTGGGTGACCCCTCTGCGAGGCCGTGGGTTGCTGGTTGTTGCAGAAACACCCTCTCGGCACGGCTCTCGCTGCCCCGTCACGCTTTCCTTCCCCATTTCTCCTGCACAATGGGGTGCTTTGTTCTGTCGGGGTGAGGAAAGGTCTGGCCGCAGCCCGGGGAGCTGAGGGGGGGAGCTGAGAGCCACTTCTGCCTGCCGGGGGTCTCCTCCTGCTGTGCCGTGCTGGGCGAGACACCCTTCACCCCCACCTCCCACCAGGCCAGGGGGAAGCAGGGCCATAAACCAGCAAAAAAAAAAAAAAAATCAGTCAAAAAAAGCTACGAAACCATCAGCAAAAAATAAACAAAGGGGGCATTTAGGAAAAGACGCCATAGCAAAAAAACGGCCGGAAACCCCCTTATCTCACAGCTGGTGCAGGGAGAAGTTTGGAATGAAATAAGCCCAAACTTTGATTTTTTTTTTTTTGCATAAAACAATGGCGAGTCGAGCTAAGAGGTGTCGCACCTCCTCGGCGGCAGCTCATTGCTGCCATCGCACGTCCAGGCCCCGCTGTACAAGTCTCATTTCTACCAGCGCTGCTTGGGCCTGATCCTGCACACCCTTTCGGTTGCAGGATTTTCCCTCCAACCTAGAAAAGCTTCATGTTTGCTGCGCTGGCTCTTTCTTGCAAGAAATATAAATAGAAAGAAATATAAACCGAGGAGCAGCTAAGGGAACTGGGGGGGGGTTCAGTCTGGAGAAGAGGAGGCTGAGGGGAGACCTCCTGGCCCTCTGCAGCTCCCTGCCAGGAGGGGGCAGAGAGGGGGGATGAGTCTCTGGAGCCAAGGAGCCAGCGCCAGGCCCCGAGGGAATGGCCTCAAGCTGCCCAGGGCAGGGTCAGGCTGGCTCTGAGGAAGGATTTCTGTGCAGAAGGGGCTGTTGGGCGTTGGAATGGGCTGCCCAGGGCAGGGGGGAGTCCCCGGGATCCCTGGAGGGGTTGAAGAGTCGGGCTGAGCCAGCGCTGAGGGATCTGGGGGAGTTGGGAACGGTCAGGGGGAGGGTCGTGGTTGGGCTGGGGGAGCTGCAAGGGATTTTCCAGCCGAGGTGATTTGTGATTCTGTAAATATTGGTGCAGCCGCTCCATCCCCGTGTGGACACCGCATTCCTGAAGCACCCACCGTAGGTCTGTGCCGATCCCCTCCAGGTCTTGCTGCCGGATGACACCCCCACCCCTGCGGGCAGCAAGGCAGGGGCGCTGGGGACCATCATCTTTGTCACAGGGCACTGCCGTGTGCCCCCCAGCACCCACGGGGAGTGGGGAAAAAAATAGGGGGGGGCAGAAGGAAAAAGCTCTTGTGTGTAAAACCAGCCAGGTCCGCCGGGCGCTTCCACTGTCCTCCAGCTTGTGGGTGCTGGTGCCACCTTCTTGCAACATCTGCTGACGGGGAACACGCACCCACCTGCCCACAGCCCCGGTTCGACCAGATTTTTTTGCTTTTGCATTTGGAGCCAGCACAGATGGCGTCTGCAGAAATCACACTGAGTCACACAGCCGCGCACGAGCCCCCCGCCAGACACCCCTCACGGGTGCTGGAGGGGTGCAGGGCCCCGTGCCCAGCTTGTGCCCCGTCCCAGAAACCTTTCCTAGTCCTGGAGGACTTAAGTCCTCAGTTTAAACCCTCAGCTTAAACTGCAGGAGCTCAGGAAAAACGCTGCGGGTCTTGCTGCTGAAAATCTTTGCTCCAGGCCCTCTCGTTAGCGATTTTAACGAAGCCCTCTCGGTTGCAGGCCCCGTTGGCAAGCACGGCCAGGCAGGTGGTGGCCCAGCCGTGTGGCCCTGTGTCCGGGCAGCGCGTCCTCCTGCGCCTGCCGGGGTTTGATGGTGAATCCCGGGGAAACGGGGATATTTTTTTCCCGGTGGGATGTTTTAGCTGGAGAAGTTCCGGCTGACTCAACCTGCCAGAGCCGCAGGAGGGACTCGTGGCCGAGAGGGGAACCAGCAGCAGGTTTGCACCTTCCAGCTGCGCCAAGGGGATACCAGGTTTGGTTAAAACCTTTATATTTTTGAATCATTTTTGGTTTTTTTCTTTTTAACAAGGAATCTTTGAGCGGAAAGCTCTTTCCCAAGGCTGATTTTCCCTCCGTGTCACCTCGCTGATGACCCAGCCCTCGGGGGCCGGGGCCGCTGCCCTGCTGGGGTGTCCGCCCCCTGCCGGGGTGTCCCCGCACCCCGACCCCAACGACCCCGGGGAGGGGGCGGCAGCGGCCCCGCCCCCAAGGCCGAAAGGGGCGGGGGGAAGGGGGCGTGGCTTGTGCATAGGGGACGTGACCTGTGGTGAGGGGCGTGGTCTTGTGGAGCGTGGGGTGAGGCGGGGCCTGGAGGTGTGGGGCGGGGTCTGGAGGCGTGGGGCGGGGTCTGGCGGTAAGGGGCGGGGTCTGGAGGCGTGGGGAGGGGTCTGGAGTCGTGGGGAGGGGTCTGGAGGTGTGGGGCGGGGTCTGGGGGCGTGGGGCGGTGTCTGGGGGCGTGGGGCGGGGTCTGGGGGCGTGGGGCGGGGTCTGGGGGCGTGGGCGGGGCCTGGCGGCCCGGCAGGGCGCGGTGCCGGCGGCGCGGGCAGTCGGCGGGACAATGCGGCGACGGGGCGAGCGCGGCGGCGGCGGCGGCGACGGTGACGGTGACGGCGGCCGGGCGGAGGGCAGGGCCGGTGTGGCCCGGAAGGAGCGGTGAGGACCGGCCGTGTGCGGGGGGGGTTGTGTGTGGCGCGGAGCTGCCGTGCAGCCGGTTGCGACTCTTGTCCCCGCGTTTCTCCGCCGGGTCCCTCTGTCCCCCGGCCGCGTCCCCTGTCACCACGTGCCACCCTGTGCCGTCGGGCTGTCCCCGCGCTGTGACCTTGTCACTTCGCTGAGGCCATGACCCTGTGCGTGTTTGTGTGCCCGTCCCCCCCCCAGCCATGGCTGTGCCAGCACGCCACAGCCGTCATCCCGTACCACAGCCGTGTCCCCAGGTCACCCTGCCACAGCCGTGATCCCACACTGCGGCCATACCCCCCCGGCCACGTCACGATGCCATCCCGTGTCACCTTGCCGTCCCCCTGAAGCCATGCGGTGGGTGCCAGTGATGCCCCTTGCTGGGCACGTGTGTGTCCCCCCCACCCCAGTCTGGGCCCGCTGCTACAGGTATTGTGCAAGGATGGGTGTGAGCACTCGCCCCTGCACTTGAACAGGAGGTGTAGGCCACGAGCAGCACCTAATAACTAGCTATGGCGAGTGCGAGGCCGTTGCTGGCCCAGCCTACAGCGGGACTGCTCACACCAATGTCTGGGGGGGGTGACTGGGCTTTGGGGAGCTCCCCGTGGCTCCAGCACAGCTCATGCCACCCTGCACCCTCCTGGGAAGGGTGCCTGTGCCCGGGGGACTGTGCCACCTTGCCCTGGCACCCCCTTTGCAATCCTTTCTCAGCACTCCCCGGGGCAGGCGATGGATTAAATCCGCTTCTGCGGGAGTGACGGTGACCCCGGGCACGCGTTGGCAGGCACTGAGCTGTGCTTGGCTGCCTGGCAGAAACCCCTAAATCCCCTGGTGCCCAGACCAGTATCACCCAGCACTGTCAGCCCACGAGCAATGTTTGTGCCAGGCAATCTGCAGCTCTTGGCTTTCCCTTCCCACTCGGAGGCTGGATGTGGCCCTTCCTGCATGGCCCAGGGGGCTGGATGTGGCTCCCAGCCCTCTGGGTTGGAGGTCACACTCCCCAGTGCTGGTGGCACTGGGGGACATCGCGCTGGGGACTGGTTTCCCCTGTGCTGCTGTGCCCTGAGCCCTTTTCCCAGCTTTCCCCCTTGTCCCTGGAGAATTGCAGAGGCTCTGGGTGCCGGGTTTGGGGACACCTCTGTGCCTGTGTCTCACCAGCCACGGCTCGGGGTGTTGCTGCAGTATCGCTTGCTCCTTATTGCCTGTTTGGCTTGCAGCTCCCGGTCCCTGGGCACGTGTCCCTGCCCTTCCCGCCTGCCAGCATCCTGTGGGAGACCAGATCGTGGGTTCTCATCACACCATGTCACCATGGGGCTGTTCCAACACTGTGCCTCCATCCCCAAATGTCAAACACAACCCCAGTGTGGGCTGGGGGGACACAAACGGCAGCATCAGGCCCTTGCGGAGGGGAAAAGCTGCTGTATCCAACCGTCACAACTGGGGTTGGGAACGGGGACCCTGTTCCGCTGTGCCCCAGAGCCCCTGGGGCAGGGGGGGATGTGCTAATGAGGGATTTTCCTTGCAGGGGCTGGCTGGCCTGGCGGCCCTGGCTGCGCACCGTCCTCGTGCACCTGCTCCTCATCTACATCTCCGTGCCCTTCCTCATCCGCCTCTTCCCAGTCCTGCTCACCAAATTTGTCTTCCTGAACTTCCGTGAGTGCCTCAGCCCTGTCTCAACTGGGAGAGCCCCCATCTCCAGGGATTCAGCAGGCAGGGAGGCTGGGGGGAGGGAGGTCCCCCAAAACGTCCCCAGCACCTGAGTGACACCAGCACAGCACCCATCAACCCCAGCCCCCCACCTCGCCGTGGCCTTGCGGAGGAGGCACGGCGAGCCCTTTCCCGTTGGTGCTGCATGTTTTGCAAGCTGTAATAACCCAGTGTTGCCGACCCTGTTTACTGCCTAAAGTTGCAACACATCTGGGCACACGCGGCGTCAACGGGGCGAGAAATCTGGGTGAGAGGAGGTGGCAGAGGGCTGCACTCACCTACCCCCTCCCCGAGCTGGCTGAGGCACGGCTCTTGGCTTCCGAGCAAATAATTGAAAAACAATAACACGTTGCTTTGGAAAAAAACATGTATAAAAGCAGCTGGGTGTGAGGGTTTTTGGTGTGATTTCTCCATCAGTGGCCTTCCCCTTCTTTGTGGACCTTCGGCGGCCAGAGCTGCTGCTGAACAACACCGTCAGCCTGTACCTCGCCACCGAACCGGGCGTCACAGTCGGCATCTGGTGAGTGGGACAACCCCGACGTCCTGGGTGGGCCCAGCCTGGCTAACCCGGGTGTAGCCCCCTCGGGGTAACCCCACTCTGACCCCTTCCCTCCCCAGGCACACGGTGCCGGGCAGCAGAGGGGCCGAGGCGCAGGGCAAGGACCAGCGCTGGTACGAGGAGGCGCTTGCTGATGCTCACCCCGTGATCATCTACCTGCACGGCAACGGGGGGACCAGGCGAGTGCCCGGGACGGCAGGCGGGTGCCTCTCCCACGGGAGGATGGGTGCGGTGGCAGCTGCTTTCGCATCTCCACCTGGGGTGGGTGAGAACTAACAAACTCGGTGTGGCAGCTGGCAGCGCTGCAGGGCCGGGGCTGCTGCAGCCGTTTCTGACCCCACGGGTGGAGGGAAGTCCCGTGGGAGTTAAAGAGAAATGTTAAAACCCCACCCACCCCTGAGCATCCAGCTCTCCCCTCCTGGAAGAAGTTCACCCCAGTTCCTCGCCTGCATCTGCACCGGAGGGGAGGGTCCCCCAAGCTGGCTCTGCCCTCGTGGCGGGATGGAGACCCCTCCCCGGGCTCTAATTTTCCTTTCTCCGTCAGGGGTGCGAGCCACCGCGTCCAGTTCTTGAAGGTAAGTGGTTTCCAGCGGGGGGAACTGGGACCTGCTGGGAGTGAGGCTCACGCTGGCTCCGGGGACCCAAGGGGGACCCCAGGCAGAGTGAGCCCAGCCATGCTGGGGGACCCGGGGGTGAATCCCCCCACCCCACCCCAGCACATAACTCGGTGCGGCTCCTCTGACAGACGATGGGGGCTGCTGACTTCCACATCCTGGCTCTCGATTACAGAGGTAAAATCATCCCCCTGCCTCTCGCTGAGTGACCTCCCCATCCCTTGCCCAGGGCTGGTGCCCCCCGGCCCTCACCGGGTTGTGACACTGAGCCGTGTTCCCCGTGTCCCCCACAGGCTACGGGGACTCCAGTGGGCACCCCACGGAGAGTGGCTTCACCACGGACGTCCTGGCACTCTACGACTGGGCCAAAGCACGGAGTGGGAACAGCAGCATCCTCTTCTGGGGACACTCCTTGGGGACGGGGTAGGTGCAGGACTGGGTGGGGAGCAGGGGGGCACCCTGTGGTCCCTGGGCTGTGACACTGTTGCCAGACAGTGACACCCAGGGGTGGACCAAGGGGTTGGAGCGGCTCCTTGGTGGAGGCACCTGCAAAGCAAAAACCCAGTGAGCAAGGGACGGGAGGTCTGAGGGTGCTGTGCACCCCACTGGGGCATTGTGGCTGCCCACCCTCACTGTCACCTCTTTTCTCACAGGATTGCCACGAATGCGGCAAGGAAATTGCAGGAGGAGAGAGGTAAGGGCTGCCCCTCGATTCCTGGGTTCAGTTTTGGGCCCCTCACCCCAAAAAGGCCATTGAATGACTCGAGCGTGGCCAGAGAAGGGCAACGGAGCTGGGGCAGGGTCTGGAGCACAGGTCTGCTGGGGAGCGGCTGGGGGAACTGGGGGGGTTCAGTCTGGAGAAGAGGAGGCTGAGGGGAGACCTCCTGGCCCTCTGCAGCTCCCTGCCAGGAGGGGGCAGAGAGGGGGGATGAGTCTCTGGAGCCAAGGCCCCAGCGCCAGGCCCCGAGGGAATGGCCTCAAGCTGCCCAGGGCAGGGTCAGGCTGGCTCTGAGGAAGGATTTCTGTGCAGAAGGGGCTGTTGGGCGTTGGAATGGGCTGCCCAGGGCAGGGGGGAGTCCCCGGGATCCCTGGAGGGGTTGAAGAGTCGGGCTGAGCCAGCGCTGAGGGATCTGGGGGAGTTGGGAACGGTCAGGGTGAGGGTCATGGTTGGGCTGGAGGAGCTGCAAGGATTTTTTCCAACTGAGATGATTCTGTGGCTGCATTGGCCCCTCATGGTGTCCCCCCTAGGGGTCTGCACATCCCTGGTCAGATTTTGGGGACCACAGAGAAAATGGAACATCAGGCTCGGGCACCATGGTGGGGATGAGTGGCTGTCCCCATCCTCCTTAGCAGGATAGGGGTATCTTGGCCCTGTGGCTGATGCGTGGGACAGGAGCAGCGTCTCTTGGGGAAGATAGGCCCCCCCCCCAAAGCTGTGCCCGGGCTGACTGTCACCCCGCTCTGCCCTCAGGGGTCCAGGTTGATGCTGTTGTCCTGGAATCGCCCTACACCAACATCCGCGAGGCGGCCGCCCACATCCCCATCACTAAGGTGAGCCTGGGGGCTCTGCCCATGGGGTGCCCCAGAGGTGATGAGTGGGGGACTCTGCCCCTGGGGTGCCCCAGCAGTAGCAGCTCTGGCTAGGGACGGGTGCAGCAACCAAAGCCACAACTTGGCACCCCCCTCACTCTCTCCTTGGCAGATCTACCGCCAGTTCCCAGGTTTTGACTACCTCATCCTGGACTCGCTAGCCCTGGGCAACATGTTCTTCAGCAGCGACGAGAAGTGAGTCCCTGGTGGGAAGGGGCACAGCTGGGACCACCTGGCCAAGAAAGGACGAGTCAGCCATGCCACACCATGAAATCCCTACACACCTATTTGTCTTTACCCAGCTTACTCATGCTTTAAAAAAATGGCTTTTTATTTGCATAACTTCAGATATCAAACTGCTATTGAGCAAAGTCCACAAACCAACATCCTTTTTTTTTCTTGGGGCCCTGCGTGCTGGAATCCCACCTTGCAGCATACACATGCCGTGGTGGCAGGGTCCTTCCCCCTCTGTGTTTGTGGGTGCTTTTGCTAAAAGCCACCTGGTTCCTGGGTGTTTTTGAAGCCTAAGCACCCTTTGTTAGGGTTTTAAGGTTTTTAGGGTGCTCGGTGCTGCTGCGACCGGCGTTGGCATCACCGTGGGGCAGTTCAGATGAGTTGGGATGGCTCTGAAAGGCAGCGCTAGGGCGGGGGGTGGGGGTCAGGGTTGCTGTGGGAGTTTTTTCAAGATCCTGTGGGTCCCTTGGCTCCAGGGTGACTCCTCAGCGTTGTGCTTGTTGCCCACAGCGTGAAGGTGCTGGCCTGCCCGCTCCTCATCCTGCACGCAGAAGATGATACTGTGGTGCCTCCACATCTGGGCCGCAAGGTGGGCACCACCATCACCTCCTCCCTGGTTTTAACTGAGGGTGGGCGCTGGTTTAACCTGTTTTGGGGGAGCTGAAGGGAAGGGAGAGGGCGTGACCAGCCCCAGAGTGGCAGGAGGGGTTTGGGGTGCCCTGTGCATGCCGCTAACCACGCTCCCACCCCACGGCAGCTCTTTGAGACGGCACATGGCGCCTACAAGGACAAAACCAAAGTGAAGTTCATTACCTTTCCCGAAAAGCTGGGCCTGGGCCATGACTACATCTCGTTCAACCCGGAGCTGCCCGCCCTGGTGAAGTAAGTGTTGCTCTGCAGAAATGGCGGGGGAGCACATCACCATCTACAGGTGCATCCTCCCCTTCCACAACCATGCAGGTGCCTTCCCCCTGCTCCTTCCCCTCCCTGTGGTGTTTGCTAGCATCACTTTTTGAGCTCCCATCGCTCCTCACTGCCCTGAGCCTGTCCTGACCCCAGGAAGGGGCCCTGGGGACAGTGCCCAGTCTTTGCCCTGGGTGCAGAGATGCAGTTTTGCTCTTAAGCCTGGCTCAGACCAGGGCTCAGAAATCAGGCTCTCACGCAGCACAGGACAGTCAGTGATACAGTGTAAGATTTATTGCGTCTTATTGCAGAGACTTCTTGAACATTAAGTGATGCCAGCTGCTGCGTGCAGCGACCACGAGCACTCCCTCCAACCCGCGCCAGGACCCCCTCATGGCACTGAACTTACTGCTGTAAGTAATAAAAAACTACTGAGAAACTTTCTAATTTGCCCATTGCCTCGAGGTTGCTGTGGGTTACTCAGGGGATGGAGACTGTGCTGGCAGCAGGGAGCTACTCCTGGGCCAGGCCCACATAAGCCGTGCCTAGGAGCATCCAGCGGGCAGTGGTGGGGGTACACGGGCCTGACTACAGACACCCCTTAACCCCCCACCCCGGTACAGATGCCTCAGGACTGCAAGAGCTGCACCCCAAGTCCTTCTTCAGCATCGCTTCCAAGGGCCCAGACAGTTGCATCCAGCTGCGTCCAGCTGTGCTGCCCACCCTACCCCTGGCCAAACCCCAGCAGCTCGCCCCTTACACCCACTTTCTGCCTTAGCATTGGTGCAAGCGAGCCCAGTCCCTAATTTTAGGCTTCGGCAAATAGCCCCTTGGCCTCCAGTGGCACTTTTTATTTTTAGCACCTACGCAAGCAACAGGGCGACATGGTTTCGCTTTCCACACGACACTTAGGTTATAAAAATCTGCCCCCCCCTGCCCTTCCCCGTCCGTAGGAAAGCCAGCAGCAGCAACGTAGAAACTAGACAGCAGAGACAATTTTACAGTGCACGTGCTCGCGTCCCCCGGCAGCTCCCTGCCCCTACGCCGCCGTGCCATTGGGGGTCTTGTCCTCGCCCGCGTCCCGGGGTTCGTTGGGTGGCGGGATCTTCAGGTCGGAGGGCTCCACGTGCCAGATGTCCCGGGCATATTCCTTGATGGTGCGGTCGCTGGAGAACTTGCCGGCCGCCGCGATGTTCCTGATGACCATCTTGGTCCACGCCTTGGAGTTCTGCAAGGAGAGGGCTGGGATGGTGCAGCTGGAGGCTTACACCCATGGGTGCCACGTTGACTCATGAGACTGGCTTTTAACCACTGGCACAGCCAGCAGCCTCCTTGCCAGGAACCCATCGACGTGCACAACCCCACCAGAGCCCTTCTCTGGGATGAGATGTGGCCCCAGCACAGCTCCCCTGCCTCGTCCCCAGGCTGGCACTCACCAGGTACAGCTCGCTGACCTTCTCCTGGCATTTCACGTAAGCCTCGTAGTCTGCAAAAACTTTAAACCTGTAGCAGTGAAAAAAAAAAAAAAGGACAGTCAGCAACAGCAGAAACGTGTTAAGGGCGTGCAGGGTGGTGGCCGGTGGCTGCAGCACATGGGACTTGGGCTTCCTACATCACAAATGCTTCAGACAAATTCATCCTCCCCAAGCCCAGGAGGGCCTGCTCTGCGTCAGCTCACCAGGAAAACATTTCCCCACAGCCCTTGGCTGAGTGCTCCAGCCGTGAAAGCCCTTGAGATACCTAAAAGCATCTGCCATCTGGTGAGGGCTGCACACCCAAATGTGTCTCGACCTTGCTGTACCCCAAGTTTTAATGTGGCAAGTGTGAAGTGCTGTACGTAGACAGTCTTTTGTGCCCACAGAGCACCAATTGCTCTTCCACGTGCATGACAGTTTTGGGCCCCTCACCCCAAAAAGGCCACTGAATGACTCGAGCGTGGCCAGAGAAGGGCAACGGAGCTGGGGCAGGGTCTGGAGCACAGGTCTGCTGGGGAGCGGCTGGGGGCACTGGGGGGGTTCAGTCTGGAGAAGAGGAGGCTGAGGGGAGACCTCCTGGCCCTCTGCAACTCCCTGCCAGGAGGGGGCAGAGAGGGGGGATGAGTCTCTGGAGCCAAGGAGCCAGCGCCAGGCCCCGAGGGAATGGCCTCAAGCTGCCCAGGGCAGGGTCAGGCTGGCTCTGAGGAAGGATTTCTGTGCAGAAGGGGCTGTTGGGCGTTGGAATGGGCTGCCCAGGGCAGGGGGGAGTCCCCGGGATCCCTGGAGGGGTTGAAGAGTCGGGCTGAGCCAGCGCTGAGGGATCTGGGGGAGTTGGGAACGGTCAGGGGGAGGCTCGTGGTTGGGCTGGAGGAGCTGCAAGGGCTTTTCCAACCGAGGTGATTCTGTGACATCAGAAAATGGGTGGATGGTTGGTGCAGGTGGCTGCTCTGCACAGGCACCAGAAGTTTGGTGGAGAAACCCAACCCAGGGGATGGATGGCAGCCCAGGCCTCACCGGTCGTGGTGGAAGAGCATGTTGACCACGTCTTTGAAGAGGTCAGGCTCCTTCGGGGAGAAGAAGCCGCTCCTGATCTGGTCAATGGCTTGCTTCAACTCGGGGAGCCGGTTGTAGTACTCCTGGGCATGGTACCTGCCAGGGAAGGGTTGGTATGAGATGGTGCTGCTCCAGCTGCCTGTGCTAGCACCCCTGCAGCGTCCCCTCACCCTTCCTTGTCCAGCTCCGTGACATCCTCCACCCTCATGCCGAAGATGAACAGGTTTTCCTCTCCAGCCTCCTCGGCCATTTCCACGTTGGCCCCATCCATGGTGCCGATGGTCAGAGCCCCGTTGAGCATGAACTTCATGTTCCCCGTACCCGATGCCTCGGTGCCTGCCGTGGAGATCTGCTCTGACAGGTCGGTAGCAGGGATCACTGCCAACAAAGCACAAGGGGTTCATGGTGACCAGTTTGGGGTTTGCATCGTGCCGAGGGATGTTAGATCTGTCTTGCAGGGATGGAGCCATGGGCTGGTGGACATCCCCTCCCCACAGCCCCATTGGGGCTACCTTTTTCTGCCAGCGAGACCCTGTAGTTCTCCAAGAAGATGACCTTCAGCTTGTTCCCCACAACAGGGTCATTGTTCACCACGTGAGCCACAGCATTAATGAGCTTGATGATCATTTTAGCCATGTGATATCCTGGGGCAGCCTAGGAGAAAAGCCATGGGGTGATGCTGGAGGGCAGGCAAGGAGCAAATCCCCTGTGCCCAGAGAAGCACCTGCTCAGCCTCGCTCCCATCACCTCAGCCAAACCACGGGTTGGTGCTACCACATTTTCGGGGGCTTGTGTGACCACAGGCAGCGTATGGTTGTGCAAGGCCTCCCAAAAACTGGGTGCCTTGCTTGGGCTGAAGTCAACAAGTGCTACCCCAGCACTTCCTGGAGACCTTCAAGGATGTGGCCCCATGAGAAATCTGCAGCTGAATCCCCTAGGGCATGGTTTAATGGTTAGACTACTGATTAGATCTACTCCCAACCCAACTCACCTTGCCTCCAATGATCACCGTCCTCGGCACAAACAGCTTTGCAGGATCCCTCCTGATGCCTGCAGAAGACAGAGGCGTGGTGTCACCCGCTGTTTTAGCTGTGTCCGCGGGGGGGTAGCGATGCTGTACACCCCCAGGGCAGCCTGTCCTCTCGGGGCGTGCGGTGGCTTACGGTTGTACATGGTGACGATGTGCAGGCAGTTCATCAGCTGCCGCTTGTACTCGTGGATCCTCTTCACATGCACGTCGAACATGGAGGAAGGGTTGATCTTCACTTTGTACTCCTTCTCCAGGTACTGCGCAAACTTCACCTTGTTCTCCTGGGTGAGAGCAGGGAGCACGTCAACCCCCACCCCCTTGCCCGCATCCTCCCTCCCACCATGCCCTCCCCCCTCACCTGCTTCACTTTGGCCACCTCCCGGATGAAGAGGTCGTCATCCACAAACTTGTGCAGCTTCGTCAGCTGGCTCAGGTCCCGCACGTAGTCCTCCCCTATTTTCTGCAACAGGAGCACAGGCGCACGCTGACGGCGCGACGGGGGCGGCCACCTTCGCGCTGCTCCTGCCCGGCAGAGCCAGCTGGGCTCGGGCAGCAGGAGGTGGGATGCAGACAGAACTGGGACCATTTAGATGTAAATGGCTGAGGATGGAGCGGTGTCCCCAGGGGCAGCACCGGGACAGGGTCGGGGCCCAGCGCGCTCCCCCCGCGCCGTTACCTCTGCGATGAGCTCCGCCAGCCCCGGGTTGCAGAGCAGGAGCCAGCGCCGTGGGGTGATGCCGTTGGTCTTGTTCTGGAACTTCTCCGGCTCCAGTGCTGCGAAATCCTCGAAGCTGTGAGGATGAGGAGGGGGATAGCTTCAGGCTGGCCCACCCGGCACCAGCACCGTTTCCAAGCCAAGGGTGACCCACCACCACCTCCCTCCCCGCGCTCACACTTGAGTCTTGACTATTTCGGAGTGGATCTTAGCCACGCCGTTGACAGCGTGGGAGCCGACGATGCAGAGATGGGCCATGTTGATCCTCTTGGTGCCTCCTTCCTCTATCAGGGACATCCTCCGCAGCCGGTCCACGTCATTAGGGAAGAGGAATGCGATGTGCTGCCGGTGGAGGCCGGAGAGGTGGTGAGTGGTGCTGGAATTTTAGGGTGCCCTGCCTGCTGGCTCCCGAGGAGGAGGCCACAGCAATGTCCCCAGGGCACTTGCCAGAATGGTGGATTTTACTCCAGAGGGACGGTGCAAACCCCCTCCAAAGGGTGCCCTTCCCCAGCATGGACATCTCTGGACAAAAGGACCTCCCCAAACCCCATGGAGAGGGGCTTGTGGGCACGTATGTGGCCAGTGGGGCCATTTTGGCAAAAGCCTTGTGCTGCCAGACCAGGAGGCCAAACCACCATCTCCTTTGTACCCTCAACCTCATCCTTTTCCAGGATGAATTTAGCATTTAGGGAGCAAAGAAGTGCCAACACGTAAGTCCCTGGAGCAATAGGTGAAGTCTTTAAAATAGCCACCAACTGCGGGATGGCAACACACTGCTGGGAAGGGCTTTCCCAGACACCAGCCTCCCAAAATAGGAGCCAGAACCACCCAATACCATCAGTTCGTGCATCCCCCTAATCCCAACAGCACAACATGTGCCATCCCCATCCCCTCCCCGGAGAGGGCTCCTGCGCTGCCCCAAGGCACTTACATCCAGGTGTCTCTGGTTGATCTCATAGATGATCTGCAGGTGTCTGGGGAGCAGCTTCTCCACCAGGTCCACCGGCCAGCGCTCCAGGGCTTCGGGGAGCACAGTATGGTTGGTGTAGGCGAAGGTCCGCTTGGTGATGTCCCAAGCCTGCCGGAGGGAGAGCCAGCGTTGAGCAGCGAGGGTGGAAGCAGCCCCGGGTGGGTGTAACACCCATTCATGGTCCTCCCACAGTGGCCAGCAGCACGGCCGAGCTGGCTCCTCTAAGTCCATACTGGTTAAACCCAACCTGACTGCTCCACATCATGCCCTGGGCCACCAGTAGCTACCAAACTCGTTCCCCAGCTCCTTGACTGGAGGGTTGGTGCAAGTGGAGGGGACTCGGGGGCCAGGTCGAATCTCCCTACCTTGTTCCATGGCAGCTTCTCAATATCCACGAAAATCCTCATTAGCTCAGGGATGGCCATGGCGGGGTGTGTGTCGTTCAGCTGGATGGCAACCTGTGGGGTGGCACGTGGGGACATGGGGGGGACATGCAGGCACCCCACTGCCCAACTCCGCTGGGCACAGGCACCCACAGAGGGGCCATAAAGCCTCTCCAGCCCTGGGTGTGCATCTGGGAGGCATCAACCTGAGCTCCAAGGCACATGTCACAGAATCACAGAATCCTTCAGGCTGGAAAAGCCCCTCGGGATTGAGTCCAACCCTCAGCCCGACTCTACAAAGTTCTCCCCTACACCACATCCCCCACAGCTCATCCCAACGGCCCTGAAACCCCCCCAGGGATGGGGACTCCCCCCTCCCTGGGCAGCCTGTTCCACTCTCTGACCACTCTTTCTGCTGAAAGATTTTCTCCTCCTGCCCAGCCTGACCCTCCCCTGTGGCAGTTTCCAGCCGTTCCCTCTTGTCCTGTCCCTGATCCCCTGGGAGCAGAGCCCAGCCCCAGCCTCTCTGCAATGTCCTGGCAGGAGCTGCAGAGAGGGATGAGGGCTCCCCTCAGCCTCCTCCTCCCCACACTGAACACTCCCAGCTCCTGCCCTGGCTCCTCACAGGATTGATTCTCCAGCCCTTCCCCAGCCTCGTTGCCCTCCTCTGCCCTCGCTCCAGCCCCTCGAGATCTCTCTGGGATTGAGGTGCCCAAACCTGGACACAATCCTCCAGGTGTGGCCTCCCCAGTGCCGAGCACAGGGGGACTGTCACCTCCCTGCTCCTGCTGGTCACACTAGTTCTAATCCAAGCCAGGAGGCCGTTGGCTTTCTTGGCCACCCGGGCACGCTGCTGGCTCCTGTTCAGCTGCTTGTCAGTGAGAACCCCCAGACCCTTCTCCTCCAGACAGCTCCAGCCGCCCCTCCCCGAGCCTGTAGCCATGCAGGGGGTTGTGGTGGCCCAAGGGCAGGACCTGGCACTTGGCCTTGTTGAAGCCCATCCCATTGATGCTGGGCACCAAATCAATCTATCCAAGTCTCTCTGTAGAGCCTCCCTATAGAGTGACCGTCAGAGCAACCCTGGCTCATACCTGGTCAGGGAAAGAATCAAACACAGTTCGGACACTCTCCGTGCTCCCGAATTTGGACGCTTTGAAGCGGCGTATGATGTCCTGGAGGGTGGCAGCCACGACGAAGTACTCCTGCTTCAGCCGCAGCTCCTTGCCCTCGAAGAACTGCAAGCAGAGGAGTGGCAGGACTGCATCACACTGCCCAGGCACACTTATGCCCAGGAGCTGAGCCCTCCCGGGGCTCCCTGCCACGCAGGGCCCCACGCCAGCACACATCCACGGCACGAGCTCCCAGCGCCTCCCGCAGTGCCAGGGCTGGCAGCAGCTCTAACCCCAACATCTTGCTTTCCAGATTTCAGCACAGGGGTTTGAGATGTGCTCGTACACACAGAGGTTAAATCTTTCCCCCCAAGCCTCGAGCATCGTTGAAACCTGTTCTCCCTAGTTTGAAAATTTTGGCTGCAAGGGAAGTACTGGTGTAACGGGCAAGGGAGCCACAGCAGGGCTGTAACACCTCGGAGCTGTTTCTAAGACAAGAATTAAAGCCACTGTTCATGCAGCACAAAACATCAACCCGCTGTTCTGCAAAAGAGGATCTGCAGGAGCTAACCTCCCTGCCAGAGCTGTGGTGCTCCAAGCTCCCCTCACCAGCTGGGAAGGCTTGGGTAGGATGAAGTGGGGAAAAACCCCATCAGGGCCTGCTCAAAACAGGCTGCAGAGCAAGGAGAGCCACCCTTTGCCCTCCTTCCCTGCTCCGCAGCTCGTTCTGTGGCCAGAAAAGGGCTGTACATCCCATCACACCCCTGTGCCATCACAGCAACAACACCCACAGCAAGAGGTCAGGATGCAAAGGGCAATTTGAGGCACAATCTCTGGTCCTGGGCTGCAAGGGACAGGCAGGAAAATGCCAGCAGTGCTCATCAGTTTGCCTTCATGTTCTATTTTGAAACTCGAGGAACATTTCTGCAGCAGGACGTGCTCATTGCTACTCCTTCCCCTTTACCAACCACGGATTTGCCTGGGAGCAGACT
This sequence comes from Athene noctua, assembly GCF_965140245.1. NCBI lineage: Eukaryota > Metazoa > Chordata > Aves > Strigiformes > Strigidae > Athene > Athene noctua. Next base: position 49,997,832 of record NC_134042.1, on the reverse strand, counting down.
GGTCTCTGCTGCAGCCCCGGGCAGAGCTGGTGAGAGGCAGCAATCCCCATCCAAGCACTACAGGTGGTCTGAAACCCAACTAAAACATCTCTGCAATGTCCTGGCGAGAGGGGCTGCATCTTTAGCCATCCCCAAAATAGGGACACCCCTCCATCCCGACTTACGTTGTCGTTGGGGTAGAGGACGCGGGATATGTTTTCCGCCAGGTTTCTGTCGAGCACAGCCTGGATGTAGTCTCCAACGTTGACTGGGGAGGAGCAGAGGAGAAGGTGGGTGCAGGGGACCCACCCTGTGCCCCATCCCGCTCAGCACCCCACCAGCACCCACTTACAGTCCCGCAGGTTGAAGTCGTTGGGTGCCCGAGCCGACCACAGGCGCATGGTGTTGACGGTGTTGTTCATGTACCCGGGCACGGGGGTATCGTAGGGCAGCGCCAGCACCACCTCGGACATCGACGGCAGGACAGCTGGAACCGGGCTGGAGTCGCCCCACAGCCCCCCTGCCCTGCCAGAGCCCCCCCCCCCCCATCCCACAGCCTCTCCCACAGGAGTCAGCTCAGGTTTGCATCCACCTCCATGGGTTTGCACGTGTGGGGAGGTGCTTGGTACCCCCAAGCCTCTATCCCGGGGACTCCCCATCTCCAGAGCTGAAGCACTCAGGGGATGAAGAGAGGTTTGCAAGGGTCAGGAGAAGCTTAATTTAGGGGTGTGCATTGCACACAGGCCCGCTGGAGGTGCTTTTGGGTATTTCCGAGGTTGGCTGCAGAGGTGGAGCAGCAAAACCCACCCCTATGTTCACCTCCTCTCCAATTTTCTGCTTTTTCCAACCCGGTGAAGCAGCCTCACCAGCGCAACCCTCCCCGGCGGGGACGCTGGCAGGACCCTGGGGTGCAGCCAGCCAACAAGAGCCCCCCCAGGTGACAGGACAAGGCAGGCAAGGGGGGGTTCCCCGCCAGGCTGCACCCCAGCCCGTTACCTGGGTGTCGACCCACTTGATGCCGGTGGCAGCGTGCTCCACCCGGCCGTAGAAGTGCACGGGCAGCATGTACTCGGGACGGGCTTTCTCCCAGGGGTTACCGTGCCGGAGCCAGTCGTCAGCTTCTTCCACCTGCCAGAGGGGAGCGAGAGCGGGGATGGGGTCACCCAGCCCCGGGGACCTCCCGGGTTGTGCCCACAGGGAGGAGGATGGATGGGAAAACCTCCAGCTGCTCGTGGCAAAGGGGATGATGCTTCAGTGTCTGTCTGCCCTAAACCTGGATTTTGGCTCTGCCCCAGCCATCCTGAACCCTGGGGGGTCTCCCTGCCGGGGAGGGGTGATGGATGAGGATGAAGAGGTGGGGATGAAAGCAACATTTCTCTCACTAACACCTCCGTGCTGCGACCGAGGTGCCGTTAGCCCTCTTAATTGGGGTTATGATCTCAGCCCGCAGGTTGGCTAATGAAGCAGGCTCGTTCCGTAGCCCAGTCAGGCTGTTACAGGCGAGAGCTGGGGTTGGACATCGCCTTCGGCACAGCCAGGTCAGAGCTCTGGGCAGCAGGGACACTGCGTGAGGGCCGGGGGGGATAAACCCTGTTAGGACATAGCGGTTGGGGAATCACTATTTCACAGCACCGAGGAGGAAAGGCCTCCACTTGCCAGCTTTTTGGGGGTGCTCACAAGGTCCCTCTGGGTATTCAGGGTTGTCTCCCACCAGGGGTTTTGCTGATACACGCTACTGCATTTCCAAAACAGCCTCTTCCACTCTCCAGTGCTTTAACCCAGGCGTTGAGCAGCACTAAACTCTGAGAAAACATCCGACACGTTTTAAATCTCACAGCACCAACTCTGGTTCTAGCAGTCTCCAAGCTAAGAGGGAGTGTCTCTACACCCTGATCTTGGCCTAGATCTAAGGGGAAGGCTGGACTTGGGGCTTTGGCTGTGCCGGGGAAAGGTGAGAGCCACACGCCTCTGCCCATACCTGCCACCCGTCCCGGATCTTCTGGTTGAAGATGCCGTACTCATAGCGGATGCCGTAGCCGTAGGCTGCCAGCCCCAGTGTTGCCATTGAGTCGAGGAAGCAGGCTGGCAGGGAGAGAGAAGAGCTGTGAGCTGCACTGCCCGGGGGAGCAGGGAGCCCTGGGGAGGCAGCAGGACCTTCTCCCTGTGGAGAGCAAACAGCCACCCCGCAGGGACACGAGCCAGGGCCAGCAGCCACCGCCGCTCGCTGGCCACCCTATGCCTCTCGCCCTGTGCACGTAAGACATGGAGCACAAGTCTGATGGGGAGGGGCTGAGGGAACTGGGGGGGTTCAGTCTGGAGAAGAGGAGGCTGAGGGGAGACCTCCTGGCCCTCTGCAACTCCCTGCCAGGAGGGGGCAGAGAGGGGGGATGAGTCTCTGGAGCCAAGGCCCCAGCGCCAGGCCCCGAGGGAATGGCCTCAAGCTGCCCAGGGCAGGGTCAGGCTGGCTCTGAGGAAGGATTTCTGTGCAGAAGGGGCTGTTGGGCGTTGGAATGGGCTGCCCAGGGCAGGGGGGAGTCCCCGGGATCCCTGGAGGGGTTGAAGAGTCGGGCTGAGCCAGCGCTGAGGGATCTGGGGGAGTTGGGAACGGTCAGGGGGAGGGTCATGGTTGGGCTGGAGGAACTTCAAGGGCTTTTCCAACCAAGATGATTTGCTAATTCTGTAAAGGCTGGAGCAAAAAAACCCTCTGCTGAGTTTAGGTACACTCCCCACCCCCCGTGCCCCACCATCCTGACAAACAGACCATGTTTGGGGCGCACTCACCAGCAAGCCTGCCAAGCCCACCGTTGCCGAGCCCGGCATCCTCCTCGATTTCCTCCAGCTCTTCCATGTCCAGCCCGAGCTACAGATGAGGAGAAGGCGATGGGCTGGAGGCTCGCAGTGTGCCCAGCCCCACAGAGAGGAGGCCCTGCACCCCTGGGTGCTGCCCTGCGCCCACTGCTGCCGTCTCCCCCCTTGCGGGAGGGAGGGAAGGCACCTGACCCTGCAAGACTCATCCCTGCAGGTGGGACACTGCGATTTTCACCCAAAACAGCCCCTCTCCCCCTCCACTGCTGCTCCACGGCACAGCGGGGACCAGCTCTGGTGTTTAAAGACACTTCACCAGCATTTACAAGGGACACACGCACCCTTGACCTCACCATGGACAAGCTCCTGGGGGTGGGGGGCACCTGGCTGTAACCAGGGCGCTGCTCTTGTGGTCCCAGATATTTCAGGCAGGTCTCCCAGGGCTCATTCCTGGGCCTGTTCCCTCTCTCCACGCCCCAGCTCCACGGGGGCAGGCACCACGCTCCTGCTCCCCCATCCCTGCCACCCCCCCCGGCTCCAGGCATCACCCTTAAACAGAGACACCCAGAGAAGCAGCTACACCACTTTAACAAGGAAATTTCAAGTTTCCAGCCTGGGATGCTGTGGGAGGAAGAGAGTTTTGCCTATGCAAAGCTCCCCAGGTAGCTCAGCAGGAAATAAGACAGTGCCTTGCCAGGGCTGAGCCACCTTTTCCCACGGAAACCTCTTGACCCAATGTCCCATGGTCACAGCAAACAGTGACAGCCCCAGACCCGTGGCCACCCATACAGGAGGGCCAGACCCTGCACCGCTCACATGTAATGAGGCAGCACCTTCTCCCAAACCAGCCGGGCACAGGCGGGAGCACCAGCACTGGCTGCAGCCTCGCCGGTGTTCCGTGGCACTAGGGCACCGCTTGGAATTCCATTGGCAGCCCTGAAGGCCTACAGAAATATTTCACTTGATTTCTATTACGCCAAACATTTTCTTTTAGAGACATTTGGCATTTGTGTCCAGGGGGGCTCAGCATAAGGATTTACCTGCCATCGCTGTGAAGAGGATGATTTCCAAATAACCTGGCCCCTTCCGCTTCCCCACGCAGCATCCCAGGCTCTTCCCCTCCACCCTCACCCCCGCTGGCCTGCCAACCTCTTTGCAAGGTCCACAGCTTAAAAATAAAACAACAAAAACCCACAAGAAAACCTAAAAATTACTTCCTCTCTGAACACATTTGCTCGAAAGCTGCTCTGGCTGTTGTGCAACCGCCCAGGCCATGTATGATGGCGTTGGCCCTGAAGGGTGCAAGCACAGGGCAGGGGAGGAAGGAGCCACCCAAAAAAACTCTGATAACCACACGGTGCCAGTGCCAGGCCAGGGTTGAGTTAGGCCAAGGTTTTATTCCCCTCTGCCACTGATTATAGCTATTAATGGCCTCGTGTATACAACCATGAGCTTTCTTGTGCCATCCCAGTGGCAGTCGGCAGCTGCAAACGCCGGCTGCGGCCCCCAGCCTTTCAAGAGCTGGTTCTGGAGCAGCATTCATCCACTAAGGCATCGCCTGCAGCTCAAGGAGCTGTTTGCAGCCAGTGCAGGAAAACACAAAAAATCCCCAGGGGCTGCAGAGCATTGGAGCCCTCCTGGCCCAGGTCTACACTGACCCCTTGGGATGCTCACCTGGTAGATGGCTTCGTCACAGGCGTTTTGCAGCCCCAGGTTAATCATGGTGTTCTGCAGCGTCCGCCCCATGTAAAACTCCAAGGAGAGGTAGTAAATCCTCTGAAAGAGAAAACCACCCGCCAGTCACCTTCCCCAGGGCTGGATGAGGCTTCTCTGGATGCCGGAAGCTGCTCTCAGGTGTTATCACAAAGCACAAGGAAAAAAAAAAAAAAAAACTTTCAACAGAGCAGGGTGGTTTGCACTGAGGGCTGGAGCTCCTCAGGGGCCCGGAGGCGGCCGTGCCCTGCAGCTCTTGCCACTGCTATTTCCCAAGTCAGGAAGAGGGTAACACAGAGATGGTTTTGTTTAGACAAGCTCTAACGCCCTGTGCGAGAGCAGGGACAGCTCCAGGATGGTCACCCCAAGCACGCCGGTGGCCGCGGTGGTACAAAGTTAAATTTTAAAGAAGAGATATTTCCTAATGTCACCCCGAGCTGCAAAACAACCCGAAACCCAAACAAGCACCAGGGCCAGGCGTGTGCAGGAGCCGCAGGGACACGGGCTTCCTTCCACATCCCCGGGGGGTTCGGTTGGGTCTCAGGACACGACGGGTGCAGGATGTGGCCGGTAACGCAGAGGCTTGTGTAAGCCATCCCCCGACGTCAGCACCGGCGGGTTTTAAGGAAGGATTTAGGCTGGAGGAAGTCGCTGACTTAACAGGTTTCCCCAGGACCTGTGTGGGATCGGGCCTGGGGATGGCGATGGGATGCGCCGGGCAGGATCTGTTGGGCTTACTGGTTTGGTGCCAGCAGAGCTGGAAGCAGTGACGGCGGGCGAACGGCACCCAGCACGGCTCAGCTCGCAGGAGGGTGCCCAGATTCAAACCATGGAAGAGGCTCTTTTTTTTTTCCTTTTCCCTCACCCCTCCACGACACGGGGAGGGGTGTTGAGCTCTCAGGGGCTGGCACTGTCCCAGGGAGGCCAGGAGCCACCGGGGCCGTCCAGGTGTCAGGAGGGGATTACAGCTAATCCCCAGCAGCCGGAGCCCCGTGCTCGGTGCCAGCCCACGCCGGTGAGCAGCAAACCCAGAAACTCCCGGATAAACCGGGTCTTTCTCGGGATGGCTGTAGCGCCGATTAAACTCGCGCCTCTTTTAAGCCAGACCTGCCTGCGGCTGGCTTTGGGTTGGTTTAAACCCTTGACTAATTGACCCTAGAAGGCTTTGCAGCTGCTCTCGGCAGACCGCACCCACGCCAGCGCTGCGGGACAACAAACGCGGTTCCCATGCCCTGAGCCCAGCGCCCGGCCAAGCCGCGCTCGGTTTGTTTTGCAAAAGCAGAGGGCAGTGGCCTCGCTTGTTAAAGTCCAGTCCCTCCGCTTGCCAAAGCGAAGGGGAAATATCCCTAAACCCTAGAAAAAACACACCACCACCCCACCCCCCTCGCCTCACGTTGTATCTTCCCATCGCGCGTTACAAATTCCCACCCCGGCCACCACGCAGGACCCATCGGGGTAAAGCTGGGGGGGGCTCCCGCTGCCCTCCGCCCTCTCGCCTGCAAAAAGAGGGGTGTCCCCCCCCCCTCCCAGCAACCCCCCCGCTCCCACCTTGGGGTCCTTCTCGTAGTAGTACTGCTGGGTGCGGATCCAGCGTCCCACCAGGTGGTCCCGCACGGTGTGGGCCAGGGCGAAGTAGTAGTCACGGGGGGTAGCCACGTTGCGGTCCTTGACCAGGGTGAAGTGGAGGTGGCGATTGAAGCCCCGTTTCAGCTCGGCCACGTTCTCGGCCCCCACGATCCCGCGGATGCTGATTTGCTTCCGCCGCTCCTGGTCCGACAGCGGCCGCGACATCCCGGCGGGGCTGCGGGGGACACGGGGGGGACAAACGGCCACGCTGGGGGTACGAGGGGAAGGGGGGGGGGAGACACACACAAACAGCCACGGAGGGGTTGGGCACCGGCACCGGGTTCCGCCTCCGCCCCCGGGGCCGGACTCGCTGCCGGAGCCCCGGGGAGGGGACGGGGGATGGGGACGGGCCGCCCCCACGGGCCGCCCACTCGGGGGGCGGGAGCGGCGCCCCGGGGTTGGGGGGGAGAAAAGGGGGTGTACGGAGCCGGGGGACGACCACGGGGATGGGTGGGGTGGGTCTCCGTCCGTCCCCGTCCCCCCCCCCCTCCTCCACGGGAGAACCTGGACCGGGCGGAGCCGCCCCCCCCCGCGTTTCTCCGGGCGGCGAGCACCGCCCCACGCAGGGCCCGCCCCGGCCGGGGCCCTCCCCGCCGGGCCCGCAGGGAAATGCCGCTGTCATGGCCCAGGCGGAAACTGTCACGATCCCAGCCCTGCCCGACGGCATCCCCTTCCCCTGCACCCCCACCCCTGCACCCCTTCTGCACCCCCTCCCCTGAATCCCCATCCCTGCACCCCCACCCCTGCACCCCTTCTGCACCCCCACCCCTGTGCTCCCTTCCCCTGCACCCCTTCTGCACCCCCACCTCTACACCTCCACCCCTGCACCCCTTCCCTTGCACCCCCTCCTCTGCATCCTTTCTGCACCCCCTCCCCTACACCCTCACCCCCACCCCTGCACCTCTATTGCCCCCCCTCCCCTGCACCCCCACCCCTGCACCCCTTTGCCCCCCTGCCCTTGCCCCCTCACTTTGCTCTGCCCGCTCCACAATCCCTCTGGAAATGGCGTTGGATTTCTTTCCAGCTCCGGATGCTTCACGGCCTCCTCCCCAGGCCTCCTGCCTGCCCTGCCTGCAGAGCCCTGCCCTCCCTCCTGCCTGCAGTTCGTCCTGAGGGCAAGAACAGCTGATCCCAGCTACAACACAACACCTCTTCCTCTTCCTCTTCCTCTTCCTCTTCCTCCAGCCGTGTCCCCACCCGGCTTCCCAGCCTTGCGCGTTTTCCCTGCCCAGTTCTGCAAAGCTAAACCCGGCTCAGCCGAGGAGCGAGAGACCCCGGCCGTTGCCGTGGAGGGGGCTGGCTGGACCCCGCATGCTCCTGGGGGTACCCCAGTCCCCCCACCCCCCACTGTCACCCCATCTGGGACCGAGCGACGCGAGGCCCCAAAAAGGGCTGCGGTGGCTCGCCGAAGCTTCAGGAACCAACCCAAGCTGCAGTGCAGGGAAAAAAATAGGGATGTGACCGATTTCTGTGGTTGGTCACAGGGTAAATGGAAGGATTATTGTCCGGGTGGAAGCCTGGGCATGGTTTCCTTGCCAGTAAATGCCGAATGCAGACAGGCTCGGTGCCTAGAGCCGGTATTTCGTGTCCCGGAGCTGCCCTCCAACGCAGCCGTGCAAATGGCGCCATGCTCTGATTTGAGCCAAAACGCCTCACTAATAAATTTTTTTTTCTTCTTCATCTTGCTCGTCGTCTTGCTGAGAGCTGCCGAGCGTGGGGCCAAGCCCCAGGGGAGGTTTGGGTGGCTTGGGAAGGTCGCCGGCAGTGCTCTCTTGGAAGCCGGAGCGAGGATGCCGTGGGCCAGCGGCTCTGCCCCTGCCTCGGGTCCTCTGGGCCTGTTCCCCCCCCCCCAACTCCCAGGCTGGGTTTTATGCTCTGCAGGGAGGATGCGATTTCCCGTATCTCCGGTGTCCTGGGCACGTTCCCTCTCTGGAAGGGACGAGCATTGTCCTGAGTCATAAATGCACTTAATGCAATGCATTAGTGGTTTTTATTTGAGCCCTGGACTCAGGCCCAGGGTGAGCTCAGAGGCCTCACATTGACAAACCTCTCCTGAGGCTCTCTGAGGAAACAGAGCGGGCACGGACGTCCCAACAGCGAGGGCTGCCCAGGCCCTGGGAGAGCCATCCTTGCCTTTCCGTCAGAAACAGCCCCCCCACCCCTCATCCCTCGGCGTTTGCCCCTATTTCTGGAAGAAAGACCCCCCGCCAAGGGATTTCAATACTGACAGCGCTGCATCACAACCAGGCTGGGCTCTTTTACTTCTGGCCATCTTGTGATTTTTATAATTTTATTTATTTCCCCACCTGGTCCTTTCCCTCATCTGGGATGTGTCTCCAGGCAGGGAGTGGTGGTGAGGTGGCTGTGCTGGGCTGAATGCAGCAGCTTGTGTCCCCCACTGTCCCCATAACCCTGGGGAGATTCTGCCCTATATCCAGCCTAAATAATCCCTCCTTCCTTACATCCCAGCTCCTTGGCCCTCAGGATCACCCCTTAGCCCCCAGAATTTCCCCGCTGAGGGGCTGCAGGCGAGGCAGGGAGCCCTGGGTGGGCCCCATGTTGCTGCGGGGCTTTCAGCTGACTCCGGTGCCCTGGTGAGGCCGCCCCTCGATTCCTGGGTTCAGTTTTGGGCCCCTCACCCCAAAAAGGCCATTGAATGACTCGAGCGTGGCCAGAGAAGGGCAACGGAGCTGGGGCAGGGTCTGGAGCACAGGTCTGCTGGGGAGCGGCTGGGGGAACTGGGGGGGTTCAGTCTGGAGAAGAGGAGGCTGAGGGGAGACCTCCTGGCCCTCTGCAACTCCCTGCCAGGAGGGGGCAGAGAGGGGGGATGAGTCTCTGGAGCCAAGGAGCCAGCGCCAGGCCCCGAGGGAATGGCCTCAAGCTGCCCAGGGCAGGGTCAGGCTGGCTCTGAGGAAGGATTTCTGTGCAGAAGGGGCTGTTGGGCGTTGGAATGGGCTGCCCAGGGCAGGGGGGAGTCCCCGGGATCCCTGGAGGGGTTGAAGAGTCGGGCTGAGCCAGCGCTGAGGGATCTGGGGGAGTTGGGAACGGTCAGGGGGAGGGTCATGGCTGGGCTGGAGGAGCTGCAAGGGCTTTTCCAACCCAGATGATTCTGTGATTCTGCTCCCTCCCAAGAACCGAGTTCCTCAGGGACAGCACAGGGATGTGCTGGTGACCCACACCGGGATGACAAATGGCAGGGGGGCTATGGTGGCACAGAGATGCTCTGGGAAGCTCTGCCCATCTCTCATAAAAGTCCTTTATTTAGAACAGCAAACATGACACTTCTCTTCAGTAGAGCGGCTGTATGCAGCTATCATTGCAGTACAGGGGGACGACGTCTTACAATCACTGGGAGTCTAATAAGCACCATGAACATCCTAAAGAAAGGGGGGAAACGGCTGAGAGAGGAGCCCCGGGTGAGCCGGCCACGGGGGCTCGTCAGGAATTCACCAAAGAGCTGCTCGGCGTTGTCCCGCAACACGGCTCTCCTGCAGCTGAGAGAAACTCCTCGGTGTAAGTCAACAAGATAGCACCCATCCAATAAATTAGGTAAACTTAATACTAGAGCAACAAGGGAACGAAAGGGACCGTCCTAGAGGGCACATGGGAAGGGAACGGTCTATTTACACTTTCTGCCGGAGCGGTACCCCCCGAAGCATCCCAGCCCACCCCACCTTGAGGAGCTGCAGCTCCCCGGCCGGGCTGGGCACGCTGGCACCCCGCCGGGGCCACCCCACCGCCTCCCCCAGCTCCGCCAGCCGCGCCGGGAGGCAGCGAGGGAGCGACGAGCGGAGCGTGGGGACGTTGGCCGTGCAGGCGGCCTCGGCACGGGAACTGGGGGGGCTGGCACCAGGCACGGCGCCCACGATCTCCTCCCGCTCCTCTCCTGCCTCGGAATTACCAGAAAGTCAAAGTTGGGGGGGGAGGCTGACGGGAACTGCTGCCGGCAGCAGGCGCAGGCAGGGCAGCGGGTGCGTATTCCTGAGTGCGTGGCAGGGCTGTGGCCAGCTCTCCTTCCTCCCCATCCCCATCCTCCTCATCCCCATCGCCGGGCTCCCCGTCAAGAGCCTCACTGCAGAATGAATTCTCCGGTGAACGGAAGGACACTATCAGTTAGTATTTAAGGCTAGGCTTTATACGGCAACTATAAAAAAATAAACACTAATCTCCAAAGAGCCTGGCGAGGGCTCTCTGGCGTATGGCTGTGGCGTGTGCCGGGCTGCAGGGAGCCGGGGGAGAGCACTGCGTGGGTGCTCGGCGCTGGACCGAGGGTCTGCTGGCACCCAGAGCACCCAGGGACAGGGTGGTGTCCCCCCTGTGCCCCCACAGAAATGCCTCAGGGCCGGGGGGATCAAGGGGCTGGGTGTTTTGGTAAGGGCGTGGAGACTGACTGGTAATCCAGGACCCACCTCTACACGTGACTGAGGGCGCTCTGCAAGAAAGGCCACGGGGGAAAAAAAATCTTGCAAAGTAACAGGGTGAAAGCTTTCCTGTGGTGGGGGTCCCTCCAGTCACCCCCCTGGCGTGGGAGGGGAAAGCACTCTGCCAAACTGCCCCCCCTCGGCCCAAACCGCAACTCAAATCAATAAAACCAAACCTAAAAGCGGACACAGAGGAACATCTCAGGCTACCTAGGTACTTCATCAGCCAAAAAGAGCTAAACAGCGAAGCGCACACACACAGGACAGCGCGGGAGGGTGGAGATCAGAGACGGCCAAAAGCCAGGTTCTTCCTTCCCGCTTTGCCTCCCCGTCTCCGGCCGACGGCCGAGCAGGGACCCGGTGGCTCAGCGACCGGCCTCGTCCCGCAGGAGGGAACGGGCTGGCTCCTCTCCGGTCCCGAGAAGAGGCAGCCAGCTCCGGGAGCATCCTCAGGGCATGGCCGAGCGCGAAGCGTAGAATTCGGGGACGGGCAGGCCGGTGTGCAGCGTCACCTGCAATGAGAGACACGGTACGGCAGCCCGGCACACCGGCCCCAGGGAGGGCAGGGGCAGCGCCCGGGGGAGAGGCAGGATGCAACCCCGCAAGACGTTGCGGGGAGCTTTCTGTGCAGAAGGGGCTGTTGGGCGTTGGAATGGGCTGCCCAGGGCAGGGGGGAGTCCCCGGGATCCCTGGAGGGGTTGAAGAGTCGGGCTGAGCCAGCGCTGAGGGATCTGGGGGAGTTGGGAACGGTCAGGGGGAGGGTCATGGTTGGGCTGGAGGAGCTTCAAGGGCTTTTCCAACCCAGATGATTCTGTGAGCCCACTGCTCCTCCTGCCCCACTGCGCATCCTCCCGGCCGCGGCGGGGGCCTGGGGGGTGGGAAAGGCCATCACCAGGATGGTGGTGGCTCCATCTTGCAGCTTCACGACTCGTTTGCACTGCAGGATCCCCTACGCAGCTCCGGCGTGAAGCAAGACCGCTGGTGCCAGCGGTACCAAGCCCCAAATATTCCCAGACTAATCCAAGAGCCAGCTGCCGGAGAGGTGGGACACAGCAGCAGTTGGGTCTTTCTGCAAATGGGGTGGACAAAAATGGTGTGGAGGGGCCTGAAGGACAGCAAAACTGCTCTGTACAAAAGGAGACCCCCGAGAAGCCCCCGAGCTGAGTACGGGCTGTACAGCAGAGGGGATGTGGCCGATTTCTGGTGGCAGGAAGGACCTTCGCAGCAGGGAAGCTGAGCAGCAGCAGGGTGCTGGGGCAGGGCCATGCTATGGCGAGGGGGGATGCTCAAGGGCAACCTTTTTTGGTTCCTTCCAACCCAAACCATTGTAGGATTTTCTGAAAATGGGAGCTCAGCCTGGCACCTATACATCATACAGTCTTTCAAACTCAAGCGTTGTCTCATCCCTAACTACTTTGCCACTTTCGTTATTGTAAATGGTTGCTATATGGCTTCTTTTAAAAAAATGCATCATTTTAAATCATTTAAATCATGCTTTTTAACCAGATACTATGTTCTGGGTTCAGCCTGCATCAGAGCCTGCCAAGAGATGAAATACAAGAGATTATTCTGTTTGCATCTTCTGCCTGAATCGGAGGAGAAAAGAATAGCTTGACTTTAGGCATATGCTTAAGTGTTTTGCTAAACTGAAATTTGGTCAAGACTCTTCCCACTTTCTTCCTTTCAACCCATCTGTGTTACCCAGAGAACCTTTCTAATCTCTGTGAATTATAAGAGAAAATTGCATTCTGTATGGAAACCTTAGCACTGACACTGTAAATGGCTCTATGACATCCTGTGTGCCACAACTTTTTTTTTTCACTTCAAAGCTGCTTTTCATTGACTTTTGTTCAAGTATCAGCTACCTTTGGCCATCCTGCCACAAGTTCTCAAGTGCCTGTAGGAGTTGGACTCTTCAGAGCTGAATCAAGTATGCAGAAATGTCACGGTAACAGATCAGGGATCCCCATCACCCGGGGATGGGGACTGATGCGGCTGAGACTGCAACACAGCCACAAAGGGAAAGGGAAATACTGGAGACCTGACGCTCACTGTGCCTCAGAAAACCTCTGGTCTGTAGGAAGGGATACGGGCAGGCTCCGCTTGTATGGGCTGACCAGGCCAGGGGCCACATCCTGCAAATACCCTCACGTGCACGTGGGTAATTCAGCTCCCTCCACCAATGCTTTAATTTGGGAGGAAAGCACAATTCCTTCTTTTATTGGAACAGCAGCATTTCCCCTTTCAGATACAGATTTATAGAAAACTTTGTCTAAAATACAATTATATCCCTCCTAATTAGTGTCATTTCTAATTGCTCATAGACATTTGAAGGATAATGGATGGCGTGGGTTTATTAGCAGCTTTTTCTCAGCATTCCATAGGCCTTCTCTGTTGTCAGGGGATTTAAGCTCTGCCTTGCTCAGAGGCCTGTCAGAAAGCTGAGGGGCTCTAGACGCACTCGTCTTTTAGGGCCGTGTAGAAGATTGTGGTCGGAATTAAACCCATCACAGAGCAGGATGTTTTTACCACGGGAAATTAATACAGCAACCTCTAAAACCACTGCAGAGAAGATGTGCTGCTTTAATGTTTCCTAATTAAACAGTGGGACGCTCCGGCAGGGATGCTCCCAGGGTTTGGGGTGGTACCATCACTGTCACTGCCTTGGTAGCGGAGCACAGCCCAGTCTGGATCCCAACGGGAATGGCAGAGCATGGCCTAAGGCACGGATCCTTAATTTACAGAGGCTGCTTGGTGTTTCTGCCCTCACCCAGAGGTGATGCTTTGACATCCACTGTGGAAGACCGTGATGCTGGATACCCTGAGGTCATCCCCTATGTGTGACGTGGCCTAGGATGTGCCCAGGCACTTGTGCAGTGCTGGAGGTGCAAGTGGTGGTGGAGTGGATGTGCCAAAGCCAGGCTTAGTGAACGTGGAGGGGACTTGGGGTAGAGGATAGCAAGGATGAGATTAGTGAGAAGAAAAATGGAAGGTGAAAATACCGGATAGGCCCAGGGAGCCACTGCTTGGTGATGATCAGGAAAGCTGAGAGCTTGGGAGAGAGGGAAAGAAGAGGGGTTTGAAACTCCCCAGAGGAAAACAGGCTTTAAAAGGTGCCCTTCTCCCTGGCAATGCTCCTGCCTGGGTCCTTGGAGAGCTGTAAGAGCTGGTGAGGCTCTTGTGGGGTAGTCGTCAAACCCCATCAACCAGGGAAGGCAGGAGCACGCTGGTCCTTCAGCAGCTCTGATGGAGAAACATGACGTGGGGAGCTGGAGGCAGCGGCTGCGTCTGCAGGAAGGCCTGTCCTCATTTTACAGACTCGCCGGTGCTTTCCAAGCCACCCTCGTTGCACAAGAGCCCTCCCCGCTACACAAAGTCCCCATGCTGGTGAGCATCAGCCACGCTGAGCAGTGACAGCTATGTTAGGAGTCTGCTCAGGCACAGAGTATGCTGCTATGGTGCTCCACAGGGAGGGACCTGGGGGGGTTGAATGCCAGCTGGCTGAACAGGAGCCAGCAGTGTGCCCAGGGGGCCAAGAAGGCCAATGGCATCCTGGCTTGTGTCAGCAATAGCGTGGCCAGCAGGGACAGGGAAGGGATCTGAGCCCTGGGCTCGGCACTGGGGAGGCCGCCCCTCGATCCCTGGGTTCAGTTTTGGGCCCCTCACCCCAAAAAGGCCATTGAATGACTCGAGCGTGGCCAGAGAAGGGCAACGGAGCTGGGGCAGGGTCTGGAGCACAGGTCTGCTGGGGAGCGGCTGGGGGAACTGGGGGGGTTCAGTCTGGAGAAGAGGAGGCTGAGGGGAGACCTCCTGGCCCTCTGCAACTCCCTGCCAGGAGGGGGCAGAGAGGGGGGATGAGTCTCTGGAGCCAAGGAGCCAGCGCCAGGCCCCGAGGGAATGGCCTCAAGCTGCCCAGGGCAGGGTCAGGCTGGCTCTGAGGAAGGATTTCTGTGCAGAAGGGGCTGTTGGGTGTTGGAATGGGCTGCCCAGGGCAGGGGGGAGTCCCCGGGATCCCTGGAGGGGTTGAAGAGTCGGGCTGAGCCAGCGCTGAGGGATCTGGGGGAGTTGGGAACGGTCAGGTGAGGGTCATGGTTGGACTGGAGGAGCTGCAAGGGCTTTTCCAACTGAGATGATTCTGTGATACCAGGGAGCACGGCCAACGCACGTACCTGCACGTTCCTGTTGAGGCTGACGGCGGGGAAGAAGAGGCCCTCCAGGTTCTCGAAGGCGACAGGCCCTTGCTGGTCCTCGTTGATGGAGAACGTCAAGGTCCTCCTGGTCAAATCCAGCAGCACTCCCACTGTGGCGCCTTTCGTTATCCCACCCTCGGTTCTGTGGGCGAGAAGAAGATCAGAGCATCTCTGTGGCTTAACATTCTTTCTGTTCCCAGCTCAGTGTTCAGCCCATGGACCTCAAGGTCTGATGATGCTGAACTTCACGGCTCACCCAGGAGCCAGGCCATGACCTGCACCCATCCCAGCCACGCTCCCAAGTCCCTGGGCACCTCCTCCTCCTTGAGCCTCCCGTGGAGCTGCTCCCCGCTTTCCATCATGTCCCTGTCAACCCATCAGGAAACGGCCTTTGAGGGTGCAAGAAGGTGATACCGAGCTCTCCCCAAGCTTCAAAGCCCCCACTGTGCTGCGGGGAAAGCGAGTGGCACAGGGATAAAGGCAAAGGCTGTTTTCTTGTTGCGTGAGTCACGAGGCTTTGGGGGAGTTAACGGGAAGGGGGTGGTGCCGTGCATGCTTGGGGAAAGAGTCAACACGGAAAGAGGAGCAGCTGAGGGAACTGGGGGGGTTCAGTCTGGAGCAGAGGAGGCTGAGGGGAGACCTCCTGGCCCTCTGCAACTCCCTGCCAGGAGGGGGCAGAGAGGGGGGATGAGTCTCTGGAGCCAAGGAGCCAGCGCCAGGCCCCGAGGGAATGGCCTCAGGCTGCCCAGGGCAGGGTCAGGCTGGCTCTGAGGAAGGATTTCTGTGCAGAAGGGGCTGTTGGGCGTTGGAATGGGCTGCCCAGGGCAGGGGGGAGTCCCCGGGATCCCTGGAGGGGTTGAAGAGTCGGGCTGAGCCAGCGCTGAGGGATCTGGGGGAGTTGGGAACGGTCAGGGGGAGGGTCATGGTTGGGCTGGAGGAGCTGCAAGGGCTTTTCCAACCAAGATGATTCTGGGATTCTGTGATTCTGAGTTGCAGTAGGCAGGGAAGGAATATTGGATCAAGGCAGAAGCAGGGAGGCAGGGACTGTCCTTCACTCGGGGCAAGGGCTCATCCTTTAAAAAAGGCAATTAGGAGCGATGTCAGCCATGTGTGGGCAACTGAGGTGCCACTGGAAAAGCCACGGGCTGAGACTGGGCTGTGGTCTCTGGGAGGAAGACCCCATTCCAGAGCGCCTACCTGTTGGTGTGCGAATTGTTGTGCATGAACCAGCTCCGGTTATTATCCACATACATGGCCCAGGCCTTGTCGTCCTTGCCCAGCATGGCATCCTTCAGGACATCAATGCGTGCCACGCCAAAGGCGGGGTCAGGGTGGTTATCGTACCGATCGATCGACAGCTCCCAGTAATGGAGCCCTTTGGAAAAGCCCGTTTTCCCCAGCACAACCCTGTCATCATAGCTGTTGCAGGTGACAGTCAGGTTGTCATTTGAAAAGATGATGTCAGCATGGGCAGAGGCAGGATCGAAAGAAAACCAAGCAACTGCAACACACAAACGACATCGGGTTAGTCCGGCGGGGGGGCAGCGACCGAGTCACGCGGAGCAGACACGGAACAGCACATGCTGCATGCAGGGCCGACATGTAGCGCGGGGGCACGGCGGGGCTCGGGCTCCTGCCCGCTGACGTGGCAGCTGGAAGCAGGCAGGGAGCTGCCCGGCGGAGGGGGCACCTTCTGGCATGGAGGGATGCTTTGAGCTTGTGCGGCTGCGGCCTGCCAGCGTGGCTGAGGTTTTAGGGCCGGGATTTGGATGAGTTTGGCTCTTGTGGCTCCCCGGTATCTGTCTCCGTCCCCTCCCGCCGTCTGTCTGTCTGAGCTCATGAGCCCGCAGGATCCTCATGATCTCCTAAAATCTGGCCCTAGGGATGAGACGTGTGACGCCGGCCAGGTCTCCGGGCTCTAGCTAACGTAACGTACTCTTGCGATGAAGGGTTACTCATGCAAGCAACAGTTTGCAGGGTGAGGCCCAGCGTGGGAAGGGGACTGAGGATTAGCAGAGGAATTCTGTGTGTGTATTTGAGGGCTGGCAGTCCTGGGAACCAAAAGCACATACAAAGGTCTACATTGACAGAGATGCTACATCACACCAAGAAACCTCCCTGAGGAGCAACCAGCCACACATAAGACAAGAGCTAGCTCATGGGAAGGCTGGAAAACACCCGAAAACCTCCACGACTCGGTACAGCTGCTGGTTTAAATGCACAGGACTCGGTCACTGCAAATCTGACAGATACAGTGTCACGTCCTCGACAAGACAGGCATGGGATGTCACAAGCCACCAGCCCGGTTCCCCAGGTGGTTTTCTCCAGCGGTCACTGAAACGTGAACTGACACATCCACAAAACACTCTCTCACGCCTGCAGGAGTAAATACGGCTTGAAAAATAAAACACTCGGGTGAGATTTATTCATCGATTTATTGGATCGTTTCACAAGACAGCTCACATGCACGCGGGCGCCCCACTTTTGCAACTGGATGGAGGTGATTCCGTACCTGCCACCATTTTTTTAATGTCAACTGTGGTCATTCCCAAGGAAAGGCATGCAGGAGAGAAAACAGCACGTCAAGTTGGGTAAAGAAAGGAACGAGAAACAATTTCTGCTTGCCTGCTTTTCCAGCGAGCGCACGCACCTCTCAGCATTTTGCATAAAGGTGGGGAGAGATGGAGGGAGGACGGGCTTGGGCTGTGAGCAGCCACGAGCCGGCCGGCAGGGTGTGAGAGCTGCCCGAGGAGGAAATCCAACCCAGGTGGGCACAGGGCTCCTTCTCCCCAGGGGGATGAACGACCCTGACCCTGCAGGCAGTCTGAAGGGGACAGGCAAGCAGCTACCACCAGCGCTCGCTCTAATTAGCTGCAGAGGGGTTAATCACCTCCTTGGCATTTGGCCTGTGTTCAATGAACTGGAATACGTATTGCTTTGAGCAGGAGGATATTAATTACAGGGCCACTTCCAGAGCGCTGACTTTAGGCTTCTCTTTAAAACCATATGGGGGAAAAACTCAAAATGCCTTTACATTACACGGCAACGTAAGTCAAGTCCATATTTGCCTACTGCCACGACATCCGAGAGTGCCTTGCAAGGAGGGTATGAGCAAGAAATGCTGCTCGGTTGCCAAAGAAAAGGTAAAGATTAGAGAAAAAAAAAAAAAAAAGAAGAAAAAGGATGAGCATCATGGAGTAGGTGCCAGTTAATTACAATAAATATACTTGCCTAATTGAGAGTAAGGCGTTCCTTGTGTCTCAAAATTGCATCCTATAAAGAGATACTACATTTCACACATCACAGCTAAGAACCAACAACCACCTGAAAAACACTCACGAGCATGTAACCATTAACTAAGCATCCAGCCAGCCACGGGAGGCCTGATTCATTAAAAGCCAGAGAGCATGGAGAGGGGTCGCAAATACGACCTGTGAGTTTTATGTGTGAACCGTTGGGCGTTTTGGTGAGTCTCACCTCTGGGAAGTGTGGGGTATCTGCTCTTGCAGGGCCAGATCCTATCACAGCCTTTGAGAGCATCAAGTCTGATTGCTAACTGCTCGGGATGCCAAATCATTGGAGTCTCCTCCAGAAAAGAGGCAGGAAATTTTAGCTCTGGTAGGATATCTTGGCCACTCAATAAATATTCTCTAGACTGACTCTTAGTTGAATTAAAACCCACTCCTTGGAGGACAGGGACTGATGACAGAAGAGCAGCCACTGGTGTGTGCAGTGAAGAGGGACCACGGAGCTCTCCCGGGCCGTGTGTGTGGCCTGGGCAGGAGCAGAGCGGGACGGGGGTCCCTGGGGGCAGACGCCTGGCCTCAGACGCCCACTAGCACCCAAAGGGCTTTGGGCTGTAGCTCTGGCTACAGCTGCACAGGGGGGGATGTGTTGGGGTGTCCTTCATCCTCCCGTGACGGGGCTGTGCCTGACCGGTGGCTGCAAACACCTCCTGGGAGCCACAGTGCAGCCGGGGACTGATCCGGCAGCTTGTCTTGATCCAGGAGCTTGTCCTGATCCAAGAGCTTATCTTCGCCAGGAGGAGAGGGCAACGTGAAGCCCTATGTTGGCACTGCATGGGAGGGTATTCAGGAATGATTCTAACGAACCCCTAGTCTAGCTCTGCAACTATTTTTGGTTTTGGTTTGTTTGTTTGTTTTTTTCATTCAGGTTGGAAAAGCCCCTTGGGATCATCGAGTCCAACCCTCAGCCCGACTCTACAAAGTTCTCCCCTACCCCACATCCCCCAACATCTCATCCAAATGACCCTTAAACACACCCAGGGATGGGGACTCCACCCCTCCCTGGGCAGCCTATTCCACTCTCTGACCACTCTTTCTGGGAAAATTTTTTTCCTAATGTCCAGTCTGAATCTCCCCTGTGGCAGTTTCCAGCCGTTCCCTCTTGTCCTGTCCCTGATCCCCTGGGAGCAGAGCCCAGCCCCAGCCTCTCTGCAATGTCCTGTCAGGAGCTGCAGAGAGGGATGAGGGCTCCCCTCAGCCTCCTCCTCCCCACACTAAACAGTTTTCACCTCTCCTCCGGCGAGGGAGCAGGCTTTTCGCCCTGCTGACGTGCATGTCGGTGGGAAAACCTCTGGCTGCCCTGGCACCGCGTGGTGAGCGCCAGCAGCACCTCCTGAGGCCGTTTTAATGAATCTCGCCCCGTGCCCCCGTTCAACGAGCAGTTTTTGAGGTCTGCGCATCGCCGCGAGACGAGTTCACCCAAGGGCGATCTTCGGGACATTGAGGACCCCGTTTTGCCTCGCCCCACCACCCCAGATGGCGGCTGCAGAGGTCTGTACCACACACGAGTATTGCTCACGGCCATCGCGGGGGATCTCGGTACACTGGACACAAAGTAAGAAACGTCCGTGACAAAACAAGAGTTCAAGCCATTAGCGCACAGCAGTACGATGAGGAAAAAAAAAACATAAAAAGCACAAAGAAAAGAAAGTTGCGGGGTCCCCGGTTATTCTGGCAACGGTCATGCTGCGGCATTCCTCATTCCAGGTTATGGGATGGAAATTAAACAATCGGGGGCCCCCATTCTTCCTGGGCTTACACCAGAGGAAGCCGTGAATGACTCCACTGGAGCCCATGGAGTGGTGTAAATCCAGCGTGGCGGAAGAATCAGGGCCCAGGATCTTTAGCAACGGAAAATGTGCAAAGATTGGTTAGAAAACAGCTCTGAGAGATGCACTGTGCCTGCGGCTCCTTCGCTGGCTGCCCGACACCGTCGCTCATCCTGCCTGCACTGCCCATGGCCCGCCACAGCCCATGGGGACTGGGCACAAGGAGGCAAGCAAAGCGCTTGCGGGCACTGCCAGGCGAGCAAGGTGTCACGGGAGTGGTTTCCTCTGCTCTGCAGAAAACAAGACTTAGATACGATCACGTCTGGTTTTGGAAAAGCCGAGCCCGGTGCTCGAAGCTGAGCAGACAAGAGGCCACATCTTCAGGGTCTTAAGAAGCCAGACTGCAAGGGGTCTGTGGGCTGGCCTTAGCTAGACCTTGCTTGCATCTAGACTTGCTTCTTTCTTAAGAGGGGTCTAGATTTAATGGAGCAAACAAATCTCACAGCAGAGGCTGCGTTTTCTGGCTGTATAGGGAAAAGCAAGCCATTGAGATGTCCCCACAGGTTTCTCCCAGGGAGGGTCTGTCCTTCTGACTGTCTCTAGACACAAGATCAATGCAAACTAGAGATGAGGGATCTGCTCTGCTAGCCAGCTGGCCAAAATGCTTCAGCCATGCCAGCCCTGCTGAGAGCAGCACCCACGTTAAGGAGTTACTGTGCTGCTCCGTCACCCCACGCCTACAACTGCCCAAGCTGGTACGTACAGATGAAAACACCACGATAACTACGCCACCAAAACTCCCTCGGCGGCAGGAGCAGGCCACTGACAAACAGAAGGAGTTCCCCCTGCCATCCGCATGTCATGGGAAAAACAAACACAACGGAACAAAACAAACAAATACTTTGGAGATGCCCAGAAGCACAGACCAAGAGGAAATGCCAGAGGCACTCGGCTCACCAGCTGAATTCAGGGACTGCAAAGAAGAATGCAAGCTCAGCTGGTGGGCCGAAGATCTTAGCTCAAAGTAGGATCTCCCCGGAAAGCTGGGTTGTAGATTAAGGGTGGAGGAGAAAGGACTCATTCTACGAAGCTGCGATCTTTCCAAAGGCACTGGAAAAGGGAGGGTCTGTTCTTCTGACTGCGTGTCTAAACGTAAGATCAATGCAAACTAGAGATCAGAAATCGGGTCTGCTGGATGGTGTCACTCCATCGCCCGAGAGCAGAGCTCGGAGCAGAGCACAGACGCTTCGGCACGCACGGACCCTGCTTTGCGGCAGCGAGCGTGCGTACGGTGCGCGGAGCAGAAATGTCTGGTGCTGTGCAACCCAGCGAGACCCTTCAGGAAAGCCTTGCCTCCGACAGTATCGGCAATAAACATTTTCATCTTCCAAAATGTTCCCATGTCATCATGACAAATTCAATACGCTTTTCTTTAAAGTGAGTCCTGCACCTCTTCACAGGAACGCACCTAAAAAAATTCACAAGTTACCATGCACACTTCCCATTGTTCTTTAATAAATCTCATATCTTTTTGTGCACAATAATTAGTGGCGTGAAAACTAGCCGGTTGATAATGCTGAAAGGCATTTGGCAGGGCTGTACTAAGCTATATTACCCTAAGTACCACCAAGCACCCACCTTACTCAAAGGTTGTTCGGGATGTTGTGTTCTTGGTATCCCTTTGTACCTGTCAAAACACATCTGAGCCTTACAGTAAGAATTTAACTCATGTGATTCACAGCAAAATGTCAGAGTAGAGGGAACCTCTTGGGTCATCAGTTTCCGTTCCCCGCTACCACAGTCACCTCCTGCAATTTCTTCCCTAGCCT
Source organism: Athene noctua (assembly GCF_965140245.1). NCBI lineage: Eukaryota > Metazoa > Chordata > Aves > Strigiformes > Strigidae > Athene > Athene noctua. The sequence continues at coordinate 49,976,195 of NC_134042.1, read as the reverse complement.
TGTCAAGGGATATGTTAACGTGAAAATACAGAATCCAGCATCCTCCACATATTCAAATGACATACACTCCCGAGCATTGTACCCCCAGCCTCCCTGTCTCAGCTGTGAAAACGGATTGAGCTGGAAATCACATTAAAATGAGTAAAAGGAAACATTTCTCTGTGCACTTCTTTGTAACTTCTGCAGCTGTGGAAGCAAAGAGTGTCAGTGGGTTCAGACACGAGTTAGATAAATTACTGCACAACAGGTCAATAAATGGAGCTCAAGGTTAGATGCACCCTCTAACATCTCCCAAGAGTGAAAGGAACTACCACCAAGAGTAGCTGGGCTCCTGGCTTTCCCTAACTAGTGTCTTACGTTCCTATAGCTCCTTGCAGACTATTTTCCCTTGTGTTGTTCACCCCTTTCCAAAAATTGATGGTTAAAAAACCCTGGTTGCTGCTGAGGGTCACGCCACAGCTGGTAAGGAACTTAAAAGTTGGGCCCCGGATGAGGAACTGGGTTTGAAAGAAGAGAAAAGCTTCTGGTGCTCAACTAGGCTGGGGAGGGGTCTCAGGCTCTGGTGCCCAAGTCCCTTCGCCATATCCCCAGGGTGGCAGAGGCGGCCAGGAGTGGCTGCTTGTGGTGTTGGCAGAGTTGGCCAAGTTTGGGAACCCAGGAGAGGGGACAGGAGGTCACAGGGCTCTAGGCTCTGCTCCTAGGCTTGTGTCTCACCAAAGGTACAAGAAGCCAAAACCAGGCTTGCCTTGAAATCCTGCAGCCACGCCTAAGGCTGGAGATTCAGTGCAGCTGAGAGAAGGTGGAGTGGAGACATGGCTTCTCCTCCGCACTGGCTCTCTGTGCACAGCTGGAGAGTGTGGCTGAAGGCATGAAGCAGCCCAGTGGAAGCGTCAAGGTGTGGGCAACGAGACCTGAGGAAGGGTGAGAGTGGAGCATCAGGTTTTGGCAGGAGGGAGGTTGAACCTCCTTGCACCAGCCAGGAGCGCAGATCTGGGCCTGGGCAGCAGGCAGGGACAGTCCCCTCCAGCACTGCCGAGCTCCTCTTCTCCATCTCCATCTGGAACGAGTTGGTCCTTCATCCCATCATCCACCCTGAGGAACAGCCCATGGAAAGAAACAAGACTGGAGGAATGCAGAAGCCATCTCAGAAATCCTTGTAGAGAAAAGCAGCCCAGCAGCCGGCCCTCCTGCAGACTCTAATCCCATGGCAACTGGGACATCTCCTCCTCTGTTCCTTGCCACTATGCGTTAGGTGCCTGTTCCTGAGTGGCCACTTGCATCCTGCCTGACCTGTGACGGTCCTGGGAGGTACCAGCTAAGACGTGACAGGGCAAGAGATACTTCTAGGGCTGCTGTGAAACAGCCTGACATCGAGTAGGGACAGGACACAGTTCAAGGTAAGGACACGGCAGCCCCTGCTGCCATTTGGCTGTGCTGATGATGGGGATCTTCATCCCTGGGAAGACGTGGAGGGCCCAGCACATGTGAAGGGCTTCAGACCTTCTCCCAGCCAGGAGCCACCTTGCCTTGCTGCTGGCACCAAGCACCAGCTTTGAAGATTGAACTGTCATTTCCTCAGCTGGAAAATGTAGTTTCCTTTGGGATGAGCAGGAGATGACATGCCACGCCATGGGCTTGCATGGGTGCCAACTTCCCATGGGACATTCCCGTTGATGCTGCCTGACTCACCTTGGGCAGGACCACAGAGCCATGCCTGCAGACACAATTTTACCCTCTTCTCACCCTTGTTCTCTTCAGATGCTGAGACCCTGTGAGACCTTTCACTCCCCTCTAGCCTCTACAGACCATTTCACTGCTCACCTAACGCAGAAGAAAGACTTCAGTTAACTTCCACAGGCTGTGGATAAGGACCTTGTGTCCTAGGACTAGAAGCCAGCTTTTAAATAACACCCTCTAAGCAGAATTTTTCATAATCACTTCCAGCGGGACAGCTGTGTTTAGAGAGATATTCTCTTCGTATCAAGCCTGTCTCTTTTTTTGTCCCCTCTTCCCACACGAACACTTTGCAGCAAGCTGCAGAGCAGGCTGAAGGGGAAAGCTAAGCCTACTTTACACAAAATAGCACTTAAAGGCCTGATGCTGCTTTAAAGGCCAGAAATAAAAGCTTAACTGGAGAGCTGCGATGTGCAAGGTGGCTCTATTCAACAAGTCACTCGGGTATCTGGAAGCTGCCCAGAGATGTAATTTATTTCACTTATAGTCCAAAAAGCTCAGACAGCCTCTAAAAGCAGAAAATGCTCCAGGCCCATTTAACTTTTTCCCCTTCTTTCTTTCGTTCTGGAATAACAAATGCAAAAGCTCATTTGGTGAAAAGGCTGAATGCAGCGAACTTTGAGCCAATGCTCAGAAAAGTGAAAAGTCTGTTTGCTAGCACAAACCAAGGTCCCAAGCTCAGCCTGGCCTGCTGGGACTATGAACAGCTACTTTTTCCCAGGTTTCTTCCTATTTTGGAGCTGCACAATTGATGAGCTTGGCTCGACAGTGAAAACACCTACGAGAGGGAAGCAGAGCTGGAAAGGTCATAGGGTACCCCCTGAAAACTCCTGGCTGGGATGACTTAAAGCCCAACTGGTTTTGGTTAAGAAACTGTGCCTCAGATGGGTCTTATGAGACACAAATGTGATGAGAAGCCAAAGCTCTGCTGTCTCCTGCAAAGGCTGGTGAAGCCTGGTAGTGAAGTGGGTGAGAACTTCGAGGCTTTGGGAGCAGTCCTGGCCACCCCCGTGTGGGGCTGGATCTGGCTTGTCCCATCCCTGGATCTCCAGAGGAACACTGCAGCTTCCTTGACACCGGTGCCCAGCTTTGCAAACACGGACACAGCTCTTGGACAGAGGTGCTGAGGCCTTTGTGGCTTGTGGTTTGAGTTTTCTGACTCTTGAGAAGGGTTTGTCACAGATTTGCTCTCCATTCCACTTGTCACGCGTGAGTCCTGCTCCTCACCAACCTGTAGTCCCCACATGTTCAAAGCTTGCACGTGTCCTTTCCAAATGGGAACAGTTATCTCCTGCAGACGAGTGCAGGCAAGCAAGTGAAAACGCCCTGCATAGCCTTGCTCTGCTTCCATTTGTAAATCAGTTTTCAGCAGAAAACCCTTTTTTCTCCTTGTTCAAAGCCACCAGAGATAATCTGTGGCCAGAAGGCTCTCACCCTCCTTCCACGCCACCAGCAGCCCCATGAGCTGCATTTGTTCCCTCCTGTCCCCAGACCGTGTCTGCTGGCAGCGGCTGGGGCTGCAGGAACACGCTGCTGTGAAATAAATCTTCACACAACTTGGGAAAAGGGAGATTTTAGCCTGGGAGTAAGAAAAAGGGATTCCACCGAGCGTGGAAAACTCCCAAGGAAGGGTTTCTTGCCTGGCAGCAAGGCTATGGGGCGGCGGATGGGCTGGTGGGGGCCAGTTAGTTCCTCAACGGCTGCGTCGCCCGCTACTTCTGACTCCTGCCTTGTTTCTCAACTCTCCACCTGCGTGTCAGAAGCAAGCCAATTTTCCGTGACGGATTAAGTGCCTGGCGTGACAAATGTACTTAAAAGTCAGACAGGGCAAACTCCTCTGCAACCTGCAGGAGGGTGTTTGATATTCTGAGTGCCTGCCGGTGCCGGGACGATGCAGCCGCTGCTGGCGTGACTGACCGTAGACCCGGGGGTCTGCCAGGACGCCCATACAGCTCCACGGTCCCTCTGCTCTCTGTCGTGCACTGCCAGGGGCTGGAGATGTTGTGCAGTTATGGCACTGTGCAGCCACTTTAGCGTCTCAGGAGCAACAGCGACAGTGTTGTTTTATTTTAATTGGGATTAATGAAAGCATCTGAGCTTCCCTTTGTGTAATACAAACCCTGCTGCAACCAAATTTTCAACACCTCGCTGCGGGATACCTTTCACTGTACCTGCCCAAAGAACATCCGCAAGAAGGAAAGGGGTGAGAGAGAAATTCTGGCACTGTTCAAGGCTCCTGACATAACCTTTCCCCTCCTGCTTTCCTGCAGTGAAGTGCTGAGGTACTGGAGGACCAGCGGAGCGGTTCCCTTATCGCAGTGCTAAGCTTGGGTGTGCTGGCTGGGCCCCACGCGCGCGTGTGAGCAGCGTCCGAGCGCGTGGGGCTGGAGCTGGTGCAATGCCTTACCCTCAGATGTCTGGAGGACCAGGGTCTTGCTGTAGGGGCTGACTCCGCTTTTGTTGAAGGCTTTGACGCGTGCGCTGTACGTGCTGTTGAAGTGAAGCCCGTCCACCGTGCACATGGTCTCCTTGCCCACGTACACCTCCTGCAAAGCAAGTGTAATTAGTGCTCACACACTGTGGATGGAGTCCCAGCGGTGGGAGAACGGCTCCCGGCGGTCGTGGTGCCCAGGGTTCAGCCGTGTTCTGCTACCTGGGGCAGGCTCAGGAGCTCTGTGTATAAAGCACAGCAAAATGAACCGATAATTTGTTCCCTGACAATACTTTGGTCTGCACCCAGAGCAGGGTGGGCACAGGGCCAGGGGGGATTCTCCCCTCTGCTCCGCTCTGTGAGACCCCCCTGCAGGGCTGGGTCCAGCTCTGGGGCACCAACAGCAGAAGGACACGGACCTGCTCGAGCGGGGCCAGAGGAGGCCACGGAGATGCTGGGGGGGCTGGAGCCCCCCTGTGAGGACAGGCTGGGAGAGTTGGGGGGGTTCAGCTGGAGGAGAGAAGGCTCCGGGGAGACCTTAGAGCGGCCCCCCAGGTCTGAAAGGGGCTGCAGGAAAGGGGGGAGGGACAGGATGAGGGGTGACGGGTTTAAATTGACCGAGCAGAGATTTAGACGAGATGTAAGGAAGAAATTCCTCCCTGTGAGGGGGTGAGGCCCTGGCACAGGCTGCCCAGAGAAGCTGTGGTTGCCCCCTCCCTGGAAGGGTTCAAGGCCAGGTTGGACGGGGCTTTGGGCAACCTGGGCTAGTGGAAGGTGGCCCTGCCTGGGGTAGGGGGTGGGACTGGGTGATCTTTAAGGTCCCTTCCAACCCAAACCAGTCTGTGATTCCATGATTCTGTGAATACTGTGCCATAAAACCAGTTTCTGTAGGGGGTGGAGATGCTATTCATACTGGAGCAAGCCACAAGGCATCAATCCCAGCCAAACTCCCACTGAATCCTGGAAGAGCTCTGCCAGAGAATGTCTACAGACTGAGCCCAGGACACAGAAACACCCCTGCAGAAAACTATTTTGAACGCTCTTGGGTGTCAAGATCAGACCATTCCTTGGAAGAAAACAAGGCGATCACACCACATGGGCACAGTGAACAGGCCTACAAGCTACTGAAACACCGAGCTCACAAAATGTTGACTTGTAATTAGCAGATCTCATGACAAAGCCCTGCCTGCTGTCCTTTGCAGTGCAGACGGAGGCTCTGCACAGGCAGATCTCCTGGGTGGGAAAGCTTCCCTGCCCCGCTCCTGCTCCAGACCCCACCGTGCTTCGCTGCCCGAGCTGCCAGGGAGATGGGGTGCTGGTGCTGCCAGAGCCAACGCTTGAATCTGGCCCCTTTCCTTGCAGGTGGTTGCACGTCCTCAGAGCTTAGAGTGCTGCCTGCTGTAAGGAACTGAAGGGAGTAATGCCTCAAACATTCATCGACACAGAAAACCCCAAGGACAAGCTGTGGCCTTTGGATTAGGCTAAGGAATGTCACCCAAGGAAGCGGGAGTGTACTGAAGGATGCACCCCCCACTCCCTTGCAGTTGCATTGACAAACTCCTTAGATAAGCCTCAGAGGGGGAGACATGGACTGAGTGAAACCAGGTGTTTCCCCTCAAGCACAAGGACAAACGGTAAGAGGGGATCATTTCTGGGATGACTGATAAGATCTCTGCGAACAGAGGAAGAACCAAAGCCGGGCAACGACCATCGACTCAACTGGAACCCAGGCTGCACCTTTTTCCTCATCTCTCATAGAAATGAATTTGTGGAATACCTGCCCCTTCTCATCATTAGCTAATCAGCTACTGAGATGAACTCAAAAGCGCAACAGAAACTTTGCTGTGAGTGCACCCACCACCCAGGATTACCCGACCTGAGACAATGCTGGATCCAGGGGTGGAGATCCGGATTCCTTTGACTCTCTTTCTCTCCTTTCTTTTCCTTTCCTTTCTTTTCTTTCTTACAGATTTATAAGAGACCACATTGCTTATTATCCTTTTCCAACTTTAAATTGTTCTCTACCGCAAGTAAAACATTTTTACAGGTCATTTGGTGTCATTTCACCTTAATTTAACCCGAGGGGATCACAGAACCCTTGCGATTCTCTGGGCTTCCAGCCCAGGCCATGACACCCACACGCTCCCCTGCATGGCAGAGCAGAGAGGATGGCTTCCACCCCTCCTGCCACCCTGACTGCGGCCAGAAGTGGCCCAAGCCACAGCAGACCTGGGAACAGTGACAGGTCAGTGCTTGGGATCCAGGAGCACAGTGTAGGTGTCCTAACGAACTGGGTGAGACTGGGTATGGGACAGTAAGGTGGCCCAGATCTACCTGGGCTCCAGCACCCACAGAGCTCTCCTGCAGCTGGCACCCCATGAGAGAGAACACAGCTCCCACTTCACCACCCCAGGCTCACTGCAAGGAGCCCCTTTGGGGCTTGATGCCCAAAGGCAGAGCCCTCTTGCCTCAGGGCACCATCCCAAACTCTCCTGCCTGTCTGTGAGGGAGGTAGCTAAGAGGCTGGGCTACACACTGACCTGCTCTGGGCAGGGACTCTCACCTATATGACAGTTGGCACTCCCAGCTCCCTGGGCAAACTGCTGCCTGACAAGGTCAGCTCACTGCTTTCGGGCAGGAGAATGGCTCGGTGACTTGAGAAGTCAGAGATGTGGCACTGGCTGTGTCTGGAGCAGCCCTCTATAATCCCAGTGGCATTCCTGGGCACATCAAAGCCTCCCGAGAGAAGACTCTGCTCTGGGGAACTGCCCTCGCCTTGACGGGGTGGCTGTGCTGAGCCTTGGTCTCTCCAAACCCAGCCTCCTGCTCCATTCTCTCTCCAGATCCCACCCATGTCACCTCCCTTCTGCCTTGACTCTGCTCTGGCTCCTGTCTGCCTGAGTTCCCTGTGGATGAATTCAGAAAATACGATGGGCTGGTCCCTGTGTCTGCCCTCAGTGGATGTGAAGATGCTAGGATAATTATCAGCATGTCAGATCAGAGAAAAATCCTATTTTAATTGTGTAATTACAGCAATTTAAAAGCCCTCAGGCCTTAAACACCTCTTCTTGCTGGCAGCTGGCAAACCATGAGTCTTTCATGGCAATTAGCATACCTTGTATGAAATATTTAGCAACCTAAAAAGATGGAGCTTCAAATGTGCTCTTTGCATTTATAAGTCATATTGGGCACCAGAAGGTATTTCCATCCCTTCAAATAACCCTGCCCCCCAAAAAAGCCCACAGCCTGTCTGCACCATCAGCTTCCCTGGGCACCCCAGCAGCGAGTCTCATGTTTCCAGGGAAGGAGGGGACTTGCAAAAAGCCTGGGGAACTTTTTGGTCGCTTCGTGTCAGGGCAATACTGGAACCAGGAGTAACACCTGACCACTGGGACAGGCTTTGCGCTCCGAGCACCTACCCTGAACTGGCCGCCGTTGCCGTCATCGAGCTCCAGGATGTAGCCTTCCACCTGCACCGTCGACAAGGGGGGCTGTTTCCAGGACAAAGTGGCACTGTTGTTGTGGGTGCAACACTCCTCTAGCTGCAGGATCGGAGGGGCCGGCACTGGGGAGGAAACTAAACACAAATTAGTGTAACCCTGGCTGCTAGCACCACAGAGAGGGAGCAGGGCGATAGCCACAGCACGCACGTCTCGGTTGGAGCACAGAAGATGCATTTATTGCCTCAGAAGCCAGCGTGGTACAAGGGATGTAATTGCGATCTCGTGGGTGTGAGGTGGGGAGGAAGCAGAAAGGACTGTTCTCCAAACAAGCTCCACCAAATTCCTCCAGCCTGCAGCCTGGTGAAGCTGAGATTCCCCCAGAGCTCTTCTGCTCTCTTCCTGGTTTTTAACGCATTTTGGTGAAATACAGCAGTGCAACAATATATCTGGCATAGAACCGCCTGGAGTTCTCCCAGCAGCTGGTCCCAAACCTGAGACACTCTCCCACACGCTCTGCAGAGCAGCTGTGGGCCTGGCCTTATCCATACCCCAGCAGCAAGTCCCGCTCTGCTTTTCCACCAAATAAATTCACTGGAACAAAACAAGCGATGCCAGAGCAGCAGAGATGAGCCTCAGGACCTGCAGAACAGGGAGCACCTGATCATTTTGCCATGGTAGAGTCTGTCCTAAAAGGGGAGGCAACCACACGAACTTGGTGGAGAACCAAGTGTGTCCCTCAATGATGCTGTTTCAGTGCCAGGGAGCCCACGACCTGCCAGAAAAGGCCCAGGGTCCCTCCACTCTGTCCCAAGCACAGCACCCACTCCAGGGGTTCCTGTGGGGCCCCCAGAGCTGCCCCTCCAACCAGAAAACACCCCTTGTTGCTGAGCACCTCCCAGGGAGGCACGAGGGGCACAAGCGCACATCAGAGAGGTCTCCAAACTGGCACCAGACAGTCCCTGCCTGCAGCCTCCGCACGCCTCTGGAGCTGAAGGTGGGAGGCTGAGCACCCTATAGCCTCCCAGCAGCCACACAGGGGACATAAAGGGCTTTTTTCTGCTCAGGCTGCTGTATTTGGGGATCTGCACGTGTGTAACGCAGCCTGCTGCTGCTCTGAAAAGCACAGAGGGGTGACAGCATGACAGAGAAAGAGGATGTCCACTGGTACACCCCATCCCTTGGTCAGGGACAGCCCTCCCAAACCTCTCAACAGAGCTGCTCGTCCTCCATCCTCATCCTCACTGCCCAAAGGCTGACGAGAGCCAGTGAAAAAAAGACATGGAGAATCCAGACAAGATATGGAGGAGCACACGGATGCCTGGGAGAGAAAAGAAAGACTCACTGGCAAAGGTTTACCATTCACCACTGCCCTCTGCGACTCCTCCACCTCCTGGGGTCGGATCCTCAGCAGAAACCCTCAGGCTGAGGGTCTGGGCAAACAATGTGGAGAAAGCCCTCATGTGACAGCAGAAGGGATGCTGCTTGTGCCCAGCGTGTGCTGGCAAGGGATGAGGGATGCCCTGTACTACGGCTCAGCCCTGCTCTTTATTGAGACCTCTGGTGTTGCCCTGCCTCCCCTGGTGCTGCAACATGTGTTTGGGATCCAAACCCAACCTTTTGCAGTCTATGAAACTTATTTCCACAGCGAGGGTGAGAGGAGAGAGCGGCCTCTGTCAGCTCTGCCCTGACTCCACAGAGGAGGGCGGGCAGCTAAACTAGCAGCAGAGTTGCTCTTATTAATTAAAATAACCCTCTGGGCTAAACTGGAAGAAGGGAGGGCAGGAACATGCTAACATCTCCACAACTGGTGTGTAATTAAAACCATAATCCATCCCTCCCTGGGTTTGGCTTGCCTCGCTATCAAAAAATGTTCCTGACACTCCAAATTAACGGCCTGGCTAATGACGGGCAGCTCTGAGAGCTTCCAGCAGCCATGTCCAACACAGCCTTCTCACTGCAGCAAATACCAGTGGGGCCATTATTTGAAGATGCTCGTTATCATTACAGAGGAAGCGCATGGTCAACATCCTTCCTGTGTCTGACCGCTGAGAAATGCTGGTGTGTGCAAATGGCTCCTGAGTCAGGAAATCCAGCCGTGACGGCAATGAAGAGCCGTGAGGGGCAATGAAGAGCCGTGAGGGGCAATGAAGAGCTGTGCCAGACCTGCAGCTGGTGGCCTTTCCTCCAGGCAGCTCATTTGTACCAGCTGAAGGTACAGGTCTATGTTCAGTGTCCTCCTGAGCTTCCCTGTGCCTCAGCCCATTTGCATCTTCTGGCAGCTTCCCAGGGCTTGCCAAATTGCAAATTGCTCACAGGTTGCAGCAGCTCTCTGCTTCCTGAAAAGCGATGCAAATGCAGTGGCTCTCTGGAGTACGGGAGAATGAGCACAGAGGGAACGGAGAACAAGGAGGAAATTAAAACTAAACCAAAGGTCTAAAACAACAGGGAGGAGATGGGAGGGAGGAAAGGCCCCAAGCTAAGTGGCGTGGCTCTTTGTGCCTTTGTGTTTGGAGGCAGGCAGCTTGCTAGCTGACCCAAGCCAGATGCTGCTCAGCACTGTGCAAGCAAGCGTGTGTGTGAAGACAGGTTTGGGAAACGCCTTGTGCTGCTCCAGAGACCACGGTCCCAACCTTCAGAGTGCTTTCTAATGCACTGCCAGGCAAACTCAAGCTCCTAATGCCTGAGTCTGGCACAGAGCTGCTCAGGGATCCGCGACAGGGAGGCAGATGGCTGGCCCAGGGGTGCAGAGCACACAGGGATGGGTATAACTCTGAGTCTGTGGGGTCCAATCTTGCTGGGAGATGAGAAATACCTCCTCTCCTGCCCCTTCCCTGTGAGGAGCTGCATGAAAAGCACTGGAAATATTCTTACCTTTCATCTGCACAAAGTCAAGCTGATGGATGGACTGCAGCAGAGGGGCATTGTCAAGGTTCAGGTCAAAGTCCGTGGTCATCCGTGGGGTGAGCGTCCCCTTGCCCCACTGGTCCTCGGTTAAGTGCACTCTCCTGATGAGAGCGTCGGAGATCTGGTGGCAAGGAGCACCCTCAGCTACACAGGGCCACCAAGGCCACATGTTCTGCTTTGTCCCTTCCCTGCTCTCCTTCCTTGTGCCTCCCAAGCTGCCACTTCTGTCCCTGACTGCCAAAGGCAGGGGGATATCACACATGGTTTCTAGCATCGCCCTTCGCTGCAGGCTTGGATTGGCAGAGGGACACCAGGAGCTTTGGGGACTTTTTATGCACTTTGGTTAAACAACCCCCAGGAGCGCTACAGGCTTGGGGAGGAGTGGCTGGAGAGCTGCCAGTCAGAGAGGGACTGGGGGGGGGATTGAGAATGAGCCAGAGTGTGCCCAGGGGGCCAAGAAGGCCAATGGCATCCTGGCTTGTGTCAGCAATAGCGTGGCCAGCAGGGACAGGGAAGGGATCTGAGCCCTTGGCTCGGCACTGGGGAGGCCGCCCCTCGATTCCTGGGTTCAGTTTTGGGCCCCTCGCCCCAAAAAGGCCATTGAATGACTCGAGCGTGGCCAGAGAAGGGCAACGGAGCTGGGGCAGGGTCTGGAGCACAGGTCTGCTGGGGAGCGGCTGGGGGAACTGGGGGGGTTCAGTCTGGAGAAGAGGAGGCTGAGGGGAGACCTCCTGGCCCTCTGCAACTCCCTGCCAGGAGGGGGCAGAGAGGGGGGATGAGTCTCTGGAGCCAAGGAGCCAGCGCCAGGCCCCGAGGGAATGGCCTCAAGCTGCCCAGGGCAGGGTCAGGCTGGCTCTGAGGAAGGATTTCTGTGCAGAAGGGGCTGTTGGGCGTTGGAATGGGCTGCCCAGGGCAGGGGGGAGTCCCCGGGATCCCTGGAGGGGTTGAAGAGTCGGGCTGAGCCAGTGCTGAGGGATCTGGGGGAGTTGGGAACGGTCAGGGTGAGGGTCATGGTTGGGCTGGAGGAGCTTCAAGGGCTTTTCCAACAGAGGTGATTCTGTGACTATTTTAAAGGCAGCATCTAGGACCAAAGGGACCAGCCCAAAGGTGGGCTGCAGTTCTCAAGTGCTGTAAGTCCGTCTCTCTCTGGAAAGCCACGAGACAGCACGTTACCATTACTGCTCCAGAGACACACCACCACTCACTGCAACCTTCTATGGTCAGAGCAAGAAGTGTCCCTGGCCTGGTTCTGCTTGTCCTGCCACGAACCTGGTGGCGAGGAGAGGCTGGCCCTTGATTTTATGGCTGGAAAAGCTGGGGATATCATCCTTGTTGTAACTCATCATCTTTGGTGTAACTCCCCCAACTCCACTGCGTTACCCCGAGGCCCTCAGCTGTGCTATGCCCTTTCTGCTCCCCTCGCAGCCCAGACGTGAGCAGCTCACACCAACCTGGAGGAAGCCGCTGGGGTCGTTCTCCTTGATGACCTCCAGGCAGTACTCCATCAGGCCCGTGGTCTGGCGCAGCTTGACCGTGCAGTGAGAAATCTGGTCTCGTACCACCTGCAATGGGACAAGGAAAGCAGCGTTGCACAGAGCTGTGGGGTTTGGGGACACGGGGGGCAAACGGGCCTTGGGTGGCACGGGGTGATGCAATGGGAGGCAAAGACTCAAGGGAAGAGAAAAAGGCAGAACTGGCCAAGACTCATATGCTGAATTTCAGATCTTTGAAAACCTGGTGAACAAGCAGTTTGTTTAGCTTAAAATCATTAACCCACATAATTATTCAAAGCAGTAGGGCAGTTCCACACTCTGTCTTTTAATTAAGACAGCTTCCAAATGACAGCTTATGAACTCCATGCAAAGCAAGTGTCTACCTCCACGGATACACAACTGCTGCTGCAGCCTCTGTGGGGCTGCCCCATCCCTCCTGGGCAGGCAGCCGGGCTGCGGGGTTGGCTCCGGGGCAGCTGCATCCAACCACCCCGGGCGAGGAGTGAGCCTGGCATTTTGGTATTTCCAAGAGGAACGAACGTATGAGCTCCCCCAGCTTCAGCTCTGAGTAACAATCTGTTTGAGATGCTCACCTGCCTATCAGCTGAGAGGGACCACGCTGCAGAATTGCCTCATTTTCTCCACCGGCTGCAGCAGGAGTCTGGGGATGAGCTCAGAGGGAGAGGTATGCCAGCGAGAGGAGATAAATCCTGCTCACCTTGTGACAGGGCTCCCTACAGCATGTCAAGCCCTGCCTGTTAAATGTTAAATCGCATCTTTTTGCACCCACAGACCGTTCCCCCAGGGGAACGTGTTTCAGCAACCCAGCAGTGGATTACAAGCAAGCGTGTGGTTTGGCTGGTGCCTGCGGGCTCCACTGACCGTCCCTGAAACACAGCGGGGAGGACGGGGCTCAGGCTCCAATACCACGAGGATATATTTGAAAGTTGGCTGGTGCCTCATGCTGAGTCCCTGCAGAAGGAGACAGCACCTGGTATCAGCGGGATTTCTGTCACGGCAGATTGCCAGAACAGCTCAGGAAGAGAGATTTTATGCTTTAGAGGAACGTGCTCACAGCAGATAATTTTTTTTTTTCTGGAAGGGCTTTGAAGCTGTGTAAAGTTCCCCACTAGGACTGAACAAAGCTACACAGCTATTCAGGATATTACAGACAGTAAAGCTGAGCTTCGCATCAGCATCTGCAGCTGCAGTGTGATGGAAAAAGCTGCAATAAGCAGCGATTAACATTTCTGAAAGCACAGTCGTGTCCTCAGCACGACGGTCGGTGAGTCCCAGCAGCGCTTGAATGACCCCCCTGGACTGAGGAGCATCCTCCTCCTCCTGTGAGCATCCCTATGGACCGAGGGATAGGGAGGTGAAACGACGCCTCCTGTGGTGAACGAACCTGGGCTTCAAGGGGGGCAATGACTCCTGCGGGGCAATCAAGCATATCATGTGTTGTTTAATTATAATTTAATCACCTCTATTTAATCACCTAACAGGAAGAAAAGAAACACCAGTCTTGCAACTTGGGACAACACATCTGCTTCTGTGAAATGCCATGAAGCACCCTCCTAAGCAGCTCTGGTTTTTAGGGGAGCTGCCAACTCCTCGCTGCTTTTAGCAATCCCACCCTGATGTTTCCAGCCTGTGGCAGAGGGAGGTCGGATTAAACCCAGGTGCTGGGGAGGGGGCTGCAGCCAGCACACCCCGTCTGCAGGGTGGACAAGGCAGCAGAGGGAGCTCCCATATTGCTCCTCTGGACCGAGATGTGTGGATGGAAGCTTGCAGAGATGCTGGATGGCTCTGAGACAGGGCTAGCGAGCAGCACAATCAGCACACACCGGTTTGGCCTCAAACGCTGTCATTAGAGGGAAGAGTTCATTCAGTGCTAGTTGCTGACGCTTGAGTGCACTGGAATGGCTCTGCTGGGACGGAGTGGAGGCAACAGCTAGTCCTGGAGGTCTGGACTCCTACACTGACCTTTTCTGAAAGAGTGGGCCAGCCCCTGGCCTTCCTTTCTCCATGGGGATAGTCAGTCCTTCGGGGTGGGATCCAGTGGGGGTTTAAAGCCTTGCAGCAACCTGCAGCCCTTCCCATGCAACACAAAGCAGCCCCTTGCATTAACTTGATCTCTTCCGCTCAGGGAGAGGATGCTGGGGGGTTGTTCTGCTCTTGCAAGGGTTGTTGGCTGGGCGGATGTTGGGTCTCTCAGTTGCAGATCATAGTGTAACACCAAGTGTGAGATGAGCTCAGTCTGTGGGCTCCAATCTTGCTGTTAGAGCATGTCCTGACCGCACCGACCGAGCCAAAGCGAGGTTTTGCATTCCTGGCCTGCTGGGCTGCAGATGGGCAAGTGGGAATCCCACCCTGAACGCCTAGAAAAGCAGCTTCCTTCTTTCACGTGAGACCCCTCTCCGGGGAAATGCACAAGCCACCAGGAAGCCAGCAAAGACAGGATTTGGTAAAATAATCTTCTTATCTTCTTTGCAGCTTAAATCTCAGTCTGGTTTGCCCAACATAATGAATTTGTGAGCCTCTCCCTGCCCGAGTAGATGCTTTCAAAGTATTACCAGCATTGTCATCTGCTACTGCCAGCCACACACACAGCTCCAAGAAACAGCATTTGCTTGGTGAAGACAGGCATAGTGTCCCAGGACAGCCCTGGACATGCAGCTGGCACACCCGGCACCCCCTTGGCCATGAGACAGGGCTACCAGGGAGGCAAGGGGACCTGCCACCACCACTCCTGGCACTATCTGGGAGGAGGGAGCCGGGGCACGGTGATGCCACCCCTGGCTTTGCCCCTCTACCCTGCCCGCTCCTTGGCAGTGAGGTGAAGTGAGGCCAGCACCAGGCAGCTCCAGGCTGAGTAATTCCTGAGCTTCCTGGCTGATTATCCCTGCTAATAAAGGTCTGGTCCGGAGTGGAGGCTGCCACTGAGTCTACATAAATCTTTATGCATGTGGGTGCAAACTGAGATTCAAGAAATTCCATTTAAACATAAGTAAAAGCTTTTTTTCTTCATAAAGGTGGTCGAAGACTAGAACAGAGAGAGGCTGTGGAGTCTCCAGCCTTGAAGATGTTCCAAACCCAACCAGAGGTAGCCCAGGGCAACCTGCTCTAGGTGCTCAGAAATTGCACCCAAAGCAGCTGCAGCTCTGACACCTTCAGCCCCAGCGATCCTGCCCTTCTGTAACTCTGCGATTCCCTTCGGGGACCCAGCACCCATTCATCTGGAGAACTAGAGCATGAAACAACAGTTTAATTGCAGCATCTATGCAGCAGACAAGCCGACAGTGGAAATCCATGTTCCCTTCACCACCAGCAAACTGTTTCTAAGGCAAGAAGAGGGATTTTTCTTTGGGACCTGGCGGGGCTTCATGCCTTTACAGCTTCTGCACTCCACATGAGAGAAATGGGGCGCAGACAGGAACAGTGAGACTCCATGAATCGCTTTGATTAGGGAAATTAAAGTTTTAAAAATAAAACATAAACGTCTGCCACACCTTTGAAAGCATGGTCTGAACCCAGTGGGGACAGTGAAGCCAGTTTTCCATACGGCCTTAAGCATCCTGTGGTTCTCCTCAATGCATCAGGGATTTCCACTCCCTGGGGTACCTCATCTCCCTGCTACCCCGGTCATGGAAAGTATTTCAATGAGGAGAGCTGAAAGTGAAATCTGGAAGTTTCTCAAGCTTTTGACTCATGGAATCAACTGAAGCTGTGCTGGGCTCAGGAGGCCTCAGAGGCCTTGCAGTATTCACTGCATCACCAGGAAAACCAGGCTGCCATGAATTCTGCGTGGAGGTAGGGAGTTTAAAAACCTCTCCCGAAACTGTGCAGGTAACACACCTCACTGAATGGTGGCATCTTTTGGAAAAGGGCTAAAGGCTCAACTGGAGAGGGGATTTGGGCAGCTCCGTACATTTTGTTTGTGGTTGTTTTTATCAAAGGCCTTTTTTCCCCTTTAAGCGCCAAAAGAGGCAACAGCCAGAACCTGGCTAATTACAGCCTTGCTGTACTCACAGCAGTTCACTAGTACCTTAAAATAGGAAATTTATTTCAAGAGCTTTTCCTCCCTGTAAGATGACATTAACTATAATTTACATTTTAATACAGCTCCTAGAAGGCAGTAACATCTGCACTCATGTCTACTTAAATGTCTTCCTCACCTTCCTCCTCTTTTTAGTACTTGGCTAGATAATCAGTTTTCAAGGCACTCGACCTCACTTGAACCTCGTCTCCTCAGCGCCTGGGATGAGACCTGCTGGGGATGTCATGTGGAGGACACGTGGATGTCACAGAGCCTCCTCACCGTGGCCGGGGTACGGTGGGTGGTGCCACGGGGAGCGATGCTGCTGCGCTTCGCCGCAGCGCTGCAAACCCAGATGGAAAAATCCCGGATGGCAAAATCCCCGGGACAGATCCCAGTGGTTTGATTGTGCTGAATCCCAACAATCACGCGTCCTCTGAGCAGAGTATTTCCAGGTGGATGTTTCCATGGTGACTTGCCTTTTGCTACTGGGAGAGGAGGCTCGGGCTGGAGCTGGGAAAAGCGGAGCTGCTGCGTTAACAACCCCGTGCGATGCTGGCGGTGGCACCACGGCTGGCACAGCCTGTTCTGATCAAAGGCACCAGCAAAGGTGGGAAGGTGCAATACAGAGACGTGGTCTCCAGCACAGAGAGAACCTCTGGAGAACATGGCACATGGACAGATGCCACAGAGCGTAAAAGGAATAAGCTTTAGAAAACTTTCTCTTAGGATATTATTATTTGCAGAAATAATGAATAAATAGATATTGTTTTATAGGTTTAATTAATAGAGCACAGGTGCTCTAGGAACAATACTGACAGTTTAAGCAACTTAGAAAGGCTAAGTAATGAAAAGCTAGACACAGATTGAGTATATGTTAAATAGAACATTTTGAGTCTCTTCTCAGAAGTCTAAAAGTGAATTATGATGAAAATTGTTCAGGAGATAAGCAACCACGATGACCAAAGACTGCATCAGTGAGCGGTGGTGTCTGAAGAGGAATTGGAATGGAATGATAAGAACTAGCCAGAACTGTGGAATACAATGGACTTTTGACATTGATGATGAATTGAGAGCTGAAAGTTCCTGGAAAATCACCAGAGACTCTTTGGATTGTATGTTATATCATATATAGAGAGGGTCCTTTTTGTTAGCTGTTGCCACTCATTGAGATGATGGCCCAACTCTGAGTTGTTAATCAAACAAGCCTAGAGATACCCACAGTCTGGTGAAATCCTTTAACACAGAGGACAGATCTCATCCAGCTCTTCGACACAACAAGCAGAAAGCTTGAGAGACATCAGAAAACCAGAGGCATCCTTGCATGCTGATCACAGCTCTGCAGAGGTTCTCGTCCTCAGTGCCCAGCTCCTGGTGCTGATGCCTTTCCCAAGGTGACGGTCAGACACCATGGCAGGGGGAAAATAGTGCAGAGTGGGGAGGGATTTGTAAGAGAAAGCAGCATCTGGTATCTGCATCTCTGGGAATTAATGCACCTCATGATGAGCTTGTCTGACCTGTGTATCTTGTCTGGTGTTTCCATACAGAAATGGTACAGTGCAGGAAACTAAACCTGTGCTTCTCTCCTATTTCTTATCTTTTCACGCCAGTCCTGATTACCAGTGACCTAATCCAATGGGGGACACCAACTTCCCTTGGTATTCCTGGAAAACCCTGACTGTCACCCCTAAAAGAAGGATCATGGACCAGCATTTCATCTCTGGAGATCCAGCGCTACGGACGAGAGCCCTTGGTGACCGTTTCCTATAGAATTAGCTCCCGTGGGGAATGTGACAACCGCTGCTTGCCTGCAAGGGCTCTGCAGTCACAGTATTGTGATAAAATCATAGAGCAAAGACATCCTACAACCTGAAGACCAGAAGAAGGCCAGAACAGTCCACCACACTACCAAGAGCTTAAAGAAGGTGCATGCAGAGCTCAGTTTGTGTGTGCTGTGGATTGAGGCGGGATTTCATTAATCTAGATTGATGATCTAGACAAGGGAATCGAGTGCACCCTCAGTAAGTTTGAAGATGACACCAAGTGTTGATCTGCTCGAGGGCAACAGAGCTGGGGCAGGGTCTGGAGCACAGGTCTGCTGGGGAGCGGCTGGGGGAACTGGGGGGGTTCAGTCTGGAGAAGAGGAGGCTGAGGGGAGACCTCCTGGCCCTCTGCAACTCCCTGCCAGGAGGGGGCAGAGAGGGGGGATGAGTCTCTGGAGCCAAGGAGCCAGCGCCAGGCCCCGAGGGAATGGCCTCAAGCTGCCCAGGGCAGGGTCAGGCTGGCTCTGAGGAAGGATTTCTGTGCAGAAGGGGCTGTTGGGCGTTGGAATGGGCTGCCCAGGGCAGGGGGGAGTCCCCGGGATCCCTGGAGGGGTTGAAGAGTTGGGCTGAGCCAGCGCTGAGGGATCTGGGGGAGTTGGGAACGGTCAGGGGGAGGGTCATGGTTGGGCTGGAGGAGCTTCAAGGGCTTTTCCAACTGAGATGATTCTGTGATTCTTCCTGGGACAACACTGCAGGGAAGCCTCTGTGTCCCCTGCTCAAACTGGCCTAAGCCATAGGGCGTCTTCCCTTGGGGTCAAGCATTCTGGTTCTCTGAAAACCAGGGCCAGCAATGAGTGGAAAGACAAGGAGGTCTGACCCAGAGCTGGAGCAGGCACCTGCTCCCACTGCTCCTCCAGATGGTATTTTTTAAAGCCTAGGTTCTTAATCTGAATCCAAGTGTGGGGGCAGGTTGGGGAAAGGCAGGCAGGGAAATGCCCCTTCCAAGTTCTTTTCCTCCCAAACCTCTCCCTGCTCTGGAGTAATTAGTGTTGGCCCACAGGCAAATCTGGATTTCTGCCTGCCTCCATGAAATATGTGTCAAGGCAAAGTAGGTCAGTCACAAAGCCAAGCCAAGCCTAACTCTGGGCTCTGCATGGGAATGGGAACTTTGGCTCTGTGGTGAAAGGCGCCTGTGGCACCATGCCAGTGGCAGGTTCTGTCCCTTGTGCCTCTCCTCCTCACTCACACGGTGTCATACTGTGCAGAGACGGCCACCATCCCCACAACCAGGAGGGGCAGCCCACGGAGAGATCAGCTGCTGCCAGGGCTGCTGGAACAACTAGTTTGGATCTGAAAGGGCTCCTGGGTGGCACAGATAAGTCTCACTAGTCAATATATCTGCCCATCTCCTCAGCTGAGACACTCTGGGGACATGGCAGTGGCAGGTGGACATGCAGGCCGGGCTAGGATCTCTGGCTGGGCTCCTATGGGAGGGGTGAAGGTATCACTGCAAGTCAGCACCCACCACTGTCCTGTCCTAAGCCCCATGCCCTGCAGCAGGACCCACCATGGGTCCAAATTCAGCACAAAGTGAGTGCCAAGGCATGTGTAGGAAGAGATGGTGCCGAGCACATGGAACAGTGCATATGGGACCGTGTGCTGGGCTGCACCCAGAGCAGGGTGGGCACAGGGCCAGGGGGGATTCTCCCCTCTGCTCCGCTCTGGGAGACCCCCCTGCAGGGCTGGGTCCAGCTCTGGGGCACCAACAGCAGAAGGACACGGACCTGCTCGAGCGGGGCCAGAGGAGGCCACGGAGATGCTGGGGGGGCTGGAGCCCCCCTGTGAGGACAGGCTGGGAGAGTTGGGGGGTTCAGCTGGAGGAGAGAAGGCTCCGGGGAGACCTTAGAGCGGCCCCCCAGGGCTGAAAGGGGCTGCGGGAAAAAGGGGAGGGACTCGTCATCAGGGGGAAGGATAGGATGAGGGGTGACGCGTTTAAACTGACAGAGGGGAGATTTAGATGAGATGTAAGGCAGAAATTCCTCCCTGTGAGGGGGGTGAGGCCCTGGCACAGGCTGCCCAGAGAAGCTGTGGCTGCCCCCTCCCTGGAAGGGTTCAAGGCCAGGTTGGACGGGGCTTTGGGCAACCTGGGCTGGTGGAAGGTGGCCCTGCCCGGGGCAGGGGGTGGCACTGGATGGGCTTTAAGGTCCCTTCCAACCCAAACCATTCCATGATTCTGTGGTTCTCTGCTGCTGTAGACGGGGCAGGCAGAGGAGGGGAGGAAGCCCCTGCACACTGTCCTCCCCGACACTCTGGAAGGATTCCTGTCCCTCAGCCACGCTTCCAGCGCTCCAGCACCTCAGAGCAAGAGCTGGGGGCTTTGTTATCCCTCTCCCTGAGCCAGCCCCAGCCTTGGGCGGTGGAAGGGACATCCTGTGGGGATGCAGCTGCTTCAGGCACAATGCTGATCCCCTGTCATGTCTCGTGGTATTCCCTTAACTCTTTAAGTGAGCCCAGCCCGTGCCCAACTGGAGCTGCAGGTGCTGCCTTTGGGGGGGATTCCTTAGGGAGGGGCAAAGGCGAAGCTGCCCCACGTGGGGATGACCTGGGCAGCTCTCTCCCCTGGGTGACAGCACGTTTGGACATCAGCAGTATTGGGGAAGGGGGTGCACGGGCCAAGCTGCAGGGTTGGTGGCAAACACTGGCCTCAGTGGCCTGGTGTGACCAGGGGACCCTGTGTGTGCACAGTGAGGACAGAGGGGCGGTACCCAAGAGGACTGAGACTCTCCCACACCCTCTGTCCCGTCTGCAGCTTGTGGAAGAAGGCCAGACCCTCTCTGTCCTTGTCCCCAAGGCAGAGGGGAAGGATGTGTGTCCATCCGGGCTGTGTGCCAAGGCTGCGCGTCCCAGCCTGACCATGCTGAAACCCTGGGAAGCAAATCTCAGCGTGCAGGACTCCCGCTGGCACTCGGGTGACTCAGGGCTGCACAACTCTCCCCATAGAAGCCTAAAACTAAGGCAGCACCACTGCATTTAATACTGACCCCCTCCACACACACAAGAATGAAAAGGGAAAATCAGTAATTTGAGGCTAAAAACCTGACCAACACCACACAGACTGCGGAGCAGAGGGGAGCAACTTCTGGGTTTTAAACACCTGCTGCTGTGATGCTAATTGGATGCAGGCTCATGTGCCATGTCTGCCCGAGCCCTTTCTGCCCATGCAGCTCCCTTCCCATGGCACGTGGGCAGCTGCAAGAGCTCGGCCCTTCACGGAGGAAGGCTCAAGGGCTGATTTTAATAGAGTCCGGCCTGAAACCCAGGGGCTGCTTCTTCCTTTAAGCCTGCCTAATGAGAAAGACTGGCTGATAACAAGGGTGAATGGGGGTGGGATGTACATGTGCACGTGTTGGGGGGGCAGGCGATATGGTAAGAGCAAGCAGTGGGATGCAGATCACTTCCTCTGGCCAAAAAGTGAAAGGCCTCCCCGGGTTGTGCTGAGCAAGGAAATTGTTTTGTGCTGCCTGGCTTTGTGAGAGTTTAATTAACCCTGAAGAGAGCCCACCAGGCAGCGGGGGTCCTCTCTGCGCCTCGAAGCCAGGCCGGCAGCGTGGCATGCCTGGTTGGGGTTGTGCTTTATTGTTGGACACCAAGCACTGATGCTGGGCTCGGTCCCACAAAGCTGCTATTGTTCATCTTCCGAGGGAAATGCTCACAGGCACTCGTGTTGCAGTGCCCGTCATCCACAGGCACATCAGAGACTGGTGGGCTCCTCCTTCATTTTAGGCCAGTCCTGGAGTCCCTCTGGGAGCCTCCTGGGGGGCCCAAAGCAAGGCTGGGAGGGATGTAAGTGGAGCAAGAGAAGAGACACAGATGTTTCTAGCCAGAACACTGAAATGCCCTTGGAAGAGGGACTCTGGAAGCACAAAGTGATGTTGGTGTGAAATGCCTCTGCTGGCCTGTGTCACAGAATTCCAGAATCATCTCAGTTGGAAAAGCCCTTGAAGCTCCTCCAGCCCAACCATGACCCTCACCCTGACCGTTCCCAACTCCCCCAGATCCCTCAGCGCTGGCTCAGCCCGACTCTTCAACCCCTCCAGGGATCCCGGGGACTCCCCCCTGCCCTGGGCAGCCCATTCCAACGCCCAACAGCCCCTTCTGCACAGAAATCCTTCCTCAGAGCCAGCCTGACCCTGCCCTGGGCAGCTTGAGGCCATTCCCTCGGGGCCTGGCGCTGGCTCCTTGGCTCCAGAGACTCATCCCCCCTCTCTGCCCCCTCCTGGCAGGGAGTTGCAGAGGGCCAGGAGGTCTCCCCTCAGCCTCCTCTTCTCCAGACTGAACCCCCCCAGTTCCCCCAGCCGCTCCCCAGCAGACCTGTGCTCCAGACCCTGCCCCAGCTCCGTTGCCCTTCTCTGGCCACGCTCCAGTCATTCAATGGCCTTTTTGGGGTGAGGGGCCCAAAACTGAACCCAGGAATCGAGGGGCGGCCTCCCCAGTGCCGAGCCCAGGGCTCAGATCCCTTCCCTGTCCCTGCTGGCCACGCTATTGCTGACACAAGCCAGGACGCCATTGGCCTTCTTGGCCACCTGGGCACACTGCTGGCTCCTGTTCAGCTGGCAGTGATGGCCAGGGTGCAACTACATTGTCCAACAGATACTGGGCGCTGCTACATCTGCTCCACCGCTCCCAGATGAGATTTGGTCCTTTACTTCCCTTCTCAGCCCCAAACCAGCTGAAAAGACACAGTGTCTGACTGCAGGAATGACACAAGTCAGGAGCCCGTTTTCACAGCTGACCTCAGCCCTCAGGTTGAGACCTGCATCCCAGCTCCCCCAGTGCCAGTAATACACCCCTCAGTGCAACCACTACCCCGAGGCCACGAGGTGCTCACTGAGCACAGAAAATAGAGCAATCACTGCTCCTGCCTGATGATGAAAAGTGGCATCTCATGACACCAAGAGCCCCAGAACATCAGCGGAAGCCAGCAGAAGTTACAAGCACTCAGCATCCTGCAGGATCATGCTAGTAGTTACCCTCTGCAAATGTTATGCTGACTTTAGTACAATAATAACAGTGTTTTATTGATAAAAGATGTGGAAGAGAAAGGAAACTGATGGCAATTGTAGCTGTTGTTAGATTGTGGTTTGCAACCGCTTCAAAATGGCATTTATTAGCAAATCTTGCATGAATTTCACATAAAACCCAGGCAAGTCCAGCAAGTGGTTTATGATTTGTATGATACTGATTTAATGTTCATTGGAGCAACATGGGATGAACAACATGATCAAGGTCACATTCCAGCCTGTGGATGCTGCACACATGGCTCTGCTGAGTTAATGACTACTAATTGGTCCAATAATGGAGTAATTCAGTGGGAACTGAAGCAGCACTTCGCTTGGGGTTTGTCACACCGGGAGCAGTCTGGGTGTCTGTAGCAAACCAGAATTCAGCTGATGTGACAAGCAAGTAGAGCAGCTTTCCAGTGACCTCCCTGCTCCTCCCGCGGTGCTTCACCCCAACAAACAGCATCCCAGTCCTCCTCCCCATCTGGTGCCAACCCTGCAGGAAGCTCTCTAACCTCCTGAGCCAGTGGGTAGGGGCTCACCTTCAGCTTGTGCTCGTGCTCCTTGTTGACCCGGGACAGCAACTGGGCTTTCCTTCTGTTGAGGGCGTCGATGAGGGCGTCACACTGGGCCACCAGGCAGGCCTCGAACTCCACGCTGTTCTCCTACGGGTCAGAGCAGACAATCACAGCCCGGGGCGTGTCTCCATTTCAGTTGGGAAACCTGTTTGCATTTTTTTTTATGATACCACATTGGCCATTTTTATATGTGGGGCTGCACCACCACGACTCACAGGTCCATGGCATTAGCAAGTGGGTTGCTCATGCCCTTGGCTCATGGTAAATGTGGTGGTGGCTGGTGAGGAACAGGTTTGGTCTGTCCTGTCACATCCTTGGATCTACTTATGGTAGAGATGGGAAGGGCTGGGGCCTCTGCTGCCCCCTCTGTGACACAGGCAGCTTTGGGAGAAGCAGTTTTTGGGTGGGCTGCAGGGGGTAATATGAAAGATCAGGTGTGGGCCCCTTTGGGAGAGCACCCACCAAACCAAGCTGGGGAGATGGGACAGAGGATCGCAGAGAGCAGCTCAGCTTGGTGGGAAAGGGCTGTTCCTTGGCTAGGAGACACAGTACCTGGATTTGCTGCACCATGTTGCGGAGTTGGACCAGGAACTCTTTCGCTTCCTTGGCTCTGTCTGACAAGCCGTTCAGGGCCTGGGAAAGCTGGCTCTGCAGAGGGAAGAAAGAGCGAGCTCATTGCCATGTCCTGGCCTCATCCTTGTACTGGAGGAGCTGATGTGTGTCTGATTTGGGCTGGGGATGGGCTGCAGCCCAGTGGTGCCTTCCTGGGGTGTGCAGCCTTCAGCAACCCACCGACATATCCTTCTGCCCCTGCTGCCCTGAGTGTAAGGAGAGGAAAAGGAGGATTAACCATCATCACAGATGCCCTGGGTGTGCGAAGCAGATATTCAGTGCCCACCTCCAACAGAGGCTTCCCTGGGTGATCAGTGACAAGCCACGTCCACCCTGGGTCTCAAAGTGAGCCAGTCACTACCTCCCCTGGATCTGTGCTCTCCAGGAAGCCAGACACCAAAAACTCTGTGGGATCTGACCCATGTCTGCTGAGGATGACCAGCAAAAGGGCACAGGTCAGACCACCCGAATCAGACTGAAAAACTTCCAGTCCCTCCTGAAAGCTAAGGTAAAGCAGAGTTGTCCCCTGCCATGCAAAATACCAACTGCCCCTTCCTCCTCCAGTGCTAGGAGTGGGAGCAAACACCCACAGCCTGAACTGAGCAGCGTAACACAGCAATAATAACAATCGTGTCCTGTGCTTTTACATTTTCACGGCGCTTTCCCAACATTAATTCAGGAATCTTCCCCTTTTGCCATGATTTCAGTAAGTTATTATCTCAAGAGCTGGGCAAATCACCCGCAGTAATTTACCTCTAGGAGAGATTCTGCCTCTTTTGTGGGCTGCAAATTGCCTGCAAACACCATGTAGGCGTGATCTTTCTTTGTGGAGCCCAGAAGATGGCTGGTGTCCCCAAATCTCCAAAAACGTAATGTGACCTCCCTCCTGTGATCAGGACGTTGGCACCAGGCTGGCATCTGCCCTGTTGTGCTGTGCTCCCCCGGATGCTGGCACAGAGAAAGGGAGGAGGGAAGAGGGGAGAGGGGAGCGGGGGGAGTGATGGCACGGAAGGGATGCAAGGTCACCGGAGCACAGCGCCTGCTGAGATGGCGCTGGGTTGAAATGGTGAAAAAAAGAATTGCTATTGAAGAGACGAGGTAGCAAACGAATGGCGACCACTTAATGGCCCAGAAAATGACCTTCTCGCTGCTTCCCCAGGAGATGTTAATATAACCCTAGTGATTTCTGCATTTCCTTTGTAATTTATCGTGCCCGAGTCATTAGGATGTGGAGCTAATCAGCGAATGCATCTCTAATAAAAATGGGATTGCTAAGTCAGCTCAGCAGGGCCTCCTCATCTCTCCTCCCTCATCTCTCTGAGCTGAAGGAGAGCCGAGGCTGGAGCCCGAGCTGCTCCCCACGGCCCTGGCAGCCCCACACACCGCAGGAACAACCCATTCCTGCCTCATCCTCCCTGCTGTGCCCCTGTGAAAGCCTCCCTCGCCCTGTCCCACGCTCACCCTCCACAGCCCACGCACTGCCCCGGCCCTCCCAGATTTAGGAAGATGTCTTAAGCCCAGCAAGGTGGTTTGCTGAGAACTGAGAGCTGCAGGGCCTCGGTCTTTGAGAATGCAGGCAATTAATAGAGAAAATCAGCAGGAGTTTGTTATGTTTACAAGCTCCTCATTATAATTGCAGCATGGTGTATTTTTTTCCTTTAATAAAGTTTTGGGAAGAGTTTTTCATCTATGCACATACATTTCAGAAAGGGCATCTTTATATCAACATAACTCTTTGAGGCCTTCCTAATGGGAAAGCATTTAAAATGTGCTTTTAAAATTTAATAAGAGCTCTGCGACACCAGTGTGCACTGTCCATGGGCAGCTCCTTCACCCCGGACTCACAGCATGTCTTCCACAGCACAGAAAGCTCTGAGCCTGTCCACAAAAACGAAAAAGCTGGTCTGTTGCCTTCAGAGCATCCCTTCCCACGGTCTTATGCTGCGTCCCCCTTCTCACCTCAGCCCTTCCCTCTGCCTGAGATGCCACCAGTGCCTGCAGGCAAGGGGCAGGAGCTAGTCAGGGAATTGTATTTTTCTACAATTGTAAGGTTGGTAGGTGCACAGTGGAAACCCTGCCCCATCCCTCACCCCTGACATGGAGAATGGGTCACTCACATGAGCATGTCCAGCTCACAGCGATATGCACAAGAGGCTGTGCAAAGCTGGTGATGCCAGTTCCCATGTGGCCACAGGCCCCTCAGTGCCCACGGGAGCTCTAAGGTTTAGTTCTTCATCAGCACGAGCTTCGTGCCAATCTCCAGGAAGGGTCTCCATCATGTCACAGAATCACAGAATCATCAAGGCTGAAAAAGCCCTTTAAACTCCTCCAGCCCAACCATGACCCTCCCCCTGACCGTTCCCAACTCCCCCAGATCCCTCAGCGCTGGCTCAGCCCGACTCTTCAACCCCTCCAGGGATCCCGGGGACTCCCCCCTGCCCTGGGCAGCCCATTCCAACGCCCAACAGCCCCTTCTGCACAGAAATCCTTCCTCAGAGCCAGCCTGACCCTGCCCTGGGCAGCTTGAGGCCATTCCCTCGGGGCCTGGCGCTGGCTCCTTGGCTCCAGAGACTCATCCCCCCTCTCTGCCCCCTCCTGGCAGGGAGTTGCAGAGGGCCAGGAGGTCTCCCCTCAGCCTCCTCTTCTCCAGACTGAACCCCCCCAGTTCCCCCAGCTGCTCCCCAGCAGACCTGTGCTCCAGACCCTGCCCCAGCTCCGTTGCCCTTCTCTGGCCACGCTCGAGTCATTCAATGGCCTTTTTGGGGTGAGGGGCCCAACACTGAACCCAGGAATCGAGGGGCGGCCTCCCCAGTGCCGAGCCCAGGGCTCAGATCCCTTCCCTGTCCCTGCTGGCCACGCTATTGCTGACACAAGCCAGGATGCCATTGGCCGCCTTGGCCCCCTGGGCACACTCTGGCTCATTCTCAATCCCCCCAGGTCCCTCTCTGACTGGCAGCTCTCCAGCCACTCCTCCCCAAGCCTGTAGCGCTCCTGGGGGTTGTTGTGGCCCAAGTGCACCACCCGGCATTTGCTTTTAGTGAAACTCCTCCAGCTGGCCTCAGCCCATCTCTCCAGCTTGCCCAGATCTGGTAGAGCTGGCTGTTGAGGCTCTCCCAGTGCGGAGACGCATTCCTGGACATGTCCCCTCAGACAAACATCTGGCCATCTCTCCCGCTGCATCCCTGCTGATTATGGCAAGAGTCATCCTGCTGGGGATGCGGAGCTGCAAGCCATCACAGCAAGCCCATTAAACAAGGTTAATTAATGCTATACGACAACAGAGTGCGTATGGGAACGTGCACAGGGACTCGTGGGCATGCCTGAATGTATTCATTAAGGGCAGCGCTGCAGGCGCAGTGACAACATGATTCATAACCGTATGCCACGGAAAAACAAAGTCCTTCTGGTTTCTGTTATTATGTTAATAGGTCAGAGGCTGCAGAGAGAAATTAAATGACTGATTTGGTCTGTAAATTCTACAGGTACCTTCCACGACCCTTGGAGCAAACCCAAGCTTTAATGCAGTCTGTCGCTTTGGAGAAGGATTTAATCACCAGACACGGAAGGCAGAGTCACAGGTTTCCCACAAGTGTGTGATCTACATGGAGGGAGCAGGAGATGGAGGCTCAGGAGGAGTCCTGTGCACAGGAGCAGGGGTTGTGAAGGCCCTCAAGCCTTGTCTCCTGTGGGTGCTGTGTCAGATTGCAGGAAACAAGATGCTGTTAATATTTCTGACACGTGCTGGAGGAATTTCCCTGCCCTGAGAAAAGCTGGAACATTGCGCTTTGCATCTCCATGCAGAAACAAAATCTGTGGGGCTTCTAGGGGCTGGGAACCCCACTTTGGGGACCACTGTCCCACTGCAGAGCAGGGGAGGGTGGATGGAGACCCAGTGTCCTCCAGCATGCAGTGGGTCAGCCAGCTCACATGTGCTGGACCGGGGCAGAGTCCCACCCTGAGCTAGCACAGGCAGGGGAATTAATGAGTGTGAAATGAAGAAAAAAACCATTTAGCACTGTCTTAAAATCAAGTGGATTTGTTGTTTGCAGAAAGCTGGCCTCTTTTTCAATGCTCTTGTTTCAAGGCAGTAAGAAGAGACCTCTGTAATTCGCATTAGCATTAATGGGAGCTAAGCATTTAAATCTCTGTCCCCGGAGCACTTAGGAGAGAATTCGTCCCCTCTTTGTGCTCGCTAATAGCTCTGTAACCTTCCTTCCCAGGCAGGGCTGACAAAGGGATTTCTGTCACTCTTTGATTCTCCCTTGTCCCAGAGCACGGATGAGCGCAGTTGGTGCAGAAGGCTGGTGGCTCAGTAGAGCTGAGCACGCTCCAAGAAACAGAGAAAAACACCATTTAAAACTCTGCATCGTCTCTCAAACGGGGCTGGTCTGGTTCTCCTCCCATACAACCCAGCTGGCAGCAATGGAAGCTCCTCCAGGTTTACCTTCAGGCGAGGAGGGAGCTGGGCCTGTTATTTTAGGAGGCGCTGGGTCCTGCTCGGCATCGGGTGCTGGATTTGTGGAGCCAGCTCTGTGTGACAGCTCCATCTGGCACATGGAGAGAAGCCTGACATTAGCTCGCCTTGGCCACCAGCAAGAGCCAGATCAGCTGCTCTCGTTTCAAACCCCAACTCGCTTGCAGGCTCTGACACTAGCCAAGATGCCTGGAGTATTCAGCAGAGACACCAGTCTCCTCCCTCCTCTGCTCAGTGGAGAGGGCTCCTCTGCAAGCCAAAACCCACTTGCTAGCCCAGATGCTGGCCAGCTGGAAGCCCTGCTCCCCGTGCCCCTGCACACCCAGGAGCTGCCTACCCACAGCCTGCAAGGACAGTACCCACAAGCAGGGAAACAAGTTTGTGTCCGATGGTGAAAGGTCACAAATTCAAAAGAGATCAAGAAAGGCCATTTCTGTTCAAGGTCAGGCCAAATGTACAGCCCAGTGCAGCATTTTCTGTACAACGGTGCTTTTCCAGCCTCCACCAGTTCTCAGCTCAGGACCCTCACGAGGCTGGCATGGCTTTCATGCAGCCTGCGTAACCCACCTCGGATTCCTCTTCCCCAGAACTGTCCTGTCTCCTCATGGACCAACAAGCTTTTATCACCCACAAGGTCCTGCAGCAAGGAGTTCACTGCCTAAGTGTGTGCCCTGTGAAAACCACTTCCTCTGGGCTGCTGTGGACTATGCCTGCTTCAAAGGCCGTTTGCACCTAAGATTTCAGATAACTGCACCTCCCTACCAGCCCCAGACGGGCTAGGTGCTCCCTGTTACCCCGGGACAGAAAACTCATTCCTAAAGAGCTCTTGGCATTACACTGTGAGAGCTCAGCACCTGCTCTGACATCCCAAGTGTTGCAACCAGCACATTTCTTCGCTCGCTTTCAACTAAGTCATCTTGAAGCCAGTTCTTCTGCTCTTTTACAGAATCATAGAATCATCTGGGTTGGAAAAGCCCTTGCAGCTCCTCCAGCCCAACCATGACCCTCCCCCTGACCGTTCCCAACTCCCCCAGATCCCTCAGCGCTGGCTCAGCCCGACTCTTCAACCCCTCCAGGGATCCCGGGGACTCCCCCCTGCCCTGGGCAGCCCATTCCAACGCCCAACAGCCCCTTCTGCACAGAAATCCTTCCTCAGAGCCAGCCTGACCCTGCCCTGGGCAGCTTGAGGCCATTCCCTCTTGTCCTATCGCTTGTTACTTGGTTAAAAGAGGTAAAAGAGAAGAGGAATAAGCCAAGGCAAGAAAAGATGCTGTGCCCAGCTGTTCTGCTTGTACAGGACAAGGAGCTGTCACAGATGCAGAAGTTGAAGTCATGTGCTTCTTTCTTTTAATTAAAGCATAGGTCCTACAGCCTTTGAATCTTGAGGCAAGCTTACTGTATGTGATGCCTGACTAATTAAAATGGGATGCTTAATTAAAACTCACATTCAGTCAGGAAGCTGATGAAGCTAAACTGCTGCTAATTGGCTTTCGGCTCCAGTCACGAGAGCCTGACTTTTGGATTCAACACTAAGAAGGGAAACCAGAAGCTCTGCCCGGAGCTGCAGCCTGGGCCGAACCTGCTCCTTGACACTCGAACCCGAGGTGTGAGGTGAGGGGAGACCAGCCCTGGGTGCTGCAGAGGCTGGTCCTCATGGGAGAGAGGCAACTGTGGGGAGCTGGCTGTGCCCTGTGCCACAAAGGGCCCTGCCAACCTGCTCCAGGGGGCTCCCAGCAATGATAAATGCCAAAATGAAATCACACCCTCACCCTGCTTCTTGTTCCTCCTTTGCCCACCCGACAATCACGCAGTCGCTCCTGCTGGGGCTGCCCCGGGGCTGACTTAGCATCGCTGCTACGTGCTGACTGCAAAAACCCGCGGCTGCTCGCCAGCAACACCCCTGTGCCCGCTGGCTGTGCTGCCTCTGCTCCCACTGAGCAGCCCAGACCCCTTCCCCGTTCCCCTTGCACACATCCACAAAGTCTGTCAGTGTTCCCCGTGAAATTATTCTGATGAAGACAAGT
Organism: Athene noctua; assembly: GCF_965140245.1. Classification (NCBI taxonomy): domain Eukaryota; kingdom Metazoa; phylum Chordata; class Aves; order Strigiformes; family Strigidae; genus Athene; species Athene noctua. The sequence goes on along the minus strand of NC_134042.1, from coordinate 49,945,643 downwards.
AAACAAGCCTGAAACCTACTCAAAACCAGCTCTGTTTGATCACTGCTCACAGACAGCAGCTTCTAGAGCTCTGCCTGCCAGCTTCTAACACACATGATGTGAACTGACACCACACAGGGCCGGACTCTTCCTACCTCTGTGTGTGTAAGGAAACTTCTAACCAAAAGGCTCAGGGCCAGGTCCTGCACCTGGGGCAAAACCACCACATGTAACACCGCAGGCTCGGTGAGGAGTGGCTGGAGAGCTGCCAGTCAGAGAGGGACCTGGGGGGATTGACTGACAGCCAGCTGAACAGGAGCCAGCAGTGTGCCCAGGGGGCCAAGGAGGGCAATGGCATCCTGGCTTGTGTCAGCAATAGCGTGGCCAGCAGGGACAGGGAAGGGATCTGAGCCCTGGGCTCGGCACTGGGGAGGCCGCCCCTCGATTCCTGGGTTCAGTTTTGGGCCACTCACCCCAAAAAGGCCATTGAATGACTCGAGCGTGGCCAGAGAAGGGCAACGGAGCTGGGGCAGGGTCTGGAGCACAGGTCTGCTGGGGAGCGGCTGGGGGCACTGGGGGGGTTCAGTCTGGAGCAGAGGAGGCTGAGGGGAGACCTCCTGGCCCTCTGCAACTCCCTGCCAGGAGGCTGGACTGAGGTGGGGGTCTGTCTCTTCTCCAAGTAACAAGCAATAGGACAAGAGGAAACACCCTCAAGTTGCACCAGAGGAGGTTTACATTGGATATTAGGAAAAATTTCTTCCCCAAAAGGGTTGTGGAGCACTGGAACAGGCTGCCCAGGGCAGTGGTGGAGTCCCCACCCCTGGAGGGATTTAAAAGATGTACAGACGTGGTGCTTAGGGACATGGTTTAGCGGTGGACTTGGCAGTGTTTGTTTTATGGTTGGACCTGATGATCTTAAAGGTCTTTTTCAACCTAAACAATTCCATGATTCTATGAAAATTGCGTTATACCTCTGCAGCCACCGCTATCAAACCCAAACCTCCGCAGAGGTCCTCCTCCTCTCTTCCTCTCCCTTCTGCTCCGGTCCCCTGAAATCATGCTGGCAATGCAGATGTGCATCAGACAGTGGGTTACACCCCGAGACAACCTCACCCCGTGCCCAAAAGGCTGGTGGAGAGCAGCACTTCTGTTGCATCCCACTTGCTCCCTGTCTGCTCAACTCCTCGGCCTCTTCGGAGAGCAATCAGGCAGCAAACAGCCTTGAAAGGTGGAGAGCATCGCTCACTGCCAGGCCCTCCCTGGCACACCTCTGGCAGGAATGTGGTGTAAATATAGGTGTAAATACAAGCGACTACGCTCTGTGTCTGCAGGGTGAGCAAAGCCAGACCATCACAGTTGCTAATAACTAACTCTGAGGCAAGGCTGGGGACAGGAACAGAGCACGGGTCTGAATGACTCTTCTCCAAGCACCGTGCTGTTCTGCTGCGGTGCATCTGACATGGGTCCAACTCAGGTTTTCCCGGCCTCCCACGAGAAGGATGTGCTCTCAGCCTGACATAAAGCTGCAAATAAAGTAACAGACGGAAGAGGTTGCTCTTCTCAGCAGGAGACACACACACACGAAAGCCAGGTTTGTGGGCAAAGCTCCTGGGTGCAAACTGTGGGCTTAGAAAGGAACCCTTAGGACCTCCGCTCTCCCACTGCAGAAAAGGGGGAGCAAGCGGGAAGGCAGCAATTGCTACCGCTGTGTACTGGGGGCCTTGGTTCTCCTCCGTCACTGCAGTTATACGGGGGAAACTGGGGTGTGCAGGAGGAAGATGAGCCCCTGGGAGAGCGGGCTGCCCCTGCAGCAGCCTGGAGGGCAGCTGGGCTCTGCAAAGCAGATGATCCTTCACCAGTGCAAGGCGGGCTGGCAGGCATCTGCGGAGCAGATTATCTCTGGGGCAATTTATATTGACATCAGAGTTAATTCCAGGGCCTGCGGAGGGGTCCTTGCGTCTCTAGAAGAGAAAGAGATGCCACTACACCCCCTACTCTTAATCCTAAACCCTGGTGGATTCCCCTGCAGGAAACACACAGCCCTTGGCCACTGCAATGCTGGGAAAACCCCAGGCAAAACCTGAGGAGGGAAGCCACCAGAGTTGGGGACACTTTGGGGTGTCCCATCCCCGTGGTGGTGGCACCCACATGCAGTTCCACAAGGATCCCCAGCCCTGGATGGAGCATAGGTGAGTTACAGCCTTTGTGGTGTGAACTGGGAGGGCTGCTGCGGGTTTGGGAAGCCCAAGGCTCCAACCTGGCATGGCTGTATCCATCGGGGTGGAGTAGCAGAGCACCCAGCCCATGATCCCTCTGCAGTGCTGAGGGCACCCACAGGTGCTGAGGGTGCTCAGCACCGCTGGGGACACAGAGTGTGTTTTGGGCACAGGGAATTGTCCTCCTGCAAGCCTCCTTTCTCTTGTCTCCCACCCTTTCCCCCTGTCCCCATGCAGTAACACAGCAGACTCAGGTGTGTCACCCACAGCTGGCAGTGGGAAGCCTCACTCCAGAAGGGACTGTGGACCAGGTCAGGATGGAGACAGTGGAGAACTCAGCTGGAAAAACCCCTCATGTTCCCTCTGCCAGGCAGACAGGCTGTCTGCAGCCCTCCCACGAGCTGAGGGAAGCGATGCAGTGGGTTTTGCTCCATGCCAAGTCCAAAGCTGGGCTGCTGCCTGACAGCTACTAGGATTTTGTTAAAGACACTTATTTTTTGATAGCGTTGATAACAAAACAGCCTTGCACTGCAAAGCACAGAGCAGAAATCACTGCCAATCCCAGCAGTATCAGAGTTGGAGGCCTTATCAGCCCAGCCCAGGTTGTTTTATTTATTCCCATCCACCCCACACCACTGCTTATCAAGGTGAAATCTTGTGCATGGACGCACATCTGTCCTCCCCTACAATAAGTAGCTGTCACAGGGTTATGGGTCTTATTGGGAGTGGGGAGGGCAGGGCAAGGCAGGGTCCCCACAAAGGGGAAACCCCGAGAGCTCGGGTTGGACGCTACCGCCAGCTGCTCGTCCCACATGAGTCTTGATGCCAGCAGGATGCCAGCCTGCTGCGACACTCTGCAGGCCTAACCAAACCCTTCGCTATGCTGCTAAGCCTGCGTCTGCACCATTTCTGGGCACAAGCCCTGTGGCTGTAGGACTGCTTGGATTCCTTGGGATCCCCATCCCAAGACTTGGGGAGGAATGGCTGGAGAGCTGCCAGTCAGAGAGGGACCTGGGGGGATGATTGATAATGAGCCAGCAGTGTGCCCAGGTGGCCAAGAGGGCCAATGGCATCCTGGCTTGTATCAGAAATAGTGTGGCCAGCAGGGACAGGGAAGGGATCTTAGCCCTGGACTCGGCACTGGGGAGGCCGCCCTTCGATTCCTGGGTTCAGTTTTGGGCCCCTCACCCCAAAAAGGCCATTGAATGACTCGAGCGTGGCCAGAGAAGGGCAACGGAGCTGGGGCAGGGTCTGGAGCACAGGTCTGCTGGGGAGCGGCTGGGGGAACTGGGGGGGTTCAGTCTGGAGAAGAGGAGGCTGAGGGGAGACCTCCTGGCCCTCGGCAACTCTCTGCCAGGAGGGGGCAGAGAGGGGGGATGAGTCTCTGGAGCCAAGGAGCCAGCGCCAGGCCCCGAGGGAATGGCCTCAAGCTGCCCAGGGCAGGGTCAGGCTGGCTCTGAGGAAGGATTTCTGTGCAGAAGGGGCTGTTGGGCGTTGGAATGGGCTGCCCAGGGCAGGGGGGAGTCCCCGGGATCCCTGGAGGGGTTGAAGAGTCGGGCTGAGCCAGCGCTGAGGGATCTGGGGGAGTTGGGAACAGTCAGGGTGAGGTTCATGGTTGGACTGGAGGAGCTTCAAGGGCTTTTTCAGCCTTGATGATTCTGTGATGATTGCAACAAGCAGCCAGGAGCTGAAGCCTCCAGTACTGATGTGCCGTCACTTGGGCACACAGATGGCCCCGGCCACTGGCTTTGTTCACGCAGACACTAGGGCAGTGTATTTCCTCAGGAGGCAGAACTGATTCAAAGGCTCCAGCCTGGAAATAAAACAAGGATATATTCTTTTCAAGCGTGACCTTGCTAAAACCCTTTCAATTGCCTCCTATGTGGCTCTGGGATTCCCTGGCCCCAGGCAGGCACTTCGCTCTGCCTCCTCCCAGCCTTGCTGTGGGCAACACCGAATTCATGCTGAGTTTCTTGCATGTTTTATTAAGCCTCATCTCAGTTTTAACTTATAGCAGCAGTGACAATGTCCATCAGTCTGTCTGTACCAGCACGGCGACTTGCCTAGCCTAGCTCGCTGCCTGGCTGCCCAGAGCCCATCACCCTGTACACATGGCAGAAAGAGAGGAGGGTCTGTTCCCTGACCAACCCCAGGCTTCAGGGATCCTCTCTGAAAGAAGACTTTGAATGTTCTGAAAATCACCTGCCGTGACTTGGTTGTTGCCAAGCCCTGGAACTGCACATTACCCAGCACCAGGGCCAGTGCTGGAAGTGAGAGACGTAGGGTAAAAACATCAATTATTCTCTCTGCGTGGACTTTAATGCATGTAATTGTTACGCCAAAATTGTGAAAGAATAACTCTGGCCTCCAGACCCGCTGTGAGGAGCAGTGTGAAACAACAGCCTAGCTGGGATGGCCAGGCTGTGGGTGCCTGGGGGGACAGGTCACACGCTCTTTCTTCCACTCTGAAACAGCAGAGCATTTCGCTCCTGCTGTGAATCCTTGTGCTCCCTTCAACCTGCTGCTCCCCCTTCACAGGCCTTCTGTGGCCAGGCCAGCTGGCGTTTTGCAGCCTGCAGTGATCTCTCAGCAGGCTTTGGGAGAAGCCTGTACGAGGAGGAGGACCTGAAACCCCAACTTCCAGCATCCTTCCACTTTAACCCCAACTTCTTCAAGGGGGCAAACAATCAGGCATGCAAAACTCTCCAGCAGAAGATATGGCTGCCAAGCAGCCTGTGAGGTAACACGCCAGTGGCTTGCTTCCAAAATCGTGGGGACACCAGATGAACCAGATACCACCAGAACCTCAGTGACCTTCTGTATCTCAAGCAGTGCTGTGGGATCAGCGTTGGTTTAGCTCAGCCCTCTGGAAGAGGGTAGATCTAGGATGATTAAGGAACCAGAGGAAGGCCTGCTTTGCACACAGAGACACTCAGTGTAGATCAGTTCACGTGTGGCAACTTGCTTGGCTGTCCCCAATCCTTGGACTAAACAAATATAAGAGGTATGGAACGTCCTGGGCTGCTCCTTGTTGACAGCTCCTTGCTGTAAGGATGTGTTGAAGATGCTCTGTCCTTGCTTTGATGTAGGATATAGTCCTTGCTTTGATTTTTAGGGAAGAAGAAATGTGAGCACCAAGATATTAGTAAGAGCCCCTTGATATTGCCCAATTAATTCCTGTTTTGCTTCATTAACACTCAACAACAAACAATCTTAGCTTTTCATTGGCAAAACCTAATACACATCCCTTTGAAATCACAGATAGAACTGCCAGCTCTATTATAGAGATGCTGAGAAAAACACAAGCTAAGCAAGGGTCTGGTGCCTGTGTGCAGGTACAGAGGGGCAAACAAGGTAAGGGTGAGAAACTATTTTAAAAAGCCTAAAGATTTTGGACTGATCAACGTAGATCTGTCGAGTGAGTTGATGCTGAGGTCCTCTCTCCATATTTCAGGAGGAAAGACACTTTGGACTCAGTCTTGCCTGGTCCTGCTTCAGCTGCAATGTATTAGGTGTGCTCCTGGAATGCATCTTCCAGGTTGTGTCCTTGAGGAGTCCAGGTCCGGCTCCAGCTCTGCACTCAGACATCAGGGTGGAAATGCAGGTTGAGAATATTGCAAATACACGTTGCAGCTGTTCACTGGAGGCTGTTTTTCTAAGCTGAGCAATTTCCACCTCCTGGTCGGGCTGGCAGTTTTCCTTGGAGTCTTGAAATCAAAATGACACTGAATGAGTCTGGCTTCTTCTGAGGCCTGATCTTTGCCACAAAGGCCATGACCTTTGCTGGTGGCTGGCTCCTGCAAGCGAGACTAGAATAAATCCTTCCCCATTGTCCCTTGTAGGGTAGCTCAGGGCACAGCAAGCAGCAAGAAACTCAGCTCCCAACTCTAAAGCCTATAGCGAGACAAGATCCAAACTGTCTCCTCAGGACATCTCTTCCCTCTGGAGCACTCACAGGCAACCTTGTAGACTTGGGGGTGGAAATTAGCACAGGCTGGACCATGCATTCATGCACAACCCTCCTTTTCCTTCCCTCAGCCAGGATTGCTGTAGATCCAAGGTCCCTCTCCTGGCATCAGCGCACCCAGGAGCAGGGTCTTGCCGGGGTGAAGGGCAGTGAAGTTGCACACTGGCCCCTGTTTCATCTTCACCCATGTCTCTGCAACTCTGGGGTAGCTTTGCTGCTTCTGCAACTGATGGTCACGGGGCCTAGCAAGTCTGAAATAGCTCATAACAGGCACAGAGGGCAAAGCCACACTTCTTTGCTGTGAGACAGCAGTGAATTGGTAGAGCAATCAACAAGAAAGCATCAGCTGAAAGCAGTCTTTGTTCACCATCAGATGCACAAATCCTGTCACTGCCGGAGGCCAAGTTGAGGGAAGCTCAGGGAAGAGGGGTCTCCTCCTGTCTGCATCAGGGATGCCAAAGTCTTGACATAAGCCTGACTTATTGCATCTGCACAGCCTCTGCCACAACAGCCAGAGCTCTGTGAAGGACATATCACAGAATCATCTTGGTTGGAAAAGCCCTTGCAGCTCCTCCAGCCCAACCATGAGCCTCACCCTGACCGTTCCCAGCTCCCCCAGATCCCTCAGCGCTGGCTCAGCCCGACTCTTCAACCCCTCCAGGGATCCCAGGGACTCCCCCCTGCCCTGGGCAGCCCATTCCAACGCCCAACAGCCCCTTCTGCACAGAAATCCTTCCTCAGAGCCAGCCTGACCCTGCCCTGGGCAGCTTGAGGCCATTCCCTCGGGGCCTGGCGCTGGCTCCTTGGCTCCAGAGACTCATCCCCCCTCTCTGCCCCCTCCTGGCAGGGAGCTGCAGAGGGCCAGGAGGTCTCCCCTCAGCCTCCTCTTCTCCAGACATGACCAACATCACCGATCTACCGGTGCTGCTGAGATCCTCCTACAGACCGGGTACAGCAGGAGGATCTCAGCAGTCTCCCAGGTATGGCTCGACATGGGGCTGGGCTCATTTCCAGCCCCACAGGTGTGTGCTAAAGGAGCGCTCTGTGGGCTGAGGAGATGTGCAGATGTGATGGGTGCAGACACCAAAGTGATGTGTGCTGGCAACAAAAGCACGGGCAGCTCCGTATGGGTTGTAACGACACTAATGGGAGGAAGCAGAGAGATACTTTGGCTGGAAAAGGAGAGGTGACAATTCTGGTGCAAGCCAGCCCATCCAGAGCAGCAGCAGCAGCATGTAGCTGTCTTTAATGATTGTGCTGAGCCATGGCTCGAGGAGTGCAATTGTAATGATGGTTGATTACCCTCACTTGTGACCCAGCTGGGAGCATGCTGATCTATAGCCGCTGTCGTGCGGCCGGTGGCATTTCCAAACCACCCTGGAAGCACGGGGCTCATTTGCTGCGTGTCAGTGTTGTTACGTTTCTAGAGATGAATGAGGCTGGCGAGAGGCAGAGAAGACAGCTTGCATCTTCTCCAGGCTCCCTCCTCTCCCCTACAGGGCATGGTCCAGCAACAACAGGCAGTGTCCTGAGTGAGTGGAAATGCTCGTAGCTCCCCTCGCATAAGCACACAACTACACCTGCACTCCTCTCTGGAGGAGCTCGGAACACACCATCTTACACGCTGTATTTCTAGAAAAAAAGGGTTTAAGCACCCTTTGCTGTTCCCTAGTGTTAAGGAACTGAAGGGAGTAATGCCTCAAACATTCATCGACACAGAAAACCTCAAGGACAAGCTGTGGCCTTTGGATTAGGCTAAGGAATGTCAGCCAAGGAAGCGGGAGTGTACTGAAGGATGCACCCCCCACTCCCTTGCAGTTGCATTGACAAACTCCTTAGATAAGCCTCAGAGGGGGAGACATGGACTGAGTGAAACCAGGTGTTTCCCCTCAAGCACAAGGACAAATGGTAAGAGGGGATCATTTCTGGGATGACTGATAAGATCTCTGTGAACAGAGGAAGAACCAAAGCCGGGCAACGACCATCGACTCAACTGGAACCCAGGCTGCACCTTTTTCCTCATCTCTCATAGAAATGAATTTGTGGAATACCTGCCCCTTCTCATCATTAGCTAATCAGCTACTGAGATGAACTCAAAAGCGCAACAGAAACTTTGCTGTGAGTGCACCCACCACCCAGGATTACCCGACCTGAGACAATGCTGGATCCAGGGGTGGAGATCCGGATTCCTTTGACTCTCTTTCTCTCCTTTCTTTTCCTTTCCTTTCCTTTCTTTTCTTTCTTACAGATTTATAAGAGACCACATTGCTTATTATCCTTTTCCAACTTTAAATTGTTCTCTACCACAAGTAAAATATTTTAACCATTTCTTTGGTGTTGTTTCACCTTAATTTAACCCGAGGGGATCACAGAACCCTTGTGATTGTCCAGGCTTCCAGTCAGGGTCATGACACCCAGCCCTCAGAGGGCTGAGTGCTGGAGAAAACCCCTGTGTGGCAAAGGGGCACTGTCACTGCGGCCACCAAAGCTGTTCCATGGGCTCCGACCCTGAGCAGACGGTGCCTGGGCCATGCCCTGCTCCTCCTGAGCTCACACCCGCTGGAGACTGGAGCCCGTTTCCCTCCCGGTTGGAGGAGGCTGGAAACAAGAGAGGAGATGGGAACATGTCCAGGTTGCTGGGAGCGCTGTGTGCCCTCCTGCCAAGAGAGGAGAATTACAGAGGAGGAGAACAGCGTGCCCGGTCCTGCTTTGGGATCCTTTGGCAAAGTCGTGGTGTCAGAAATCTCCAGAGTGCTGAGTGTGACACCAAGCATCACGGCTTAGCATCGCACAACAGTCCTGTTAGCATGCCCAGCCTTTGGGCTAATTGCCCTGGGTGCAGCTCTGGGCTGCATCTGGAGGAGCTCTCGGATGGCACCACAGAGCTGCACCATGGCCTCCCGCTTGAGATGAGCAGACTGGGGCTGAGCCCAGCTGGAAAAGGTCTTCCTTGGACAGAAATAAGTCAGGGGAGAGTAAAAGAATATAGCTGTCCTCACGTCACTGGAGCTGCCTGCTGAAATCAGGCACATCCTGGCCTGATCAACAGATTTCCTTTCCCTAGGGATGACAAAGGGTAGGACACGTTGCAGACAGATTACTGGGAAAAAATACCCAGAAAATGAGTTTGTGTTGAAGGGAAACTGCAGAAATTTGGCTTCCTGGTGCTCTGGAAAGTGAGATGCATGCTCCCCGGAGCTGCTGTTAATGCTGTTTTCCTTTGCTACCCTTACCAACGGAGAACCAGCCCTGAAGGAGAACATCCAGGAGGAAAACAGAGAGAGATGGCTTATTGACATAGAGTTACTCACCAGTCTGCTGCACAGCTGTTGAGGAAGTCAGTGCACAGTAAATATTGAGAGTAATAACATTCGGCAGTACAAGGTAATCAAGGCAACTGATCTAGTTATAATCAGCCTCGGCAAGCGCCGAGTTCAGCTTCTGGGGGAGTACTCTGCGGGCCAGAAGGAACTGGCTCATCAAACATCTCGAGCAAGCACTGAAGTAGCATTATTATTGTTTTAAAAAGTAATAAATTCATCGCACAGCCTTAATTAGAGAGAAAGGCAGTTAATAGAACCAGACACCGCATTTCCTGAGAAGGCTGCTTAGCAGCTAATCTCTATGGCAGCTGATCCCTCCTTAGATCACTGCTCCTTGTGGCATTTTCCCTTCACTCTGAACAAGCCTCCAAGCCCTCCCACTGTGTAGAAGACTTAAGGGAACAGGTATTAAGCACTCAACTTGTGTCCTGAGCCAGCTCCAAGTGTAGTCACCCCTTGATGCTGGCCTGTTACCCCAAGCTCTGTCCTCCAAGAGGCAGTGGTCACGTCTCTAGGTCATCCTCCCAGCAGCAGCAGCCACCCCCAGTCCAGCATTTACCTCGGGCTCAGGTGACACACACACAAGTGACACACACACAAGTGACACACACACAAGTGACACACACACAAGTGACACACACACAAGTGACACACACACAAGTGACACACACACAAGTGACACACACACAAGTGACACACACAAGAAAGCCCAAGCAGCCAGCTCCAGCAACCATCCCAGGGCACGCTGGAGAGGGAGCTGCCTCTATAAGGTGTCTGGAATGAAACAAGGGACGGTGGAGGAGGTTGGCTGAGGTCAAAAGACAAATGGCTCAGTGGGAATGCACTGGACTCTTATAGGAGCTTACAGGCATCCTGCAGAAGAGGAGCCTGGAGAAATGGGCTTAAAACCAGCATTTTTGTGAGTGATAAAGGAGTGTTGCATCCATCTAGCTCTCCACTCCCTGCTGTGCACAGGGAAGAGCTGGTCATGGCAACTCCCCAGGCAGTAGCATGTGGACACGTGGTGTTACTCTTAACAGAGGTGCTCTTGCTTGGCCTCATGTCAGCGGGAGAACTGGGCTAAAGATCACTTACTTTCCCCATTAAGATCAAACAAATCCTCTGGCTGTTGCTGTTTGCCTCACCAAAGAAAATCCCCATTGTCCAGCACAGACAGAACCTGAGATTCATTAACTTGCCTAAAAATGAATTTACAAGAACAAAAGTTGCTGCAAGGTCAAAGCCTGGACATCAGGCCATGTTCTGACCCACAACACTGCTGTTACCAAGAGCAGGCTCCATCCTCTGGGAAAACTACTTTGGGATGTAACAAGTAACACCCTCCAAGAGAAGGTTCTTCTGCACCATTCCTCCTCCAAGCTAGGGGAAGAGCTCAGGAGAGGTAACAGAGCCTCTTACAGAGGTAGAAGGCTGTATGTCCATCACAGGACTAGAGGTAGGGTCTCCATATGACCAAGATGCCACTGTTGGTGTCCTGGGAGCATGGCATGTCTGGCCACCTCTGGCAATTTTAAGTCATGCACACGTCCTGGCAAGGCCCCACCGCCTAGTTCTTCACACAAGCATGCCTTGTGTTGAGACCATCAGCTCCCAAAAACAGCACAGGAGGGAGCGGGCTCATTCCAGCCCCATGGCAACTGCAGTGTTGGTGGTGGGGTGCTATGAATTCCCACCAAAGTTTTAGAGGCAGAGAAGCTGCCTCTCTGCTCAACAGCAAACATCAAAGCAGGCCTCTGCACGATGCTCAGGGAACATCTAGCTATGTTCAAGCTCTTCCCAAGGACTCCCGTGTGCCCGTGACACGAACAGCAGGACGTGAAACAGTGATGGTGGTGTGGCCAGCGTTAATTATATACATGAAGCAGCAAAACCCTCTCCCTGCTTCAGCTTATTGCTGTAAAAGGCTCAAGGCTGTAATGTGGTGAGGATGGGTTGATCACCCAGGCTGCATCCACACTAAGACAAACCTCTCAAGTTTTGGTCTATATTTTTCTAGCAAGATCTTCTCATTATTTTTCTTGCAAAATTCCTTAAACCCACCCGTGCACTGTGAAAATTCCCAGCGAACAGCTCATTTCCCACAGGTCAGACTCAGGTTTGTTGGCAAAGTGATAAGGATAAAGGTTTGGTACCTTAAAACGCAGGAAAAGCAACGCAGCAGCAACCAGCTGCCATCCACCTAACAAACAACCGCCAGGCCAACGCTCCACTTGACCTCCTGTCTCCTCCAGGATCAAGGAGCGCCAGAGGGCTTGAGTCCATCCAGAAGAAAATGAGCTCCCCAGGGAGTGCTGTGAAATGCTCTTACTTATGCAGAACAAATGAATACTAGGGGAAAGACGGTCAGAAAAGGTCAAGGAGCTTTAAACCACTTCCAAACAGGTCAGTAATAAGGAAAGGTTTGGGTCTGCCTAGGTTGGAACGGCACAACCTACTGCTGCATCTTTTTATTCAAAAAATCTGGGGGACATTCCAACAAATGATTAGGAAAGTCCCAACAGGAAAACCCTGTCTCCTTAGACTCCCTTTTTCTCCATGGCGCATCTTCCCCCACGCTGTCATCCGTGTGGTTCTGGCATTGCCCAACAGCCAGGAAGGTGCGCACTGCGGCTCCTAATGCTTTCTGCCTTAAAATTATACTCCATCTGCCTTCAATCCAATTACTGCCTTCCCACTCAGCCTGCCTCTGTGGTTACTCACCCTTCAGCTCTTCCATCCCGTTATTGCTTTAAGTCTTTAAATCTGATTACTTCGTTTGGAGTTAAAATTAAACCTGATTAACCACATAAACAATGATTTTTAGCAGTCCTAGTCCAAACACAGGAGAAAGCAGGTTGAAAGCCCCATGGGGCAATTCCTCTCTGCAGTGAGTGTATTGATCATCCTTTTGTCTTGTCCTATAGCCTTTAATAACCATCTGTGTGCTATAGTCTGGCACAGTCATAAACAGGTTTGACAGCTAGCCAACATCTTGACTTTGCTTTGACATTTAATTGCCTAGAAATGAAAATTGTATCGCATAATTCAGGTCTGACCCATACTCACTGAGACACTAAGGTAAAGGAATACACCCCATGGCTGCAGTCTGCCGGCATTCAGCGCTGGGGCTGGCGGGAGACCCCCAGCAACTCATCAGCACCACCACTGATGATCATGAAGTCCCACCACAGAGGACAGCTCAATGAAGCTGCCTTCCTACTGAACGTCATCCTGGAGCCCAAGCCCTGTTCTACCACAGGTGACCAGTGTGATGCTGGGCAAGTCCACTTCTCCCATCTCTTGCCAGTGTAGACCAGAAAGCTCTGGGGCAGTTGGGTGGGCAGGCACATGGTCTAAGGAGGCTTCTGTAAGGAACTGAAGGAAGGAATGCCTCAAACATTCATCAACACAGAATACCTCAAGGAAAAATTGTGGCCTTTCTGATTAGTCTAAGGAATGAATTATCTGCCTAGGGAAGCACAGGGTGTATTGAAGGCTCTGCTCTCTTGCAGCTGTATAACCAAACTCCTTAGATAAGCCTTGAAGGAAGGAGATGTAGACTGAGTAAAACAATACATTCGGGTTAAGGCCTATACTTTAATTTAAGACTATAGCCTTGAAGCCTAGATAATTGCCCAAGAAATAAAAACTGAGGAAAAGGTATAGGTGGTAGGGGGAGATCGCAACCACCAACTCAACTGGACAAAAGGTACCCCATTCCCCCCCAGTGCATGCACAGAAACCCTGCTCCACCTTTTTCCTGTCTCTCATGGAAATGAGTTCCTGGAATACCTGCCTGCCTCTGTCTAGTATGCTGATCAGCTGATAAGATGAATTTAATAGGCAACAAAATACTTTCTGTATGTGCACCCACCACCCAAGATTACCTGACCTGAGACAACACCGGATCCCTGGGTAGTAATCCAGATTTATTTGACTCTTTCTCTCCTTCCTTTTTCTTTTCTTTCTTATAGATTTGTAACAGACCATACTGCTTACTATCCTTTATCAAGTTTAAGTTGTTTCTACCACAAGTAAAATATTTTAACCAGTTGTTTGGTGTCATTTCACCTTAATCTAACCCAAGTGGATCACAGAACCTTTATGACTCTCTGGGCTCCCAGTCTGGGTCATGACAGCTTCATACAAAGGTAAAAACACAATTTGCAAACAAGAGCAGCATACAGGCTGCTATCAAAGAGGTCACAGAGCCGTAGCATCCTCACGGCTCTGTGTGTTGTGAGTCCTGTGCAGTATCACTGGCCATCTGAACCGAGCCGGCAATGCACCGTGGCTTTCAGAGATCCCAGCCCGGTGCCTTATCAGCAGCTTCTCATTTCACAGCCCTTTGCTTCCTTGGCTGCTGACCAGAACTGGGATTTTACAGAACATCGGCAAGCACTCGTGGATTTAGCTGAAGGGAGGTTTTCAAAGACACAGATGGGAGATGGCATCTCATTCCCTTTGACTACCAAGGCACAGGCCTTCCCTTCAACGGGAGGAAGCACATATATCCCCCTGGCACCTCCGCAAAGCGGGGCTGCATCGTGGCCTTGCAGACACCCCATCTGCTGGCATTTCTTAATGAATCCTCGATGCCGCAGTCTCCGAGGGTGGGTTGGCGTACCCAAAAGCTTGTCTGCCTTTCCCAACTGACTTAGCGTAACAAAAGGTATCTCCTCTCCCACTCAAATTTTACCTTGGGCGCATCGAAGTCCTACATAACTACAAGACTGTTGCTCTTCTGTGTATGTTCCTTCTGGATATTTGCTCTTAACCATCTGCCCCCGTGGAAAGCAGTCTGGCATGTGCTGAAGTGAAACAGCATCAGCACTGAAGGGGTTGGACCGTATGACCTTTAAATGTCCCTTTCAACCCAAAGCATTCTGTCAGTCTATGCCTACAGACCGCAGTTGGTCTTATTCCATCACTGTTCCAAATATAAATGCTCTCAGGCTTAGGTCATCTTTCCCAGTCTGATACTCCCTGATGGGATCCTGGCTAATACCTGTTGAAGGAGATGGTACTTGGGGTCATTAGCCCTTATTTTGGCCATAGCTCATATGCCAAAACTCCCAATCACAAAGCCTGCTCTGGGAGAAGGGTAAATTTAACCGTATTTCCACTGCTAAAATTTAAGCACCAAACTTCTTGCTGCATTCATGGAACTACAAAGCCTGCAACAGCCCGCTATAGGCTTGAAGACCATCACAACCCTCCTCTCCAACCTCCTCTTGTCTCCACGTGCGCCCAGCTCAATTTGTTCTTTCCCCCACAGTGGCTCCAGCCACTCTCCCTGCATGCTACAACCATGGTTTGCAACTGCCTCGATGCCTGCCTGCCCCACACTGTCACCATCCTCTCGCTGAGGCTGTGCTGGTGTGACTTTCCCCTACACCCAGGACAGCTCACAGCACCCTTTTAGAGTGTTTCTTGTGCCCCCACCGAGGTCTTTAATCAACTACACTGTGTGTGGGACTTGATCAAATAAATAACTGGGCATTATCATCTCTCTGGGCAAACAGAGCACTGCCTACCTAACCTCAGAGCACACAGCAAACCCCTCTCTCTCTGCTTTCTCTGACATATTTTTAAGAGAATGTGGGTTCTTTGTTCCTGTTTTTTTTTTTCTGAATGTTGCTCTAGGCTAGTGCTTTAAAGCTTGTATTTAACGATGAGTGTCTGATGAGCATAAAAGCAAAACATGAAATCTCCTGAGATGTTCTGTGTAACAAGGATGCCCAAAGCCATCAGCGAAACACACTTCAGGGACCTGAGCATTTCCAGCAGCTGTCCTAAGCTCTTCCTCCCATCTCTAGGAAACAACAGTGAGCTCCAGCTCTGCCACAAACCACCTCCGTGCAATGGCTGAACTGCAGGCTCCAAAGAGACGGGTCCTGTTGTTTAAGCATATTGAAGTGAGCTAGAGCAGACAACACCTTAACACACTCAGCAGCAAGGTGTGAGTGCTTTTGCCGTCACGCCTGAGCCCCTGCACCACAGGGCAGCTCGCCTGGGGAGATGCAGAGGGCACAACCAAAGAGCCCACCTGACCTGGGAGCCAACGCTGAGAGATCTCTGCTGGCAGACAGGATTTCACTAGCAACAGAACATCAGCAAATTATTCCTAATTTTATGCTTTCTGCTTTTAATAAGATTGCTGGTATCACACAGCAGGAGGAGGGGGAATGAAATCAAGATGCCTATGGATTGACTGGCCTTTCTGCTTCATTCCTTCCCTCTCCAACAGGATGGGAAACTGCTCTTTGGAGACCACCACTTTGGGTGTTTGCTTTCAGACCTGAGCCTCTTGCAGACCCCAGCCAGCCCAGGCAAGAGACGACAAGCTCTCGGCAGTACCGAGGCAATTTTCATGCCTGGGAAGTTGCAGGGGTTGTAGTTTTGTTTCTCTGTAGGTTGTGTCTCTTTAAAGAAGCAGAATCTAGAGGAACCTGCCCCAGGTTGAGCTTACTAGAGAAACTGTCTCCTTCAGTTATTGCTGCTGCTTCTGGGCGGAAGGCCGGACTTGAGCTCTCTGAGGTCCCTCCTAATCTGAAGTTTTCTAACCAAAGCTGTATTACTAAAAAAAGAGCTTTTGCCTGCCATGAACATCTCTGAGCAGAGATGCTCCCACCTGGTCACCCACTAGAGTTTCAGTGTGAGGGCAAAGCAGCTCCAGGCTCTTCAGCAGAGCAAAACCACTGCCAAATCCAGAATCACAGAACCATCTTGGTTGGAAAAGCCCTTGAAGCTCCTCCAGTCCAACCATGAACCTCCCCCTGACCGTTCCCAACTCCCCCAGATCCCTCAGCGCTGGCTCAGCCCGACTCTTCAACCCCTCCAGGGATGGGGACTCCACCACTGCCCTTGGGCTTCATGCAGCCCTACCTGTAGCATGCTCAGAGAGCAGCTCCTCCTTCCCCTTTGGGCAGAAGGGAGGCTCTGCAGGCATGCACGGAGCTCCTGCTCATTTAAATCAAAGACTCTTGCCCCTGTTGTGCACTGCAGAGGGCTCCTTCTGCTCACCGAGGAAAAAAACCAAGGGCAGGTACAACAGAGCTCAAAGGGCAGGTCCAAGGACCAGGTTTTCATAGCTTCTTTGAAGCACCACTTCAGAAATACTTCCCATCACCATGGATACTGGAGCACTGGGAGCACAACACTCACCACAGCAGCGGCAGAGATGCTCAGGTGGCTGTTGCCAGGAAAGCACTTAGTGCAGAGCAAGGAAGCTCAGATCCTCACCTCAAGTGAAGGAAAAACACAGTAAATCCAGCCTTTCTCTTCTGTTAACTCCCTCCCTCCAGGCACTGGAGTCTGAGCCCCTACATCCAGATCCAAGTTTTCCAAGTTGTAAGGGGCTGGATTTGGGATTACTCCCAAAATGTGCTAGCAATCAGATTGCTTTTGGTGCTGCAGATACCCCAAAAAAACCAGTCTGGATTACAGAGACTTCAAAACCTGGAGGAAACGGGATTTACAGAGAAGGACTGAGATGGAAAAGCATCTCAGTCCCAGCCTAAGAATAACCAAAAGTCCTACTTCAGACAGGGAGCAGACTGTGCATGTGCTAGATGCTCTATCCCCATTCTGGGTGTGTGCAGGGGGCATTTCACAGGCCCCTTCCTCTGGAGAAGGTCTCAGGAGAACAAGCTTGGCAGTACTGCGAACCCCAAGCTCCCTAGTAGCCATTGGCTCCCAGCAGTGAGGCCAGACTGGTCGGCATTTCTCCAGTAAGCCCACGTGGAAGCTTAGGGAAGTGGTTTAACACCAGGCCCTCCAGGAAGGAGCCTACGAAAGCCAGCAAGGTGCCCAGAGCAAAGACACAGGGCAATGCAGGAAAGTATGAATTCAGCATGTGCAAAGATTTAAAATCTTTGAGAATTTCAACATCCAGCTCTCCTAATGCAATTCAGGAATGAGCTTTTTGGTAGCCCCACTCCCTTGAGCTCAGAAGATGCGTTTGAAGTGGCCTCTTGAGAGCCCACACTAAGATTTTTTCAAGGGAAATAAAGCACAGAGAGAGGCACCGAGTGACAAAAGCACTTGACGGCAGCATGAGACCAAGAAGGGTGTAGGTAGGGGAGGATGAGTGTCGTTATCAGGAAGGCTAACCAAGTGAACTGGATGGATTATGAGAAGATTGTAGACCCATTAATAAAAAAAAGGAGGAAGAATAAATCAATAATTCTGGAAGAGCTGAGATAATGAGTACCTTTAAAAAAATTATTTTTTAATAAGAAAGGACGTACAGCTAATTAGGAAGTAATGAAGAACTTGTCAGTGTATCTACAGAGAGAGAGGAGACGAGGGGGCTCCGCACCCAGAACTGAGGATATCCAAATCACTGGAGCTGAGCAATACATCTTAGTGTCATGAGGAAAGCAGTTAATGGACTCACTGAATCATTCATGATTATTTATGAAGAAGTGAAGAATCCAGGAAGTACCAAGGGATGGGAGGGGGGGAATAATTCACATTTACATCAGTAATAGGGGTTTTTTTAGAGGAAAGAAAGAAGCTCTCCCAAGACCTTAAAGAAAAAAAACAGCCTAAGGAGGAAGAGCCACAAATACAGCAAATAGCCACATATACAACAAATACCTCTAAAAGTCTCTGGAGAATAGTATCCTATTTCCATGCAGGGAGGATACACCTAGATGTTGGACTCTCGCATCCCCTTGCAGCAAAGGCATCACCTGCAAGGCTCAGGCTCACTCTGCAGGCAGCCCAAACCTCACCAACCTGACCCTGGAAGGCCTCGAGAAATGTGGCTGCCTCAAGGAGTTCGGATGTGTGGTTGGGATCCAAGCACAGCCAGGTGGATGGAAAGCCAAGTCAGAGGGTCACCACGGGGCACAGCAGTCAAAAGCAACAAAAATTCATATCATGGGAAAGAGGAATATCCCTGACCGGCAAATGAAGGTTTGCCAGCACCAAGAGTAGGAATCAAACCAGCTTTAAGATATCTTCCTGGCCATAAACATGCACAAGAAATAGATGTGAGCTCCAGACAGGAGGAACATTGGAAGACTCACATAGCAATCACCTCCAACCAGTGTGAAATGAAAAAGGATGCTTGTGAAATAGCAAAATGAGAAAAAAAAACCTGAGGTGCGCAAGAGATTGTCTGTGGCTTCACAGCAGGGATTCAGCTCCCCTGTGTAAAGGCAAGTACCTCTTGGCTGGGCTGAGGAAGGGCAATGACCACCAGAGAAACTGGGACAGAGCCCAGCAGAGGCAGAACGGAGGAGTCAGAGAAGCTGTGGAGGGCAGGAGATAGAGTGACAGCAAGAGAGGGAGGGGAAGTCTCTTGCAGGACTAGCAAACACGTTGCATCTCAGTTCAAACTCCTGCACAAGACCCTGGTTATGTGTCCACCATGCACAGGGTTTCCTCCAGCTGATGATGACACCTTTAAAAATCCAGATCTAATACTGGCTTCTGTGCTGGCTCTGCCCCATCGGGAGAGGGAATAGAAGCCAGTTCTTTATCTCGATTAGTGGCTGGCACCACCTTGCAGAACTCGCCGCTCCTGCGTTCTCCTACTAAAACATGAACAGGTCTAATATGGGATGAGAAATCATTTAAACCCTTATAAACAAACATGGGAATGAGGTATCCAACATGCTGAGAAGCCTAAAAACTGGACAAGAAGCAGCAGAGAAGGGAAAAAATGGTGCTGAGGAGTGGGGCCGTAGCACAAGAGCTGCCTCTCCACCACCCACTGGTGGGAAAGGAGCTTCCAGGAGACCAGGGAAGTCATGTGGGGGGTGCAGAAGGGTCTGAGAAGATCAAGCAGCTTGTGGCAGCAAAAGAACAGTGCAGGGGTGACACAGAAGTGATGGTGGTCTCTCCTGGGGATGTGACAGCCAAAGGGAGGGTACCCCACAGTAAATCAGCAGAGAAGACACGGGATGCACAGCCACTCCTCATAATTAACAACCATTGTAATAAATGAAGCCCATCACCTCGGTCTCGGACTTGCTGCTGTTGGTAGCCACAGTAATGAGACAACCCAGGAGGAACAGGTGGTTTTTAACTTGAGAGCTACCAAGTTAAAGGAAAATACTGGAGAAACTCTCCTAATTTAAATATGTGAGCAGGGAAGGGGGGAAATGAGACACAGGTTTAGCTCACAGAAGGCACATCAAACAGTAATCTTAAATTGTAAACTGCCTTGTAAAGAGTTGCGTGAGGGATTAGCAGGCGGTATCTCCAATCTCAGACAAGGCTGTGCAGTATTTATCTTTACACACAAAAGCCTTTTTATACCACAAAAGTACAAACACAGTTGGAAGTGGAACCACAGAAAAACTTTTTTTTCTTTTTAAAATAAAGAGTCTCTGGAGACCTTGTGTAATCTGTATTCGACAGGCAGTTGGAGACCCCTCTTGTTTTGCAAAGTCAGCAAAAGCCCCACTCTTTCCACTTAGGTAAAGGTTTAACTTTTAAGTCTCTGGTTTAACTTAGGGGAGAAGTCTCTTGTAACATGCCTGCTGAGGGTTTGAAACTCTTGGGAAGATAGGTACATTAGTAATATTTATAAGCTCAGCCTCAAACCCAGCACTAAACTGGCCAGCTCGCAGCAGGGGTCCACAGCATTTTGGGACCTCTGTTATTTCAGTCTCCAGCTCTGCCATGACGCCAACAAATGTAAGAGAATGGGAGAAGAGCTCTGGGGTGTGGAGAGCAAACTCACCGTGATGTACTGGCAGGGGCTGGGAGCAGCCTGTTAAAACATTTCTTTGTTCTCCCTGCTGCTGGGCTACGTGGATGAGGAGCAGCAGAAGTGGATCTCAGATGAGTTTTGCTCCTGCTGCTACTTAATTCTGGTCTGGGTGCAGCAAGGACCTCACCAGTAAGCAAAGAGAAAAGGGGCAGCAGCCCGTACATGTAGCAGAGGGGCTTCACGTTGCCTGCCAACGTTCAGAGGTGCTCTGACAGGTTTTGGTTTCATTAGGTAGGTTAATGTGGTGCAGAAGAGAAGGGTGAAGGGACTCACAGGGTTTCACAGTCCATGCGCAGAGAGCAAACCCGGGTTTGTTCCAGCCTGGCTGTACCACCCGGCTGCGGGCAGAAAGCTGTGCGGGGCAGCCTTCACCTCTAACACCACTGGCTTCAAAGCACCAGCCCTGTGAAAAAAAGCAGCTGCTTCTCACCACAGCTTGGAAGGAATAAAGGACAAAGGCTCCGAGCACAAATGTCACAGAAAATCTCGGGTTCTAACGTAACTAAAATGTGAAGTTTGGGCTTTTTTTAGAGGGACGATGCAAGGCAAGGGGGGTAAGTCACAGAAGCATCAGGGTCTGTTCCTTTGGGTTGCAGCTCTGATCCTTGAAGATTTTGACTTAAATATGTTCCTATTTAAATTTACAACCAATTCTTAGAACAGAAGGGAAAACCAGCTCATTAAGCAGAGCTTGCCCAGGCCTGTCCTTCCTTTTCCTTCTCTCAAGCACAGGGAGGGGGCTCACAAGGCTCCCAGCAAAGCAGGGACCAAACGCACTCACTGCAAATGCAGCAGTACCAGGAGCAACCCATCTCTCCTGGGCATGGTAAGGCCACCGGCAACCAGCCACCCTTGGATGTGCTGGAGGGAGCACGTGGATGGCTGTGCAGAGCTGGGGCCAAAACTCAGTGGAAAAGACCCTTCTCCCCCATCCACTCTTCCTCTGTCTGCCACATTCGCATCCTGTCATCTCCATATCCCTCGTCTAGGGCTGGGGATGTTACTGGTATTTAATTACAGACTGTATTATCTGCCACTCTGAACACATACATTAAAAATAATCATTTGCATTTCAACTTTGTCTCAGAATAAATACTGATGCATTACTACAGAGCTGTGCAGTCGTTGAGGTTACCTGCTTTTAAAATATTCTCAGTAACGAAGAGCTAGATTAATGTATTTATGCACACGCAAAACTGTGAATGCAGTAAACTGTTACACAAACTGTTATATAAATTACCTAACAATTGCATATAAATTTTCAGAGTCAAATTCCACCAACTTCACATTGAAGGAGTAAATTACTTCAAGTTACCACGGTTGTTCCTGACGGCAGGGTCCACTCTGCACAAATGAAGGGAGGTAGAATCTGGCCTTAAATTACACACTCAACACACATTTGTGATATTACTTGTATTCAGAGATCTCTCAGCTCCTTCAAACTGTAACTGCAAATCAACTTGGAGACACCAAACCAAGTAAACCGTCTATTTAAACAAAATGACTGCAATGTAATAAATATTGATTTTTGTAAACAATTTGCTGAGGTTAAAAGCTTTTCACAGAGATGGTCATTAGGCACATAACTCTGCTCCAGATCCCTGGTAAGCACATTTATTAATGGGTCATACATTATAACGGAGTCTCAGGCAGCCTAAAGCAGCACAGCTCCCCTGAACTTGAAACTGCAGCTCATGCTCTCGCCAGGTGATGACATTGGTCCTGTAAACTTCACTAAATATAATTTAAATTGTATGTATTTTGGGGCATGTACAAGTAAAGTGCCTGTTTTCTTGGGTTCAGGGACCCTGCTGTGATGTAAACTCTTCTGGAATGGCTTAACACCTGGCAACTGCATAAATACAAAGTCTACTTGTATGTTTGTGTTTTAAACAGTAAAATGAGTGTAATTTATAACATATAAGGTGATGAAAACCACATTCACGAGAAGGGAACTGTTCCATGACCTACCCAAAGACAAGTCTGGATAAATCACTCTGCCTGGTACCCTTTGGACAGGCTTGGTGGTATTTGCTGGAAACCCACGTGCCAGCTGAGGAAAAACTCCAGCATCCTACCCTGCCAGTCCCAGCCTCCTGATTAAATATGACCTCAACTCATGTATTTTTTGGCTAGCATCTTTTCTCTCATTTCACAAAATAATTGCACTCTGCAGTGGGGAATCACCACCAATTCAATGCTAAAACCCCAAGAAGCCCTTGTGGGAGACTGGGGGTGATGAAGCCCTCAGGGGTGTGCTGGGGGTGGGACCACTGTGGGCGGCTTAGAGCATACACCGAGTGCTGGCCAGGTGCCATATGCTGGAGTTGGGCAACCATAAAAACCCTCTGGTTTTGCAAGAGTACGGAGGTCAATTACTGGGTTTCTGTCAACTCTGATCACACGCCCAGAAGGGAGATGGGACAAATCACTGCAGCCAGGGGCACTCGGCAGCACGATCTGCACAAGGCCTTAGATATATCTTAAGACTATCAAGTTCTACACATTGCCACTCCACACCCATGTGGCATCAAACTGCTCAGCTCTCACAGAATGATTTGGATTGGAAGGGACCTTTAAAGACCATCTAGTCCAATACCCCTGCAACGAGCAGGGACATCTTCAACTAGCCCAGGTTGCTCAAAGCCCTGTTCAACCTGACCTTGAATGTCTCCAGGGATGGGGCATCTACCACCGCTCTGGGCAACCTGCTCCAGTGTTTCACCAGCCTCATCATTTCTTCCTTATAGCTGGTCTGAACTGACTCTCTCTTAGTTTAATACCATTACCCCTTGTCCTATTGTTACAGGCCCTTCTAAAATGTCTGTCCCTCCCTCGCAGATCTCTCTGGGGCCACAGGCTGGTTTTGTAAAACCCAAGATTCTTGAACCTGACCGGACTGATGACAACTGTCACAATTTACAGCTTTATTTAAGCCAGATTTGTGGCATATGGCAGGAAGGGCTTTTATCCTACCAGACACAGCCTGCTGCAATCGTGACAAATTATTACCCCAACTTTCCTTTTGATGCATCACAAGATGAACCGAGAAGCCAAACGCCGAGTGCACGTGCTCCTGCAGAAAGATCTGTGCTAATTGTCACAAATGACCTTGCGCAGTGTCAGCCTCCTGACATCACCTCTGCTGAGTTGCAAACGATCCCAGAAAATGAAACAGCCCCACATAGAAGCGTCCCGCTTCTCTCACTCAGCAGAAGAAACATCATGTAATTGCAGGAGGTATTCCCCCTGGTCACACAACAGCTCATGTTTGAAGCGGGCTGTGTATTCCCCTCATTTCTAGAGAAGTTACAGGGTAAGGATCATGCTCAGGAAGGAAGATACTTAAGTCAATGAATCTACACTGATCTACTCCAGCTGAGAAATAGGGCAGGAGCCTGGGGTAAAGACCACCTGCTTATAAATCTGATCTCACTATTTCATTGCCCACGCTTTCCAAGATTCTGAGCACAGCCAGACTTTGCTTCCCAACAGTGCCCACTCTCAGGTGAAGATTGACCAGGCAGCTACCAACACCTAGACAGCCACAAAACCCTGGAAATCAAACCTGTGAGGCATGAGCTAAAATCCAGCTAAGGCATTACACAAACAGCTCCACCAGCTTTGGCATTTTTCCGCCATGATAACCTACTCATGCAAGTCTCAGGATACCACCGAGAAGACAAGGCTTGCTTGTTCCTCCTCCTGCTGCACTGCACTGCGCTCTTGCTCGCTATGCACCAAGAGCTGCACTATAACTGAAGAAAATATCTTTTGCCTGAGCAGAAATAGGGTTGTTTCAAAACAAAATCCACCTGTACTGGTTCTCACAGCATCCTGGAGCCACCTGACTAGCTCGAATCATAAAATGGCTCTAGTTCAGTCACAAAGAAGGCTCAAATGAGGTTTTGGTCTCATCAGGTAGAGCTCCTTACACTCCCTCCATCGCTAGGGAAAAGAGGAGTATTTCTCCTGAGAGCAGTTAGGAAAAGGGGCAGATTTAGCCTGACTAAATAAAGAGCACTCCACTGCCCCTGGATCCTCCCCAGCTGCTGAAGCTCTGCAGCTGCAAGGTGAGGAAGGAGAACGCAGCTGAGAGCATGGGGTGGGATCCTACCTCCTTCCCCTTCCCTCCTCTCACCTTTCTCCCCTGCAACAAATGCACTCCTCCAGGCTTCACACAACAACGAGCCGTCCCAGCAGCAGAGCAGCGCCACGGCCCTCCTCTGGCACCTACCTACTGCTCCCAGCTCACCAAGGGCTCCCACGTCAGGCCAGTCGGCCACATCTGGCACATCTGCCAGAAGCACATACCCATGGCACAGCAACATGAGCCAGAAACCCAGGGCCACAGGCAGCCAGGCAGCCTGTGGCTTGGCAAGGTTGTGGAGACGTGGGCAAGTCACCTCCTAGCCAGAAACAGAGGAAGGCTCCTCCTCAGAGCTGCTTGCAGCAGGCCCTTCGCCATCTGACAACCTGGCGCCGCCGCAGGAAATCAATAGAGAGCCTAACCATTGCCTGAGTCACAGCTGGATTGACTGATCGCCTTCTGGTTCGTAGCCCCAGAAGCACAGCACGATGCACATAGTCAATACGATCAAATAACCTTCCTGCCCCTCGATCTGGGCTGTCATCTGTCATTAGCAGAGGGGAAGGTGCAGCGCCCAGCTCCCCTCAATCCTGCCAAGCAGCGAGAGGGCAACATTTAAAATGACACAAAACCACAACTCTTTATGGGTAGGGGATTTTTTTTTTTTTTTTTTTAAGCCAACAACAAGTTTTAACTGCTGTGCTCCGGGGGAGGTGAGAAATAATCTTATAGGTGAGAAATTGTGTCTACGCACTCGTTTTGATTCACCGAGCTGTGGGCTGATGGTGGCACAGACCTAAGCAAACGCCCTTTCAGGTCCTTATTTCTAGGGAATTCAACGTCATGATGGAAGAAGTGTTGCTGCGGGATGGATACAGGACAAACTTGGCCATGTCTGAGCTGTGATTCTGAGTGGGTTTTATGCAACAGTGTGACTTGAACCACTGCTGCTGCTCCTCCTAGAAAAGACCCTCACAAAGAGCTGGCTGTAGGTTAAAAATGGCATAAGAGAGAGGTAGTTGGCTGAACTACAAAGGAGCACCAATAAAATATACGTTGTGATGCTCAGAGGCATTTTGACTGCTTCCTCAGACAGCAAGACTAAGACTTCACTGGCTTTGCCATGAAAGTCGAAGCTTGTTTTACACTTCTGTCTTGTACCCTGCCAAAGAAAGAGCGCTGTGTTCCCAGGAAACAGTGGCATCTGTCACTGAGCCAAGGGACAACACCGGCTCTCACCCAGCACACAGTTAATCCGATGCTGTTTGCACATCAAGGGCTCTCACCAGTTTACCATTTCAGACTCCCCAACTCAAGAAAGCATTTAAGTCATGGCCTTAAATCTCTGTGACTCCAATTTAAGACTGAGCATGTATGGAAGTGCTTTCCCAGAGCGGGAAGCTGACGCTCTCATTATGGCCTTGATGGGATTTCACCCAGCCCTGCCAGCTATGATGCCCTCAGCGTTGTTGGGAGTTCTCAGTACGTTTCCATGTGTAGCAGAAGGTGCTTCATTATGAAGTTGCGTAATGCCATGATCGGGTTGCTGGGCTGGAGGAAGGGAGATGTGCTAAACACACATTTCTAAGAGGCAGCTTTGGATGAACTAGGGCAGTCCGAGGCAGGGGAAAGGACAGACAGGGAGGCTATGCGATTATTTGCCCAGGAGTACAAGGCAAATCGTCAGCGGGGAGAGGGCTGACTTCCAGGCACAGCCGTGAGCCCCATCCTCAGGGAAACACTGCCACAGTTCCCTTCCTTGCTGCAGTAAAACCAGCCAGAGCCATGCTTGCCAGCATCGTCCCACTCTTCCCCTGCTTCGGGCTGAATCACCGGGTGCTTTGGGTAACAGAGCCCACCCCTGCCAGGAACGGGTGCAAGGGAACAGTGGCTCTGACCCCAAAGCAGTATGTCTGTGTCTTTGATATCAATAAATCCATTTCAAAGCTTGACACAACCCCGCCTTCTCCCAGTTTTACATACTCCAACAGAGAGACCACAGTATCAAATCATAGGAACAAGTTTGCAAAGGGCTGCTTTCCTAACAATGCCCTGGAGTCGAAAACAGACCTCCAAGCCTTCCTCTACAGACAGAAAGGTCCTTCCCAAGCAGAAAGCCCACGGGCACAGCGAAGCCCCCGGCTAGCAAAGGGCCAGAGACCCTGGGCAGTCAGTGCACCCAGTGCGGGGCCAGGAGCAGCCGTTCCTTCCACTGCCTATGGCTGATGCTTGCAAAGGTCAAGAGCTGAAGAGCAGGGAGGAAGAAAGTGGTGATCTTAAAAGAATTAGTGAATTAATGCATCGAATCAAGGGGCATGGGTTATCTGGGAGGACAGAGGCATTTTATCAGAGAAGACCCCAGGAGCTGCAGGTGGGAAGCAGCTGCAGTTCTGCAGCACAGGCTTAAACAAGTGATGCTACAGATGCATTATGCACCCTTCAGCTGAAAGCACAACCATAAGCCAGCATTAATTCACACACACACATGTAACAATCCTGCTGCAGGGCACCATGAGAAGGGAAGGGAACTGACGGCGCAAATCCAGAAGGGCCAGCCAGGGGAAAGGCAAAAACATGGAACTAAATGCAAGGGTCCGACCCCCACCAAAAATAACAATAATAATAATAAAAAAAAGGGATCACTGGTTGAAAGATGTGCCATGGGTCCAGGGTTGATGCAAATAATTTCCCTGGTATTTGCCCAGATGTTTAGGTATAACAGCTCCTCTCCAAGCTGGAAGCAGCAGCCCCAGCATGGGCACCTGTGCTGGGATCGTTGCATGAGGCATTTGACGTCACAACCACCATCTTCCACTCAAATGGCTCATGCTGCTGCCTCTGCTTGAGTGGAGCTGGGCTCCTTTACACCAGCTGCTGATCGGACCTCCTGCTGTCGCGTCGTGGCAACCGTGGCTCCAAACCACAGCCCTTCAGGCAACACACACACATGCCTTAGTAACATCCAGTTCCCATCCTTCTTTTAAACCCATCAACTAATAAAAGTTAGTAAAGGGGAAGGGGTAATTAACAGTGACGGGAAATCCCTCAGCTGTTAGATCCCTTACAGAGCGCTTTCTGCTGACTGTGACAGAACTGAGTGTGCACCCGTGGATTGCTGTAATGCTGGACATTTAATGGCTAATCAAATGCAAAAAATTTAACCCATAACCTAGTCCACGCTGCATCTACTGTGTCATCGTTTGGTATCACCCCTCACAGTCAAGGATCTCTCTGCTTTTGCCTGTTGCTGGCTCAAGAAAATTTCAAAATGAACTTGGTCTTATTCTTTCTAGCTAGAAAATCTGCTCTTATCAGAAAAGCTGAGCTTCCACTGAGCTTTTCCAGCCAGCTCCAGGTCAGGCTGTCCCCTAAAGCTGCACCCAATTCCGAAGGCAAAATGCAAGTTGGTGCAGACCGCCAACACAATGTTCCTTTGAATAGGAAAGCGGAATCCTTCGATGTGCTGTTCTAAGCTCTGGTCTCTTTTGCATCATAAACGAACATATCTCCTTTCTGCACTCATCAGCGAGGTGCTACTGGTAGGGGTGAGAGCTGGACCCAGTTTCTGTATAGGTATGTCTCCTTAAAAAAGAAAGCTATTAAAGTTTCCATGGCTACCCGGTAGGACCCTCATCCAGGAAGCCATCTGTCAACGGCAGCCCCAGAGCACCAGTTAACTAAATCATCCTACTTGCAGAGTCTTTCCATCTACAGCTTGGATGGTCCATGAGAATTTGAGAAACTTTTATCCTGAGAGCTTTGTACCATGGCTTTACTCTTCACAGTAACTGGGCTTCTGCCGCACCAGCCTTCGCTGGTCTTCTAGGACACTACCTGAGTGAGATCTATACCAAGAAGCAATCTTCGGCTTATGTGCTTGCTCTAAATAGATATTTATCCAATTCACCCCAGTAGGACTATCTGGATGAACAGGGAATGAGCTGGGTTATTTATGAGCTAATTTAACAGGTAAAATGCTTACCACAGCCACACAGAACACCTTGCTCCAAGAACAAACAAAGCAGGGAACAAGGCTGTCAAAAGAGCAGTTTTGAGAGTTGGGGAGTTGTAACGATTCAACTGCTGTGGGTTTTTAAAAAATTATTCTTTGATACAGCTGGGAAAAGCACATGCAATTCAAAAGCACTCTGCTTTAAATGAATATGTATGTGGATTATGCAAGTTAATCAAGGGATGCAGAAAATTCCTTCAAACTTCAGGAAAGAAAATGAAAACACCTCCAAATGGTACGTGTTGGACCTCTAGAAAGCATCATGCAAGACACCTTAACAGGATTTTGTGGTCATATGTGAACAGGTTCTGGCAAGTGACACCAAGCAAAGCTTCCCCCCTAAAAACATAAACTTCTGGGTGCTGGTTTATTTAGAAGAGTGGGAATAAGCAACACAGAGCAGCCCCATAAGCCTCCTGAGAACATGTTCCCCACAAAGAACCACCCTGCACCACTATCAGCAGTCTGAGTGCACCATGTGAAACCTGGTAAACAAACAGCAATGACTTTTTCTCAGTCATGTCATTTACTTAACATCAGGAGCAGTGTTTGCTCTGCTTGTTAATTCTCCTGGGTTTCACGCTAGCGAGGTGGTGACTCCTATGGTCTTATGGTGACATTGATACCTGCAGAAATTTCCACAAAAGAGAGGCAAGAATTAATCCATGGGCTGTTTTTTTTATCCACCTCAGCCATGGTGCTCCTGACCTGCACCAGAGTAAACGCAACAAGAAATATTAAACCGGTGGGATCCTTCATTCATAAAGTGGCCAAGAGAAGAAAAACATCAGATAAAAGGGTATGAGGAGAATAGAAAAGGTTTGATATTCACAGAGCACAGGAACTTTCTGGAGGAAGAGAGATCCCACCAGGCACCAGCCTGCAGGTTGAGATACTTAAAAGCCTTTGGAAGAGCCTGAGCACAGATGGTGTAACACAGCATTGCCCCGTCAGGCCGGGATATTTTTGGTCTTCTCACTGGAACTGATGAAGCTGCAGAGATTTACGCCCACTTCGAGGCAGCCTGGGGCCCGTTTCCATTTGCAAATAACCAAGAGGACATCTCCTGGCATCAAGTGCCACGCTTGAAATCTTACTGCACCGCATTACCTTGAATTAATATGATATTTGTGGTTGCTCTTTACCCTGTTAACTGTGATAAGTGCAGAGGAAAGAGCCACCTGACAGAAAACTGTTTTCTGAATAAATTAAAACAAGGCAACAGCATCACCTCCAGATCCTGGGCAGACACAAGTTGCTGTAAATCCACGAACCTCAGTGACATTTCTTTGCTTTTTTTCCGATTTCAAAGCATCTCAGCCTGTTTACTGCTCACAGAATTTGGCCACAGAAAAATGGAGCAATCGGGAAGGCTGTTTGGCATTGCTAGAGAAGGACGGGAGGGACCCTGCTGCTGCGGATGGCAAGCGATGGAGCAAGGGCATGGGATTCGGGAAGGCCATCAAACCAAGGCTTGGGAAAGAGCTCTGCTTGCAACAGGAAAAGATTAAGGATTCTCCCTGCTTCTGTTTTAGCAGCAAATATTTTACTTCGCAAATGCAAACAGATCTTCATCATACAGCAACTCCCTGGATACTTCCCACAAGCACTGGGAGCTGCAGGAATTCCCATGGACCCAAGAGCACTATGTTCATGATGCCTCAAGAAAGTGACTCCCCGCAGAAGTTTCTCTGGCAATTAACACAGAGGCTCAGCCAAGAAAGCTAATGAATAATGCTGTCTGCTCATCTCTGTCTTGGCTCTGATGCCTGCTGTCCCCTGGGCAGAAACTAAGAGGCACTGGTAGCGTTTTCCATCCCTAGCTCGCCCCAGATGTGCAAACCAACTGGAACAAAGTCATGCTCAGAGTACACAGGATTTTTGATTCTTAAAAGAAGAGCTCCCCCCATATCCCTCATCACATCTGTGCTAGTGACAGTCTGGATGAGCTGAGGTGTAGATAATACCTCTGCTAATTAGCTTCTGACTGCTAACGAGCATTATAGTGGATTCAACAGAGTGTGTAACGTCAGTTCACAGGGTTGGTCTCTACTGCAACCTGCAGAGATGCTGCAGGGTTTCGCAATCCGAGGACAGCTTGTGTCTTCAGCCTGGGCAATCCCATCCTGGGCAGTTAAATCCCACATAAAAGTATAACTGAGAGCACTATTTACCTTCTGCTGAAGTCAAGATCTGCTTCTGCTTCACTACAAGAGGAACTGGACTGGCTGCCTAATCTCCCCTTTCAGTGTCAAGGCAAAGCAGCCAGTGGTCCCACTCCAGAGTCTTGGTTTAAGGCAAAAGGAATGTGCAAGAGACACTAGTAGAGAGAAAAGAGGTAGAGGCCCACGAGCCCCTGTAAAGAAAACCTACAATCCCAACCCAAAGCAGAGGGAAGCTTCTTGCTCCACTGCCCAAAGAGAGAGCAGAAGCTTGCATCACCGTTCACCGTAGGACCACCCACCCCTTCAGCCTCTTCCTGCCCACCATAAATCCAGGTTGGTGCTCACTGCAGTCACGACACTGATCTCAAAGACAGAAGCAGCCTCTGGCAGGCATGACCCACCCCAGGGAGGGTATCCCACCACAGGGCAAGAAGTACCAGGATAACCAGATATAACAGCGCTGGGCAACAACCTGACACCCTGCGAGAGGCAGGCAGGAATAACAACTCTACATCACTGTCTCTCCATTGCCTGACCCAGAAAGCTTCCAAACCTGCTTAAAAGCTGCTACCAGAAACCATGAACTTCTGGGAAATCTTTCCAACATGCATCAGCAAGGGTAAAATGTTTTTAAGACAAAGTTTGATCAACTGACAGATGGGATTTCAGGGCTGTCAGATAGCTGGGGACTGGACTGCATGACCCCGGAGGTCCCTTCCAGTCCATCTGTACACGTATGTTTGCATCTATCTATCTATAAAAAAACATTAGCAAGCTGCTGAGCCTGCACTCACCACACACTTCCCAGCAAAAGCAAGAGGGCCTTGAATGCGCAAAGAATATATGATTCAGCTCCATCTTGTGTTTCTGCTTTTGACATGCCAAGCAGCACCCCAGCTTGTCAGGATCAGATCCAGACAGCTGCAATATATGTGCAAAACTGGGACAATTCAGGTTAAAAATCCATTTCTCGCTATCTCTCTCTGAAAATTTATTCTTCTCCCAACAGCTGTCCTGAATGGAAGACAGGAACAGAGAGGATTTCCCGCGATCTGTGTCCGGCTTGGAAATCCTAGCTCCCTGAATTATGTTTGATTGTGCCTGGGCACAGATTATTTTGAAACGATCATCTGCAAGAACCACACAATCAGCGCTCTGTCAGAGGAAAGCAAAAATTGGGGCAGTTCCTGAAGAGGTCTGTAAAAAGCCCTTTGGTTTCCTTCCCAAAGCGAAGCACGCTGCACTTCCCAGTGATGGCCTAGGGCCCGGCAATCACGTACTGACGCGTGAATGCTGCTTTCAAGAACAACAGCTCATCAAGGCACTCTGGGGTCAGTGCAGACTGCAGCAAAAATCACAGGCTGCTCAGGTCAGAAATTAAGAGCACAGATGGATCCCGAAGAATATTTGGCACTGAGCAGTGCTGTAATCATGGAGAAGTCAAAAGCTGATGACTCTGCCCTTTCCTACGAGCTGTAGGTACTCATCACAGCCACTCAACGCTGCGAAAATATCAGGCAAAAAGGGACAGTCACCCTTTCAGCAAGTCTGTCTTGCTGCCAGAAGCTTGTCCCCTCAAAAAATGACACCCAGACACTTTTGCATGAGGTTCACCGCTCAAACCCGCAGGTGGCTTCCTGATGCCCAGTCCCAACCAGGATAAAGCTTGAAATGTCAACAGTCTCTCCCCTCCTCAGGGAGCAATCTGAGCTCTGGCCATGAAATCCGTCCTTCAGTTATACCCTGCTGCCACATTTGACTCACTCTTTCCCCTCCCCTAACAAGCAAACATCAGGGAATAGCAAGAAACCCCTTCAGAAACACAGGCTCACTCAAGGCAGGTGTGACTTTGATTTCTGATTTCCAAAAATCTGAGAGAAATTGTACAAAATGCATTAATTTCAAATGGCATTACAATTCCATGTCTGACGATTACATCAGTGAAATACTGCACTACTAAAGCTCTCACCTGGAAAAAGGTGTTTTGAAAGAAAAGTTAAGCATTCAAGGAAGAATAAACCGTTCTAACCAAGAACACAAGGACCGAACCTGAAGTATCTGTGTACTTGCATATGAAGTTGTCCAGATCCTCACACGTGTATCTCAGTAAGTGCCTCGCTGCACCTGAATCAAAGCAGGGAGGTGAAGCCAAAACCTGCCAAAAGGGCCTGGTGCCCATCAGATTTCTCTTGTTTTGCAGAACAACACTGATAGGCAGACCCTGATGCTCCACATCAGCACAGACCAAACAGGTTCATCCCCCAGCGAGAGCAGGGCCAGGAGGCCCAGGCTCTGGCCCAGCGAGCACTGACAGGGTTTCATAACAGGCAAGAGGAGGAAGATGCTCACAGGATGCGACGGCAAAGAGGAGCCCCCGTGCTCCTGCGAGTAGGTTGGGAGCAGTGACTGTACCCCGTGTGTAAAGACAAGGGCACGGGGCACCAAAACTGCTCTGGCACGTGGGCTTCATCTTTGCAAGAGCGCAGGAAAGCTGGGGATGAGGTGTTCCTGCTCCCAGTAAAAGGAGGTCAGGACAATTCCAGCAGCAACAGGCATCACTGTACCCTTTCTTCCTGGACTGCAACATGACGTGGTTACGCTCTGCTCCCAGCCCTCTCAGGGAGTGTCAGGACAAACGACAGCCTGTCCCTTCACGCACCCACTGACCCAACACAGGGCTACATGTCACCAAACCACGGCATTCCTGGAAAGCCATCTGGCTGTGCCCCTTTCGACAGGGGGGGATCACACCCCTCCCCATTTCTCCAACTCCTTCACAGGTCTTGCCCCACCTGCTCCTGCCCACACAGCTTTGCTGGAGCAGAGGACAATTATTTTAGTGTTCATCCGAAGAGTGATGCCCATTCCCTCATGCCCTGTCCGCCCGCGTCCCAGTCACTTCTGCCCCAGTTCCTTCGGCGCGAGTGTCACTGGGACAAGGGGGGAGGGAGGCAGCGGGGTGGATGGAGTTGAGCTGAAGGTAATGACGGCTGCGTCCCCGCCGCGGGCGCTGGGACCCTCTCCTCCAGCGAGGCCGCGTGTGGGAGTCAGTACGCTCAAGAGGAGCTGATCAGTATTCAGCGAAAGGCTCCGCTACCGCCTGCCATCCCTCCTCCTCCTCCCAATGACTCGGTGTGCGGGAGGAGGCAGCAGCTCTTCCTCAGCAGCACCCCACGGCACCCTGCTCCCACGTCCCCGTCCTCCCCCCCGCGGCAGATTTCACGCCTCCCTCCTCGCTTTTCCAGCTCCACAGCGCAGGTGTCCCCGATCCACCCCCAGGCCATCACCCCCAGGCGCTGCCGGCTCCTTCGGCAGAGCCTCGGCTCACGGAGGCCAGCCGGCACGATTTGGGGACCCACCATCTGCCCGATGCCAGCCTCCCCATGCCGGGGGGGGGCAACTCTTCTCCCAGACAAGGGTGCAAAACACAGCCCCGGCGCTGGTGGGGGGTGGGTGACGATGCTCCCACCCTGCCAACCTGGGGAAGGTGGACCATGGGGGGCGAGACGTGCCGGACAGGCGGCCCTCCGCAGCCATCTCCCGACGGCGGGGCTCGCCCGGGGTCACCCCGGGGGCCTGGGCTCACCTTGTGGAGCTTCCACATGGCACCCAGGGCCTTGACTTCGTGGCTGGAGTGCTTGCCCTCCTCCAGGCACTGGTAGCAGACGGGGCTCTTGCACTGCACGCAGTACATGCTGTGGTTCTCCAGCTCGTGGTCGGTGCAGGTGGAGATTTTGCGGGGGCTGAGGCGGCGGCTGACGCGACCCTGGGCCGGCGGGACCAGGCGATGCTTGGCCAGCGGTCCCCGGGGCGGGTGGCATCGCAGGCGGCAGGGATCGCAGTAGAACACGTCGCACTGCTCGCACATGACGGCCGCCTCTTTGGGGGCCTTCTCGCAGAGCTGGCAGCGCAGAGCCGCCGCCCTGCCTTGCTGATAGCGATCGATGACGCCCTCCAGCAAGCGGTTGCGGGGGAAACCCCGCAACCCGCGCTCATCCAGCACCAGGCTGCGGTGGCACTGCGGGCAGGTGAGGCAGGCGTTGCGCGGCGGCGGCGGCGGGGCCAAGGCGGCGGGGGGCGGCGGGGCGGCCGGCGGGAAGACGCGGACGCCGTTGGGGGATTTCTGGCAGGGGGTGGTGGGAGCGCTGGCGAAGCCGCCGTAAGAACCGTAGCCGCTGTCCGCCTCGCTGTATAGGCTCATCTTATCCAGGTCCAGGTAGTCATAGTCGGAGACGGCCGAGCCCGAGGCGCGGCGGCTCTGCGGCGACTCCGACTCCGGCGTCTGCACCAGAATGTTGCGGGCGCACGCCTGGCAGAGGTTGTGCGAGCAGGGCAGGATGATGGGCTCCCGGTAAAAGGAGCCGCACACCGGGCATTTCAGCTCCTCTTCCATCTCTTCCATAAGGGAGGGAAGGCAGCGGCGCGGCACCGACGGCGGCCGCGGCAGAGCCAGAGGAGGCACCCGCACCCCGCCGCGCCTCGGCGCCGACTGCCGCCCGCCCGCCGCGCGCTCCGCCCCGCCCCGCCCCGCGCCACGCCATTGGCCCACGGCCGGCGGGGAGGCGGGCTGCGTGTTGCGATTGGCTGTGCAGCCTGCCTGTCTGTCTATCCGTCCCCCCCTCCGCTTTTCCCGCCCGCCGGCGGCGCTGCGGGGGTCGCTCCTCAGGGCTGGGGAGCGGAGGTGCGGGGTTGGGGACTGGCATGCGGGGCTTGTCCCCGGGGCTCCCCCCGCCTCGGCTCCCCCCTGTGCTCAGGGGGAGCGTTCCCAACCGCTATGGCTCCTTGCTTTCCCTGCGGGCAGCCCGCGGTGCCCGCAGCAGCCTGCCCCAGCCCCAAGGGTACCCCCAAGATGGCGGCCTCTCCCTGGCCCCTCGCTCTGCGCTGTCGCCTGGCCCACAGCTTGGCCGGTGAGGGGCTTCAGAGGCCTCGCTGCCTGCAGGAGGAGGGCCAGCGGTGTCCCACTGCGTGCTGCTGGCTTGTCAAGGCTGTGGGTTGGGTCACGGGTGGCAAGAGTTGGGTTCCATCCCTCAGAGGGGCTGCTCAGCCTGAAGGGAAGGTGGCTTAGGCCCCTTGCAGAAGAATCCAGCGAGTTCAATGGCCGTAGGTTGGTTTGCAGCTTCTCCCCTCGTTTGGTTTTTAAGGGAACCTGGCAGGGGAGGCTCTGCTCTGTGGGGGGCTTTGTGGGGCCACAGGGGGGGCTGAGCTCTGGGGCCCTGGCTGCACGGTGGCAGCAGTGCTGTGAAGGGCACTGGAGCGAGAAGGAGCCCCATGTCCAGGAAGAGTACTTGGGGGGGGAAGTTCTGCAGAAGACAGGGCACCTGTGCGATATGGGGGGCTCCTGCAGTTTCCTCTCTGGCAGCACAAACTGACTTTCAGAGCTGGGAGTGCTGGAGGCAAGAAATATGCTGAGGGACTGTGCCATGAGGCTGTAGTAATAATTATTAGAATAGCCACGGTTATCTAATAAAAGCACAGCAGGGTGCAGGCAGGGCTGCGTGGGCTGGCGTGTGGCAGTCCCTGAGCTGGGGATGCCCCTGTGGGGCTGGAGAGCAGGGAGGGGGCTTGGCAGGTCTCCTGTGGCTGCCTTGTCAACCGTCCTTCCTTTGAAGGTCGTCTAAGGTCTTTAAAATATCCTGGCAACATGCAGTGCGGCACAGCGGTTCCTTTTCAGCCAATGGAAAAATAAGATTACTTGGAATGTCTTTGTATTATCTCTCATTTCCCTCTCTGTGCAGCCGTTTCGGGCTGCCCGTTAGCGCAGTTGCTCCGTGCTTCCCGTGACAGTGTCTTTGGACCTCCCTTGGGAGAGGAGCCGTGACGTGAGAAGCGCAGTATAGGCATGGTATAGGAGCTTGGGAGCAGAGGCGCCAGCCTGGGGCTTGAAATTAGAGCCCCAAGGGGCTGCAGAGTCTGTGAAGCCACTGTGGGGCTGAAGCAGTGAGGGGCTGAAGGAGGTTCGCTTCTGATCCCGTATGTGGGGCGGGGGGCTCTGGCCCAAAGGCAAGGATGAGCCCTTGCCTCCATTCCCAGGCAGTTGCTAAGGGTGTGGGGAGACTGGCTTCAGGATCCTCATGCCCAACAGCTAAGCCACAGGGTGACATGGGGGGATTGGTGGCAAAGCTGGGGAAACCGAGGCAGGTTCACAGCAACTCCTCAGTAACCGCAAGAGGGTGAGGGCTGGATGCTGACAGGCCCCTGTGACTGAGGGTTTGGCCAGTCTGGGGCCAAAGGCCACGGCCTGAGCTTATCTGGACCTGGGCAGAGGAGTGGGGGAGCCCCTGGTGAGGCTCATCAAGGCAATTAAGTGCCCTCAGAGCTCTGACACAGCCTGCGGTGGTCCCCACTGGTGGGGATGATCTCACAGCATCAACACGCCTTCCCGTTAGCTGACAGCTGGGGTAGGCACTGAAGAGATTCCAGTGGGCTTTATCAGACTGAGCCTTGAAAAGCCCAACCCTTCAGAGGCCCAGCTTGGGGCAGGGGCACTGGGGGGCTCTTGCCACCCCCAGTGGGTTTGTGCAATTCCCTGGATCCTGCAAGCTGGTACAATTCCAAGCTCCTGCATTGTTATTCAGAAGGAGTAGCCCAAGCACTGAGATGCACAAGGAAGGCACTGCTATTTCTCAGCCTGATAAGGAGGGACAAGTGATAAGGAGGAAGGGATTTTCCAAGTGGTTCACGCTTCTGCTCCACGCAGGGGTGAGAACAGGGGTGCTTTGTACTTTCTGCTTCTCCAGCCTCCTGCTGGCTCCCTATGGCCACTGACACCGTGCCTTCCACTGGACTCTGCAAGCATTCCTCTTAGTGTCTGCTCAGAGTTGGCCTTTTTTTTTTTTTCCCCCTGCTCTCATTCCTCTGGCTGCCCTTTTGCCGAAGTAAAACCATCATTCCTTGTTTGCTCTGCCTCTTGTTTCCCATGGCCATTTTTCACTCTGGCAGGTATACGATGCCGTTTCTGCTGTAGCGATACGCTGATCATGTAAATGGGCAGAAAGAGGAAAAAGCCCTACAAAGAGGAACGCAGCCAGCGCATTTGGAAGCAACCCTTGGTCATAAACATTTAGCTGTTCTCTTCTTGGCGCAGCAGCTTATGCCTTCACTTTCATCCCAGAGAGACACAAGTGTCCCCGTGCTCTGGCTGCATATTATTTACAATTGTCACTCTTGTTGCTGCCCCAACAACTCTGCAGCGTGCAGCTATGAACCTGCAATAATGACTTGACCCAGCTTCAACGTTCATTTGTCTAATGTCGCTGTGATCAGCGATTACAAGTTACAGGATCACGAAGTCATCTTGTTCTAAGCTGGCTCTTGCTTTTCTCATGTGCCTCTTGCCAGGAGCCTCAGCTTTAGAAGTGGCCCCGGCTCCCCTACGGGAATGGTGTGTCTCCATTTCTGTTGCCACCAGCCTCTGCTCTGGGGGATGTGGAAGACACAAGGGATAGGACAAGAGGGAATGGCCTCAAGCTGCCCAGGGCAGGGTCAGGCTGGCTCTGAGGAAGGATTTCTGTGCAGAAGGGGCTGTTGGGCGTTGGAATGGGCTGCCCAGGGCAGGGGGGAGTCCCCGGGATCCCTGGAGGGGTTGAAGAGTCGGGCTGAGCCAGCGCTGAGGGATCTGGGGGAGTTGGGAACGGTCAGGGTGAGGGTCATGGTTGGGCTGGAGGAGCTGCAAGGGCTTTTCCAACCGAGATGATTCTGTGAAGACACCACTAGGCTGAGATAAATTAAAGTTGTTGGGACTGTGTAAGTGCTGGTGGTGATTCCTAAGAAGGACTGTTATGGACATCAACTCCTGCTCCTGGCTGTTCCCCTCCACGCCCCACCAGCCTGCAGGTGTGTTTGCTTTGTCTCTGGAAATGCAGATTA
Source organism: Athene noctua (assembly GCF_965140245.1). Classification (NCBI taxonomy): domain Eukaryota; kingdom Metazoa; phylum Chordata; class Aves; order Strigiformes; family Strigidae; genus Athene; species Athene noctua. The sequence goes on along the minus strand of NC_134042.1, from coordinate 49,907,293 downwards.
GAAATCCAGATCAAGCTTGGAGATCTCGACAGGAGCAAGATGGGGCAGTGGGCGATGCTGTTTGAATCACATGTGCGTGTTATGCCCCCCCCCCCCCCCCAAAAAAAAATAAAAAATCACAACACCGCTGAGGTTCTGTTAAACTGATCAGAAAACCACAGTAACTGGGGTGTGATACAATTCTGGAGATACCTTGGGGAAGGGAAAATCTTCATTACAAACCAGGACAAAACATCCAAACCTCTGCATTTCCTCATGGAAATTCCGCAGTATTTTGGTTTGGGAAGTCCCTGTGGGAGGAAGCTGATGGTGAGATGGGCAGTCCCACATCGTGGGACCCATGGGGGACACAGGGCTCCTGGACAGGGCACCGCGGGTGCAGAGGACTGGGAATCCTGCTTGAGGGACCGGGGCTTTTTCTTCCCTTTTAACAATGAAATATTTTCTTCCTGTTATATTACCTTGATGACTAATAACCTAAACTTCACTTGCTCTGGGCAACAGTGGTTTCTCAAACCTCCGTTGCTTTATATTTATGCATGTGTATGTGCAAACACATCTGCTACAAAATTTTCTGCAGAGATCCCCACCAGTGAAAGGATTACAGGACAGAAGGAAGGCGGGACTCGGGAAATCAATAGCATTCGTGTCTTAGACTGCAGCAAGGAGCAGTGGGACACAAAGCTGAAGGCTGTCTGTCGCTAATTAATCTGCCAGCATCATCCCTGTGGCCTCTGATCGATCTCCATCCGCCGAGGCGGAGGGGGAGCCCGCCTGGATCTCCCTGCAGGTGAGTTGCCGGCAGAGGCTCGGGAAGGTGACAGATTGTCTGGTTCCCACCTTGGCTCCCCCATATTCACAGCATCCTCGGGTCCGGAGTGGGATTTCAAGGAGGGAGGTGGACTGGACAGGCGATGGCAGGTGTGCAGGTAGCGGGTAGCCGGGAGCATGAGTTTGGGTTGATTTATTAGGCCCTGAGCCAGGCTAGAGCTAATAAATAAAAGAGATGAATGAGGTGAGACAAAGAGCTCTGCAGTCTCCTTTATTCATCACACTCCCGTTACACATTGAAGAGATAAATAAGAGAGCGGACGACACCTCAGGGCTCCTCTCCTGAGAGGAGGGGGTTGGCACCTGGCTGGGGTGCCCCAGGGCCTTCCCAGAGGTGCCCCCATGCTGCTGGAGAGGCCTCAGGTGCCCGGTGCAAGCAGACAACCTTCCATGACCACGTGGGAAACCCGCTTCAGGCTCTGGAAATGTGTCCTCCTCTCACGCCTGGAGGTACCACGCGAGGGACCTCGCTGGCTACGTGGGGCCTCTCCAGCCCTTTGTACAGGATCACCCACGTTCCCCCGCATCTACTGGAAACACCTCAGCAGATGCAGCCTGCAATTAGAGTTGCCTTTTTATGACCTTAATACATCAGCAGCGCATCATTCATCTCGTGATCAACCAATAGAGCCTGATCCTCCTTTTCCTCAGTCATTTTGAATGGATGAGCTCTTGGCTGACAGCAGAAATCCTCATTTATTAGTCCCTGCATGCATGCATGACCTTGAAATCCATATCCCTGCTGTCATTCCATCCCTCCAGGTCATTCAGAGTTTTCAACACACCCCGATGCTTCTCCCTACTGAGGACACCTCCTGGCTTCGAGTTGGTAGCACATTTGCTGAGGTCGCTCTCATCTTTGGTGCCGAGATCATCGACAGAAATGCTGGAGAGATTGTCTGGCAGAGTCCCAGGTCTGAAACTCCCGAGGTTCCAGCAGTAACGGCCTCCCAGACCAATTTTCAGAGTTTCTTACTGGTTCTGTCATTTGCTCCAAGGACCATTTCAGCTGCACTGAAGAAGCTCAGAAAGTTGAAACCACCTCCCATTTGTTTCTGAGGTCTCTTCACAGAAAAGTGCCAAATTCCTGTGGATGATCAACCTTCATTGAACCCAGGTGGCAGCTTTGCCCGTTTTATCTCACTGTCACCAACTTGTCTGAACATGAGGGATCCAAGAAATACTTTGTGCCTGTAGCCAAACCTTCAAGTTTTGTATGTTTTGATGCCTAGTTCTCAAGAACTGATCTCCCCTTGCCCGGGACAGGTTGTATTCCATCGCTCGGAGCCTGCTGCAGTCCAAAGGCTGTTGCCAGCTCCGTTGCCTCACTTCTAGCAGCAAACAGCAGCTCCCTGGGCTAGTGATGAGGTTTTCTGGGGCTGGATGGATTTCAGAAGCTAGAAGAGAGCTTCCCAATGGCAAAACACTCTTAAGTCAGAATTTTTCCTGTTGTGTAGGAAGCAGGCAAAGCTGCTGAGAAGTGGTGACCAAGAAGTCCTCTGTCCCTAGGTGATGGCAGAGGAAATCGCAGAACTGTTAACTCCTGTTTCAGACAAATCTGTGGCTCGTTGAGTCACAGATTTGCCCATTTTTGAGCGTGGGGCTGAACTGGCTTTGGGAGGAGACATTCCACTAATCTCAGCAGGCTCTGAGTCAGGAGCTACTTGAATTGCAGTTGGAGTCAGCATCTCCCTGCTTCCCTCTCACCCCTGCTCCCCAGTAATGACACTCGGGGCTTGTTTGGCTGGTGAGCAACATCTCTAGACTTCTGTACCCAATACACCAAGAAAGTCATTCCTAGCCACCTGCACAGAGCGGGTGTTAAATAAACCCCTGGTTCCTGACTGCTTAAACCGCTCTGAAGAACCTGTAGAGGTGGCTGAGGCTGGTGCTTGCTGTGGGCAGCCGAGACTCTTTGGCGAGGAAGCTGGATGCCAAGAAACACTAATAAGAACATTAACAGTGTAACCGTTTTAAATATTTAATTATTTTTTTCCTTTAACAGCCTTTAATTACAATCACTGAGCACACTCCTTAATAAAACCAGCACTTAAGTGGTACCGCAGTGTAAGGATAAAACCCCAAATGTTAACGAACTGTTGCTCTTCTCTGAGGACTTTTCCTCAGTGATGCCAACAGTGGCCATGGGCATTGGTGGGCAGCTGACCCCTGGGGTGGCGGTGCCTCTCTGTCACCTTCTGAAAACAGCTTCTGTAAATCACTTCTGAAAATAAGATGGCAAAATTGCTCCATCGAGTAACTGCCAGCCTGGCGATACGCCAGGACCTGAGGATGTCTGACTACTGCAGGAGGGCTGCAAGAGAGAAGCTAAATGCTTAAATGATGCCTCAGAGTGAGATATATTGAAAAATCTGTAAATCTAAATTTGCTGATTACTTTCAAAGGTGACATCATTTTTATTTATTTATTTATTTATTTTTACTCTGAGGAGCTCGTGGAAATTTTCTGATTTTAATCAAGCCGTTGCTAATACACGGGAAGAGCTAAGCTGCAAGTATAAATTGTGATGCTCCTTTGACCACTGCCTTCGCATGCTTCCCACTCACTTATCTCCCCTGAGATTAATGCCCCACTTCTCTAGCCTGTGACTCATTTCGGAGAACAGCAATATTAAACTCATCCCACCCAAAAAAATCTGTCCTTCCTCCTACAGACTGGATTTGTCTTCTTCCTCCTTTGTCTGCTGCCCAAAAGCTCCGCTGGGGAACATTTAGTGGTTCAGAAGATGTGCTGAAGGTGTGATGTTCCCTGTGTTTCCAGCACTGAAAAGGAAACTTTCTCCCACTGAAATGTATTGGCTTCCAAATTTGATCCAATGCTTTTTTAACCATAATAGGGTCCTGCCATGGGGAACCTTAAGAGGTGCACGGCCCTAGCAGGGGGTTCGTGCCAATCTGTGCATTTTTGGCTGCGCTGAAGCAATCTGTTTGGTTTTCCAGCAGCGATCTGAGTGATGGAGGTGCGTGTGCCGGTACAGCACTCAGAGGCTGGGTGTGCTGTTTGTCCGACACCGGCACGGCAGGCGAGCCACTGCCAGGAAAATGGACAAGAAACCATCAGCCCCCAGGAGGCTGGTTTTGGGGATGTTCCACAGGTAGAACCTCACCTCCAGTCTCTTCTGTGTCCTTCGCTGCAACCCAGAAGAAAGAGGTGTAGATGTTACCAGTGGGGGTTTAAGTGGGTTTGAGGGTATCACAAGAGAGATGCTGACGGGAGGAGACTGTGGCCATGTGCTCCCCGGCAGGAGCTGCAAGAAAAGGAGCGAGGGGAGAACACAAACATCTTGGCAAAATGGCCAAAACCATGGCAGCACAGCATGGCCGGGAGCTGCCTGGCATTGCCCATCCGTGGAGGACTATGAAAGTGCCGGGACTCAGCAGAAAGCAGAGCCCAGGGCACTGAGGGGACGGATCCCCTAGAAATGTTTGCAGCCAGACAGGGTGAGCAGCCCTGGGAGCTGGGTCAGCCCATTTGTTCTTGAGCCAAACCAGCATCTTGGGGAACAACGAAATAAAACCGCCCCTCTCTGAGCAGGCACAGCAAAGCGCCAGTGAGGGGAGGCACGCGGGAGCCAGGTGAAGGGGGCGGCTGGCAGCCAGCACGGGCTGCTCCGCTCCACCAGCAATTTGCATCTCACATGGGTCCTGGCTGGGCACTGGGGAGGTTTTTGTGTCTCCAGACCGTCAGCTCAGGTCAGCCAGCATGCAAAAGCCTTTCTCTCATCCCTGAGGTCCTGCCAGCGATTGCTCATTTCCCGCTCACTTCCCTGGGTCTCTCAAGGGGATTTGGCAGGTGGTTGCCATGTGTGAACTGAACCCAGGGTACATCGGTCTGCGCTGGCCGAGGCAAAGGAGGCTCAGGGCAACCCTGGATTTCCTGAGCAGTTAAGTGGTGATAAATTCTGAGATGTTTGCAATAAAGGGTCTGGAGCACAGGTCTGCTGGGGAGCGGCTGGGGGAACTGGGGGGGTTCAGTCTGGAGAAGAGGAGGCTGAGGGGAGACCTCCTGGCCCTCTGCAACTCCCTGCCAGGAGGGGGCAGAGAGGGGGGATGAGTCTCTGGAGCCAAGGAGCCAGCGCCAGGCCCCGAGGGAATGGCCTCAAGCTGCCCAGGGCAGGGTCAGGCTGGCTCTGAGGAAGGATTTCTGTGCAGAAGGGGCTGTTGGGCGTTGGAATGGGCTGCCCAGGGCAGGGGGGAGTCCCCGGGATCCCTGGAGGGGTTGAAGAGTCGGGCTGAGCCAGCGCTGAGGGATCTGGGGGAGTTGGGAACGGTCAGGGTGAGGGTCATGGTTGGGCTGGAGGAGCTGCAAGGGCTTTTCCAACCGAGGTGATTCTTTGATTCTATAGTTACCACATTTCATCAGAAAATAACTGGAAGGTTGATGGAATTGTTTGCTCCCCCAATAAAGATTCAGCAGGGTGGGTGTTCTGGAGCCATGAACTTCATCTGAAGGCCTCGTAGAGCAACAGAAAAATTCAGCATGTGGGTATCAGCCCATCTACCTCACCCCACCGAGCGTTAGGTGTCCACCATGAAGACATCTACACCTGAGAAAGTCTCCACAGGATCCCTTTACGAGCCTCTGCCTTAATTCAGATGCCTGATCTAGGAGAAGATGAATAATCAGGTCCTTGGATGGAGGCAGCAGACAGGGCTGCCTCCTCCTGTGGGCTACAAGCTGGTGAGAGATCAGCTAAATGGGGAGTGAGCAGCTAAAACACACCTTGCACACCCACGGGGTTCTTCCCGCAGGCTGGCTGTCCCAGTCCACACAGTATTGCCACCTGCACAGGCAGCTTTTCCAAAAGTCCCGATTTTGCCAAGCCCCAAATCGTGGTTTATTTAGTGGTTATTTAGAGAAGATGGACAATGGTATCTATTTCACGAGTGCAATGTCTCCCTTCACATGTAACACACCATAACAGACATTAAACAGCTACACTAAGCATCTAATTATCACACGAACAACATAAATATCAAAGAACGCAGGGAAGCGGATTGACTCCCAAAGTTATGCAAACTGTCTAACCTGGAGACAATTTTTCTGTGTAATTACCATAATGTTAAGCCTTGTTACATAATGATTACAGATTTCAGGTCAGATACTCGGTACGTCATGGAAGCATGGTGTGTTTTGACATTTATGGGAATACTTTTTATTTTTAGTTAGTTTGGTTACCATGGCAGCGAGAAGAAATCTGCACTAGACTCAGCTATACATTAAATTTTGGCCTCCCACTTGATACCTCCGAAAACTTTTCAACAGATTTCCCCAAAATTGTCAGCCATAAGCTGCGATAGGTGGAACAAGGCTTGAAAAGAAAATAGCCCGCACACTGCTGTTTAATGGGGAAGCTATTCCTGCAGCTCCTCTCTAACGCCCGGTGAATGCAGGCACTCATTAGCATGTCAAGTTTTACTTATTTAGATATCTCAATGAAGCAGATAAAGGAAGCCTCCAGAGTGGGAACACTGCAGAGGCAAAGGAAGGCCCTGTTTTGCCAATTATTAGGCCTAGCATAAAGGACACAGCCACTATAAAGATGAACCAATAACCAAATTGTCTTTGATACAAAAGGGTCAGTACATGGGTGAGCGCTGGGGGTACAGACAAGTCAATCAGATTATATATAATCAACATCAATCCCAACGACCCCAACAACGACACCGCATGACCAACAATGGGTGGGATAAATGGTGAAATGCAGTTTCCCATAGAAGGGACGGGAGACAACCGAGTCAACAAGCCCAACACATCAGACCAAGGAAGCCCCATCACGAATCTCTACAGAGCCCGCGTTTACAAAAGCCAGAGCTGAGTGGAGCCCAGTCCCAGGGAGGCGGGAGGTCCTTCCCCAGCAGGGAACTCTGCACGGGGCATCCCCCTCACACACAGACACTGCCCCTCCTGCCAGGGGTCCCGGCTGTTCTCCCTGCGTGGGACACCTGACCTTGGGTTACTCACTGCGGGACCCCTGGGGCTCCTTTACCCCATGGCTCTGTCTGCCAGGCCGGCCCACCCTGGGGGGGAGCCTAAAGGGAAACTCACCCCCTTGGGAAGGGCTGTGGGAATCACCCAGATGTCAGCCTTAGTGTGGGGCTGGGGGTGAAACCCCAGCAGTTCAGGCCCCTGGTTGCATCTGCATGGGTTAGGACCAGCACACTTAACCCCTTCCTCTGGCAGGGGACAGCTCGCTCTGTGGTGGCAGGAGGCAATGCTGAAAGAAGGGGGTGTAAACCCCTGGTCAGCCATTGCAGAGGGATGGCGTTGGGGAAGACCTGGCCCTGCCATTGGCGTCCTCAGAAATGGGCGTTTTGGGTTGGGGTGTTGCTGAAGATAACTTCCCCGCTGAGAAGCAAGGATGAAACTTAATGGGAAGCTGGTCTGGCATGTGCATGTGCTGAATCTCTACTTGGGGAGCAAAGAATTCCATCAACCTTCCAGTTATTTTCTGATGAAATGTGGTAACTATAGAATCAAAGAATCACCTCGGTTGGAAAAGCCCTTGCAGCTCCTCCAGCCCAACCATGACCCTCACCCTGACCGTTCCCAACTCCCCCAGATCCCTCAGCGCTGGCTCAGCCCGACTCTTCAACCCCTCCAGGGATCCCGGGGACTCCCCCCTGCCCTGGGCAGCCCATTCCAACGCCCAACAGCCCCTTGTGCACAGAAATCCTTCCTCAGAGCCAGCCTGACCCTGCCCTGGGCAGCTTGAGGCCATTCCCTCGGGGCCTGGCGCTGGCTCCTTGGCTCCAGAGACTCATCCCCCCTCTCTGCCCCCTCCCGGCAGGGAGTTGCAGAGGGCCAGGAGGTCTCCCCTCAGCCTCCTCTTCTCCAGACTGAACCCCCCCAGTTCCCCCAGCCGCTCCCCAGCAGACCTGTGCTCCAGACCCTGCCCCAGCTCCGTTGCCCTTCTCTGGCCACGCTCGAGTCATTCAATGGCCTTTTTGGGGTGAGGGGCCCAAAACTGAACCCAGGGATCGAGGGGCGGCCTCACCAGTGCCGAGCCCAGGGCTCAGATCCCTTCCCTGTCCCTGCTGGCCACACTATTGCTGACACAAGCCAGGATGCCATTGGCCTTCTTGGCCACCCGGGCACCCTGCTGGCTCCTGTTCAGCCGGCTGTCAATCAACTCCCCCAGGTCCCTCTCTGACTGGCAGCTCTCCAGCCACTCCTCCCCAAGCCTGTAGCGCTGCTGGGGGTTGTTGTGGCCGAAGTGCAGGAGAGCTTGTTCATGAAGACTAGCCGCCTTCAGGAGAGGCTTGGGTGGGCTTGAGAGACCCGTGTTCCTCTTGGAGCCATTGCCTTTTCACCAGCCATCCAGGCTGGCTCACTGAGCCCGCTCAAGACCCTCCACTCCTCCCTGGGTTGCCCCCTTGGGCTGAGGGGGTGGCTGCGGTGGTGGTTGAGCTCCAGCCCTGGGTGGGACTGGTGGCGCTGATCCCACACTCACCCTCCCCAGAAGAATCGCTGCTTCCAGCTCCTTGGCGAGTCTCCCTCTCCTCCCGCCATGGATAACGCGGCGTGGGTGTTCCCACGAGCCTGTTGCCATGCAGTGACACACTCACATAAATCAGGGAGGTGGTGGAAGCGCTGAGGAGATGTGAGGGAAGAAAACCAGGCACATTCCCAGCCCTGACAGCTCACTCCTCATGGAGACTCACCTCTGGCTGGCAAAGTCACATTTTTAATCTCAATAAAAGGGCAACACAGTGGGAGGACACTGAGAGAAACCAGCATCTCCTCCCAGGTGGGAGCTGGGCTCAGGGGGGATGCTGAGCTGCTGCTCACCTGGGGCAACATCCACACCACCAACCGGGTGTCCAGTGCTGTTGCTCTCACACCATCACTACCTCCTGCTATTCTGCTACCAAGGTTTACTTCAAAAAAGTCCAAAATCTTTCTTTTGGGGTGTTATTTCCATGACCCCTGCACTCCCTGTGCATTTAGGGGATCCAGCACCCAGCCTTGTGGCTGGAAGGAGATGCACATCCCACCTGGTTCTGACACGGTGAGAGCAGATGCTGACGTAGACAAAGAGTTGATCTGTGCAGCAGAAGATGTGGAAAGAAAATATCTGATGGGACGTGTTATTGGATACATCAGCTCACTGGAAGTTCAACTCACTGTACCTTCTTGGTGAGGGGCTGACACTTCTCTCCTGGGGGGTCCTTGACGTCCTGGCAGATTTTATGAAAGAAGAGATGTGTGAACACCTTGCCTGGGGCATTGCTCCAGGCAGACACACCTCAGGGCCTTGCGGTTGTAGCCAAGACCTGACAAGATGTCAAACGCTAGTCCCTCAAGGTAGGGACCAACCCATCTCTGAGCAAAAGCCTCTTTTCCCCTTTCTTTTCCCTGTTTATTTTTAATGGCCATACGGCACTGGAGTGGTTGGAAGGTGCGTGGCTGGGTGGGAAATGGTTTACAGGCCCTTACGACGTGTCTGTCCTGTCCCCAGCTCACTGCAGGGACACTTCTTTGGCACGTTTCCACCCGGCTCTGTGATCCGTCCGGTGCGTGGGCTGCCTGGGTAGGCACAGAGACATTGCACACTGGATGTTTGGAGATGACGGTCGGGGAAGTGGTGGGGGAAGTCCTGAGCTGGTATAGATGTGGGGCTCAGACTGCTTTTGCCGTGCCGGAGCGACGAGGCAGCCCTGCAGCCTGAACCTCCTAAAGGAGCTTGCGGGAGAGAAGACATCTGGACCACGGAAAGAGGAAGGGGTGGACACCAGGACATGGGTGCTCCATGTCTGCTTCACAGGAGGTGACTTCAGGCTCACAAACAGCTGAGAAAATACACATATAAGTACCCATGGGTTCAAAAGCGGCCAGGTAAGACTGTCTCCTGGCTGAAAGAAGAGCACCGACCAGCCATGGGCCTGCTCCAGGCCTGGCTGAATTGTAGAGGGCCAGGACCTGCTGGACACGCTTCCTAGCTCTTGCCTGTAACTCATGTTTCCCCCCTGCTTTTGGCTTTGATTTTTAGCAGAGAAACATCAAAATCTCTTTCCAGGAAAGCAAAAAGGGCATAATTTGTATGGAAACTTCAGCCACCCGCTTGCTACAACCATACAATTTAAAAGCATTGCTAAAATGCCAGCAAAATGAAAGGTTTGAGGACTTGGGTTTCTGCCTTAGCACAAACCAGCACGAGGCACAAGCGATGGGGACAGAACAAGGAAACACTGAAGCATTTTCATACGTAAGAAAGGGAATTTCTCTCAGTATATGGGCTGTGGCAGCACCTCTACCTGATCCCACCATCCTGTAAGGCTCTAAGAAGCTTTTTATCAGAATCACGTCAAGGTTGGAAGCTCCTCCAGCCCAACCATGACCCTCACCCTGACCGTTCCCAACTCCCCCAGATCCCTCAGCGCTGGCTCAGCCCGACTCTTCAACCCCTCCAGGGATCCCGGGGACTCCCCCCTGCCCTGGGCAGCCCATTCCAACGCCCAACAGCCCCTTCTGCACAGAAATCCTTCCTCAGAGCCAGCCTGACCCTGCCCTGGGCAGCTTGAGGCCATTCCCTCGGGGCCTGGCGCTGGCTCCTTGGCTCCAGAGACTCATCCCCCCTCTCTGCCCCCTCCTGGCAGGGAGTTGCAGAGGGCCAGGAGGTCTCCCCTCAGCCTCCTCTTCTCCAGACTGAACCCCCCCAGTTCCCCCAGCCGCTCCCCAGCAGACCTGTGCTCCAGACCCTGCCCCAGCTCCAGATCCTTCACCCTTTCCACCACTGAGAGTGATGTACTGGTAACGTTGCTCATGGCTTCCTCCTCCTCCCACAACTGCTCTGCACCCACCCATGACCCGTCCTCTCTCCTCTGCGTGCCCAGGTGCTGATGGGCGACTCGATGGCACCAGGTGCTGCTGCTGTTGCCTCACTGCACTGCAAGGCAGCACCCAACCAGGCGGCTGCTCAACTTTGGGGTACCTGGGGTGACCCAGTGTGACCCACAGGACCCAGGAGCATCCACCAGGTCTGTGTTGGCACCGAGATGCTGTGTCTCTTTTTTTTTTTTTTTCGGAGATCCCTTCTCCCATACCTATTACTTGCTTTTTTCCCTTTATTTGGTAATTTTTTTTTTCCCTGCTGCTATGGCAACCTGGATAGATTCTGGACACGGCTTTGGCCTCCACGACTGCAGATGGCTACAGAAACATCAATCAACAAGTGACACACCTCCCTGGGGACTGGCATAGCTGGGGATGTCCCCTTTGGGCAGGGACCACGCTGGATCCCCAGCAAAGAGCAGAGCTCACCCACCAGGGACATGCTCCCTCCTCCCTATGCCTGCGGCTCCTCCAGGACCTGGATGGCTTTCAGGGGTCTATTTTGGGCAGCAGCCACCTGGGATGGCCCCTCTACACTCAATCCTGCCTCGCTGGTGCCCAGAGGGGCAGTAGGATCCGGGGCTGTTGGTGGTGACTCCGCTTTGCAGTCCTCCATCTGGGGGTTAAAAATAGAGCTGGTGAATAGGGTTTGATCATGCCCCGTGTGCTCTCCCTCCCCCTGGCACCCACAGCCATCACCCCAGGGCTGCCCCGCACCCAGCACCCGGCTCCTGTCCCTCCTTCTCCCCAAATCCCCTCTCAGCTCCTCCCCCTGCCCCACAACCCATCCATCTCCTGGAGAAGCCCTGGGCAGTGTTTTGAGGGATTCCTGCCTCAGCTTCCCGTTGCATCCCACTGGAACAGTGGGAGATGGGTGCTGCTCTGGGAGGGTCGCTGGTGGTCCCGGGTGCAATGTGGCCTTGCTCAGAGGCAGACAGAGAAGGAAAAGCTGTGAATCTGCAGACTGCTCCCCTAAGAGCTCTGCGGTGGCTTACTCCCTCCTCATCATCACCTGAGCAGCTCCTTACAGCTCTCCTGAGAGACAATCCATGGCCATTCCTGCACCCTGCTCAGCCTGCTGGGTACCAAAACTGCCAGGCAGCTTCAGCCATGGGTGGGGAGAAGATGTCCTCACCCTCCCCATCCCGCATTCTGGAATCTGGAGCATCCATGAGCTCCTTCAACATTTGAATCCCCAAGGCTGTGGGTGTTGAGTGATGACTTGCCTGGGTGACAAGGAACTGGTGGGTCTCCTCTACCTAAGACCAAGCAGAGGGGTTGTCTTAGGGTGGCACTGTGTAACTCTGGGGGTCTGGGACTCCCCAGGGCATGTCAGCTGAAGCCTTTCACAGAATCACAGAATGATCTTGGTTGGAAAAGCCCTTGAAGCTCCTCCAGCCCAACCATGACCCTCACCCTGACCGTTCCCAACTCCCCCAGATCCCTCAGCGCTGGCTCAGCCCGACTCTTCAACCCCTCCAGGGATCCCGGGGACTCCCCCCTGCCCTGGGCAGCCCATTCCAACGCCCAACAGCCCCTTCTGCACAGAAATCCTTCCTCAGAGCCAGCCTGACCCTGCCCTGGGCAGCTTGAGGCCATTCCCTCGGGGCCTGGCGCTGGGGCCTTGGCTCCAGAGACTCACCCCCCCTCTCTGCACCCTCCTGGCAGGGAGTTGCAGAGGGCCAGGAGGTCTCCCCTCAGCCTCCTCTTCTCCAGACTGAACCCCCCCAGTTCCCCCAGCCGCTCCCCAGCAGACCTGTGCTCCAGACCCTGCCCCAGCTCCGTTGCCCTTCTCTGGCCACGCTCGAGTCATTCAATGGCCTTTTTGGGGTGAGGGGCCCAAAACTGAACCCAGGAATTGAGTCATTGACAGGGCTTGGTGACCACCATTCATCCACGACGGGTGCTCCATCATGTCTTCAGTGGAAGGCTGTGGAGATCAGGGGACAGAGGGGAAAATCCTCACTCCAGCCAGAGTGTCCTACCAAGGAGCAGCTCCAGGCTCCGTGGGACTTGGCATGCAGGGAGACTCTGGTAGACTCAAGCTGTGCAGGGAGACCATCTCTTCCAGGAGACCTTCCCAGACATCATTCATGCTCAGCACAAGCAAGTACCATTGCTACAGATGTAGTGTCCTCCTTCATAGACTTGTCCACCCTCCCCTGCAGCCCCTGGAAATTTTTTGTAGCTTCACTGTGTGAATTCTGGGGTATTTCAGAGTCTCCCCACCAGGCTTGAGAGGTCCCCACTCAGCCTGTCAGGCCAGCGGTGCTTCAGATCTCTCAGGCATGAAGAGAAGCCCAGCCCAGACTCGAGTTCTCCTCAGCGCAGAACCCGCAGGCAGAGGTGAGGGCTCCCAAATCTCTCAGGATATTCAAGAAAAGGCCCTTGTGAACTTCGCAACACTTTATTTTCACTGACAGTTTTTACTGCTGAATTCTCATTAACCTGGTATTTTACTTAATATTTTAGCTTTTATTTCTTCCTCAAAAGTGGCTGGCCAGGTCTGACTGGACTTTTCCAAAGAGACAGATGAGAGACCTGGCATGGAAATGTCAGCTCTGCCTGCTCAGAGTTTGGGGTGATGCCATAAGCACTGATAAATGTTTCTCAGTGGGAGGAGGTGAGCAGTGATGGGGGATGATGTTGGCTCCCTGCAGAAAAAATTTCTGCTCCTCAGTTCTTTTTGGGACTGAATTTATTATTTTCTGTTGATGTACGTGATTTTCCATGCTCAAACGGACCTTCAGTCTGAGGTTTATTTGCATTTTAATAAACCATCTTTGATGGAGCACACCCTTCTCTATTCATCATTCACAAAAAAAGAGTGAGTTGAAAATTATGCAGGAACTTAACGCATCTGAAAGGAAATTGCAGGCTAGGACTTGACTTCACTGAGAAATCTGAAGATCAAATGATCCCATCTGCGACGGACATCAAAACCGAGTGGCATCTGTTTATGCCGAGAGCGCACAAGGGAACAGCTTTCATGAAAGGATGCTCTTGAGTGAGAGGTGTGTGCGTTTAAGGACGTAAGAGTGGCCATACGTGCTGGACACCAGCCTGGGAGCTTCTCCAGCCGTGGTCAACAGTGAATGCGTAGGGGAAAAGCGTAGGGTTGAGCACAGGGTGACCCTTCGGAACTTCCTCTGGTGGTTCAGGGACTTGGATCTGAATTGAGACGTTTTTTGGAAGACCCCATGGAGGCTGCAGACCTGGGTGGGCTGTGGTGAGGGCCGGGGAAGGAGTGGGATGGAGCAGAAAGGCCCTGCGGGGCGGTGGGGAGAGCAGGAGGGTGGGTGATGTCCTGCTGTGCTGCAAGGCTCGGCGCAGACCGCTTCCACCAGAGCAGCCTCCTCTGCAGGATGAGGCCCAGGAGGGATGCGCAGCCAAAGGCAGAAGTGTCTTCTCAGCTCCCTCTCTCTTGGAATCCTTTTTGGCGGATGCTGCAGCTACATCTGTTCCCTGGGGGGGGAGGTCTGCTGGAGGAGGAGCAGGAGGTGGGCAGAGAAAATTACAGAGGCGAAGGCAGTCAGAGAATAAGATCTAAGCGTCTGAGATCTTCATTGTCTTCTCTGCTATTGAGCTCAAGAAAAATTAGCACCATCCAAGCAGAGCAAAGCCATCTCTGCAGCTCTGCCATTTGCAGTTGGAAACAGGCTCCCCGAGCTCCCTATTTATAGCAGCTGCTTCACTGAACCTTTGCCCCGACGTGAGGTGATGGGGAGTCTTGGCTGTGGTTTCCCAAGCTGATCCCAGGGGATTTAAATATCACCGAGTGGTACTGATGGAAGAGGTCTGTGTCCATCCTGGGCTGGCTTGGGAGAGTCCAGCCTGGCCACGCAGCCCCACAGGCAATGCCAGGCTGGTTTTGCAACCCTTGAAATGCTGGTTGTGACACCTCCAGGGAGAGGAGGCAGGTGGCAGGGATGTCCCTGTGCCACACTCAGGGTCTCACCTTCCTGCGAGGGGGAACCCACTTCTGCCCTCGCCAGCCCCCTCCTGGGGCGTGAGATATCCCAGACACAGAAGCGTGAGGAACATTAACGGGGGAAAACACATATTATTATGGCTAGGAGGAAAATAGCAGTGGAGAAAGGAGGGGAAGGGATGAATCATTTATGGCAGATGTCCCCACACTGCAAATACCACCCGGTTGTGGGAAAAAACCATGTAAGCTAAGGAGAGTCTCACTGCTTATCTAAACATTTATAATAGAGCAAAAACGGAAAAGGTCTGTTACATCCTATGGTGGCAAAGAGAGGAACTGCTGCAGATGCATCTAAAAAAGCCTTAAAACTCCAAGCATCCCCCCAAAGAGCAGTCTTGAGGGCTGGATCAGTGAGTAGTGACCCGTGCCAGCCCTGTGGTGGGGACAAGGTGCTGTCAGGCCACCGAAGGTCGCAGCGGGTGGCCAGGCTGGGCCATTCGGCTGCAGGGTGCTCTGTGTCACCCCTACCTGGTGCTTCATGTAGAGGATTTATGGTTTCAAAGAGGTTAGGGAGGCTTTTCAAGTTGCCCTCATTTAGTCTGTATTTTGAAAGTAGTTTCCAGGGTCTGGTGAGGCTCCGTGGGAAGCCAAGCTCCACGACAAATGGCCCCAAGCACCCTTACGTTGGTTTGCAAAATTAAAATTCAATTTTTAGAGTAGTTCTTTAGCCCTGAGTAGCCCCAGTGAGGACCTTCTCTCCTGGTGCTCATTGCAGCTGGGGTTCTGCCTTTGTGCAGCAAGAAAGCTGCTTGAGGATTGCATACAATTCATTAATTCCCAATTAATGACTGTAATTATCTACCCTTACATAAATAACCGGCTGTAGCATAACACAACCTTACAGTGTCTGTACAAGGTGCCCTGACTCACAGAGCAGCAGCAGGAAATAATACATGCTAAAGAAAAATCTTTATCCAAGTAAGGAATAAATAAGACATTTGCCTTTTAGAAAGAGAATGACTCTAGAATAAGAAAAATCTTCCACACAACAGTTTGCAAGCATCCATGAGTCATTATATTTATAAGAGAAATTACTTTTCATGGGAAAATTTCAAGCAGCCATAGGAAGCTTTAATCTGTAGGCAAAGAAATATGACAGAGGCCTCACTGGTGCTGTCTTAAATCTTAGACCTCACCCTTTCCATCCACAATTGCACTTCCCAGGCTGCCAGTGTGAGCCAGTCTCCAGGGCAGCTCGCCTGATCCCTTCCCCAAAATGCTTTTAAAGGTATATGGCAGCGTACTCCTGGCAAGGAGCGGTACCCGGCAGAAGGTGCCATCTCCAGAGCTGCTGTGGAAGGGCAGCAGGGAAAGCTCAAGCCAGGCAGAAGTCACTGGTGGCCCCTCCGAGCCTGGTCAATGTGCTGGAGGATTTTATAAGTGAAGGGAGGCTCTTGGGGAGCGGTGACTCCTCAATTGATAGGGAGGATGGCTCCTGCTAAACTCCCCCCCAAAATGGTCATTGCAGTGGGAAACGATTCAACTTCCAAAGGTTTCAAGCCGCAGAAAGCTACATCCTTCCTCTAAGGCACAGCAGCGAGGGCATGCAATGCTCCTGGTTCTCCCATAAACTCTTGCCAAGCTGCCCACATCCTCCTCCTGGCGCAGGGGCACGGGGCAGCCAGGGGACACAGAGGGGCTGCTGGGGGCACTGGGGACATCAGCGTGGTGAGGTCTGTCCGGGCAGGCTGCGTTGCGTAAGCCAGCCGGATACCCGAAGATGCGCTCCCAAACTGCAACAGATAAAAATATCCAGGGAATACGTGTTGCTCTGACTAAAGCGCTGCTAAAATAGAAGTGTGCGCAAATCCCGTTTTAGCTGCTCCTCCCGAGCCTCCCGCCTTTTCTCCTGCAGGACCGATACCCGTAGATCGCTGGGGGGGTTTATATCTCACTGCCCTCACCACCTCCTCGCCGCCAACGTGCTACCTGCGTCTGAGTGGGCACTTTTCTTGCTGGGATGTTGCTTTGCACTCACTGGGGTGAGTATAAAGAGGGAGGTTAAAATGTCACTTTGCTCGAGTTAATAAATTAGTTGTAAAAGGGTTTGGGTTGTTTTTTTTCAGAAGCTCCTTGGCTGGTGGCAAACTGTGGATATGCCATTTCCCCATGTATGGTCCCCAGGCCTTTGGTGCAGAGTTTACATTGTAAATCTTCCCTTGTACGACGTTAAAATAAACTCCCATTTTTTGGATGTCTTTCTGTTGGAAATCCAGTCCTCCAGGCCTGCTGCTCTCTGATCCAGCCATTAGACAAATTCTGTCATTCCTGCACACAGTGTCACAGAATGGTTTGGGTTGGAAGGGACCTTTAAAGGTCACCTTGTTCCAACCCCCTGCCCCGGGCAGGGCCACCTTCCACTAGCCCAGGTTGCCCAAAGCCCCGTCCAACCTGGCCTTGAACCCTTCCAGGGAGGGGGCAGCCACAGCTTCTCTGGGCAGCCTGTGCCAGGGCCTCACCCCCCTCACAGGGAGGAATTTCTGCCTTACATCTCGTCTAAATCTCCCCTCTGTCAGTTTAAACCCGTCACCCCTCATCCTGTCCCTCCCCCCTTTCCCGCAGCCCCTTTCAGCCCTGGGGGGCCGCTCTAAGGTCTCCCTGGAGCCTTCTCTCCTCCAGCTGAACCCCCCAACTCTCTCAGCCTGTCCTCACAGGGGGTGCTCCAGCCCCCCCAGCATCTCCGTGGCCTCCTCTAAAACCCATCAGTTGGGATGAACAACCCAAACTCCTACGAGCAGCTCTTCCCACCACCTACACATGCTCTGCACCACTTCTTCCTACCCTGCCTCACCATGAGGCAACAAGTTTTCTGCCAGTTTCTGTTAGGATGTGAAAGGCAGGGTTCCCCCAGGGAGGTCACTGAAACCTGTTCACACAGGACCAGGCTGGGAGGGAATCAGGAGGGAACTGGGCGCTGCCAACATGCCTTTTGTTGGTGCTGAGCTCCAGCTGACCCCACAGAGCTCGGGACTGCTGGGTGTCCCAAGCTCTGCAGGCTGCGGGATCCGCACGTTCCCTCCCAGTGTCTGTTTTCACTCTCGGGAGGAGACACCATCAGAGGGGATGAGGCTGGAACTGGGGCCATCATGAGGACAGGGGATGTTGCGCTTGATGCCTCCAGGTCTGGCATAAACCTGGTCCCAGCCCAGGGCTGGAGAAGCATCTGGAAGAGCTTTCCTGACTGACTGACAGACACACAGACCCCCGTAAGCATAGACCCAAACACTATGACAGTGCTGTGTTGCCCACCCCTGGGCACGTGCCTATTTCTCACCGATGTTATGTGATATTAGGAAGGATTTCTGTGCAGAAGGGGCTGTTGGGCGTTGGAATGGGCTGCCCAGGGCAGGGGGGAAGTCCCCATCCCTGGAGGGGTTGAAGAGTCGGGCTGAGCCAGCGCTGAGGGATCTGGGGGAGTTGGGAACGGTCAGGGGGAGGGTCATGGTTGGACTGGAGGAGCTTCAAGGGCTTTTCCAACCCAGATGATTCTGGGATTCTGTGAACCCACTCTATTTCTGCTAGTGGGGCACGCAGCCACACCGCCATGTGGCTCCCCAAGGCTGCACACCCTCCCACACAGGTGGGTTTGGAGCAAAGTTGCCTCCCAAGGCTCCAGGAAGGCCCTGTGGAGCCCAACCCAACCACTAGCAGCGCCCCAGTGACACCCATCTCAGGGCTTGGGTGTCCTGGAGGCTCCACACCAGCTGCTTGTGGGCAACATGAGCCAGCGCTGGAGAGGAACCTGCCAGAAGGATGGAGGAGAAGCAGGCAGTGCCCACGACCTTTTTCCTTTTTAATGAGCCTCATGGGAAGTCACTGCAAAGAGGACAAGCTGAGGTGACAACACAGCTCCAGCTCCTGTCGCCCTGCCAGAGCGGGGAAGCTCTGTGCTCTGGCACCTCAGAAGGCAGCTCAGCCATGCAGGACGCATGGGAAACAGATTATTAATCCTTTGGTATCCTGCAATAAGTATATGTCACCCCGTCGTTTTGCATGCTTCCGCTGACAACAACAAAACATGCAGGCATTGTTAATGGCTTATTAAAATTCATCGGGAGCTGCCACTGCAGGCTGCTAAAATAGAGGCTGCTCTTGATGCTAAGCCAAATCATTTGAGTTTTTCATTTCAATGATCATGTAAACAAACTGTCAGACATCCAGATGCAGACATGGAGAAATATCCACGGACTGTAAAAGTGACGGGGCTTGGCATATATTAATTTGCTAATCTGATTGTTGTGAATAAATTAAATGACGGTGTTAGAAGTATATTCCCTAGGCCCGTGTTCTGCTATATTAAGATGTGCTGATTTTGCATCCTGGGACACTGAGCTAGTAGAGATGTGTCTCAGCGGTCAGCTGAACCAAAGCCAGATTTATGCAGCCCCTTCTTTTCAAATCTGTAGGTCTCAAAGTGTGGGGTAACTCTCTGTAATGGAGAGCCAGGAAAAGCTTTAGGAAAACAGCCATGCAAATAGAGTATGAAAAAAGTTAGTGGCCCTGTAGCTCTTTCTCTCAGATGTAGGACAATTTTCCATCAGAAAATGCATATGCTAGATGTTAAGGCAGAGGCACCGTGCTGTGCAGAAGTTTTGATGTGCTGAGCACGGGCCGACAGCAGCCAGCGGTTCTGCACAGCGCAGCGCTGCGATAGAAGAACATCGCCCTCCGAGAGCCGGGCGCGACTGCGAGGCTCCGCGTGACGGAGAGTTTACCCCATCCCCTGGCAATCTGTTACAGTGATTCATTACCTTCCATTAAAAGCACGCATCTTATTTCCAGCTGGAATTTTTCAGACTTGAGCTTCTAGCTGTTGGATATCATTAAGCACTGTTTTTATTAGATCAAAAAGGTCTCCAACACATACCTCTTCCCCCCGGGAATGGCACAGTGGGATTGCATTGCCTCTGCGTTGTCTGACGGCGTGTGTATTGTGTATTAAGCTTTCTGTTTTCCTCTGAATTTTTCGTCAGTTCTCAGAGCTCCGTTTGGAAGACCTCGGCTGCCAAATACCATGAAGAGGGGCGAGAAGATCAAAGAAGCAGCCGTGCTGTTCAACCCATGGTCCACACGGTTCATGTCTCCAGCTGTGGGTATAAGAGGAGGCTGTCACAGCAGGGCAACGTGTGTGACTTATTCCCCGGGTGTTCTCCCAGCACGTGCGCGTTTCCTCACTCGTACACGGTCTGTTTGCCAAGTCTCAAGAAGTCTCCCTTCCAAGAAGTCAACCTGGTTCCCCAACTTTTGCCTTTCCCAAAGGCCTTCGGCAAGGATTTCCACAGATTTGCTCTACGCTGCATGGAGGCTCCCCATGTCTGTAGTGCCCTGGCAAGATACTGCGCTCAGCCCTCGCCTCTCCTAACGCAGGTGCTCCACACACCGTGCCGCGACCTGGGCACACTGCTCCAACAGTGGCTCAGAGCCCAGATTTCTTCAAAAACTCCTCCTGGCACTGATGAATTGCCTCTCGGCGACTCGAATCCAGCCCCAGTTCCTGATCCCATCTGCCTTGCGGCAGGGGAGGCAGGGAGCTCCGTGGGAGGGAGCACGGGCAAACCTGTCTGCCCATCCTCGCTGCCATGGCCTGTGGGGCAGGTGGAGGGGACGGGGACAGGCACAGGGACTTGCCACAGTGCTGGAGAGTGGATCCAGGGTGATGGTGTGGCTGTACCCTGCTGTGTCAGGGCACTGGGCGTCCACAGGCTCCTGCAGATCCAGTAACAGTGACACAGCCCCTTGTCTCCAGGTTGCTCCTGCCCAGTGTTAAAAATGGGCTTGGGCAGCCCCAGATTTTTAGACTGGCTCTGAGGAAGGATTTCTGTGCAGAAGGGGCTGTTGGGCGTTGGAATGGGCTGCCCAGGGCAGGGGGGAGTCCCCGGGATCCCTGGAGGGGTTGAAGAGTCGGGCTGAGCCAGCGCTGAGGGATCTGGGGGAGTTGGGAACGGTCAGGGGGAGGGTCATGGTTGGGCTGGAGGAGCTGCAAGGGCTTTTCCAACCCAGATGATTCTGGGATTCTGTGAGCGTGGAGCAGACTGGGCTGTTGTCAACATGGGAGAAAAGCATAAATAAATGTAATTGAGAGGCAAGACTGCTCCTTTATGGACCCATTTTATGAAAATCCCTCATCTCTTTAGCTTCTAATTTAGACGCTTCAACAGAAACCCCCGGGTCCCACTTTTCCCATGTTTCAGACTCTCCCCCATCACTGCTCTCACAGGGTGGGGTTCCTATGCACAGCAGCAGAAGCACACTGGGATATTGTGTGTAACCAGATGTTCCCATGTTTCTCCTCTGAACAGCAACCAAGCACCCCAGCACTATTCAAACTTAATTCTGCAGCATAGATGGGACTGTGCAGCAGCCCCTCAGCTCCCAGTTTGGGGCGGGGGGGTCGGGGGGTGCTGCGCATCTGTGTGGGAGCTGCACAGAAGCTAGTTTGTGTCTGTGGGTATCAGGCACCTGCGTGTTGCTTCCTAGCCCATCCCACCCCAGGAGAACCCAAAAAATGACTCTGGTAGCACTCTCCAAAAGTGCTCAAGTAAATGTTCAAGCATGATAATCACCACCTCCCTCCCAGGTTTCTGATTCACCCTGTGACATTTAGTTTTATTCAGCATATTCTGGCTGAAGAAAGTGTTTGTGCTGATTGTGATGAAAGTGTCCTTGTGCCCTCTTAGATGTCCCTCTTGCCTGATTTAGCAGGCTGAGCTCTCTTGGAGGAGCACACTTTGCTCTAAGATAGTTTTTTCTGGCCCAGTGTTACTTTCGCTACCTGCAGGTGAGTGGGTACATGCTGGACTGGACTCCTAGGAGAGAAGCTTTTCTAATAATCATGGTTTCTTGATTGGTTTCTCAATGACATTTTAAGGCAGAGGCAGGCAGGGATCTGTGGGTGAAGGAACATTTTGCATCAGCCTACACAGCAGTTACAGCACCCTCGGTAAGTACTGCGTGGGCAAGTTGTACAGGGCTCTTCACAACAGAAATACAGAAATATATGCCAGAGAGAACACCCTCCGAGGAACAGAGGGCAGAACTCTTATTACAGAATGATGGACTCAATTATTCCCTGAAAACATATTAAAATGACTCTGTTTCTTATTGCAAAAGGATGAATGAATCCCTATTTTGTTAGTGCAAATAGGTTTCCATTTGAATTTACAGAGGGTGTGAAAGATCAGCCAGCTCATGCTCTGCAGGTAGCTCAGCGTAATCCCTCGGGCCCGCAGCAACAGCAGAGAGCTGCGGAGGAAAGTACAGTGTGACAAAAAAAGACCTCCTGCCAGGATCCAGCACTTCCATCCTCATCACAGCCTGTCCATCACAGCTCCCTGCAGCTTGGCTGGGATTTTGCTGGGAGCCCTGAGTCTGGGTCTGCAATTCCCAAAGCAAAAAAACCAAGTTAGTTATAAAAAGAGTATGAGTTTTTTTAGAAAACCTTAGAAGATGTCTCTTAGAATGAGCGTGGCAAATGCACACGCACTGTATAAAGGCACGATCTGCAAGCAAAAATAATTATAACACATTTCCACAACCAACAAGATAAGTGTAGAGCATGAATTACCTTGCTACCACCACGTCCCTTGCTGCCATGACCGCTCAGTAGCCCAACGCTGGGTTTCTTGGTGTCAGCAGAGGAGGGAGGGATTCATACTGCCACGGTCAGCTGGAAAGGAGGACACGTCAGAGAGGGGCTTTGTTGACTGGGTTTGCAATTAGAAGCTGCCTCTGCAGCTAAATCTGGGGTTTTTGTGGCCATGAAAAGAAAGTGTGAATAATAAAAGTCCAGCGTGAGATCCAAACTTTTCCAGTCTCAGGGAGTTTGGATCTCAAATTTGATTTTGGGCTCCATGAAAGTTCCTCCCATCCTAATCTCAGCCCAGGAGAGCAAATATCCGTCATAACCAGCCAGCAATGGAGCTACTCACAGAAGGACTTTCCAGGCAGAGAGTGGAGGAGAGGTGCTAAATGCAAAATCGTGATGTGCTGTTCACAACTCTTGTGGGCCTGATTCAGAGCCCACCAGTGTTAATGAGAAAAGATTTGGCTAGATAAGGATGGTTCCTTACAGAAGAACAGGTTTTGTCCTGTTGCCATACTACCACTGTGCTTCTTTTTGCCGGAAAACCAAAAAGTCATAAGGAGAAATGTTCCCCTGTGCTCAAAGACAATGACTTTGGAAGTGCTGTCTTCCTTGCTAGCCTCACCAGGGTCAGTCATCTTGTCGTCTGCCTTGTTAGATGCTCTTGCTGTTATTTCTCTGCTGCTCTGCTTGAGTCTTTGATGCTAAGCACTCCATTGGAGATGTCTTGTTTAAAGAAAAAATACCAACTTGATTTAAAACTCTTTTTCCAGTTAACCAGCAGCGGGCTTTCTGCCAACAGCCAGCCAGCCCGACTGCTTTTGAAGGCAGAAATGCGTCCCGCTCTCAAGGTGCTATAACGCTATTTGTGGCACTGCCTGTCACAGTGTGGTTTCATCTCAATAGCAAGGATGTGATTCGAAAGAGGTTAGCATCAATACCCACACAGGACAGGCTGAAAGAAATGAAAAATGGATGTAAAGAAAAGGAGGAGTGAGGTGATCCCCCACCAAGAATTATCTGGATGCCTGGGGATATGCAGAAAATCAGACTATCTCCCCCTTTCCCCATGGCCTCTCTGACCTCAATACCCAGGAAAATAATCTAATCTAATCTGTTCTAATAATCCAACATAATCTTCCCAAGTGTCATGAACTACATCTCACCAGCATTATCTGATAGCAATGAAGTAATGTGCCTCTTACAGATTACGTTATCTATACGGAAGATTTATTTTTAGCTTCAAAAGTAATATTACTTCCTCAGCAGCTACCCAGAAAAACTCTTCCAGCCTCAGAAACAACAGTGAAAATGCAGGTTTGATCCTTCTGCTCTGCTGGTGAATGGGAATGTGTCCACATGCAGCACCGGCCACAATAAACATTGCCTGGATCTGTCTTCTCATGTTACACTTCCTTCCCATGGTGACAGGGAAAATGGAAGGTATCCTGCCATCTCCCCTGCCTCATGAATTTTTAAGGACAGAAACTGGGCCTGAACTGGAGTGTTTTTATTGACTGAGTATAATGAGTTAAATACGGCCTGTTTTCTGTCTTGCCTGAACGAGCCCTGTGCGCATAGCATCTGCTGGAGTTCCTCAATCAGTGCCAGAATAGCCACACAGACCTTCCACTTGCAAAACATTTTACAAGAAAACAGTTTTAAGATCACTTTCTTTCTCTGTCTTTGGACACCCTTAGGCAGACTCCAGTGCTGGCTTCAAGGCAACAGGTTTCTTGTCACTAAAATACAGCAAATGTCTTTCAATCAGCACAACACTCACTGTCTCCTGGAGCCAAGAGCAGCTTTCAAATTGGTGCAAAGTGATGTAAAACCTGCAGGTCAGTAGGGATTTACATCCATATCAGGTGGAGTAAATAGGGAGGGCAGGAGATGGTCATTTTGTGCCTGGCTCTGCAATTGAGTGTGCAAGATAGTTCTTTGCCCAGCTGTCCCTTTATACACACATGCTTTGCTCCACAATCTCTGCTTAGTTTATCTTTTGCAGCAAAATACTATCAGCAGAGGAAGCAGCAACACCTACATTTCTGGCTGCCCACCATTTCCCACTGCAGGCTCCTGCTTTCAGTCTCTTCTCATTTTCCCAAGGTGAAATCTCGCCCGCTGACGTATTCCAGGCCACCTAGCTGCTTCGGAACAAATATTCAGAGAGGTTTCTGCTAAAATCCTTTCAGCAGTTTGAGACAAGCTCGGGAAAACAGGAGGCTTGCCCCATGCAATGATAATTCTCACCCGTGTTTCTCTGAGGTTCTCTCACTCTTCCCTGATTTTGATCAGAAATTGGTAATTTGGTAGTTCAGCCACCCTGGCTTTGAGAATATGTCTTTTGCAAGTCCTGTCAAAGCTTGCCAAATCTGTGACTGCACGATGCTCTTGTGGAAACAGGTATAATGGTGGAAGAAGCAGGATCTCATCTAGCAGCTGTGATCTGAACAGCAGCCTGAAAATCAACTGGCTTCTATGCTGAACGCAGCTTTCCTCGCTGTATCTCTGATGGGGGACAGAAATACTACTTGTTTGTGAAGAACTGAAGCAACAGCATGATAGATCAACACGTGATGAACTGTGTTATCCAGTACCCAGTGCAGGAGAAGGAGGTCAGCAGCACACAGGAGAGGGGGCTGAGGAGAGGGTGGGTTTTAATTGTGAATATTGAATTCCCTTGCTAGAGGAATTCCTTCTGTACACAGAGTCAGGCAGAGGTCTGGAGGAAAATAAGGACATTCCTTTCTTATTTTTTCTTGGAGGTGTGCTCGCAACAAAACTCTGCTCTGAAAAAAGCTGTCCTAATGCAGGACAAAACCTTGCCCCAGAAAGCCCAGGAATGCAGGGGAGAGGAGCACAAAGACAATGGTGGAGAGAGCGAAGGGCAATGCTGGTAGTTTGGTGGGAGCTGCAATGGTGGGATCAGTGATGGCCTCCTGACACCTTGGGAGTGAAGGGGAGAAGGACAAATGGAAACTGATAGAGTGGGAAATCGTTCCCTGGCATAATGCTAATTAAGATGTGATAGACTGTGCTGCGAGGGGAGAGCCAGAGGCCAAGAAGATGCTAGGGAGAGAGCTGTGGGCAGGAGAGAGAGAAATCAAGAGATGGAATGGGGTCGGGTTGCTGGAGAAAGAGGAGGGTTTGGAAAGAGGAGAGCAGAGGGACCGCTACTGGCACTGGGTCAGTTCATCAGCTGCCCTTCCCTCAAATGTCAAACATGGAACTAGAAGAAACGCAGGTTTGAGGAGTGCGGGCTGTTAGAAAAGACAGCAGAGAACCAATGAGAGCAACTCAGCTCACCTGTCAGCACGCCCTGCTCTGCTGGAGCTCTCTGGGCTCTGCTGACAGGACAGGAGCTTTGACACCTCTCTCCACAACATGTGTCCTGATCCCAAACCAAACCCTGCCTGGATGCCCTCAGAGATGTCCCCAGAAGAGGAAGATGAAGCTAACCAGGGCTGCAAGGCTGAGAGGAGAGGGGTGAATCCTCAAGAGAGAAGAATCTCTTTTGACACAGCATTTGATACTGAAAAGGAGTTAAAAACGCTCTCAGAATAGTGCATGAAAGAGTTAAAGCAAATGCATAAACATGTGAGACAATATTAATTGTCTGAAACACAATCTGTTTGACTTTTGGTTTATAAAGATCTCGCCGCTTTAGTTCCCATGGTAACTGTTGCGCAAAAACACACTTTTCCTAATCATCTCCACAGAGTTTAAAGCAATTTTGTAATCCAATCAAATGTAAAGAAGAGAATTTGGTTTTGCGTTGAGAAAAACTGCTATCTAATGAGCAAACAGTGACTGGGAGAGGCCAGATTTACAATTATGACCCTAGAGAGACACTTAATTACTGAATAATTAGCAGTTATTGGAGTTTCTTAGCGCACAGAGGAAAAGACTGATGGATAATGGTTGTGAGAAGGGCTGTTGTCATCCTGAGGTCTTCCAAGTAGTTTTGAAAGGCGAGAAGCAGCAAACCTTGCCGCGCGTGGCGTTTTCGCCCGCTGATGCAGACTGCAGTCAGGCACATAAGGATGGCGTAAGGGCAGAACCCGAGACTGCAAAACTCTTTGCTCACCCTGAAGCTGAAGCTCTCAAGAACCAGAACATCTAATACAGGGTCTTCTGGCCCCCGTGAGCCTGTGCGGAGGCTGCCCAGGGGCTGGGGAGCAGAAGGACTAGTGTTGGCCGGGAACGCGCCTGAGCGTGGGGCTTCTCAGAGCGCAGTCCCCTGTGAAGGGGGTTTCTGTTCATCCTCCCCTGTGTAACAGAGTGAAAGCCAAGTTCAAAGGCACCAAACCCAACCTGGCTTCTGGGAAGTCAGTGGCACCTTCTATGGGCTTTGGTTTAGGCAGGTAGGGCTGAATTATCTCCCTCAATACTGAGGATTTTTATGTAGGAGGAAGCACTGACGCATGGATTGTCTTCCTGGAATGAAATCCAGAGCTACAGAAAAGTAATTAGCTCTTGACTTTAATTCTTCTAATGCTGAAGCCCAGCAAACTGTTCTGAGTAGAATTCTAACTGCCAACTTTCCCCAAAGGCTGAAGCCAGAAAACAGCCAAATAAATGAGGCAGGATCAGTTTTTCTTCTTACAGCAGCACAAAATGCAGCCCCAGGCCTGGGACATTCAGGGTCAGCCTGATTTCACCTTGGGCTTTAGGACAATGACTTCATGTCTCCTGCCTCTCACGATTACATGCAGGAAAGCTCTCTGCATAATCTCTTGGCATTTCATAAATGCAGGCTGTCTAAATGAGGTCAGGGCTTCGATGCTGTACCTCATCCAGGGACTGCAGAGCTTGGGCTGTGTTTTGAAGTAATTACCTGGCCAGCACTCTGCTATCTTCAAGTGGTCCTTCGTAAGGTCAGCTCCAGGCAGGCAGCCTCTCTGCTCCTCCTGTTCATTCGTCTGGTTTAGTGCTCAGCTCATCATCAGGACATGTAAGGGTACTTAAAAAAAAAACCCAACAACAAAAAACCCCACAGAAATAGAGCTGGTTGAATTTGTTCACATTTAAGATATAGATGAATTAACATCCTGAAAAAAAAAAAAAAGTAGGTGAATTGTGTGGAATTTTTAAAAATGTTTTTGACTGCTTACAGAACTCCTTGAATTTGGAAAATTTGTTCATCTCTGTGGCTTTAACTTTGTGGAAAATGTTGAGACATTCAAGCATTTTGCTCTTTTTTTTTTTTTTTCCTTGTTTTCAGCTCAAAAGAAAACCAAGAGGAAGCAGAGTCATTCTACTCCCACTCCTACCTGTGAGATCTCATTTTCTGAAGCACTGATGTCATCAAGAAAAGGATGATTTCTTGATTACCCAGGCATTTTTTACTTTATCATCTTTCATCCTCTAGCAAAACCAAACACCTCTGTGGGCAGGAGGATGTATTAGCCTTGTTTGCTGGGCTCAGTGCCTCACGGCCGAACAACAATAATCTGGGCTTGTGCTTCAGCATCTTTCTGTGCATCAGCAGTCCTCACTCTCTAACTGGACAACTCTTTTCATGAAACTTATAAAGAGTTGATACTTTTGTAACCCCAACCTTGGTCAAAATGATGGCCACTATTGTGGTTGTGTGTTGGGGGGAAGGACTGTAGACTGACCACAAAATCCCCTTTACCTCAGCTCCTTAGAAAAACAACCTAAAAACATGAGTAAAATTTGACAAAGAAAAAGCCCTCTGTCGTTAACACCTTGAAAGACTACAGGCAGCCAGGCAGTTTCTAACCAAAGAGGAATTTCTTCTAAACCTTCAGTCTCTTCCCCATTTAGAAGCAGCCTCGACTCTGCCACTGTGTGGCAGTGCTGAAAAAGAACATGAAAAAAATCACTAACCAGTGAAAAAAATCACAGAATCATTGAATCATAAAATGGTTTGGGTTGGAAGGGACCTTAAAGATCATCTAGGCCCACCTCTCTGCCCCGGGCAGGGCCACCTTCCACTAGCCCAGGTTGCCCAAAGCCCCGTCCAACCTGGCCTTGAACCCTTCCAGGGAGGGGGCAGCCACAGCTTCTCTGGGCAGCCTGTGCCAGGGCCTCACCACCCTCACAGGGAGGAATTTCTGCCTTAGATCTAATTTAAAAGTACTGTTTAATATCATCATCAATGACATGGACAGTGGGATGGAGGCCCCTCAGCAAGTTCCCCGCCGGCCCCGAGCTGTGTGTGCGGGGACACGCTGAGGGCAGGGATGTGCCATCCCCAGGGACCCGGACAGGCTGGAGAGGGGGGACCTGCAAACCTCGTGGAGTTCAACAAGGCCAAGGGCATGGTCCTGCCCGTGGGTCGGGGCAATCCCCAGCACAAACCCAGGCTGGGCCAGGAGGGGCTGGAAAGCAGCCCCGAGGAGAAGGGCTTGGGGGGGTCGGAGGGTGGAAACTGCCTGTGAGCCAGCACCGTGCGCTGGCAGCCCAGAAAGGCAACGGTGTGCTGGGCTGCACCCAGAGCAGGGTGGGCACAGGGCCAGGGGGGATTCTCCCCTCTGCTCCGCTCTGGGAGACCCCCCTGCAGGGCTGGGCCCAGCTCTGGGGCACCAACAGCAGAAGGACACAGACCTGCTCCAGCGGGGCCAGAGGAGGCCACGGAGATGCTGGGGGGGCTGGAGCCCCCCTGTGAGGACAGGCTGGGAGAGTTGGGGGGTTCAGCTGGAGGAGAGAAGACTCCGGGGAGACCTTAGAGCGGCCCCCCAGGGCTGAAAGGGGCTGTGGGAAAGGGGGGAGGGACTCTGGATCTGGGCGGGAGGGACAGGATGAGGGGTGACGGTTTTAAACTGACAGAGGGGAGATTTAGATGAGATGTAAGGAAGAAATTCCTCCCTGTGAGGGGGGTGAGGCCCTGGCACAGGCTGCCCAGAGAAGCTGTGGCTGCCCCCTCCCTGGAAGGGTTCAAGGCCAGGTTGGACGGGGCTTTGGGCAACCTGGGCTAGTGGAAGGTGGCCCTGCCCAGGGCAGGATTGTGGGAACAAGGTAACCTTTAAAGGTCCCTTCCAACCCAAACCATTTTGTGATTCTATGTGGACAGTAACTGGGGTTTGCGGACAGGAAGGCTGTGGGCAGTCTGTCAGTGGTCCTTGAGGCTCAGGAGAGTTTTCACCAGGGATCCTACTTTTTCCCTTGAGTGGTGCCGCAGCTGGAGGCCAGCCTTGGTTGTAAAGGCAGGATACAGTGCTCTTAGCACAGATCTCAGCAGACATACCTCTTCCTTCCTGCAAACACCATCACTGAATTTGAACTCCAGCACAGCACCTCCAGCAGGCCAGACCATGTGTTTTTCTCACTTCTGTACGCAAGGAGGCGTGGGCAAACTCTGCAATAAGAGAGAACATTAAGGACCAGTAGTAAAACTTATTTAAGATGTGTTGGCCACAATTTAACTCTTGCCACCTGCATGGGGAAAGAGACATGCCTGGAAGCCCAAGGATCCCTCTTTAGATTCAGGATTAAGCAGAGAGGGGAAGCACCAGGATGGTCTTGGAGACACCTCAAGTTGATCAAGATCAGAATCACAGGGCTCTGCAGCCTCGTGAACATAAAAGGATCCGGTGTTGCTCCCGTGGAGGAGTATCATACGTCTAAGGAAGCAGGAGGGTAAGAAGAGGATTGAGCTGTGGTGACTAAGGGATTAAATCAGTGCTGTCCTTCCACTCTCTGCCCATTTCCGAATGCAAGTCATAAAGCAACTTTTTTTTTTTTTTCAAATCTCACCTCACAGTAACAGAGCAGGCACAGAGGAAGGGACAAGGGGTAGCATTAGGAGCTGTGTTCATTTCTTAAGGTCACTCAGAGACATCTCATGTTTGTTTGGTTATTAAATCTCTTTATTCTACTGTGAACCTTGAAAGACGAGGCAGACATTTCTCCATACAGCTTGGGAGGGCTGAGGTGCTGAGGTGAATAGGCTGAAGGAAGAACACATGAAAGATACAGTCAAAGGCTTTCTTGTTCTCAAATGCCTCAAAAGTTTACAAAGAAGCAAGACAATGTCACTGTAATAATAATGGGAAAAAATGTAATTTACAGCAGCCATTACCCTTAAATAATTGCTGGAACCAAGCAAAGGAGGTATGAAGTCATACTTTTCAGTGTCTTTCAAGCTGTTTCCATAGGGAGCTTGGTGTGCCTTTGAAACTACTCTTTATTTACAGTGAATGCTTACCAGCTCCTTTCTCCTTCAGCCTGGTAGCATTACATGGCAAAGTCATTTTTCCTGTCTCATAGTTCCACGTGTGCCCTTCCAGGTGGGACTTGGGCCCAGAAGAGCTTTCCTGCGGCGTTGTCTAAGGGCTGGGTTGCAATCACTTCTGCTGCTGCCCATATGCCATCATGTTTTTTCTCTTCTGTTAGCCTGCACAGGGATTAAATCAAATTCATCCTCCGCGCAGGCATCTCTTCAGACACACCGAAGAAAGGAACATTTATTTATCCACTTATTCAGCATGAATAAAAGGTGGGATCATGCTTCTAGGCACTTTCCCCAGGATGTAGATCAAAGCCAGTAGTCACCCAACCTCCGCTCCACATGGTAATGCAACATATTTGTTTATGTACTTATTCTTCAACACGTCCTAAATTATCAGGATGCGTACTGCTACCCTGAAGAACTGAAGACAGCTCTTCGCATCTCATCTCATTACTGATGCAGCACGGAGGTATTCTTGGATTATCAATAACAAATCTAAAAAATTCAATTATGACTAAAGTGGAATAGCAAAGAGCTGCAAGGAGTGATTTATTACTGAACCCTGAATCAATGAATAACAAGCTTCATCAAGTACTTAGTAATGCTTTAGTGTTCTTCTACAGAAAGGAACATACACATTGTACTACAGAAAAGTTGCCAAAATGTAAAAAAAAAGAAAAAACAAACCCATCCCCAAGCATTGATTTATTCTTTTTCCTGCATTGTTTTAATGGCTGCTGCAGACCCGCTTGCTCCACCTGCCAAGGCCCTAAATTGTGGGATGTGAAATTATGGTAAAGGCCTCTTTGGAAGATGCAGGGAAAGAACAGAAAAGGGAAGGTGACATTATCACAGCTACTCCTGACCAAGAGCTGGGAAAAGCTGTGGTAAAGTATCTGCATAGAGAAAAAAAAAAAAAAAAAAAAAAAATTCCTTCTCTTGAAAAGCTTAAGGTGTTGACTGTGGAGAAATGATGTGGGATTTGTCTGCTCGTTACCATTGACCCTTCTTCCAACTTTTGCTTGAGAACTAAGTTACTTTCTGCTGTAAGTAACTAAAGATGCAGTTGAGGGAAGGAGGGAAGTAGGGGTTAGAGTGAGGGGAATCTGTTCCCCCTGTGACTCTGTACAGCAGTTTCCTCACCTCGCAGCAGGCCACGATCTGCTGAGTACCCACAGCTCTCCCATTCCTCGGGCAGGAAACAGGGTGCAGCGGAATCACACAGCCGTGGTGTTTGCTGCGGCTGGTTTTGTTCCTGGGCAGCTGTGCACTGCACGCGGAGGGCAAGCAGCCTGCGCAGGCCGCCCTGCTGCCCAGCTGAGGGGCCGGGCTCCCTGTGGAGACGCCGGGCTCCCTGTGAGATGCCATCCCCTGCACTGCAGCAGGGGGAAGCAGTGCCTCTCCCTCCCGTCCCCGGGGTGAGGCTGGGAGGGGGATTTACCAGAGAAAGGAGTCACCCAAGCTGCCCCGCAGCCATTCCCTGCCGCCCCCACCGCCCGTGAGGAACATGGCGGGGGAGGCGGGAGGGCAGCGCCGTGTGAGGCGCAGAAAGCGGCGCTCCCCATTGGCCGAACCCGGTGTCCACCAACCCCACAACTCGAAGCTCTATAGGCTGTTCGTCCCCGCTGAGTCCGC
This sequence comes from Athene noctua, assembly GCF_965140245.1. Classification (NCBI taxonomy): domain Eukaryota; kingdom Metazoa; phylum Chordata; class Aves; order Strigiformes; family Strigidae; genus Athene; species Athene noctua. The sequence goes on along the minus strand of NC_134042.1, from coordinate 49,875,199 downwards.
CCCCAGCTCGGCCCCGCCCCGCCCCGAGGAGCCCGCAGGGCCCTCCTTTCTGCGCACGCGCAGTGAGCGCGAGGGGGGGGCGGGGGGGAACGCATGCGCAAGGCTTGGGGGCGGGGCCAGCAGTGACGTCTGCAGGGGCACGCTCGCTGGCGCGGGAAGGCGGAAGCGCGCGCGGTGCGGCGGGACAAGATGGCGGCCGCCGGGCGGCTGTGCCCGCTGCTGTGCCTGGCGCTGGCGGTCGGCGCGGCCGCGCTGGGCAAGCAGAGCCCAGTGAAGGTCCTATCGGACGGCATGTGGCGGGAGCTGCTGCAGGGCGAGTGGATGGTGGAGTTGTGAGTCGGGAGGGGGTCTCTTGGGCTGCTGGGGCCCGGCGGGTGTGGGGGGGGGTGTCTCTTAGCGGCCCACTCGGAGGCCGCGGGGCCTGATCGGTGTCGTGTAGTGACGGATTTGTGCTGCCTGCAGCTATGCCCCGTGGTGTCCCGCCTGCCAGAATCTGCAGCCCGAGTGGGAGAAGTTTGCCGAGTGGGGCGAGGACCTGGAGGTGAAGATCGCCAAAGTGGATGTCACGGAGCAGCCGGGTGAGGGTCTGATGGGGGGGGGTGTTGTGCGCTCCTAACGCCTTCCCCGTGGCTTCGGGCTTCTGAACGCTCGGGAGAAAATACTCTGTGCAAGTGTATGTACTTTTAGGAAATAAGCAGAATTAATAGGAAATAATAAAGCTCTTTTATTAGTCTCTACCTAAGGTAGATTTCTGTATGTAGACTAAATGCTTTAGTCTTTCTTAATAGTTAAAGAATACAAGAAGATTTCTCTAGGGAAAGATTTGGAAGGTTTCAAGGAGATTTTTGGCCGTACTTTTAAAGTATCATACAGAGCAAAGATGGGGTTCCAGCCTTCCCTGTAGTATCTCCATTTATTGGCAAAAGGGAGTGCAGACAGCCTGATATCCCTTAGCTGAAGCTCACCTCTCTGAATTGCCCTTATGTCTGTATGGGATTTGTAAAAATTACCTTCTCCATGCTGATACTTATATCTCAAGTCACGTAAGAACTTTTGAACCTGCCTCACTTGGATTATTTTTTTGCAAGCACTGGAGGTTGCAGGTCATGGGGAAAAAGGAGAGCATCTCTGAAGAGCTACAGCCAAAATAGTCAAGTAGAACAGTTATCCCCAAACATCTCTTTTTCCCCTGCGAGAAACTTTCTTGTTCTTTGTTCATGGACCTTTTCTTTTAGACTCTGTGCAGTACTTGTGCATATCAAAGTTTCTGTTTGATTGCAGTTAAAATGCGATACCTGGGGAAGCAGCTGGTTTTATTTTGGTGTGTAATAAAATTTCTTGCGTGTTCCTACACGAGTGCTCTACTATTCTGAAAATAACTATTTTTTTACAGGATTAAGTGGACGATTTATCATAACAGCTCTTCCTACCATCTATCAGTAAGTATGCAATGCAGCAGGATTATTTGGAGAAGAGTGGACATTTTTTTTCCATTTTTGGGGGGCAGATGAATGAGATTAACCATGCACTTTAAGAATGTGTGTTACTTCACGCCAAGACAACCACTGTCTTACTCGCTGTGACCTTACAGTACTGTCGGTTGATGATTTTTTTTTTCCCTTCAGGCCTTATTTATTCTGTCTTTTCATGGGTGCTTCTGTTTTGCAATCTTTTCTCTGTGGGTTGATCTCAATGCAGTCGTGTGACAAGTGCATTAGAAAGATCATTATCTTTTTGTGGAATTGCAACCTGAACCTTGCCAAGATACACGTGGAGTCAAGATGCTAGAAATAGTTGTAGTCAAGTTTTTTGGAGAACATTTTAGAGCCGATATTGTTTAAAGCAAAATAAAAAAAAAATAAAGGTAGGGTGATGGGTGGGAAGATGTTGAATGGAAATAAATGGTGCCTGCTTGGACTGTTTAAAATAAAGGACTTTTTTTGGTTTACAGCTGTAAAGATGGAGAGTTCAGGAGATACCAGGGTGCAAGAACTAAAACTGATTTCATAAATTTCATCAGTGAGCAGGAATGGAAATCCATTGAACCAGTCTCATCATGGTTTGGTCCTTCCTCTTTCCTGTAAGTTTCGGTAGGATTTTTGTAAATATTTGACAGCAAATTGTTATACTTCAGGGACATGCTGGGACAGGTCCTTAGGTGTGCCACATCTGGTGCTGCTTCCTCATTAACAGCTCAGGCAGTGGCTCTCTGAGAAGTTTGTGAACGTGCTGGGTGGGTGGTCATGCCTCCTCCATCAGCTGTGAGAGGATTGTCTGCACGAGCATAGCAGAGATGTCCTGGGCAAGGTTTGCTTCAAGGCTTCAAATAGTTGTGGGTAGCTGTGTTGTTTTACTAAACTCCTGTAGGTAACTCACTGACACTTGAAGTTTTTTTGCTTATACGGCAGTAAGATGTTTTGCCTAGATAAACTCTAGGAAAGTAGCAATAAAATAACTTTCAGCGGCATAGTTGTAAAGTATGGACTGGCTATTTAAGAAGACGCATCTGTAGGAAGGGTAAAAAAAGTGGAAGGGTGAAAATTGATTCATTAAGGAAGAGTGGGGAGGGTCCTTAATCTGAGAAGAAACACTGTCTTTGGGATTCTTTCTAGTTTTGTGGCTTTGCAGTGCTTTCAATTGTTGCTGTTTGTGTTCTGTGGTGGTTTCAGAGTAGTTGAGTAACTGAGTGGTAAAGTATGTTGGAGACACCATTAGTTGAGGCAAATAAACCCAATTGCTCATGGTTTTTCTTCTGTTACGTAGTGATAGCTGAAACACCTCTATGCTAAGTGCTGTAGCAGTGCTCAGTTTATGAAGTGTTATGCTAGACTGAAATTTTACATTTCTTGTGGCTCTTCTAGGAAATTCAGCGTTGTTACTTTGTCTACTCTCAGTGCTATTTGAATCTTCAAACTGTGTGCTTGGTCTAGAAAGTATTAGCACACACCAAGGGATGTGTCAAATGGGACACTAATTTTAGGATTAATAAGTTTTCTATTACAAGTGTACATGACCAGCTCTATTTTTTGAGTGTACTGAAACAGTATGCAGTGCTTCTTCTATGGATCTCTCATTAGCAACTTAGGTTGACATAATGTTTCTAATTCTTGTTTCCTTTAAAGACAGTGAATATTTAATGCTAAGTCTCACGGTAGCAGGGAATTGTCAGAATTGGCAGGATATACATGGCAGAAAGCCTGGTCTTTTTCACTTGTATGTAAAATACGGCTCAGTTTCAGTGTCTGAAGAGCTCCAAGTTCTTCAGTAACCTGATTTTTTTTTTTTAATAGGTTATCTCCAGATGCTTAATTCTTAAGATCTTGAGAGTTCAGCTAACTTCTCATAGACTCTTGGCTCAAGTACTACTTAGAACATACACAAAAGTAACTGAAATTCGTATATCAGCAGATCCAAGTCAAGGCAATTGGTGATTTTGTAGTTGTCCTTATGTGGAATGTTATACAAGCTGATGTTGGTACTGAAGGTAGCCTCATGGGAAAGACAAAACAGAAGGTACAGTAGTTAGAACGGAAACCAGAAATGAGCAGAAAGTTGTTCAGCATGGGGCTAAATAATGACCAGTCAGGCAAATCAGAATATAAAGGTATGTGACTGACTTAAAGATATTTTCAGTTATTTTTTCTCTGCTTTGTTTCAGGATGAGCAGTATGTCAGCTTTGTTTCAGTTGTCAATGTGGATCAGGGTATGTGCTTAGACCTCTTCTTTTATTAAGATAAAATAATCTTAATAAACATGATATTCAGCTGTTCTTGAAATGATTCTCTTGTCTTTTATTCCAGCACTGCCATGGTTATTTAACAGAAAAAGTTGGGATACCAGTCTGGGGTTCATATGCTGTTTTTGCATTGGCAACTCTGTTCTCTGGACTGATTCTGGGACTTGTAAGTGAAGCACTTGAAACAGATTGGCTCGTGGCTACTGTGTATTATACTAATACCTTCTGTGCCTCAGTATTTAATAGTCAGACCAGTTGTTCTTGGGGTCCCCAGCCCGCTGAGCTGAAAGGGGTGGGGAGGAGCAGAATGAAGCCCCCATAATCCACAGGGAAATAATTAGTGACCTGCTGCACTACTTAGAGATACAGTGATCTGTGGGGTTGGGTGGGATCCAGCCAAGGGTGCTGAGTGAGCTGGTGGAAGTGCTCACCAAGCCACTTTCCATCATTTATCAGCAGTCCTGGCTCACTGGGGAAGTCCCAGGTGACTGGAGGTTGGGAAATGTGACACCCAGCTATGAGAAGGGCTGGAAAGAGGATCTGGAGAACTCCAGGCCTGTCAGCCTCACCTTGGTGCTGGGAAAGGTTGTGGAGCAGATCATCCTGAGTGCCACCACACGGCACGTATGGGACAGCCAGGTGATCTGGCCTAGTCAGCCATGGGTTTATGAAAGGCAGGTCCTGCTTGACTAACCTGACCTCCTTCTACAGCAGGGTGACCTGCTTAGGGGATGAGGGAAAGGCTGTGGGTGTTTTCTTGTTGGGTTAAAAACTGGCTGATGGTCAGGCCCAGAGAGTGATGGTGAATGGAGTTAAAGCCTGTTGGTGGCTGGTCACAAGTGGTGTTCTCCAGGGCTCAGTACTGGGGCCAGTTCTGTTTAATATCTTTATCAACTATTTAATTACTTGAGCGTGTCCAGAGAAGGGCAATGAAGCTGGTGCAGGGTCTGGAGCACAGGTCTGCTGGGGAGCGGCTGGGGGAACTGGGGGGGTTCAGTCTGGAGAAGAGGAGGCTGAGGGGAGACCTCCTGGCCCTCTGCAACTCCCTGCCAGGAGGGGGCAGAGAGGGGGGATGAGTCTCTGGAGCCAAGGAACAAGTGATAGGACAAGAGGAATCGCCCTCAAGTTGTGCCAGGAGTGGTTTAGATTGAATATTAGGAAAAATTTCTTCCCCAAAAGGGTTGTCAAGCACTGGAACAGGCTGCCCAGGGCAGTCAGTGGTGGAGTCCCCATCCCTGGAGGGATTTAAAAGACATGTAGGTGTGGCACTTAGGGACGTGGTTTAGTGGTGGACTTGGCAGTGCCAGGTTAACTGTTGAACTTGATCTTTTAAGAGTCTTTTCCATTCTGAATGAATCTTTGATTCTAATGTGCAGGATGTTTGGAGGCTTAAACTTGTCTGTCTTTGGTTTCAGATAATGGTGTTCTTGGCAGACTGTATCTGTCCATCCAAAAGGCACAGACCACCACAGTACCCTCATTCAAGTAAGCCTGCTGTATGCTTCTAAGTCAGTGAAGCTGTTTGGTGAATCTTATTTAATAAATACCAGTAGGTAACTTGTGTCTGCAGGATGTGAGATTTAGTGAAGAAGTTCACACTTGTGATTGCTGCTTTGCTTTACTTGCAGCTGTTTGCCCTTAGGCTTTGTAGTGGGTTTGTATTTAGCTGAAGCTAAACTATTACAGAACTTTTTTAGGAGATGTTTCTACAGCATTTTCATACCTGCAAGATAGGAAATTCCATATGTGCAGGGAGATGAGTTTTGACTGGAGCTCCCTGTTGCTAAACAGGGGGTTTGCATAAATTTTAGGAGCAAAGTGAAGATTAAAAGTGAATTTCCATTTCTGTGGATAGTAAGTGATTCTGTTTGGAGTTTGCCTCTGGACTTTTTATTAAGGTAGTCTTAAAAAGTCATGGAAGAAGATCTGAATGCTTGGTTTATGGTATGTAGGAGCATGACCTTTTTTTTTTTTTTAAAGCTGGGGGGTGTTACCTTGTCTAGGTAGTCTGTAATCTCTTAATAGTTGATCTGTGGGTAACTTCATGGTAGCAACAATTCTACCTAAGATAGAAGTTCAAGTGACTGATACTAGAAAGTGCTACCCGGATTAAATTCATTAAAATTCTGTGATAGTCTGTGATGTTAAAAAAAAAAATAATTATTTCACATGGTAATGGCATTTATTTGTGCATGCATGTTTTTCTTTTTCCTGAAGGAAAGCTAGCTCCAGAGTCAGCTCAGCTGCTGAAAAAGCTGGATGAAGAGCAAGAAGCAGATGAGGAAGATGTCTCAGATGATGAAATGGAGGGTAAAGAGCTGTCTAACAGAAGCTCGTCACCGAATGCTGTAAGGCAACGCCCAGTGACTGCTGCTTCTACAGTGGATAAATCTTAGCTGTATTTACATGCAGGATTAGTGTTTGAGTCACCAACTCGGAAGGAGATAAATGTCAAATCCTTCAGCTTGAAGAGAGGAATGACTCCTGTCATGGTAATATTGATGCATTTCATGAATTCAGAGAGGAAAAAAAAAAGGCATCTTTGGCATCAGGTATTCAAAACTAAAACATGCTGTTGCAAATCGCTGAAACTTCTCCTGCCTGTGTGCAGAGAAGTGCCAAGAAATAATTTATGTGGCTTCTTGAATGACTTGTTCTATAGGGATTTTTTTTTTTTTTTTTAACAGAATGTAAACCGGTGTACTTGTTGCATTAGGGAGCATTAGCAAGGAAAATGCACTAACCTGTTTGCTGTTAAAGCATTCAAAAAAGTTTCTCGGTGTAAATCTTATCTAGGTTGTGCTCTGAAGAAATGCTGAGGGGAAAAGTTCCTTCAGTTACGGGACATATTCCAGGCTTTTTATGTGACAAAAACTGCTTTCTGCTATGACAATGAGTGCTACAGACCCCCCCAATCTTTCTTCTTCCAAAGAGATGAGTTGCTGTCTTCAGAGGAACAGAAGCTGCTAGAGAGCTTGTCTTTGCCATACTCCCGGGTGGAGGCTGCCACAAGCACTCTGTGTAGTGTAGATTCTCTGGCTGACCAGAAACCGTGCTGTTTGCATCGATTTCTTCTAGAAAAGGCATTAGAAAACTATAGGAGCTTCTTGGCGAACTAATTCTGCCTAGAAATGATTACAAGTAGCACCGTGAAGTCTTGTTTGTCTCAGTGACTCCAGATGGGAATAGTTTACACGCAGGGTTCTCTGCTGAGTGCAAATCCTATCAGTTCATCCTGCTGGATGGCAGTAGGGCTCTGCTTATTTTTAATAGATTATCAGTGATTTCTTCTTGATCAAATTTCACTGCAAATCCAGACAGGCTGTACCTGGTCTGAAGCTGAAATAACTGCTTCGTAATTTCTTTTACAGAAAGTCATCTTTTCTGTTTTCACAAAACCATCTTGAAACAATTACCCTAATTCTTTCTTTAAAAAAGAACCCCTGTAGTCTGCTGTTTTCTGTATGGTATTTGTTTTCACTTTGTATAGAAATAAAAAGAATGCACATGCGCATTGGACCAGTGTTATCTTGCATCGCTTGTAAAGAATTTTCCATATTCTTTTAGTTAATTTCCAAAGTATTTGCAAGGGAAGGGTGAGCCTAATGCTGAGCACACTTAGGTTTTTTGACAAGCCTGTTTTTGCTGGATTTTTTTCTTTTTTTTCAGGAGGGCGGTTTTGTTTCTTTTAGTTCTTTTTTTTTTTTTTTTTTTATTGTTCGTGTGAGTGGGTTTGCAGGACTGGCAGTTGATAAATCTGTGTCAGTAGTAAACTTGGCTGTGAGTAATTAAGACCGCAAACAGAAACGTTCTTGGTATTTTTCACTGCAGCCTGACTCTCTAAAGCCAGGCTTTCCTAGTGATTATTAAGAGCAGCATCAGACAAGGAGCTCCTAATGAACTCTGGGATATGAAAGAAATACTGGGAAAAACAATATTCAGAGCTCTTGCAAGTGAACTGGCTTGTAAAGCTGTTAAGAATACACCGTGGTTTTTGTCAGTCTTGAACACTTTGTTTGTAAGCTGCATTTGAAGTATATCTGATAAGTCATAATTCATTCTCCATGTTATAAAAAAGTGATTCAGCTATTCAAATATCTGAGCGAATCTTCCAGCAAGGTCTTGGATGAGTAAGAATGAGTTATGTAGGATGTATGGAACTTCCTCCTTTGACTCTTTCTTTTTCTGAATATTGGTGCTCTGGAATGATTTATGACTTCAGTGCTGGATTATGTGTTAGGAAGATATAACTGATGCTTGAAAGGGTCCTTTTGGTTAAAATCTGAGTGTTCCTATCATTTTTAAACACCAAACTTTTCCTGGTGTTTAGATGAAGACCACTGTGTGCCGTAAATGCCCTTAAGGTGTTGGTCTTGTGGGATTGCCTTAAATTCTCTAAAAGTTAAGATCTTTGTCACTAGTAAAATAAAGCAATAAATCCCTGATACATGAAGGAGAACTAGTAGCACTGTGTTTGTTAAATGGTGTATTTCATTAGTTTGGAGAAGGCTTAACAAGACATGGGTCGTGGAAATGCTGTATGCTGTTGTTAGGGAAAAGTGCTGAATTGTTTTTAAAGCTGTTTTAAAATTGTTTAAATAAACTATATGGGCTAACTCCACTTGGAATATATTGAAATGTAGCTATTATAAATGCAGGGTTTTCTAAGTTTTAAGTTACTTTAAAACTGTGCAATATAGAAAGTATATACTGATAACTTGGCGAACTTTTAATTTTAAAAGAACAACCAACCTTTTCTTTTTTTTTTCATGCTGTACTTTTAGACTCCTGGTTTAACAAGAACTTCTAGCACTAATTTACCTTGTCTTTGCCTTCTGCACACCTACCTTTTCTTACTGCCTCCCTGCCTTAGGCAAGTAACCAAATTTCAGAACTGCCTCCTAGTCATAAGTGTTCCCAGTTGCTGGAATCCAGCCTCTGTGTGGCAGAGCTATGCTTGTGATTAGTGTCACTTCTGCAAGTTCTGTTTTGATTATCCATAGGCAGTTTGTGTTTGCTGATCTCTGTAAGTCGTACCGTTCATATTTTTAATAATGTTATGGTTTTGTCCTGTGAATATTTAAGTTTCTTGATATTTTTTTAAAAAAATTCTATATTCCAAAGATGTTTACTGAGGCTGAGTGAAGGTTGCAATGTAACAAATGTGTGTAAGAGCCTGTCCTTTGTGTGTATTGATGATGCTTGAATATCAGTTTTGTAAAAGTCAGACCGCCCTTCCCATGTCATCACCTTGACCGAGCATGTCCAGTTTCATTCCAGAAGGAATTAATTAACTGTAACAATACTTTTTTTTTTTTTAATGCTTCAGAGAGTCTTCAAGTAAAAAATAACCACCAGCTTTGGATTCCTGTGTTTTGTCTTTTTTCTTTTTTTTTAAGACAGTATCTTGCCGTTCAGCAATGAATCAAAATTGCAGCTATTTCCATGGAAGAAAACTTGTAACACTATAGCTAACAAACCGTTTGTGATAAGTCTTTTTGAAGAGACAGGTTTGAGTACTACTTCAAACTAAAGCTGCATTGAGGTACTTGTGGTTGTTTTTTTTTTAACTGGGACTGGCTTGTGTACCTCATGGTAACATGAGCTGACTACTTATCATTTTGGTTAAATGGTTTGTATGGTTTGGGAGGGAGCTTTCACACATACCAGGCGTAGACAGCAGCGGTAATAAAATGCGTCTTGTGTTGTAAAAAGAATGTGGGCTGGAGTTGACAAATGAGGTTTAAAATTCAGTTCTTTGTAACTTTTTTTCTGTATTTGCGTAAAACGCATGCAAATCATATTTCAGCTACAGATGGACTCCTCCCCTCTCCCACCCACCCGCTGTACATCAGATCTTAACAGCTGAAGGGGTCAAAATGGCTGAATTTATCTTGGAGTGGGAAGCTTAATTCAGAATTGTACGAGTTACAAAATGCGAGAGGCTTCTTGAGGAGGAAACAACTCCAGACAAGGTATGCTCAAAGCATTACTGAGTAGCAGCCAGCCCAGTGCAAAACTTGCCATTAGAGAGTCCGTCTTGCCCGTTCCCTCGCTCTTTCCTCTGTCTCAGGAGTGGGTGTTGAGAACGTGGCAGCTCTGCATGGCAGCTCTTGGTCTGAATGTGTGGAGTTTTCTGGGAATATTCTGGGAAAATATTCCTGCTGGGAAGGATCTGTAAGAGTAAGGAATAATGTATTGTCTGGGGAATGTGGATGCTGATACAAGCCTGACTTCCCTACTCTTTCACTCAGTATGTATAACAGAAAATAATAGCCAGTCCAAAAGAAAAAAACAAGCAAAAATGGTCAAACTGAAGTATATTAGTTAAAATTTTTGGAACTAACATGATGAAAAACAAAAAAGCAACTGTATGCTTAGCTGGCAACCTGTGTGCAAGGTTGCCAAAGTCAACCGTCGGTTTGGTTTTGAAATGAGTAGTTTCAATAAGTAATTCAGCAAGGTAAAGAAAAGCTGACCCGAGAGTGAATTCCACAGTATTAGCCAGCATAGCGGCCAGAAATAAAACTCAGGGAAGAGCCAAAAGGTGCTGCTGTTCAGGTCAAACCAAGAACTTCAGCTGCTAGAAACAAGGAGATAAGACAGCTGCAGGGCAAATTCCCTCTTCTTCAAAGCAAAGCAGCCTTAAAACACTGAAATAGTGCTATGGTGTCCTGAAATTTCTCCTTCCCCAGCATTCATAACTGAAACTACACATTGTACTGAAGTACAATGCCAATTTTAAGGCTGCTTTGCTTTGAAGAAGAGGGAATTTGCCCTGCAGCTGTCTTATCTCCTTGTTTCTAGCAGCTGAAGTTCTTGGTTTGACCTGAACAGCAGCACCTTTTGGCTCTTCCCTGAGTTTTATTTCTGGCCGCTATGCTGGCTAATACTGTGGAATTCACTCTCGGGTCAGCTTTTCTTTACCTTGCTGAATTACTTATTTTGTGGGCTTAACTTCAGTAACTTTCTAGAAGAGATTCTGCCTCAGTCTGCTCTTTTCCTACACTTTTCCATATTTAGCTCTTTAAAACTCCAGATAGAAGTTTCATTTCTATTTAGCATTGGTTATAAAAAATTCTCTTAATTGCAGGGGAGGTCCAGAAAGCCAACTCCTAGGTATGCATCTGATGTCTTAATAGCCATCTTTAATCTGTGAAAGGAATAATTTCCTTTACCTTGTGAAGTACATATCCCTGTTGTAGGACTTTTCTTCGAACTTCTTTCAAACAGAACTCCTTTCAGGCTCCTGAGGCTGAAGTCATGGGAGGCATCTGAGCTTCCAGTCCTACCTCCCTGCGGGATCAGTGCTCAGCACTGGTGAGGCTGCACCTCAATTTACTGGGTTCAGTTTTCACCCCAAAAAGGTCATTGAATGACTCGAGCGTGTCCAGAGAAGGGCAACGGAGCTGGGGCAGGGTCTGGAGCACAGGTCTGCTGGGGAGCGGCTGGGGGAACTGGGGGGGTTCAGTCTGGAGAAGAGGAGGCTGAGGGGAGACCTCCTGGCCCTCTGCAACTCCCTGCCAGGAGGGGGCAGAGAGGGGGGATGAGTCTCTGGAGCCAAGGAGCCAGCGCCAGGCCCCGAGGGAATGGCCTCAAGCTGCCCAGGGCAGGGTCAGGCTGGCTCTGAGGAAGGATTTCTGTGCAGAAGGGGCTGTTGGGCGTTGGAATGGGCTGCCCAGGGCAGGGGGGAGTCCCCGGGATCCCTGGAGGGGTTGAAGAGTCGGGCTGAGCCAGCGCTGAGGGATCTGGGGGAGTTGGGAACGGTCAGGGGGAGGCTCATGGTTGGGCTGGAGGAGCTGCAAGGGCTTTTCTAACCGAGGTGATTTGTGATTCTGTGCTGAGGGGTAGCAGTGGGTGTGGGCTTGTATGTGACTGATGTCCTTGAAGTGACAGCAGGTTCTGAAATACCTGTGACCATAAGAGGGGTGAAGAAGCACCAGTGCAATCTTCTGGGTGTCTCTTTTTTTAAAAGGTTCATTTATAAGTTAAATTATGCCTCCTAGATGAAGAATTCTTAAAAATGCTAGATGAGAAACCATTAACACAAGATCGTCATTAAAGTTAATATTTTTGTCAGCTGTGCTTTTCCTTCTAGAGTTTATGCTTTGAACCTGGACCTCAATGTCTTTGCCCCCCTTCCCCTCCCCCTCATGTGACTGGTAATTTCTCAGAAGGATGATGTCTCTGAATCTTCCTTTAAACTCTGGCATGTGGGATGGCTACCCCCCTCTGAATCCTTGCTGGATCAAGACTATCAACTGCAGGGCAAGGGCTGTTCAGAGTAAAAATTTCTTGCCTGTGGCTGAAGTCACAGGGATACAGGATGCCATTGCCACAGAGCAAGTTCAACTGGTGTGTCCCTTCCCTTTTGTATTCCCGGCACAAGCGTAGGCACTGTGACAAGTGACAAGGAAAGGCTGCTGGCCCCGATAGCATCACTGCACAAGGCTTGTTCTGTTTCAGTGAGGCTCAGACCTGCTATTAGCACTGTTGATGTAAATCTTTTCCACCTGACTCCTGGGCCTAGCCAAGGTCTTGTTCAGTGACAGACCACAGTGTGTATTTGTCTTGGAATTGCAGTTTGATCTGTCCAAAAAAACCCCAAAACTCCAAGGAGGTCAAGGGCTGTTTTTGGATGGCCTGAGTTTCCTTGATCTTCTGTGTCAATGGGAAGAGCCTGGAGCCACCAGAGGTGCTGGGCACAAGGAAACGGGCAGGATATAAACTGAATATGGTCTGCAGGAGTACGGGGGGTGCAGGGACCTGTTTGGCACTGGCTTGGTATGACACTGTTATGCCCCGATAACAAATGGTGGCTGAGCAAAGCTTTTCCTCACCCATGCCTGCAGAGCGTGGCTGGTTTCTTCCCATAGGCTGTCTCAGTCCCTGTGTCTCCCAGGAAAATATTGCACATTATCCTTGTTGAATCTTGCTGGCTGTTTACTGGACTGCAAAGCTGATTTCTTAAGTCATTGGAGAAGTGGTTCTTCAAGGGTAAGTAACCATTTCTTCCTCTTCTCCCCATCCCCTTGTCAAGCATTCATCAAGGACATGAAGAGCTTTTTTTATTTATTTGTTTCAATGGGACTTTGTTAACAGTAACTTGAGATTAAATGCTCAGTATTAAGCAGGTTTTGGTGTGGGCTCTGTGTATGCCCAGCTGATCAGAAATAGAAATTATATCTGATGTGTCCTCCTTGGGCTAGAGCTTGTGCCCGTGGCCAAACTTCCCAAAGGTTTTGACTTGCTGAAGGATCTGTTGTGAGTGGTGACGCCCTAACACAAAAGCTAATCAATGAAATCCTGTGTGAAGATGAATAAAAGCAAAATGTTTTTCAAATACCTCTTGTTCAGGGAGAATAATCTGTGTGTAATCTCTGCTGTGGTCTATTTTTAAATACAGTAGTTTGTAGTCAGTTTGATGTGCGTGGTAGGCGTCATCGTGACAGGTTTCTGAAGGAACTGTCTGGTTTGATGCATCAGTTGTCAGAGCCCTAGACAAGAATGATCCATCCCCTTCCAGATCTGTGGAGGCTACAGCCAGTTGTCAGCCCAGCTGAGAGGGGGCAGTGATTTTTGCTGAAGATGGCCAGGTGTCCCATTCCCCCCCCATGAGTGGGATCTGGGTTTTTCTTGGAGGTTTCTGTATGTTTTTTTAAGTGTAAGAGACGGCAAGAACAAACCCTGCCAGGAGCTGTTGCCCCCGGGGGAAGAGTTGTTTGTCTTGATGCTCTGATGACTAAAATTCAAACCACCATGGGGTGGTGTAGTGAGACCTCACTGGGCTGGAGGAGGCTGCCAGCACAACACCCCATCAGAGGCGCAGTCAAAAGGTCTTTTTTATTCTTAATTTTGCAAGACGTGCTGACTGAAGTCTCTCAGCATGTCCACAATATCCTGATGTCCTACAGTCACTTTTGAAAACACCTTGTTTGTCTTCTGTGTGCCCAGGAAATCGAGAACCTGGCTGTAGCCTGCTACAAGGGTTTCAGCTCCTGGTGAGATGGGGGCTAGATCTGACTGCAGGGCTGTATGGGGGTCCCCTGCTTGGGAGGAGCTCACAGGCATCGCTCTTTACTTTTATCTCTTATAATTAGGTAGTTGACCAAGAACAACTTGACCAAGACCAAGAGCTTGTCACACTGGTCTAAGAACCTCAAAGGCTCCAAAATGAGATCTGCTCCATTCTGGGTATGTATATTTAGGGGTTTTTACATTTTTTTTTTTTTTTTTTAAGGGCTTTGGAGCACATCTCCCAAAAGGCTGCTCTAACTTTACTCTGGAAAGCTATGAAAAGTTGTGTGGACAAAAGGAGAGCGAGTGAAAGGAGCCAGCTGACCACGTGGTGGCAACATGGAGATGCTACAGAAAGAGTGCTTGGACCTGTGTTGCCCCTGAAGGAAATGCTACTTCTACAGAGAGATCTGAAGCGATTTCATGGCTTAAAAGAGAATGGTAGAAGCATGAAGTGTAAATATTTTGGGTTGTTCTAAAGGACCCAATAGGTAGGGGAACAATATGTACCTGTGAGTAAGCTGTGTCACTGTGCTGTGGATGCCTGTGGTGTAACTATATGATGTGGACCAAACAAATGGAAAAACCAGTTTACAGATCGGTGAGAACTTTCTGAACAAAAGGATGTTAGGAAATGAGTAATTAAGACTGAGCTAGAGGAAGCGCAACAGGAAGCCACTTTGCAGCAGGATGGAGATTGGCTGGAGGTAACGATAGAAAAGGAAAATGTTGAACTCTGGCTTTGTGCTTGGACGGATGAATTTATTTTGTGGCGATTGAATCATCACTTGAACTTCCAGACCTGTGAAGAAAACATTGAACAGGGCAGAGAATAAACTCTTCTTTCTCCTCTGTATTTATAGAGATGGTGTGAACCCTCTCAGGCTGGTTCTGTTTCCATGCAAGACTTTCTCTTTCAGAAGGAAGTGTCACATGAGCTGTATGTACCCACCCTTTGGGTGACACCCCCAGTGTGTCAGCGCCTGGCTAGGGGGATCTGCTCCTCTGCAGGCAGATGGGTCTCGGCACCCTCGGGAACAGCCCCCCAACGCTGTGATGCCTCTTGTAGCTGCCCAGAGCACAGCTTCAGTGGCAACTTGTACGCCAGCAGGCGTATCCTCAAAGCTGTTCCTGTTCATCCTGCCCAGCTTTTGTGTGCTTCTCGCTCCTTTTTTCACTGTGAATTGTGCTTGGCCAAGAAGATGGAGCCAGTGGGGGAACCCCAAGGCAGGAGCAGTGTTTTGACTGCTCTGGATTGAGCCTGGCTAATCTGTGCATGCTCCTTGTGGGGCTGTACAGCTGCTGGGCTGCGCAGGGCTCGGAGGGGAAGAAAAACCCTGGATAGAGCAGGCAGTGAGCAGAGCTGCAGTCCTGCCCCAGGGCTCCTGCCTGCGCTGTGATTGAGGATAAAAACCAGTTTTGTCTTCAGGGCAGCAAATGTCAGGGGTTTTTCTCCTCTGCTTGCTGCAATGCCGCAAGCCGTATCAGTTCTGTACCCACACCTGGTGTGCGTGTCCCAGCAGGATCCCAGTTGGAGCTGCTGGGAGTCCTGGAGGAGCACATCAACCTGATCTCGCCTGGCCTGTGCCAAATGCCAGGGATGATCCATGGGGCTGCCCACCTTGAGAGTGTAATCCCTGCTGCTGAAAATCCTGCAGAAAATGCATGCATGGCTTAAATTGCTAAATACATTAAAGACAGAAGCATACAGAATAATCCTGCCCGCAAAGAAGAGTATGGGAACATAGTCTTGTTACTAAAATCCCTCATTTTCAACTTGTGAGGTAAGACCTGCTCCGTGGCATGTTTTGCTTAAATTAGATTGATAATCACAAAATCATCTCGTTGGAAAATACCCTGAAGCTCCTCCAGTCCAACCATGACCCTCCCCCTGACCGTTCCCAACTCCCCCAGATCCCTCAGCGCTGGCTCAGCCCGACTCTTCAACCCCTCCAGGGATCCCGGGGACTCCCCCCTGCCCTGGGCAGCCCATTCCAACGCCCAACAGCCCCTTCTGCACAGAAATCCTTCCTCAGAGCCAGCCTGACCCTGCCCTGGGCAGCTTGAGGCCATTCCCTCGGGGCCTGGCGCTGGGGCCTTGGCTCCAGAGACTCATCCCCCCTCTCTGCCCCCTCCTGGCAGGGAGTTGCAGAGGGCCAGGAGGTCTCCCCTCAGCCTCCTCTTCTCCAGACTGAACCCCCCCAGTTCCCCCAGCCGCTCCCCAGCAGACCTGTGCTCCAGACCCTGCCCCAGCTCCGTTGCCCTTCTCTGGCCACGCTCCAGTCATTCAATGGCCTTTTTGGGGTGAGGGGCCCGAAACTGAACCCAGGAATCGAGGGGCGGCCTCCCCAGTGCGGAGCACAGGGCTCAGATCCCTTCCCTGTCCCTGCTGGCCACGCTATTGCTGACATAAGCCAGGATGCCATTGGCCTTCTTGGCCCCCTGGGCACACTCTGGCTCATTCTCAATCCCCCCCAGTCCCTCTCTGACTGGCAGCTCTCCAGCCACTCCTCCCCAAGCCTGTAGCGCTCCTGGGGGTTGTTGTGGCCCAAGGGCAGCCCCCGACATTTGCCCTTAGTGAAACTTCTCCAGTTGACCTTGGCCAATCCATTTGCTCCAGTAACTGTGACTCGGAAGAACAACATAACAAACTAGTTTGGCATTACTTCCCATAAGGAACAGAAAGATATTTTCTAGATTTTTCTAGAGTCCCATGGGCTGCAGGAGGAGTGTGCTGGTTCCTGCACCCAGAGTGGCTCTGGCATGGAGCTGTTTTCAGATCCTGATTCATCCAGGAGTAACAACTGCAGCAGAGGCAGAGATGAAGGATCCTGGTTTGGAGATTTCCCCATTCTGGTGTCATTAACCCTACACTGGCCTCTGCCCCAGGTTATTTTGCCAGCTGCACTGATTAGTTACTCACTGTCCCTTTAGTTGCTTTGCCGTCTCTCTTCAATCCTGACATGTTTTTCTATTAATCAGGCCCTTCCCCTGTCTGTTTTTTCTGGCTGGATTTGCAGAAGTGGTTTATTTACAAACCTCTCCAGAACTGGCCTCTTACGGTTAAGAGTGACGCGGGTGTTGGTTGAAGAAAAGCTGATTTTTGACAAACTCAGCATGAGAATGAGAACAGATGGGACTTTGATGAATTAGATATTGCTAAATGTTGTCCTCCCGCAAATCAGCTTGGTTTTCCCTATTAGCATGAGAAGCAGGAAAAAAAATTTAATTTCTCCAAACATTTCCTCTTAATGATCTACCTCTCCAGATTAGAGATTTTTATTGCTGCTTATCAGCAGAGCAGCTGAATTCCTTCCACAGAGAATCAACTGCAATTTTGAGTTGATTTCTGGTACTTCTCCCTCCCTGGGATGAGAACTGTGCTTAGGAGGGATGGTTGCTGTTTTTACATGGTATCAATTCAGGATTTTTTTTATTGGTTTTAGGTTGTTTTAATGGAATTATTTTTTTTATTTTTTAAAGGGTCAAGAGGAGGCACCAGCACATCCTGGAGATGCTTTAGGTTCTTTGCTCCATCTGGCAGCACTGCCAGGGCTCCTGCACCCTGGTGAGTCGCAGCCCACGAGGTGCCTGAGTGGGATGGAGGGTGGTACTCCTCAATGCCCCTGGGCTCAGGGGCCAGATCCACGGCCCCCCACCTGCACCCCCAGCATCCCGCATTGATGGGGGACATTGCAAGGCTGGTAGAGCTGATGGGCATCGTGGTGGGTGTTGTCCCATCCCCACTAAGGCCTGCTCCTCTCTGTCACCTTTTCCAGGTGGTCTGGGCTCCTGGGGTGGAGGTTTTCTGTTACAGGGTGTGTGTGGCTCCTGTATTTTGCCCTCAGGCTGCAGGACTTACAGCCTGGCCAGGCAGAATCCAAAAAGCACCAAAGGGAGCAGAGCTCTCCCCCTTGGGCTGGTTTAGCGGGCAGGCCGAGCTGATATGGGCACAGGTGTGCAGCGGGGCTGAAGCCATCAGCAAACATCTCTGGGGAAGGATGCAGTGCTCAGCAGCTTGTTGCTCTTCCCTTGGGGTACCTGTTTTCCTTTCCATCAGAGCTCAGGAACTCAGGCCTAAGGGCGACTGGTGAGGAGGTATGTGGGTATCCAAGGATCCGTGCTTCACCTCCGTGTGCTCTGGCACCAACCTCACTGTGCCCGGAGAGTTTAGGTGTAGTTCCGCTTGTCTGGATGGCTGTGCTGCAGACGAGAAGCAGGGACGGGGGCTCTGCCACACTCTGGGATGGAGGAAGGCTGTTGTAGGCGCTCTGGGATTTATCTGCTGTGTAGGCGGGTGGCTGAGAGAAAGATGAAGCGGGGGCAGCCCCTGGGGCTTTGCCAGGGCTGCTCGCCGCACGGAGCTTTGCTGGGTTTTACTGCAGGCAGTTGGCAAAGGATGGAGCCAGCACATTGTGGGTGCTCTAGCACTTGATGCTGAATGCTGTTTTGTACTTTCCCCAGCCCCAAGGTTGGCAAATACTATTTTCCTTTCTGCTTCCAGCTCTGACTTCTTTGCATCTCTTTCTGCCCTGCCTGTCACCTGAGAAATGGTGCTCTATGGATCCCAGATAAAGGCACTGGGTTTGGGGATGGCAGAAATGACCCTGTTTAACTCCTCTATAATGACTCTGGAGTCCCACAGGAGCAGGATCCTGTGCTGTTTCACTGTCCCCTTCAGAGGGAGGGAGTCTGCAGTGAGGTTTTTTAACAGTTCTGCTTTAATTATCCTTTCTGCCACTTGTAGGTCTGAGCCGGGATGGTGAAATAAAGCATCCACTCTCCAGTCCGTTGAAGGAAACTGCTTTGCAGGTCAGCAGTACAGCAGGGATGGTGCAAGTAGCTGAGAGTCAGAGAGGGACCTGGGTGTGCTGATTGACAGCCGGCTGAACAGGAGCCAGCAGTGTGCCCAGGTGGCCAAGAAGGCCAATGGCATCCTGGCTTGTGTCAGCAATAACGTGGCCAGCAGGGACAGGGAAGGGATCTGAGCCCTGTACTCGGCACTGGGGAGGCCGCCCCTCGATCCCCACGTTCAGTTTTGGGCCCCTCACCCCAAAAAGGCCATTGAATGACTCGAGCGTGGCCAGAGAAGGGCAACGGAGCTGGGGCAGGGTCTGGAGCACAGGTCTGCTGGGGAGCGGCTGGGGGAACTGGGGGGGTTCAGTCTGGAGAAGAGGAGGCTGAGGGGAGACCTCCTGGCCCTCTGCAACTCCCTGCCAGGAGGGGGCAGAGAGGGGGGATGAGTCTCTGGAGCCAAGGAGCCAGCGCCAGGCCCCGAGGGAATGGCCTCAAGCTGCCCAGGGCAGGGTCGGGCTGGCTCTGAGGAAGGATTTCTGTGCAGAAGGGGCTGTTGGGCGTTGGAATGGGCTGCCCAGGGCAGGGGGGAGTCCCCGGGATCCCTGGGGGGGTTGAAGAGTCGGGCTGAGCCAGCGCTGAGGGATCTGGGGGAGTTGGGAACGGTCAGGGTGAGGGTCATGGTTGGGCTGGAGGAGCTGCAAGGGCTTTTCCAACCCAGATGATTCTCTGATTCTGGTGGCTCCATGGCACGGGGCTTGTCCATGGTCAGGGCTCCACGGTCAAGGAGAACCTGTGCACCCCAGAGGTCCCATCTGCCCCATGGGAGCACCCAGGGTCTCAGCCTTCCTGAGAAGGACACTGCCTTTCCTTTGAGTCCTGGGACTAAAAGCCATAAGCCTTGATTTTTATTTTTTCCTCCCTCCTCTGCTCCTCTGAAGCTGCACAGCTCTGATTCATCACCTTGGTCACACTGTTTTTAGCATTGTCCATTAGTTTTAAACTACTGTCATCTTCTGCAGTGTATTATGTACCATGGCATCTTTTTCTATATTAGCCTGTCTTACTGTGTCCGAGTCACTGGATAAATGGAGACTGAAGCAAAGCTTCTTCAGCCAACTGTCTGGTAGGCAATTTAATTTCCTGTGCTGTAGGCTGTGTTGAGCATAGAAAGCATGCTGGGGAAATGAAGAGCTGGCAAACACTGGGAGGGAGCAGAAACTTTCCCCACCTGGCTCTCACCAAGGATTGGTGTAAGCCCTTGGCATCTCATAGAATAATTTAGGTTGGATAAGACCTCTAAGATCATTGAGTATAACTGTGAGGGTTGCTCCATGTGAGGGTCTGTGACCTGGTGGCTGCTCCCTTCCCTGGGGAAGGCAGATTTTGGCTGTGAAGTACTGAGTTTTGGTGGCTCCAGAAAGCAGCTGGGCAGCAAGTCCCATTTTGGAGGCTGGGGTGGTCGTGGCTGCACCAGCAGCAAATCCTCACTGGAGCTCAGCCTTGCTGTGGCCACAGCTGATGGCTGGAGAGGGAGGGAGCCAGGGGCTGCTAATCCCATCAGACTCCTTAACGGCTCCAGAGAGTGACTCTGAAGGATCCCTCAGTGTTAGCAAGACCTTCTTAATTGAATTTCTTTTCCATTTAATTTAACCCAGCTAGAAGTAATAGGAAAGGGTCCAGGCATAGACTAATAGTCTCAGTGCCCATGGCTGCACGCGTGCTTGCACAGGCGTGAGTCACAGCCTAGTGTTAGGATGGGTTATCCACGGGCCTGGGGGTGTGGAGGCTGTGCTTGCTGTTGCCTAAGAGCCCCCATGGGGCTCTGGCCCTGTTTTTTTCCTCCAAAGAAAAAAAGCCTGGCTCCAGAGGTCTGATGTCTCTAACAGCAACTTGTCTCTGCTGATGGCCACGCTGTCCCCAGGGTTGATCCTGACAGCCGGCTGCCCCACCGCAGTGCAATCTTCCCAGGCTCTCATCACGGCTGCAGATGGAGTTGCTCAGGGGCAGATGAGTAAGCCTGGAGTTGAAAAGCCGACCTTTTGGGTTTTGTATTTTTCAGTTTTACCTATGTGTGCTGATGCCATAGTCCTATCTTCTGCCCTCTGCCTTGCTCAAACCGTCCTGGAGAGCATCCTGCTGTCCCACAGAGGGATGCTTCCCACTCTCCCGTGGCAGGATTTGTGAAGCGATGTGTTGAAACTTGCAGGTAAATAAAGAAAATAAATCCATGGGGACAGGTCCACCTGGCTGGATCGAGGAGCACTCAACTGCTGTTTGACTTGGTTCTCTGGCAGGGTGTTTTGAAGAAAAGCCAGCCTGCAAGATTAAAGGTTTAGTCAACGACTGCACAGATGTCTCGGACATCTGAGATGGTTCATCCAAGCTGTGGTTGTGGAGCTTCCCGGTGACAACTGGGAAGGGGTGGATCATCTTTCATCTCTCACCCTGTGCCTAATTTAGTCATGAAGGACACTTGTGCATCTTCAGAGCCATAAATCACTCTAATGGTTAGGTTTTAATCAGAGACGGTAGGCTCGCGTGCTGAGATCCTATCACGTACACTGATGATCATCTCTTCAGTGGGAAATGAGGCATCTGTGCATGTGTATTGTGTGTGTACGGGATAAATGAGTCAAATGGGCTCTTGCTAAGAAATTATGCTGGTTTAATCCCGAGCTTTGTGCGTCGCAGTTGTTATTCTGTGAGAGATAAATGGGAACGGCAACAAGCTTGTACTTCTAACGGGGGAGTGAGTGAATCTTGATAGAGACCTCAGTTTGTGATCTGTATTCACAACGGCTTGTCTGGCCTCTCCTCCTCGGGTTTTATGTCTGCTTTTTGTTTTAATCATTTAATTGTATTGGATTTTCTGAAAGGAGAAAGGCTCCCTTTATATGAACTCCTCCTATAAGATTGAAATATGGAGTTTAATTATCTCCCTTTTATTTATTTAAATGCCAAGGGCTTGCAATCCTTAGCAGGTGCTTCTGCAAAGCTGCTCTCCTCGATGGGATGCTAAAATGAGATGCTTCCAGGGGACATGACTCATTTGCAGTGTGAGTTACTTGTTCTGCTTTGCTGAGAGCATAAGCAATATCAGAGGAAACACGATTACTCACGGCTGCTCTTTCAGTCAGTAGCGAGCTTAGAAACCACGCAGGCAGCACAGGCGCGATCCAGAGTGTGGCTGCACGGTGAATTATTGATAAGGGAATAATAGCAAGTGGAGATTATCTTGCTTGTGGAATATGGGGAATAAATCTTTGCTGCTGTACAGGGAATAAGTCTCCTGGCTAGAAAAACAGTTCCCAGCCAGGAGAATAACGGCGGCAGGAGGTTTTCCTTGAACGAAGAACATAGAAAAAGGCCCTGGGAACTATGTGCAGCATTGCAGGGAAGGGGTTTGGCTGTGAGAAAGACTTACTCACACTCTTTGTTTGGGAACTTCAATATAGTTACCCCTGTACTCAGCACTGGTGAGGCTGCCCCTCGGTGAGTGGGTTCAGTTTTGGGCCCCTCACCCCAAAAAGGCCATTGAATGACTCGAGCGTGGCCAGAGAAGGGCAACGGAGCTGGGGCAGGGTCTGGAGCACAGGTCTGCTGGGGAGCGGCTGGGGGAACTGGGGGGGTTCAGTCTGGAGAAGAGGAGGCTGAGGGGAGACCTCCTGGCCCTCTGCAACTCCCTGCCAGGAGGGGGCAGAGAGGGGGGATGAGTCTCTGGAGCCAAGGAGCCAGCGCCAGGCCCCGAGGGAATGGCCTCAAGCTGCCCAGGGCAGGGTCAGGCTGGCTCTGAGGAAGGATTTCTGTGCAGAAGGGGCTGTTGGGCGTTGGAATGGGCTGCCCAGGGCAGGGGGGAGTCCCCGGGATCCCTGGAGGGGTTGAAGAGTCGGGCTGAGCCAGCGCTGAGGGATCTGGGGGAGTTGGGAACGGTCAGGGTGAGGGTCATGGTTGGACTGGAGGAGCTTCAAGGGCTTTTCCAGCCGAGATGATTCTGTGATACTTAGCAAAGAGCTGCAGGTCTTCCCAGAGAAAGAGGTCATTTAAACTTTGGAAGTAAAACAGGCATCTCCTTACCTGTTAGGGCAAGCGGAGAAGAGTGGGTGCCCAAAGTAGAAATGGCTAAACAGAGACTCCCTGGACTACCCTTGTCTGAGCCAGTGGGCGGGATGGCCCAGGGTTAGCCTGGTGTTGTGCTTCCAGGAGCAGCCATCGGCCATCCTGGAGATGCAGCTGTGCGGCGCCTTGCATTGCGTGCTCGATGAAGAGCAGTGGGGTGTTTGGGGGCCCCATGTCCACGCTTTGCCTCCCAGCCCCACTTCATGAAAGCGTGGAGGGGGAGACCCTCCCCAAAGTGTGGAGAGGGAGACTGTCCCCCGCGGTGAGCAGCTTTTGATGGCCAGGGACTTGTGATGGGGCATCACAGCACCCGAGGGCCCTTTTGTCTGTGCTGCTGCTGCTGGGGCTTAGCTCATGGGGGATTTAACTGAAATAAAAACTCAGCTCCTCCTGGCTGGAGGGCCCATTTTAGTGGCCTTTTAAGATACAAAAATACTGATGTGTCTGGGTAGCCAGAGCAGAGCCGCAGTACTGGGGGGACAATCATCAGCTCGCCAGGGAGGTAGGAGGGCTGCAGTGCAAGTCTGGCAGGTAACTTTTTTTGCTCCCAACTTAAATAATGCAGGCACATCTGCTGGTTTCAGGAAGTTGTTTTTTTTTTCCCAAAGTGGTTTGCTGTGCACAGCAAGGAGAGGGGAATGTCTCATTTTGCCCCATAAAGGACGAGAGGTGCCTTGGGGCTCTGCGATCAGAGCTGCCACGCTTCAGATACGCCGTGGGCTGGCATGGGGCTCGTGGATGCACAGAGCAGTCTGTCTGCAGAAAACACACGGGGAGGGCAAGGCTGGGCAAATACTCTTGGCGAAAGGACCATCTGGCAAAAACATGTGATTTGCACTAACCTGATGCTGTTTGGAGAACCAGCCTAGCTTTACTGGTTAGCCATCTGGTTTTCACAGGCTGAGTTTGCACCGGAGGGGAGGGAGGGACTTCTTTTTTTTTTCTCTAACCCCAGGGTTATGTTTTTCATGTTCAATATTGGAGAAGAAAAGGCAGGCTGTGACTTGGGGAAATAAATGAATGCACCCTCCCCATCTCCATACAGACCTCTGGCTCTCCCCACAGCAGACCACAGCTTGCCTGGTGGGTTTGCTCTGACCTCTAAGGGCAGCTGAGCCTCAGCTGGAGGAGACACAGAGCTTCTCCATGTCCCCAGCACTTTCATTTCCTCAGCCAGAGGACACAGAGGGTTATGTTGGCTTTGCTGCCGCCTCCAGCTCAGCTGCTCTGCTGGGAGGGGAACTGGTTGCAAAGGTGTGGGATGAGTTGGTGCCTGGGGAAAACTGAGCAAGCATGAGATGACCGCCTCACCTCGGGAAGAGAAGAGATGTCTGCTGTAGTGTTAGGACAAGGGGTTATGGTTTTAAACTAAAGGAGGGTAAAATCAGACTAGTGTAAGGAAGAAATTGTTTACAATGAGGATGGTGAAACAGTGGTGCAGGTTGCTCAAAGAGGTGGTTGATGTTAGCTCCCTGGAAACATTCAAGGTCAGGTTGAACAGGGCTCTGAGCAGCCTGGTCTAGTGGAAGATGTCCCTGTCCGTGGCATGGGGGGATCAACTAGATGGCCTTTAAATGTCCCTTCCAACTCATTATTCTATGAAAACGAAGTGGCATGCCTGAGGTTTTGCAAGGCACCTGTGACAGAGCTGGTAAGAGAACTCGGATCTAACAGGCTTCATGCTGGGAGTCATAACCAAAATATAGTTTTCCCTTCTGCAGGCAGTGTTTTTCTGCTTGGCACTTCTCCCAGGGTAATCAAACAGCCCTGTGCACTCCTCTGCCTGGTGAGCCTTTGCTGTCTGTGTCGATGCCTGCTCTCCAGAGAGCAGGGCTAATTGCTTGCTGCATCTTGCCGTTGTGCTCCACAGCAGGATTAGAAGATTGCAGCCTAGATGAAACTAGTGGGGTGGTTTGAGGGTTGTTTTGCGTTTGGTTTGGGGTTTTTTTTTAAGGTCCTAGGCACTCTGCTCCCACATGGGAGCCTGTTGCTGATCCTGAGCTTCTCGCTGCTGGCTTGGCAGGAGCTGAGGGATCACTGCAGACCCACCATGCCATTGCAACCATCCTGAAGGGTGTCAGACGCTGAGGGTGTGAGCTAGGGGGGGGTCTCTGTGTCCCACTGAGCACTTCTAATTAGTGTATGCTGAGTATTTGACCATAAATAATAACATCAGTGTCCCAACTGCAGTTGCCATTGGTGCTTGTTGCCACCTTTGCAAACATGATGGGTGGAGGACAAGGTCTTGTATAAAAGGGTAACCAGGAGGTACTGTAAAAGCAAAACTTCCTGGCATGGAGAAGGGGAGGGCAGACTCATTAGAGCAGTTATTGACCCCCCTGTTGCCTTTAGCTGTGCTGGGTTTTCCACATACACATGCAGGTGTACCTGTGATCACACACGCCTGCTGTCGGTGCATCCTCCCATCCGGACTGGTGCAGTGTGTGCAGTGTTGTCCCTTCCCCAGCCTTGTCAGGGAATGGCCTCAAGCTGCCCAGGGCAGGGTCAGGCTGGCTCTGAGGAAGGATTTCTGTGCAGAAGGGGCTGTTGGGCGTTGGAATGGGCTGCCCAGGGCAGGGGGGAGTCCCCGGGATCCCTGGAGGGGTTGAAGAGTCGGGCTGAGCCAGCGCTGAGGGATCTGGGGGAGTTGGGAACGGTCAGGGGGAGGCTCATGGTTGGGCTGGAGGAGCTGCAAGGGCTTTTCCAACTGAGATGATTCTGTGATTCTCTGGGGGGATAGTCTGGGGATCACTCATCCCAAAAGTTGCTCCTGCAGTGGTGCAGGTGACAGCAGGGCTGAACCGATGCTCAGACCCCGACGACGACTGCAAAACCGATGTGTTCCCAGTTCCCTGCAGTTTGCAGGCAGTCGAGATTTAAGCGAGCCGTAGAAAGTTGTGATTTCAAGCTCAGGTGTGTGCACATGTGAGAAATCTGGGCTCTGTGTGGATCAAATGAGTTTGCTTCCAGTATCCCTGTGCAGACCTTCAATATTGGGAACTGGTAGGGCTCTGCTGCCAACCCCGTGTTTTGTCAGGTCGCTGACCGGGTGTTGTCTGGGGCATCCTCTGTCGCTGTGCATGGCTGGAAGGGGCGCTGGGGAAGTTTTTCAGTCACAGGGATAGTCATTTCAGGGATTGTGGCTTGGCTGTGCCACCATGGAGAGCCACATCTGGACCGTATTTCTGGGAATCTATAGAGCTGAGCTCTGTGTTCTCACTCAATTACAGTGGGACACTTGTCAGCAGTTTCTTGTTTTTATTTCCTGTGACTTTCCAAACTTGGTTGTTTGGGTTTTTGTTTAAAAAAAAAAAAAAAATAATCGGGGGGGGGGGGGGGAACCTAAAACAAAACAACAAAAACTCCAAAGCAGAGTTTTTTGGTTTTTTGTTTTTTTCCAACTCATGTCTGAAGCACACCGGGAATGGATTTTTTTCTGGGCAGGAATGCCTATGCTTCTGCTCTAGTGGTGTGTGTGCAGGGAGAACAGGTTTCCTAGAGAGGTGGTTGATGCCCCAACCCTGTCAGTGTTTAAGAGGCATTTGGACAATGCCCTTGATAATTTGCTTTAACTTTTGGTCAGCCCTGAAGCTGTCAGGCAGTTGGATTAGATGATCGCTGTGGGTCTTTTCCAACTGAAATTATTTTATTCTGTTCTTCTCTAAACTGCTGTGGGTAAGAGATGCTCAGTGACCTGTTTGTGGGGCAGAACCCAGGAGCACCTTCAGACCTTTCAGGGAAAGAGTGGCCACAGAAGGATGCAGAATTCGCCCCCTGATACCCTGGTCCCTGCCTGTGCTCTGCGTCACCCTCCTGGCGTGGGCACTGGAGATGGGACAATCCTTTAGCCAGACCTGTGCAACACAAAATGAAGGTCCTCTTCCAGTAATCTCTGCCTAAAAGCACATAATTAATTCTGATACATTGAGATGGGAACTTTAAATTTATTTAATTGCGGGTGTAAAAACAGAATACTCATAGGGTTGCTGACGTGTAGTTTTCACTGCCCTGATATGCATAGGAGCTTTTAAATAATTACAGTTGTCATTAACACCATCAACGCTAACACGTACATTTAAAACAGACTAGTGCTGAATGTTTTTTTAATTTATTGAACCAAAGTGATCACACTTGGACATTTCCTTGTTTTCGAAAGAAATTGTTGAGCTGACTACGCTTCTCATCCTGTCTCTCATCTTGTAAGGCTTCATTTCATCACCTTCTCCAAAAAAACCTGCTGATAGTGTAGCTTTAACAGACCTCATAAACATCACAGGGCAATGACTGTCAGTGTTGGACCTTAATTTCCCCCCACATTCTTGATGCCCTCTGGAATGAACACTGTGGAGTCACTGAATCTGGCTTTCGCCAGCACGTTATCTTTGTGCGTGGGCATTGGATCAAACCCCATTTATCAATGCAAGACCATGATTGCTTGGCTTCAACAGAGAGAAAAATCCTTCCTGGCCTGAAAACCTTGGCAGCAGGTTGGCAGAGCGGGCAGCTTTCAGCCCTCCTCCTGTGTCAAGACTTGGCTCTGATGCCGTCGGTCCTTCATTGAAAAGCTCCTGCCTGTTGGTGGTGTCAGCCAAAACATTGTTATGACCCGATTCCTAGAGCTTTTTCTTAGCATTTGGCACAAAGGTGCCTCCTGCTGAAATCTCTCGTGTATCTTTTTTCTGTATTTGTACAGGGTTGAGTGTCTTCAGCGCAGACCTGGATTGGTGATCCTGCTCCTCAGGAAGACTGACAGGGGACCATCCTACCCAAAATGTTTCCCAGCCCCTCTGAGCAGGTACCAGGAGCATTTTCTTCTGCTTGGGGCATTTTCCTTCAGCTGATGCTACTCAAGGCCATCTTAGGCTGGTCAAAGCAAGAGTCTGTCCTGCCAGCCGATGGAAGCTAATGGGCACTGCTTTGCTGCTGGGATGGAGGCAACTGTTTTTCTCCCTTTCTTCACAGGCTAGCTGCAGATCAGCACATCCCAACCTTGTTCCCAAATTTTTGTCTTCCTTGGAGCACCATCACCAACAGAGCTGGCTTTTTAAAAAGCCCCTGGAGGTGAGCATCTTCTCTCTGGCAATAAGGGATGCAGCAAATATCTGTGAGACCCCCATGGTCACACTTGGCCGTCGACAAGGTCAGTGATATCAGCACCTCCTGGGCTGCAGAAGTTGCACTGGGAACCTCACGCTTGAAGGCTACTGGTAGAGCTGCTCTTTGTGAACTTGTCTCTTCCCTTTTTGGATTTATGAATGTTTTTGATCCTGCCCAGCAAATTCCACACTTTAGTGATGGGTGTATCCTTCAGTCAGTTTTAAACTGGATGCCAACCCCTCCAGGTTCCTCTTAGTTCTTGCCTTGTAAGAAATCCCAAATCACCTTCTCCACACCTCTGGTGACCAGTCCTGGTCTTCACAGTGTCTCCTGCCTGCACACCTCTGTGCCTTGGCCATTTCCAAACCACACGTGGACTATTTCACTCTGAGCCCTGCTCCCAAGTTGTGGAGAGACATCTGAAAAAGAAAAACAAGGCTCTCCTGCAATATTTATCACACAGGAAGGTTCAGCATCTGTTGCTGCCTCTGAAGCTCCCCAGGACCAGCATTCAGCTGCTTTTCCAGGTCACCTGGAGCCTCTGATGAGCTTCATGGTGGCCCAAACAGAGGGTGACACCAGCACCTCTGAGAGCCGCTCTGCATCCTGGGGCTGCCCCGTGGTACAATGTGGTGCCCTAGTAGTGCAAAAAAGTTGATGGGGCTAGACTTCTCTTCTGTGATTTATTTTTTTTTCTTCATCTGCCTTGCAAAAATCCCCACCCACAACCCTCACAAATTCTGGGTTTTGGAACCTCCTTTGTTGTCTCTTCTTTCCTGCTTGTGGTTTCTGCACAGGACCAGCTTCTCACTGCTCCTATGGCTCTGGGGAGCATAAGCTGTGGGAATCACTGCCAGTATTTGGATGAAAACCAGCCTCAGATCTCTCACTGGTGGGTCTATTTGTTGTTTCCCTCACGCTTCTGGTAGTCAATATTTCTAAGCTCCTTCTCACCTCATTAGTGCTCTCCCCTTGTACTTTATCTCCCAAGTTGATTTGTCCTGTGTCATCTGCTCTCTCCTACCTCTTGCCATGCAATTGTTTTCTTCAAGGCTGAGGAGGAAGCACCTGACAGGAATTCAGTACCTGCAGACCATGTCTGAGCCCAGCTTTTCATCAGTAAACCCCAAAAAGTTCTGTTGGATGGACCTGCTGGACCCTTGTTTTACTAGAGAGGTTTTCTCACAAGTGCTGCTGTTTCTTACCCCCAAAATCCACCCAAAATGCTCCAGCATCCCATGGGATTGCTCAGTGGGGCTGGGACTTGATCTCAGAGAAGATTTCCCGCCCTTGTGCATCCTCCTCCAGCTCTGCAGCATCCCATGGGGCATCTCCATCCACCATGGGGGTGAATGGGGTGCCCCGTGGGAATGGCCAGGGCCCCAGGGTTGGTTTGGGCTCTGCTGGGGTGCTCACCGCTTTGCTTCTAATTCGTTGAGCACCCAAAGGTGTGTTTCTTCTTGGCGCTGACTGGCTGCGTCTGAGGCTTTGCCGCCTCCCATTTGCTGGTCTTAGATGTCTCATTCAGTCTTGGGGGTGCTCTGAAATGCAAATCCTTGAGTCCCTGATCCTGACTTGTGCGTCACCATGTAATTCATGGCCTCGGGGACAAGGGGTTCAAGTACAGTCCAGGAGGAGAGTTGTGGCACGGGGAGAGAAGAGCGGTGAATGTGTCTGGGATCATAACACCCTGCTTTTATCTGATAGACCATGGCCATGATTTGACCTATACGTGATGCATCACCATCTCCCTCAGAAGCTGGATTCAATTAAGACAGCATTTTGATTAAAAATGCTATGTTAAGCAGGGGTCTCCGGGCTGGGTGGCACAGTCTGATCTGCTGCAGCCAGGCCAGCTACTACAGGCTCATCACCCACAAGTCTGGCATTGTCAAGCTTTTGGGTCAGTTTTCAAAGTCTGAGAAAAATGAGCTGGGAGGGACTGCTACCAGCCCTGGGGAAATTGTCTTGGAAATGATGGATAAATGGGGAGGAAGAGGAGGAGAGGCCACCCTTCCCATGCAGCCCAAGACAAGTACCCCTCCATTTCCAGTTTGGGAGTGATGTCACCATGCAGGGAGGTTTCAGGATGCTTTCCAGCTCTCTGGAGGGCTGGGGGCTGGCCATCACGAGGGCACAGCTCAGTGTCACCTTCAGGGGAGCAGAGGTGTGGGAGGGAAGAGCTTTGGCCCTATAAATTTTCTTCTGTAGGCAGTGTCACCTTGGGGCTGGCGGGTAGCAGCAGCCGGAGAGCTGGACTGTAAATCACGGCTGCCTGGTGTTTTTAGGCTGTCCCCCGTGTTTCGGATCTGTCAGTGGTGAGTCAGAGCGGCCCTGGATGACACCACTCTGGTTGCTCACCACGTGCATCTCCAGGATTTACAAGAGCAGGGATCAGAGTTCAAGTAAAGAGCTGAATGGAGACCAACCGCTCTGTTAACTGGGGAGGCTGAATCTCTGGGAGGAGCTGGGGGTGCTCCTGGGCTGTTGGGGGGGGGGGGAATGTGGTGTGCCCTGAGGTGGGGCTGCAGGTGCCTCTGCTGGCTGAGCTTTGCTCTGAAGGAACCAAGCGAGATGGAGATGTGCCTTTGAAAAAAAAAAAAAAGGCGGGAGAAAAGGACAATCCAGTCTTTGAAGTGGTGCTGAAAAGAATTGATATTTTTCTTCTTTTCTCCTGTTCTCTTTGCCTCCTTGTACTCCCAGATGTGTGGCATGGGGATGCTCTATGGGCCTGAGCAGACTTTACTTTGAGAAAGAGGAGTTGATGGTAAGGACAAGAGCACAGGGAGGGGAAATCCCACTGCAGACTCCTAGGGGATTCATTCAGCCATTCTTTCTCTGCCCATAAAATGGGCACAATGGGATGGTTTGGGTTTCCTGGCGAGGAGGAATTCTTTACACACGATGTTTTCAGGAGCTTCAGTAATATTTGTCAGTGCAGACAACAGGGGGAAGAACATCTCTGCTGGTGCTGGATCAGGTCCTGCATGTGGTCTTGGAGGGTTGCTGGCATCCCTCTGAGCCTGGAGACCCATGGCCCTTCTGACATGCCACATCTCCCCCCCAAGGCTTGAACTATTGAGCAGATATGTCAGGCAGGAATGCAGAGGGGATGGGGAAAGCGGCTTCCCCTCAGGACAGAGGGGTTTTGGCCTGGACAGGCAGCTAGGCAGCCTGTGCAGATCTGGGGGCAAGGAGGAGGCAGGAGAAAGCAGACCCTGCATCCAGCCCACCCCTTCTCCAGGAGCAACTCAAATGTTTCAAGCTCCTGCCCAGGAGGTTCAGGGCTGGGCGCCGCTTGCCCCAGCAGACCCTGGCTTATCTGCAGGAAGGACTGGGGGTAGTTTTAAGCCCTTGTTGATAAGCCATCTGATTTACCTGTAAAGCCCAGGGAGGAAAGCAGAGCCAAGCCAGACTGGAAACAAGACTCAGCAAGTCTCACAACAGAGACCTAAAATTCCTCCGATCCATATCGGGGCAAGAATCATGGCAGCAGAGCAGAGCTGCTCCGGGTCAGGAGTGGCAAGAGCCCCTCGTGGATGCTGAGATGTTCTGTGGGAGCAAAGGTTGACCTGGGCTGCGAGGAGAGGACACATAAAGATGGGGACGTGGGCTTGAAAAAGCTCAGAGGAGGCAGAGCTGAAATCTTGTTCTGCTTCATGCCCTTTTTTTTTTTTTTTCTGAGTTTTAATTGGCATTTATCTACAGCATCAAATTCTGCCCTTGTTTCTTGTTTTGTGCCTTTTTGCATGACCCTAGAGCTCAAGTCTCCAGGCCTTAGAGAGACAGAGCCAGGCTAGTGGGGCGAGGCGTGTACCAGCTGGGGTCAGATGAGGGGACTCTGGCTTGTCCTTGGATGCGGAGCTCTCACAGCCCGACATGGGGCAGCAGCAAGGGGGTTGTGTTTGTGTGTGGCAGTGCCAGGGTGCTGTGTGCCCTCTCTAAAGTTATTAATAAAATTCACAAATGCATCAAGATCAATCCTGGTGCCAGCTTGGCTCATCAATACTTCAGTGCTCTCTCCTCACCAGTCTCTTTGAAGGGATTATTTTAATATGCACATCGCTCCTCAGACGTGTGTAATGAGGGGTCAGGCCGGATCCCTCATGCTTTTTGTCTGCAAATAATGTGTCTGCAGCCGTGCTTCTCCCTTCTTGTGGGTCTGGCAGAAGATTTCTCTGTAGCTTCCCAGCTCCCAGACACCCGTGGTGCATCCTGACCTCACGCTGTGTCAGCTGCTGTGACTGGAGAAAAGCCACGCGCTGAGGACAACAACTCTGTCCTGGGGCCGTGGGGCCAGTGAAGACCCCGGGTCATCTCTCCCCATAGGTGAGTACCCGTTTCCTAATGGGTGGGGTGGTCTTGGGGAAGGTGAGGATGAATCTTTCTGCTTTAGCCTAAGCCAGATGTTGAATTTGGCTGAGATTGGGATGTCAGTGTACACTTGTTTCCAAAGAGATCAACCCAATCCTCTGCTGAGAAGGTCCTTCTTCCTTCATATACTCCCGTGGAGGATGTGCCCATCCTGCTGCTGAACTGGAGCTTGCCCTGGGCTGCTTGTTCACCCCATACTAGCCCCACAGGACACTGGGCATGGGGCAAGCAGAGCCCTGCTTCTGGCGCTGGGGATTTGGGGATGACAGGGATGCCTGGCTCCCATGGCAGCAAGGCTTCTGGGAGAGCTGGAGATACTGGTGGCATGCTGCATGCCAGCAGAGCTGGGTGTGGGTTTGAGGGGGACCTGGGATGGTGGCCATGAGCCACAGCAAGTGGCTGTTTTCATTCTTTTCCTTACAAGCTGGAGGGCTGGGACTTGGGGTTTTTTCTCATCCTTGTTTGAAAACTCACTGTAATAACAACTCTACTGATGTTTGCCTGCTCTAGTGGAAGGTGTCCCTGCCCATGGCAGCGGGGTTGGAACTAGATGACCTTTAAGGTCCCTTCCAACCCAAACCATCCTGTCATTCTATGAAGTTTGAAAGACAGGTTTCCACTCTCTAAGCAACTGCTCGTCTCAAGAAGTAGGCTCAATGGATGAGGAGGAGGGAACCCTGTGTGCTTAGGGATCTGGTGGAGTTGAGAATGGTGAGTGTGAGGTTAATTGTTGGACTGGAGGATCTTCAAAGTCTTTTCCAACCGAGATGATTCTGTGATTTTTTTTTTTTTTTTTTTTTTTTTTTTTTTTTTCCCTCCCCTTGTAGACATCCTCTTCAGCCATACCTGCTCATTACAGAGGGGCCAGAGCAGCCTGGCCGCAGCACCATCATTTTGTGGAAATGGCGATACAAAGACTTGGGAAAAGATGGTGGCTCACTCAGCTGACCACAGGTACTTCATGGCACGATGGGGAAGCGTGACCCAGCCTCGGCACACACGATGCAGCGAGCATTGGTACCCAGGAGTCACGAGGAGCTGAGATCAAAGCCACAGCTGTGCCAAGCTTTCCCCGGCAGATGTTACTTTTGATAAAGGAACTGGGCAATTATTGCTCCACGGAGTGTATGCAAATCATTATTAAATGTGAGGTCTGAGAAGGTGTGAGGAAGAACTCCTCAGCACCAAGGACGTTACACCTGGATGTACAAGAGAGTTTGGATGGTTCAGCCCACCTGAAGAGGGGCATCACAAACAGAAGGGCTGGTGCTGCTCCAGGGCACCCATCGCTTTGGGCTAAGACTATCTTTGAGAAGACAATTGCCCTCCCACTGTGGAAAATAAGATGTGTAGAACCACAGAAAGACCATCCGCGTGTCCTTGACTGCCATCCTGTTATTTCCAGCTCACTGCAGAGGCTGGGGAAGGGGCTGGCACAGGAGTTGGTAAGGAGCCCTCTGCAGTGGTGACAGCAAACCATGGCCCCCATGGCCCCAGCCCTTAATGGGGTCCTGCACCAGTGCAATACGTGAACCCCACAGTGAGGGGCAATCCCGTCCTGGTTTTTGTTTTCCTCCAAAAAGGACTGCAATAGTAAAGTCAATGAATAAGCCAAAATATCCTTGAGGAACTGTTGCACAGGCTGGAGTGGGGCATGTGCTCCAGTTTTCCCTTCTGGCTGCAGCCTTCACCTTGATCAGACTCTGTAAGGGTGCGCAAGCCACCAGCAGAGAATTAATTGGGCAAATTACGAAGCATTTTTGTGGCTCTGAGAAAATTATGGTTCATCAGGGAAAACTTTCCAGAAACTCCGCTGGGCTGTGAACCGACAGCTGGGGATATCTGAAGTATGTTTTGGGGAACCCTCTCATGAAGGATGGTTTTGAGTTCAGCCCTCTGATGGGCTTATTCCCGCATGGCTTTTGTGGCCCCTTGGTATGAGACCCTGTGGAGGAGATGTCCTCCCTGGAAGAGACCATGGAGCAGGTCTGCAGGCTTGTGCAAGCCAGAGGACTAAACCCCCTCCAGCTCCTCTGGGGCGGAGCGGCTGCTGGGACAGGCGAGGTGCAGCAGGCAGGAGGGCAGGGACAGGCAGAGCCGGCTGAGCCGCTTCCCACGCGTGCAGGCAGAGACGCCCTCGGCAGCGGCAAACCCCTCCTGCCCCACCGTGACACCCCCGGGCTTGGGCAGTGCTGGAGCCGCTGGTGGCATTTCCCTCCCTACGTGTCCAGGCTTCATGGACCATGGCTGGGTGGGGGGCCCAGAGACACCCCCCTGGGCTGGCAGAGGATGCTGCTGCTCAGTGGGTGGTTTTGGCCCTCTCCCCTTCCTCTCCCCTTCCTCTCCCCTTCCTCTCCCCTTCCTCTCCCCTTCCTCTCCCCTTCCTCTCCCCTTCCTCTCCCCTTCCTCTCCCCTTCCTCTCCCCTTCCTCTCCCCTTCCTCTCCCCTTCCTCTCCCCTTCCTCTCCCCTTCCTCTCCCCTTCCTCTCCCCTTCCTCTCCCCTTCCTCTCCCCTTCCTCTCCCCTTCCTCTCCCCTTCCTCTCCCCTTCCTCTCCCCTTCCTCTCCCCTTCCTCTCCCCTTCCTCTCCCCTTCCTCTCCCCTTCCTCTCCCCTTCCTCTCCCCTTCCTCTCCCCTTCCTCTCCCCTTCCTCTCCCCTTCCTCTCCCCTTCCTCTCCCCTTCCTCTCCCCTTCCTCTCCCCTTCCTCTCCCCTTCCTCTCCCCTTCCTCTCCCCTTCCTCTCCCCTTCCTCTCCCCTTCCTCTCCCCTTCCTCTCCCCTTCCTCTCCCCTTCCTCTCCCCTTCCTCTCCCCTTCCTCTCCCCTTCCTCTCCCCTTCCTCTCCCCTTCCTCTCCCCTTCCTCTCCCCTTCCTCTCCCCTTCCTCTCCCCTTCCTCTCCCCTTCCTCTCCCCTTCCTCTCCCCTTCCTCTCCCCTTCCTCTCCCCTTCCTCTCCCCTTCCTCTCCCCTTCCTCTCCCCTTCCTCTCCCCTTCCTCTCCCCTTCCTCTCCCCTTCCTCTCCCCTTCCTCTCCCCTTCCTCTCCCCTTCCTCTCCCCTTCCTCTCCCCTTCCTCTCCCCTTCCTCTCCCCTTCCTCTCCCCTTCCTCTCCCCTTCCTCTCCCCTTCCTCTCCCCTTCCTCTCCCCTTCCTCTCCCCTTCCTCTCCCCTTCCTCTCCCCTTCCTCTCCCCTTCCTCTCCCCTTCCTCTCCCCTTCCTCTCCCCTTCCTCTCCCCTTCCTCTCCCCTTCCTCTCCCCTTCCTCTCCCCTTCCTCTCCCCTTCCTCTCCCCTTCCTCTCCCCTTCCTCTCCCCTTCCTCTCCCCTTCCTCTCCCCTTCCTCTCCCCTTCCTCTCCCCAATTGGGTGCTACCCACCCTCTCAAAAATTTGGAGTCCTCCTTCCCTCTGTCTTTGTGCAGCGCTTGGCACGTGGTCCCTGCTCCAAAGGAGGCAAGGGGGTCCCGGGGCAAATGGAGGTGGCACCACCACATCAGGTGACATCTGATGTGAGGATGCTGGGGTCAGTAGCATTGTGACCCTTTGGGATGAGCCAGAGACAATGGCATGGTGTGCTCTGCTCCAGCTCTGCTCGCCTTCAGTCCCTGGCGTGGAGCAGCAGGGAAGGTGGCTGATGTCAGGCATTCATGGCTGACAGGGTTCTCCCCAGCGCTCCGGCCTGTCTTCCTCCACATGGACAAAGTTAGCTCATTTTCTTCCAGAAGACAAAAAAAAAAAAAAAAGGCAAAGCAAACACCTCGGCCTTTGTTCAGGGAGACAAGGGCCATAGCCCGCTCAGATGGAATTTATTTTGTGCTCAGTAATTCAATCCATTCGGTCTCAGGATGTGGCCAGGAGAGTTGAGCCAAAAAATGCAAGTTTAAAGCAACTAAATTTTATGCTGTGTATACAGTTAAGTTTGGGTTTGGCTGAGACAACCAGTTTCCGTGGTTTTTGCAATTTTTGTTGTAGCAACGAGCTCCTTATGCAATGGAAGGGGTGGGAAGCATGTGGTCCTCCGGTGAGCCGTGGCCGAAGAGGGGCACAGGGGGAACCAGGAGACCCCAGATGGGCGACAGGGCTCATCACAAGGTGATTAATAGTGGCCTGACTGTGTGTGACCCTCACTGGGGACAGCATGCTTGGCATCGGGGAATACATCCCTGTGGTCTGGCCCGGAAAGGGCTGGATGGTTTTCTCCAAATCCATTCCCCCAACCTCCAAACACCTCCGGTGCCATGCAGAGCTGCTGCCGGTGCCGGGATGTGGCTGCTGAGCCACGCTTTTCCTCACTGAGGTGTTCCTCTCCCTGCCATTATAATTTTTCAATGTCACTTTAAAGCACAGGCTGGAAAAGCTGAGTGTTGCCGAGCCGTAGCCCAGCAGCTGGGCTGCAGATGTGCAGAGAAGCCCACGCCAGCCAGCAGCACCAATACGTGTCCCCATCCCCTCCGGCCTCGTCTGCCCTCTGTGCACGGGGAACACATCCTTGAAGGGGGCTCCTCCTCAGTTTTGCACAGCACCTTGCACCTCTGCGTCCTTCCCTGGGGCTGCAGAGCTGCCTTGCAGTCCAGTCTGTGATAAAAAGCATGAGATCAAAACCAGACAAAACCCCAGTGCTCTCAGGAATAACACACATTGTTTTTCCCCTTGACCAGGGGAATTATTATTTCAGCTTGCCATCTTACTCGGACCAGCCGTGCTCCTCCTCTGCTCATTCTTTTGGCAGTAAGAGTTGCGTGTGCTGCCTGGTGGGTGAGAGACGCACCCCACTGCCTGGAAGAGCATCAGGGCTTGGGCCAAGCAAACCTCTGCAGGGAGATTTTCTTGTTAAATGGCATCAAGTGGCCCTTTTTGCTTGGGGATCGTTCCCACCAAACCACTGTTTTTTCAAGAAGCTAATCCCAGTGACCCAGCTGAGCCTGAGGCGCAGCCAGTGCCTTGGCTGTGATTTATCCCCAATCCAATGGTGGGCTGGATGGGATTCCCCTCCAGTTATGCCCTGTGTCTTGTTTGTTGCTGTAATCCGGGCCAGTTTACAAAAAAATTATCAGTTCATCAGGCTAGCCACTTGTGTAATATGCCTGCCAGCAACCCACAGGCTTGGAAGCAGCTCTCCAAACGCTTGCTTCTCTTTTGCACTTTTGACTGCCTTGCTGAAGTTAATCCTCCTGGCCTGGCCTGTCCCACTGCCAAAGGCTTGTGAGAGCCATTCAGCGATGGATACTTCATCTTACATGTCCAGCCCAAGGGCTTCCTGATGAGACTTCTGTGAATTGAGCAACCCAGTGGATTTCTACTCCCCGAACTTCTCCAGTATCCTTCTGAACCCATGTAACCATTGGCATCCTCAGTGTGGAGCTCAGCAAGTTCATGTGCTGTTTGGGGACCCACCTTCTCTTGGGTGCTGTGAACAGGGCTCCTGCTGGTGTTGTTTGATGCCTGTCTGATCCTGCATCGGCAGAGACAGGGCACAGCCCCTCCTTCCCGAGGCCACCAGGATTTCACAGCCTGCTCTTGCCTTATCTTGCAGCCTCAAGGCACCTTTGGAAATGTCTGTCCTTGTCTTGCTCTCCTTGCCTTCCCTGCACTGTGCCACCCTGTCCTGCCTGTCTCCGAGCTTATCTTCCTAGTATAACCTCAGCTTTGGGGTCCAATCTGCTCCCTCCCTGCTCCATGTCCACCCCAAAACCTGGCACTTGCTTCTGGGGTAGCTCCTCCAGGAAACATGAGATCTGCAGCTTTGCTTGGCCTCGGAGGACTTGCACCGTGTGTCAAAAGCAATTGGCATCACTTTGGAGGCTGCTGTTGGCCATATGTTATGAAATATTAGGATGCTGGTGTGTTTTTTCAGCCTCTGGCAAAACCCGTCCTGCCTCATCCTCTCTTTTCCACCCCGCAGGGCTGCCCCTCGTTCCTGGCTTGTTGAGCCCCTTTGCTGCTCCCTGACCACTGCTGGTCCCCCCACCTTGACCCCAAGAGCCTTTTGCATCCACCTTTCTGCTTGGAGGTGGAGGGGGTTGTGCCCTGGAGCTCATCTGTGTGCCTGACCCCTGCCTGCTGCCTCCTCTTCCTCCCCCATCGCTTCCAACAGAGGTTTGAGATGAATTCTTCAGAGATACTTGGGTGTCCTGGTCCTGCAAGGGGTCAGCGCGTGCCTGAGCGACCTGCATCCCTCCAGCATTGCTTTGAGGGTGCTCGTGTCTTACCGGTGACACATGAGGTGTGTGGAGATCTCTCAAGAGGTATCTCTGTATACACGAGGAGGGCTCATAGACCCACAGAGCTGCTGAATAACAGATTTCCACAGGCTGGCCCGTAAACTCTTAACACATTAATTAAAAGAAGAAAAAGGACTTGGTCCCATTAAGCTCACCATCTGTTTTAATTATCCACTAAAGCTCACAGAAAGCTTTGTACACACTGTAATTGCATAATTAAAACGAACTGTTGGGAGATAGATGGCACAGAGATGACTGGGGAGAGAAAAGCAGTCCTGCTCCTGCTCTGCTGTCGCTCACAAGCATTGTAATTAAAAAGGAGCAGCACAGCAACTCCTTTTTGGGCTGAGTTTAACATTGCACAGCCCCTGTTGACTTCTGATGGCTTTCTGAGGCCAACTGCTTAGTCTCCAACCTGAGCAGAAGCAACAGCTTCATTAAACCCCACTGGATGAAAGCCCCAGGTGCTAGTCTGAAACAGGCAGCCATTTCTGTGCATTGCGAGTAAACTCTGCAAATCCTGAGTTTCCAGCCCAAATCACCACCTGGATGTATCTCATCCCGTTGCAGATACAACCAACTGCGTTGCAGCTTCTCCCCTGCCTTGTGCCTGTGGGTGGAGGGAGCTCAGCAGAGCCAAGAGAGTTTGTTTGACAGCTCCTCAAACCAGGTCACCAGTTCAAAGGGAGCATGGCCAAAGCCTGGCTGGTTGCTCTTGGACATGGAACAGGCTGACTTGTTCTCATGGCAGAGGTTTTAAAATCAAAATATTAGTCTTAAAAAGAAAAAAAAAAGTATAACAAACTTCCTGTGAATAGCAGTGGGAATTCTTCCCATTCTCTCTCTTTTTTTTTTGTTGTTTGTTTGTTTGTTTGTGAGGGTTTTATTATGCTGGTGTTATTGAACTGATATTCTTGTTTCTTCTTACACCTTGTTTTTCCCAGATCACCACTCTTTCACATTCCCTACAAACCTAGTCTCTGGATTAATACTTTTCTTTGCCATTAAACTTCTGATCTGCACTGAGAAAACACGATGAAGTCATTGCAAGTCCTGAAAACTGGAAAAAGTCCCTCTTGTTTGAAGCCCTCTGGGGGTAAGTCTCCAACGAGGTCCAAAGCACAAGTGTTTGCGGACAAAATATGACTCTTGCAATCTGCCCACACTGGATCAGGCTAGTAACGAGTTCATGACAAGCAACGCACTGGAACGTAATTAGAGAAGAACTCTGTAGCCAGCCAGAATCTCCCAACATTTTAAATGTCAGCTCAGAAACACATGAATTGTTTGGAAGGGTCTTCTGGAGCCAAGGTAAACTTTGGGGAATTGGGGTAATCTGCCAGCACGCCTTCAGAGCAGCAAGGTCCTGGTACCGGCTCACTGCGGTGACTCCTCCTTGGCACTGCTGTGACGGATGATTTCTGCCACATCTCATCTCCCATGGGCTGGTATTTTATTATAAAGTAATTTTCCTGGCAGAAACCAACATTTTTGTCAAGAACGAGGTGTTTTGCAGGAACGTGGCTGACCCTCCTCGCAAGGGCACGCTTTGACTTTTCCTTTAGAGACAAACTTTCCTCTCCATGACAAGGCAAGTTATCTTTTATAATCGGAGCTGGAATAAAAGATCCAGATCTGTCCCAATGTCCAGTTCCTCTTCGGAAATTTGTTTC
The DNA here is from genome assembly GCF_965140245.1 of Athene noctua. NCBI lineage: Eukaryota > Metazoa > Chordata > Aves > Strigiformes > Strigidae > Athene > Athene noctua. Next base: position 49,835,179 of record NC_134042.1, on the reverse strand, counting down.
CTAGGAAATTTCAAAATGTTTTTGAAGCAAGTTTGCAAACGTGGGCCACACTCCTAGCGATCCTGGCAGGCAGCAGCTCCAACCACCCTACAGCAGAACCTCCGAGAGATGGAGAAAATCCCTCCACCAGTGATGGTTCATTCATGCAAATGATGCTGAATTAAACGGGCTCCTACTAGAGGATGACCCAAGCAAACCCTCTCTTCTAAGTGATGCTTTTCCCTCTGTCTTCTTTCCTCTCCTGGAGTTTTCTTCCAGACAAAAAGCGGGAGCTGGTTCCTCAGCCCTACAAAAAACCCTGGGGAAGGGGAGAGTGGAGGAGCCCTCGGTTGTTTGAGGTCCCAAGCCTGGATTTTGGTGAGGCAGGGGGCTGAAGGGGCTGGGTGGATGTGGGTGACCCAAGTGCAGATTTGAAGACCCGGCTGGGATATACACAAACACATGGCAAGCCAGTGCTTTGTGAGCCAGCCCCAAAGCTGCTGTTTGCAGACACCCATTTCTGTTCCCACTCTCCCAGCCTGGGATGGCAGTCTGCGATTTAACGCCTGGAGTCAGAAATGAAGTCCAAGCAGGGGCTGTTGCCAGCCATCATGACAGATTCAGCCCGGCTGTGACCCTGAAGGCAAGAACATCCTTTAACATCCCACTGGGAATCACACAGGAGCACACAAGACATCAGCTTGCAACCCAGACCATGCCAAAGGGAGTATTTTCACACTCACTGTGCCACTGGGCCATGCAGCTCATCGCCATGGGATGCTGCTGGGACTGAGAAAACAGCCAGGCTCAAGAAGTGCTTGGATGCTACGCTTGCTCATTGCCCCACTTCCAGCCCAGGGAGGCTGCAGTGGTTTAAGGCAGCTCAGATGGGTACAGGGCCTTCACCTTCTTGCTCTCACACTGCCCGAGGTTTGGCACATCTCAGTGTTTTATGAACATAAAACATGTTGCCTGTGAATTTTGGCTAAACAGCACATCCTGTATTTTACCACCAGGCTCTGAGGCAGCTCAGCCAGCTCCTGGGAGGCAGTTCGTTAGGGGAGACCATAGCAAGATCATTTCTTGCTAGAGTGATACACTGGTTCACCAGTGCAGAACAGCACCTGACCCTGCCGAGGCTTTCCTTTATTTATCATTAAAGAGACTTAGAGAGCTCTACAGGCATTTTAACTCCTCTAAGTAATGACATCGACACCTAGCAGAAGATGCAGGGGTTTATATCTTGACAGGGTCATGCAAAACATTGTGAAGTAAAGAAGTGGGTCATAACAGAGCATGGTGGCAACCCGTGAGCCAGAGATGCCCAGTCCTGGGTCAGAAAAGCACCTGATTGGTATTTTCTTGGAAATCCCAGAACTACCTCCCTGTCTGCCATGTCTGGACCTTTGGATGGATTGCCAGTGTGAGCAGTGACCGTATTAGATGCCAGTTTTGGGGCTCCAGGGAAGTGCTTGGAAGGGAGTCAGAGACCACAGTCATGCCACACACTGGCCTCTGGCAAGCGATGCTCACTGGAGCATCCATCAAAATGATGGATGCTGCAGCTGAACCCCCAAACAGAAGCCTCCAGATGACACCATAGGGGATCCTGCTGCCACCCCTGAGTCCCAGTGGTTTTCCCAGGCTGGGTTTTCCTTGCCTATGTGTCCCAGCCTAGAATTGGGAAGCAAATCTCACGGGCGGCTTAGTTCAGATGTATTTAGGTGCAGGCTCAATACTATGGAAAATTTGGGTGCAGGTTTCATCTTCTCTCCTTTTTCCTCTTAAACATACTTTAAGATTAATTGAACCAAGTGTTGGAGTGAAATAATTGCCCTTCCTTGGGGGGGGGAAAGGCAAATTTTTTCTTTGGAACATGCAGAAATAGGACTTTTTAGCTAGTCCCGAACTCTCTGTGAAACATTTTGGGTGTGCAGTTTGCCAAACCATGGCTTGGTTTTGTTGGCCATCATAATGGGAAATCTGCTTGCAGTCTCCACGTCCTGGGCCTCTCCCACCACCTATGTGCTCCCTGGTGGCCTTCCCTGGAGAGCAAAACATGGCAATTCACCAAAAATTGACTGCTCATGGATCAAAATCATGAAGCATCTTCTGGGAAACGTGTCCTCCTTCTGGAGAAGGTCTTACTGGGAAAGTCCATCAGCAGTCACCAAAATGCTATTGCTCCCCTGGGCAGCACATTGATTTTTAATGTAATTAAGAACCACTGGGGTCCTTCAGCCGTGCATGACCAACAGGCACGTGGCCTCCTGAAGGACGTGTGGGCAGAGGGGCCAAACGCCCAGCACTTTGTGCAGAATAGGTGAATGGACTCTGCAATTAATAAAAACATGAGTGTAAATGGCAGTGATCTCCACAGCCAAGCAAAGGAGGCAACAATGCAGAAAGAGGAATAAAAACAGACTAGTGCTCTGAGGGCTGATGAGGCACTCAGGGTTTTAGTGTCTCTTGCACAACTTATTAATTGGGGTGATGTTTTTCTATTATTATGAATGAGCACAAGGATCTCAGAGAAGATGAAGTAACGGGGCAGATATGAATGTTTTTGGTGTAGGGGCCAAACCAGAAAACTGGGAGGGTGCTGGCATAGAGGGTCCAAACCAGCCATGCTTTAGAGTTCTCAAAAAAATCAGATTTTTGAGGGCTTTTTATTTCACTATTTTTAACAAAAGCTCTGAAAAACGCCTTGTCTGGACCCACCCAGAACTGCTGTGGGACCAGCGCCGAGTTTATGCTTCTGGCGTCAGGCTCGCTGTCCCTTTTGTGCAGCAATTTTTCTTCCCACTGAGGTCAGCCGCTGAACAGAAAGCACCAGTTGTTTGGAAGCAGAGAGCTTCATGTAGAAAAAAACATCCAAATGTAACAATTCGACACTGGGAAACCTTCCCTCCCACCCTGGCCTCGCTCAGTTCACAGGGAGCAGCTCTGCTGCTCCCCGGCCCCCTCCCATCGCAAACCCACAGCTCAGCCGTGTCCCTCCGCCCTGCTTGGGCACAAGGCCACCCAGCGCTTTCATGATAAGCACGGCCACGGCGTGCCCTCCCATCGTGGAGATATTGTGTGTTTGGTCACGGGTCAGCTCACTGGGAAGCCCAGTGGGTTGGTTTTTTTTCTGGAAGTGAAGGTGACACCTTGATTTTCCTTCCCAAGCTGAAAGCAGATATCTGCCACGCTTGGCAGGTATCATAGGAGAAAACAAAGCCATCAGGCTGGAGTTGAAACAGCTCAGATAGCACTGTACAGAAACTGTCCATCCCCGTGGAATAATACAGGGCAAACAATTCCCAGCCCATCTGCTCGCTGGATGGAGGGTGAGGGGCACAGGCTGCCGTTGGGTGAGCTGTGACGCCGGTGGCGCAGCTCTGCCTAAACTCCGCAGGGGCTGGGGACATCCCGACACGCAGCGTGCTGGTGGCTGTGTGCTCCTCGCCCTCTGCTCAGCCACGGGATGCCCCTCTCCGGGCACCTCCTTGGTCTGGAGCCCATTGCAGATGCAGAGGGTGTTGGTTTCCCACCTCTGCATCACTTCAAATTTATTCTCCCTGGATTTGCAGGTCACTGCCCAGGCTGGCGCAATCCTCCTGAACTGGTCTTGCTCCTTTCTCTGCAGGGACAGTCCCAGTTGATTGCAGGATTTCTCCTGGTGGAACTGGGTGTAGCTGTTATGTTGCCATTAAAGACCTCCTGACTTTCTTCTCTCCAAATGCCGGTGAGCTACGGGCAGGACAAACCTCCGGTGGGTTGACATGGGCAAATCAACCCCTTGTTCTCCCTCAGTGCTCCCAAACCCAGGGAGGCATTTCTGCCCCACACTTGGGCACTGCTACTTCACGCCTCATGCTCCTGTCTTGCCTCCTTCTCCTTGTCCATGTCATCCACGAGAAAGCCAAGGGAGGAGATGTCTCCTGGACACATTATCGCCCTGCAGTGACTTGGACATTGCAGGGCCACCGGTGGCCAAGATGGCTCGGCCAGCATATGCATGGCAGTGCCCGCGGGAGCTGCTGCCCACACTGGCAGCTCTGAGGCCAGCGCAGACCCCACCACCAGCCAGAGGAGAGGCTGCAACGTGAAAATTGGAGGCTGCCCCTCCACCCCCTGCCGTGTCCTGTCAAGCCAGGGCTGCCGGTGCAATCCCAAGCAGTGCAGATCGTTACCAGTGAGCTCCTGGTGGCACCGGGGCTCTGGGGCTTGGAAGCGGTTCCGGAGCAGCAGAGAAAAACACAGCGTTAACGACGCTTCCCATGGCAATGGCAGCTTCACTCCCAAAGAGCAGCTCCAGCCTCCAGCATGGCCCTGCCCAGCCATGGTTCCCAGACCACATGCTGCTTAGTGTTTTGTGGTGTTCTCTAGTTTGTTTTTGCTTTTTAACTACTGCCTTTATCAGCCCAATTCAGAGTTGCAGGTTTCTCAACTGGAAACCTTCAGTGCTACCTCTGCTCCCTGTCACATCTGGGGTCACTGACCCTCTGTGAGCAGGACAGGTCCCTCTGTGCCACGTGCCTCTGCCCCATCACAAGCCAAAGCTGCCTGGCAGAGGCTGCTGGGGCTCTCAGGATGCTGGGGAGCTCAGGATACTGGGGCTTTCATGAGTCTCTGCTGATCCCCTGGCCAAACACAAACTGGGGAGCTCATCCTTCCTGCTACCCTCCATCTCCATCCCATGGCACGTGCCACTTCTTGTGGTACATGCCATGTAGTACACCTCTTCTGTGAAATACGTGCCAAGATCTCACAGGGAAACCTGGAAACCAGACAGAAAAATTTAGGGAAAAACTATCTTGGAACGATCTCCTCGACTGCATTTCCAACATCCTCCCATACCAGCTGCAACCCAAAGGAGGGAAGATGTAATAAACGGTTTAAAAAGTCATATTTCAAGTTAACTAACCTTTTTCTGATGCTCCAGAACAGCCTGTGCTGGGCTGAGCTGGAGTCTTGGAAGGAAAGTGAAGGGTTGTTCTTGCTTGGTCTGAACTGGTTCATTGAGTCATCCTCTTAGTTAATACCTGGCACCGGCACAGCACGCAGTTGTGCCGGTGGGGAAAAACACACTCAGGGAGAGCTCAAGGCATTTGTGCTCCTCCAAACGGGGGGGAGCAGACAAAGACTTCTTGTTCCTCAGGCAGGGAATAGGAGAGAGGAAGAGGCAGATGAGGAAGGGTGAGGGATGGTGAGATGGGGCTGTCGGCCCGGGGCTGGAGAGGAGGCGGGTTCGGGATGCCTGCCCGCGGTGTGCTGCTCACTCAGCCCCAGCCAGCCGGGACGCATTTTTGCAATGCTTGAACTGTGTCAAGGAAGAGGCATTCCCCATGCCAGAGGGGTGAGTGCCTCGATGGGGCAAGATGAGACAAAGCGCAGGTCGCAGTGGGATGGGAAGAACAGGGTTTGGGGAGGGACATGGGGTCCCTGGAGAAGAGCCCGTCGGTGGTGCTGTAAATGGGGAGAAGCTGGGATGGGAAGAGGGTGCCTGATGCATCAGAGGTGGGCAGGTCGATGGATGATCCATCGGTACAATGGCTTGGAGGCAAGAAGAGGCTGGAGTGTCCCCACAGAGCAGGCACAAAGCAATTTCCCTGGGAAAATACTGCAGGGACCCTGCGTGCAAGGCTCCCACCAGCCCCTGCTCACCGCGAGAGCCCCTTCCACCTGCCCCCAGCTGCTCCATCCCATGGAAGAAGAGGTGGTGGGAGAGGAGCAGCCGCTGAAGGACCCATGTCCACAGTCACGCAGCACGCACGGCCACGATGACCCCAGCTCGGGCACCACAGGAGATCTCAGCAGGTCGGGGTGTGACGAGACGTGTGGCACGGCATCAGGCAGGCCAGCCTCCTCCTCCTCCTCTTCCTCCTCACCTCCACCCCTGTCATCAAAGGGTGGCAGCTAGGTAAACACCTCCTGCTCTGCTGGCTGACTTCTAGGGCTGTATTAGGAAGGCAAAACTGGTTTAATTAGAGATGCCTTCAAGATGGCCATTGAACAAGATGCAGGTGGGTCTCCAGGGCAGATTTATTAGCTCATACTATGGACCATCACAGAAAGTATTAGCCAAATGTGATCTAATAAGCAAATAAATAATCTGCAAATCAGCTGCAGCACTGACAAGTTTCTGCATTTACCCATTGCCCTGGAACTGCTCAGGGCAGTGAGGTTGGGTAATTCCTCTTGCCTCAAATTCAAACCAGTGTTGCTATACGAGGAGAAAATCTGCAAAAGCCGTGGGAGGAAGGGGAACGGTTCCGTGAGCAGAGCGTCCTACCAGCGGTTCTCCTGGTCACCCTGTGCTGCTGCTCCTTGGCCCCTCATGCTCCTGGACAAGGACACATCTTAACAACCAGCTCTTGTCCTCTGCTCCAGCCCACACTCTTCTGCACAACTACCCTGTGGGATGAAGACAGCAAACCATGGTGAACTCTGGCTGGGCAGGGGCTAATAGAAATTAGCCCATAAAATCATGGCACTGCAATGTATATTATCTTTACATCTGCATTGTCCCTCTCATCTCAGTGTCACTGATCATCTGAGTCAAAGTCTGCAACGACTTCTAGACCAGGTTGGAGACAGAGTGAATCATAAAAGTCATTTTGCATAGGCTTGCTCCTTGCATATTCCTAACCTTAAATCCTTACTCAGCTTTAAGCAAGGTTTCCACATTTAAAAGGGGTGTTCTTTTTTTATCCCAGTATGTTTCCCAAGTAAGCCTTCCCCAGTTGCTTCTGTTGGGAAATGAGGCCGTTGTGTAGCTGTGAGCGTGCACCCAAATGGTGTTCACAGCAGACTTTGGATTGAACAGCTGACAGAATAAAAGAAAAAACAAAGCAAAAACTGTTCTCTTGGAAGATGAGAAGTCATTCCAAGGCAATTCAGAGAGTGAACGACATGGCAGGAAGAGACAATGACCACAGAGCCATCAGGGCTGCGCAGGGACAGCACGACGGCTTCGATGGCTCCGCAGAAACACTCTGCCTGGTGCACCTTGGCATGGCTGCTTGGGGGCGCGTCAATAACGGGGTTCCCGCGTTGGGGATTAGTTACAGCCTGAGCAGCCAACCCTCCATTTTGGCATGGGCATCGTCTTGGCGGAGAGTTTGTTATCCCTGAGGCAGGAGGGCTGTGCTGGGAGGATGTGCTGGGACACCTGGGTTTGAATTCCAGCTTTGGGGCTGCCGTGGGGTGACGCTGGACACGTCACTTAAGGCTCGGCCTTAATGTTGTGTATGGGGGGGAATGACGCTCTACCAAATAACCCCCTTTTTGGGGGTTATTCATCTGAGCAGCCAGCTGGATGGTGGAGTGATTCCCCCTTTTAATGCATTATTTTCTTCACATTTTTATTATTTTTAAGCTCCCTACAAAAAAAAAAAAAAAAAAAAAAAAAAAAAATCCTCCCGGTGGTTTGGGTGTGCTCTGCCACACGCACAGGGAATGCCGCACACCATTTCCCAGCGATGGTTTTGCAGTGATCCCCAGATTACTGGGGAAAAGGCTGAGGGGTGGCTGGCTCAGTACCCAGCCCAGTGAAACCCCCCGGAGCAACGTTCCGCTTCATGGAGGCTTTTTGGTGGACAACTGCCTGCTGGGATCTCCTTGCCAGTTTTCAGTCCTTTAATGTGGGCTTTACTGATGCTCTTTCCCTGCCCACCAGAGCTTACAGGCTTCTTGCTTGCACTGATTTTCTCTTTTTTTGTGGTCACCGGCTGGCTCTGTGAAATGGTCCAGCTGGACAAAACCCCACTAAAAAGAGAAATCCTTATCCAGCATCTCTCACCTGCAAGGCTGTGGGTCCTACCCAGGCGTTGAGCTTGTTGGGGCCTTTTGCGTAGCTGAAGATGAGACTCCAAAGCACTTTGCAGCAAGGAGTGACATGAAGCAGGTTCCACTGGTTAATTAAGTGGCTGCTTTCCTGGGCTTTCTCTGAAGTCAAAATTGCAACTTGCTGCATCTCAACGCTTGGCCACCTACGGTGAGAGTCACTGGCAGGCTGCAGTGCTGTTTGCAAGGATTTCCAGGGCTTCAGCTTCCTTCTGCCCTTCAGGGCAGCCCTTCCTAGAGTCTGTGGCTGCCTAGGATGTCCCTTGGCTTTTGGGACAATTTGGCAGCAAAACAGGTATACAAGGAGCTCCTGAAGCGTCTGTGTCCTCACCCTTGCACCAGGCTCCTCTCTGTGTGTGCAAGAGAGCCAAGAAGCTTGCAGTGGACCATGACCAGCTTGCAAAGACAGGATTTCCTTTCCGTTTTTTAGACCAGGGTCAGCACAAAGCAGTCACGATCCCCACGAGCTGTGGGACGGAAGCCCCTGCTGTGGCCACCAAAGCCTCCCGGGATAGTGGCAGAGGACACTACCCCAAGTGACGGAGCCATGGAGGGAGATCAGCTGGCCCTGGGAGAAACTCTCTCCCTCTTGCCCCCAGGGTGGCTTAATTATAACCTCACTTTAGTAGCTCAGGGGCCCTTTGATGTGGGGAGCACCCCAGACCTCATGCAGGTATCTCGGAGAAGAGATGGCTCCACATCACCCAGCCGTCTAGACTCCCAGTGCAGAGAGGACCAGCTGGGAGGGTGTGATTCAGCTTGGCTCGCAGCCGACGTCGGCATCCCACCCAAGGTGACTCTTAATAAAGTAAGTGGCAATGAAATTGCAGCCCTGAACGGAAGCCACGAGGCTACGAGACACGCCCGGGAACCCGTCTGTGCCCCGGGCACGGGGCGAGCTGCTTGGCGCAGGCAGGCCTGGCAGGTCGCTCTGCTGCTCCTGCTCCATCAACGGGCTCCCAAATTCACTACATGGGCCGTTTTCCCTATATCCCAAAATGATCAGCGATACCACCCCGGTGCTGGTCAAGGGGGTTTGTCCTCCACTTCCCCAGGCTGAACATGGCCTTTGAGCTCTGCCAGCACCACCTCGGGCGTTTCTCTGCACTGCCAGCCAGGGACAAGCTGTGCCTGAGTTATACACAATTTGGGGTGAAACCAAGACTTAATTGAAGCATGGGTGTCACCAGAATAGCTGTTGGCATGCGGTCAGACTAATTAAAGTCCATTTAGGAGAAAGGAGCTGCCTTTCCCATGGCGGGAGGCAGCAGCTTTGTGCACTCAGATGAAGTCATGGGCATGGTCGCAGATACAGGGACACCGCTCGTTAGGTGCCTTTGTAGGGGGACCATTGTTTGTTCAATTAACTGGAAATAAAGGACCTTTTCCTGGCTCACGCCAGGGAGATGGGAGCTGATGACATCACTGGTCTGTAAGGACATCAGCTATATGGTCAGTGGAGGTCCTCCAGGGAGGAGCCCTGCCAGTACCAGTGAGGGTGTCCAACGCTGGGACATGATGGCAAAGGCAAAATAAATGTATAAACTCGGTCCTGGGCGAGCTTCCTGTTAGGGCATGTGTTTCCCTGTGTGCTGCAGTGGCCCCAGCACACTGCAGCCTTGCAAGGTCTCCCATCACCTGGGAGAATGATCCTGCACCCTTGGGTACCTCCTTTTTGGCTTTCCCACCTCCCTAAAGCCCTGACTTTGGAAGTCTCTGCTGGTGTCTCGCAGCCGTGGTGTCCTGGGCTGGGGATGTGCCTTGCAAATTCCCTGCCCATCTGGGTGCTGCTCCCGTGAAACGACTAACAGGCAGGATCAGACACCCCACCAAGCTCCTGGTGGGGGGCAGAGAGGGACTTGCAAAGGGCACAGGGCTACCGAGGCTTAGCTGCCCTCTTGATGTTCTCCAGGCTCTCTGGATGAGTGTCTGGTAGCTTCTTCCAGACTGTGGTGACGTGGAGAGCTGGTGTGGGGGCCAGGTTGGCGTTCCTGGAGATAGGGTCCCTGGGGAGATATAACTCTCCAGAAGATGAAGCTCAATTTGAAGGGTCCAAGGCCAGGAAGTGGAGGATCCTTGGTGCTCTGCCCATGCACCTGCACCCTCAGGCCTGTTCCTGGACATGAAAAATACACCTGACCTAGGTCTAATGATGATGGTGTCCTCCCCAGCATCTCAGGCCGGTGTAGCGACCCCTCCATGGCCACCACCATGCCAGGGGATCCTTTGGAGGCTGCCGTTTCCCAGCAGAGCCTCCTGCAGGGTCTGCAGAGCCTTGCTTTCCTGCCCCTCTCTGCAGTGCAGGGGTAGGAGGACGGGATACGCCGGGGGCTCTTCTGCTCCAGCACTGTTTCTGCAACTATCTGAGGCCACCTGAGAAATTCCAGGGATGCACAGGAGTGAAGGGATGTGGGACCACAGGTCCGGCAAAGCCAGGGAGGGGAAGCAGAGGATGGGCTGATAATTTGGCCAGTGGCAAAAAACACGCTTCTTAAATCCAGAGGAGAGGCAGACTGGAGTCCCTCTCTGGCTGATTCCTGTGCTTGGCAGCACTTCCCCCACTTGCCTGGTGCTTTTCCCACTTTTGATCTTAAGAGACAAATAAAAACACCTGACAAGTAAATGACACCATTCCTTCCCAGCCTTTCCCCACCATCTGCAGTGCAGCGAGGGCACATAACCTCTTCCCTCCAGGTCCTGCAACCGTGACCTTCGGGAAACTGCTGCGGCTGGAGGTGAAGACCGAGGCTGAGAAGTTATTTCTTCCCCCAGTCTCGCTGGGTTTTGGGTCTGGTGTCCCTTAGCCATGTGCCTTCTGCAGACCAGCCTCACAGGAGAGACCAAAACCAAGGAAACTCTGGCTTTCCACAATTGCCAGGCTTTTCCTGAGGAAAGGGCTCCATTTTATCCCCAGCCTGCCCTCGAAGGGTTGGCTTAACCCAGATCCTGATTTCTGTCTCCTACCACTCGCCGCTCCCCCGATAAAGAGCCATGTGAAATTTATCTTGCCATCTTTCATTAAAATAAACCAATTAAGCAACGCTCAGGAACCTCTGATCCGGGCCAGCTCGGTCAGCCGGCGTATCCGTGTTTCCAAAGCATCTTCTTGCTCTGCTTACCCTCACATCAAAGCGAGCCAGGGAGCAGCCCCGTCCTTGGAGCGCTTCAGCAAAGTATGTCAGAAGATTCGGGAAACAGCTGATTTAATGCTGAGGAAATTAGTAACCAAATGAGTTCTTAGCCAAACGGCTCCTCTTCTTGATCTTGGGAGAAGTGGTGTTTAAATTCTCTATCTCATGGTTTTAGACTCAGGAAATGTGATTACACATCTGTCATTATTTTACTCTTCTGTGTTGATGGCTCATATTAAACAAACCACATTCCTGCATTGCTTAGTAATCTCTGCTGTTCCCTTTCCTCGCTGAGGAGACAAGTCCCAGCTTGACATCAATATACCTGTTGATCAGAGCTCCACTGTTAACCAACCGGCAGAGCTGTGTAGACACCAGCTGTGGGGAGCTTTTGCACCACCGGCCTCTTTTCTCCTGCTTGCTGCAACTTTGCACCCCCCTTTTTTCCTAACCATCGTTTGGCCAAAGAGCAGGAGGAGCCAAGAGAGATCCACGCACCGCTGAGACCCATGAGTTTCTCAGAAAGGTGCTCGAGCCTTCCTCCTTCTTCCACCGAGCAGGTAAGAACATGCGCTTTGGGGTTGGACAGCAGTCAAAAAAGGGTAGGTCCCTCCAAGCGGAGCACAATTCCCAGGGATCACCTGGTGCCTCACCAGCCCAGGAGGACGTGGAGAGCCCCACGGTCCCACCAGCTCCCGCGGGATGGGCTTCCACCAGCTGCGCAGGAGGAACCTGCCTTGAAGCGTCCCACCTCTGCAGGGACACTGAGCTTTTCTCTTGGTGGCTTTGCCTTCCAGCTCTGCTGAGATAACCCCGAGCTCGCCATGGAGCTGCTGGAGGAACCCGACTCATAGATGTTCCCAGCACCAGGTAGGAAAACAAATGCCTGTTTTTAATGGCATTGGGCTGCGGAAGGGAAAGGAAAGGTGGTGCAGATGGTGACCTGGTGCTGGAGGGGCCATCTTAGCTGGCTCTCAGCCGAGATGTGGGGCTGCAGCGTTGACTGAGAAGTGCCTTTCCATGTGTTACCTGTGGCTTGCGAACGGTTGAAAATGCTTTCCAGCTGCTGGAAACTCAGCAGAGCATCTCACGGCAATTATGGTGTTACCAAGCTTTGTTTTCTTCTGGTGAGGACACCATCAGCCAAGCGTTGGCAGCCCTGCTCCTCGGGGCCGTGCTTTTCCTTTATCACGGCATTTTGGCACAAGAGCTGTGCCAGGAGCAGTGCAGATCCCCGGGGATGCTTGTGGAGGATGGTGCTGTCTTGGGAAAACCCTGAGCTCCCCGTGCAGTGCTTTTCGGCTGGATCCGCTTGTTTTTTTCTCAGTTTTATTTGCACGATCTCCAGCGGTTGCCTGTTCCAAGGCTCAAATTTCTCCTGTCCTGGCAGGTGTCAGAGAAGGGAAGGTTGGGGTGGAGGGGGTGTGCTCCCCAGCCACAAATCTACCACGTTTGTGCTGAGACTGATTTCCTTGGGAGAAGCAAGGCTGATGCAGCATCACCCTGTTCTCGGCAAGGTGCCTTGGAGATGAATCCATTTGGTTTAAAATAACTCCTTTTGTTCTCCACCATGTGAGATCCTGGAGTGTTTTTCTCCCTCAACCCCTACAGGACAAGAAGGGAAGGTCCTGATAAAGGGGGACCAGAATGAAATGGTGGTGGGAGTGGGAGGGCAAGGCTCAGCGTGGGCAGCGGGACCACTCCTTGCTGTGGGAGGCTGGGCGGATGGCCTGGGGGCCACCGGAGGATTGCGGTCCCTGGGCACCTCTGCTCCCACCCGCTGCACGCCAGCAGCTGGGAAGAAGCCGATTCCCTTGTTGCAGGGCACCGAGGGCTCACTGTTACCCACCCACCCACCCAAGGGTGCTTTGGGGACTGGGTGCAGGGCTCTGCCTTAGGGTCAAGGTACCAGTTGCTAACAGCTCATGCATGTGCCATGACCTAGAAATGAGCTGGGGTTGCAGATTTCTGGACTATAAAGCTGCCTGTAGCTTTGAGTTTTTTACATATATGGCAGCCATGCCTTAGGTATTTTTGGCAGGCCCTCTGGGTTGCCCAAATCATGGTGACATGGAGAGCTGATGCTCAAGCTTCCTTCTGGCCACGGGTATAGGCAGACTGAGTGGCTTGCTGACCACACCATTGCGGTTTCAACCCCTCCCTGAAAGCCTGGTGGCACTGGGGGATCATCCCAGATGCCCCATGGGGACCCCGCTCCCTTGGGCAGGGGGCTTGCCCGGACCATGGTGCTGGGGCTAGGACAAAGGATGGGGCACCCCACGGCAAGGCAGTGGTAGCAACAATGGATGTCCACGGTGCAGACCTGACCCACTCTCTGCTTGTGGCTGCCCAGGAGCCAGTGCCACATCATGCTGCACCCGGGGCAGGATGAGGTCTTCCTTAAGCTTTTGGGCCATCTAGAAATAGCTTGAATGAGGGACGTGCTGTTTCTTCTGGACTGGTTTCACCCAGGGACCCCACGGAGCCCCGTTCACTCCCTGGGGATGAGGCAACAGCGTGGTACTGGGTGCGTTGGGTCACCCGGTTTGAGGATGGGGGTTTAGGAGCACTTCAGGGCTTGCTGCTGACCTTTGCTTCTTTGAAAGCAGCTGCAAGGTGTGAGGTTGGCACCGACGTCAGCAAACTCCTCCGGACCTGGCAAAACACGGGGCCAGGCGCTCTCGGCGAGCAGAGCGGCTCAGGAGGAACGCCTGTAGGACGGCTCTTTTTAAACAATTAAGAGCTTCTCCAGCTCATTTCCTTCCATGCCCTCGCAGAGGAAATCAGCTTAATTAGCAGTCTTAGTGAATAATTAATTTTCTCAAAATTTCTTGATAGCTACTTTAAAGCTAGAGGAGGGCCTGAGCTGCTCCAGTAAGGCACAAGCTGCTGCCGAGCAGCTCTTGACACGGCTGTGGTTTTGCCTGCAGACCCCAAGACCCATTTGCTCCCTTATGGGTGGTGGAAATGTCTGAAAAATGGCGTGAGAAGGGACCAGTGGCACGGAACTGTTTTCCAAGTGGTTTTCCATCCCCAGCATCCCGTGGAGATAACTGCAACGTATCAATGCAGAGCATGGATACGTGTAGCAGAGCATGGACACGTAGCTCTAAATCCTGCTAACCCCCCTTGATTAACCACCTTACAGAGAGTGGTTTGAGGCTCCCTAGCCATAAAAATCAGGTTTATTTTCAGCTTTGCCTCTCTGCTTTTAATAACAGGAGGGTCTGCTGTTGTTTAGACCTGAGCGGAGAGACTTTAATTACTACTTCTGAGCCGAGAAGGATGTAAATATGGACTCGGGGAAGCAGCGAGGGTTATTAAAGCAAAAAGGCTGTAATTGCTGTGCCCCTCCCTCTCCATCAGATTTTCCTCTCTCTCAGGTTTGGAGAGGACCGGCTGATCCAGTCAGGCTGTCTCTGGCCATGGGTTGCAGGCTCTCCCCGGGCAGCCCGCTGGCAGGGAGGGACGTATCCAGCCAGCACCCACCCCAGTTAGGGCTCCTATCAGCCCAGCAAGGATGGAATTGCCTTTATCCAGGCAGGAAAACACCACAGATTCCCTGTGTTTTGGCATGGCCACCCGGAGATGTTTGTAGTTTGAGGAGCAGGACAAGCGTTTTGGGTGGGTTTTCCTTGGGGAGATTCTTTTGCAGTTAAAGAAACTTCCAGCCCAGCTGTAAACAGCCTCTCTTGGATGCAAACAGTCCCATGTCTTTCTTTTTTTTTTTTTTAGCTCATATCTTTGATTTCATTTAATAATGGATGAATTATCAGAAATGTGTGCTGGCAGGGAGCCTGGGTTTTGTCAGGAGGTGAAAGACTTCAGTAATGCATTGGTTGAAAATATTTTTTTAAAAAAAGAGAGCAAGAACAAGTAAAAAAAAAAAAAAAAAAAAGTAAGTTTGTGCCAAAGCCTCCGGGGGTGGGAAAAAACCAACTCGACTACAGAACTTTTTTTCTTTCTCCTTTTCTTCATGCTTGTGCAGAGGGTAGGACACCTCTCACCTAACTCATCCGACCCAAACAGCACGGTGTCAGCTAAGCCCGGTCCCTGGTGGGTTGAGGAGGGGAGATGGGAGCTGTGCTCACCCTGAGGAGCCCCATCTCCTCTGAAACCTCCAGCACAGCCCCTCGGAAATGGGGGTTCTTAGAGATGACACCCCCCCAGCCTTGGGTGATGTTCTTGACTGCATCTAAACCTGCGCCCTTCTCCCAAATAGTGCATCCCCCTGCCATGCCTGTCCCCTTGGGAAAGCACCCCGGGGAGCAGGGAATGGGTGGCAAACGGGACCTTAGCCCCACGGCCGGAGCCTGTGGGGTGAAGCAATCGCATCCAGTCATCGGGCAGGAACGAGGCGAAGCTGGGGTGCACGGGAGCGGAGGGGAAGGCAGTGCCTCCCCGCCTGCATGCACCGACACGCCAGGCAGCACCGGCATTGCCTCCCCGCCGGGGTCAATCCATCCCTTCAAACCCATCCCTTTGGTCATCCTGATGCCTCTGGATGTGTTTGCCAGCTTCGGGGTTAGCGTTTGGGATCCTCGCCTTGGTGGTTACATCTTCTTCTCCCACGGCGGCCGTGGGTTTGGCTGTGCTGAGGGGGGATTTCCCACCCGCCTTGCACTTGCCCAGTTTTGAGGTGAAAATAGGGAGATAAGGACTTGCACCCAAAAGGCCTGGCTCCATCCAAGCTGTTTGCTCCCGCCAGCCAATCTGGCTTTGTTTCCCTCGAGAAAGTGATTTCTCTCCTGCAAAAGAAGCAGCACTGGGGCGAGGCGGGTCCCCGCGGGGATGCTCGGGCCCCGGCAGGTCTGGGTTCGGTACCCACAGCCAGGCCGTGTAGCCGGGGCAGGAGATGCGCCCGCGCCAGATTTCAACCCACTCTTTGCAGACTGAGTCAGAGTGAGTCAGCCCTCTGGATTGCTCTCCTGCTGCCCCCGAGCCAACCCAGCACATTTATTAGTTAATTAGTTTTCATTTCCTCCTCCTCTCTTTCCTTCCCCTTCCAGCCAGCCCTCTCCCCCATCTCACCTGCCCCTCTCCTAGGGCAAAGAGGCAAAGCAAACCATGCTCTGGGGACCCCACAAGCACCCCCAGCACCCCCTCCCAAAAGCATCATCCTCGGGCTTCTCTTCCCACTGGGTTTTGGTCCCCTGTCCATGTGGTGGGTGGCAGGAGGGACCCACGCTGCTCCCAGTAGCTTCCTGGGGTGCCTGCCAGCCTTTTCCTTCCAGAGACCCATTTCTGGCCCTTCAAAGCACCCCAACAATGTCGGGGTTTGACTTGTTTTTCTGGCCATTATTTTCTGGCCCTTCTCAGCACTCCCCGTTTCCAGCACAAGGATGCTGGCCGAGCAGCCGGCGTGCCCCGTGATGCAGGAAGGGTGCAGGCTGTTATTTTGGTGTCCCGACAAGTTATTAACAGAGATGGACGTGTGTTAAGGAATGTTCAGTGGCTTTGCAAACAGCTTGTCCCCAGGGCTGGTTTCACTCCGTTTCCACGCTCTTCTCTGCTTTCAGGAGGTTTTATCCCCGGGGAAGTGACCGAGCAGGGCTGTCACCCACGTGCTGGGTCCCACAGACAGGGCAGGTGCCTGGCTGAGCCCTGCACATTGGCCAGCCTCAAAAACCTGAGCTTTAGCTAAAAACCTGCTAAAAACCAGGGTAAAACAACCTGCAATCTCCCTGCAGCTGCTGGAGGTCTGTCCTTCACTGGGAGGGGGATGCGGATGGGTGTGGGGATGGGGATAAGGATGGCGATGGGGAAGAGGAGATGGGATTGGGGAAGGGAAAGAAGGAGGGAATGGGGAAAGGGAAAGGGAAAGGGAGCACCCTCCTGCCCGCAGTGCAAGGCCTGCCTGCGGTTCTGCCTGCTCGCTGGCTCATCCAGCTCAGCTAATAAGCACTTTAGCTGCGCCTCGGCTTCCCCACCTGGGTGGGGAGGATTTTTCCAGCACTGAGGGTTTGCAACTGAGGCATAAGAAAGCAGACGGGAACAAGCAGGTAATTTTTATCCCCGGGAACTAAGCAATGTCATTTCATTTGGAAAATGCATGAATTTTCCTGCCGTTTTCTCCTGCCCTTTGTTCTCCCTCATCTCATTTCGCACTACAAGAGGGAAGGAGAGACTTTCAGGAGCTGGGCAGTTTTAATGGGGCATGTTATGTCTGATAGCTAATCAGGTCCATCTATTTCATCTCTGCTAAAAAAAAATCTCAACTCCTTTGGCTTTACTGATTAAAGTTTAATTACCTTGAATGCAAACGATTTATCAAAGGAACACAGGTTGTTTCTTTAAGAAGTTCATGCGTAGCCTGGAAAGCAAAGTGTTTATCAGGGTGCTCCTCTGAGGAGGGTCTGCTCAGTGTAAGACAAAGCATTTGGGCAGAGGCAGAGAAAAAAGTACCTTTGCTTTTTTCCCAAACAGCTTTCTCCCCCCCTGCAAAAGATCTCCCTGCGCGCTTGACAGCATCATGCAGCCAATTTTACGAGTGACTTACATTTTCCTGGTCTCCAGGTTTGCAAACCTATCGCCGGGAATTGCCCAGACTGGGAAAAAAATGGGGCCTTTGCTGGTTTTCCATGTTCTTTGTGTAAGTTCATATGCCGGGAGATCTGATTGCAAAACCAGTCCCAGACTCAGGGAGACAAAAGCGCAGGTGTTCACACTGCACTCAGCATGCCTTTTTTTTTTTTTTTTTTTTTTTGGGTGGTTTAATTTCTTTATCTTACTTATCTTTCTTAAAGATGCCTCTTCAAGCTCTGAGCAAGACTCGCCGGGCAGCCAACAGTGTTAGCAGAGCTGTTGCAAACTATCTGCTCCCCCCCAATTAAAGGAAATGGCAATGTGGGAGCTCAACTTTGAGCATGAGAAAGTAGCCTGTGCTATGAGAGAGCACCTCAGCTTTGCATCCTGATGAATTTAAAGCAGTTAAAGGGCTGAGCCAGGATGGTTACCACCATGGCTTTTACTTACTGCAAGCCCAGTAACACAGTTGGTCCCTCTGGGGAGATTCAGGGGAAAGGACCGTGCTGTACAGTGCTCTTGGAAATAGAAAACAACATAAATGATGCTGTGTTTCCTATCCTCCCCCAAAAACCCCCATGTGCTGCATTTCCAAAGCTACCGGAGGACACCAGGTTGACCATGTGCTGGTTGTCCAACTTTCCCCCAGCCTCTTGCAGCCGGGCGCAGGTGAGAGATGCTCGGGGGAAGCTGAACTTCCTCGTGAACCCCAACCCTAGACACGCAGGCCGTGGATGGGGTTCACCCCCAGCACCAGCACCTTGGGCAGGGCCCCCACCGGGTGAGGGGTGGCCGGGCAGCCTGTCCCCGCGGAACCAGACACTCCCAACAGCAGATAAAAGGGATTGTGCTGGCTGCCTGCCTGTGGAAAGTCCCAGCTCGCTCCTTGACGCCCGATCTTCTCACCTCGAGCTGTTTGCAGACGTCTTCTCCCTGATTAGCATAAGCAAAGCTAAGCTGGCTGGATGCTGTCTTCAAGCTCTTTTTCAACTGTGCTAAGCTGCTTTCTCCTATTGGTATTTGAGGCTATTTTTAATGCTCTTTCCTACTCCGCCAGGCCACCTAAAGCATTACCAGCAGTGACGAGGCCAACCTGGCACGTCTCGGCTGCCCGCACGGGCAGACAGACGCGTCCCGGTGGCCTTTCATCAGCTGGGCAGTGGCAGTGGTGGCAGCAGGCTCAGCCCTGCCTCGCAGCCATCACCCCGTGCTGGGTCAGCCCTGGAAACTCCTGTGCCAGCCATCCCCTGGGCTGGCAACTCATGCGAGGTGCTGCAGGAAAAATTACCTGCTTTGGCATCCCCAAACACCTGATTTCTAGCTGATAGCAAAAGAATATATATAAGCCAAGCTCCAAAACATCGCTGTACTTAGAAGCAAATGCAAAGGCATCAACAAAATCAATCTGCAGAACGTTCAAAAGCCATTTGCATAATGCAAAGATATTATTAATTGCCAATTAGCTGTCAAACAGGACTAATGGCACCTGGTGCAGGTAGAGCAAATGCAGCCGGCCCTCTGCAACTGGAAAAACACCCAACACTGTGTAATTAAACGTCTTCTCCACGCTCACCCCACCCGCCTGGCCCGGGCATTGCTGCAGGAAGCTTCCCACGCCACTGGGATAGGGCATTGCTGGGATGGGGCAATGCTAGGATGGGATGCTGCTGGTCCCACAGATGTGTTATCCTTCCCCGGTGTCACTGGGATGGCCGGGGATGGAAGCATCTCACTCCATCACGCACAGAGAGTGAGCTGGTGTGGGTCAGGAAGGAGCAGCACAAGCCTGGGTGCTGGGAGCAGAGCTCTGAGCAATCGCTGTGGATGGTAATTGGGGTGTCTGATGGCCAGGGGCAGGACGAGGTGCGGTATCAGCTTAGTCTGGGTGTGAAGCCCAATGCAAAGGAGGGCAGGCCTGGTATTTTTCATGCAACAGCTTAGGATCCAGCCCTGTCATAAACACAAACAGGGGAATGTGATAAAGTATCCGATCCTGCTCCACAGGTAGGGTTGTTTGCTGAGCTTGATGATGGAGAAATAGAAAAAAAAACTTTTCTGCCTTGCAAACCGGCCTGATTATACTTGAAAAACAGGGATTTTTCCTTGAAAAAATATATCGTAAGCATTATTTTCTCTGCCTTGTTTGTCTGATCACCTGTTAGGATCATTGGCTGGGCTGGTGCACATCTGCAGCTGCATCCCATACCCCTGAAGAGCTAAGAAAGCCTCAGCCAAGGGACATATCGCTTCTTGGCTGTGCTGTAAAAGGGGAAAATCCCCACCGTAGGCGAGGGCTGCTCCCCCCAAGGATGGGTCCTACCATGGGAGGGACCATTCTGCCCCAGCCCCCTGCACTGGTACTAGCAGAAAAAGACTCTTCTTGGAACCTGAAGGCTGGCGCGGGGGCTCTGATGGAGCTGACGGAGCCCAGCCAGCCCTCACTGGGGACACCCACAGCCTTCTGGCACTGGCACGTCCCCACCATCCCGGCTGGTCGGGCGAGGGGGTGGCGGGGAGAAGCAGTGCCAGCCTTCACCCCAGGGACAGCCGCTGGCACAGCCTGGGGGGCTGCAGCCCGTGCCAGGCATAGGGGGGGCCAGGCTGCTCCAGGGAATGATGCTGCTGCTCTTCCCTTACAGACAGAGCATATATTTTGGGTCTTTCTGATTTTTTAGTTTTAGGTTTTGAGGGCTTTTTGGTTTGTAGGTGGTGAGCTGGAGCGGCTGGTGTCAGCGTAGCCCCAGGGACCCCCAGGCTCACCAGAGCACTGCGGTGCTGGTTAGAGCCATCATGCCCCACTCTCACAGGCCAAATCCTTCCCTTCTCCAAGATTAATCACGGAAAAGAAAAGAGTGGGGAATGCCGAGCTGCAGAGAGGGGCTGTGCATGAGACAGCCATCCTACCCTACAACCCCAGGGCCGAGCCAAAGGATGAGGGTCCCAGTAACGATGTGCAGGATCCTGCTGCGGGGTACCCGTGACTATTCAATTCATTTCACAAGGGCCAGCGTAAACCACAGACCAAAAGTGGTGCTGTTTCACATAACGTGGCCTCATGCTGCGGTCTGGGGCTGCGGGATGCTCGGGTGCATGCAGGCTCCAGCCCTTCATGGGGTCAAGCTGCCCACCTCCAAGCAGCACGGCTGCCCGATGCCAGGGGGCCGGGATGCTCTGACTGTGAGGATTCAAAACCACTCACTGCTGGCTGGATTCGGGGCTCGCAGACAGCCTGTTGCCTGTGTGGGCAGCACCACTTCTGCTCCACAAAGTGCTGGGTCAGCACAGATTTCCCATTATTAATTAGGCTACGGGGCAATGCAGCATCTCTCTAATCACCGGTGACCTAATAAGAGCCGCTCTGCCAGCCACAAGTGTGTGCTGAAGGGTCTGTGTAAAACAGGGGAGGGGGATGAGCTGCCTTGTCAAATACAACAGCAGGAGGGGTGTAAATCATGGGGAGTCGGTGCGGGGGGTCAGCTAGCTGGGATGGCTGTGCTTGGGGGCACCCTGTTTTACTGCAAAGCACCCAAAGGAGATGAAGGACGTATCTGTGCCACCTGCTCTGGGCTCTGGAGCAGGACGGGTTGTGTGGGTGAGTGGGATGGGGGTTATTGGGTGGGATCACGCAGAAGGAACCCCGGTTCCTCTGCTCCACGTTGGAGGGGATGGCACCGAGGTCATGGCAGGTGAGCCATGACAGGGAGAGCTGAGGCCACTCACAGCCAGCTCCACCCTGGGGTCAAGTGGTGCTGCGGGAGTAAACAGCAGCTTTGCCACAGCCTGGGGTGCAAAGGACAAGGGGGAAATAAAATTAATCCTGTTTTTCTTTTATTTTGAAAAAATATATCTATATTCCAGCATGCCTTCCCCTGACCTGGCTTGCTGGGTGCTTGGTGGGTGCAAAGCCCCTCCTGGGGTCACTCCCCGAGGGTGTCCCTGGCCCCAGGGGTTGGTGATGTTCTGATATTAAGGCCCTGCTTTCCTCTCCTGCTCACCACTCCAAAGCTGAGAGCACTTCTCCAAAAGGCCAAAAGAGCAAAAATACACTAATCCTAAATGCAGCAAGTGCTGACAAAGCAATAAGAGCCAGCAACAGTGCTGGAAGCAGGATTTTGGTGAGGGTGACAAACCTGTTTCCCAGACCTTTCCTGGGATGCCCCCAGCATCCTTCACCCCTTCACCTTTGTTTGGGTAAAACCTTGGGCAAAGAAATGCTGGTACAGGGCAGTGTTGTGCAAACAGCAGTCACGGCAGGGCCGAACAAGAAACACCTGGGATTTCTCCCCCGCTGCCCATCACCATCTTCCAGGTGCTTTATTTTTAGTATTTTCTTAAAAATAAAAGTTCATTGGAAATAAGTGCCCTGAGGCACGGAGGCTCTGTGCACGCTGGCACGGTGAGAACTACTGTAATCCCCATCCCTACCTCCGGCTCCTGGGATGGATGAGAGTCAGGGCACTGCATCTCATGCCCCTGCATTAATGGGTGTCAGCGCTCTACTCTAAACCTGTGTTTCCCAAGGCTTTATATCTGGATCATAAAAATTCAGAGGAGGGGAGCTAGGAAAAATAACCAAAAAAAAAAAAAAATCACATAAAAAGGAGTTGGTAGTAGCCACAGCTGCTTTTGCTTTATTGTGCTCGTATAGCTCATAAACAGCTTGAGTTTGCAAAGTGGAGAGTGCCCGGGCCAGCAGCATGGTGCTGGCTTCTGCCGCTGCCATGGGCTGTTAGCGGCACCCTCAAAACCTCCTGGGGATTCTTTGGGTGTCATGAAAATGTGAGCATGCACGCGAGCAGATCAGGGGTTTGCTGACTGGGGCACGTAGGCAAGGGCTGCAGCACTCGCTGTTGGGCTGGGACCCTAAAAAAGGGGTAGGGGGGCTGGCGGGGCAGCGAGGGGCTGGGGCGCTTTTGGGGTGGTGCAGCTGAGTCCCCAAAGCTGTGGTTCCTCCCTCCAGGGGTGTCTGAAAACCAAGGAAACTCCCTCCCGGAGATGTAGGACCCTGGGTTGGGGTCAGCATTGGGTCTGCTCCTCCATCTGCAGGATGCCAGGGCACCCACAGCACCCGACGGTGGGTGGCCTGGGCACTGCGTTCACCCCAGGGACCTCCCACCCACGTCAGACAATGCTGGAGGGAATCCAGGATGGAAAACATCTGGAGCAGGCACATCCCTGAGCCCGACCCTCGGTGTCCCCCCGACCCATCCGGGTACCCCACACATCCCAGACACGAGAGGGGAGATGATGTCGTTTCAGGGCTGTATTTTCCAGTAAGTTGAAATCCAGTGGTACTCGGAGAGGTGGCGTTTGCCCAAGCCCTGCCTGCCCTGCCTGCGCCTGCCTTCCCCCACCTCACTGGGGGGGCTTCCCCAGGGGGTACCTGCTCTTTGGGGCAAAATAACTGCGCTGGGTGGAAAGCTGGGCTTGATCGCCCGTGCCTGACTCACCATTTAAACACGGTCTTTTCTTCGTGCCATTAATTAGGAGTCGCATGTGCGAGCTGGTAGGAGAAACCCGCGCCCGGCGGAGACGGCCCAGCTGCCGCTTCCCGGGGAAATGGCGCGTCTGGGAAATGTTTCCACTGAAAAGTGCCCTTAAAACCAAAACAAAACGCTGCCTTTCTTTGCTGTGAGGAAGGGAGGGAGGGCAGCGGGTGCTGGCAGCGCTGCTGCGATCTCAGGCACCCTTCGCCTTCGCGCCGGGCCGTGGTCTGGCGGCAGCAAGATGCTCTGGGAGAAATTGGGCAGCTGGTAATTAAAAGAGCAAGGCTGTCGTCCTCCAGCCACCTCGCGAGCTCTGCTGGGGCAGTGAGCACCCCCCTTGCACCCCAAAGCTTGTGCTGGAGAGGGGGCACCCTGAAGCTGGGGGCTTGGGGAGCCCGCGGGCTGGGTGGGGAGCGATGTGGGCACTGGCAGGGGAGACGGCAGCTGTGGGCACGGGGGGAATGCTGAGTTCCCTGGGTTTTATGGGTATGTGTGTGTGCATACGTGTACAGATATGTTTATACACGTGTACACATGCATTGCACGTGCATTCCCTGCAAAAGGAGTGACCCAAAATACTGTCCTGGCACACTGAAATTATGCACCGCAGTTTCGCAGCCCCCCCTCGCAACGCATTTTCTCCCTTGCTCTCAAGCCTCTGATATTACTTCACGGCTAAATAAGTAAATAAAGAGATAAATAAAGTGTTTGCTGCAGTGAGATATTTGCCACCGGTGCCTAAAGTTGTGAGGTTTCAAGCCTCTCCTGGGTGGGGGGCAGACATGCTGTCCCCCTCCAGCCTCCCCTGTGTCACTTGGTGGTGACACCTCTCCGGTGAGATGTCCCAGGGATCTGGCCCCGGGTGCAAAGTGTCTGGTGTTGGTTCACCATGCGAATGGCTTTTTTGGCCCTGGGGTGGGTGATGGAGCAGGGCGGGGGGATGAGAGGCACTGGGTGGAGGGGGGAGGAAAAAGGAGGTGGCCAGAGTGAAGGGTCGCAGGGCTGAGGGGACCCCAGCAACGTGCCTGGGGAGCTCAGCTGCAGCAGGCTGGCCATTAATTAAATACAATTTTAACTAACAAGCTATTTGTGGGAACCCATTAGATAAATATTAGCCAGGCTACGGATCCTCGTGGAGCCCTGCTCAGTCCATTTCTTTAAAATCAATTTACATTTGGTCAGGCATGTAAAGGATGCTGCGGTGGCTTCAAAAAGCAAAGCAATTGCACAAATCCTGCCCTGCACCACCGGCACCCTTCATGTGAGGTGCCTGGTTTGGCCCAGCCCCAACACCCCAGCGCCTCGCGGCCGCTGGTGCTCTCTGGGGGTTGTTTTAGGCTGTGTTGGCCGCTGGGTCGGTGACCCCGGCAGGGAGCGGTTCCTGGCCTCCAAAGGGGATTTTCACCCCCCCACCACGACGCAGAGCCCTAGCAAGTGCTGTTTACACCAGCTCTGTAACCCCTCGGGGTGTAAGAGCGGGGTTAGGTGGATGTCCCCGCCTGCCCCAGGGTCCTCCAGCACGGCGGGAGGAGGGATGCTGGGGGTGAGCCCGTCGTGCTGGTGGGGTGCAAGGGGGCTTTGCCCCTGCCTTGTGCCCACCGGCACCGCGCGGGCTCCCGGCCCCTCTCCCCCTCGGCATCCGAGCAGAGCGCTGACCTTGGCTGGGGCCGCTGGGAAGCCCCGGCAGCACAAACAGCACTTCACAGCGGCAGTAAATCATTGACAGATGGGTGACAGATACATCAGGCCATGGCCAAGCTCCTCGCCGCCTCGGTGGGGGACAGACGGGTGGACTGGGCTGGCTTTTCCCTGCTGCAATCCTGCGTATTCACAAAGCACGAGGCCAGCGTGCCGTTTCCTTGGGCAAAGAGGGACCCAACTGCACCCCCAGCTGCTCACCCTCCCTGGGGATACAGGCGGCACCATCCACCTCGCAAAGCCCACCTGAAACCTGCGCTGGAAACCGGCAGCTGTGGGGGTTCGCAGCCAGCTGCTGGCCCTGGTTGGTTTTGAGACCTCCTGGCCCTCTGCAACTCCCTGCCAGGAGGGTGCAGAGAGGGGGGATGAGTCTCTGGAGCCAAGGCCCCAGCGCCAGGCCCCGAGGGAATGGCCTCAAGCTGCCCAGGGCAGGGTCAGGCTGGCTCTGAGGAAGGATTTCTGTGCAGAAGGGGCTGTTGGGCGTTGGAATGGGCTGCCCAGGGCAGGGGGGAGTCCCCGGGATCCCTGGAGGGGTTGAAGAGTCGGGCTGAGCCAGCGCTGAGGGATCTGGGGGAGTTGGGAACGGTCAGGGGGAGGGTCATGGTTGGGCTGGAGGAGCTGCAAGGGCTTTTCCAACTGAGATGATTCTGGGATGCTGTGATATGGCAAGAGCTTAGTCTAACCACCGGCTCAGGGCACAAGGGTGCAACTGGAGTCGCGCCGGCAGAGGAAGCGTGGTGGCAGATCTCCAGTTCCCCCAGTGCCAATGGGAGGCTGGTCCATGACCCTTGGTGCACAACTCATTCCTGCTGTCACTGCAGTTTGCAGAGGGACAGAGCAAGCCCAGCTCCACTCCCCTACCCAGCTCAGCACTGGCCCCTTATCCCGGCTTTATCCCGGAGTGACACTTTCCCCTTCCCTCTGCTCCCGGTTTGCACGCTTCATCACTCCCTTCCCGGCATTTGCCCCACAGACTTCTGCAAGCCCATAATCAAAACCCACTGGCCAAAGGCTGTGATGGAAAGCACGTGCGTGCCAGGAGCGCCGAGGAGCGGGGAGGTGGATCGCCGAGATGCCGGGGGTGGGATGCGCCTCCCCCAGCCCACCTCCTCTGCAGGAACCCTGGACTCTGGGCCCTGATGGGTGCCCTGGGCCTCTGCAGGCTTTCACCACCCAAATTCCACGAATTGCAATTAATTTTCCAGCAGAGAAACTCTCAGACTGGGTTTCCTCCCGCCCTACCAGGCTGGTGTGGATTCTCTGATGTCTCGTAGCATTGGGGCTGCTGGCGACCTCCCTGGACAGACTCTTGCTGGGGTTTCTCTCCTATTTCAGGGGACAGGAGCAGCTCTGAGACATCTGCCCCTCCGTCGAATGTGATACAAGTCAGCCGAACAGTTCTGAAGCCAGCAAGCAGGCACACAGACGGGCTAAAAATATTCCCCTGTTTCTGTGATCTTTCCTCCCTGTCTGCCCCTCCTCACCAGCCGCTGCCTTTCCTGCTTTATAACACATTTCCACAGGCTTTTCAGCAGCTCGGGCAGGCTGAGAGCAAACCCTGGGAATAACCCCCAGGCTCAGAGTCCCAAAAAGCCCCTTTAGGGCCCCAGAAAAGGGAACAGATGGGAGAGCAGGAGCAGAATGGGGGGCAAAGGCTTTTCTACCGAGGGGCTGCAGAGATGCTGAGTGCAGCCTGTGTTTTACCATGCAATGGGCCTGGGGGGACCTGCCCTGTGTCAAGTCCCTGCCCATCTTGCTCCTTATTTATCAATAACTTGATAATAAAACCCAGCGCGGGGTCCCAGGTCGGGCGAGGAGCCGGGGGTCCGGTGGGTCGAGGCGATCCCGCCTTTCCGTCCGGCCATCCCGAGGAATCTCACACACTCTAATCGCATCCGGCTGCTGCGACTCGACGTTAAAGAGGATCCTGGGTTATAGGCAGCTGTAAATACTGCGGGGTAGATTAGCAGAATATACTGTATCAGCACTACCGGCAGAGCGGCAAGCGGGGGGGGGGATGCCTCCCCGCCGGGATCCACGCTTAGATTTTCTTGATGTTTCCAATACTTGCGTATTAAGCCTGGATTTTCTCCCTTTCCAACCCCGTTTGACTTAGATCTCACAGGTCCCCTTTTTATTTTCATCCTTGCCACCTTCTCAGGTGAAGAGAGAGGATGGCAGGGTAAATACAAAGGGAGATTTGGGGTCCCAGTTAAATAGACAACGATCCCCAGCCAAAACCTGGCAGCAGCACCCCCTCTGTGAGCATCCCCGGGGTGGCTGGGGGGAGCCGGGGGTGGTTCTGCATTGCTGGCATTCCTGCTGCGGAGCGATGGCTGCGTGCCACCGCCGGCCAGGGCCATCCTGCTCCCGGCCACCCCCCGGCTACTGAGCTGGGGTGTCCCCAGGCCACCCCCCCAGGAAGTTCCCTCTTTCCCTGGGGCCAGCTTGGGGGTGTTTAGCACCATCCGGGGCTGGCTGCTGCACGCTGGGGAGTGGCTTTCCCAGCTCGCTGACTGTTCAACTGGGATGGACTGGGATGTATGGAGTCAGGGCTGTTGGGGGTGTGTGTGTGCTGTCTCAGGGGGTTACACCCAGGCAGATAGCAAAGTGGGGTGGTGTCGGGGCAAAAACTCTGAGGAGGGGTGCCGATGTGTGCCCAGGCATTTAATCATAAACCAAATTAAAGCGGAGGCTTGATTATGTCCCTGGAAAGTGGTCAAAAATTAGACAGCGTTCTCCTAAAGGGCCCAGAAAATGCCGGAGGAAGAACCCGCTCCCCGACACGTGGCTTAGATCCCTCCACCCTGGTTGCTCCAGTGCCGGGGAATGGGGGGGACACGTCTGCTCCGGCCTGGATGGGGAGGGAGGAAGAGCTTCCTTGGAAATCCCCCATGAAATGCAAGAAACGGAGCAAGGTCCAGCTCCTCTCTGGAGTTTATAGCAACGCGCCGGCTGTTGTGGCTCTGCGCCGGGGTTTCTTTATTTATTTTCTTCCCCTTAAGGGCTGAGAAAGCATCCCCAGCTCGAGCACAGCCCTTTCTCAGTAGCTGGGATTTGTTTTCCTATCTGGCCTAGGGAAGAATTTCTAAATCTCAGCTGCAGCCAGAGCTGGAGCCCTGATGCCGTGCCAGGCGTCGTTGAACAGCGGTGACCCCCCTGTCCCCAAATGCACCCCACAAGGCTCACTGGCTGCCCCCCCAAAAAACTGAGCATCACGGGCAGACACCGAGGTCCCTGTGCTGCTGGTCCAGGGTAAATATTCCTAGCGGGACATGGGAAAAATCAGCTGGGTGGATGCTGAGCACCAGCACACCCCAGGGGGGTTTGGAAATGATCCTTGTAAGAGGGTCAGCCTTGGGAAATGGAACAGGGTGCTGCGAGCCGGATGGATTTAGTTGTTACTCGTAGCTTTGTTTATAATTTTTATCCCATTAACAAAATCATCAGGAAACTATGTATGAGATAAGAGAGCTCACACGTTTGTGCCACCATCCCTGCCAGTAACAATGCTGTTATTGAAATGCTGGGATGGAAGATACTCGGCTGGTGATAATGCGGGATCACAGTGAACAGCTGCTATTTCCCGTCCTCTTAATATAAATATATCTAGTGCGAGAAAAATCTGTATATTTTATGTGAATGGTATTTTCAGTCATAACCACAACACCTTTTTTTTTTTTTTTTTGTTTGAGATACGCCGAGCAATGCAATTAGCTCAGTGAAACCTTGCCCAAAACGAAAAAAATGAAGAGTTCCATTTATTACATTTTCCATCTGTGTTTCCGCTTCTTGGGACTTTAAGCAAGATTAATTCCAGAATTGTTAAAGAGAAATGTCACCGGAGTCTCTGGGCTTTTCCTTTCACAAAGAAGAGAGGCAGACCGGACACTGGCTAACGTCCATTTTTCCGAGCTCTCCCCACAGCAGAGCCTGGGATGGCTCATGCCGAGTGTGGCTTTTCCTGGAGACTCTTCTCCAGCCACGAGAGCATCTTGTGGCGATACGAGACCCGGCATTTTTCGTAGGCTACATAACAGCATTAGCATACGTGCCATCCACGTACATGTTTATATATCGCCTTGCTGGTATTCAAGAGCTCTTCCTGCTGCTTTATTTAGCCTCTGCGGCAAGGCAGGCGCTGTGTTACTGTATTTCTGTGTTACACGAGGCCGTGGGGGTGCAGGCGATGGGGCAGGGGCCGTGCAGGACACGCTCAGCAGGATGGACTCAACCTCCAAAGCAACGGGGCTGTGTCCCACTCGTGGCCTCCCCAACCCCTAAAATGTTTTATGAGTTGGACTAAATGAGCCAAACGGCAGCTCTGCCATGCACCTGGCCCCTAACTGGCTAGTCCCCTGTGTTATCTGCAGGAGGGGTGCTTCCAGAGTGAATTTTTTGGGGAAAAAAAAGCACCATTTCTGACTGGCGTGGTGGTCCCTGCTGTGGTAGCGTTCGATGCGGGCGGCTTTGTGGGGACACGGCACAACACAAGCAGGAGTAAGCTGCCGGGTGGAAATGCTTTTCTCAATTTCACGTGGCACGGATCAGAGCACAAGGGCGAGCCCAAAGCCGAGGGTTTTCCAGCCCCGGCTCTGCCGAAAGCCAGGCTGTTTTTTTCCATGAGAGCGACGCGTTGGATTCCCACTGCTGGTCCCGCGCGCTCGCATAATGTAATTACCCAGCACGATCTGTTGAGCTGCAAACAGGTTTTAGAAATGAGTGTCAGGGTATTCGCAGCAGAGCTGCTCTTTATTTAGGTTTGGGAACAAGCGGCTGTTCTCTCCCAGAGCCTCGTAGAGACTGTGGGGGCAGAGCTGGCCTCACAGGTCATCCCGAAAAATGCCTATAGACACTTAAAAGCGCGGAATAAATAACTACTCCAAAAACAATCTCACCAGATGGTACTTCTGATGAAGGAGCGGCTCGGAGATGCTTTGCTGCTAATTTACGGTGCTGTTGCTGCTATTCCCATCCTGGGTCACCTATGGAGGAGAGACCCGTGTGTGTCTTAGCTCCTTTCCGTACCCTGAGCGGCGTCCGGCCCGTCATGGATGAGTCCAACTCGCCTGGGATCCAGCTCCAGGACATCGGGGGGGGGGCTTTAATGGAATCAGGATTTAGTCCTAATCCTGCTCCTGCCTTAACCCCGCTCCTAAATACTAGTTTAATAAACCAGGGGTGCAGCCATGATAAGCCAGGGGTGCAGCCAGGGCTGGGGATACCGGGCTGGGTGCGGGGGGTGGTTGGGGTCCCCTCTCCAGGGGTGCTCGGGTTCCCCACGGGGGACGTGTGAGTCCCTTCCCCGGCAGATGCCCAGGGCCCCCCAGGAGGATGCTCAGCTCCTCTCCCTGGGTGTGTTTGGGTGGGTATATTCTCTGGGGAGGCTTATGCCCCCCCCAGGAGCTACTCACGTCCCCCGGGGGGTTGCTCGGGTCCCTCCCAGAGCAGGTTCTTGATCCGCCAAGGGAATACGGGACACACCCCCCCACACACCCCCCGGGACAGGGGCTGGAGGCGGGAGGGGGGGGCAAATTTCCGCGCCCCCTCCGGGGCAAATACTCGGCTCCCCTCGCTGGGGCTGGGGGGAGAGATGCTGGAGTCCCCTCCCTGGGACTGCTGGGGTGTCCCCCCCGGGACTGCCCCATTTCCCCCCCCCCCCTCCGGGGCTGTCCCGGGGCCGGCGCTCAGGCGGGAGGCGGTGCCGGTGCCGCTCGGGGCGGTGCGGGCCGGGAAGGGGCGGGGGCGCTGGGCTGGGCTGGGCTGGGCTGGGCTGGGCACGGCTCCGCTAGGCTCGGCTCGGCACGGCTCGGCTCGGCAAGGCTCGGCTCGGCAGGGCAGCGCGGTCCCCGGAGCCGCAGGTAGGTGCGTGCCCGGCGCTCCTCACCGCTCTCCCGGCCCGGCTTAAACCCGGCCCGGTTCAGCCCGGCCCGGCTCGGTTAGGCTCAGCTCGGTGGAGCTGCCGTCCTCCCGGCCCCGCTGCTGCTCCCCCCGTCCTCACCCCCCACCCCCCCAGCCCCCCATCCCGGGACTGTCGCGGGTGGGCCCGGCGTGGGGCCGCCGCGGCTGCTTGTTGCGCTCGGGGGATGAGTTGGTGCCGGAGAAGTGCGAGAGGCTCCGGCTGCAGGAATGCGAGTCATTTCCTCCGCCCGCCCGCCCGCGGGGAGCTGAGGGCGACCAGCGGCCGGGCTGCTCCGCCGGACCGCCCCCGCCACGGCCACGGCCACGGCCACGGCCGCCCCCCGCCCGCCGGCTGTGCGCGCCCCGGCTGTGGGGCCCCTCGTCGGCGGGACCCCGCGCCCCCGGGCCACGCTCACCCGTGGGACCCCTCACTCGTGGGATCCCTCGCCCCTGGGTCACGCTCACCCACAATTTCCCACGCCCATGGGACCCTTTGCCCCTGGGTCATGCTCGCCCACAGGTCCCCACACCCATGGGACCCCTTGCTGGTGGGTCACGCTTGCCCACACATCCCCTCACCAGTGGGACCCCTCGCCTCTGGGTCACACTCACCCACGGGGACCCTCATCTATGGGACCCCACGTCCCCAGGTCAAACTCGCCCATAGGACCGCACACCCCGGGTCACGCTTGCCCATGGGAGCCCTTGCCCCTGGGTCACACTCACCCACGGGTCCCCATGCCTGTGGGATCCCTTGCTCGTGGGTCACGCTTGCCCACGGGTCCCCTCACCCATGGGACCCCTTACGCCTGGGTCACGCTTGCCCATAGGCCCCCTTGCCTGTGGGACCCCTTTCTTGGGGGTTATGCTCATTGTTGTGTCACACTTGTCCATGGGACCTCTTGCCCCTGGGTCACACTTGCCCACAGGTCCCCCCTTGCCTGCAGGACCCCTCACCCTTGGGCCACACTCACCCACGGGTCCCCTTGCGTGTGGGACCCCTTGCTTATGGGTCACACTCACCCTTGAGTCCCATCACCTGTGGGTCACACTCACCAGTGGGTCCCTTTGCCCATGAGCCACACTTGCCAGTGGGTCCCCTCACCTGTGGATCCCCTCATCTGTGAGAGGGTCACCGTCACCTGTGGGACCCTGTTGTCCACGGGTCCCACTCACCCATGGGTGAGCTGGAGGGGTGCTTTGGCTCGGGATGCAAGCAGGGACCTGGTGGTCTTCATGTTTCCCACCGGGGATGCAAAGCCCTGCCAGGTTCTGGAAGTGGCGAGGATAAACCCACGCAGCTCTTTAAACGCCGTTTTAACTGACATCGTGCCCTCGTGGCAGTGAGGAAATCAGGGCTGAGGTTTCCCAGGACCGTTCTCGGTGTTCCCGTGTCCTTTGACTCACACGTGGGAGTAAGGCAGTGCCAGTCCCCGCCGTGACCCTGCCACCCCCCCAACGCCACCTTTGCTGTTGCCCCGTGGTCCCAAATCAGCTTTTTTCTGCTCATGGCTGAAGCGTTTCTGTTCACGAGGATGTTTTTCCCCCTCTAAGCCAAACTCTGTTTTTCCGGAGATGCTTCGGCATGGAGCTGGGCATGCAGAGCTTTGCTGCTCTGCCCTATTCCTGGGCTGGTTTGTGTCAGTGTTTTTCCACGGGCCTCGTTCACCCTCGCCGATTCTTGGATAGAGCGAGCATTAATTTGAGCTCTCTTGCTTGAAAGTGATGTTGTTTCGTTTAAAACTCCCAGTCCCGAAGGCGTATTGGGGTTTGGTTATAGGTACTGGCTTTTTACTATCGTTTTGTAAAGG
Source organism: Athene noctua (assembly GCF_965140245.1). NCBI lineage: Eukaryota > Metazoa > Chordata > Aves > Strigiformes > Strigidae > Athene > Athene noctua. The sequence goes on along the minus strand of NC_134042.1, from coordinate 49,802,815 downwards.
GGTTTCTTTTTTTAAACTGGGTTTTTTCAGGCTCTTTAAACCCCGAGTCTGTAAGCAATTATTCCATTACATGAAAGTCAGTACGTTGAAAAAGATTAATTCAGACCAGATGTAAAAATAAATGTGAATTTCAAATTAAGATGATGTCAGCTCCCTCCTGCTAAAAAAAAAAAAAAAAAAAGCAGCCTTTGGACTCCAGATGGAGTACACAAATGATGGCGGTGGTTAAAATATCTGCCTGCTTGTTAATTGAGTTTTGTGCGCTTTTTTTTTTTTTTTCCCTCGTCTGAAAAGCAGGCTTAGGATATTTTTCAAACAAACAACAACAACAAAAAAGCTTTTCCCCATTGCTGCTGGGGCAGGGAAGTTTATGGAGGCTCCGGCGTGGCCAAGGAGCAATCCCAGCTGGAGAACTGGAGAGCGGCATGGCTGAGGGAAGACAAATCCCCCCTTTGCCGCGCCAGGATTAAAAAAAGTGACTTGGTTTGGCTTCGTTTTGCCGGATCTGGAGCTGGAGGCGAGGACGCCGCGGACGGCAGCGGGGGCAGAGGGAGCTCTGGGTAGTCCAGGGGGAGTTACATGTGTTTTCGCATAAAATGGAGCTGGTTTTCGGGTTCTCGGCTGTCTGCAGAGCGCTTTGCATCCTTTTTTTTTTTTTTTGTCCTCCCCACGTGCACAAAGCGCTGCACGTTCCACAGAGCAGGGATGGGTTTGGGTGTGATCCTACGTACAGGAGTGCGCCCGGGAGCGGGGTGCTGGGGATGGGGCTCCCCAAAAGCTCTTTCCCCCAGGGGAGGAAGGGTTCGCACAGGGCCAGAGCATCGTGGGGGGTGGGGGTGGGGTTAAATAAGGAGGAGATCCATGGTTTGGAAACTCAGGGCTGCGCTCTCTGCGGCGTGGGGATGCGGGATGGTGACCCTGGTGCTTTGTGGTCCGGGGATCCCGCAGCCAAGGCCCAGGGCCAAATTCCAAGGGATTTACAGCTGCTGCTGCTCGTGTGGGGCACGGCCTGCCCACGGAGCGGGGAAAGAAGCCACACTTCACGTCCACGTGCATCCTTCGTGATGCCTGCGGTCCTGGGAGCGGCACCTGAGCTCTGGGAGGTTTTGGGCTTGTTGCCAGGGGATGGTTCATAAAGCCCCCAGGAACGTGGCGGGGAGCAGGATCCGGAGTTGGATGGGGGAGCTGGGGAGTCCTGAGCATGACCCCCTGTCCCCCAACCCAGTCTTGATACAACTGGATGCTCTTAGCAGATACCGCTCTAATCCCAAAGGCTTGGGGTGCAGTTTTCCGGAAGGAAATAAAATGGAAGGGGCTGGTTCAGTAGCAGAAGAGGGAAGAGGAAGAGCAGGCGCCGTCCCTCCCTCTCTGGAGCCTGTGCCAGGCGAAATCCATTTCTGTGTGCGTCCTCGGCGGAGGCTGTGCCGCTTCATTTATATTTTAGTTCGCCAAAGGAAAGGAACGAAGAGGCCTGGGATGGCTCTGCCGTGGGCTGCAGGCGGATGGATAATCAGCGTTTCCAGGCCGGATTCAGCTCCATGCGTGGCAGAAGGACAGGCAGGGCGAGCGCTTTCCCGAGCTGCCGTGGCTCAGCCCATGTTCCCCCGTGCCCTGATGTGATGTCCCACGGGGCTCGTCCCCAGCGCTGGCTGCGATTGCAGCTGTGACACAAATAGGAGGGGACAGAGGGGCCATTATCCCAGTTTTTGGATGATGCGCTTGGCTCGGCCCTTTGCGGCTGTCCCTGGGTGTCCCCAGCACCCACTCTGCCCGTCGCTGTTGTCCCATGGCAGCAGCCAAAGGGGAGGAAGAAGAGGAGGAGGAAGAGGAGTGTTGCAGAGGTGGAGACAGGCAAGCTCCTGGGGGAACCTTCCTTGCAGAGGCTTTTTGGATACCTCCCTTTAAAGATGCTTGGGGGCATCTTCTGGGGCTGGTGGGGCTGGTGGGGCTGGCCCCCGGCTGCCCAGGCTGAGTTTCCAGCATCCAAATAGCTTTTGTGGTGGATGAAGTAATGTAATATTTATAACCGAGTCCTTTTTCCCAGTGAAGGTCTCTTTCATCTGCCTCTCTTCATTAGGAGGAAACTGTTGAGTTCATGAAGAATTGGAGACGATTTTAATTACGGGGCAACCACAAGCAGGAATTAATCTGGCTTTTGGGTTAGTAGAAGCTGCATTAAGTGACGGCCTTAAAACTTGTAATAACAGCTCACGCATACCTGCACCCTGTGATGTGGGGTAAAACTGACTCTAAACTCTTAAAAACAAGAAATTCCTGCCCTGTGAATTCATCTTCCCAGCTCGCTCTGCACTTTGGACTGTCTCTCGCTGCAGGACAGACCGTGTCTATGTTGGGGTCCCATGCCGTGTCCCTCCCCTTGCCCTGGGAGGGCTGGAACAAAAGTCTGGCGATGGGTTAGGTATCTGATAGGGCAGGACTTTATTTTTTTTTTTTAATTGATATTTTGGAAAGCAGGGGATGAGTTTGCATGATGGAGAAATGGGCTGGATCTGTCTGCGGGCTGGGGATTGTGGGGTCGACACTGTGATGGTCTGGTGGGTACCATGGGGGTATAAACCTGACCCAAAACCATGAGCATGGAGGTTCAGCCGCTTCTTTTAAATGTAATTAAATACGTGGAGGGGGAAAGAAATGCTGCACATGCAAGCCAGCCTCCCTTCGCATGCGCAGAACCCGCGCTTTTGCTTCTTTGGAAGAAAAACCCACTACAGCCGACAAGTTCAAGCGATGTTAAATCCCCAACCCTGGAACTGCATCCGAATTTATATTTCCGATGAGAGCCTGGCATGCTGCTCCGGCACCTCTGCCTGAACTGGGCCCAGCCTCTGCCTGCCCTCGGCCGTGTTTGCAAGACCCCGTGCTGAATAAATCCCCTGCCGAGTCAGCAGCGACAGCCCGAGCTGCTTTTCCAAGCCGCACCGACCGGCAGGTTTATTGCGTGATGTTTTCTTTACAGCAGAGCTTTGCGACGGGGTTTATCCCGTGGCGTTTGGTATGAGGGAGGGAGATGATATTCCGGCAGCCTGGGCTGAAAAACACGGCAGATGGAGGAATTTTCTCTGCGTAGCTCTGGAGTTACAAGGCATATAAGGCGTTTGCACTCCCTTCCTATGGAGTTTTAATGCCCTTTTCCCTATAGCAGGGAAGATGTGGCTGGAAGACCTGGATCTCCCAGTTCTGCAGAGGCTGATCCGTGCCTGAGTCCTCACTACCAGTGTTTTTTCCAGCCAGCTTTGCTCTCCGGATGGAAAACCCCTTGCAAAACTCCCCAGGGTGGAAGTTCCCACTCAGGTTGTGGGATGACCTGTGTCACCCCCCCCCTGCGGTGTGACATTCCAGGGGGGCTCTCCCTGCAATCCAGGCTTTTTTCCAACTCGGATCTGGATACGTTCATGTCTCTCATCGGCGCTTGCGCCGGAGCAGAAGCGACTCGGTGAGGGCAGCGGTGCGGGGTCCCGGGGAATCAAAGCTGACATTGTAGGAATGAGCAGCAGATGCTCGGAAAGAATTTGCCAGCGTCTGGCTGAGGCTGCTGGAGACACATCACCCTGGAAAGGCCTTTTTGTGCCTACTTGCTAAATCTGCAGTGGCTCCAGCTCGCAGAGGGCTGGCAGAGCCCTGGGGGAAGCTCCTGGAGTTGAGGGGGGTCTCACAAAGCCACTGGCCACCCTCATGGTGCTCTATGTGGTCGTCTGATGGTGTGTTATCATTCAGCAGCAGAAACTGGAGTTTTTTTTATACAAACACCAAAATATATTTGTGTTTTGTTTTTTTTTCCTCCGGTGTTTTGCTTACTCTCAGAGGTAGGAACCTGCTGCTGGGGGTGATGTTTTCTTTGGCTCCGGCGGTGCTGTCCTCACCGAGTTGCACGATGCCCGTGCTCCGCTGACACCACCGTGTGTTTTAATCCCTGACGCTCGGGGACCAATTCAGGCTGCAGGAGGAGGAGTAAATATATTGACCGGCGTGGGGACAACCAGCCCCAGGATGCCAAGAGCAGCATGGTGCCGTGGGGAAACTCTCCCGGGGGACACCGGTGGGGCTCCATGCCTGGTTTTTGAAGGCAGTTTGGAGGCAGTGAGGTGATGAGCAGTGACACCGGGGTTTTCGCCAGTGCCCTAAAGCCTTGGTTTCATTGCCAAGTGGTTTTAAGAAGGTGTTTTCCTCGGGGAACCTGTTGTGAGCAGGGCTTGGTGCAGAGGCTGTGATGGAGGAATGACCCGTTCCCAACCAGTTGCTCTGGGCTTATTCGCTCGTCCCTGGGTGTGCGGGGTTGGGGGTAGAGAATAACGTCCTGGTGATGGGTTTACCGGTAAATCAGGGGTGGTTCGTGCCTGCGGTGGTAGTTTTGTGGTAAGAAGATGCTCTGTTGCATGTGTGGGGGCTGTGGGAGAGCTTTGGGTGGGAGGGGGGTGCAGAGGGTGCTGGAGGGTGCCCCCGGGCATGGCTGCTTTGCCGGGGATGTGGTGCCCTCCCTGCCACGGCCCCTGCATGTCACTTCACGCCCAACCCTGCGTCGGGCGCGGACGTTTGCCAAATACCTTCAGCCCCATTTATGTTCACCGCTGTGATTTTTAGTGAACCTTGAAACCAAACCCGCCTGCTGCGCTGTTTGCTCCCCGTTGGGATCAATCGTGTCCGGGCACGGCCGTGCTGCACTCGAGGCAGGGGTGCAATGCACGACCTCGGCGCATCGTCACGATGCAGGGATGCAGCGTGTGGCCGTGCTGCACCTCTGTGGTACACGGATGCGGTGCGTGGCCACGATGCATGGATGCGATGCAGAGCCATGATGTATGGCCACAACGCACAAATACGATGCATGGATGCAATGCAGAGATGCAGCACGTGGCCGTGATGCACAGCCGTGATACATGGATATAATGCATGGCCACGATGCACTGCCACAGTGCATGGATGCAATGCATGGCTGTGATGCATGGCTGTGATGTGTGGCCATGAAGCATGGATGCAATGCGTGGCTGTGATGCACAAATGCAATGCACGGATGCAATGCAGGGCCACAATGCACCATCACGATGCATTGGATGCAATGCATAGATGCAGCGTGTGGCCATGATGCACATCTGTGATGCGTGGATGGAATGCATGGCCACAATGCATGCATGCAATGCACAGATGCAATCCACAGCTGCAACGTATGGCCACAATGCACGGATGCAATGCAGAGGTGCAATGCATGGCCATGAGGCACTGCCACGGTGCATGGATGCAATGCACAGCTGCACTGCATGGCCATGAAGCATGGATGCAATGCATGGCCACAATGCACAAATACAATGCACAGATGCAATGCAGGGCCACAATGCACCATCCCAACACATGGGTGCAATGCATGGATGCAATGCATGGCCACGCTGCACTGCCATAATGCATGGATGCAATGTGTGGATGGAATGTACGGCCACGATGCACGTCTGTGCTACACGGATGCAGTGCATGGGTGTGATGCACTGCTGTCATACAGGGATGCAATGCACAGCCACGATGCATGGCCACGATGCAGAGATGCAATACGTGGCCACGATGCACACATGCAATGCACAGCTGCGATGCATGGCCGCAATGCACCATCACGATGCGCGGATGCAGCGTGCAGCTCCAGTGCACAGCCACAACGCACGGATGCAACACATGGCCACGATGCATGGATGCAACGCATGGCCACAGTGCATGGATGCAATGCACAGGTGTAGTGCACAGCCACGAGGCACGTCTGTGATACACGGGTGCAACGCATGGCCATGGATGCAGTGTGTGGTCACGATGTGCAGCCAGGAGGCACAAATACAGTGCACAGATGCGTGGCCACAATGCACGGCTACAACACACAGCCACAGTGCACGTGCCGTGCGTGGCCGTGATCCGTGGATACAATGCGCAGCCATGCTGCACGGCTGCATGGGGCCTTGGTGGTGCAAATCCGGAGTGGCGTGGGGAGGGAGCATCACCCCTGGCTTTCCCAAGTTCTGGAAAACCCCAGTAACTACCCAACACAAAGTCACCTCCGGACACTTTTTTCCCTGCTATACAAATATGCAAGTTAAACTGTTTTGGAAGCCAAAGGCATTTTCTCATGTAGACCAAAGCAAATATTTGATGAAGAGGGAGACACTGTACTGTCCTCGGTGCCAGCGTGAATCTGTGGGTTAGAAAAAGGTTGAACTACTTTTTAGAGTTTAAAGATTCTTGCTGGTGGCATCACATGTGCATTTGTGTCCCTGGAGCTGGTCATGGGGTAAAAAGTGCTTAAGGAATATTTGCCCTTCAAAAGAATTGCCTGGGGTTAGTCTGGGATGGATTCTCTCCACGGATTTAGGTGAACACTGGGAAATGACAATTCCCATCTGCAAATCCCTGGTAGACCTTGGGTTGTTTTATTTAACCACCGTGAAGAGCTGGGGGGAATGATGCTGGAAAAGATGTGGGGGTTCTGCCATGACACCCCACTCCAGCCCCTTGTCTTTTTGCTGCTGACAAAATTTTTTGCTTTTCAGCATGCTGCTCCTCTCTGGTCGAGCTGGGTTTGTTCCCAGCAGATAGACTTATTTTTTTGTTAATTATGCCAGGAAAGCCTTTCCTGAGGTTTTTCTGAAAGCGAGCCGGGAGAATAAAACTGCTGGGTCAGGTTTTTTGGGCTCGGCCGCGATCCTGTGCTGCCCTAACCGCGGCGCCAGGGCTGGGATGCGGGGTGGCTGCGGTGGGGTGTGCTCAGGGCTTTTGGGGACCACCCCGCTTCCAGGGGGGGAAATGGTGATGGGTGGCAAGGATGCCCGCATCGGGGTGCGGGAAGCTGGAGGTGCCACACACAGGGCTCAGCCCCCCCCTTTCTCCCGCAGGGATGGCGCCCGCGGGGACCGAGGCCGCCCCGGCCCACCGGTGAGGTGCCCGCCGCCTGCCCCGAGCCCTGAGCCCGGACCACGATGAACAAACTGACCTTCCACAACAACAGAGTCATGCAGGACCGCCGCAGCGTTTGCATCTTCCTCCCCAACGACGACTCCCTCAACATCATCATCAACGTAAGGCAGCGCGGGGGCCAGGGAAAACCCCCCTGAGCACCGACGTTTTCCTCACAACTGGGTGCACTGGCAAGCTCTGGTTTTGCTTCTGGGTTTAATTTTGAGCCTGCCTGCTCTCGCCCTGCCGGAGAAATGCACAGGAGTTATTCCCCCTGAAGGCTGCAGCAGTGTTTTACGCTCTTCTGCTTCGTCTCGACTTGACGGGCTGCTGGCAGCGCCGTGATTTTCAGTCCTCGCTCCACACATTCGCTGTGGATGGCAACTCAGCCTCCTGTACCCCAGTGACTAAACAGGAGGGGGTTTGGCTCTGCTTCGCATGTAGCATTGAGTGTGAAATTCCTCTGCTTTTCATTTTTTTAATTCACCACCGCCCAGTATTCTGTTTTCTTCCCCCAAAGCCATCTCCCTGCCCCAGGCTGGTTGCAGCCAGGTCTCCACCACAACCCGCTGCTCTTGAGCTACCCCATGGTCCCCCCATGCATCCCATCCCTGGGAGAGCTCTGAGCCTGCACCCACCCCAGGGCGGGAGCCTGCTTTTGGGGACTTCCACATTGGCCTCATGGAAACATGAGCCCCACAGCGCAGCCTGTGACCCCCCCAGTCCTGCCTGGGGAGCTGGTGGGGGGTTTGGTGCCTCCTGCCCAGCTCAGCTGGGCACAGGTGCAGCGAGGACCACGTGTGGGGTTTTTTTGCAGGTGAAGATTTTGTGCCACGAGTTACTGGTGCAGGTGTGTGACCTCCTGAGGCTGAAGGACTGTCACCTCTTTGGGCTCAGCGTCATCCAGAGTAAGTCAGGGGTTTACACCGTGGGCTTGGTGCCCGGGGCAAAGCCAGCCTGATGCCATCATGGCTCAGCATGGCGTGATGCCACCGGGTAGTGGGGGGTGTTTGCTCAGAAGTGGGGGCAAATTTATCCAGCCCTTTGGTGGCCTGGAGGAGGTTATGGACCCCACCGACACCACCCACCGATGGGTCAGGGGGACCAGGGCAGGGCTTGGCAGGATACAAGGGACAAAGGGGGGACACTGATGCCACCTCTGTCCTGCCTAGACAATGAGCACGTGTACATGGACCTGGCCCAGAAACTCTACAAGTATTGCCCCAAGGAGTGGAAGAAGGAGGCCAGCAAGGTCAGCAGTGAGGTCTTGCATGGAGAGCTGACGGCAGTAAGGCCACCTCTGTCCCCGTCGCAGGTCACTTCCAGGACACGGGAATGCAGCCGAGGGGCGAGGGGGGGGCACTAGGCTGTTAGCCAGCACGGGGTGGGGGGACGGGCGTGCCAAAAAAAAACCCCTAGATGATGCTTGATGACCATCACCCAAGTGCCACCACATGCCCTGGCTGGGGACACATCCTCCACGCTCCCCACCCTGGAGCTGTGACTTTTTTCCCTCCCTTATTTCCTTACACTTCAGCAGAATTTTTAAGCTGTCCCTTTCTTCCAGTTTCTAAAACCAAGCGTTTGGGGTTTTTTCCTCACAAAGCACCTTTTAATTATTTTGATTCGACGTGCCGAGGAGGTTGGTGTGAAGGCTCCTGTGCTGGCACCCAAGATGGGGACTGGTGGGTGATGGGCTGCGGAGGGGTGGGAGATGGACAGTGGTGGCGGGGGCCTGCAGACCCCTGGGGGTCTTGAACACAACTGTCTGCTTTTTTAGATCCAAACCCCCTTTGTGTTTCAGCGTATTGGGAGGAAAAAATGGGTGTCAAACCCTAATTCAGGAAAAATGTGTGATTGGTGTTAGCGAGTGAACACTCCCCTGTGGCTTTCACCCCATGGGGGCAAGGGGGTGACTGTGAGGGATCTGGTCCCAGACGAGCCGAGGCGAGGGGCCGGGGGCTGGGGTGTGATGCTGGGGTCTCTGCAGGAGCCCTGAATATCTCCTCCATTTCAGGGGATCGACCAGTTTGGCCCCCCGATGATCATCCACTTCCGAGTGCAGTACTACGTGGAGAACGGCAGGCTGATCAGGTAGGGTGCACCCCCCGCACCCCGTCCCCACCACGGTGGGCACCCCCCCAGGGCGAGCAGCTGGCAGGGGAGCACCCCGGGGTTCCCCTGGCTTGGGCTGCTGCGGGATCCTGCGGGATGCTGCGGGATGCTGCGGGATGCTGCTCGCGTGTCCCAAAAGCTCGTCCCTTCTGTTGGGCCTGTTTGTGGCTTGGTGGTAGGAGCTGGTGGGGACACTCCTCCCAGCCAGTGATAACAAAGCTTTTGGGGGGGGCTGGGGACATTGGTTTGAAGGTTTTGTCACAGTTTAACCCGTGGCACAACCTGATTTTAATTCACATGCATGCCTGTGGCTGCGCGGGACCTTCAGGTTCTGTTTTTGGGGAAAAAGTGATTTTCAGGGTCTTGGGTGCACGGGGACATGGTAGCATCTGCAGCCACGCAGGATGCTTTTGGGGGGGTAATTCTGGCTGTGGGAGGCCTGGAAGTTTCAGCACAGTGAAGCAGCTGCAGTTTTGCGCCACTTAATGGGAGCCCCAGCTTTAAGGAATGGAGGAAAAGGGAGTGAACGACTCGGCACCCAGCCCTTCTCCTTCTGTAAGAGTTTCCCAGTGGGACAAAGGTGCTGGAGTTGTCTCCCACCCCCTAGTCTAGTCATGGGTGGGTGTCCTGTTGGCTTCTCTCTCCTCCCCACTCTTCTCTGCTCCCCAACAGCGACCGGACAGCACGTTACTACTACTACTGGCACCTGCGGAAGCAAGTGCTGCACTCGCAGTGTGTCCTGCGCGAGGAGGCTTATTTCCTCCTCACCGCCTTCGCCCTCCAAGCTGACCTGGGCGACTTCAAGCGTAACAAGCACTATGGGAAGTACTTTGAGCCTGAAGCCTATTTCCCCGCCTGGGTAAGCGTGCTGATATGGGGTCCTTGCTTTAAGGTCGTATGAACCCCTACGAGGTTTTGCGTGTCCAGAGAAGGGCAACGGAGCTGGGGCAGGGTCTGGAGCACAGGTCTGCTGGGGAGCGGCTGGGGGAACTGGGGGGGTTCAGTCTGGAGAAGAGGAGGCTGAGGGGAGACCTCCTGGCCCTCTGCAACTCCCTGCCAGGAGGGGGCAGAGAGGGGGGATGAGTCTCTGGAGCCAAGGAGCCAGCGCCAGGCCCCGAGGGAATGGCCTCAAGCTGCCCAGGGCAGGGTCAGGCTGGCTCTGAGGAAGGATTTCTGTGCAGAAGGGGCTGTTGGGCGTTGGAATGGGCTGCCCAGGGCAGGGGGGAGTCCCCGGGATCCCTGGAGGGGTTGAAAAGTCGGGCTGAGCCAGCGCTGAGGGATCTGGGGGAGCTGGGAACGGTCAGGGGGAGGGTCATGGTTGGGCTGGAGGAGCTGCAAGGGCTTTTCCAACCTTTGTGATTCTGGGATTCTGAGGCTGCTGATGCTGGGCTGCTTGGAGGCTTCCCAGCCTTCCAGCGTTCCTGCTGCCTCCCTATCTCTGGCTTAGTCCTGGTTATTAATAACCTCAGACAACTGCAGGGCTGCAAATAGCTGCAGACAGGGAGGGTTGGGGTCGGTGTGGTGGCTCATACCGCCAGTGGGGATTTCCCTGCGTGCCACAGGGATGCTCCTGGGGGCTTCCCCACGTGCCACGTGCCATCACATGGCATCGCCCCACCACCGTCTTGTGCATCCTCTCGGGCTTTGCAGCCCTTTGGGAGTGTGTCCTCTGTGCTGGCAGTGGCCACGGGTGTAGGCAGCTCCTGAGATAGTCCTGGAGGGAAACTGAGGCAGGGCATGGGGTGACAGCCAGCTCTGGGTCACCTCTGACTGGCAGGCAGAGCCAGGGCGATGCCACCCCGATGACTTTGCACAGGAGTGGAGTAGGGAGCAGTCCTGGATGGCACTTCAGTGACACAGGCACTCCTGGCTTGGACCCTGTTTTGGCGGGGCCCCCCTTCAGCAGGGACCCCCCTTCAGTTGGGACACCCCTCTCCACAGTGACAGCCTCTCTGGGGTACCCAAACCCCAAGCAGCTGAACCTTTGCCGTGGTTCCCTGGCAAGGGGAAGATTAATTAATAAAAGTTGTGGGCGCTGTTGCCCATTTTCTGGAGTTTTCCCCCAATTTAGCAGCTTCTCTTTTTGTTGTACATGTCACTGAGAAGCGATGGCCCTGGGGCCATGTCCCCAGCCACGAAGGGACCCTGTGCATGGCTCTCCCTGCCCTGGCACGGGTGTCACTGGTGGTGTAAGCTCCACGGGACAGGCACTGAGAAGTTGTTGGCTGCTGTATCGTTTTTATTTTTGCTTGCAGATCTCTATAACGGAGCCTATCGCTCCAATTTCCCTTTTCCTTTGAAATCACCACTGCTTGGGAACACTGGGGCGGGCATCTGACCCGGAGCAAGCCCGGAGCAGCTCCCCTGGATGAATTTCTCTTCTCCTTCAAACAGGTGGTTGCAAAGCGGGGCAAAGACTACATCCTGAAGCACGTCCCAAATATGCACAAAGATCAGTTTGCCCTGACGGCCTCCGAAGCCCACCTCAAGTACATCAAGGAGGCCGTCCGGCTGGACGACGTGGCTGTGCACTACTACAGGTTATACAAGGTGAGCCCCGGCCGCAAGCCCAGGCCGGGCTTCAGATTCAGGGCTGCTTTTTATTGAAAGGAGCAACTGCCGAGCAATTTCTAAGGTATTTTGGGAAGAGCTGTGTTTGATCTGACACTTGCTGGCTGGAGCAGAGCAGGCTCGAGGGCTATGCTTCATTCCCAGAGGCAGTGAGAGGCAGCTTTTTATAGTCCTGCCATTTTCTACAAGTTACAGAGAGGCGAGAAGTTTGCCAGGGTGCAAGGAGGCAGCTGCAAGGTTTCTGGGGTCTTATTTTTTAGTATCCTCTCCTTAAGAAATATACGCTGGGTTTTTCTCCCAGCAAAGAGATTTGTTTGCTGGGAGCTTGTGCTTTGCAACCCGATTTGTAACATCCTTAAGTTAAAGAGAAGAAGCCTTTGGGAAAGCACAGAGACAAGTACAGAGAGCACCTGAGCACGGCAGCGGGGTGCATTGTTAAAAAGAGCTGTAAAAAAAAAGAGAAACAAACCTTGTTTCCAGCCCTCCAAGGAGATATGCGTGGGGGACAGTGGTGGTGTGCGTGGCTGCAGCCACTGTGCTGCTGCCAGTGCAGGAACAGGTTGGGCTCAAGCTCTGTTTCTGAAGGTCCTCCCAAGTTTTCTGAGGTTAAACTGCTTTTCCAGACCCTTAAGCTGGGGTGTTTCTGGGTGGTGAGGAGGGCAGCAGGCACCTGGGGGTGAGACTGGGGAGGATGCGAGCAGGTGGTGTGTGTGCATCATTAATTAAACTTGGACTTGATCTTAAGGGTCTTTTCCAATCTAAATGATTCTATCATTAAGGTGCCACCTACAGGTGTTGCTGCTGGACGGGAGATGGGGTGACTGCAGGAGGTTAGGGGGGCAGATTTATCCACCTTGTGCTGCAAATAGTGTACTTAAAACCATCTAATTTTTTCCCCCCTTAGGACAAAAGGGAGGTGGAGGCCTCCCTGACGCTGGGACTGACTACACGGGGCATCCAAATCTTCCAGGTAGGCGGCTGAATGAGGGTGATGGCTCAGCTCCCTGCCTGCTGCCAGGCAAGTGTGGGCAGCCCCTGCCTCTCCTCTTTTTGCAGAACTTGGATGAAGAAAAACAGCTGCTCTACGACTTCCCCTGGACAAATGTGGGCAAACTGGTGTTTGTGGTGAGTGCCACCATCCCCGGGCAGAGCATCTCTGCTCGTGTCACTCCTGGGTTCTGGTTTGGGCACGAGGGTGACGTTGCCCAGACCTCAAGGGGGGTGATTGCGAGCTGGGGGGGTTCATAGGTGGGCTGCAGCAGGGCTGGGTGAGAATTAGAGTATTTTTCTCTCTGGGGCTGATGTCCCTCCTCTCCCACACAGGGTAAGAAGTTTGAGATCCTGCCGGACGGGCTGCCCTCGGCCAGGAAGCTCATCTACTACACGGGCTGCCCGCTGCGCTCCCGCCACCTCCTGCAGCTGCTCAGCAGCAGCCACCGGCTCTACATGAACCTGCAGCCCGTCCTGCGCCAGGTCCGCAAGCTGGAGGAGAATGAGGGTAGGTGACACCCCCCCGCCCCGCCCTGGGCTGCAAATCCCAGCCGAGCCCGGCTCCCACACCCCTTTTCTGCCTGTACGTCCTCGTGCCAGCCCCGTGCCTGGGAGCGTGTTGGGGGTGGGTGCCCCCACGTCCCCCTCGACCATGCAGGGGTCACCCTGACCCTGCCCCACAGGCAGATCCTGGCTGGGCTGGGGGCCCACAGACCCCCACCCCGAGCTCTTTAGGGATGGGCACAAGCCCTGTTGCTGTCCCTGGTGGCCCAGTTTCTCCCAGTGCCTCCACACAGCGCTGTCCAGTGCCCCACATCCCATCTCCAAGCTCAGAAAGCCCTTGTGCAAAAGTGAGATCTTCCTCTTCATCTTCCTCTTTCCCCTCCTCCTCCTCTTCTTCTTCCTCCTCCTCCTCCTTTTCTTACTCTTCTTCCTCCTCTTCTTCCTCCTCCTTTTCCTCCTTCTTCTCCTCCTCCTCCTTTTTTTCCTCCTCCTCCTCCTCCTCCTCCTCTTCCTCCTCCTCCTCCTTTTCCTCCTCATTTTATTTCTCTCCCTCCTCTTCTTCCTCCTATTCCTTCACTTCTTCATCTTCCTCCTCCTCCTCCTCCTCCTCCTCCTTTTCCTCCTAATTTTATTTCTCTCCCTCCTCTTCTTCCTCCTATTCCTTCACTTCTTCCTCTTCCTCCTCCTCTTCCTCCTCCTCTGGAGGGATGGCACAGCACAGAGCACAGCGAGTTTGAGGCTCCCCACCCCACCATCCCTAGACGCCACTGGGACAGTGCTGGCTCCTGGTGTGCCACCCCGCTGGATTTAGGTGACAGTGCCCCTGGGTGCCCCTGGGTGCCGGGGGAGGGGGACCATGCCCTTCGCAGGGGTGCCAGGGCACCCCGCAGGGGGGGTTGAGGTGCAGGCTGCTGCGTGCCAACGACGTGCCACTGGCCTCGCAGAGAAGAAGCAGTACCGTGAGTCCTACATCAGTGACACCCTGGACCTGGACATGGAGCAGCTGGAGAAACGCTCGCGGGCCAGCGGCAGCAGCGCCGGCAGCATCCGGCACAAACGCCTGTCCCGGCACTCCACTGCCAGCCACAGCAGCTCCCACACCTCGGGCATCGAGACCGACCCCAAACCCCGGGAGATGGGGCCCGAGGATGGCTACTCGGGTGCCGGTGCCCATCGCAAGCTGAAGACCTGCAGCTCCATGACCAGCCACGGCAGCTCCCACACCTCCGGGGTGGAGAGCGGGGGGAAGGACCGGCTGGAGGAGGACTCCCAGGATGATGGTGAGACACCGGCGGAGCCTGGGCTTCCCAGCTTGGCTCTCACCAGGTAACTGGGGCTGGTGGGTGCTCTGAAGGTGCAGGCAATAACTTGTCCCACCTCCTCCCTGCCTGCAGAAATCGAGATGCTGGTGGATGACCCCCGGGAGCTGGAGCAGGCTGGTGAGATGGAGGTGAGCCCCGACATGTGTGTCTATATCACAGAGGACATGCTGCTGTCGCGCAAGTTCAACGGGCACTCAGGTAAGGTGGAGGTAGTTCCAGTTCACAGAATCCCAGAATCGTCTGGGTTGGAAAAGCCCTTGCAGCTCCTCCAGTCCAACCATGAACCTCCCCCTGACCGTTCCCAACTCCCCCAGATCCCTCAGCGCTGGCTCAGCCCGACTCTTCAACCCCTCCAGGGATCCCGGGGACTCCCCCCTGCCCTGGGCAGCCCATTCCAACGCCCAACAGCCCCTTCTGCACAGAAATCCTTCCTCAGAGCCAGCCTGACCCTGCCCTGGGCAGCTTGAGGCCATTCCCTCTTGTTATATCATTTGTAATTCCCCAGTGCAAGTCACATCTTTGGTGTTCAGCAGAATGAAATTAGCCTGAGGCATCCATTTGGAACACCAGGGAAAGCCATTCGCCCAGTGGGTTGAAGGAGGGATGGGGTAAATTTCATGAAGCTGTAAAAAGAAGAGGTTGCCCAGGAAAGGTGCAGGTTTTATTCAGAGCAGGATGGATGCTCCGTGCAGCCTCCCCATGGCACAGGGACATGTGCCCAGGCACACCAGGTTATTTGGAGATACCAGGGGATAATGGCAGGAGCTGCCCGTGGGCGATGGGCATCATTTTGGTGATGTTCTCAATTGTTGGCCTTCACTCTCATTTTTGTGAAAACCCCTTCTTGTTCCCATGAGCACGGGTGCTGTTATCACATGTGTGTGCCCAGCTTCACCAGAGCTGTGCCTGCACCCACTTTTCCAGCTCTGTGCTGGGTGCTACTGGGAGGTCTCTGGGGTGCCAGGCTCCCTGGGGTTGGCTTTGGATGCCATTTTGGTGCAAAACTGGGAGGATTTGGAGGTAAAACTGGTTGCAAGTGGAGCCGCTGGGGTGATGGAACCCCGTGGAGTGGAGGGTACCTTCACCCCAAAGCAAGGGCAAGCCCCCAGGGGCAGCAGGCATGGATCCTGAGAGCTGAGAATCTTCGAAATAACCTTTGCACCCTCCTCTTCCTCTCTCCTTCACACAGGACTTATCGTGAAAGAGATCAGCTCCTCCACCTCCAGCTCCTCGGAGACGGTGGTGAAGCTGCGAGGCCAGAGCACTGACTCCTTACCCCAGGTACATGGTGCTGGTGGAGCTTTGGTAAAACCCAGAGTCTTGCTGGCACCTGGGTTTTGGGTTTCCCCAACCTCCCTGTTGGCTCCTTGGCGGGTCCTGAGCCTCCTCTCTGCTTTGCCAGACAACGTGCAGGAAACCGAAGACGTCAACGGACCGGCACAGCCTGAGCCTGGATGACATTCGGCTCTACCAGAAGGACTTCTTGCAGCTGGCCAACCTCTGCCAGGATACGGCCCAGAGCTACACCTTCGGCTGTGCCCACGGGCTGGAGGAGGAAGGGCTCTACTGCAACGGCTGCTTGGCCCAGCAGTGCATCAACATCCAGGAGACCTTCCCCGTCAAAAGAACCAGCAAATACTTCTCGTTGGATCTCACCCACGATGAAGTCCCCGAGTTCGTTGTCTGAGGGCCGCGGGGAGCAGGACTGGCTGCACGCCCTCAGCGGGGGAGGTTGGGGCTCCCTGCCCTGCACCGGGGGCCGTCAACGCCGCCTTTCCCCCGCACCGCTCCCTGCAAACCGAGGCCGTGGAAACCATTGCACGTGGAGGATCACCCCGACGGTGGGTGGGGTGGAGACCCCTGGGCATGGCAGAGTCCCACCAGTGGTCCCCCAGTATCCTTTCTCCTCCGGATGAGTTGATGCCAAATGCAAGTTGTCTTATTTCGACTGGGAGATACACAACTTGTTTGAGCGAGCAGAAGCCAACCTGTGCTTTCTCACTGCCTCGTGGCAAGGTGGCCTCTTCTCCTCCTTGCCCCCACCCTCAGTGCTGCTGGCAGCTCCAGCGCTTGGTGGCGACCGATGCCGGAGAGGAAGTGCCAGACTCTTGTGTTCAAGTCAAGCCAAAGAAATGTAAATACCCTAAAGGCCAGTATGGAGAGGGAGAATTAAGCAATAACCAGCCGGGGGGATCTCCGGGCACGGGTGATGTACCGTGGAGGAAGGCACAGCCAGCAGCTTCTGGGGCAGAGTATCAACCCAGTTCTTCCAAAAAACACGTACTGGAGGTCAGACCAGAGCGGTCCCAGCGTGGCAGCTGGTGGCTGGGAGCTCTTGGAGCCATTTGCAGCTTGGTTTTTTTTCTTTCTTTTTTTTTTTTGAGAGAAAAACTCCCAAACCAAAAAAAACAAAAAAACAACCCATCCAAGAAAACCGAAAGCAAAGGAGAATGGGAAAAAATAGGTCACCTGTAAGGATATTGCAATAATGCATCCCAAACTTTGAATATATAGAGATTACATATATAAATATATCGAGGTATGTATGTTTATATATGTCTGGATCTTATAGACCCATTTGCATTTTACTTCTGCTCTAAAATACCTTTTATACAAAGGATCTGCCTCTCTTCTTTAATGAACCGTATAAACAATCATATTTTTTTTTTCTAAGCACTAAGGTGAGAAAATAGACTTTCCTCTTGAGAAGAATATGTATGCAACCGCGTTGTAAGTGTGGCTCTTCCCGGTGCAGTCGCCGTTGTATTTTACCAAGGCTTTTCATGCGTCTTTAAGTCTCTTAACAGTTTGAATAGTTCTGCTAAAGGATGATGGTGATGTGTTAGGAAAACCCAAGGGCAGCTTCTGAGTGTGTCCTAGAGAAGTTAACCTGCCCTGGAGTAAGATTTACCATCGGTAGCAGAGGGTAAAGCATTACAGCAGCTAATATTCACAGCACAATGCCTTTTTAGTCAATATTTTTAATTAGAGTTTAGCTATTGACAGCCAAAGTTTTGCCGTATTTTGATATACCACCTTTTTTTAACTGGAAACTTTTCTTAAAAAAAATATATATATATAATTATTTTATAAATAAGCACAATCTTATTTTTATAAGAAATGTTGGGGGAGGGAGCCAAGAAGGGGGAACTGGTACCAAAAGAAAAGGAGTGTAGCTATTGGCACAGTGCAAAAAAACTCAGTGTTACTGGGATGTGGGAGCTGGTAGGGGAGAGGAGTGGGCCCCACCCCGGAGCTTGATCTCCCCTGGCACGCGGAGATGTTGGATATTATGGGAAAATAGTGTAGGTAGCCAAATGCTGGTGGGAGGCTGGTGGCCCCTAAAGCCTCTTTATCTCCCCTAAAGCCACCCGGGGCAGCTGGAGGGATGCTGCCCTGGGGCTCGGGGCTATGTGCCCCGCTCTGGTTTCGGGAGGCCCCCAGCAAACACCCCAGAAGCCTCTCTCATGGGCACCACATCCCAGACTGGGCTGCCGGGGTTTGCTAGCAGCACCCCCACTCCAGACCCCCACCCACAGCCTGGTTTGCGGTGTGCCGGGGGATTGGTGTGAGCACCAGCAACCTGTGTCTGCTGTGCTGGACCCACGCAGGCTGGAAAATCCCCTAAATTCACCCCCAACCTCTTTTTTTTAATTTTTTTTTTCTCCCCTGTGAGGCAGCAGGGCCGCAGCACCCAGCTGGGGGGGTCCTGCTGGCACCCCATCCGCTGGCGAGCCCAGGTGCCCTCCATGGGACCCTCACCCGCTACTCTGCAGAAACACGTAGTTGGAGGGAGCGAAAGGGTAAAGTAAAGAAATGCTGAACGCTGTTCCGAAAGCACTGGGGGGGGCAGCTAGACCACGGCCTCTCTATTTCTTGCCCCCCCCCCCTTCCCCACCCTGTTATCCTGCAGCCGAACCCAGACCGACGCAGCCCAGCCAGGGATGGAGCGATGTCGGGGGGGTTGGGGGGGAGCTGTGATGGAGATCACCCCATGGCAAGCAGGAGTGGGGCCGTGCTGGGGAGTTGGGGGGGGACACACAGAGGTGCCATTTATTCCGCAGGTGGCCAGAGTGGCCGCGCGGGTCCCGCGGGGGCAGGGGGTGGCCGTGCCCGCCTGCCCTTCGTGCCGCTTCCCTGGCAATAATGAGCTATCTGTCTGCACGAACGAAATAGTCCTTTCTGTGAAAGGATCTTCCCGTCAGGGCGATGGGAGAGCCAGTGACTGTGTTGCAAAAAAAAAACAACAAAAAAACCAACCCACAAGGAAAACTATACAAAAAACCCCGCAGCGAAATTATTTTGTACCAATGAAGTTTGTTGTGTGCCTTTTGCGGTACGGCTGGAAATGACAATAAAGTGACAGTTGTTTGTATTATTTTGACTCTTTCAAATGCTCCTGGGCTTAAGCGAGTGATGAAACACTTACGGATTTAACAAATGTGTTATATTTATTGTGTTCTCCCTTCCAGCAACGCTGATTGAGGCAGGAGCAGAGGTTGAGGCAAGTCCTGCCTCGGGTAGGGGAATGGATGAGCTGGTCCTTTCAATCCTGTTTTTTAGTGATTTCTATGAAAGTGGAATCCAGTTCCAGTGCTCCTGCACTGGGAGGAGGCGCAGGGGGACCTGCAGGAGCTCCTGAAATAAGTGGGGGCACGGGGTGGGGGGCAGATGGGAGTGCCTGTTCTCTTTGTAGCCGTGCTACACCGATGGCTCGGGCCATGCACCCCAATGAGTGGGGTGCTTGGGGGGGTCCCCAACCTTTAGGAGCTTGGGGGGGGACACTGGGGGCTCTGCTCAGCCCTGTTTGGTGGCTGCTGTCATGGAGCTGGGTGGGCCCAGTGGGAAGGGTGGGGGGGTCAGTGCTGCACGGGGCTGGGGCACCCCCCTGCTTGCCAAAGGGGTCATCCTGGGGTGTCAGCTGGGCTCCAGCATCCCCACGGACTGTGAGCCCACAGCTCACTGCAGCCTCACGCTGGTCCTGGCCGGGCTGCTGAGCAAGGCATCGTTTGTTTTTTTCCTAATGATTCTCCCCCAAAAAACGTTCCCCTGTTTCCAGAGCAGAGAAGCTGGCAGAGCTGCTGCCTCTTCTCATGAGGATTTCCTGAGGCCCTGCTCTGTGCAAGCGCATGGGCAGGGGGGACTCATTTTCTCTTTCCTGAGTTGATGTTTTTGGGCGAAGCATGTGGATTCTCCTGTGTCTGATAGAGGGTTTGTGGCACAGCCTTCCCCTTCTCCAACACTCAGGGCCACCCTCGGATCTCCTATGCCACTAGCGCTAATTAAACTCCTCAGAACATAATTAGCCAGCTCTTTTCTTGTTGATTTTGCCAGGTTTGCTGATCTTGGCACCTACTTCCTCCAGCTAAAGAAAACTGTTGTATAAGGTACTAACAACCACAGCCTTTCCATGTCCCCCTCCCCAGTCACCTGAGCATCTCTTGATCCTCAGCGTATTTACCCTCTTGCACCCAACCTGATCCTAATTGCTGAGATACAAGTGGGAGAGAAGGAAAATAAGGGATGGCTGCTTGGTCTGATGTTATGGGTTCACTGTTATTAGCAGCAAAATCCTGATTTCCTGCAGAAGATGAAGATGAAATGTGGCCAGCAGGGACAGGGAAGGGATCTGACCCCTGTGCTCGGCACTGGTGAGGCCGCCCCTTGATTCCTGGGTTCAGTTTTGGGCCCCTCACCCCAAAAAGGCCATTGAATGACTCGAGCGTGGCCAGAGAAGGGCAACGGAGCTGGGGCAGGGTCTGGAGCACAGGTCTGCTGGGGAGCGGCTGGGGGAACTGGGGGGGTTCAGTCTGGAGAAGAGGAGGCTGAGGGGAGACCTCCTGGCCCTCTGCAACTCCCTGCCAGGAGGGGGCAGAGAGGGGGGATGAGTCTCTGGAGCCAAGGAGCCAGCGCCAGGCCCCGAGGGAATGGCCTCAAGCTGCCCAGGGCAGGGTCAGGCTGGCTCTGAGGAAGGATTTCTGTGCAGAAGGGGCTGTTGGGCGTTGGAATGGGCTGCCCAGGGCAGGGGGGAGTCCCCGGGATCCCTGGAGGGGTTGAAGAGTCGGGCTGAGCCAGCGCTGAGGGATCTGGGGGAGCTGGGAACGGTCAGGGTGAGGGTCATGGTTGGGCTGGAGGAGCTGCAAGGGCTTTTCCAACCGAGATGATTCTGTGATTCTATGTGAAGATGAAGATGAAGCCCCTGTTCTCCCATGGGGAAGCAGCATCAGTAAAACTTCCTGAGCAGTTTCTCCCAGAACGTGCTGCTGTCCTGGCGGCCTGGGTGTGACCACTTGCCACGCTAACACTGGGACCACTGGGGCTACCACCACCCCCCCGAGGAGCCCAGGACATCCCTGGGACCTGTGCTGGAGCCTGCCTGCCTTTGCCACCCATCCCTTCCCCAAACACCCTGCAGGAGGGATGGGGACAGAGATTTGGGGCTGTGCCCCTCTGGCTTGGGATATCCCCACTGCCCCCCTCCCCTGGCACCCTCAGCACCCATGGTGGAGCGCTGCCAGGGAGCACCCTGTGCCTTTTCTACAGGCTCTGAAAATAATTGCATGTTAGCAGAGATTTCCCTTTGTCCTCTAAAAATAACCCTCGTCCTCAGTGAGGCGGGTGCTGACCTTTGGGTCTCAGCCCCTAATTGCTGATTGCTGCTAACACCGGACATTTTTGGGTCAGCTAATTGCCTCACGCAGGAGGGAGGAGCACGAGGGAGCGAGCGACTTCTGGGAAGGGGTGCTGCATTGTCTGCTACTAAGTATAGTCTCCAGATTTCATCCTTGGCCTATAAAAACCTGACATTTTCCTAAAACCAGATGTTGAATGGGTTTTTTTTGCATGAGCCTGCAGAGCGTGCCAGCATGGGGGGAGAGGGAAGGGGCTCTCCCCTCCCCGTAGGCTCTATATGGTGAAGGCTCATAACCCCCAGTTACACTTTTAAATGAATCCGCCTCCGTCTTGGAGGCATTTGATGGCTCGGCCTCCCTTGCTCCTTCATCTCACCACGGGAGAGGTCCCCGGGGGTGGAAAGGTCCTCCAGTTCCCACCCTGGCGTGTCCTCAGGCAGCCTTGCACCCACGCTGGCCTTTTCCCTGGGATGCTCCCCGCTGCTGGCAGCCCCTCTGCTGCTCCGCGTTACCATTTCACAGATTTAAGCTCTCACAAAAAGGCTGCACTCCGGGTTGTTTCATCTCCAGTCGCTCCACTGGCAGATTTTCCACCTCCTGTCACCGTTCCGTGGCAGCCCGAGAGGCCGAAGCCTTGAGATTATGTAGGGTGACAACGTGCAAATGTCACTTTTACGGAGCCAACTGCAAAATGCGCTTTAAAAAGTGAAAATGTTGCAGTAGCTTTTTTTTTTTTTTTTTTTTTTTTTAAACTTTTTAAATTTTGCCGCTGGATCAAAACAGGCGGTGCTTTCTCCTGCCATTAAGCAGGGCTGGCTGTCCCCAGGCAGGTGCCTCACAGAACATCCTCCTTTTATCAGCTCTTCCAAAACAAACCTTGCTGGACAGACCCATCGACATCACCCTAATCAGGCCCCAATGACTAATTGGTGATAATTACAATAATACCCCATGTGCCAGTGTCTCTTTAGCCTGGGGACCTTTTGCACCCTGAAATTATCAGTGGATGCAACACTTTGATGTACTGCCCGTTCCTTGCGTTGTGTTTGGTGGGGGGAACCCTGCCAGCCCCAGCCCTGTGCTGGGTGCTGCCCAAGGGTGGGGTGGAGGGGGTGCCAGGGCCCCGGGGGGCAGCTGCGGGTGGGTTTTGTGGGTGTCAGGGCTGAGCAGGGCAGCGAAAGAAATCAGTCATCGAGTGTTGCTGTGGAAACGGGAGGGGAAACCTGGTTTTATGGCAGCTTCTCCGCCACGAACCCTGCAGAGCTTGGCTGGCCAAGGGGTGACACGCAGCCCCCCCCCACTATGCCCATAGCTGCCAGCCCCAGAGGGCTCCCACCAGCCACCTTTTGGGGGATGCCCCGTGTCTGCGGGGAGCTGCATCTCACGGTGCTGCTGCTGCTGGGGGCACTGGCATGGCTTGAAGTGCCCTGGTTTGGGGGGGTGTGGGGGGTGTGGCATGCTGCACCCCGGCTCTGCTGCACTCCTAGCCCTGCCCGGGGAGCACATCAACATATTTTCCTGTTTGAGATGAGGCTGTTGAGCCCTCCAGAGGAAAGATTTGAAGGGACAGCCATGAGCAGACAGAAGTTTCGGGGTGCAGATGGAGAGAAGGAAAAGGCTGCCTTCAAAAAACCCAACCAGCGCTCGCCAGCTCTCTCGTGCCTCCAAAATCTCCCACTTGAAACCCCAAAAAAAGTGGCATTTGGGCTTACATTGATTAAAAAGAAAATACAAAATATTGAGTGCTGGGTGTTCCCCTGGGCTGTGCCCTGGAGGGGCAGGTTGGGGCTCTGATGGGAACTTTTGAGCTGGGAAAGGCTCGAGGGGGCAGGGAAAGGGCTTGGGGGTGCTGGGGTGGGGCGGGGCTGTGTTGGTCGGGATGCCCCACACCAGGGCAGAGGTGTGAGCTGTGGGGTGTGGGGGGGCTCAGAAGAGGGGATCCAGGCATGGTGTGTTTGGAGCTGTGAGGTGTGGGAGGGTGAGAGAGGGCAGGGGTGGGTGCAGAGGGGCTGGGGGTGCAGGGTGTGGGATGGAACTCGGGGGGGGTGTGTGGGGTGCAGGGTGTGGGATGGGTGCAGGGGGGGGTGTGGGGTGCAGGGATGGGTGGGTGGGGTGTAGGGGGGGTGTGATGGGTGCAGGGGGGGTGTGGGGTGCAGGGATGGGTGGGTGGGGTGTAGGGGGGGTGTGATGGGTGCAGGGGGGGTGTGGGGTGCAGGGATGGGTGGGTGGGGTGTAGGGGGGGTGTGATGGGTGCAGGGGGGGTGTGGGGTGCAGGGATGGGTGGGTGGGGTGTAGGGGGGGTGTGATGGGTGCAGGGGGGGTGTGGGGTGCAGGGATGTGTGGGTGGGGTGTAGGGGGGGTTGGATGGGTGCAGGGGGGGTGTGGGGTGCAGGGATGGGTGGGTGGGGTGTAGGGGGGGTTGGATGGGTGCAGGGGGGGTGTGGGGTGCAGGGATGGGTGGGTGGGGAACAGGGACAAGGGTCAGCGGGAGGGACTGGGCAGAAACGGGCAGGGAGGGGGACAGAGACCAGGCCGGGGAGGGGGAGAGGGACTGGGACAGGGCGAGGGGCAGGAGGCGGCGGGGTTTGGAGAGGAGAGATCTGCAAAACCCGAGGGATCGGAGAGGAAAGGAGAGGAGCAGGAGGAGCAGGAGGAGGAGGAGGAGGAGGAGGAGGAGGAGGAGGAGGAGGAGGAGGAGGAAGTCGGGGCCGAGCCGCTTCCTGTAGGCAGAGGGATGAGCGCAGACAAAGCTGGGTGGGGACTCGCCGCTCGGGGCTGCTGCTGACCACCCTCCGCCTGCCTCCGGCCCGCAGCCCTCCCTCCTCAGCCCTCCCTCCATCCCTCCCTCCATCCATCCATCCCTCCGTCCATCCCTCCGTCCATCCATCCATCCATCCATCCATCCATCCATCCATCCCTCCGTCCGTCCGCCCGTCCCGCCGCCGCCGCCCGCCCCGCGGGGGGACTCGGGGCAGCACCGGCCGCCTCCAGGTACCGCCGGGCACACGGGGGGGGTAGGGGGTGGGGGGTGAGGGGGGGGCACTGGGAGGACTGAGACTGACAGCACTGGGGAACACTGGGACTGGGCAGGGCGGTCCCCACCCCGGCCGCCCGCTGCCAGTGGGTCCCCAAATCAGTAAAAAAAAATTTAAAAAAATCCCCCAACAATCCCCGCATCGCCCCCACCCCACGCTGGCCGCCCCACGGGGACCCCACAGTCTCGGGTGACGGTGACACCTGCGGGGGGGGGGGGGAGGTCAGCTACCGGGGCTGGGAGCCGGGGGAAAGGTACCTCGCACAAAGAGTTCAGTCTCCCCAACAAAGGTTTGATTTAGAGGGTTTGATCCTCGGTTAATCAACGGCTTTGCCATCACAGGAAAGGCTTTTTCCCGGGGATGAATGAGGCGTAGTGTTCTTTCTTGCTCTATTTCTTTTTTTTTTTTTTCCTCCCTGGGAAGGATGGGGGAAGACTTTCCCAACCCCAAATCCCTGCAGGAACCTCAGCTGGGATGGATCTGCCCCCTCGGCCCCCAAGCCTTGCTTGTAGGAAAGAGGGATTTGGGGGTGATGACACGCCCCACCCCGCCATCCCCACGGCAGCCGCCCTCTTTCCAGCTTTTCCATCAAAATCCTTCTCTTTTTTTTTTTTTTTTTTTTTTTTGGTTTGTGGGGCGAGCGCTTCGGGAAAAGTAACCCTGGGAAAATCACCGGTCAGAGCCGGGAAGATGTGCTGGGGGAAAGGCGGTCCAGGGCTCGCTTGCCCCGACGGGAGGGGTATCCAGCAAAAAACTTTTGCCTTCTTGCCTCCTCGGTGGAAAACGTGTTTATATTTAAGGAAAATCTTGAAGCACAGCGATCCCCTCCCCAGTTACTAATGAGTTACTAATGAACTTAAAGCCTGCTACCCCCAAGGGTGGTGACTGGGAGCACGTATCATCTGCTACCCCTGTACCTGCTGCCTGCAGGGCAAGGGGATCGCTGCAGGTCCGGAATGTTATTTATTGCCCTTTTTCCCCTCTGGGCCCCCAAATTACAGAATAACCATCATAAGCGAGCCCGTGCTTCCCGGCCAGGAGAGGGAAAGGGGCCGGGACTGTGTGGATGGCAGCAGCACGTACCCTGGCAGCAGGCTGGGGCCAGGCATGGAGGATTTTTCCTTATAACTGGATTTCCCTGAATGCAGCTGGAGCATGCGATTTTAATCCTCTTTTCTACCATATGGCCGCTGGCTGGATTGAAATATGACTCAATTAATTATGGCCAGGAAAGCCCCGGGGTGAAGCCTTCCTCCAGAAGGATGATTCGAGGTGCTCCCGGGGTTATAACGGGGCTTTTCTCCCCCGGTGCTGGGGGGTGTGGGGGTGCGGAGCTCAGCCCCAGCTCCCCACGAAGCTGGGTATCAGTTTTGGCACGGGTTTTGGTGCTTTTTTTTTGGCTTTTTCAGCCTTGCAAGAGGAAGCAGGGGCTGTTGCTTGCTGCCGCTGGCACTGTGCGCCGCCAGCTGCTCACATGCGACACGAGTTTGGCGGCCTTAGCATCACTTGCATGACAACTGGAGTCAGCCAGTTATCCCCAGTTTGGGGGGGACTCACAGGTCCCACCACTACTAACACAGTGCCTACGCGTGCACATCCTCTCTCCCAAATTCCCTGGGAGCTGCCAGCTTTGCTCCCAGCGCTGCACACACCAGTGTTAAGGATGCTCATTGCATTTTCTCCAGGCTACTCGCAGTTGTGAGGCGGTGGTGGCCCCGTGGGGCACATTTTGCTTGCGGGCTCGGATGAGCAGCCGTACCCTGGCTGTGGCTGGCCCCGGTGGGGACAAGAACCAGCGTGCACCGGAGCCTGGCACGGGGCTGCCTCGGGGCACCAGGGTTATCATTGTCCACTGGGGAAATTTTGACCCGCGGGGGTTATCAAGAGCAGGAGCCCGATGGCATTTCCACACCTAGATGGCTACGAGCTGATGATGAAGCTCTAATTATTATTATTATTATTATTAATAATAATAATAATAATAATAATTATTATTATTATTATTATTTTGAATCCCCAAGCCATCCTGCTGCTTTGTTACCCTGCGCTGGGGCATCTGCGAGCAGAAAACACCATAAAAAAGCAAACTTTGGAAGGGTGGGTGATGCCTTCCCACCTGACGGCCCCGCAGATGTGGCTGCGCCCGCTGAGCTTCCAGTGCTTTGGCCTCCGAACGGCGGCGGCCGAGGCACCACTTCTCCTTTTGAAACCCAGTGAGTCACCGAAGGAGGACAGCCAGGCGCCGGCGCAGGCTGTTACCATAGTAATTAGGGCTGGTGAGCCAGCACCGGAGCCCTGTGGACCCCCCACACACCCCCAAAAAGCGCTGTCCGGGAGTGGCCGTGCCTCTCTGTCCCGTGCCTCGGTGCCAGGATGCTCGAGGCCAGCCCGCTTGTGACACATGTGCTGCTGCTGGGACCACGGGGCTGTACTGCCTGCTCCCTCCGGCTGGCCCATTTCCCCGTTTTGGGCTGGGAATAAGGGGTTTGCCCTGAGAAAAGCACCAGTTTTGGCACGAGTTGTGTCAGTTCTCAGCGCGACTTCTCCAAACATTTAATTCCTGCGCCCGGAGCAGGATGCAGGAGCAGGATACAGCCGGGTGCATTCACAGCCGGTGCAAAAGCGGGAGGAACGAGTGGGTTTTCAATTTTTCTTCCTTTTCAGACTCTTTTCTCACTGTTTTCTTCCCCTCCGGTTTCTTGCTCAGCTGCTTTGTGGGGTCACCGCAGCTGCTGGGAGGAGGGATGGGGGGAAAGGCAGAGGGAGATGCTACCCCACACTGCCGGGCAGGGCATGGGGGTGCAGCATGGTTCATTAGCAAGGGGATTTTTGTGCTTGCCCTTGCACAATTTTATTGCCTGCTCGCTTACAGTGGGGCTTCAGCCCTTCTTCGTGTGTATTTTTTTTTTTTTCTTCAGCACGCAACATGCATGGTGCAAACACCCCCAAAACTGGTCCCTTTAAAGCGCAGGAGCAGTCTTGCCCCCCTCAAACTCATGGGGAGAAGTGAAAGGGGGGGGGGCTCCCGCTTCTGCTGCTCGTGGGGGAGCGCGTGATGGCTGCGGGGGAACGCAGGCTGTCTCTCCCGGTTTTCCGCACACGCTTGGCACGAGCCGTTTGGCACTCGCCCCGTTTAGAGGCAGGTCTGAGCTGGGGAGAGGGACGAGCTCCAGCTGCTGGGACGACATGGATTTGGCTCCGCGCAGAAGTAGGGTTTGATCCAAAACCCACCCAAAGTCGCTGGGATGGTGTCCGTGAGTCTGGGCATTGGGTCAGGCCAGTGATTAATTAACGATGGCTTCGATCAGAGCCGTGCAAGCAAAGCGCCAGCACTTTGCGGGCTGGGAGGCAGCGGGAGCTGGATGCAGCCAGCCCCTGGATCACCGAGGATGGGTGAGGATGCAGCCGTGCTGAGGCTGAAAGTCTAAAATCAGGCATCTCCTGCCTTTCATGTAGGCTTGATGGACTTCAAACACCAAACCAAATTTCTCACAGGCTTGGTGAAAAAAAAAAATCCCCAAAATGTCATTGTACCAAACCTTAAAAAAAATCACCACCTTGCTCTTTGCATACAGTTGAGAAACCCTCAATTCCTGGGCAGGAGCTGCACCAGGACCTGCTTATCCCACCAAACACAATTAGTTTTCACCTTATCTCATCCTTCCCTTGCTTTTCACACAGCAATTTTCTTCCCCTGTTGTCTGCTATTGTTGTAACTCGGGCTAATTAGTTTATCCGAAGGAAGGTCCAGGTGTTGCTGGCCTGTGGTCAGTAGACCAGCATCGCAGGGAGGTCTCCGGTGGTGGGTGATGCTTTCATCTAGCATCCAAAATCCAGCTGGGCAGCAGGTTGGTTATTCTCAGGGGCGCTGCTATGAACCCCAAAGTGCTGGACCCAGCACAGTGGGGCACCCCAGTGTGGGGTGGAGGCACTGCCACAGCAGATAAGCTCCTTTACTTGGGTTGCTGTCTTGGTTTAACAGGTTTATCTTACTCTCCCGACGGCTTTGGGAAGGAAAGTTGGCTCTATCCCTCCTGTGATGCTCCCTCCTGGCTGGGAAGGTCCCAGCTGCGCAGCTGGGTTTGTAAAAGGGATGAGTTTGGGTGGGAAGGAGCAGCCTTGCCTGAGCCTTGGGGATCTCAAGCATCAGTGCTCCTACCTGGATCATGCGAAATCCCACCAAAGGATGGGATGAGAAATCCCCAGCACAATATCGGATCATCTAGTAGTCCAGTCAGTGTGAGGTTCATGGTTGGACTAGATGATCTGCAAGGTCTTTTCCAACCTTGATGATTCTGTGTGGATATTCCCACTGCAAACTCTGCTGTGTTGCTGGTTTTACCCCTCGTCGTGCTGCTCAGCATCCCTCCTCCTGCTGCCTACAGCATCCTCCTGACTGGGGGGCTGCACCCCAGCCCCAAAGCCTGGCTATGGCCTGAGCTGCCTCCCTGAGCTGCCTGTGCCCGTCTGTGCAGGCAGAGCTGCCTGTACCCATCCCCGAGGGCAGAGCCACCAGCTGCAGGGGGGCACCCCGGGGATGTCGGTGCCACCGGCACCTCTGCACAGAAACACAGACCCGATTATGGAAGATGCCCTGATAAGTGGGTGCTAAACCCCTTCCTCTGCCCGCCCCTGCGGGAGCAGCTCAGCAGCCCGGCGCTCCCCTGGCTCAGGGAAAGCAGTGACAGGAATTGGGTGGGTTTGTGCATTAATTATAGTCGGGTCGTTTCAGTGCCTCTCTGTGTCAGCGCCGCTGTGGTAGGAAACCTGCTTCCTTCAGCGGCAGCACAGCTGGGGATGGATCCTGCGGCCGGATCAGTCCCCACAGCATCCCCGGCATGACACCGAGAGGGCTGTCCCAGCCCAGCACCTCCTCGTGGCTCAAACTGGGGAGGGGTTCACCAGTGGTTTGGGTTTTATGCCAAGTGGTGGTGAATGCCAGCGTCATCCAGCCCCGGGCTTGTGCAAGGGCAGGATTTGTGCTCACGCTTGACGCCCAGGTTTGCTGATTCTTTTAATCAAAATTTTTCTTGGCTTGTTTGCCGATAAGGAAACGTGGTGTCGAGTCCTTGCAGCCAGGGAGAAGCAGCGGTTGTGATGGGACCAGGGCACTTACAGCTCCCCCAGCCTGGGGACAGGCAGGGTGTCCCTGTGTGCCCACCAGCACCTGCAGGGACATGGAGGAGCTGTGTTTTCTCTCTTGCCCACTCTCATCTGAGCCGTGTCCCAGAGGAGAAGCTGGGACCTGAAGCTGGATGAAGTGCAGGAGCATTTAACCTGTTGCAGCATCCACCCGGGATGGCGTGGGGAGCACTGGGCATCCGAGAGTCACGAGCCTGAGGCGTCATCCCCTGAAGGGAGATGCTGACGGGACACTCCAGGCTTCAGTCACCTTAAACCCCCACCCCCACCCCCCCCCCCCGAGTCGTGAATTCCTGCAGGCTGAATGCACTGCACTAACCGTGGGTTTGGAGGATTTGTGCTTTTTGGGCCATTTTGGGTGAGAAAACACCAGTTTCTAGCAGATGTGAGATGCTCAGTATTGACTTAATTCCTTTTTGGTCCCCGTGTCTTTGGTTTTGCTTTGGAGTGGGTGCAGTGAAGGGAAGAGAATCAGAATAAAGAACGTGTTGAGAGTCAGGAAACAGATCTCAAATGCAAGAGAGGTGCCAGAAATGTGTCTTCACGATCCTGCTGTCACCAGGGGATGCCAGGACAGTGCCAGTGTGTCTCTGCCTGTAGCAGGAATCATCGTTAGGGCTTCGTTATGTTTACAGCTGTGGTGCCAAACTTGGGGTAGAGCTGGGGTGAGGAGCACTCCCAAGATGAGCTTTGGGCTCAGGGCTTGTCCCTTTCCTTCCTCCACAGCATCAGGTGGGTTTGGATTTTCCAAAGGGCTGAACACAAAGAGCTGTGTAGCCTCAGCCTCGCAGCGGGTCTGGGCTGGATTGCCTCAAACCCCTTTGGTGAGTTATCCATCACCCATGGGGGCTCAGATCAGGATGGTGATTGCCAGCCAAGTCGGGGTAGGGGACCAGGGCTTCAGCTTGCTCTCCCCACTGCCATCAGCAGGAGGAAGGCGACATGTGAGCCATTTTCAGCAGAAATCACCTCGCAAGAGTTTATTCTTCATTTTGATGGGTTTCTCCTCAACCAGACCTTGGGAGGAACAGTCAGGTGTTGGGGGTGCAGGAGAGTAACTAAGCATCCATCATCTTGTGGGGATGGGGCTGTGTCCTGTGGAGAGCCTGGGGCCGTGCACGCAGGGGACACTGCGGGGCAGGAGAAGTAGGGGGGATGACTTGAGGACACCACCTTCTTCCCCGCTGCTTCTTTTGCTTTCACATCTACAGACACCATTCTGATGAGGATTAGGTGTGTCCCCAGCATCTGCAGAGACCTTCTCAGCTCAATATGGTGTTAGTGGCTCCTCACATACAGGCCACATCCAGCTGGTTGAGGTTTTTGGCTTTGGGGGAAGAATAAATGTCCCTGGAGGTCCCTATATGCTCATGGAGCCCAGGGGCACCATCTTCTCACTGCATCACTGCTCCCAAACCCTCCTGCCAGATCCTCGCTGCCTTTTGCCTCTTGAAAGGGTCATCTCAGATGGAGGGGCACCACGACCTTGGTCTGAGTCTCCTGAGGACCAACGGAACAGGGGAAGTTCTCAGTGCCCATTTTTCTAAGGTATTATGGGGGCACAGGCAGCCTTAGTGCTGGTACCTGTTAGGAGGGGGATTATCATGGGTGCTTCCTCTCTGCAGGCGTGGGAAGCCCTGAAGTGTGGCCTGAGCGTACTGGGAGCTGTACAAAGGGCGTTAGTCACCCTCGAGGTGAGCAGACTCGATCTTTAGCTGCTGGGTTGTAAACCTTGTGACACTTCCTGCTCTTTCTTCTTATCTGACGAGACCAGACCTCTCGTGATCTCCATAAAGATTCTCTTGAGCGGAGCTATGCTGTTTGCTGCTCTGACCACAGCCACTCATGGGAGGTGCCTTGGGCTGAGGCTTCCCCTCCACCCCCCAGCGAGGCTCTCGTGAGCCCCGAGCTGCTGCAGGACAGCAGATCCTTTGCGAGATGCATCCTCCTCCCTGGGGTCCCAGCGGGTGTGCAGAAAACATCTGACCATCGTATTTTTGTGGTGGAGACTTCCTCACCCATGGCTGCCCATGTGTGAGGAGCTTGGGTTTTGTCCTCACGGTTGGGTTTTGGCTTCCTCACCTGCTCTGGAAGATGCTCCACTGGCACGTCATGCAGTTTTATCTCACTTGCATTGTGGTTGTGTTGGCTCCAGGGGTTCCTTCTGCTTGTATTAGCTCTGGAATTTGACTCATTTTGACAGGAGCTGGATGAAGAGCATGGGGAGATGGTTACCTCTCCATGACAGCCTGAGGGGGGACAACCTTTGCTGTGAAGGTGTGTTATGGAAGAAGTCTCTGGCTGCAGTTTTGGCTGGAGGATGCGTTAGTCCCAAGAGCTGGTGGCCATGGGGAGAGCTGCTCGAGGATTTGTGCCACCTCCCCTTCGTTTTCCTTTTCTGGATCCCTCAGGCACTTTTCAGTAGAGCAAGCAGGGATTTCAGTAACGAACCAGCATGGTCTTTGACTCATTTAGGTTGGAAGGAGCCTCTGGAGGTCTCTGGTCCCACCTTCTGCTCGAAGCAGGGCCATGGGCAGATCAGTGCTGTCCCCATGGACATGTGGGTCCAGGTGCCCCCAAGGTGTCACACAGAAACATGGCCAGGTCTTCTCCACATCTCTATGTGCTTTCTTGGGAACCTCCTACCCCTTGGTGGGTCTGCAGTGATTTGGGGTCCTTAGGGGGCTCCTTAGCCATCCACAACCTCTCAACCTATTCAGACTTCTTCTAATTAGTCTTCTAGGCCTCCCACCTTGGATGGGAATGCATTGAATGTTCACCAGGTCTGGTGGAGTCCATCTGGTTGTGTAGGACCTTGCAAAGAGGCAAAGTTCTGGTGGCTCTGCCGTGGGGCCAGAGCTCTGGCGTGCCCTGAGAACAGCGTTTCAGAAAGGCTTTAGGTTCAATTATTCAAGTCACGCTGACCTGATTGCACATCATCCCTTGTATTTTTAATATCGTGGAGACGTGATGGTGTTTGTGTGGTGCTTGCAGGGCTGGGACCATCAAAATACGTTGCATTATTTATCAGCTGATTTAATATAATTGCTGCTCAGCCTCACATCCTCGCTTGGGGGGTTTGTATTTGTGTCCGGTGCTTCCCTCGCTCCCCAGCTAATGCCGGCGGGGGGGACCCTGCCTCCTCCCTCCACACTGTGCCGGGGGAAATAAAAAGATGATTTTAATGCAGCAACCCAGGCTTATGGGGAGGTATAAGCAGTAAATGAAGGAGGCACCGATTTTTTTTTTTTTTTTAAGCCTAAATCTAAGCCCTGTGTAAGTGTTTGCATTAATTGATGTAACAGTTAGACCGGCTTGAAGTCAATGCTGCTCCTCCATCCTACCTGGAACCAAAACCCGGCTCTGCAAAGAGCAGCTGCCTTCATTGATTTTCATAGCTGATGTTGGAAAAATATCGAAGTCAACTGTACAGCCCTGTGCTGAGGTTTCCCAGCAGCCAGGTAGGCAGGGAAAGGCGCTTGCCCTTTGGAAAGCAGCTCGCAGAGCAGCGGGGCCCAAACGCAGTGGCTCTGGCTCATTTGGCAGAAGGATTAAAGCCCTGGGAGGAGGCACAGGGTGGGAGATAAATGAAGCATGTGGAGCCCATGGCACGGCCAGGATGGATTGATCTCCAGCACAGAAGGTATCGATGCACGGGAGGGGAGGGCGAGCCGGCACGTGCAGCACCGTCTTGTGCTGCTTAATCTGCTGTTTGCACAGTTTCTTTGGCTTTAAATTTTTTCTTTTTTTTTTTTCAATGCTTGATATTGCAAGTGTAAAAACACAGCCACCCCAGAGCTGCTAGCCTGGGCGTTCTCCTCCCGTCTGCGTAATATCAGTGTTTGCTGAGCATGTGTCATTTCACGATATAGCCAGAATAAAGCGTGGTGGTGAAATCAGGGCCGTTGACTCAGCAGGAAGCGTGGCAAGGATGCTTTGCCTGCGTTTTAAGGGGAAAACAGGCTGGTTCAGGGATTTGAGGCTCCATGGGAAAACCAAGATGCTGTATACGGAGGTTAGTAAGCGCTGAGCATGCCGGGGAGGGGATGAGGATGGAGAGGGGCTCAGTAAGCCGGGGGAATAGCGTGGGAAAGGCTCCAAGGACGCAGCTTGGGAGAGAAAAAGCAAATTGTGCAGTTTTGCAGGAGCATTGTGGTCAGGAGAAACACAGGTGGGTGAGGACTTGAGCAAAGAGAAGCTGCCACCTCTCGATCCCCCTCCACATCCCTGTCCCAGTTCTGCCACCGCGGCCATGCCCTCCTCTCCTCATCGCATCGGGAAGGACCCAGGTGTACTCGCTGCCCCCGTCACCGGGTCCTACTTTAGACCAAAATGCATTAGGTTACAGGCAAAAAAAAAGAGGTAGCAGTGGGCCACAGAAGTTAAATTTAATTGAGATAATATGGGTCAACTCACCGACCGGGGACAGAGGAGCAACCTACTTCTCCCCAGCCAGCCCCAGCTAACCTGGTTTGCGGCACTGCCAGGGCTCCGCACCCCTGCCCAGGACTGGCAGCTTGGAGAAACACTTCTGGTAGCCTCAGGTTTGCCAGCAGAGAAATAACAGGCCATGAAATGCCAGAGGCAGTGCAAGCCACAATAAATTACTTTTCAAAATTATTGATGGTGAAAATACAGAATAGCACAGGGAATTTTTTTTTCTTCCCTCCTCTCCCCCCCAAAAAACCTGCTAAAATCACTCATGTTGAGTGGTGATCCTCCACCTGCAGCTTGGGATCTGGCCATCAGCAAAGGCTTTACTCATTTAATAGGTTTCTTAGTGGCGCTGCAGCGCAACAGCTTTGTAGTGAAACCTTTGCAGGCTACCCATAGCTGCAAATACAGGGTTCTACCCCACAGCCCGTGCCTAAAGCACACCCAGTCTCAGAAAGTAATTACAAAGCTCTCCCATTTCCATGTGCTACACCCACTGTTTGAGTAGTGGCTCTGAAAGCACCAGCTCTAGATGCTGTGAAAAACCTGAAAAAGAGATAATGAAGGGAAAAAAAAACAAAAAACAAACCCACAAACCTCCCAGCCTTGCTGCTTTAATAGCAGGGATGGGAAGAGAAATACCAGGTGGCAGCAACACCAGGGCTTTGCTCTACTACAACAGATAGGCTGTGACCTGTTTGCTGTATTTGAAGCTTGAAACAGAGCCTTATGAGTAATGTGGTTCAGGTGCTTATCACTAATTAATTAATTCTTTTGTACGGTGGATACCTAATTAAAGCAGTCTAAGGTAATTCCTGGTGGGCCTTAAACTAATGGGACAGATAACGGGGTTGTTTCTTTGCAGATGTAACTTGTTGGGTGATTCCCAGCGGCTGGAAAGGGTTATTAGGCTTCGTGTGAGTGTTACTTAAAATAAAATTCTAATAAAGGTTTGATTCAGGTGAAATGATTTCTTGTTGCGATGATTTCTACAGCTGAGGGCTTCACATGCTGCAGAAGTTATTCAGGTGGAAAGGCGAGGCCCTTGGCATTGTATGCTAAAGGAGCGGGTTTAGCTTTATTTTAGCTGGGCTGAAAAATGCTTTTACAGAAGGATAAACCTAGCGGTGTGGCACAAGCTACTGCAAAATCCATATGCTCCTTCCGATTTGCTGGTGTTACAGGAAGTCTGTCTCTTAAAAATGTGCCATTTTAGCCAAATCAGGGCAACTCAATGGCTTGCCCCAATTCCTTTGGGGTAGCTGTACCCCCATGCTGATGGTCAGGCAGTTGGTAAGTCACTGTGGCCTTGAATTCAGGGTGAATTTGCATGAGGCTCGGGGTGGGTTTGTCCCTTTGGGAGAGGTGTTGACACAGCCAAATAACCCAAACCCTTTTGCAAATGTGATGCTGGGTTAAACACCTCCGCCCTGCAGCTCTCCCTTCATCCCTTCACTTTCAAACCTCATTTTGCACTTACCCTAAAGGTCTGTATCTGGACCCTGGCAAGCAGGATGTTAAAAAAACTGAAACCCAAGAATGGATCAGTTAATTAACATGAAATAATATCTCTTGACTGCTTCCCTTAATTAAGGGTCAGGAGTTCAGAGCTGTATGAACAGATGTTGAACTCCTTTTCCTGGTACAGGAGCTTATTGCTTCCTCGGCAGCTTGAACCATCTCTCTTTTTTTTTTTTCTTTTTTTTCTGGGTGAAGAGGCAGGGAACTGGGATTTTTGAGAAAGGTGTGTATGAAGAATTTATTTCAGAGTCAATTTGAGTTGTTTTGGGGAAGGAATTGAGAAATCATAGGTGTGTCTAATTAAAGAGTGATTTTGGTTTTCTAGAGGTCTCTCCATGGGGAAAAAAGAGGGTTTTTTGAGGGTTTCTGCTCTTTTCTGGCCAGCTAGGAGGTGGTGCATGTTTCCTAGAGCCTCCTTTACAGCAGAAACTTCTGCCTCATGAAGGACTACCCAGCCTGCTGCCACTTCTTCAGTAGGAAATGGGTTTCATGGGATGGATTTGGTCGTCAAGAGACAATCAGGGTTTCAACAGGAATTTTTTATTTGGTTGATTCATTCGTGCTTTTACTGTAGAGCTGCTGCTCCATCCGTGTGGGGGTGTTGGTAGAGCTGGGTTATCACCAGCTGCCCCGATGTGGTTAAATCAGGGTCACTTCAGCCTGGGAAGTACTTTGCCAGGCAGAGAATAATCATAAAGACAGGGTTTGCTGCGCTATATAGCGAGGGTGCAGCGTGTTATAAGAGAGATACTAGGCTTTCCTTAGCTGTTGCTGCAGTAGAAATGCAAAATAACATTCAAGTATTTTCAAGGATATCTGTGTAGTGTTTCAACTGACGTTAAAAGGTGCATTGACCAGGAGAGCAGGTAATGCCACTGACCTCCAGCCTGGGCTGACCCCCAGGCAGGGGAAAGACCCTCCAGTGTGGGAGAAACCTGGGGGTTTGTCATGCCCTGAGGCTTAGTGGCCACTTTTCCAATGGTTTCGTGGACCTGATGGGGAGAAATCTGGGTGTCACACTCGAGGGGGGATGTGGGACCACAGGGGAGCCCCCCATGTTGGTGGAGCGGGAAGGAAGGTGAGAGCTCTGCTGTGGGGGCTGCAGGCACATGGGGAGGGGAGGCCTGTGCCGGTGGCAGATGGCAGAGGGGCTCCCATCAGCTCCTCTGCCAAAAAACACCTGCAGGACTCTGGGGTGAAGTGTGACCTGTCTACATCCCTCCTCAGCACTTCTCCTCTCTGCCCCGTTCTCTCCTCTTTCTCTTTTCCATATTTACTGCTCTGTCTGTGTGCTGGAGACACTTTGGTCTATCCAGGGGACTTCAAAGATTGTGGAGATGTCTCCATCTTCCAGCCCAACAGGGAGGTTGGGGATGCCCTAGACAGTGTGGGTGCTGCTTTGCAGGAGGCAGCTAATGGGGCATTTCTGAGAAACTCTGGTTTTCCGGGGGGTACCGGTGGTTTTAGGGAATTTCCGGAGCTGCGTGTTCTCCTCTCAGGCAAGTTTCATAAAAATAAAATGCCAGCAGCTGAGAGCAGTAGTGGTTTTTTAAATTTGGGTAGGATGAAGATGTAACTGCAGCTTGAACAGGGGAGCAGCTGTGTCCTTTACTGCCAGGGTTTTGCTACAAGCCTGCCGGGGGGTTTGCAGGGCAGAGGCTCACTGTGTTCCTACTCCTCCGCTCACGTGCACTGCAGCGAGTCTGCAGCCTCCCACTGACCTCTGGGTATGTTTTAATATTTCATTAAATTAAAAAAAAAAACAAACAATAACAACAACAAAAAACCCCTCCCAACCCTTAAATAATTTTCATTTTTAGTGAAGTGCAGTGGTGATGTTGCTCAGCCCTGGCGGGGAGAGCAGAAGTGGAGCTTCTGCTTAAAACCTCTGCTGCAGGAGAGCCCAAAAGGCGGTGCTGGGGCTGGCGTGACAGGATGTGTGCCCTTATCTGTCTCCTCTGGTGTGTCACACCGAAACGTGACAGCCGAGGCCTTTTTCTTTCTGTGCCACAGCATAATCAGGTAGCGAGAAGCCTGGCTGTGTCCCCCCCACAGCAGACATTGCCCCTGCTTGTCCCTGGGAGGCATCACCAGGAGCGTGTGTGGGTACAGAGAGCACGGTGAGGGGCCGAGGGGAGGTCAGAAGTGAGTCAGCAAAATGATGGGTGTTTTTAATCGGGATGAAAACTCAGGCCATGGGAAGAAGGTGATGCTCAGCAGCAGGTTCGCTTGCTTGGACCACTAGACCATGTATTTGGGCAAGCTTACTCTCCGGTATTTGGCCAAGCTCCCTGGGGCACCCGTCCTCCCAAGTGCCTGATCTGTGCACACTGCTGGGTTTGCCCCTTGTGCATTAAAACCAAACACTTTTCCCCAGGTTTTTCCCCCAAATGGCAGCTTTTCCTGTTCAGGGGTATGTTCCCAAAGGTCCTGGGGCAGCCTACGTGGGTGGTCACACAGATTTTTGGCTTGGTGGAAACCTCCAGCTTCATCAGCTGGGGAAATGATGCTGCTGTTAAACTCCTGACCTTCAGCACAGGAATTGGCAACCCCAGTGGTGGAGCCTTGGGTCGATGCTCCTTTCCCGTGGTACCCGCCTGGAGAGAGGCACCATTTCCTATGAATGGTGGCAGGAGGGACCGGAGCAGATGTTCCAGTTTGTGCTGGCTGGTGGCTGATCCTTCACCCGCATCATTTCTTGAAAAAACAACAAAAAAACCCCCACGCTAAAAAAAAAAAAAAAAAAGAAAGAAAAGGAAGTCAAGGTTGATTTCTGTTTGCCTTCGTTTTGAGCCGTTAAAATGCCTGTGAGAAAATAAAAAGCTGAGATTCTCACTTTCGCGTGACACCCACGGCGTGGTGACTTCTCCAGGCAAAAGGGACATCCCTACAAGACCCAAAATGTCCCCGTGGGGCTGGAGCCACCTGGCTCCATCACAGCTGCCCCCCACCCCCGACTCCTCTCCAGGTCTGTATGTGCCTCTTGGGCAGGAGGTTTCTCCTGGAGCCTCATCCCAGGTGGGCTGTGCTGGGACACACTCAAATCTCCAGAGGGATGGACGTTGCTAAAACCTTTACTGCTCGCAAAATTCATGGGAAAAACGTGCTATCGACTGCAGCTATTCATGAGGTTTGGGCTGGAGTTGTGGGTGGCTCCGGCAGCACAAGGTGGGTGGAGGGGACATCCCGAGCCAGGCTTTCTGCAAAGCCAGTTCCAGCGCTGAGCTCTTTATTTAATGCCCCAGCAAAATTAGGGAAGAGAAAAATCTTTGTGGCAGCTCCCTCTTGCTCCTGATGTTTTTGCATTGCCTTGATAATCAGGTTTGCTGGGGGAGCCAGGGCTGGCTGAGCCAGCGGCAGGCTGGGTCTGCCCCTGTCGCTGGTTTTGGGGTGAAATATGGCTGAATAGGGCCACACAAGGCTAAGATGGGCAACAGACTTGGCACCCTCCGTGATTGCAGTGGGAGGCCAGGCACTAAAACCCTCCGACATGGGTGAAACACTGTCATCAGAGCTGAAACGGGCACTCATCCCACCTCACCCCTGTTTGGCGGGAGAGATCGGATGCTGGTGTGATAACGAAGCCGTTTCCATGGAAACAGGCTGGTTTTTCCACTCGGGCATCTTTTAATTTATTTATTTATTTGCCAGCCTGTCTCTGACCTGCAAGCTGCTTTTTGGTGATTTAAACACCATATTGGCCATTGGGTGTATGAATTGGAACGTTGGGAAAGGGAATAAAATCCCTGTGGATGGGGGCTGGGAGCTGTGGCTGTAACAGCCGCTGAGGATTAAGGTCTTTTGCCCCAGCGAAGGGATGTGATGGGAGCCCACAGGCACAAATCTAGCTCCTAATGTTTTCTTTGCTTAAGGAAATAATGAAACACATGTAATTTGGGTGTATTAAAGCTCCTTTCCCAGCCAGGTCTGCAACTGCTGTTGAGATCAGTGCAACTACACCAGCTCCCACTCCTTGGAAACATGGCTTTTTGCTATTTTCTTTTTGTCTGTAATATTTTTATATTTTTCTGTGTATATTTAGTAATTATTTTTCAGCCGAGCCGCCTATTTTTAGCCGTGGCTTTTAGCAAAAGCAACAGGATGGCTTGAAAAACCAGCCGGCCCCACACCAGGGATTCCCACGCTCCAGCCGGCCGGTGACTGGCAGCGCTGGCTGCGGGGGGGACACAACAGCACGGCTGTATGCTCAGTTATCCATGCTATATCTGTACCTGTGCCACGTCACACCTGGTTTTTAGGGAGAAAAAGGCAATTTTCAGGAAAACTCACTTGCCTCAGCAGGGACCACGCTGGCCCTGCGCGCCTGGCATGCCCCGAGCTGGGCTGGCCTCCGCTGCTGTGTGCAGGGGCCAGGAGGAATCCCAGCATCAGTGAGAGCTGGAACAAATCCCTCCGTTACGATACCCAGCCTGGCACCTTTTCTAGACCAAAAAAACCTCTGGGTGATGCCTTCCTGGTAGGAACAAGCCTGAGCCCTGCGCTCCCCCAAATCCTGGCTGCCCCAGTGGGGTTCACCCACTTTGCTCCTAACTGGGTGGAAAATACTGGTGCATCAGTGATGGAAAACATAACTTTTGAATTGAAACTAAGAAGCAGGGAGGCCCCTGCTTTCACTCTGAAAAGGAGCTGCTCTCGGTGGTGGGTGATGCCGTGCGGTGCTCTGGGGAGCTGCTTTAGGTCTTTACGGCAGAGGTTTTGCCCTGGCAGGTGTCAGCGCTTTCAGTTTCTTTCCCACAGAGCTGCCGCTTTTCCTTTCAGTTCAGCCAGGAGGTGTGGGGAGAATGTTTTTCTGCCAAGCAGAGAAAAACCCACTGGGAGGTGAAAAAAGTCTGGAAAATTGGAGGACGAGAGAGGATGTGATCCACAGGTTTAAAAACGCAGAGGACCACCGTTGGGTGGGCAAAGGCTGCAGACTCCTGGAGACGCAGGAGGTGTCTCGTGACACCTGGAAAATCTCACTCGATGCTTTTTTGCACCTTCAAGGGTGTAAGAAAATGCTTCGCAAGGATGTGGGGTGTCCCAGCCAGGGTTAGCGCTGGCTTTGAACAGCGATGGACCCAACCCAGTGCAAAATGGACTTCGAGATACCCCTTCCATAATGATAGCTGCCTATTTAAGGTAATTAGGCTAAATAATCAGCCTTAAAATGCCATTTTAAAAAATATTTAGGAGAATTTCAGTCTCCACCCATGTGCAACTTGATATAAAACCCAAGCGAAAGGGGGGGAAAAAGCCAGGCTCAGATTTGGTGGGTTTAGGGCTGGTGATGGAGCCAGTGCAAGGCGTGCGGAGGCCGGGGACCCCCCTGCCCAAGCGCTGGCTCTGCAGCCTTTCAGCACAGCTCTGTGCTGACGAGGAGCTGGCAAACGAAGGCTAATTACTCTTGCAAGTAGGGCTGGCAGCTGCGGGATACCAGAGCCCCATAGGAGCCCATTTTGGGAGGGAGCAGTAGGATGGCAGCTTACAGGGGAGTTTGAGTCCTCTGGTGTAAAGAAACGCTTCTTTTGCAAGCAGCTTTTTTGGGTTGTAGAGGGCATTTTGCCTCAGTCGAGGGATGCAGGGGATGGGAGCAGCACCGATGCTTTCCCCTGGGTGAGAAAAATATTTAACGGATCCATAAATGTGCTGGGAGGGAGAAACGCATGCAGAAAGCAAGGTAGATGTGCTGAGCTTGCTGGGATGGAGGAAGACTGGTTGTCCCTTGGCCTGAAGCAGTGGTGGGTTTTAACTCAGAGCAAATGAAACCCCAATCTCATCCCGTTGGGCAGCAGCTCACTGTGCACCCTCTGGAACAGCGACAGTGGGCAGCTCACGGGCTGGGTTTTGTTACTCCATGTCATGGGTAAAAGCTGAAGGTTTTGGCAAAGCTGGAGCGAGCGGACCAAGAGCAGACACAGCTGTAAATGCCGGATCGGTGCCCTGATGTCAGGGGCATCCATCACCGTTTGCCCAACTAAAACCCAAATTTTGGTACCTGTTTTGCTGGGTGCTGCTGGTGAAAGAAGGAAATCATCTGAGTATCAGTCGCTCTTTATTAAACTCAAAGACAAAAATAAATCAGGTGTTTTCTTGGAGCATAGGTACCAGCTAGCAAAAATCAGCACCAAAATTTCCAAGTGTTTTTGCATCCTTTTAAATGAATTCAGCCTCTTGCCACATGCAGTAAATAACCCGTGACCCCTCTGCTTAACAGACAAGTATCAGAACGACCTGGCGAGATCCTGAGTTGTAATTACAGTGCAGAGCCCCAAAGAGATGATGTCCATGTACTGTACATGCTAAACATCATTAGCATGAAAATAAAATAGCATCCTTACTCATTAACCTGTGGGCTCCAAGGCAGGAATCCTATTATCCAGGCACACAAGCCATTAAGCGGGTGAAATAAGACGCCGTCTGTATTCCCTTGTGAGTGTCATTAAACCCTTTTCTTTGCAAGCAAAGTTTAGCACAACAGTGTGAGAACAGCCCCGTGATGATGGGGGGAATCGGGAAATATTGGGAAGCGTGGTGATTTTTAGCTTTGTGGTTGGGATTTGGACAGTGAAGGTCAGGAGCTGAGCTCTGCCAGGGCTGACATGATAGGAAATAAGCTGCCTGGAAAGAAAATTTCCTTCTAACAGCCATTCTCAAATATTTTGGCATTTTCCCTCCAATCTGAGGATTTATATACATTCTAGGGTGGTTTTAATTTGTCGGAAGTCTGATGCTTTCAGCATCTACCCACTGTCTACTTCAATAAGTATTTTCTAGATCAGCACGGGGTCCAGCGGCAGAACCCTGCACCTCCTTGGGTCCCGGGGAAGAGAAATAAATACAGATATTGCTGTGGTGTGGGGCAGCGTTGTTCCTGGGTGACTGCGGTGGGCAAGCGTTTTAGTCACCCTGGTGCTGCAGAGGCTCCTGCCAGGGTGTAGTTTCATTGATTGCAATTAGTAGTAAAGAGGCTCTGGGGGTGAAAGGAGAGGAAGATGCTCTAGCAGTTCGGTTTAAATCCAAACGAAAAGGTATGGAGGCTTTGGGTTTACTCCCGGTGGCTCCACAACCTCCTGGGGGTACGGTGGGGTGTCCTCACGTTGGGGAAAAAAAACCCCTGCTTTTGTGGCTGCTCTGTTTGAACAGCTTTGCTGCTGCCCACGGTGGTGCCTGGGCTTGTTGCAGGGGTTGTTTTTTCGGTGGGGGATATTCACAGGCTCGCTTCGAAGTGTCACCTGCTATTTTTCTGTTATTCACAGTGAAGGAAGCATGCCCAGTTGCTCACAGCACTGTAAAACCATCGCTGGCCCCAAACTGGTTCAAATTCCTACATGAAGTATCTGCGGAGGGGCCAAGCGTGGCCAGCTCCCAGTGACACCAGGGTCCTGCGAGGTGGCTGAGCTGTCCCTGCGTCCCCAGCATCATCCCAGCAGCCCCGTGCCCGGCAGGGTGGTCACACAGATGCCCCCTCCTCTGTCCCAGTGGGGTTTCGGGCTTCTCTGGCCTTGCTATTGGGGCTCTTTTCCATCTTAGTGACTCCAGGGCTAGATGTAGTACGAGCATGGGAGCGTTTCCTTGCATGAGGGTGGTAGTAGGGTTGGATACATCTATTTTTTCAACAGATCAGGGCTGTAGCAGCCGTACAGCAGCTCTTAGCCCTTCCCACTCCTGTGTCTCCTTCCATGACATTAAACTTCAGTCCCTAAGCGACTCCCCATCACTGGAGCAGCAACAGACCACGGTCCTCTGTATGAAATGGCACAACATCACCGAGAATAACATTTGCTGCATTAGAAAAGCCTCTGCAGCATCCAAACCACACAACAGCATTTTGGTTTGATGTACACCTCAGCGAATCTGTATGGCCACGGGCTTTCCCATCCTTCTGCCAACGCCAGAAGTGTGGTGGCACCACCACCGCTGCCCACTTCATGGCTTTGTAGGGAGAATTGGAAGCAAAAGGGGGAGAGAGGTACCCTGCTAGCTGGCTGCTCAAATGCCTCTGCAGCCAAAAAAATGGGGGAGAGCTGAGAAAAACCAGCACGGAAACAGTGCGAAACCTTGAGCTAAACCTCAAGCGATGCCGCAGAGCTTTTTGCCTGACGAGAGCGGACCCAGCCAGGAGCTCAGGCTTGTCGGGGATGCTCCGTGGGAGCTGGGCTGCAGCAAAGGGGGGAGGATTTTGGCAGCCTTCCCCGGGGGATGCTCTTTCCACCCCTCCATGTGCTCTGTGCACCAGACGGTTAAATTGCATCCCCTCTCGCTGTGCACCCTACAGCCTGCACCGATGCACCGTGGCAGGGCTCGCCCTAAGCTGGGGAACAGCTGAAAGCCTGGCTGCCAACAGCCCTCGGATAGTTGCCCGCTGACTTAAAACCTCTTCCTGTGCTGAAAACCTCACTGAATGCAAACAAATAATATTGCTGGGGGCTGTACTTGGAGGGCACGGGAGGGAGGAGGGGGATACGGAAGGAAACCCACAGCCTTTCTGCCTCCCCAGCGGGGTACGGAACTCAGCGTGTGCAAGGGCTCTGGGTTTCTTGGTGCCATAAATAATGTTCTCGTTGCATTGACTGGCATCACAGTAACCTAACCTGGCTCCTTTTTTTTTTTTTTTTTTTTAATATTCTCTTTATTTAAAGGTAGCAAACGGCTGAGAGGAGCAGATCTTCCCCTAGAGGCACAAATCACCGGAGAGACCTGCTTCTGGTAAAAAAATACTCCTCCTCGTACTCCCCAGTGGGCAGGGGTTGGCTGGGGAGGGGTCTCATCCTGAAATGCTGCCTGGCCCCAGCACCACTCGCTCTCTGGTCACCTCTGAGCAGGGGCACCTTGCTCAGTGTCAAGTTGTGTTTTTCTGTGAGTCCCAGGACGGGCCTCTGTCCAAACATCCTTATATCCCCCAAGATGGGCTTTAGCTGAAGGTGTCCTCCCTAAAACACTACAAGCTCCTCATTTTAGGGCTGTGCCATCCTTTCCCCATCACCTGAGGGGCTGGCCGGGGGGATTCACTGCACCCTGCTGTTGCAGGACATCCCCCAAAACCCCCATTTTTGAGCTCACGGGCAGCCCCAGCCAGGAGGGTGGGGGGGCAGCACAGGATGGTGGTGCCTCAGCTGTAAGATACTCGCTGCTTGTGAAAGCATCAGCTGCCAGAGGAGCTGAATGCTGGCTTTCTGGCCACCGCTGCCAGAGCTTGCGGCTGTTATAAGGTAACGGAAAAACATCCGTGATTGAGACTGCGTGGACTTAATGAGTGTCCCCCGCCTGCCTGGGGTAGAAATCTCAAGAAACAGGAAACTCCAGCATCCTGTTTAGCATCTCAATGTTCAAGTTGGCAGCAGAGACAAAGCAAGAGAGTCTGAGGGACACCGGACACAGTCTGGGCACTGGCTTGGGGCAGGGGAATGAGCCTGGCACTGGCAGCTCCGGGCAGCGCAGGGCTGCTCAGGGCGAGCCCGTTCTCTGATTTCCTTTTGTTGCCACCACAGCCTTTCCTGTAACAGCAAAAGCCAAATACAGCTCAGCTGGGGTCCTGCTGCTGCTCTAGAAGGTCCCAGTGTCCCCGAAGCACAGCTCATAGGGCATCCTGTGCTCTGGGGACGATGGGGAGGGCACAGGAGGGTACCTCTGGCAGCGTGTGACTACCCGCAGACCCACAAAGGCTGGAGGCTCCCTGGCCCTGTATAAACCCAGGATTAAACGCTGGCT
Organism: Athene noctua; assembly: GCF_965140245.1. Taxonomy (NCBI): domain Eukaryota; kingdom Metazoa; phylum Chordata; class Aves; order Strigiformes; family Strigidae; genus Athene; species Athene noctua. The sequence goes on along the minus strand of NC_134042.1, from coordinate 49,757,899 downwards.
GTAATTCCCAGGTCTGCATCTCCCATCCTCAACACCCTCATTCACATGGCTCAGCTCTTAACAGCTCCACACATGCAACCCCAACCCATCGTTTTGGGGATTTCAGCTGCTGGGAGCAGCTCTGTGCTCAGCCCAACGTGTGTTTGTGACCGCAGCTTATCCGGAGAGCGCGCCTGGCCCGCCCATGGCTAGCAACAACACTGCTAGCATAGCGCAAGCCCGCAAGCTGGTGGAGCAGCTGAAGATGGAGGCCAATATCGACAGGATAAAGGTAGCGTGGCTGGGGGGTTGGCTGTTGGCTCAGGGGGATGCTGTGAGGTGGTGTCTGCTGCTGAGCAGCTGCCAAAAGCACATTGTGGGAGCTGGGACGTGGTGGCAGGGCGGTGTTTATGGAGGATGCTGGTCTAAGTGATGGTCGTGGCTGAAGGCAGCAGGAGATGCTTGGCTGTGGAAGGCAGCGGGAAGTGTTGCCTGGAGTCCTGCTGTGCAGGTGGGAAGGAGTGACCCTCCCTGAGGCATCTCACCTTCTTGGGAACAGGTTAAACCCACGCTGTTTGTCACAGTTGCTGTTAAAACTGTCCTTTGGGCAGTGCTTGGCGCTCAGCTTTGAGGTTAGTGGGGAGACCACTGATAGCAGCATTGTCCTGAAGCCTTTTTCTTATGGATAAGCCCAGTCCTTCCTAGGAGATGTCTCCTCTGCTCAGACTGCTTCTGCTCCACCCTGGTGGAATTGCTGCTTCTGGGCACGCGAAAGCTCATTGACTTCACGCTTGAGAGCCCAGAGGATTTGTTTTCTCCATCGAGGTGGATTTGGATGACAGCCAGTGCTGGGGAGAGAGGTGCTCCAGGGCCGGCTGCTGGCTGCAGGCACGTCTGGGTGCTTGCAAGCAAAACCTCCCCTCTCAGAGCTGGGGCGAGCTCCGGCGGCTTGTGTCTGGAATAAATAGCCAAGTCGTTGGCTGCGGGCAGCAAATGTTGCTATAGCAGCTGTGGACATCCCTGCTGAGGGATGGAGGGAGAGCTGGCAGGGAATCGGTGCCTGCTAAAGGCAGTCCTGTCTACGATCGAGTCGGGTGAAGGATGCGAATGGGAGAAGGATCTAAAGGATGATCACGGGAGTGCGTACTGACGGGCGAGCTTAGAGCCCAGAGATGAAAAACCAGCCCCGACGAGGACGTGCTGTCAGGTCTTTGGTATGATGTTGTATACCCCCTGGGCTGGGGATGCTGCGAGGCCAGCCCCACCGGTAGGATCTCTCAGGTTGGATGTCCCCAGCGCAGCCTATCCCTAATGTGGGGTCATTTTATTCCAGGTGTCAAAAGCGGCAGCAGACCTGATGGCGTACTGCGAAGCCCACGCCAAGGAGGACCCTCTATTGACCCCCGTCCCAGCCTCAGAAAACCCCTTTAGAGAGAAGAAGTTCTTCTGTGTGATCCTGTAAACCCTCGAGGAGCCTGACTGGCACTCAGGCCACCCTGAACACTGATGTAGAGTTTTTAGGAACGGGGACGACCTGCTAGTCCACAGAATTTAAACAAAAATAAGTAAAATACACAGCCTGGAAGCTACAGAGATGTGCATGTTTAACGAACCTGGCCACCTTTGGGGGAATAAGATGATCTGCATTGCAAGGCAAAAGATCTGAAGTCTGTAGAGTTGCCTAGAAAGAAAAAAAAATTATGTAAAGAATAAATTTGTGTCACTTTTCTGCTCACAAAATTGTTTGATTGTTCCATATTTAAAGCACCAGAGCTGTGCTGAGCAAAGTAACTGCTAAGGATGTGTATAACCTTCTTGGAATGATATTGTCGGTTTCTTTCCAAAGTATTATTTTTTATTTAAGTTGTCAGATATATAGCGACAGGTTAGATGACTATGATGTTACTCAATGTTTGGTCTTGTGCTTTTTAATTTCTGGCGGTAGCGTAGCACAGGGGTTGAGTGGCCCCGTGGCGGGTTAGCGAGGACGCCGGCAGCTCCTGCCCGCACCCCATGTGCTGGCAGCTCCGTGTTTCTAGCGAGCCCCACTTTCTAACATTTTGTATATGGTTATAGCTTTGGCTCTGCAAGTACAAGTGAATCATATGTCGTGGTTGGTGCTTCATACTCCTGTGACGACTTTCGGTGGTAGTGCATGAGAGTTTATCTTTGTTCATCCGCTCCAGACTTTTCTTTTCTATCGTTTGACACCACGTGCTGGTGGGAGAAGCTGTAGGGAGGAAACCGAGGCGATGCCGAAAGCAAAGACAACTCCTGCCTTAGATGTGCCTGAAATACCTCCTGCGTTAGGGTAGGTGCCAGCCCAGGCATCGTGGGGTAGCTAGAAATCCGAAAATCAAAGTTGACCGCTTCTTTCCGGGTCTTTCCTCTTCTCCTACACCTCTGTGCCTCTGCCCTCCTCGCTTGGTTCTTGTCCTGCTCTTTCAGCTTCCCGGCAGCATCTCCTCCCCGCTGGGGCTGGGCCGGGATGCTGTCCCATGGTGGGATGCTTCTGCCCCTTCCCACACCCGCTGGCTCCCCCGTTCCCGCTGCTGCCCCGCCGCAATGGGTAGGGGCAGGGGGAGCAGCCTGGGGAGCCGCGGGGCCACCCCTTCACGGAGTTGCCTGATACCTTGTTTACACACAGCCTGAGCTCCACGTCAGGCTGGGAAATTATTCCCAGGTCCGGTTCATCCGCCGCCAGCGTTTCGGGGGACACATGCCACCTTTTCTGGCTCCGCCTCGGGTTAATACTTCTGCGGATGTGGCTTGCCTCTCCTTTCCACTGCTAAACACCTCCTGGCTTTCCCCGCTCATCTACACTCCTGGGAAACTTTGGGAATCATAACTTGGGGATCTGAGTACAAAATTAGGTGGGTGTCGCGTAAGGGTTTGGGGGATCTGCAGTGACCCCACTAAACTATAACTCTGAATCAGGTATCAGCTTAAAAATCCCTGTGGATTCAAGAGGGCAATAGTCTCTGGGTAGCTTTTGGCAAATCTTTCTAGCCCGTTAACAAGTGCATTTTGGTTTTTCTACCTTTTCATACTCTTTTTCTAGTCTTCTACAGAGAAGACCAGTTGTTCTAACACTGGACTCAAAACTTTTGGCATCTGGGAACGTTTATATGACACGAGTAGCCTAGATGGTCCCAGCCTTCCCATGGTGGCTTTCGGCCCCCCTAACCTCCCTGTTTCGATCTTTCTACTACAGTTCACATAGCTTTAGGATGAAGGATGGATGAAGTCGTTTGCTCTGCAGCTGGTTTCACTCTTGGTGTTACAAGGCAGACATGTAAATACCCTGTCCTGGGTTTGTCTTTTCTTTTTAACACTGATTTACCGTCACAGAGGGTGAAGCACAGCCGGTCTGACCCAGGGCTCACACCCCAACCCTTCTCAAATGCTGTCATGAAGTGGTTTGTAATAATTTTTTTAACGACTTACGTATTTTACAACTCGAATTCTTAATAAAGAAACGAATTTAAAAAGCTGCATGAGGAGTAGGGGGGAGGGGGGGAATTTTGAATTAGCCTAAACTACTCATTGAAGGTGTTTTACGTTGCTGGTCTTTATTTTATGTTGGTAGTGGTGTTGACATTGGTGTGCTGCCAGGTATTTCACCCCAGTATTTATATTTACACAGATACGTCTTTGTTAGCCAAGTAGAGATAGCCTGCCAAGACCGTTTCCCCCCCCCCCCCAACAAAAATACCAGTCATCTCTCCATCCCGATGCTGTATATCCAGCGTGGTATCAAATGACATTCAACTCTACCCCCAGGCTTTTAAAGAAAAATTTCTGGAGTACTGGAAAAGGACTTTTTTTTTTTCTGCCAAGGTTGCTGGTGGCAGGGGCAAGTTTGTCCTGCCGGTGCCAACCTGCCACTGCCAGGCTTTTGGGGAGGGGGGTGGCTGTAACCGAAAGCCAGCACGGGGAGGTCGGCGTTGTGATGTAGCGCATCCCCATCCCACGTGGTCTGTGTACTCGTTGGAAATAAAATTTTGGATTTGTTTCAAGCTTTTGGAGACTATGCTCTGTGTGCGCCGGCCTCTGGGGTACGTGGGTTCCCATCCTGGTTGTGGCTGGATCCTGTTCCCAGTGGGTTTAGGGGGGCTCCCTGCCGGGGTGTGGGGTTTGGCAGGAGCTTTGGTGCTCATCGGTGAGGGAAAGTGAAGCTTCTTAGGGGGTTCAGCCCCTGCTGAGCTGCAGCTTTCTGTTCCTGCAGAACGAGCCAGCACAGGGGGATTGGGCTTATTCAGGGTGGGACACTGCTCCTTGTTCAAAATCACCATCGCTCAGAAATTGAAAGATGCCTAAAAGCTCTAACTTTGTTGTCTATTCCTTCCCCCTCCCGCCCCGCTTCTCCCCTCCCTGGCAGTGAGTACAGGCTCTTCCCAGTGCCACCTCCAGCACGCCCAGCACAGGATCCAGCTCGCTGTGGTCCAGCCCATAGCCCAGAGCAGGAATGGCCTCATTTGAGGCTGTTTTGGGGAGACTTTGAGGGTCTGAGCCCTGTCCTTGCTCCAGTGGGAGGCCAGAAAGGGGTGATGGAGAGCAGGACAGCAGCTCAACCCCACGCCCAGTTTACCAGGGCTGCAGCAAAGCAAAACATTCCCTGTGCTCCCCCTTGCACCCACCTCCCTTCCTCGGAGCTTTCCAGAAGGATGCTCTTCTCCTACCAAATTTAGCACATCCTGAATTTTCACTCCGGTTTCATAGGGCCCTCACAGGCGAAAGATTTCCCAGCTAAGCAGCCGGCTGCAGTTTGAGTCTGTTTAGCCCTCAGGTCATCTCTGGGGCAAGGAGCAAGGTGGCAGTGTGGGTTTTGCAATGAAACCCATCACCACGGAGCCCGGTGCCGATGCTGTGTAGGTATTTTAGTTTTCTACACAGTTTAAGAGCATCTCAGCGAGAGGGTAATGTTGCGCACCCCTGGGAAGATGGCAGAAGCGTGCCCTGAGTTTTCTGCACCAGCAGGCTCAACTCTCAGCTCCCCATCCCTTGCTGTGTCCGTCGGGCCAGCTTAAAAAAAAAAATAAAAATCAGTGTCTCTGCGAAGGAGCAAGCCAACTGTCACTCCTGCGATGCCTCTCGCCTGCTCGGTGTGCCAAGCCAGGCGACGCTCAGCTGTTGCCATACCTCGCTGGCACTCCTCCATTTCCAAGGTTTGCTCTGTGTCATCCTCACGTCCCCAGGCTTCAGCTCTGGAGCAGCATCGGCACTGCCGAGCCGGCAGCATCTGCCGAGCCGGAGGAGGTGTGGAGCTCCTGGGGAAAGCGGAGGCGAGATGTTGCTCCCTGCAAGCCACGCTGCTGCCCACCCCGATGCCAGGGCGAGGCCCGGTACGGCTTGCTTATGAGAAGAAACCCATCTGCAGTAATTGCATTCATTAGGTGCAAGCCCGTTAGGTTTGCAGGATGCGGTGGGAAGAAGAGAGGAGAAGCACAATCCCTGGTTGCAACCCCCCGGGGATGGCTCTGCCCTGGGGGACTTGCAGCATGTTGCTGCAGGAGGGGTTGGGCCCCCCAGGGAAGGGGAAGATCCCCAAGCCCAGGGTGAAACAGGATGGGTTAGGAAGGGCTGTCCTGAGAGTGATGAAGGTGGAGGAAGGGCAAGGGCTGTCCTGAGAGTGATGAAGGTGGAGGAAGAGTGTGGAGACTCATCCCACTGCTGGCATGGGACTGTGCTGGCCACCAGCTGCATATTTTCCCCCCACACCTACACAGAGGTTTCACCATCTCCATCTGGGGCGAACAACGTGTGCCACTCACATGGCTGAGGGCACGTCCCCTCAGGCGGCCACACACCCCAGGGATGGTCCCAAGCTCCTTTGAACCACACCAGACATTTTGTGCCTTTACTGCTCACTTGCATGTCACTGCTCGCACATTTGTTGGTGACACGCTGAAGTGCTGGTGGGCTATGGCTGCAAAAGCCGAAGGAGGCAGAGCTGGCTCTCTGCCCGCTGCAGGCAGGGCGGGGAGCCCCTGCCCTTGCTTAAACCACTTCAGGAACGAGCCAGAGGAAATTTGGTGAATGGGAAATGAATGGTCCTAAAGGGAAAGAGAGGCAGAACTGTCCCCCCGGCTTCCCCCAGGGCTTGGGGCGGCTGCGTGGGGGGTTTGGCTTAGCCCCGTGCCACCCTGCCGTGGCAGTGCCGCAGTCGGTGGCTGCGCCGGCTGCCAGCTGGAGCGCTGGGAAGGGCTGGCGCAGAGAGAAATGTCAGGATGAATATTGCATCGGCTCGTCGCGCTGTCAGCGCTATGTCTGCAAAGTGCCACCCGAGCTGGGGAGGGAGGGAATCTCACTCCCAACCCAGGCTCATCGCCTTCTCCAGGCGAAACCACCCAAAAAAACCTTAAACGGGCATCCTTCACCTGCCGGCTGGCGCTTAGTGCAGAGCCCACTTGCAAGATGCCACCAGACCAGAAACTTTTCCTGGCACATAACCCACCTGGAGGTGACTGAAGTAACACTGGGACCAAAACCTGATGAACAGCAGCAGGAGCGTTCATGTGGAAAATGGTTTAATTATGAGCTGGACGTGGCATGGAAAGGAGAGAGGGTTCAGGCTCAGCAGGCAGCTGCTTCCCCTGCCCGTCCCTGCCCAGAAACCTCCTTTGCTGCTTCCCAGAAGGGTGATGGAGCCAGCTCAAGTCTTGGGCAGATCTGTGTGAAATCAGGATAATTCATGTGTGGTTTGAAGACTAAAAAAGGCCGGGTTTCTAAACTCTGGAAAGCAAACGCAACGTGGGCACTGAGGAGGGAAAACCACTGCCCCTGCTCTGGTGGGTTGGTTTTCACCCCTCTGGAAAAGTCAGTTCTGCTCTTGCCTAATTTTGTGAGGGACTTCTTGGCATCTGCACTGCCACACTGCAGTAGCATTGGTGCGGCATTAGAAAGAGAGTAAATAGAGGTGGAATCACAACCCCCCCGAAGCGGACAGCAAATCCATGCCCCCACCATTGCTGCCCAGCCCGCGACCCCTCATCCCTCACAGGCCTGAGAAATGCCCTCGGGGGCACCAGGCCCCACGGAGCCCTACGTGGGGGGCACGGTGGGCCCGGGGACTGGCCCCAAGAGCGTGCCCAGCAGCTGGGAGTGCCCGTCCCAGTGTGGGGGGCACCAGGCTTGGCCCCCAAAGCCCTTCTGCCCCTCAGGTGGTGCCGGGGAGGCTGTGGGGCAGATATGGGGTGTCAGAAGGCCCCCCCGGCCCCACGTGCAGTGCTGTGGGGTTGCCTCAGTGCTCCCCAGTACAGCCCAGCGCTCCCCGGTACAGCCCAGAGCTCCCCAGTACAGCCCAGCGCTCCCCGGTACAGCCAGGCGCACCCCCCACAGCACCCCGCTGCGGCCTACACACAGGCCCTAGCCCCGCCCCCTGCCCTAGGCCCCGCCCCTGTCACTGTCCGCCCGCCGTCGTGTCAATAAAGCTGGATGAAGGGCCACTTCCCTTCCCGGCAGTCCCTTCCGCCCTCTGATTGGTAGTGGGGACTGCCGCTCGTCGCGCGCTGTCTAATAGGCGAGCAGAGAGCGCGGCTGGGGGTGTTCCTTCCCGTCGGCGCGGCCTGAGCAGGGCGAGCGGCTGGGCCCGGCCGTCAGCGGAGGCGCCGCCGGCGGCAGCGCCGCCATGTTCCGCCGCAAGCTCTCGGCGCTCGACTACCACAACCCGGCCGGCTTCAACTGCAGGGGTGAGGGGATGCGGCGGGGCTCTGGGGCCGCCGCACTATGGCTTCCTTTCCTTCCCGCCGGTCTCCTCACGCACCGACGACCCCCCCCCCCCCCCCCCCCCGGTTCTCTCTCCGAGGCCGGAGGCTGCCGGCGCAACTCGCCCCTTTCCCGTTGCCATCCCCTGGCCTCACACTTCAGAAACCTCCCGCCCTCACCCCTGTGGTGTCTCCCGCGAGGGGGGGTGGGGGGTGGACGGCCGCCGAGGAAGGAAGGTTGATGCCGGGAGGGTCTGCTGGGCTCTGAGCCTTAGTGCAGCTCTCTGGGCTCAAAAGTTTTAGCTGCAGCACGGTATTTAGGGGAAAAGCCCGAGTTTAGGTCGGGAAAACCGGGACCCGCAGGCACTGCAGTGGCTGTGTGTGGTTTGTTCGGTTTCGGTGGCTCTTGGAGCAGAAGCAGGGGTGTGATCCGGGGTGGGCAGTGTCGGTGCTGGCCTCGGCCTCCTCTCGTGAAAGGTCTCGACACCTCCCGTGAGCAACCGGAGTCACACGTGCCACAGAAAACACCTGAGCTGCTGCTTTAACCTGCCTGGAGCCTGGTGTGTCCAGTTCATGAAGCAAGGCAGAGGCAGTGTGGTGTATAAGAGCAGTCTAAAAACATGGTTAGAGCATCTCCTAATACACCCATATGTATCAGTACTTTGGTGTTTGATTTTTGCAGTGGTTTTTTTCTTGCTTCAAAGGGCCCTGTAACAAATTTATTATCCAGCGTGATCAATTGTAAGCTTTGGGTCATCTATGTAATAGGTTGTTTTTCCTTCAGCGCTTCTGGTAGACTTGCTTGTCTTTCAAAAGATGTTGTCTACTGGTCTTCTTTTGTTGTGGGTCTTAAGTTCCTTATGGTTAACACTTTTTTATCCCGTTGAGGTTCTTGGGGAGGTTCAAGCCCAGGTTGGACAGGGCTTTAAGCAATCTGGGCTAGCGGAAGGTGTCCCTGCCAGTGGCAGGGGGGCTGGAACTAGACAATCATTAAGGTCCCTTCTAACCCAAACTATTCTGTTATTTTTGCCAGTGTAGAAGTTGTATAAGGGCTTATAAGAGCTTACTGAAAGCTTTCCTTCACACGTGTTGTGGCCATGTCTCTGTTTCTTACAGCACATTTGGTGAAATTAGGGTGCTTATATCAGTTAGAAGACACTTTTTGGCAAGCAAACATACCATTTTTGTCCCCGATGGGGAAAAAATGGTGTGCTTACCCCACTCTGAGATGCAGGAGGATAGTAAAGCTCATTCAAAACTAGATATCTAGCTCATATCACAGTTAGATTTTGAGGGGCTGGTGATACCTCAGAGCTGTGATCTGCTGGGTCCAGAAATTCTGTCACCGAAGCGCAGGTGCAGGCTAACTGCTTTGTTGGGTACAAATATCTTTGTTTGAATCACAGTCTTTGTATTGTGGAATTCCAGCTCCCAAATAATGAAATGTTGGGTCAACGACCAGGAAGAGTTGCGTCAACAGTGAAGGAAGAAAATGTCTTTGCGGAGTCATGAGATGTATGCGTTGCTCTTTAGAAGAGATGGGGGGTTATTGCTACATGTAACATGTTTATCCAGATAACAGAGTTAGGAACTGAATTTCTCTGTCGTTGTTTGACCTTTCCTTCTTCATTTAGTAAGTTATAACTATATTCCCCCCAAAGAAATCTGTTGGCTGATGCCTTTTGGTGTAGTCAGTCAACCATAGCCAGTTTGAAGTGACTTGAAAAATGAAAAACGCTCAGTGTTGAGTTTTGGTTAGAGGTTGTCCTGGAATACCTGATTTTAGTGATAGAGATATAATTTTTTTAATGGTAAAATATGGAAGCGCTCAGGGGCATCAGTATTCATATGAATTGGATCAAAACTTATGGGCTTGGTTTTGCCCTTAAGATATTGGGTAATTCTTGCTTTGTTTACTTCTCCCAACAGATGAAACTGAATTCAGAAATTTTATTGTCTGGCTCGAAGACCAGAAAATCAGACACTACAAGATTGAAGACCGAGGGAATTTAAGAAACATACACAGCGATGACTGGCCCAAATCGTTTGAAAAGGTATTTTATTATTTCCAACACAATTTTAAATGACAGTGTAAATGATGATTAACAGTTTTTGTAGTTGTTGAATGTAAATGACTGAATATTTGTCCTGTCTAAACTTTTACGTTTCTAGGAGTTTAGCAATAGGTGGGGTATTCATCCTAATCTGTGTTTTGCCTGATTTGGTTCAGCTCTCAAACTACAAGAAGATTGACTGCAAGTAAATGTCTTTTTCTGCATTACTGATTCTTAAGTACCAAAAGGAAAATGGATTAGGCTAATGTACTCTGGGCTTTGCAAGTGAGTGGAAGCAAGCTACTGCAGCTCATCTCTGCACCTTTTGTTATTTCAGATAGATGATTTTCCACTGTGAGTGCAAAGCATGGCAAGCAGCCATCGTTTTGTGAGTGATCTTCTGTGTGCTTGTGAGCGTTCTGAGTCACCACAGGGCTGTTGAGCTTTCTCTCTTGGTTCCCATTTCCTTTCTCTCTAAACAGGGAGCTGAAGATGCTGCTTGTAATTCTTGGTGTCTATTCATCTCACCCTTTTTTATTTCCCCGCCCACTGGAACCACTTGCCTTGCTCGTTGCCCAGGAGGACTGGAGTTGCAGTGCTCATGTGTTGCAGAAGGGAGCATAAAGCATTCAAACATCATTTACATATATGTATGTGATAGTGGAATTACTGGCAGCTGGTACTGTTGTGGTATCAGCAGTATCTTTCTTGGCTTGGCCAGACTGTCCTTCTGCCAGAGGAGCCTCACCTGCTAGTGCTCTCCAGCCCCTGTGCCCTTTCCCTCCGTGCTGCTGGAGTAGAGGCTGTGTGGCACTTCTCTCCCTCCTGCAAAGGGATACAGCAGAATGTCACTGCATCCTGGACTTTGGGAGTTTTGGCAGCAAGGCTGGGCTTGGTCCTGTCTTCTGGCTTCAGAGGCAGCATCCCAGCCACATTTTGTCCTCTCTTGTTGTACACAATTGCTAAGAAAGGGAAAAATTACTTCTGCTGCCCTTCAGAGTCCTCTGATACCAGTACCATGAAAGCTTTAGGTAGCATCATTCCTCCTTCCTGCTTTAGATGGGAGGTTTTTGCTGTAATTTGTTCTGTCCTTCCCCTTTCCCTTGCCTCCACTTGCTGTGTAAAATTAACAGAAAGCAGAGAAGGGGGTATCTTGATTTCTCTGGTTGCAGTCTGACAATAACATGAATAAGGCTCATTAGAAAGCAGGTGCCTTTACTAAATGTCAGACTTGAGTTAGCAGTGGAGTTAGAGCACTCTAAAATGTCTCAAATGGATCAGATGCTACAGCAGGACATTTCAAAATGATGCTTCTTGTTAATAAATATCTTCTAACAACTGTAAGGTCAGTGGGAACGTGGCTGTTTACGAAACAGTTCTGCGCTCCTAGCTAAATTCATACAGGTCATAGGATTTATGTTTTCTCCTCTTTCTCCTCAGTATATGAAAGATGTAAACTGTCCTTTCAAAATACAAGAACGACAAGAAACAGTGGATTGGCTTCTCGGCTTAGCGGTCAGGCTCGAGTATGGAGATAATGGTATGAGTGAATTTAATATTTCAAAATGGTAGGGAAATGTGAGTTTTTTATTTAATTTTATGAAGTATTTGTCAAAATAAGACAATGTCAAAAGTATATATTGTTAAAAAAATGAAAAAATACAGCTTCATCTGCTTGGTTTTGCACCGTATTCGATGTGAACTATTTCTCTTCAGCTCCCACGGGACAGTGCTGTAGCATACTTGCATTTATTATTTTGTTTCTGGTTATAGCAAAACCCATTGTATATATTTATACCCCTCTCCCTGTGGGATTGCCTTTATGAGAACTTACTCTAAAGTGTATTAAATGCATTTTCTTTAGAACTATATTTATTCGAATAAGCTATTCTTAGACCCTTGTTTTACAGGGAGTAGATCCTGAACCCTTGGGAACTAGGGCAAGGTTATGAAAAACTTGAATTAAATCTCAACAGTCAGCAGCAGTTTCTATTCCTCATAATGAGAGTGCAGATACAAATGTAATTACTGGTGGCAAACATAATGGCCAAAGTAGTGTTTTCCATTACCTTGAATACCTGCAGGGCTGAGCTCTGCCTGAGATAGGGACAGGATATAAATACCTGCAATCTGTAGAGCTGGTTCTCAGTCCCTCATGATGGAGAAAGTGAACTGCCTGTGACTCAGGGTCATATGAGGCTGGAGGAGCCGGGAGGTCCCATCCTCAAAAGGCTTGAAAACCCCCTGTGTGGGTTGGAGATGGATGCTGCCATCTATAAAACAAAGTCTTCCCTGGAAATGTTTTACTTGCTGATCAGAACCAATCTGTAGTTCTTGAGCCCTACACATGCTGTGGATTGAGGCAGAGAGCCAATGCTAGTTGAACCGATGGGTTTTAAAAGTGGTAGAGCTGTAAGGTGCAGCTTGTTCAGCCTTCTGGGATGAAGACTGTAGGAAGAGCTTTAATCAAGAGCATAATGCCCTACATAAGCGTGGAGCATGCTCTGATGCTGCTCTTGGGTAGCACATAAGCTCTCTGCAGACCGGAGCTGGTAGGGTAGCACACTAGAATGGCAGCCTTTGGGGACCTTAGTAGGGATCCCCAAAACATCTCTGTGTAAGCCCAGAAGGCTCTTGGGCAATTACCACACCCCCAAAATACAGCTGTCACAAACTACAGCTTGGTTCTAAACCTTTTGTCGTTAGCTCTGATGGTGTTCATGTTTGCCTCTTAATTTAACAGCTGATAAGTATAAGGATTCTACCCCTGATGGTGCTAAAAATACTGACAATACTGCAAAAAATGCGGAACCGCTGATTAACCTGGATGGTAAGTGAGCAGCAACCTACTGCACGGATGCATTGCGTGTGGATGTGTTCCGTGGCCTGTGTGTTCTTGAGGTTTTATGTGATTACAATACTATGATACATACAACTTTTTAAAGCCCCACTTAAAGCTTTACGAGTGCAGGTTTGTATATTTTTACTGTTGGCTGAAACTGCCTCTCTGTGAACAGCATTTTGAGAGTTACTTTGAGTAACTGTCTGTGTTCCTGCTAAAGGAACTGTTCCATGTGAATCCCAGGTGTCTGGCTGTGCACTGATGCAGAACTTTTCCTGTCAGCAAAAAGGGGAAGGGCAGAGGGGAGGATCTTTCCTGGCAGAATGAGGTGTCCAGAGACTTGCTCAGATATGAATAAATTGTGAGGGCTCTTATCAAGCAATGAGGAAGCAGCTGAAGGGTGTTTACCTTAACAACTTTGCAAAGAGCTCTATAAAATATGAGTATTTACTGTGGCTTAGGGTGAAATAGCAAGATACCTTTTAGCTACAGACTCAACATACCTTAAAAAAAAGCTAAGGAAACATGACGACAGACTGTTTACTTCCCTAATGTCACGTGTTACATGTTGGCTTGCCTTCTCCAGCTGTATGTCTCATAATCATTTTATTTTTTTGACTGCTGGGCACATTCACAATAAATGGAAGTGGTGGAAAATAGCTACTAAAATTAGCCCTGAATCCCCTAAGTCTCTCCCATTGCTCCATCTACAAGAAGACAACTAGGAATTGGTCTTCCCCTCTCCCAGCAGGCACAGTTCTGCTCTGCAGTGATAGATACATAAAAGAGAATGCCTTTATGTAGCTGGTTTTATTTTCAAGGACTTAACACACATTTCCTGTGTGGTAGGACATATGCAATGTGTTTGGCATTGAAAATAACGCCGTTTGTGCTTGGATTGTGTTCTGCAACCTTGGTATGAAGCCTAGTGCACGCTCTGATTGCTCTGTAGCCAGGCTAAATGATTGCTCGCTGCTGTGTATCCGTGGCCTTGCCCATCCTCGAGAGCAATCCGATAGCGTGGAGTCAGGAAGCTAATTCTGTCTCTTGGAGCCAGTTAAACTAGCATATATTTTTAACAATGATTATTTTTACAGTGAATAATCCGGATTTCAAGGCTGGAGTGATGGCTCTAGCTAATCTGCTTCAAATTCAGCGACATGATGATTACTTGGTAATGCTTAAGGTGAGTTTCACAGTTTTCAGACCTTCTTTTCCCCAGTGGCTGGTATGTGTGTAATAGCTTGTGGTGCAGGGTTACTGATAACTACGACTTCTTAGGCACAAACAGAAAGTAAAACTCATTCTGTATGTGCTTTTTCAAGTGGATAAGAACGCAGAGTATAAATCATGGAAATTAATGCAGGGATAATTATTTTAGTAAACAGTTCAATTGTAGCTGAGTTCCTGGAATTCCTACACTGTTGTTCAGAATTTGAAATGCTCTGTGTTAGCTGAAGTACTGCTTTATGTGTTTTTAACAATCCTTAGAAATATGGAAGAACACACTCAAAGGGAAAGATTGTATTCCAGTGCTAGAAATTAAGAGGAAAATATAGAGGCTAAGTGATGAAAAGGATGTTTTAAATCAGGTGTTTTAGGGAGGACCCACAGTTAAAATCTTCCTTCTCCTCCTTTTGGTCCTATGAACTGTTTACTCCTTGTCATTGCTGAAGTCAGTTTAATTCAGTCTTGACAACTGTTCATGGGTTTTAAATGCAGTATATTGGCTAATTAATTTTCTAAAGCATCTCTTTTTTTGTGACTTTGAGGAAATTTGTGACTTGCTGGTGGAACTCTGTAGTTATCTGTAAATTTTGGGTCTAACTTGTACCATACTTTTGAATTTACGGAGACTGTGGCAATCTCGAGTTCCTGCTTGATCATGTCATAGTATGGAAATAAGCTTACTTTTGTTTGGCACCAAAATAAACTTTCACTAAAAAAATGGTAAGGTCCATTCATTATGGTAGCTGCCATATTTGGTAAATTTATTTTGGAGAAACTAAATGCCATGGATATTGAAGTTTACATAGTGTTTTTAAGTCTGTAACAGGTGTACTTACACAGTGTTACCCAGCTAGCCTGGCTGCTTATAGAAATGGTGGCCTGCTGTTATACCATCAACCAATTTCTCATTCTCTCCACTATGGTATCCTCCTCTGCCTTTCCAAAATAGCCTTTGAACCCTTTATCAGTCTCTTTAAGAGTGGTGGAGATCTCGTATATCAAACCCCTATTAAAAAAAAAAAAAACAACAAAAACAAACAAAACCAAACAAACAAACAAAAAAAAACCACCCAAAACCTTACAAAAATTGGTGACAAGGGCTATTGGGTAGAGAGAAGAGACCCTGTGAACAGCGATGTTGAGGATCTGCCCTTATTAGGCAGAGTTCCTTCAGGTCTTCTTACAGGATTGTCTCGAGGCTAGCAAACCTCATCTGGATTCATCTAATTCGGTGCTGTCAACTCGAAGAGATAGCAAATGTGTGTTCTGCATAAATGTATTTACACTTCTGTTGCTATTTCTACATTTCTAGTCTCACTTTTTTTCAGACAGTGGTTGGACAAAACCACCAGCCTGAATTTTCTTGCTTTTAATTAAAGTGAGAATAGATTCCTGCGGTGGCAGTTTGTGTTACATGAACAGCGGCAGTGCTAGTTTTCAGGGTTTGATGGTATTAGAATGTGTCAGTGAAACTCTCAATTCTACACCACAGTCAGCAGGTTTGCAGTGCGCATGCGGAGAATTTATGATCCCTATTCAGGCTTGGGTGCTTGGGGAAGGCCAGGGGGTGCAAGGATGCTACAGGCATCTGGCCAGAGTGAGCAGAGAGATACTTGGAGTCCCATTTTCTTAATTTAAATCTGGCAAGTTGATCAGAAAGCATCTGTGTAACACAGTTGGATAGCCTTTATCTAATGCAAAAGGCACTCAAACTTCTCTTGTACAGGGTTTGGCTTCACTGCTGGAATTTAAAGTTAAACTCCTCATCAAATCACACTTTTGTCCAGGCTGCACCCTTCAGTTAGAAATATTTCTAGAAGCATTCAGTGGCAACTTTCTAGCATCGTTTCAACTTTCATCATGACTAAAACCAGGAGAAATCTTGCGGGAGAAAGATGAAGTGGTAAGACTGCTTCAGTCACATTTGGCTACTCGTCAGGGAAGGTCTTAGGAATATTTTTGACAGACCCAGTTCTTTCTAGTGGAAGTCTGCCTGCATGGTATTCCTTCAGTTATTTTTAGAGGCATTTACAGCTGTAGGTATCAGTAACTGATAGCTCCGATACGATTTCATGCTATGTACTGGAGCCAGTAAAAACAGATGAGCAGCAGGATTGTTAAAATCAAGGCTGTTCTTGTTCCTGTGTCTAAAAATAATTCCTTTCTGCTCTCAGTGTTTTTCAAACTTGGATGGGCAGCCTTGCTCCAGGTTTCTCTGCCTGTGGAAGATGGTTCAGCACCTACTAAAAGATGCTGTAGCAGTATTTCCTTTGTGAAGAAGCTTTATTGCTGCAGCACTAAATGTCTGTGATCTCAGAAGAATAAAAATGGTGCTGCCGCTTTGGGATTGTGATCAGCTCGTTCTGGAATCACAAGACTTTTAAATAGAGTCCAGTCATAAACCTAACGCTGCCAAGTCCACCAGTAAACCATGTCCCTCAGTGCCACGTCTACACGTCTTTTAAATCCCTCCAGGGATGGTGACTCCCCTTCCCTGGGCAGCCTGTTCCAACGCTTGACAACCCTTTTGGTGAAAAATCTTTTGTAATATCCAATCTAAACCTCCCCTGGCTCAACTTGAAGCAATTTCCCCTTTTTCTACCGCTTGTTACTTGGAAGAAGAGATCAACCCCCACCTCGCTGCAACCTCCTTTCAGGTAGTAGTAGAGAGGAATAAGGTCTCCCCTCAGCCTCCTTTTTTCCAGATCAAAAATCACAACCTTTATTGACTGTTCCTAGTACTTTGCAGTTTCTGGCCAGTAGTGGCTGCAATGAATAATGTAATATCCTTGTCTCTTCTGGTTAAGGTGCCAAAGAGACTACACCTGTGTAAGATACTACTTGCAAAAAACAGTGCTACTTGAAAAGGTTTATGGTCTGAAAGAGTTTTCCAGAGAGTCTGTCACAAAACTGTGGGTTTGAGGTTATTCTGGGTTATAACGTTGGCTCCGTTTCCCTTAGAATCGCCAAGAAATGCATCAAGACATAAATTAATTACTCTTGCCTTTAAATGTTTTTCCCAGGCAATTCGCATTTTGGTTCAAGAGCGCCTGACGCAGGACGCCATCGCGAAGGCCAGTCAGTCCAAGGAGGTTTGTATAGTCACTGCATGAGTCTGGTGTTAATTATTCCCTATCGAGTAGAGAAGCGTAGGCGGAGATGTCTGCCATCTCAGTCAAAACTGGGTCTCTTGAAACCCTTCGTTTAGTAGGATGGTGGAAACGTGCTTTATCTCCGCCATCCTGATTCTAAAAGACCCAGAGGATTATGGAGAGTTGTGTACAAAGCTCTTTTTGTTTCAGATACATCATACCTGTATGATAGAACATGTAAATAGCTGTTCTCCTATCTTAGTTACTGGCTAGAGGATTACTCTTCAGTGCAGCAGGCATGTAGTATGAGAAGAAATGTATGACCTGGCTTTTCCTTAGAATCAGCAGCACTGGCTGTGTAAACAGGTTGCAACATTCCTTGTGTGGAGTATTTTTCTTTGTACGTACACCTCATACGTGTTTGAGGAACGGGATGTTGGACATCCGACTCCTTCCTCCCGCCCTTCCCCAAAAAAGAGGTGGCGAAAGAAAATTAAACCTCAAATTTGAGAGAATTCTTTTCTAACTGCAAACGGTCTCTTTGTAAGATGTTCCAGGGGATGTCTGTGGATTTCCAGATTGTCATTTCTTAAACATCCCAGTTCTCCAGCTCTTCTCTCAGGCATTTGCCTGCAGCAGCTGCTGGCACTGCTCTTGGGCTCAACCTGGGAGGGCTCTTGCCCTGCAGGTGAATGTTCAGGAGTGTCCCTGCCAAAGGAACTGGATATGGTCAAAGAGGGCAAGTCCCTTCATCTTTTCTGGCAGCTGCTCTTTTATTTATTATCATAACACTGCTCAGGGTGTTTACTAAGTGGCAATCAGGTGCTCTGAGTTGCAGTGTGGTAATGGGCAGAAGAGTTGAATTAGTAAATCAAAGCTTTGGTCTTGTATATCCATAAAACCATTAAAAGAGCAGGAAAATATGAAAGCAGCTGTGACTGCTGTACTCATTTTAGGTTCTATAACATTAGTAAAAATTTGCTTTTTGTTGTTTACATAGCTGTGCAGCTGGCATGCAGGGATCGAAATAGGATTTTCTGTGTTTAGCAGAACTAGCTGCTTTAAGTGAATTTTTTTATGGTAATTGTTCATATTTGATAGGTCTTCAAAGCATCATCGAGTCATAGCTGAAATGTCACTGTGTCACTGAATGAATGTGATGTATGTCACTGGGTCTGTATTCTTGTTAGGAATGCTACATTTTAAGTGAGGTGGAGGAAAGGCAGGGGGTTGGAGGCAGGAGAACAGTTTTATCTGTGCCAGCAGCAGTCATCAACATTGTAATGGATCAGATGAATGAAGAAAATATCTTAAAAGCAGAGGGGATAGCTGGGTTGCAGGGAAGAGGAGAGGAAAAATAAGTGTCTTCTGATTTTGGCTGGCTTGTTAATGGCCAAAATACTGGCCAGTGACACTTTGTATATTAGGCCTTGACCCTGGAAACGGGTTATAAACATCTGACTGGTGCATGGCAGACAACTTCATATACAAAACGTCATGAGTTGTGTTCTTGGCAATATCAAGATAGAGTGGGAAAAGATAAAATAGATACAAAGCTGTTCTGACTGAAGGATAATACTGTGCTGAGGGAACTTAGACAGCTGTGCTTGTGGTTTAAATGTACCAAATAGAGAGATTTGTCTTGGATTGTCAAGGTATGGTTTTCAAGATAAGACATGACGCTTACTTTCTTTTAGATTATATTTTGAATGGTTGGCGATTCAGTGGAGTCGGTGTCTAGACAGGATTGAGATTTATGCTGACAGACTTGCACCCTGTCCCGGGCTTTCCTTGGCTGACGAGTGTGTCCTGGGTAGGATCAAGTACAACAAATATCCTTCAGGATCACTTTAAGGATGCTCACAAAGGCATATTTGAAAGCATAACAAAGTGGGTATATTTTCCCCCTACTCTGAAATCTGGAGACTTTTTTTTTCCTCTTGCTCCCAGGGAATCTAGTTTTCCTGTTGACACTTCCAGCTACAGGGGAGATGCCTGCAGTGGTCAGGCCCGTTGCAAGTGTGTTGAGCCCCATTTTTAAATTAAATTTTGGGGGAATGAGGCTGTGAAATGAAGTAGTCTCTGTAGTTGCAGATTTAAAGGTGCTCGTCATTTCTCTCCCTGTTTGAAGCTGCTGTGTTTTGTTGTCGTTGTAGCAACAGGGGGTGCCTGTACAGCCCAGTGCCTGCTGGAAGATCACTGCTGTGGGCTACAGGGCTTGGGAAAAGTCAGTCCAAGACAGATCCCACCAGCCAAAAGGGAGTTAAAATACTGAGGGGTGGAGGAAGGCAGGGGAAGAAACACTGTGCTACCAGGGTGTCTCAAAGAGCACCTCTGAAGGTGCCACTGTGGTCACTCAGCATTGCGTGGCCCTGGGCAATTCCAACTGAATCAAGGGTTTGCTGCTCCTGTGGCTCTGGGAATGTACTGCAGTGACAGTGAAGTCTTTGCAGCCTTAAAAATAACCTGATTCTTTAAAAAGGATTACGTATGAAGCCTGATACTGCTAGAATCTGAAGGGGCATTCTTAACAACAAGCTGTTTAAATTTTAACACTGCAGATGTATTTTTAAGATTGCAGTTGAACGTCCATTTTTACTGTAAAGGCCATGAAAAAGAACCACTTTTTGAGAATGGGGTATTAGAGTTAGTTTCAGTCAGCATTTTAGATTTAATTAGCGTTGTTTCAATCAACTCAGAATTTTTTTCATGTATATAAAAGCCTCCAGAAGAAATGCTGTTTAGAAGATTTACAACCCCATCATTGTAGGAACTAGTGGTATTGGGCTCGAATGTTTTTTGTCTTGCAAGGCAAATGTTGAAAAATGTTACAGAGGTAGTAAAAGCAAATTCTAAGATTTGCATTGTTTAAATCTCATTTTATGTGCATGTTGAGACATGGTGAGTGATTGTTTAGCATGACAGCTCCTCCCCAGCTGGAGAGGGTAAAGGAAAGAGAAATGCTTATAAATGACCACTAATAAAACTTTTCCTTGTACTGTCTTAATAGAGCAAGTGTTTAGAAAACGGAATGTTTAGCTTTATTCCCAAGTTTAACACTTGAGAAGATACTTCTGAGGATGTTGATGGCGGGTTGCAAGTTCAGTGCCTGAGAAACTCGCTTGATTCCAGAGGATTTTTAGAACTTTCAAATCAGGCAGTGCTTTGAAAACCAGCAGCTGTTTGAAGGCAGGAGTTTCAAAGAAAACCGTTTGTGCCTGCTTTTTTGTTTGTCTGGGTAGGGATGTTGCCGGATTGGGTGTTCTCTCGCGGTCCTGTTGTTAGCCTTTTAAGGATTGAATGTGGGCAGTGTGTATCCAATGGGGTTTGCTTGACAAGTAGGGCGATTATTAAGCCTGAAGATTTTTTTTTTTAATTAATACTTCGGGTTTGACATTTCAGGACACAAAGGTGCTCGTGTGTAATCGAGTGTGATGACTTCTTGAGGTGGTCACACATGTCTGTACAAGCAAAACCCATGTCTTCTCCTCCACAGTTACCTGCTGGAGCACTTGATTTTATTTTCCAAGTATGCAAAATATTTCTAATTATATCTGAACATGATTTTTCTTTTTTTAAAGGGTTTGCCTGTCGCTTTAGAAAAGCACATTCTTGGTTTTGACACGGGAGGTAAGCTCTTCTCTTAATGTTACTTTTAAATAGTGATGTTAGCCTTTGACAAAGTATATTACTGTCAAATATGTAGCTAATGTGTACAGTTAAAAAAGCCTGTAGTGGAAAGAATTGCTCCTTCCCAGCTTGTTATTTACGAGCACTCCCTAAGCATTTTGTTTTGGAACAGAAAGGCGTAAATCTTAGCTGTGGGATATGTTTGAGTAACGTTTAAACAACAGGTTTTAATGGCAGCCACGTTTGCAAGGGGAAGGAATGCATCTCATTACTGTTGTCTTGTAAATCTTGGTTCTACCACCAGAGGACCTCTGTGCTGCTTTTTAGCTGCACAATTCACCAAAAGTCGAATTGGAGGCAGTGCAAATTGGCATGACCTGATAGATTATTTTGTAAGCAATAGCCGGATGACCTGGGACTCCACTAGTCTGGCTTCACTTTTGCCCTGTGAACGCCTAAATTACTACTTGGAATGCTTTGGAGTGACCCAGCTTGGCTGCAGATTGCTGTGGGAAGCTGAGTGAGGTTTTGCAGAGCACCCTGTCCCTCTCTAGCAGCAGGGAAAGTTTCCTATTTCAAGCATAAAAACCACAAGTGGGAATGAAGTGCAGAGCATTAACTTAGATCTAAGCTTTTCTTAAGACCTTCCTGTCAGGTGAAAATGATCCCACTTCTCTTTCTGCACCTCACCCAGATGCTGTTCTCAACGAAGCCGCCCAAATTCTCCGACTGCTGCATATAGAGGAGCTCCGAGAGCTGCAAACAAAAATTAACGAAGCGATTGTAG
The DNA here is from genome assembly GCF_965140245.1 of Athene noctua. Lineage (NCBI taxonomy): Eukaryota > Metazoa > Chordata > Aves > Strigiformes > Strigidae > Athene > Athene noctua. The sequence goes on along the minus strand of NC_134042.1, from coordinate 49,736,579 downwards.
CGGTTCAGGCGATCATTGCTGATCCCAAGACGGACCACAGACTGGGGAAAGTCGGGAGATGAACAGATAAAAGCTTTTAGTCTCTTGTGTACTTAGTGCAATTAGGAACTCTGTACAACTCTGGCATGCAGTTTGAAAGGGTCTTTTACTGTTTTGAAAGAAAACAGGAAATGGAATTCTGACTTCTAACGAATTAATCATTTTTCTTTAAATAAATGAAGTTGGGGAGAATAGACAAATTGTTCTGATTAGCTCTGAGTTGGGAAATATGACTCTTATTTTTTTTTATTGTCTTTTGGCTTTGTGTTGAGAAGGGAGTGTTACATAAAAGCTCTGCAGCTTCCCCTTTTGCTGAGGTCCTGCCATCTGAACTGGCTTGCTGCTCTTCCACAGCCTACCCTACAGCTGAAATATTTAAAAACTAAATCCAAAGGGAAACTTAAAACAACCATTTTTATTCAATTATTGAAGTAACCTAGAAAAAGTGAAGCGTTACAACATAAATGGTATTTCTGAACATGTATTGGTCTACAGTGGGTAGGTCTATGAAGGCACTTAGAACCAACACCCATGAACAGATCACTTCTAGCATATTCTTCTAATATAAATACTAAAAGACATGCATTGAGGCAGTGGTGAAAATACAGAATTCTCTCCTGGAAAAACTTCAATGCCTTTGCCATATCACGTAACTGTTCTGCACACCTTTGGAGCACGCAGTCTCTCTTTTTCAGGGCTGTAGATTACTTAGACCCAGCAAGATACTGCATCCAAAGCTCCCCCATGGCACTTATTTTTGGATAAAAGGACCTGTTGGTCAGATTGTCAAAACTATGAAAAATTAATCCATTCTTCTTCCAATAAAAACATTTGAATAAGCTACATTTTAAATTTGCTTGCATAAGCAAGAGTTAGAGTCATGGCCTTAAGATTCACAGGACCATTCTTTTTTGCAATATATCAATGTTTTTTGCTTTTTAAAAAAATACAGTAGTAAAGACCTGAGGTATAACTTCAAAAGTACTTGATAATCTTTTGCAGGAAAGTAGGTCACTTCGTTGGCCTTGGTTAAGGGTTTTCCCCCATAGTTGTATGCAGTGACAGTTCTCTGGGTCTGAAGTTCTTTTGGGTGCAAAGATTGTTGTTTCTCGAAATAGCAGTTACTATTTCCTTGCTGCAGAGAGAAAGGGATATTTTTAGCGTGTCAGGCATATAACTGCTGTCAAGACAATAAGAAGGGGAGTGGGTTTTGTTGCGTTTTTACCTCCAGGGCAGTAGGGATAAACTGCAGTTATTCCATAGAGATGTGATCGCTGCTCTGGAAGATACTCATCGGTAAAGGAGCCAGTTTCTTTATCAATAGCTATCACACCATCCCTGGTGATAAAAGGGGGAGAAGTGCTTTACTCATCTATGAAACTTGACGTTTTTTCCCCCCTCTGTATGCATTTAAGAACAGGGGCGGCTCAAAAGATGGATCTGAAGACCTGCACAACGAAGTGGAAAAAAATTTGCCCTGTAAAATCTACATTCAGCTCACTCAGTGCAGTTCTCCTTAGTGATGCAGTGTCTCAGAGCCAGCCTTCCAAGGAGAGATTAGCTCCCTGAGAGTCTCCTCCAAGCATGGCAAGCGCTTAAGTGTTTGTTGTAATCTGTTAGGATTTGATGGAAGTTTTGAGAGCTTCCAGCTGGAGGGGGAAGAGAGGCGAGTTCCTGATGGCCAAGGCCCTTGGGTGGCGGGGGAGAGGGAACAACCGAGGAGCGCTTCTAGATTCAGAAACTTGTGCCAAATTTTAATTTAAAAAAAAAAAAAACCAAACAAAAAAACTCCAACTGCTCTTTCTGTCCCTCCCAGGAAACGGGTTGTTTCTGAACAACTGCTGAGATTTACAAGCGGGTGTTGCTGAACGTGGCACTGCAAGAGACCTGAGAGTGCCCTGGTGAGGTGCCAGGACTCAGGGGCTGGGGACTGCCTTTACTTTTTCTCCCCCTCTAGCTCAAAGCCACTTGGAGCTGCTTGCTAGCATGGCTCGGGCAGGGAGGGACAGAGGCTGGAGCCCCAGGAGCTGCCAGCTCAGCGCTCCCAGCCGCAGGAGGCAGCAGCTTTTCTTTCCTTACCGTCTCCAGTCGGTGTGGTAGAAGTGATTGGCATAACTGATGATGCTGAAGGGGTAGTTGAGGTTGTTCTGTATGATACGCCGGCCTGCGCCGTCGGGGAAGGTGCACTCCAGGTGCTTCGTTCCTTTTCAAACACAAGACAGTTACCAGGCCACCAAAAAAAAACCCAAACGTCGTCTTTGTATTCACTAATTTTTGAAACAGCTTCTCAGCTTAATGATGATGGAGAAGCAACTTGTGTTCTTGCACCAGGACCATGGAAGGGGGCAGAGAATCCCACAGATAGCAACAGGATAAAGACAGATTTAGCTGGTTTTATCCCTCAAGGTTTAGTGTGTCGGAGTCTGAGCCCTCCTCGGTGAAGTTACCTGCGTCTGCCCAACAGAGCAGCTTGGAGAAGGGGTCAAAGGTCAGGCCGTTGGGCAAACCGATGTCTTTATTCACCAGGACCCTCCTGTTGGCTCCGTTGACAGTAGAAGTTTCGATTTTGGGTGCTTCACGATTCCAGTCCGTCCAGTAAAGATTGCTTGGGAAATAATTATATAATGAACAAGCAGGACACACAACAGTAAGGAGTGGTAGGAGCTTATCAGCTTCGTTACTGGTTCTTGTCAGGAGAGAGGCCTGGTTTTCCCCTTAACAGTGCCTGAAATAAATCTTTGATTTGAAAAAAATCTAAGAGAAAACCAGAACGATGTCAGACATGTTTACGACCTGAACCATGGCTCCTAGATGAGGGCGAGTCTTAGGAGTAGCACATTTTGTATCACAGCAGCACCCCAGAGGCACAGCTTGTGTTTTCAAAGGCCAGGCAAGTTTCAGAGTTTTAAGAATAATGGACGTCCAGCCACTGAAACAGCAGGTTTAGCCAAATGTTGAATTACTAAATAAAAGAAGGGGTGGGGAACAGCCAATCCCTCCTATGGGGTGTGCAGCGTAGGAGAGCTGCTCCCAGGGTCAGGCTGGGGCCTTGGCACCGCTGTGTGGGTTTGACCCTCCCCTGAGGGTCCTACCTTGACCCATCACAGGTACCTGGCTGAAGGCAAACAGCCCCTCTCAGGCTTTTTTCTCCCCCCCCAAATATGACTCCTACTGCAAATCTGGCACAGTGCCACAGCCCTGCCTGGAAATCCCTCCAGAAATGCCACCACTCACCCTCGGACGGGGTCCACCGCGATGGCCCGGGGGTTGACGAGCTCTGTGTCGAAGAGCACCCGCCGCTCGGAGCCATCCAGCCGGGCTCTCTCAATCTTATCCAGGCCGCTGTCAGTCCAGAACATGGCTCGGCGCAGGTGGTCCACCGCTAGCCCCTCGGGGCTGATGAGCCCTGCCGAGGGATGGCCGTGGTCAAGCGCCTGGGGACCCGTCACGGTGCCCCGAGCCACAGCCAAGGGACGCGAGTGCAGCTCGAGGAGCTCCAAGGCGGGACAGCCCCGGTGCCACGATGGGCACAAACGGGTGTAGACCCGCTGGCGTGGCTTTGGGGGGATGTCAGGGGTGGTGGGAGCACACCTGAGTTGATAACGGTCTCTGGCTCAGCGCCTGGCTCCAGACTCGCCCGGCTTATGGTCCGGCCGGCCACATCGGTCCAATAGATCATCTTCTCCCGGCAGTCGTAGTCGATCCCCACCACGATGGAGCCCTGTCAGGGTTGGGAGAGGGACGCAGGTGAAATCAAGCACCCTCATCCCTCCAGCCAGCACCGGGAGCTGCTCAGGGCACTGTGCGAGATGCAGTAATGCGGAATGACTCTTGAATCCCTTTTTCCTGGCAAAACCCAAGAGCGACAGGCTCCTGCTGCACACCCCCGGCTGAACCCTGCACGGAGGATTTGAGGCCAGCTGTCGCAGGCGCACACCCACGTCCAGATGGGTTTAAAACCCTTTGGCTCAAGGAGAGACTGCTCCAAGAGTGAAGGCAGCCCCAGGAATGACCGGCAGGAGGGGGAAAGGGAATACTTGGCGAGGTGTTTCAGTTCCCTGGGGTGCCGGGAGGGTCGTGGCTCTGTTTTCAGCGTTCCTCTCCCTCGGTCTGGCCTGGCTGGGGATGCACGTGGCCATGCTCCAAGAGGAGTCTGAGGAAGGGAAGAGGCAAGTTTGCAGTAGAGTTGCAGCCCGGGGTCTGTGACTGATGGCCAGGGAGCTCTGTGAGCACTTGCACTCATTGCAGCCCCAGGTTGTGACACCCGCCCCGCCTCCCCTTCCTCCATCTTTGCCACAAGGCAGCTGGCACAGCCAATGCACCCACAACCCAACATCAAGTAGTGACCCCCCCCTCAGACCATCCCAGAATCATCTGGGTTGGAAAAGCCCTTGCAGCTCCTCCAGCCCAACCATGAGCCTCCCCCTGACCGTTCCCAACTCCCCCAGATCCCTCAGCGCTGGCTCAGCCCGACTCTTCAACCCCTCCAGGGATCCCGGGGACTCCCCCCTGCCCTGGGCAGCCCATTCCAACGCCCAACAGCCCCTTCTGCACAGAAATCCTTCCTCAGAGCCAGCCTGACCCTGCCCTGGGCAGCTTGAGGCCATTCCCTCGGGGCCTGGCGCTGGCTCCTTGGCTCCAGAGACTCATCCCCCCTCTCTGCCCCCTCCTGGCAGGGAGTTGCAGAGGGCCAGGAGGTCTCCCCTCAGCCTCCTCTTCTCCAGACTGAACCCCCCCAGTTCCCCCAGCCGCTCCCCAGCAGACCTGTGCTCCAGACCCTGCCCCAGCTCCGTTGCCCTTCTCTGGCCACGCTCGAGTCATTCAATGGCCTTTTTGGGGTGAGGGGCCCAAAACTGAACCCAGGAATCGAGGGGCGGCCTCACCATTGCTGAGCCCAGGGCTCAGATCCCTTCCCTGTCCCTGCTGGCCACGCCAGTGCTGACACAAGCCAGGATGCCATTGGCCTTCTTGGCCACCTGGGCACACTGCTGGCTCCTGTTCAGCTGGTTGGCAATCAACCCCCCCAGGTCCCTCACAGCTCAGGCAAGAGCAGGCCAGGGTGATGCAAAACACGGAGCCGTGGCACCCGCCCGTCCCTAACTCCCTCCGGTGGTCCCACAGCCCACGCCCGGCGCTCGAGATACTGTACATGCAGGGAGAGCAGGGTCTTGGCTGCCTCCTTCTGCAGCCGAGTGCCGTTGAGCGGGAGGTAGCCGATTTGCTGTCCCTGAGCGTAGAGCAGAAAGGTCCCTGTGGCTGGTGGGGACACGTCGGGTCGGGGAGATGGCCGGACGCTGGGCGGCGCGACGCTGGGGAGACCTGGCACATAGATAAAAGGGGGGACAAGGGAGAGAGATGGCTCGGAGAGAATCATCCCCTCGGCTCCACACCCGAGCAGCAGCAGGGTGCAGTGCCAAGCATCCATGCTGTGCTAGATATTGGAGGGGGGGTCACACTTGGGATGCTGAGCTCTTACACGGTGGGGTGCTGCCAGGCTCCGAGCGCGTCCCCTGGATCTCCCTGCCGTTCTCATCCACGCACCAGCAGTACCCGCTGTCCCCGTGGCACTGCAGCGGGGTGAAGGCCCCCCCCGCCTCGCACTGTGGCACATACTGGTCGTGGCGGGGGCTGCCGCCGTAGTGCTCCAGCAAGCTCTGCCGCCAGCGCTCGCACATGGTGCGGGGCCGCTCCGTGGGCTCTGGCACGGGGATGGGTGACAGTCACCCCCTCCCGTGATGGACCCCGCGCGCAAGCTCAGGGGAACTCAGGGCTTTGCTGGAGCCCCGCGTCCCCCTCTCCTTGCTGGGTGCCCCTCCCATGCTCTCAGCATGCCGGAGGGGCAGCACAGGGTCGGGGTGCTATGGGGAGGGGACGGCAACCTCCGGGGCACTGACCTGGGCTCCCGCAGCGAGGTGGGGTGCTGCCCGGTGCCGTCCGCGTGCCAGCGATCTCCTGCCCCGCGGCATCCACGCACCAGCAGTGCCCGGTGCTGCCGTGGCACTGCAAGGGCCGGTACCGACCCTCCTCGTCGCACTGGGGCACGTGCCTGTCGCCCACGGGTGAGGGTCCTGGTGGCACCGCCCGTGGGTACAGCCGCTCGTGTTCGCAGGGGGTCATCTGTCGGACGGGATCTGCCGGCAGCAAATGCCCCCCCCCTCAGGCTCAGGAGGTGCCCCTGGACGCGCGTGGCACCCAGGTTTGGCCCTGTGTCACCCAGGGCCGGGTGATGCTCTGCTGGCGCCACTTGACCACCCGCCTTGGGTTGGGGCTGCCCTCCCTCCCACCCCCTCAGCACCCTGTGGCTGTCCCCTCCATCACAAGATGACAGAAGAGGCGCCCCAACGGTCACTGCCACTATAACCCCGTGGGGCCAGGGCACCCTAAAGACCCAGGAGCGCCCCTGAAGTGCCCAACAACCCATTTGGCAGCAGCCTGCACCCAGGCCATGGCAGCGAAGCCCCCAGCTGGGTGGTTGGGCAGAGGGTCCCCTCCGCTCACTGCAGCCCCACTGTCCCCTCTCTGCTGGTGGCTGGGCCCAAAATGCTGCAGCCGGCCAGGATGGGCAGGGCCAGGCAGAGCTCTGCCTGCTCCAGCACCTTCTCAACACCCTCTGCCCCCGAGCACCAGCCAGTCAGGGCATCTCCTGCCCCATGCTGCTGGGGGACACTCTGCCCCAAGAGCTGGGTGCCCACGGATCCCATCAGGGTGCCAACAAGACACCGAAGGACCCCACCCACCTCCCCTCACCCCCTCGAGCACTCCCCCCGCTCCAGGGCACTGACGGGGTCAGGGTGCTACAGGGAGGGGACGGCACCCGCCGGGGCACTGACCTGGGCTCCCGCAGCGAGGTGGGGTGCTGCCCGGTGCTGTCCGCGTGCCAGCGATCTCCTGCCCCGCGGCGTCCACGCACCAGCAGTGCCCGGTGCTGCCGTGGCACTGCAAGGGCCGGTACCGACCCTCCTCGTCGCACTGGGGCACGTGCCCGTTGCTGACGGGCGAGGGTCCCGGCGGCACCGCCCGCGGGTACAGCCGCTCATGCTGGCAGGGGGTCAGCCGCTGCGTGCTCCCTTCTGCCACAGAACAGCAGAGTGAGGATGGGGGAAGCCCCCGCCCCGGGCAGAGCCGGCGTGAGGGCGAGCCGTGCAGCCTTACCGTGCGTGCACTGGAAGCCATCGCCCTCGTAGCCGGGTTGGCAGCGGCAGGAGAAGGAGCCCGGTGTGTTGTAGCAGGCGGCAGCCGGGTGACATGGGTTTCCGGCGCACTCATCCACGTCTGCACACAGGGAAGATGGGGATCAGCCAGGGCAAGGCACCCTGGCACCTACGTGGTCCCTCCTGTGCCCCCACCATACCGGAGCAGTCGATGCCATCACCGGCGTACCCGGGAAGGCACTCGCAGGTGGGGCGGCCCCCAGCGCTGGGCAGGCAGCGTGCCCGGTCAGCTGGCGCGCAGGGGTGGCTCCCATCCTCACAGGGGTCACTCGGCGGTGCCAGCGCTGTGGGGACAAGGGGGTGAAGGGTTGGCCAGGGTGAGCCCCATGGGGGGGATCCCAAAACCGTGGGGCTGGCACTTACGCACACACGCCTGCCCGTCCTCCGCCGGCCGGTAGCCGCCGCGGCACTCGCACCGGTAACTACCCGGCATGTTGAGGCAGACGGTGAAGGGGCCGCACTGGCTCAGACCCTCGGTGCACTCGTCTACATCTGGAGAAAGGGGGAGACACCGGGCAGCCCGGTAGTGGTGGGACACCCCTATTTTCAGGGTCTGCCCGCTCCCAGCCTTGAGGGGGGTGTGTCCTGCCTCAAGCTGCCCATCCTCTGTCCCTGCAATGCTCCTGGAGCGCTTCCCTCGCTGTCCCCAACACCCTGCCTCAGTTTCCCCCCCATGATTCACCCAAAACCTTGGTGTGCAACTCCAAGAGACCAGCACCCCAAATGGCTGTGGCCACCGTGATGCCCTGGAGGGGACGGGGTACTCCAGCCCCGGCTCCCCGCCCCCGCCTGCAGCCCCCACTCACCTCGGCAGCCCCGTCCGTCCCCGCGGTACCCGGCCGCGCACTCGCAGGTGTACTCCATCCCCACGCTGGGCTGGCAGCGTGCTGGCGCCTCGCACACATGTGTGTTGTCATGGCACGGGTTCACCAGGGGATTCTCGGCATCGCCTGCAGGCAAGCGGGGGTGTTAAGGGGGGGGTAAAAAGGCCTGGGAGACACAGGGAGTGGGGAACGACCGTTCCCATTTATATCTGACATTGGCATCGCTGCTGTGACGCAGCACTCTCATCCCATGCAGGGACCCATGGCTGTGCCACCCGGTGCTGGGAGTGCTTCACAGAATCACAGAATCATCTCGGTTGGAAAAGCCCTTGAAGCTCCTCCAGCCCAACCATGACCCTCCCCCTGACCGTTCCCAACTCCCCCAGATCCCTCAGCGCTGGCTCAGCCCGACTCTTCAACCCCTCCAGGGATCCCGGGGACTCCCCCCTGCCCTGGGCAGCCCATTCCAACGCCCAACAGCCCCTTCTGCACAGAAATCCTTCCTCAGAGCCAGCCTGACCCTGCCCTGGGCAGCTTGAGGCCATCACCTAAGGGTGATGAGGCTTCAGCAAACGCTGCTTGGGAAGAAAAAAAAAAACCAAAAAACAAACCAAACCTCTCTTTGGGCTGTTTCTGAGCAAAGTGGGGGCTGGCACCCTGGGGTGGGCACCCGGGGTGGGTGCCAGAGCTCACCTCGTGCTGAGCCGATGCGGGCGGCGAGGGCATAACGTAGGACGTGCTCCTGGCTGTCGTAGAGGGCGAAAGCCCGTGTCACACTGAGCTGCTGCCGGGCGGGCAGGCGGGCGTGCGGGCAGCCGGCGAAGGTGATGTTCTGGCGCAGGCGGTACGACAAGGTCTGGTTGGCAGTGCCCGCAGCCAGGATGTATTCCCGGTGAGCAGAGGATATCACAGCTGCTGGACGGCCAGAAAAACACCCCCCACGGGGTGTGGGAAAAGAGGCTTCAGCGTCACTGTCTCTTGGATTGCGGGGGGGGAGCATGGTGGGGATGGGGTGGGTTTGGGCTGCTCTGGGTGAGGCATGTGGGGATGGCATGTGAGAAAGCAACTGTGGGGCTGAGCACAGGCTCCTACCTGAGCTGGAGTAGTGGTAGAGCTCCTTGTAGGGAGCAATGTGGACGGTGATGTTCTCCGGGAGAAATGGCACCTGGCCCTGGATATGTGTCTTAAGGTTTAAATAATTGTCTGGTCCCAGGCCCTCGGCTGTCTGAGTGACGTGCACCGTCTCCTCCCCGGGGTAGAAGGTCACCTCCAGGCTCTGGGTGAATTCGGCACCTGGGCAGGAAGAGGGAACAGGCGGTGTTTGGTTGTAGGATTTTTAGGGAATACATCCCCCAAGCATCCTTCCCTGCTCCTCCGGCACTCCCGCGGGGGCTCGCAGCTGGGAGGTGACACCGAACCCAGGGAGACGATCGGAGGAGCCGTGGGGCTGACCCAAACCTGCACCCCTCATTGCCTCCCAGGGCCACCCCACAGGAGCCACGTCCCACGGAGCAACGGGGCTCGGTGACCCAGGTCCCCGCTCACCGGTGATGCTGAAGCCGTTCTCGGCGCCGGGCTCCTCCAGGGCGAAGAGCCAGGCGAAGAGCCCGCCGACGGGCAGGAGGGGCAGGAGGGCCCGGGCAGCGGGCTGGGGCACCCCACTGATGGCCGTGTATGTTCGGCCGTCGCTGCCCACGATGTAGGCGTGTAGGTCGACGTCCTGGAAGCGGACGGACGCCCGTCCCACCGTCAAGCTCCCGCTCACCTTCCCGTTGAGGCGATGCACGGCCCCTGGGCAGGGAAACGGGCACCCCTGGCAGTGGCCACCCAGGCACAAGGTGCCCGTCCCCGCCGGCCGCCCCGCGTACCTTCGGGCAGGCACTGCCGCCCGTTGCCGTAGTAGGTGGCCTGGCAGTGGCAGCAGACACCGGTGGCGTAGTCGGTGCAGAAGGCGTGCGGGGAGCAGCGCCCGTGGTGCTGGGCACACGTCTCCTTGCTGGCCGCGCTGTAGGTGAACACTGGGGCCAAGGGGAGAGGGTTGGGGACATGGTGACAAAGCCACCCCTCATGGGGGTTGGGCACCTTGCCTCCCTGGCCCCAAAACCACCGTTGGGAGATGGGCTGGTTCCTAAAAAAAGCTGCCTGGGATGCATAGGGGAGGGTTTTGAACCTGTTGCCTGATTTCAGGCAGTTCTGACAGAGGGTGAGAGATCAAGTTCCTGCGTATTTTTGGGAGACAGCCGGCTGGGGACGGGGCTTTGCTCCCCCAAGCACATGCCACAGAAGCTCCACAACCTGTTGCCTGAGCTTCCCGTCCCCGAGCTTCCCTCCTCGTAACACGGAGCAAAGCCTTCGGGCACGGACATATGGCTCTGGCAGCCCCTTGGCAGCAGGATTTGGCCAGGAGGAGAGGAGCTGGGAGGGCAGCAGCTTCGTAGGAGCGATGCCAGCCCACACTAGCTCCAGCCCCGGCTGCTTGGGAAGAGATGAGCTTGCAGCAAAGAGGCCTTTTTTAGGGGGCCGCCCACAGAATCATCTTGGTTGGAAAAGACCTTGAAGCTCCTCCAGCCCAACCATGACCCTCCCCCTGACCGTTCCCAACTCCCCCAGATCCCTCAGCGCTGGCTCAGCCCGACTCTTCAACCCCTCCAGGGATCCCGGGGACTCCCCCCTGCCCTGGGCAGCCCATTCCAACGCCCAACAGCCCCTTCTGCACAGAAATCCTTCCTCAGAGCCAGCCTGACCCTGCCCTGGGCAGCTTGAGGCCATTCCCTCTTGTCCTGGCATTTGTTCCTTGGCTCAAGAGACTCATCCCCACCCGCCACTAGACGTCCCCATTCGGTCATCGCAAGGGCTGTGGCCACTCACCATCAGGGTTAAAATGCGCATCTTCCTCCACACCGACACCGTGATGCCCGGAGCTGTAGGAAGAGGGGTTGGCAGAGTAGCTCTGCCGGACACCACTGTCCTCATCAGGGTGCAGCCGGCGGCTCCGCTCCTGCCCCGAGGACACGGGCAGCCCCTTGGGGACGATGCCCAGCAGCGCTGGGCCATGGGGTCCGTGGCCGGGATGCGGTGACGTGGCCTCTGCGCCGCGCTGAGCCGGCAGCTCCGTGGACGCGCGGTCGGCGTGGCCGTAGAGTGCACGGGCGTAGTCGCTGGGGCCATGATGCACGGGGCTCTGCACGGTTCCCCTGCCGCCCCCTGGCTCCACATGCTCCAGGGGGGCCACACTGCCCACGTGGAAGACCCACACACCGGGTACCCCCACGTTGCTCTCCCTGCAGAACAGCAGCACAACATTCATATCCATCATGCCCACCCCAAAGGGACCCTGGCCTGCTCCACACCACCCCTCCCCAGACCCCCAAAACAGCTCCCAAAAAGTGCCTGTGCACATGGGGCCAAGCTCCCTGACTCAGCCCATCACCCCCACCTGACTCTCCTCCTTCTTCCAGCCTTCAAAAGGCTCCGGGGGTTGGCAGAAGGTGACCCTGCTCCCCCAGCCCGCCCCACACAGCCCCCCAGCACCACGCACCGCTCCAGGTGCCTCAGAGCCTCCTCGCTGCTGGCCAGGCTGTGGAAGAGCCCGTCCCTCTTCGGGTCGTCACCATCCCCCCGGCTGAAGCCCACCCTGGCCGGCAGCTCCAGTTGGACATTGTAGGATTCCTTGGGCCGCGTCCCCAGGAATTGGAGGCCACCATCAGGGTAGAGGAAGATGGCGTAGGTGTCCTCGTCATCGTAGGCTAGGACCGCCTGGAAGGTGTTGAGCTGGCAAAGGGAGAGCAGGAACAGATGGACATCATGGAGGGGCAGGACCCCAGCGGAGGACTGAGACAGGGAAGGGGACAAGGGATGTGACAGCCACCTCCTCGCACACAGCAGTGCCTGGAAGCACCCCGAAAGGGCCCTCTGTCAGCCTGCAGACAGCTCCTGGGGAAGAGCAGGAGCAGGGGCTGCTCATGCATGGCCAAAGCCCAGTCCAATGTCCTGGGAAGATGCTCAGCATCTCCCAAACAGGAGCCTAGGACACTGCCAGGCCACCCCCTCCGAGCTGCTCCAGGGCAGGGGCGTCCCTTGGAGCTGTCACGCAGAGAGGGGACAGCCCCATACCATGCCCAGGAGCATCCCTGGCCACGTAACCCCACACCACAGCTGGCACGCAGCCACCTGGGAACCCCTCACTGCTGTCCCCTTCCTTCTGCCCTGTCCCTGACACCAGTAGCTCCTCTCTGTCCCATCAGCCTCAGAGGAAACCCCCACACCCCCCCTCCGCTTCTGCCTGAGAACAATTTTAGTTTGGTTTCCTCAGGAAAAAACATGCCTGTGCTCCAGCCTTCCCCGCAGCCATACGTCCCGCTATAGGCACACTGGCTGCCTGCCGTGCCGGCCCTGCAAGCCTTGGGGACGTGCCAGCCCCGAGCAAGGCTGCGCCAGGGAGCGGGACCGCAGCAATAACTGATGGACGGAGCGAGCACAACCCTTACAAGCCACCAGAGAACCCACACACACACTGCTCCCCTCACGGTCACCCCAAACGCGGCGAAACCAACTCGCAGCGTTTGAGCCAGGCACAGGTCCGAAAAAATAAATATAAGCCCAGAGCAGCAGCAGCCCTTCCCCACGAGCTGCTGGCAGCCGCGAGCGGGGAACGGCGCCCAAGTGAAGGAAAAACGATTCAACTCCCAGTTTCACCCCGGGAGCAGTGGGCAGGAGCGGTGGGGGCTCCCCCCGTGCAGCCCCTCCCAGCCCAACCCGGCCTGTCCCAGCAGCGTCAGCCCCAGTTTTGGGGCTCAGGGCCCCTGGGGGCATCGCAGGGTTTCCCGGCGGCCCCGCGGGATATAAAGAGCCTTGTTGTGCGCGTCGCACACTCGGGCATTCAGAGACCCCGCGCAAAGGCGGCCAAAAAGCTGGGGAGGGGACACTCCCCCCCCAAACCACCCCGGGGGCTGGATTCCTCCCCCACGCAGGCCAAATCGCGGCAGCAGCTGCACGATTCATTTTGCCTTGTGGTGGGCGGCGAGGGGGGACGCAGTGGGTGACACCGGTGTGCCGGCACGGCGGGACGTGGGGCAGAGAGAGGGGTGGGGAGGGGGGAGGCAGCCCCCGGCTGCTCCTGGCAAAGAGCTGCAAAGGGCAAATTCCAGCCCAAAGGGCAATTTGTCCTCCCGCAGAAGCGAGGTCAGCCCTCATCCTGCTCCGAGGCCCTGGCAAGCGGCACTGCAGGGACTAAGAGAGTCCCCAAGGAGCTGGAGGGGACAGGGCGCTGCTGGCAGTGCTGACAGACCTCCCGGCCAGGCAGGACCCCCAAGGCAGGGACCGGGGAGCCTCTAACCCCCCCCAGCCTTAACCCAGGTTTCTGCTTTCGAGGCTCAAAAATGGACAAGCCATGACTTTCCAAAGCAGGGGGTAAAGGCTTCGAGGTCAATCCTGGTTCTGAGCAGTGGGAGGGCGGCGTTTCAATAAACGCCAGATTTCGTCAGGCAAAAAAAAAGGGGTGTTTGGGGAGTTTTGTAGCAGTTTGGGCTAAGGGGGAGTTCGGCAAAGTGCAGGCACAAGCTGCATTTCAGTGTGTCTTGAATGAAGTTTTCCCTGGAGCAGCCTGTTTCCAAGCAAGACCGGTTTCATTTTAAAACCCGATCCAACTTCTCAGAGGAAAAAAAAAACAATTGGGAAGAGAAGAGGAGGCTGCGTTTTTGACGGCCGCGAGGTCGCTGCGAGGCCCCTGATGGCATCTCTTCAGCTGCTTTCCCAAGTTTTAAATTAGAGGAAAAAATGTGCGTTGTTTCCTTCCAAACCTCGTTTTCTTCCCCTGCTTGGCCACTGCTCTCAGCAACCCGCTACCGAAGGGCCCCGGAGCGGGGGGGACGACAGGCGGGGACGGCTCCCGGTGGCCCGAGAGGACCTGGTGGCTACTGATGGGCTTTGGGTTCAGCCCACCCCACCGCGGCGAGAGCCCGTCACCCATCGCACAGCTCTGGGTCATCGTCACAAGCTTTTTCCTCCTGTGGCTCCTCATATCCAGCTCATTTCAAGGAGCCTGTCCTGCCGCTGAGCGTCACCGTCACCTCCTCAGCACGTCATCAGCTTGACGGCTCCTGCCCCAGCAGCAGATCCAGCAGTTTCGGGGAAAGGCAGCGCTGGAGGTCCACCCACTCAGAAGCCTTATCAGCCCAAGGGTGGAGAGCACAGGTCACCTCCCCGACCCGGCGGACCACCTACGAGCTTGTTTTCCAGACTCAAACTCAACCCACGGTGGAAATTCTGAAGCCGGTTCCTCGCCGGCAGCGTTCTTCAGCGCGCAGGCAGAAGGACCAGCCCCAAGGTCTGGAGACCGATGGGTGACCTGGGCTTCCCCCAGCTCTCCCCTTGGCCTAACTGTAAAGCTCGGCCTGGAAAGCTGGGAAAAGCTTGAGCACCTCCAACTGTGGAAGCTGAAAGTGACTTTTAAACTTCTGCCCATCAGCAAAGCCAACAGACCCACCGACAAAGCTCCACATCTCCCCCAACGCTCATCCAAGGTTGGACCCACCATCCAACCGCCCAGAAAGAAGAGACCGAGTGTTTTGCGTGCTATGTGAGGAAGACTCATCCTCCCGCGACGCGTAGGGTGGGCGTCCAACCTCGGCCCATCGGCCTCACCTTCTCAGAGGCCTCGGCGTCCTGCGAGAGCTCCTGGTAGGCACCCACGTTCTCCCAGGTGGCGATGAAGGCATCGGTGGGCACGAAGGAGCCGGCGGTGCGGGGGAACCCAGCCTGGATGTAACCCGCAGCCTGGTCCAGCACGTCTGGAGAGTCGTCTTGCCGATAATAGATGTTCCCTCTGTCACCGGAGGTGTCGAGGTCGGCCAGGAAGGGAGCGATGACGGGGAAGTCTGTGGGGAAATCGTCATCCACGTACTGGGTCTCCCTGGGGAAATCCTGGGTGGAGATGACCCCGTTGGTCCCCACCTGTGGGTAGAGCGGCGCAGGGTGCTCAGGAGGTGCAGAGGTGCCTCCGCCAGCGGTCCCCCGCCGTGTCCCCCCTCTCCCTGGTGGAGTGGGGCACAGGGCTGAGAGTCCTGAGGCCGCGTGGCCCCATCCGGCCAAGGAGAAAACAAAGACCTCGGGCTTCTCCATCCCCCAGAGAGCTGCAGCTCAGGGGCCGCCCCAGCTGCAGCCGCTGCTGGCGGGGAAGCAGCTGCAAGGGAGAAAGCCCTCTTGTTCCTCCACGGCCGGAGACACCGAGCAGGAGGGGAAAAATGGGGAGAGGAAAGGGATGGATGGAGGAAAGACACGTGCGGTGGCGCAGGGCTGGAGGCGGCAAAGACACACGTGGAGGGGCAGGGGTGGGGAGAAGGAGCGAGGGGTGTCAAGGGGGAGAAAAGGGGTGAGCGGGGGGAAGGAAGATGGAGGGAGGGATGTGGGGACAGAGGGATGGAGCGCGGGGAAGATGGAGGGATGGGGAGGCCGGGCAGCCGGAGGGACAGAGGCAGATGATGGATCGGAGGAAGGAAGAGCGGCGGGGGGCCGGGGGGAGGCCGGGGCCAGCCGGGACTCACGTAGAGGCGGCGGGCAGCGCGGCCGTAGAGGCGCAGGGCGCGGCGGAGCAGCACCCCGGGCGAGCTCTCGTCGTCGCCGGGCCGCAGCCGGGCATCGCCGCGGGCCGGGCCGTGCGGCAGCAGCCCCGGGCGGGGCAGGGCAGCCCCCGCCGCCGCCAGCACCGTCAGCACCGCCACCAGCATCCCCCCGCCGCCGCCGCCGGCCGGCCCACGGCACATCCCTCCCTCCTCCCCCCTTCTCCCTCCTCCTCCTCCTGCCCCAACCTCCCGCCCCGACGGGGCGAACCGGAGCAGCGGAGGAGCGGAGCGGACCCGACGGGACGGCCCCGACCCGCCGGAGGGAACCGGAGCCGGTGGGGCGGGACGGGGCGCGCCGCGGGAGGGGCGGATCCAAACCGCGGCCGCGCTGCTATTGGATCCCCCGGCCCCAGCCCTGACCAATCGGGTCTTACCCCAAAATCCGCCCCGGGCTGCAACACCCCCCCCCCACCACCCCCCCAACTTCCCTTCCCCCGCCCCACCCCGGGCTGGGTACCGCGGGGGCATCCCGGGGGCTTCGGCGCTGCGGGGGGAGAGGAGGGTCCCCCCTTTTTGCCCCCGGGCCCTACATCCCCCCCCCGCGCTGTAACGCCCCCGGGGCCGGGCCCGAAGCCAACCGGGGCGTGGGCGAGAGGCTCTGAGCGCTCCCCACTCGCCCCCTCGGATCCTGCTCCCTTGAGGCGGGCAGAAACGTGACTCCTTATCCACAGGGAACCGGGATGGGTTGGAATGGGTGGGGGCTGGAAAACTGGAACGGCCACCGGCCAAACAAATGTTGTGCGGCTCAACTGGCAAGTTGTCAGCGAGCGGAGCTGGCCGCCCCGTGGGCTCCCCACGCACGATGGCCCCGGCGCAGGGTCACCGCTGTTTATCCTTTCTCAGACCCATGGGAGGCCTGGAAGGGTCAAGGCTTCAAGGACAGGACGGCCAGCGGAGTTCCTTGGCTTTGATTTGGGGTGGTGGGGTGAAAGGACACCCCTAAATCCATGTGGCTGGACTCGCTGAGTGCTCCTGGAAATCCAAGCTGGGTGCAGCCAAAAGCTCTTGCTCCGTCTTCCTGGAATGCTTCCCGCTCCCCTGGCTCCAGGCCAGGGTTAGTATCGCATCTGTCCTGAAACACATACATGCCCGAGGAATGCCAGATAACAAGGAGAGAAGTGTCAAACCCCGTAAGCTGGCGAGAGAAATAAATCAGGGACACATTCGTGGCATTCCCGGCAGGAGTCCTGCAGGAAAAGCGGCTGCACACCCTCCGCCCCGACCCTGTTGTGGGGACAGGGATTTGTCACTGCGGTCCCCATCCCCTCCATCCCGCATCCCAGCCATCCTGGAAAGCAGCTCCCACCCATGCTGGGCCTGGGGATGAGCTGATTTGGCAACCTGGCTGTTCTGGCCAGTGTGGCGATGGTGGGGGCCACATCAGGACAGGCTATAACCCCCCTGGGCTGCAGTCAGCTGGCCGGCTCCGGCCCTCGCAGGGAGATGCCTCGCCTGGCCGCGGAAAACCATTAGAGCTTCGAGCGAGGTTCAGGCCAGCTGGACGCGGTCCGCAGCCTTCGAGGAGTTCCCCGTGCCAAAGAAAAGTGGCTTTTCTTTGAAGCTGAAATACCTCCAGGCATCTCCAGGGAAATCGGATACAGCCCGGTGAGCCCTCGGCTGGGATGTCCCTCCCATGGGGAACGTTTGGTGGCACCTAGGAGGTGGCGGTGGGCAGAGGGGGCAGGAAAGGGGGGGACACACAGCCCTGCTGCCCCTTGGGGATGTTCAGGGGCTATGGAAAATACAAACCTAACCATCCTTGGTGGGGTGGAATTGTTACAGTTATAAAATGTCTTGCTGCTTCAAGGGGGATGATTTGCAAGATGCCGTGGTTGCTGTCTGGAGGAGTTTCTTTAAGACATTTATATTCTAATGTATTTTTTAAGGGGCAAATTAACTTGCGTTTCCATGGGAGGAGCTGCTAACCACAAGTTCCCCACGCCGGGTCCAGCCAGTGCTGCCCTGTGCCCGGGCGAAAGGGGCCCTGTGGGCCCTGAGGACCCTCTGCCACCTGGAAGGGGCAGCTGCCAGGCTTTTTTCACAGTCTTTAAGATGCTAAAAGATGCTTTTCTACCACCCCCTGAGCAAAACTGGCATCATTTAGTTGAAAAAGTAACAGCTGGGAAGAGCTGGAGTCACACCCTGGCCTCGGGAGTGGAGTCTACGCTGGCACGGAGATCCCTGCGGCTTCGGAGCATCACTGGGTGTGAGGATGGGGATGAGGATGAGGATGAAGGTGGAGATGGGGATATGGATGGGAATGGGGACAGCCTATGCTCACCCACAGCATGTGCTGGGAGAGGAGGTGCTTGCGGGGACTGATCCCTGTAATCGCTTCCATGTGCCTCAGCAGAGCCTTTAGCTGGGGGGGGGATTAGCCCTTCTCACAGTTTGGGCATAAAAAAAAAAAATCAATAGGCATTTACTTGGTGGCATTTTATGTAGAAGCAGATGTGCTGAAGTTGGAGGAGGTGGAGGATGCTCTGTGGGACAGGGCTGGGGAGGGATCCAGCTGGACCCAGAAGCCCCCACCGCCACGGCCGCTTGTTAAACAGGGCAAACCAGGACAAACCACCCAGTGCCCAGCAACCCCCCCCCCCATCGTGCTCCTGCCAGATGTGGCTGCCAGGGTGGGCCGGCAACCCCCTGCCCTGCTGAAGGCTCGCCTTCACCCTGGGCTCCCAGCGAGGAGGAGGAGGAGGAGGACGGGCAGGCAAATCCCGGGTGCTGGAGGCTGTTTCAGGCAGGAAATCTCGGCAGCCTCTTCCCCAAGGCCTGGCAGCCCTGGGATTGCTGAGCCCAGATAAGGGAAGCTGCAGGAAATGTGCATCTC
The DNA here is from genome assembly GCF_965140245.1 of Athene noctua. Lineage (NCBI taxonomy): Eukaryota > Metazoa > Chordata > Aves > Strigiformes > Strigidae > Athene > Athene noctua. The sequence goes on along the minus strand of NC_134042.1, from coordinate 49,718,053 downwards.
TCCTGAGGCAGCTGGGAAAGGAAATTTGATTCCCAGTGATTGGAGCTGGACTGGGGACTGCAGCAGAGAGCAGGCGCTCGTAGGATGCACCGGGGCCGCTCGGCGCTTTGGGGTGTAGGGCAGGAGCAGGGGCTTCTGCTGCCTCTGGCAAAGTGTCCTGTTGCCAGCCAGGTTAGTGGGTCACTAATAATTCCCTCAGAGCATTTCTCTCTGGGTTATCAGAAACCAGTCCTGCTCAAGGTTGAGCTATTTGGCAAAAAGGGCAACGAACTAGTGTCTTAAACATCCCCCTGGTTCTGGTGGGAAAGGGCTCTCGCAGGGAAGGGGTTGTGCACATCCGAATCAGCACATGCAAGTGTTTTGGCCTCGTGTCCTCAGAAAAAGAGATGTCTGTGGGGTTTCCCGCCTCATCCTTAACTGGAATCTGCTGGATAATTTCAGCCAAATCTGGCAGCAGGATCTCTGAGGGTCTATAAAACCAGAGAGAAGACAGAGACACCCTGTTAGCTGCCCCCTCGCCTGAGGAGGTGGGCACAGCCTTGGATTTGAGCTCAACCCTTACAAGCCACCTGAGACTCCACGACGGGTACACGGCTGGGGTGAGCCCAGCTTGCCGGCGGTGGGAACAACCTCTGCGTTGTGTTGGGAGCAAAGGGGGAATCTCTGGGTGGCCGTGCCCCCGCCGTGGAGTGGCTCTGCTTCCCCTCAGGCCGCGCCGAGGCACCTCTCTGGGTGGCTCCATCCACAGGCCCGTGGCTCCTGGCTGGGCTCCCTGCCTTCCCCGTGGCCGTTTCCCTTCCCGGGAGCATCCCGCCGGGTGCTGACAGCGGGGAAGCCGTGGCAACAGGGCAGATTCCCACCAGCACAGCACCATTTCTATTTTTGGGAACGGTTCTCGTTAACTTTGGTCTCACTTCTTCTCCTCATGACTCACCACGGGGCCACCAGCCCTGAGCAGCAAGAGCACCCCCCAGACACCCAGCGATCCCAAGCCACCCGCCTGCACCCAGGGCTCGTGGCCTGGCCACGGCATCCCGGAGGGTGCCCACCCATGCTGCAGATGATCTCCACATGCACACGCTTCAGCTGTGACCCAGCACAGATCTTTCCTCTCAGGGCACCGAACATGTCCTGGGAGAGAGGTTGTCCTTATGGAGAGCTGGGAAGACGGGGTGCTATAATGCATCATAGGTGCATCCTTAATATGGAAAAACAAGGTTTTTTACAGAAAGAGGAGGGTTTTTTGGCACTGAGGGACACAGCCAGAGAAAAATTGGGGTAAGGCAGCTTGGTGCATGGAAAGGAGAAATAATTAAGGCATTACTCTAAAAGATGAGCTGGCGAGTGCTGAGTTCTCCCAGCCAGGAAGGTACCGGAGCTCGGATCTCCCACCACCCCATGAAGCCAGAGACGGATGGAAGCACTGCTCCTGCTTGGAAAAGCTTCCCGAGGCATCTGGAACGCCTGCCCAAAGGATTGCTCCAGAACAGAATACATTCTCCATGTAGAATGTATTTTAAGACATGAAGGTAAAGAAAACCTTGCGGTTTTTTTTTTTAATCTCTGGGGTTCTCCTTCCTCCCTTCCTTCCTCTCTCTAACTATGCTGCAAGGCTAGTTTTGGTGCTGCAGGGGCTGGATGAGCATGCCGAGCCCTGCGAGCCCCCCGTGCTGCCGGCATGCCGGGAGCTCAGCACAGAGCTCGCAGGGAGCTCGCCTGACACTGACTGATTCCTGCGCACGGTTCCCCCAAGATTAGCCACAAGTTCCTTATTTGGTCCGAGCTCCAGCAAATTCCCTGGCAAGAGGGGATTTTATCTGCCTGAGAGAGCAGCCCAGATGGGTTTGTGCTGGGGCTGGAAGCATCCGCTGGGGCATAAAAGGGATAAAAGAAAAAAATCACAGCAGAGATAAAATCAGCTCATGCTCTGTGTTTCCGGGGGGGGGTCTCGTGTTTTTTCCTGCAGCACAGAACACAGCAGGCACAGATTGCCTCTCCCCATCACCCCCTGCAGCAGGTCCAGTCCTGCCCCATCCCTATCCCCATCCCCATCCCAGTGTTCTGGCCTCCGACACACACCGGGCTGAGCTGATGCAGCTTTGAGACACTTTCCTGCATGTTTATATCCTGAATCAAGAGTCCTTTGCAGAATTAGGCTTTATTTGCTGGATGGATGAGGTGCTCCTGGGATCTGCCCAGCTTCTCCCCAGCTGGGGGTGGGCAGGGAGTCCCAGGGGAGCTGGGACCCTGTGCCTTGCCCTGGGAGCACCATCAGCGATGGGGTCCACGTCCTGATTCCCCCCTTTGCTCTTTGCCCAAACAGCCCTTCCCACAACTCTTGCGAATCCAAGGCTCTCCCCAAAACCTCTCTGCAGCCCATCTCTCCTCGCCTGACCTCCTCGGGCCTCCAGCCCTGACCCCTGCAGCACCCGAGTGCTCTGGGGTGACTAATCCCAGCAATTAGCCCCGTTGCCTCGTTTATCGGCTTCTTGCCTTTGTCTCCCCCTGACAGCCTCTCCAGTCAAATATGCTTTTAGCCACATTTTCCTGGCTCTGGCTGTACCACCAGCCTTTGTCCTATGGAGCGTCTCCGAGCTGGGTGAAGAGGTTATTCTCCCCTGACATGTGTCTCTTCCATCTGCTCATCAGTTTTTTTGGTCATCAAACTGGTGACCAAAAAAAAAATCATCCAGCAGCGCTGAGGTCACTCTGGTCTGTGGCGGCAGACAGGCCAGCTCCAACTGGAGGCAGTAAGATTCATTCTTTAAACTGAAGACTGTTGCAGACCCAAGGGCGTTACATGCTAAAAGGGATTTTAGGGCTGAGCGAGCTGGTGAAATGGGAACAGAGTGCTTGGGCTAGTCTAAAATTCAATGGGAAATAGTGAAACACATGGGCAGCACATTTGGGAGCCGTCTTCTCCCCCCAGCCCCTTCCTCTGGACAGGCTGCGCGTCCGCAGGGGAGCTCTGTGGACTCACCAGGTTTCAGAGGGATGAAAGCTCTCACATATAGGCTTGACCAGCCTCCCATGCTTAAAGAAGAAAGGCAGGTTGCTTTAATTTAACTCTTTTTTTTTTTTTTTTTTTTTTCCTTTCTGTTTTCATTGTTTTTTCACTTCAGGATCCATTTCCCCTTCAAGTGAGCTTCAAAACCTCCCAGGATTTTTCCCCACGGAGGTAAGGGCTGCTCTGCAGTGGGTCTAACCCTGCTCAGGGCTGTCTCACTTCGTGTGGGTTTCTTGGGTGCTTTCACCCCGACATGGGTCCCTTTTCACCCAGGACGTGGGTTCCTTCCCCACAGCAGCGGGGGTCTCCGATGGGCCATCCGCTCCCGGGGGAAGTGGCCCTGCCATCGCGTGGGCACGCACCCACGGACCCACAGCAGCGCACACGCATACACCCACACCACGGCCGCCATCCCCCTGCCCCGCCGAGGCCACCCCTGCCCACACACGAACGCCAGGCCCTGTCCTTTCCCCCCCACACACACACCAGGCTGCACAGGCAGACACACACGTACAGTCATGGGGCATACACCCACCCCAACCCACACACACACCAGGACCCGAAACCTCTGCAGGACACCTCCCTTCCTTCCTTCCTTCCTTCCTTCCTTCCTTCCTTCCTTCCTTCCTTCCTTCCTCCCTCCCTCCCTCCCTTCCTCCCTTCCTTCCTTCCTTCCTTCCTCCCTTCCTTCCTTCCTTCCTTCCTTCCTTCCTTCCTTCCTTCCTTCCTTCCTCCCTCCCTCCCTTCCTTCCTTCCTTCCTTCCTTCCTTCCTTCCTTCCTTCCTTCCTTCCTTCCTTCCTCCCTTCCTTCCTTCCTTCCTTCCTTCCTTCCTTCCTTCCTCCCTCCCTCCCTTCCTCCCTTCCTTCCTTCCTTCCTTCCTTCCTTCCTTCCTTCCTTCCTTCCTTCCCTTCCTCCTTCCTTCCTTCCTTCCTTCCTTCCTTCCTTCCTCCCTCCCTCCCTTCCTTCCTTCCTTCCTTCCTTCCTTCCTTCCTTCCTTCCTTCCTTCCTTCCTTCCTTCCTCCCTCCCTCCCTTCCTCCCTCCCTTCCTTCCTTCCTTCCTTCCTTCCTTCCTTCCTTCCTTCCTTCCTTCCCTTCCTCCTTCCTTCCTTCCTTCCTTCCTTCCTTCCTTCCTTCCTTCCTTCCTTCCTTCCTTCCTTCCTCCCTTCCTTCCTCCCTCCCTTCCTTCCTTCCTTCCTTCCTTCCTTCCTTCCTTCCTTCCTTCCTTCCTTCCTTCCTTCCTCCCTCCCTTCCTCCCTCCCTTCCTTCCTTCCTTCCTTCCTTCCTTCCTTCCTTCCTTCCTTCCCTTCTTCCTTCCTTCCTTCCTTCCTTCCTTCCTTCCTTCCTTCCTTCCTTCCTTCCTTCCTTCCTTCCTTCCTTCCTTCCTTCCTTCCTTCCTCCCTCCCTTCCTTCCTTCCTCTCCCCATCCCTCCCCTCCCTCCCAAGCCCCAACCCCTCTCCTCCCACCCCAGCAGAGCCAATTCCCACCCTCTCTCACTCGGGGGGCCCAGGGGACCCCCCTGCCCTGCTCCAGGACCCCCCTCCCATACCCCCCCTCCATCTCTCCCCGCTGCCCCCCGCCCCCGCTGGGGGAAGCATGTGGAGCAGCCGCCCCGTGACTCGCCCCTGGTTGTGCTGGAAACACCACCAGGCCCAAACCACTTTCCCTGCTCGTTCCGGTCATCCAGCTGCTGGGCCAACCCCTGCCCCGGGCTTTCGGGGCTTGTGCAATTGGGGAAACGTTGCTCCACCAGCCCCTCCTTGCCCAACGCCTTCCCACCCGAGAGGATGCTTGATTTTTCCACCTTCTTTTCCCCACTCTGGCAGAGACCTGGCAGGATCCGGCGATGCTGGCAGCTCCTCAAAATGCAACACCTGGACCCGCTGCCCCCCACGTCCGTGGCTTTCGGCAGATTTCCCAGCCAGCCAGAGCTATTTTCTCCTCTAGCCGAGCAGCACTGCAATAACACAGCTGGAAACCATCACCGGGGTTTCTCCCGCCTGGGCCACCCGATGACTCAAAGCGGGTCTGTGTTCCCAGCTCAGAGGGACCGTGCACCCAAGCAGCCCCCCAAAACCCCCCTCTCTTGGTGGACACCACTGTGGTCAGGACAGGGAGACGCGGGGAGCTGCACCAGCTGCTGCTTTTGCCTTTATCTGTCAACTTAAATCAGGGTGTTTGGGCATGTTTGTGATGCTCGGTGTATCTTCCCAGCAAAGAATAAATCCTAGGAGGGAAAGCACTGGGGTATCACAAGCTTGGGTGCTCCCCATCCCCATGCCCTGACCCCTGTGGGTGCAGCACCCTGGGTGCCTCCCCAACCTGTTATTGCAGCCCTTGGGGCCGTGTCAGCACCCGCCTGCCCACGCCGGAGAGCTGTGAATCCCAAAATCCCACCGCCTGGAAAGAGTGAAAGGCTGAAAAGCCTGGTGGGTGTTTAGTCTGGGGAAAACCAGACCTGGGGAAGATGTGGGAAGAGTTGGGAAGGGACACTGGGGAGGGTGAGGTGATGCTCTGCTCCCCTCCCCTGGGGGACCAGGGTCCCCCAGGAATGGGAATGGGGCTGGGATGGGTGAGGAAGCACCCGCCAGCGGTGATCCAGCGCTCCCGGGCAGGGAGGAGGTTGGCTTTTCTCCGCAGGACCCTCCCAGCTTTGTTTGCTCAACATGCGAATATCCAACAAGAGCTGCCAAAACCGCCGTTCCCCGGCCAGCCGCATCCCTCCGTCCGGCTCCCCGGCACGGCGCTGCCTGCCAAAACCCTCCCCATCTAACGGGCTCTAAATTAGGTTATTCAAACACCGCCACAAACACTTCCAAAGCGAGCGCTGAGCTGGAGGAAGGCGAGAAAATTGCAGTAGGGTTGCCCTGAGCCATGCCGCTGACAAAGAGCAGATGGACATGGCTTCTCTGGGCCGAAATGGCTGTTTGGGAAAAGCCAGTCTTGGCAAAAACATGGCACAGAGGTGGAGCAGGCACCCGCTCGCCAGCCCTCGCAAGGAGAAGCCGTATGGGGTCAGCAAGAGTTTTGGAAAAAAATCCCCTGAAATTCCTTGTGGATGCTTCAAGTTTTTCCAACTCCTCATTTGTCTTCTGGGTTTTGTGGCTTGCTGCTTTTTCTTCCGCTTTGGGTTGTTTCTATTCTGGTTTTTTTTTTTCCCCCCCTCCTCTCCGCCAGGAATGTGACCGGCGAGAAGAGGGTCACATCGGAAGCATGACGAACAGGAGAGCTTCGTCATACGTGGTGACGAGACTTTCTCAAAATTGTTTTTCCCCCCCTCACACACCCAAATAGCTGCAATTTATGCAAATGAACTGAAAGAAGAGCTGAACGGGGACTCGGCACATCTGGCTGCCCACACTGCTTTCTCTCCCAGGGGAGCTGAAGGCGGGAGACGAGTCCGTGGTCACACTCCCAGCCGCACACCTACCCCGAGCCCAGCCCAGCGGCGCTGGGGGCTGGATCCCCGTCCGCAGAGGAGGACGGTCACCGTGGCCCATCGTGCTCAGCATCACACCCCCCCACACCGTGGGGGAAGGAGCTGGGATTGGGTGAAAAAGATCCCCTTCCCGACTGATCTGCCACCCTCAGCCGCAGCTGCACTGGGTGGCTGCCTCCCACACCTGCACCCAGCACCTCAGAGGCATGGCTGGGCCAGGAGATAGTCCCCAAAACCTTCTCCATCCCAGGCTCTCCCCACCGTCCCAGTACCGAGCAGCAGGAGGGCAGGAACAGCAGTGTCCCCTGGTCCTTTGGGGTTTCCAGCCAGCTGGTGCATCCTGGGGCAGAACACGCCTCCAGAAACGGCTGGATTTTGTCATAGTTCCTCCTCCTCTCCCCAAGCAACCCATTTCTGCTGAATTTGGCCTTCTGGCTTTGTCTGGCAGGCTGGTGTTTGTCGAGGGACTTCCTGGCGGCGGTGAGGAAGCTCAGCACTTTGGTCTCCTCTCCATCAGACCTGACTGGCGGGGATGTGTCCATCGCGGGAGCGTGCGGTGTCATCGCTTGGCTGGCAGCACGTCCCCAGGACTGGCCGTGCCCGGGTGATGGGGAACAGCATCCCCCAACGCCCTCGGTGCAGGAAGGAAAGCAAAGCCCAGGCGTCAGCTCCTGGGGTGGGTTTTGGGTTCAAGATGGCAGATTTTTACTCTGAGCAAGGAGAAGAAGAAGGAGTGGCGATGTGCAAGCCCCAGCCTGCGGTGAGGACCATCCCCTGTGGTGTTCACAGCAGGGCCAGCACCAATTTCTCAGAGCCACTGTCCTTCCAGCCCTTGGGAGTCAGTAAATCAGCTCTCCGGAGCTGCTGGGCTCTCCTTCCCAATCTTCCTCCTGGGGAAAACCTGAGGGATCCCACCCCCACTTCCCCCAGCTCCACGCTGCCGGGATCACCCCAAAAGGAGGATCCCCAGGCCTGGAAAGAGGAGCACGCTCAGGGGGCGCCGGCAAGGCCTCCCCAGCTCGTCATCTGCGGGGAGCTGACAGCAACGGGGGGGACCAGGGTGCTGGGCCTGCTAAAGAAAGCAGCGGGTGCGTTTTGGAGGTGCTGGCTGGGAGGATATCACCCAGATTTCTTCCCCCAGCAGGCTGAAATCCTTCTGCCCCGGGCCCCAAGCAGGAAGCAGCCGCTGGCTTCGCGTTCAGCCCTAGCGAGGGCAGCACTTCAACGTGTTCGAGGGCTGAGATGCAACGAGTTTTACCTCGATTTTTTTTCCAGATCTGGCGCTCTCAGCGGCACAGAGCACCCACCACAAATCCCTGCCCTCTCTGCCGGAGAAATCAGCAGCTCCCTTCATGCAGCATGAGAAATCCAGCCCAGCACTAAAACATGCCAGGGCTGATGTCTGGCCCCTCAGACCTTTCCCACTCCTCCTGTCATCTTGATACTTTCCTGTGCTTCGTGTACACTCATCCAGAGTAGCAAAAAGGGGCCTGAAAGCAGTCAGCCGTGCTTATTCATCATCACATGTGCCCCGCGAGCTGCGGTATGCAGTATGAAGTGGTGTTTCTGTGGCTAGCAAGGCCACTTCTTTTCCTGGAAGAAGCTCTGGGGTTTTCTCTGGGAGTTTGCTTCTGGGATGGCGGAGTGCTGGCACAGGCACGGAGGGGCTGGGAGCCCCGTAATGGGGGGACTCGGGGTGGGGGACCACCGCACGGCAGGGACGTGGGGTGGGGTGCAGGTAGAAGCGATGCCTGGCCAGGCTGAAGGCTGAAGTCTCCTGAGATGGGGAGAGGCACAGGCACCCCGAGGAGCGAGGGCACATGGCACACTGCTCCCCGATGAAGTGTGGGGTGCTGGGCAGCGGATGGGGCCCCCGGGGTACCCCTGGGGTACCTCTGACTGTTCCCTGCCTTCCCTACCCCAGTGCAGCAGCTGGGCTCAGCACCAGCCCTCCACCCTGTAACCCCACTCAGGGCTCAGCCCCTACCCCCCTTAACCGCCCCCCCCGGACATGCCCCCCCAACTCCCTTACCTGTAACCATCCCCGGGGCTCAGCCCTGGCCCCTTACCGGGGTACTCCTGTACCCCCCCAAGGGCTTCGGCTCCAGCTCCCTACCCTGTAACCCACCCCCCAGGGACTCAGCCATGCCCCCCCCCCCTTACCCATACTCTGTCCTTTACCCCATAACCCACCCCCTAAGAAACTCAGCCGTGTCCCCCTTACCCATAACCCCCCCAGAGACTCAGCCCCCATCCTCTACCCCACACCAACCCCCCCTCCAAGACACTCAGCCCTGCCCCTTCACCTGAAACCCCCCCAAGGGGCTCAGCTCTAGCTCCCTACACCGTAACACACCCCCCACCCCCCCCCGGGACTCAGCCTTGTCCCCCTTACCCACACCCCCAGGGACCGTCCCCCATGCCCGCCCCCCCCCACTGCCCAGGGCCCCCCCACCCCGCGGCGCTCAGCCCCGGGCCCCCTCCCATCCCTCCTCCCGGGGTTCCCACCCCCCCCATCCCCAGCCGCGGGGTCTCCCGGGGGTGGGGGGGGGGACCGGCGCGTCCCCCCGCCCCCCAGCCGCCCTCCGACGGGCCGGGGAGGGCCGGGGGGCGGGAAGGGGCGGCCCCGGGGGCCGTGCCCGGTTGTACGGCACCGCCTCTCCCCTCCCTCCCGTCCCTCCCTCCGCCGGCGGGGGCCACCCGCCCCGCCGGGCCAGTCGCCGCCGGCAGCCGCGGCGTAGCCCGGTGCGGTTCGGGACATCCCATCCCGGTTGGGCTCATCCCGGTCGGGGATATCCCGATGGAGACGGAGGGTTACCGGTGCCGTAACAACCGGTACATCGAGAGCGGGCAGTCGGCGGTGCCCAGCTCGGTGTTATTCGCCGCCGGGCTTTTGGGCAACGTGTTGGCGTTGCTGCTGCTGGGTCAACACCGACGGCGATCCCGGTCCCCGGGTGGTCGCCCACCGAGGGTCTCCGCTTTCTACGTGCTGGTGAGCGGGCTGGCGGTCACCGATCTGTTGGGCAAGTGCCTGCTCAGCCCCATCGTCCTGGCTGCCTACGCCTACAACCGCAGCCTCAGCGAGCTGGGACCGGGCGGGCGCACGGAGGGCGAGCCGGGTGTCCTCTGCCAGCTCTTCGCCTTCCTCATGGCCTTCTTCGGGCTAGCCCCCACCCTGCTGCTGCTAGCCATGGCGCTGGAGTGTTGGCTCTCCTTGGGGCATCCCTACTTCTACCGACGGCATCTCACCCGGCGCTTGGGTGCCACGCTGGGGCTGGCGGCGGCGGGGCTCTGCGCCCTTTTCTGCGCCCTGCCGCTTTTGGGTTTCGGGGTGCCCATGCAGTACTGCCCTGGGACGTGGTGCTTCATCCGCATGGCCGGCGGCGGGCCGCACCAGCTGGCTTTCCCCGTCCTCTACGCCAGTTTGATGGGCCTGTTGGTGTTGGCCATCGGCGCCTGCAACGTGAGCAGCATGCGGCACCTCTACGGCATGGCCCGGCGACAGCCCCGCCGCGGGGCCCCCGCCGCCGCAGCCCCCCGCATGGAGGAGCTCGACCACCTCATCCTGCTGGGGCTCATGACCGTCCTCTTCACCATCTGCTCCTTGCCGCTCATCGTGAGTAATCCCACCGGCCCCCTCCCCTGGTACAGCCCCCTGCACTGCCCACCACCCCCGGGCGCTCGGGTGGTTGCTTTGGGTCCCCCCCCACACCCCCGAATACCCACCACCCCATCCCCAGGGGTCAGCCGTAGCATTAACCCCCCTGAAAAATAATCCCCCCTTCCCACCACCTCCTCCCAAGGAGGCTGGATTGTTGCTTTGGCCTCCTCGGAATATTCCCTCACCCCGTCCATGGGGGTCAGGTTATTGCCTAAAGCCCCTTGGAATACCCCCCCGTCGGCACCACTCAGTCCCGGGGGGGTCAGGTTGTTTTTGCAATAAACCTCAGCACCACCACCTGCTCCTGGGGGCATCACTTTGCCCCCCCCACCTCTGAATACACCCCCCACCTGTCCACAGGGGTCAGGTCATTTCCTAAACCCCCTTGGCATAACCCCCCCATCACCACCACTCAGTCCCGGGGGGGGTCAGTTCGTTGCTTTGGCCCCTTGGAATAAACTCTGGCACCACCATCCACTCCCGGAGGTGTTGATCAGGGTGGGGGGGGTCACTGCTTCAGTCCCCTCTGTATAGCCACCACTACCACCCTGTCCCCAAGGGTCGGGTTATTGCTTTAACCCCCTCAGAATAAACCTTCCTCCCTGCTGGGGGGGGGTTGCCCCCCTCTGAATACCCACCACCACATCCCCAGGGGTTAATTTATTGCTTCAACTCCCGTGGAACAGCCCCTCCCCACCACCACTCTGTGCCAGAGGTGTCGGGTAATTACTTTGACCCCCACCCGGAGTGTCCCCCACCCTATCCCAGGGGTCTGGCTGCTGCTTTAACCCCTGTGGAATAACCACCCCCCACTACCACCACCCCGTGACAGGATGGGGGGGTTAATTCATTGCTTTAATCCTGCTGGAATAACCACATCACCACCGCACTGTCCTGGGGGCTGGTTCATTGCCTAAACCTCCTTGGAATACCCATGTGTGTCCCCCCCACACCACCACCAGCCTGTCCTGGGGAGGGTCAGGTCATGCTGTTACCCCCCCCCCCCCTTCCCCCCCTAATACCCACAACCAGAACCATGTCCCCAGGGATTAATTAGTTCATTGCTTTAACCCTCCATGGAATAACCCCCCCCATCACCATCATGCTCTCCCAGAGGGGTCAGAGAGGGTCGTGTAATTATTTGCCCCCCTCTGAGTGTCCCCCACCCCATCCCAGGGGTCTGGTTATTCATTTAATCCCACTGGAATAACTCCACCCCCCATGTCACCACCCCCCTGTTCCTCTGGGGTTGCCCGAGAGGTGTTGAAGGTTTTGGGGGGGTCAGTCCATAGCTTTAGCCCCTTGAAATAACTCCCCTCCACCCCAGTGCCTATTCCTAGGGAGCTTCATTGCGTCAGACCCTTCGTTACCCCCCCCCAGTCCCACCCCCCCTATCCCAGTAGGTAAATCTAGATCCTTTTAAACCACCCTGGATTTCCCCACTTGGAGGAAATATTCCCTGGAATCCTCCCCCTTCTTCCCCACGAGGCCCCACTGGTGGGGTGGGGGTGGGAGACCCCCCCCCAGCATGACAGAGCCCTTGTTGCCCCCCCGCAGCGCCCCATGGCCTGGGGCTGGACCTTGCCTGACGTGAGCAGAGCTGGGGCTATCCCAAAATCGGGGGGAGGGGGGATGCAGGTGCTGCCACTGCTCCGGGTGACAACTTCCACCTCTCCTCTCCGCCACTCTCTAGAGCCACATGGTGACGCGCCAACCACCAGCAGCCCTGGCACGACGGGGCTCATACTGGTTTTGTAATAACCCCAGTGAAATCCCTCAAACAAGCAGAGCTCCAGGCCAGACCTGGAGGTCAGGTCCAGAGACCTCGCTCTTAGGGAGCTGCAGTGAGATCTTTCTTCATTTTTTCCCTATTTCTTTGGGTTTTTTTGACAGATCCGGGCGTACATGGGGGCTTTTGCTGCCGATTTCAACGAGGACGCTGACCTCAGCGCCCTGCGCTTTCTCTCTGTGAACTCCATCGTGGACCCCTGGGTCTTCATCATCTTCCGCACCTCCGTCTTCCGCATGTTTGTCCGCAGGGTTTGCAGGAGGTTGAATTCCCGAAAAGCCTCCCTGAAAGGGCCCGGCCCGGAGGGGGACGGCCAGTTTTGTCCCCTGGGCTGGCGCAGGACAGACACCCCCCAGCTCGGCTTCCCCTGAGCGTGCGGGTTTTGCAGAAGCCGGCGGCTGCTGGTGAGGATGAGGAGCGAGCCTTCGGCCCCTCGCCCCCACCCCGGAGCATCCCGGGGCAGCACGGGGCTGTGGCAGGCAGGGACGGTGCCCAGCTCGCAGCGAGGGGTGGACGTGACATGTTTCTGCCCCCTCCCTGGGCTGCGTTTCACCCCAGAGAGGAACGGGGGGTGCTCCCCAGTATCCGTGAATATTTCTGAGCAGCAGCACTTTGTGGAGGGTTTGGGGAGCACCCGGCTCCAGGAAAGCAGGAGGGTTTTGGCGTGTGGCTTCAGGGCAGTGGGGACACACAGGGAGGAGAGGGCAGGGGGGTGTCCCCTTGTCAAATAAAAGTGGTTCGGAGCCCTGTGCCATCGCCTTGTCCTGTGCGTGAGCCCCTTCCACGCCAAGGGGGGTTATCCAGAGCTGGTTTGGGGTGTCCCCAGCCTGGGCAAGAGGGGTGTGAGGGAGCTTTTGGGCAGTGTGGAGACTCAGAAACTCCAGCAGCAGCTCATGGCCATGACGAGGAGCCGGAGGGCAGGGGGGGTCCCTCCTTGGGATGCCCATTGTCCCTCCCTAGAGTGCCTGTCACCCCCCACCCCACCCCACCCCCAACCCCATATCCGCTGAGCGGGGCTCTGGTTTCTCCGCTGTGGCTTGCTTTTCACTTGAAAATTGATTTCTCCAAGTGCTAATGTTGCATTTGCGTTGCTCAGGCGGCTACCTGTCCTGTTGTAATTATTTTAATTCAGTATTTATGATGATCCTGAGCTCTAATAAGAGCAGTAATTGAGAGAAAGCAGAGCCCGAGATGTATAACCTCACGGCACAAACATGCAAGCAAACAATCATTTTAATGAAAGACCCATTTCCCCTCAACCACACGTATTAACTGGATTTAATACTTGCCTCAAGTGACCATTTAGGCCAAAAAAATTATGATAACTGAAGTCCCCATCTGCTTAGTGTCCTTGGAGAAGACAGGGCAAGTGCCTCTCTCCCTCTATTTAGCTACGCCTTGCAAGGTGCAGTCGTGTTCCTGCCAGTTCTCACGCGATATTTACCCTTGGTGTCAAGTGGAGCCTGTTTTTGAAGGAAGAAACTCATGCAAATCTGTCTTGGGGCTTTTTGGAGGTATCTGGTTGGGTTGGCTCTGGCTGTTTGACCAGCCAGGCTCTGCTGGCTGGAGGAAAGGGCAGATCTGTGTTTGGGGATGTACTGGGGGGACCTACAGGCTCCCTGCTCGGTGCCTCTCGTCATGGTTTTCTAAGGCGAAAGAAATGAAATGAGGGTTGGTCCGCGTATCGGTTTCATGTTACTGGCGTTTTATTGACTTGGAAATGGCTCACGTGGGACTGCAGAGTCAACAGCACCGGGCCTGCGCTGTGGCTTTCACCAGACCTGTTTCGCCACGGCAGGATGAAGGCCAGGTGAGATAATGGCTCTGCAAAATCTTGCTGTTGTCCCCCTGCCAAGGCTGGGGTCTCCTCCACCGTACGGATCCACGCATGGCTCCGGACAGACGGAGCAGGCACGGCCAGGCTGGGAGTGTGAGCTGTGTGTCCAGGCTGGGTCAGACCATCGTCTGCCCGTGACCCCAATGAGGATTCACTCCTGGGGAGCCTCCCAGGAGAGGTCCCTGCCCCACGATATGTGTATTTAGAGCCCAGGGCAACCATGCTCCTTGGAAAGCAGCAATTAAATTAAAAACCTTGCAGCTTCTTTATTAAAGTACATGAATACAGACTGCATCCGAGCCCTGCGATGATGCACACACCACGGTGTCTGACCCAGCCCTGAGTTTATCATCTGAGGAAAGAAATGATGAAGCCAACTGAGCACGGCAGAGGGTTGCAGGCTGCTGGGCTGACCCCCCTGTCCTCGCATCATCCTCACTCCCTGGCTGGGCCCGTGCACATCCCGGCGACCTTGACGTGCTCATCTGACTTCGGTAGCGCTTTTAATCGGGGTTCTGCCCTTACTGGTGTCCTACCTGCTCTGGGAGCAGACTTGGAGTCTCCAGCCGGCCACTGCTGCCTCCGAGCGAGCCAAGCTCCAGCTCCAGCCAACGGGGCTGAAGGCCAGGCTGCCCTCAGAGCGGATAAATCACTCCTCGGCGTCTTCCTGGGGCCTGGGACTGCCATATCGTGGTCCTCTCCAGAGATGGCAGCACGTCCCCAGCCAGGACTGGGCTCTGAGGCAGCCTGAGCACGCTGGGCACAGCCGCTGCGAGGAGGGGGCTGCCACTCTCCACCCCAAGTCTCTCCCTTGGGCAACCCCCTTTTTCATGTCCCAACACATGTGGTTTGGGGCTGCAGGAGTTACATCAAAGCTCAAGAGTCCCTTCCGATTACTGAGCTTGGCAGAAAATGAAGACAGAACTAAAGTAAAACAAAAATTAAAATAAAAAAAATCCCCGTGACCGCACCGTTCAGTTCTAAATGTGACTAAACAGGAATCGAAAAAGCTCAGAGGCTCAGGGCTCTCGGGCCAAACGCTGAAAAGATGGGAGCTGCTGTGCAAGGTTCCCCCCCACGAGATTGCACCCTCCTCCCAGGCTCCTCGCGTTGCTCAGTCATTCCCCACGGGCCCCCTCCGCGCCAGATTGATCCTCAAAGGGATGGACCTAATGCTTAATGGAGGCAATAAAGAGACGCTGCTCGCCTCAAGGCTGCTTTTTTTGGAGACGTTGCATCGTGCCCGCTGCCCTCCAGCACCGCCAGCTGCCCTGTCCCACGCTCATGGTGTCACCAGCATCACCCAACCCTGCGTCCTGCTCCTTTCCTGCACATAAATCGAGCACGGTCAAGTTTTTTCATTGTTTTGGTGTTTGGGGTTTTTTTCGTTTTTTTTTTTCTCAGCTCGTAAAATCCAGGCACAACTTTGCACAAGCTCATTTCCCAGCAAATCGTTTAGTTCTTGCAGAAAGCCCTTTTGTTGTGGGTGTTGGTGTTTTTTGATTTTTTTTTTTTATTATTATTATTATTGTCTGCCTGCATTTCTCAGCCATTCTGGAAGCAGGAAGGCACGTGTCTGGGCAGGCAGCAGCGCTGGGGCTGCCAGGCACCCGAGCCAGGGTGCTCAGCCTGCGGGGCTGTACGACACAACCAGTTGGTGAGAGGTTTGAGTTTTTTTTTTTTTTTAATTTTTTTTTTTTTTAAACCCAGGTGCTTGCACAGAACAAGACGAGGCACCGAAACATGGACCTGCCACGCCGGTGCTCAGCTCTGCTTTTCCAGGGTGGTGACTGGGGCTGCTGGCAGCACCAGTGCACGAGATAAGGGACGGGGCTGTGTAGGCTTTGGAAGAAAAATGATGTCTGGCTTTGCTAAACACAAGTCAGAGGGGGGTTTGGTTTAAAAGGGTCTCCTCACTGCCCACAGTGCCAAAGCGGCCCTTGAAAACCCACCAGGGATGGAGCAGGATCCCAGCGCCCTCCCCAGCCATAGGCAGCAAATGCCAGAGGTTGAGTCCTCTCGGCTTCAGGGTTTACATGAAATTCATCCAACTTTCCTATAAGCCCAAAGCTTTTTCTCCAAGTGGGCCAACTCTGGAAATCTTCTCTTAGGGAAAACAATTACATATGGTCCTCGTTAGAGGCAAGACACCCGAGATAAACACGGAAGCAAAAGGAAGAAAGCAAACACACTTCCCAAGACAGGGACAGATTGTACCAAGTAGCATGTTCCTGGTTTTGAGCTCCAAAGGGGGAGGAAAAAAAAAAAAAAAGCCCGGCAATTCTCCTTTTATTGCAAAAATATCCCATCAGAGGCGACTGTCGGTTGAGAAGCCTGAAGCCCCAAATGGGTATTTAAGGCTCCATTAGCTGCCAGGAAAATGAGCTCCAGAAGATGCCAAAACCCTTTCCTGAGCTGTGACACGCAACACCAGAGAGGAGCGGGAGGCTGGGAAAAGCCTTGGAGCAACCACCCTACAGGGTGCCTTCTGCTTGGAAAAGGTCTCCAGACAAGCAGGCTGCAGCCTCCGTAAGCTGCTCGGATGGACCAGGCCAGGATGTGGCCTCAGCTCCATTTTTTAACCTGATTTTTGTGGACTTCACAGAGGGTCTGAACGTGTCAGGGTCCCCCCGGGAAGCCGACAGGAATGTCCCCACCATCAAATGTGTCCGCAAGCTCCGGTGCTCTGCCAGGTCTTCAGGGCTGGGAGCGGGGGTTAAAGGTGGTGCTGGGGGTTAAAAGAGGTCCTGGGATGTGTGTTTTCGCGGGTTTTTGCATGCAGGGTAAGGCTGGGAGCTGGCTAAAAGCCCTTCCCCTCTGTCACACCCATTGCTTTGGGGATGGGAACGGGGAGGGCTGGGGCTGCGGGTGACCTGCCACCAGCAAGGTGACAACACGTCCTCGCCAAGGCGCTGAAAAAGCCTTCGAGCTGCGTAATGGAAGAAACCGAAGTGAGGAATAGGAGCGAGCTGTCGGAAATGGAAGTGCTGTCACAAACCACAGCTCGCCCAGCTCTGGAGTTTGCCGTGTACCATATTTCCTTTACGAAGTTCCTGTTACAAAAGCGAAATAACAGCCAATACACGCTCGTGGCAGCGACCTGCCGTGTCCGTGCCGGAGCTGCTCAAAGCGGCATCGTTTCCCCAGGGTTATGGGGGGAGCAAAGCGCATTGCCGGGACAGTTTTGTGTTAGGGCACAGATGAAGGAGCATACCTGAGCCCTGCCGGGCCCCCCCACTGAGCCGGATCCCAACCCAGAGGCCAAGGCTTTGCTCTCAGCAAGGTGCGGAGAGGATCAGGGTGGGGAAATACTACGCAACAGAGAGAACTTCCTCTGCTGGCTGCGGAGCCCAAAGCCCCAGCGGCAGATAAATACCAGCTTTCCTGGAGCTGGTATATTTAGGGCAGATACAAGCCGCACTCAGCTAGGCTTGCAGGGGAAGAGGGGTTCCCTCTGGCGTCCCCCCCACACCACTCATGACCAGACACTGGCTGCAGGATGCACCCCCACAAGGAACCCTGATGACATATGGGACAGAGGGGTGGTGGGGACGTGGTGTGGGGCTGGCCCATGGGGCAGGGTGTTCTCTGTGGGCTCTGGGGGTGACTCTGGGGCTGTGGGGAACACACTCGCACAGACCCAGCTCAGCTGGGGCTCCCCGGTAGCCCACCCTGCACCACCAGTGGAGGTGGCACTAGGGCTCATCGTTGGGGTCCTCAGACCAGCACCGGGGACCATCACTGGGTTTTTCTGGACCAGCACCGGGGCTTGCTGCCTGCCCAGGGCTCCTGAGCAGCATCAGGACTCCTGGCTCAGCCCTGGGGCTGGCCATGCTGTTGGGCTCCCACATTAGCATTGGAGTTAGCCCACTGTTGGGACTCCTGTAGCAGCACCGGGGCTACCGACCCGGCACTGGGGCTAGCCCAGCGTTCCCGGAGAAGCAGCAGGACTCCTAGATGGCCACGGGGACTGGCTGTGCACGGGGCCACTGGCCTGGTTTTGGGACTATCAGGATGGGGTTTAGTGGTGCATCGGGGCTCCCGGAGCCTCACCGGGACTCCTGGGCTAGCACCAGCGCTGGCCATGAGTCAGGCTCCTGTACCGGCACCGGCACTGCCTGTGCCTCGGGGCTCCTGGAGCCGCACCGGGACTCCTGGCCCGGTACTGGGACTGCTGGCCCGGCACCGGGGCTGGCCATGAGAGGTGCTCCTAGAGCTGCACTGGGACTACCGGCTCGTTACCGGGACTCCTGGTAGCCCACCTCACCCCAACCAGAGACGGCACCGGGGCTCATCACCGGGGTTCTCGGATCAGCACCGGGGCTCGCTGCCCGCTCGGGGCTCCCGGAGCGGCACCGGGACTTCTAGCCCGGCACCGGGACTGCTGGCCCGGCACCGGGGCTGGCCGTGTGCGGAGCTCCCGGCCCGGCACCGGGGCTAGCGCGGCGTCGGGGCTCCCGGAGCCGCCCCGGGACTCCCGCCCCGGTACCGGAGCCATCGGTGCGGGGCGGTCCGGTGGGCGACCGGGGTTGGGGGGGTTGAGGGTGTGGGGGGACACCCCGGCGCGGCGCGGGGCGGTCCGGGGGAGGGTTGGGGGTGAGGGGGGGTGGGCAGGGCGGAGGGCGGTGCCGACGGGGCGGGCGGTGCCGGCGGCGCAGTCGTGCGGCGGCGGCGGGGATGAACGGGACGGGCCCGGGGCTGTGCGGGCGCGGCGGAGCGCTCCCGGCCGGGGCCCGCCCGCTGATCAGCGCCGTGATGTTTTCCGCCGGGGTCCTGGGCAACCTCCTGGCTTTGGGGCTACTCCTGCGCTGCCGCCGTGGCCCCCGGCCCCGCCCTCCCTCCCTTTTCCACGTCCTGGTGCTGGCCCTGGTAGTCACCGACCTGCTGGGCACCTGCTCCGTTAGCCCCTTCGTCCTGGCCTCCTATCACCGCAACCGCACGCTGACCGCCCTGGCTCAAGGAGGACACATCTGCTTCTACTTCGGCTTCGCCATGAGCTTCTTCGGCCTCGCCACCATGCTCATCCTCTTCGCCATGGCGCTGGAGCGATGCCTGGCCCTGGGGCGGCCTTACTTCTACGAGCGCTTTCTCAGCCCCCGCACGGGTTTGGTGGCCCTGCCCGCCATCTACACCTTCTCCGCCGCCTTCTGCTCCTTGCCGCTGGTGGGCTTCGGGCGCTACGTCCAGTATTGCCCCGGCACTTGGTGCTTCATCCAGATGCACCTGGACTACCTCCAGGACAACGGCGGCAGGAAGGTATCCGGGTTGGATGTCACCTTCTCACTTCTCTATGCCACCCTGCTCCTCTTCCTCATCCTCTCCGTGCTGCTCTGCAACCTCAGCGTCATCGTCAACCTGGCCCGCATGCACCGCCGCGGGCAGAAGACCCGACGGATGGCCACGCTCGAGCAGCCCCGGGCGGCCGGCGGCTGCGGCCGGCGCATGTTCTCCATGGCCGAGGAGATCGACCATCTCCTTCTCCTCTCCATCATGACCATCACCTTCGTCATCTGCTCCCTGCCATTCACGGTGAGTGTGACCGCCTCTTCCCCGGGGTGGGGTCCCTCTCCCCAGCACCTCCGTTTTTCTCCATCCCTTTGTAAGACTTTTCCCCACCACTGCCCAAACTTTAAAGGCTTGCGGTCAAAGCTTACCTCCTCCTGAAGCTTGGGGGACCCCCGCTCTGCCACAAATTCTAGGCAATTCGCACATCCACTGGGGAACTGGGAGAATTATCCCCCATATCCCCAGTGCTGGGAGGAGGATGGGGTGGCAGGAGGGTGAGGTGGCAGGATGACAGGGTGGCAGGAGGATGGGGTGACAGGGTGATGGGGTGGCAGGAGGTTGAGGTGACAGGATGACAGAGTGGTAGGAGGATGGGGTGGCAGGATGAGGTGACAAGATGACAGAGTGGTAGGAGGATGGGGTGGCAGGAGGATGGGGTGGCAGGAGCAGAGGTGCCCTCCCATCCCACAGACGCTCTAAGGCCAGGCAGTGTGACTCAGGCAGGCTCTGGGTTAGGGTTCCCCTTGACCACCCAGCATCACTGCAGTTCCTGGGAGCCAGGCACTCATGGTGGAGAGGAATAAATCAGACATCTAAAGATGGGGATGGAGGAGATGCCATTGGGCTGGAGACTGTGGGGATCTGTGCTGGGTGGGCAGTGTTATCCCAGATTTCTGTGCCAAGAGGGGAGGATGGAGCTGGAGATGTGGGCAGGCAGCACCGACCTCATTGTTAGACAGAGGTTTCCACTGCTCTGTAACACTGGGGTGCAGGCATGGCCATGGGTGATTGCTGGGAATGGAGATCCAGCACATGGGCCTCAGCATCCCTCATCCTAAGGGTTGTTCCCACTTCCCGTGCTCCGTCTGTGCACCAGGCTTCCAGCAGAAATACGGGGTCGAACCACCGCAGCCAAGTGAGGAAGGGGAGAGAGTGAGTCCCCTGACTCTCC
This sequence comes from Athene noctua, assembly GCF_965140245.1. Classification (NCBI taxonomy): domain Eukaryota; kingdom Metazoa; phylum Chordata; class Aves; order Strigiformes; family Strigidae; genus Athene; species Athene noctua. The sequence continues at coordinate 49,697,864 of NC_134042.1, read as the reverse complement.
CCACAAAAGGGCCATTTTTCATCCATCCACGCCAGCAGCATCGTGGAACCCGGAGCACCTCGAGCCACTGGAATCCCCTGCCCGTGTGTGCGAGCCCGCTGCCGTGGGAGGTCATTTTGTTCCCATTAGAAACGGGCCCTACCAAGGTTGGGAGCACAGCCAGCGCTAATTTTGTGCTCATGGAGTTAAATAGATGCTACCTTCCCTTCGTGCTCCCTTTCTTTTCCCAAGGGAAAAGAAAATAACCACAGGCTGTAGCTGAGCCAGGCTGCCTGGGTTTTAAGACAGAGAAAAGACAAAGCAGTAATGTCCGGATGCTCGCAAGCATCCCAGGAGCCAGACTCAACATCCTGAGAGACGCCTCAGCTCCTGTCAATAGGCCCACACATGATGGGCAGCTCGCCTCATGTCCTAAAAAAGCCTGGGCTTGGGTGCTGTGGTCGTTACGATGCGACACCCTTTGGTGGGGACACGTGGGCAGGGCCCTGCGGGTCTGCTTGGGGCAGATGGGATGGGAAAGTGCCGCTGGTGGTGATCCTGGAGCAGATACAGTCTTATCCAGAAGCACAGCTTTGCTTTTCCCACTGCTCGGCTCCCATGTGGGATTGGGTTTGGGCTGCGTTTTGGCAGCGACTCAAACCGAGCTGCAGAACACTTGCCGGTGCCTCTTTATAGTGTGACACTTTCTCTTCTGGCTGGGGCTGCCCACAGCAGCCACGCTGCGAGGAGCAGCCCGGGCACGTGAACCCAGCGAGCGTCAGGCCACAACACCGCAAAATCCTTCCCCCAAAAAATCCCAGGGTAGCCCCTGGAAGTGCTGCGCTTTCAGCAGCCACCTCGTGCCCCAGGATGCGCCATCCCTGGGTGGTACCCAACAAATCCCAGCCAGAGGAGGGATGCTTATGCCTCCCGTGCCCCAACTCTCGTCCCCATCCAAGTATCCCCTCTCCCCGAAGCGAGGGGGTGGCGAATTGACCCGTATGAGTAAGGAGTGCTGAGTCACCATTCCAGGAAGCCCCGTAAGCTGCTATGAGTCAGCACGTCACAGGAAGGGCTGGAGCGGTCCAGCACCCCGCATCCCCTCCATCTTACACATTTATTTATCCCGTGCGCTTTTCCAGGTGAGACTGGCCGCTTAAGCAGCCTCTGGCTTAATTGTGTTAGGGCTAAACGAAGCCTCGCGGCATGTTGAGAGCAGAGCACAGGTCTGGCTTTCGTTAGCGAGAAGTTAATTTAAACAGATGGAGGCAGCAAGTGTGCTGTGACAGCCCAAATCTCCCCAAGAAGCTGCCCGGGGGCAGGATCCTGGGAGCGCAAACCCGACGTTATTTCACCCCGTTGTGTTTTACAGATCCGTGCCTACGTGAACAAGTTCAGGGAGGAAGAGGACAACCACGACTGGGACCTCCTAGCCCTGAGATTTCTTTCTATTAATTCCATCGTCGACCCTTGGGTCTTCGCCATCCTGAGGCCGCCGGTCCTGCGGTTCATGCGCTCGGCGCTGTGCTGCCAGGTGACCCCCACGAGCCAGGACAGACGGACTCTGTCCCCTGCAAAGACAAAACTGGCAGCACAGCTGGATCCCTGTGGGCCGTAGCTCCATCAGCCAGTCCAGGAGACATCTGTGAGGTGAAGCACGGCCCTGACAGATGTTCACAGAGCTCTGCCTTATGGCCCATAAAGAGACGTATCTGCTGCAGGGTGGGCCAGGTATGGGTGACCTGGCCAAGTGTCATCATGTGTCTGGGAAGCCCCTGGAAAGCCAGTGAGGTCTCTCAGAGGGCAAAAAAAATCCAGTGGGACAAGATCAGAAGGGCTGATGAGTACCTGGGTATCGCTGTCGCCCTCAGAGCGGGCTGCTCCCACCCGGGGAAGGGTGCAGGCTGCGTTCAGCCACGCTGCGGGAGGGACGGGGGGGTGAAGCATGGGGGGGTTTTGTGATAACACTACTGCTGGGGGGCGGTGTTGGGGAGCAGAGCTTCCTGCTGGTGTGCTTCCCAGAAAGGTCCCTGCGGTCGTTTTGGGCTGAAGGCAGTGTGCAGGCAGGGGTGTGGGCCCTGGAGACGGGGCTGGGCAGCCACTGTTGCTGCGAGCACCCCTCTCTGCCCCCAGGTCCGTAGGGATCGGGTAGGAGAGGGAGGGAGCAGTGTATCCCCAAATATTCCCTTTTATTTGGTAGGCTGGTTGCCTAAGGAAATGCACTTTATCAGTCTGTGTGCATGTGTTTTTCTGTCCGTCCCCCACTCCAGAGATTTTAGGCTCCGGTGGACGCCAGTCCAGCATGTCTGAGGGGCACCGGGGCAAAAAAAAAAGCCAAACTGTGGCACTTCCCTTGTGCTGTGATGGCAGCAGAGCTGCGTGGCCCCTCCTTGGCACCCAGTTTGCAATTTTCTTTTCCCTGTAGTTTGTGCAGGAACTGACAAGGGGAATAAAGAGCCCAACCAGGTAATGAGAGGTTTTGATCACAGCTCTGCATTTACCCATGTCCAGGGTGATGCTGCTGACAGGGTTTGGGTTGGCACAGAGGAGGGCACGTCCTCCCGGGCTGCCCGGCAAAGTGCCCTCCCGCTGGCCTGGGACAAACCTGCTCAGGGGCTTCACTTCCTTAAAGGTCTTATTTGAAAAAAAAACAACAACCCAACAGTCAAAAAACCCAACAAAACCATAAAAAACAAGTGCAGAAACATCCAGGTCATCAATCCTGCCCCGTCGGACAGTGTCCTTCAGCTCTGCTATTTTGTTTTGTGGGATGCCTGTTGCTCTTCGGGGCTTGGAGCTGGTCCCCATCGGGGTAAGGAGCATCTGACCCTGCGGGGGAGCCGGGTTTGTCCCGAGGCCATCGCTGCTGTTAGGGGTTGCTGGGGGGGGGGGACGGGTCGTGGCTCCCGTTTGTGCAGCATCCAACACACACATTGTCATTGTGCTATTTCCAGTGGGGCGTCTCGTTGTCCATTTGAGAGCTGCAGCTCTGCTCAGAAAGCCCAAAGGTGCCGAGATTTGGAGCTTTTCTGCGGTTCATTAGTTGTGGTGATGTAAAAAAAAAAAAAAAAAAAAAAAATTATAATTATTATTTAAATAATAAATGTCTTTCAAAGGAGCCTGTTGGATCATGTGTGGGTTTGTGCTTCAGACGCACCTCAGGGTAGATCTGGCTCCTGGAGGAAACATCACCTGCCTGGAGCTTCGGGGGGGTGAAGCCTCAGGGATGGGGAGAGAGGGCAGGAGGGGAAGCTGGGAGGGGAAATGTGTGCCTCCAGTTTCCTAAAAAGTGAAAAAACGTTGTGTTTTATAGATATATGATGACATTGTTGCCTTACTTCTGCAACCTGGCACCTGAGCTACAGAAATACCCCCACCTCTGAGCTTTTCCTAAAACTCGTATATCCCGAAGCCAGGGAGAGGCAGGCAAAGTTCCTACCTGTTATCAAAATACAAAAAAAAACCAAAACAACCCAAACAAAAAAACCCAAAACCTACCCTAAAAAAAGGCAGAATTTATGTCACTTTTGTCAGGCAGCCAATATCCACAGGAAGTTTACTGGCCTCCGAAATGTGCGTGGGCAGATGTCAGGCATGGGCTGCTATTGCTCAAGCCCCGCCGGCGGGATTCTGGCAGCGCCCTGTGGCCGGGGGGTTTCGGGGGGGAGGAATTTCGGGTGGAGGTTTCAGGGAGAGGGTTCTAAGATGTGCCCAGTACACAGGGCTGCGGCGCGGGTGCTCCCCGCACCGTTGCCATTAAGTCATTAACCCTGTTGCTTGAGCCCGGGGTGTCCAGATTTGGTTGACTCCCACCCGCTGCTCGGAGGCGACCCCCTCCCCAATTTTTTCCCTAGTTGTGCAGACACTTTCTGAGTTCAGGGCTCGGCGCATCCCGTTTTACCTCAGCGGGTGCTTGGTTTGCAAAGGAGCCAAAAACTGTGGGAAGAGCCATGGGGCCACACGCTTTGTTTGTCTGGATGGTCACGACCTGGCTGCTCACGCTGGTATTTCAGGACCAGTTGCCTAATCTTTTAAGCCAGAGGAAAAGGCTGCCCGGCATGCAAAAATGGGAAAAAAATTTAAAAAACCCCCAAAAGCTTGGAAATGGCAGGGGAGGAGGTCACATCCCACAGAGACCAACCTGCTGAGGTGTGTGACAGCGGTGGGAAGAAGACCCAGGGCCACCCGTGGCAGCACAGGGACCAACATAACGGTGGCATGCTCCCTGTAGCTCTCACGCTGAGGCTCCGCTCCCGCTGGCCACCAGCTCGGCTGCTGACTGCTAATTGCTGGCTGCTTGTTTTTTTGGGAGGTTTATGGCTCCTCATCAGGAAATGCGGGGCTGGGAGACAACCTTCCAGCATCCAGCCCGCTGGGATCTGCTTTTCGCAGGGTAATGCTACAGTGGAGTCACTCTCATGCGAGCTGTCCCCAGTGAGGGACAGAAATCCTGGCAAGGGTGAGGTGGGGTGTCGGGGAAACGATTTGGCTGAAATTTAATGTAAAAAAAAAATATATAAATGGGTTGTGAGCCAGAGGAGGCTTGGTGTGTGCAAGACAAGGAATTCTCTGAGAGCCGAGTCCCTCTGCAGTGATGTATCCTGCAGAGACGGGTCCCTTGCCTGGAGATGTGGGACACTGCTCTGTTTGGGGATCCCTCTACACCCCGCTCCTCACGGAGGGATGTGTTCTGAGCCCCCCCAGTGGGGTGTGCTGGCTGGGCCCAACCTCTGAGCCCACTGGCCATGGGTTACTCCCTTTTGCTGCTGCCTTCCTCAAGCCTAGAAAACAAAAAAAGCAATCAACCCTCCTGCTCCTTCTTTCAGACGAGAAAAGGGCCTTAATTAGAGCTCTGCAGGTACAAGGAGGGCCATGAATCTCTGTATCCTGAGCCATAAGCTGCCACAAAACACTGGTTTTATTAGCATCATTCAGGAGCCATTACAAAAGCCAAATTAATTTGACTCTCTTCAGCTCAATCGATGTCTGCTCGGCTTAAACACAAGATGCTAAAGTGTCATTTTGTTGTCTGTGATGACCCTTAATGATTTTTTATTTCCATACCGGAAACCCGCTGATGCCAGAAAGTGCCAGGCAGGTCTTTACGTCTGCATTTCCGTCTGGAAATCAAGCTGACGAAGAGGAGACAGAGAGAAGTCAGCCCTTGGGGACAAGGGATGGCATCCGCTGCCCATAAGACCTCTTAAAAATGGAAAGGCACTTTCTGCAGCTGCCAGAGGGATTGGGGACATGTGAGACCCAGGGGATGGGGACCCTCTCCAGCCAGATGGAGCAGCCTGGGGGTGGCTCCGAGTTGTACCCCACAAAAGCAGATTGGCCAGTGTCTCCCTCATAAAAACATGAAGGGTCCAGGCAGTGAGGCATGATTTTGGTGGGAAATTATGGTGATGCAATGGAGTGTTTTGGGGAAAAAAGTCATGTTTTGGAGTAGAGAAGAAGGAGGGGGTCTTCCTGCTTTCTTGCTCCATTTTTGTCTTGTCTGGAACATCTCCTCTGCATCTGGGTGCTGTCAGCAAGAAGCAAGCCCTAATTTTTCATCTGCTTTGGCCTCCTGGCTGAGCCCGAGGGCTTCACCAATGGTGGGGGCCACAAAAGCCCCACATCCCCGTTCATGGGGGTCAGCAAACGTGGGCAACACCTGAGGACAGCTTGCAAAGGTGGGTGATGCAATGTGCTGCTTGTGGTGTTTTGTCCGAGCCCGGCATCCCTGCGGAGCATCTTTGGGATCTCTGGGCTGGTCTTTCGGGAGGCTGGTGGGAAAGCAGAGCCCTGGGAAGAAGGGGAGAGCCAGGCAGGAGGCAGCTGCCCTGCCGGGGCGGCTGCATTTCCAGGCAGAGGATGGGCAGCGAGCCCATCTCCCCGGGCTCCAGGAGGACATGAGGCGTGATAGCTGTTAAACCGGATTAAATGAATTAGGCAAGGAAGTGACTTAAGAGAAGATGGCACGGCTGGGCTCCCAAACCAGCTTTACAGCGGTACCTTGGCATCGGATGCCGGAGCTGATGGCAAATCCTCATGGCTTGAGCACAGGGAAAAGAAAACGTTTGCCTTTACTGTAGCTGCCTTTTGCTTTTGTAGCTGGTTTCAGATCTCTGCGTCCCCGTGTATTAACCTGAAACCCTTCCAGCTCCTCTGGGCCCTTCAGGTCACCCCACGTCTCCCCTTGTCCTGGACTCACCAGGTCCCTTTTTTTGGTCACTGGGGACTAACACCAAGCACTGCCCCTCTACAGCATCCCCAGAGGGGAGAGCTTGCAGTGAAAATGGTGTAAATCAGGCTGTATTTTACCTTGCAGCCCAGTAAGCAAGTATTAACCCTTTCCAGTAAGGCTGTTGGGATACCCCAAACATCACAGGCTTAAAATCAGACCCTGTTGCCCAACATTGAGACCCAAAATAAGCAATTTGTGGCCTGTCCCCTGTCATTATGAGGGGCTATGAGACCTTGGAAGCTGCAGGGCTGTGGCAGAATTACCTCTCTGCAGCCACATTCTCAAGGGGGTTTTTTTGTAATGTATGAATAATAACGATTCTTTTCATTCAGGCTTTTTGGTTCAGCCTTGCGGGGGAGTGAAGGTCTCATCTGAGTTTTCCCCAAAACTGGTTGAATTGCTGATGTTTTGGCTGTTCAGGGGATTTTCTGGTTCCTGGCACTCTTGTGGGTCTCTGTTCTTCCCCAGTACCTGGCTGTGGTTTCAGGAGCTGATGCATGAGGGAGGAATGTGGGATGGAGGCGCAGCCCTCCTGCTGCCCACAGCTCCCACGGGCTTGTTTCTCCCTGCAGCCGGATCTGGGTGTGCCGGGAGGCTGAGCCAGAGGATGCTGGGGATGGTGTTGGGCCCTGGGATGGTGAGGACAGCTGTGCATCCCCTGACCCATCTTCAGCCTAAAGACACAGGCAAGGGAAGGACTGGAGGGAGCAAAACCCTTCCAGGGTCCTCCCCTTCAGTCTGGGGGATGTGCTGCTGCAGGAAAACCAACCAAGGGGACAACTGACGGGCTGGAAAAAACCCAGCCAGAGCTTGGAGATGATCTACGACTGATTGAAAACACAAGGAGGGAAAGTTTCACAAACCCAACTGGGATGAGGAGCTAAAAATACAGATGCTGTGGCTTGGAGAGGCAGCGAGCCATCCAAGGCCACCACTTCTTTGTTTGCTGCGGTGATGTGCACGCATGGCAGGCCTGGTACTCACCCCCAAAGAAAGTCCTTTCCCTTAAGAGCATCCACATGGGCCACATGATAATATATATTCTCACTTGCTGCTCTTTATACAGCTGATGCTTGATGAAGGGAGACACATGACCGTTCTCTGAGAGGGGTGTCAAGAGCTGGACCACACTTCCCCAATGCTCGCGAGCTTTGCCGTGGAGGCAAAGGCAGCACGAGGGGTTTAGGAGGGGCACAATGGGTCCCTACTCAAAAGCCTGAGGTGAGCAGCGTGTTTGGGGAGGCTCCTGGAAATCGCAAGGGTTTCCCATGCTGAGCTGCTTTTTTTAACCGGATTTCCTTGAAACGTGGAAACATCCGCGCCCATCAAACCCGCAGGGAAATGCCGCCGATCTGCCAGCGCTCGTGCAGTTCCCGAAGTGATCTAAATCTTCAAAAACAAGAGACTAAACAGTGTCAAACTCATGTCAAACATCTGGCTTTCAAAAAGGCCATAAAAGTTACGAGGCATTGCTGAGGATGATGGATCGCTCGCTACCCTGCCCCGCGTGCTAAATGCTGCGACCTCGCCTGCAAACTCCGTTTATTAGGTAAAAAAAGGGACCCTGTCAGCAGCCTTGTGAGCTGAGCTCATGCAAGCAGGCGAGCAAAGGTCCTAGGGTTTCCAAGCAAGTCACTCTATAAATCTGTGTAGGGTTTTGTGTCCCTTTTTTTGGTGAAGAGCAGCCACCACCTGCTCTGGTTTCACTGCGGTTCCAGCTGAGCTGCCCCAGATGCAGAAGGTGCCAGTTTGTGGCTGAAATAAAAACCTTCTAAAAAAAAACCCACCCGAAAAAGCTTGTTTCTCTGAGCAGCAGTCGACTGTCATGGTCAGAACATCAGCCCTCCAGTCCTACAAGTCTGGCACACTGCATTTTTCTGCCTTGGTTTCTTCTCCGTGCTCTGGGAGCATCTCTTCCTGGAATGGGAGCTGCATCCCTCCCATGACCATTCCCCCAGCATCCCACATCGGCTGGGAAAACTCCAGAAAATTAATAAAGGGAGTAAAAAGGAGAAATAACAATGGGGAAACCACCTCGGTGCTGGGGCTGGTCTCTGCTCCTGCTCTCTGCCAGCCTGAAGCTGTTGGCTTCCTGTGGCTTCCTCCAGCTCCCAGCTGTGACCGGTTTTGCTCCTGTTAGCGTTGGCAGCTTTCACAGCCACGAACAGCCCCTGCTCTGGCTCAGCTTTCCCTTCCCACAGCCAGCCCCACGTTGCCGGCACCGTGCTGGGCCAAGAGGAGCCTGGCTGGTTCACCACACCGGCCCTGGCTCGGAGAGGTTCCCACAGGGCTGGTGGAACCATTCCTCACGCAGAGCACCCACAGATTTCTCTCTCCCACAGGCTGCTCTAAAGAGCACCTACCAGATGCAAATGTCTCCAGCTGGGCTTTTCACAGCAGGCTGCTGAAATTTTTTATTTTTTTTTTTTTTGGCGTGGTTCTTTGCTTACCTGGGATGCTGGGGAGGGAGCAGGATCAATGCACAGCACTGCAAGGACGCGCAGGGTGAGGGCTCTGCTCCTCGCTGCCTCCTCGCCCTCTGCCCGGAGGCACCGAAATGGCGCTGGGAGAAACCCCCAGAGCCCTTTAAGCCCATCCATCACCCTCCCCAAACCTGCTCCAGCACCGGTGTCCCCACTTACCTCCTTCCTTTGCTATTGCCTGCACTGTAATTTCAACCCTAGAAAGCACCTAGAAGATGCTGAATAAGCAGCGTGCTAATGGTTGGTGGAACTGGGAGGGATAAAAACCACTAAGGATGCCTTTTACTGGGAGCTCAGTATCCCCAGTACTGCTGTCATGGCATGCTGGGGACAAGGTTTTCTCTATATATATGTGGGGGGGCAGTAGGAGGTGATGTTGGCCAGGACAGATGTGAAACGTCAAAACAGACAGCGTTTTGAATAGACTTAAAAAGAGAAGTAACTCTGTTTATAAGAAGCCATTCCAGGGCTGTTTGTTTTGCCTGTGTTTATCCCTGAACATTCGTGCTACTAAGAGTTTTGGTCACGCAGCTAATTAAGAGTGATGGACTTTGCCATGCCGAGTGGATGTGTACATGAGAGAACATTTATTTGTCATGAGCAGCTGCTATTTGCTCTGCTAAAGACCTTTTTTTCATCCGACTGGGGCTGGGAAATACTCATTTAGAGCTGTGAGGACTCTCCGAGGGCCCTGTGGAGGCTGGACCGACCCGTAGTGCTGGAAGGATGAGACCTTAGCGCTTACTCTCAGCAAATGGGTGCACAGCCAGTGCCTGGGGAAGGCAGGACCAGCCCGTGCCCTGGCTGAGGGACTCTGCGAGTGGTCCACGGGGCTACTGGAGGAAGCTGCTCAGGGTCTTGGAGTGATTGCATCAGGCATCAGTTTTGGAAACCTCTTGCATCCTGTGAGAGAGCTCCTGCTTCCTCCAGTACCCCAGGTCATCCCCTGGGGCTGTTCCCAGCAAGGCCGTCACCATCTCTTGTTTTCGCTGTGGGACTGTGTTCATGATGTAGAGAAGAAGGAACACGAAGCCTCTGCAAACCTCCTGCAGCTCTGCAAGCAGGGACAAGGGACAGGGAAAGGGGGCAAGAGAAAAGGGAGAGAGGAAAGGATATTAGGATATGAGGAAGGATTTCTGTGCAGAAGGGGCTGTTGGGCGTTGGAATGGGCTGCCCAGGGCAGGGGGGGAGTCCCCGGGATCCCTGGGGGGGTTGAAGAGTCGGGCTGAGCCAGCGCTGAGGGATCTGGGGGAGTTGGGAACGGTCAGGGGGAGGGTCATGGTTGGGCTGGAGGAGCTGCAAGGGCTTTTCCAACTGAGATGATTCTGTGATTCTGTGAAAGGAGAAAGGGGACAGGGGAAAGACTTCCAGGCTCTATTCTGGTGTGTCTGGCCATCGGAAACTGCCGTGCTCAGAAGGTTTCTCTGCGGGCAGTGCTTTTCCAGCAGCCCCCCGTTCATTGCCTTTTGCCCTCCCAAGCTTTGGCAGCTAAATCCACGTAGAAACCCAAGCTCTCTCTGCAAGATGCTCTCAGAGCTGGAGGCTTCCCGCTGCTGGGGGGTTTGGTGGTCATCCCAGGACAGCAAAACACAGAGCCCCTGACAAGTCTGAGAGGGGGTCAGGGGTCAAAACCAAATACCAGGAAATCCAGGGCAGGACATCCGCTGGTTCAAATGGCTGGTTACCCCCTCCGAGAGGTCCTTCCCTCCGAGCATCCTTCCTGGGGCAGCTTGCTCAGCACTTTCCTTCTTGGCAGAGCCCCTTGCACAAGCCAGGATGCCGGGGCCAGCTCTTCCTCCTGGGCACAGCATTTTCCTGCCAGCTCATCCCACCAGCACCAGCTACAGCCGCACCGCGAAGCAGCTGGGCTCAGCTTCAAATAGCTGCGATGCCAAAAGCTTCTCGAATAGCTACGCAAGAGGCTCTTGATTCTTGTAATTATTTATTATTATGATCGATGTGCTGTAATTGTTAGAATAAATCATGAAGATTTGCAAAGTTTATAATCAATAATCTCCCTTTGAGAGGGAGCTGAAAGGCCCTGGTGTGGTGTATCCCTTTGGCGGGGTGTTTGGGAGCGTTCGAGCAATTATTCAGCATCTGTCAACTTTTTAAGGGAGATCAGCTCTGCCCAGGCATTCCAGCGATGCTCTCAGGGGTACCTGCTGCCGATGCCCCCACACCTCCATCCAGCTCACCCAAAGGCACTGGGAGCCCAGTCCACATCCCCTGCCAGGACAAGGACGCACGTCCATTCAGCAAACACCATCACGCTACTGCTTTGCTCTATTTTTTCCTCTCTCAGGGGGGAACAGCTCATGTTTTCTCACATTTTTCTGAAGTCATTCTGCGTTTTTAGAAGGACTTGCTAAGCCAGGAAGGATTTATTCTTGTGGGTGTGTTTGCTTTGAGACTTGCCTTTACACAGCAGCACCCGGCGCATTTTTAAAATCATATTTAATTGTCCTTTCCCCCTGCTTGGACTTGTCGCTGCCTTTCTGGGAGTGGAAGGGTGCTGGCAGCCTGCGGGGCCTTATGGCTGCTGGATCAGCAGACCTCATAGGGGATGCCTTTGGGGTCCCCATCCTTGCAAAGCGGACTCTGTCCTCCTAGGAGGTCCCTGTCCTTGCGGGGAGCTCCTATGGAGAGTTTGTCCTTTTAGGGGGTCACTATGGGGTCCTTGTCCTCGCACAGGGGTTCCTGTCCTCATAGAGGGGGTCCCTGTCCTTGTAGGGGGTCATTGTGGGGTCCTCATCCTTGCAGAGGGTCTAAGATGCTTGTAGGGTAGCCTTGTCCTCATAGGGGATTGATGTCTTTTCAGGGGGCCCCTGTGGAGTCCTGGTCCTTTTGGGGCGTCACTGTGGGGTCCTTGTCCTGGCACCAAGATCCCTGTTCTCATAGAGGAGTCCCTGTCCTTGTAGGGGGTCACTGTGGAGTCCACATCTTTGAAGATGGTCCAAGACCTTCGTAGGGTGGCCTTGTCCTCATAGGGGATTGCTGCCTTTACAGAGGGCCCCTGTGGAGTCCTGGTCCTTTTGGGGGGGTCACGGTAGGGTCCTTGTCCTGACACCAGGGTCCCTCTTCTCCTAGAGGGGTCCCTGTCCTTGTAGGCGTTCATTGTGGGCTCCATATCCTTGCAGAGGTTCTAAGCCTCTTGTAGGGTGGCTTTGCCCTTACAGGAGGTCCCTGTCCTTTCAGGGGGTCCTGTGGTATCCCTGTCCTTGTGGGGGTCATTGGGGGGTCCTTGTCTTTGCAGAGGGTCTAAGCCCCTTGTAAGGTGCCCTTGTCCTCATAGGGGGTCTCTGTCCTTGCAGGGGGGCATCCTTGTCCTCGTAGGGGGGTCCTTGGGGACTGCAGCAGCTGGGGGGGGGGCAGGGCTGCCTCCCACAGGGAGCCACATCCCAGGGCCTGGCATGTCGGGGGACAGCCTGGATGGAGGGGGACGAGGCATCAGCTGAAAACTCCCCGTTAGCCCACAGCTCTGCGGCTTTACCCCACCCTGGTTCATGGGACTCCCAGCCAGGCCCAACACAGACCAACGGCTGCTGTGGTGTGGAAAAAACTCACACAGCCCAATGCAAAGGGCTTTGGAGCTACACAGGGCGGGCGGAGGTCACCGCAAGAAGGCAACGGCCAGAAGAGCAAAGAGCAATTAGCAAGAGATGAGATTTTCAGGGAATAAAATGATGACAGCAGAGCCATCAGCTTGCTGCAAGCCAGATTTTGCAAGCTGGGAGGAACAAAAAAAAACCTTTTTCTATTTGGTCAAGAAAATGGAGGGGACCTATCTGTTAACTCCAAGAAAAATACCTCCCATCCTCAATTTCCAGCAGCAGATGGAAGGGCTTGGGTGAAGAGCTGGGGCAACTGGTTCTCAGTAACGTCATGTTGGTGCAGGGACCAGGGACAATAATGTGTCCATGGCATTGAGACACCACCAGTGAGCCCAGACTGGGGGACTGGCCTGAGTAAAACAATGTTAAAGAAGTTTCTTCGCAGTTTGATCCCTAGGTTTCCTGTAGCAGAGTCTTGGGCATTGAAGTATGAATAAAATTATTCAAATGGTTCAGCTGGGAAAAAGTCAGCTCGAGCTGAAAAAAGAAATCCCTGGGCAATTATACAGTTACAGACTATGCCCCCACCCTTCATGTGATCTTCACGTGACTTTCACACACACTTTGGTCCAGATTCTGACCTGAGATCTTCTAACACCTTTTATTAGATTTCTTCACAGTCTCCAGGCAGGTCGTTATCTTGTTGAGGAGCAGCTTCTCGAAGCCTGGAAGTCTCTTCATCTTCTGGTTTATGCTGGCTCTGGAGGCCTGGGTTTGCTCAAGTAGGTAGAAATTCAGCAAATCTAGGTGAAAGTTTGAGGTTGTGGCCTAAGACTGGAATAATGTGCTCAGTTTTGGTCCCTGCTATGAAAAAAAGCTGTAGACAGTCTGGAGAGGGTCCAGAGAAGGGCCACAAAGATGATCAAAGAACTGGGAAACTTGCCATGTGAGGAAAGGCTGAGGGTACGGGGTTTGTTCAGCCTTGAGAAGGGAGGGCTGAGGGGAGACCTTATCCCCACGTTCCAGTATTTAAAGGGTGGGTACAAAGAAGATGGAGATGCCTTTTTTACATGAGTCAGATAGAAAAGATGAGGGGTGATGGATAAATTACTGCTGGGGAGATTCTGATTGGACACAAGAGGAAAATTTTTCACAATGAGAACAAACAGCCACTGGAATAATCTCCCCAGGGAGGTGGTGGATTCCCCAACACTGGACACTTCTAAGATTCAGCTGGACAAGGTGCTGGGCCATCTTGTTAGATCGTGCTTTTGCCAGAAGGGTTGGACCAGATGATCCTCGAGGGCCCTTCAAACCTGGGATTCTATGGTTCTATGACACTAAGGCTTCAGCAAATCCAGCTACTCAGGCTAAGCAAGTCAATACTGAGCAAACAGGATACCAGATCACACAACACTATGAATTTCAGTGATCCATTCTATTTCAAATTTACTTATTTAGCTAAACAACTAATATTTCTTAACAATAATACATTTCTGTGTGTGAAGACCAGCCCTGCTCCCTGCTGAGGCTGGGTGGCAGACACCCATCCCTGGTGGAGCGGGGACAGTCACCAGGGTTGGGTGGATGTAGGTAAAGGATAAGCAAAACCCCCCGGGCTAAAAGCCCAGCCCTGTTTTCCTGGAAGACTGCAGGATGCTTCCCAGCACCGCTGGAACACTCTTTTTTCTCTGGAAATACCTGATCCACCACGGGAGGTGGATGCACAGAGGTGTTTGCCTTCATCGTGCCGTGGTGGGTCAGGGAAGACCCGTGGTGCAGGAGAGAGGAGAGTGGGGCAGAGTCATCCTCGCTGCCATTAACTCCATTTCACAGAATCACAGAGTAATCCCAGTTGGAAAAGCCCTTGCAGCTCCTCCAGCCCAACCATGACCCTCCCCCTGACCGTTCCCAACTCCCCCAGATCCCTCAGCGCTGGCTCAGCCCGACTCTTCAACCCCTCCAGGGATCCCGGGGACTCCCCCCTGCCCTGGGCAGCCCATTCCAACGCCCAACAGCCCCTTCTGCACAGAAATCCTTCCTCAGAGCCAGCCTGACCCTGCCCTGGGCAGCTTGAGGCCATTCCCTCGGGGCCTGGCGCTGGCTCCTTGGCTCCAGAGACTCATCCCCCCTCTCTGCCCCCTCCTGGCAGGGAGTTGCAGAGGGCCAGGAGGTCTCCCCTCAGCCTCCTCTTCTCCAGACTAAACAACCCCAGTTGTTTCCAGTTCCCAGTTTTCAGCCATCCTCAGGATCTTCAAGGAATATTGTTCAAGAAAAAAAAAAAGGAAAGCCAAGGAGCTCCAAAGGAAACAGACAGCAGGAGGGTTGTGATTAAATGGCTTTAACTCATAGCCTTAAAAACGTAGATCTACTCTGGGAGATGTTTGGGCAGAGGAATGTAAGGCTGGTCCTGCTGGCTCCTGTTGAAAGTCTCTTTGTAGCTCGTCTCCATCAGCAGACGCTAGCTGGGATTTCAGGAACGAGTCCAAGGACAGGGCAAGTCAGAGCAACCTCGGCTGGAGATGGTCAACAGTCATCAAGAGCTGACCCAGCCCCTCTGAATTCACCTACCCCCTTTCCGAAGTGACCACCGCCCCACGGCAAGGAGCCTGGGGTCTAGCCAGGGGTGTACCCATGGCCAGGAAATCCACCTTGTGGGGACAGGGGATGTGGTGGAGTGTTCTCCCAGAGTCCACCCAGTATTGCTGGGTCACTGGGGCCGGCAGCACAGGGAAAAGGCTGGGAAGAGCAGCCAGCTGGCCTTGCTCCTCTGGTACTGCTGGACACGGCTTAGACAGGGGAATAATTGAAGCTTTGCCATGGGGAGCTGGGGACAGCTGGACTGTGTTGTGAAGCCCTTCCCATTCCCTGGGAATCAGACTGTAGAGATAAAGTAAAATATCTGAGACCTCACCCCAGATGGAGCTGAGTCCTTAAAACGGACCATGCTGTGCTCCTGGCTGCAATACAGGAAGAGAGAAATCCCTCCTGGTGAAAAATCCCAGCTTTCTCTCCTACTCAGCCTGAGCATCCTTTTGGTAACCTGTGTGTCACCCCCAGCATCTCGCTGCCTTGCTGCACCTTCCACGGCCAGGCTGCAGGCGAGCCGGGGAGAGATGCTGGTGCCCCATCACCAAGAGCCCTCTCTGCTGTAGGGTGGCATTGCTGGGTCACTGTGGTCCCTGTAAGCCACAGGACTTCCCAAGCCATGAATCAAGCAGGATTTCCTCTGGCCAGTGCCGGGGTGACACAGCCTGAATCATGTTCCCACTCTCCACGGCTTGGCCTGGATTTGTCCTGACCTGTTTTTCTCCCAGGGAGATCCCCGTTTGCCCAGTCCAGGCACTGGGGACAGTCCCTGTCAGGTCTCCCAGCTCTGTTACAACCAGGCATAGGGAGTGAGGGAGCTGTCTGCCTCTGAGGAAGAAAATCCCGTGCCCACCAGTTGCAAAATGGGAGGAAGGACAGGGTGTCCCTCTGGGTGGATGGGGAAGGCAAGGTTAGATGCCAACCCCATCCTGCCCTGCACGGCTGCTGCCGGTTTCTGCGGCAGATGCAGCCTTGGTCCTGCCCAGGATGGCCATCCTGGGGTCCTCGGCGCTGGTGAGGGTGCCACACCGGAGGTGACCCATCCCCAGCATGGGTGCTGGAAATTTTAAGCCCCTTGGGACCAGTCTCCAAGCCCTGCTCCAACACTTGACTGCCCGAGGCTGTGGCATCGTGGCTGAGCTGGCAGCCACAAACATCCCCAGCTCCTGACTCAAACCCCGCTGCGAATCGTGGGCTGAGGATAAAAGAATTGATCTTGTTTCTGGTGGTTTTTCCTCGTGGATCCTGGGGTTTGCCGATCCCTTGGGGACAGGGATCGGTGGGAAGAAGGAGCAGGCCAAGAACCAGGTGGGACCCAGGCACACAGGAATGCCACAGCCAACCCCCATGTGGAGTCACAGCTTTTGTCAGAACTAATTAACTCTTCAAAAGCACTTTGAGTGCATCCCTGGTGAAGAAGGCTCTGGTGAGGAGCTCACTCTGTCCTCTCCAGAGAAGAAGTGAAGTGGGTTCCTGCCTGTACCCGGAGCCTGCAGTGCCTCACTGCTGCCTCCTCCCCTTCCTGGGCTCACTGTCGGCTGAACAGGAGCCAGCAGTGTGCCCAGGGGGCCAAGAAGGCCAATGGCATCCTGGCTTGTGTCAGCAATAGCGTGGCCAGCAGGGACAGGGAAGGGATCTGAGCCCTGGGCTCGGCACTGGGGAGGCCGCCCCTCGATTCCTGGGTTCAGTTTTGGGCCCCTCACCCCAAAAAGGCCATTGAATGACTCGAGCGTGGCCAGAGAAGGGCAACGGAGCTGGGGCAGGGTCTGGAGCACAGGTCTGCTGGGGAGCGGCTGGGGGAACTGGGGGGGTTCAGTCTGGAGAAGAGGAGGCTGAGGGGAGACCTCCTGGCCCTCTGCAACTCCCTGCCAGGAGGGGGCAGAGAGGGGGGATGAGTCTCTGGAGCCAAGGAGCCAGCGCCAGGCCCCGAGGGAATGGCCTCAAGCTGCCCAGGGCAGGGTCAGGCTGGCTCTGAGGAAGGATTTCTGTGCAGAAGGGGCTGTTGGGCGTTGGAATGGGCTGCCCAGGGCAGGGGGGAGTCCCCGGGATCCCTGGAGGGGTTGAAGAGTCGGGCTGAGCCAGCGCTGAGGGATCTGGGGGAGTTGGGAACGGTCAGGGTGAGGGTCATGGTTGGGCTGGAGGAGCTTCAAGGGCTTTTCCAATCGAGGTGATTCTGGGATTCTGTGACCTGAGGGGAAGAGCAAGAGGCTGCAGGAGAGGCAGAGAGACCTGGAGCTTTTGGGATTTGTCTTTCTGGGGTCCTCAGCTGGTCTCAGTGTCCCCTGGGAGCCAGAGCCTTTAAAGATGGGGTCTTAGAGGATTGCAAGCTCATATTTTTCATGCTCTTCATTAAGGGCAGGAGCAGGAGGTGGCACGGTGCAGAAGGTTGACAAGAGGCTGGACCCTGGGGTCTGCACATGGGGATGGCTCAGAGCATGGCTGATTAACCCTGAAAAAAACCAGCCCTGCCCAGATGGCTGGTGGCTGGCGGCAGTGCCTGCCCATGGGTGTTGCTGCCTGCAGCACGAGGAGGAAGGATGAGTTCCACCAGGGTGGGGAGGGTGGCAGCGGGTCAAACCGCAGATGTTCACACCCTGGTTGTCATTTTAGTTCATTCCCACATCTGGGAGATGGGTTTCGACACCGCGTGTCCTTTTGAGAGATGTGCTTTTTCCCAGGGAGCTGGTGGGGGTTCGGGGAGAGACAGGGGGGTTCAGTGGGAAGGAAATATGGAAGCCTGCAGATGGTTCAGGAGCGGCAGGATTAAGGCTCTGGGCACATCACCCTGGCAAGGAATCACACCCAGATGTTCCGGGTGCCTTTTGCTGCTGCCTGCTGCGGGTTACGCCCAGCTCTGCTCAACGGGAGCGGGCAGGGGATTTGGCTGAGGTTTTCTGAGCTGGTTGAAGCTCCAAGCTGGGTGTCTGGAGTGGGCATCTGCTGCATCCCTCTACCACCTTATGCCCCCCAAAACCACACAGCCCTTGGGGGAACTCGGACCCTCCTATGGACACTGAAGGACACTTCTCAGTGGGGTGTCCCCGAGCAGGTTGTACCTGGATCCTTGCCTTGGGGAGGGGCCTGGCTCCTTGCTGGGGGGTCCCACCCCAGAGGGCTCTCTGCCAGTGGAGGTGGTGGCAGCAGACCTGTGACAGTCACTGTCAGTGCTTCCCACATGTCCCAGCCCAGGGTTGCCTGGCCGGGCTGTTACTGGGGATAGTGGATGGATTGGGGACTTGGGGACAATATTTGGGGCCACCTGGGTGCTTGGCAAGGATGGGGCTGAAGCTCAGTTGAAGCCTGTGGTTGTCACACTGGTGGAAATGCTCCATCAAAGTGACTCTGCCAGGATCCCCGTGTCCCCGCGAGCTACCCCAGCATCCTCCTGTCCCTGGTGCGGGGCTGATTCCCAGGGAAGCTCAGTCCCCAGGGGATCAGGCTACTCAAGCAGTGGAGAGGGGACAGTCCCCTCCCTGCCACCTCCGAGCTCAGACAGTTCCCAGGTGACCCGGACACCAGGCTGATGTCTCATGATGGGGTCGCAATCTTTGCACTTGGCCAGGTGACTCACGCACCCCGCTTTTGCCTGGGGCCCTGTAAACCCAGGGGGAGCGAGCAGGCTGCCCCACATCGCAAAGATGCCAGATGCTGCCTGGTGAAAGCCTGGCGAGTCACAGTCTGTGCCTCCACAGTCCTGAGTTTGTCCATGGGCAACTACCAGCAGCACATCTGACCCCACCCCCCAAAAAGAAAAAAAAAAGAGGCTGAGCTATTGCCTCGGCTCCAGCCCTGCTGCACTCGGGTTTGGGCAGGTTTGTGGGGACAGGAACTTCTGCCTAAGGCCCACCCCGGCTGGTGCTAATCCCTTTAGGCTCTCAAATAGCCTTCCCTGGCTGTAGTTAAACAGAAAGGTTGAATTTGAACCTGAAGGTGCTGATTTCTGGGAGCGAATGAGGACACTGTCTGGATGCTGGTACATACTGACAAGGGAAGAGAGGCTACTTTTTACTTCCTCAGCTGCCAGATCCACGGGGATGAGGTGTCTCCAAAAAGCTCAGACAAAAGCAGCTCACCCCCCACTGCCACAGGAAGGGGAATAAATGGCCAGGCACTGGCAGTGTCCCTGCCCTACCTCCGTCCCAGATGCTGGGGGCTGTCCCGGGCCAGGGGACTATGGCCACTGCCCACAGACACTGTTCCAGCTTTGCTCCTGAAAGCACTTGCAGTTATTTTTGGGCATTAATTGCCTTTCCAAATATTTGCCTTGGTGTTAGTGCCTGCTGTGGGCGTAGTCCCAGCTCACAGCTGGGGCTCCATCCTCAGCTCACTGCTGTGCAAAGCGGAACTCTCCCAGCCGTAGCATCCTTCACACAGTCCTGTGGTACCTCCATGTCCCGGATCCCCCCTCTCCCCATGGGCCACTTCTCCCACCCAGCTCCAGAGTCCAGAGAGAGTCACCCAGAGCATCTCTCCAGTGTAACCCAGCCCTCCAAAGCTCCCACTCCCCAACATGGGTCACTCACAAGCCCAACTGTGGGAGACAAGACTCCAAGACTTAAAACTCAAGAGGGGCCTGAGAAGACGATCCACGCACTGCACCCAGAGGCTCTGCTCTCCGCTCTCCTCCAGGCAGGACTGCGCATGGAGCAAGGCTGGGCCAGGGACACCACGGCTTTCATCCCCCAGAGCCCACGTCAGCCCTGGGTACAAGGACCCCAGCAGCAGGTCCATGGCTTTGCCCTCAGCGGGTGTCCTGCATTCTACTCATTAAGGATCCATGTGCAGTGAGTCCAGCCCGTGAGCTTGGGCAGCTGCCAACGGAGAGGAACAACACCAAGTTTAGCGACAGGTCTATCTGTGGTGCAGGCAAGCCAAAAAACCCCCAGCTGACGGAGCAAAGATCCTTCCCCACCTCCCCACCCCACTGGAGAGCTCAGCATCACCCTCCAGGGGCTGGAGCGAAGCTGGGAGCCTTCCAGCACGGCCCCAACAGGGAACCAGCCCGTGCGTTACCACCGGGGGCTGAATCACTCTATTGCAGCCACTGCTGCTCTTTCAACATAGGATTTGGCAACCCCATGGGCTATTAATAGAGCTGTGCTGTTTTCCCTGGGCCCTGGGCCGTGCTGGACGGGTACAGGAGAGCAAAGCAAACTCTAAGGGAGGTGAAGCACTGAGTTTACCTAAGGAGAGGTCAGACAAGTGGGGAAATAACCTGCCAGAGAGCAGGAACCGGAGCAGTGCCCTCTCCCCCTTATCGCTTCCTGTCCCCATGCGGCTCTGCCAAGCCAAGAGGGAACAATGAACAATGGAGCCAGCGACGTGGCACTGGGGGACATGCCACCTCCGCTTCCTTCCCAGCCCCGCGGAAGCCTGGGGGCTCCCGTTTTCTGTGGCAGGGGGTGGGGTGGGTGGGAAGACACTGTGAAGGGATTGCTATGGGATGGTCCATTGTGGTTGCTGTTCTTCCAGCCTGGTCTTTGACTTCACTCATTGGGTGTGAGAGCAGCAAGGTCCCTGCGTGGACACCCACCTCACCCAGCCTGGGGACAGGGCAGGACACCGTAGCCATGGGTGCAGTCTCAGAAGGAGGTGCTGGAGGTGGAGCACCTCTCTGTTGGGAAAATACGAAGAGAAGGTGTCCTATGAAGGTCTGGTTCAGGCTGCTCATCCCAGCTCCATCCTGATCTCCAGCTCCAAGAGGATGGAGCCAGTGGTGCCCTTGAGACCCAACTCCTGCCCACGCTGAGCACGGGGTAGGAGGGATGGAGACCCCCATCACGGCCACCCTGCAAGCTACCACGGGCAGCGTGGGGTTGGGTGCTGCAGGTACCTGCCCTGGGTCTGCACCAGGAGCACGGTTGTATTTTTAGCAATGGAAACACCAGGTGGAAGAGCCACCCCACGCAACGAGGAAACACATCCCGCCCAGACACCATCCCCTATCTCACACTGCAGCTCCATCCTGCCCCTGCACCCTCTCTTCCCTACCGCAGCTCCTCTGCCACCTCCAGCCGTGCCAATACGGCACTGGCTGCTTCCTGTCCCACCCCCGGACCAATGTCTGTCTGTCTGTCTGTCTGTCTGTCTGTCTCCAGATTCCCCCCAGGTTGCTTCCCATCACCGTGCTTCAGTCACCAGCACTGCCCCAAATCAGCCAGCAGCAAGGACATCGTGTGCGCTCAGGGAGCTGGTTTGGGTTGGGCAGGGGAACCTGCTGGCTGTCACGGACCATCCCTGGGGCTATGGAACCACAGGACGCTTCTCCCATCCCCTTGGGCAATGTCAACGGCACTGGGATCACAGCTCAGGGTACCAGGATGGTTTGCAAAACCCTTGTAAAACTGAGTGAGCTGAGCTCTGGCTGTCCACCTGCCTGAGGTGAGTTGAGAAAGCCTCGGCAGGAGACCAACCTCACCCAGAAACAGCCCCAGACATGGCTCTGTCACTGCTGGCAGGGCCCTGCGGCAGGAGATGGTGCTCTGTGGCCAGGGAGGGTGCCCTGCAGCAGGGATCACAGCCAAGCCATGACGGAGAGGAACCTGCCACACCGGCTGGCAACAGAGAAAGCACTTCTGCCAGGCTGAGCCACCAGATGAGATGGAGTGACCAGTCCCCACGGTCCCCCAGCCCTGCCAGACCCCCCGTCCCCACGCAGCACCAGGCACCAACAAGCCCAGGAGACACAAGCCAGCCCAGCAGGTCTATGTCCTGCTTCACATCCTGGCAGCACTGCCAGGACCCACTGGCGCAGCAGCTGCCTGTGCACAGGCAGATGTGTCCTTCCCGTGTCCCTGCTCCTGCCTTGCAGCATCTCCCTCCTGGAGACAATGTCCCCTCCCGCCTACTCTCTGCTACAGCCTTCTCTTCCACCGTCCTGCAGCTGTATCCCTAGGGCAGAGTCCGGCCATGGAGAGAGGCTTAGCAGGAGGGACTGTGACCACCAGTGGTCCAGGATGGGCTGAGAACAGACAATTTGGAAAATTCACCTTCCACCACAAGGGCATGTCTTTTGCTGTCCTCTCAAAGGGTGAAAAACCTGGGAGAAACACCAGGATTGCTTCCCGATGTCCCTTGGTTTGGAGAGCACCCAACAGAGACGTCAGCGGGAGCAGGCGGGAGCGTGCTGGCTCCCAAGTCAGCTGCCACCAAATGGGCTTTCACACTGTTTAATCCACCACCCCTCGGCCCTGTCACGCAGTGGGCATCTCCTTAACCGTTCCTCTAAAAGCTCTTTAAACATGGAAAACACAACACGAACCCTTAACGTTCCCTCATGCTGCTGCTGCAAGCCTTCCTCCCTCCTAAATGATGGCGATGGCTCTGCAGGACTCATCGAGGATGGCGAAAGACCAGTCAGACCACAGCACTTGGGGAATTTCCTATTGTTTTGGACAAGAATTTCAATTGTTTTGCTCTCCAGGACAAACATAATCCCCCTCCCTTTTTTTTTTTTTTTGTATCAGTATTTTATCTTCCGATTAACCACTGATAAACACCCCATGAAAGGCTCCCAAAGTGCAAGAAGTGCATGCAAATACCACCTTTGGTGTAACACTGAAATAAATACCATCAAAAGAAGAGTTTGGTTGGAAGCCTTAAGTACTCAATACCATGTCTATCAGGAAATCTACCAGTTCTGCAGCTCAGAGTGCACCTCGCTACCATCATCTATGAAGACAGATCTGTGGTTTACCCAAAGAGATATGTCTTTCAGTGTTAAATGGTTGAAAAAGGAGCCGATAGCATCAGCGTGCGTTGTGGTATGGCCTCACTTCAGCATCAGTATGTGCTGAGACACAGAGAAGCGGTAGATACAGATGCAATCCCCGCTGCAATCGCTGGCTGCCTTCCACATCTTTGCTCCTCCAGCCCGGTGGGATGCACTCTGTCCCTCACAGCTGCCCCCCAGGGTCCATAGCTCTCCTTTCTCCAACTTGCTTCTCACTTAAGGTCATAAACACACACTAAATATTTCTTTCTGCACTGGTTTGTCCCCAGAGCCACATCTGTTCAAAACAACCTAGCGCATAAATGAGTGTGCTGCAGGATGCAGACCACAAACTGTCCTGAGCATTCCTAATATTTTCTCCCTGTCCACACATTTCCTGGCACATATATGCCTTGATATAGATTTCCCTAAGTGCCTGCTTGTGCTACACAATGAAAATAACATTTTGTATTTAAAAAAAAAATCTCAACAAACTCAGAGCCAGGCCCATGCACACTGATGTGGTCTGGGACCCTGACCCACACCCCCTGCTCACAGTCAGCAGCTCCAGCAAACGCAGCTGCCGACCCAGTTTGATGCCAGCAGCGGTGGAACGTGGACAAGCATGTCCCTTACCCATGTTACCACAGGTGCTGGCACTGGACCTGCTGGCTGGGCTTTGCTTGGGGGTCCCAGCACTCCCAAACCCGGTCAGGAGGTTCAAGCTGATAGATCAGCTTGATGCACCTCAATTCCTGGGTTCAGTTTTGGGCCCCTCACCCCAAAAAGGCCATTGAATGACTCGAGCGTGGCCAGAGAAGGGCAACGGAGCTGGGGCAGGGTCTGGAGCACAGGTCTGCTGGGGAGCGGCTGGGGGAACCGGGGGGGTTCAGTCTGGAGAAGAGGAGGCTGAGGGGAGACCTCCTGGCCCTCTGCAACTCCCTGCCAGGAGGGGGCAGAGAGGGGGGATGAGTCTCTGGAGCCAAGGAGCCAGCGCCAGGCCCCGAGGGAATGGCCTCAAGCTGCCCAGGGCAGGGTCAGGCTGGCTCTGAGGAAGGATTTCTGTGCAGAAGGGGCTGTTGGGCGTTGGAATGGGCTGCCCAGGGCAGGGGGGAGTCCCCGGGATCCCTGGAGGGGTTGAAGAGTCGGGCTGAGCCAGCGCTGAGGGATCTGGGGGAGTTGGGAACGGTCAGGGTGAGGGTCATGGTTGGACTGGAGGAGCTGCAAGGGATTTTCCAATCGAGGTGATTCTGGGATTCTGTAATCCTGTTGTTGATGTGGGGGCTGAAGCCTTTAGAGTCAGGACTCCCCAGCCCTCCGGGCCTGCCACAAGGAGCAAACAACCCCTCAGCCACCAGCATCCCCACAGGACGCCACTGGATAACTGTTCCCCAAGACGCTCCAGCATCAATTAAGCAGAGGCAGTAATTTTCGCAGCCATAACGGAGATGTGGCACTGACCCCTAGTGACAAGCTCCTGCCCAGTGCTGCACAAGAGAAGGGCTGCGACTGAAAAAAGACACGCAGCCAAGAAGCAGGGTGATGCAGGGATGCTCCTCATCTTGCACAAACCCTGCCGAAGGAAGGGAGCATTCCTGCAGGGCTCGGCAGGCTGGGGGAGCGTTCCCAAAGGGATTTGTCCACCTCTGCTACCCCCAGTCCAGGACACCAGCCCCTCTACTCACCACACTGCATCCAAGACAGATGCAGATGGACCGTACTCGAGAGAGAATTTATTTAAGACAGCAATGACAAGTCCAAACGTCACACTTCACCTGCACCAAGAGAGAGAGCAACGCTGTCACACCAGCAGTGGCGTCATTAGGGACAGGACGGGAAACGACTGATGTACAGCGGCGTAACGACCTTATCCAGCTGAGGAATGACAGGAACTCACGGAGGATCTGTTGGTGCCTGGTAATCCTCCTTCCCTTGGGAATCCTCAGCTGCATGGCAGGCCCTGGTCTGCATGCTCCAGCTTATTACTTTAAATACATATATTTTGGCTCTAAGCCTGTCATTAAATCCAAAAATGGTCTGTTTCAATTAAGGGATACAAGAAGAACCCAGGACTAATGGTCTATTTCTGGGCATTTCAAAATACTCTCAACCATGTGGGCTGCTTGCAGGATGAGAAATAGACTTTACAATGCTCCCAGCAGTTCCTCGCCACCCATTTTTCCCCTCCCCAGTAACTTTAGAGCCATAAGGAGGAGGAGGAGGAGGATCTGACCCTCCCGGCACACCTCAGCGGTGCTGTGGAAGGGAACAGAGGTTTATTGAAGGGGGTGGGAAGATAGTCATGGCATGGGTGGGATTAGGCAAAGCTTCCTTCCAAAACCACAGCTCTCCCCAGCCCACATCTCACACCGGCCCTCAGGTCCTCCAACAAGGAAGGACAGACCTTTTGCTGTCCCCCAGAGATGGGCAGAGGCTGGAAA
The DNA here is from genome assembly GCF_965140245.1 of Athene noctua. Lineage (NCBI taxonomy): Eukaryota > Metazoa > Chordata > Aves > Strigiformes > Strigidae > Athene > Athene noctua. The sequence continues at coordinate 49,672,875 of NC_134042.1, read as the reverse complement.
GCCACTTCCCCAGTGTCTCTCTACCCAGATATGGATGTGAAGCAGCTCCACTCCGCGCCAGAAGGCTCTGGCCCCAGCACTGCCAGCCTTGCCCTTCATCTCCCTCCCCTCGTTTCCAAAGAACTGGGCTTTCTGCAAACCTCACTCCCTGCACCATCCCCAGCTCAGGAGGCACCAACCTTGCCGCCGTCACTAAAAGCAAAGAAAAATCGAGGCTGCAAATAACCCCCTGGGCTTGTAACCAAGAAAATGCCAGCATTGAGCAAAGCCATTTTCCAACCTGCCCGCCCTGGGGATTTGCTGGTAAATTTTTGTCCCAGCTATTCACGGCTCTTGCAATGACCTGAGCTCTGGCCTTCCTAATAAAACTGCTGTAACCAGATACTCCTCTTACCCCCGAGGATGATGAACACGCTCACGAATTCAGCTCACAAGTCAGGTGTAAACACAAGTGGGTGCCAGTTTCAGCAGCCCTGGAGTGGGTGGCACGCTTGCCCTCCCAGCTCCACATGGTTACAGCGCAGATGCGATCACTTTTTGAGAGCAGGGCTTGCCGACATGCAACAGTAGAGCCACCACTGCAACCAGTGGGGAGAGAAATGTGCTTTTTATCCTGGAATCACTCACCCCTTCCTGCTCGGGGGCACCTATGTGAGACATACAGAAACTACAGAGCAGGGCTGAGCTGATTTGACTTTTCCAGTGTAGTCTGTGGCGCAGGCGAGCCTCCAGCGTGCAGTGAGCTCGCCCCAGCTCTTCCCCAGCTATGGGGTGGGCTGAGCTCCCTCGCAGCGACCTCCCTGCAGATCTCTTGCCCCTTGCTGTGAAATACAATCCGGGGGGAGCCAAGGTGAGGGGTGTACGGACATGTTTCTGGCACCAGAAATCACAGCCACCGCAGCATGACCAGCACACTGCAGCAGGGCATTCACAGGGAGACTTAGGGGCTGTTTTATCCCTTCACCATTAATTTACAGCTGAAAGCACTCCTCTCTCCCGTGTAAAGGCTCATGGAGGGGTGGGAAAGTGATTAAGGTTTTCTAGACACCATCCCACATCTTTCACTGGCCTGGGCAGGGGGACGCTCAGCTCTCAAAGCTCGCTGTGTCTCTTGCCCTGCTTCTCCCTTGCTGCCAGCCTGGGGGCTGTCCCCCGCAGGTCTCTCCCAGGGGACGTCATTTTCTCTGCCTTGGTCTCCCGGGATGGTTCCTCCTGGGCGGTGGTGTCCCCTCCGGGGCTTTCGGGTGGGTGCTGTGCTGCTGGCGTGTCCCCGTGGTGCTGGGGGGTGTGGAGGGGGAGCTCGGGCACTGCGGTCTCCATCATCTGGAGGAAGTTGTAAGCGGGGAGAGGCGGTTTCCAGTCTTCGTCAGACAAGGTACCTGAGAAGCAAATACAATCCTGGGTTAAGAAGTTAAGAGTTATGCAGCCCCACTCCACAGACATTTCCCTTTCAAAGGAATTACGGCTTTTTTTTGCCCTTCCAGTGAAAGCAAAATGCAAATATTTTCTTAAAGATCACCTTCTTTCCGTCAAAACTAATACCACCACCCCAGTTAAACCAGTCAGGGGTGCATTAGGCTCCACTCCCCGAAGGCTATGGGGATCCTCTCTCCTCAGACACCCCCACTGCAAAGGTCACAGCAGGTGGATGTTTCATTCGTGTCTCAGACAACCGTGTTAATGACTGCACATTACTGAGACGCCATTAGGAGTGAGGGGAGACTGCTGTCTATACGAGGAGGAAGCGGTCCCATTACGTGAGGATGCTCTTTAATTTACGCTTTTAAGACCGATCACATGGTTCATAGCACTTAAAAGCCTGAGGAAGGTGGATGTGATGGTTGGCACAGCCCTCGGCCATGCCGTGAGCTGCTCAGCCATCAGCTCACCCCTCCAACATCCCTGAAAACTAAGGTCCCTGCCTTAGAGACCTACATGACAGCCTTTAGCAGTGGCAATGGAAAGAGGTGCAGAAGCACAGCTGGCTCATGGGGTTGTCTTCAGCTCCGGTAAGAGCCGACACACCCTACCCATCAAGCTGATGCCAGCTTTTGGAACCACTTGCTTTCAAAGGCTTATTTTAAAATTCACAAAGATCAAGTGGAGTTACCCCATTGCCTTTCCAGAGTCTGGAGCAGGTTGGCAGCCAACAATTCCCAAGATCCCTGGAGCATCCCATGGCTACATGTAAGACAGGAGGAAGGCACATCCGTGCTGCCTTCCTCCAAAGCTTCAGCAGGCTGACCCAGGCAGGAGGGATGCAGCAAAAAGCTCCACGGTACAAACCAACCCTTTATGTCCCAAAGACCACAACAAAGCACCAATTTCTTTACCCTCTCCCATCCAAAAGAAATGCTGGGAGGTGCCTTAAGAGCAGCTATTTCTTATGCTAACACCTGAGATTCAGGAGATTTTTTATTTGCAAGCTGTGTTTCGGAAGGTCTGTTCACAGCAACCAGAGAGCACAGCCAGGTTTGGGGAGTATCGTGGGGAAGAGATGTCGATTCAGAACTTGGCTCTGAACCTTAAACAGTCCCAAAGTAAACTTGTGAGTCCGGGTATTCTCTTCTGGCCGGACTATTTGTACTTCTCCAGCTGAAACTAGCAGAGCTAGTTTTTCCATCATTAAATTCCAAGGCAGACAATTTATTGCACGTAGCATCTTCTCATAAACAGACTGGAGCTAACAGTGTGTGCTTAGGAACCTTACAAACGCGCGTCCACTTACTGCTGGGAACCTCCAGGCCTGCTTTTAGCTTCTCCAGCCAAGACAAGATGTCCAATTCAGTGATAGACTGCTCTGAGGGGAACTTGAATACCTGACCCCCGGCATGAAAGTTCACCCAGACGAGAACAGGCAACGAAGGCGTGGTGGCAAAATATGCCTTCAGGACCCCGCGTCCCACCGGAGTCTTCTTCCTGTGGGGAAGAGGAGATTCAACTTGCTCACCAGAGGTTTGACAGCACAAGATGGAGAGCTGAGCAAGCACCAAAGCCCTTGAGCCACATCCAGCAAATTTTGCCTACGGGACAGCTGTAGAAGCTCACCGCAGTATTTATCAACTCAATGCCTTAAGCAAGACTTTAGGGTCAGATGGGAAGCGAGTGGGCAGCAGATTAGATGTGGAAAGAAATCCTCGAGCAGGAGGAGCTGGGGCAAACTCTGTAGGTGGGTGTGAAATGTTCTCCACTGTAAGTTTTTAAGGACAGGGGAGACAGGAGCAGGACAGATCCTGCAGCCCCCGTGGTTAGTCTGTGTTTGTAGGCAGAGCTACCAGCTCCCTCCAGCCCAGCTGCTGCCACTGCCCCACTGCGAGGCAAGTCCCAGGGCTGGAAAGGCAGGAGGTGATGACAAGGGCTGTGCTCAGGAGGTCCAGCCCCTTAGGCAGCTGCTGGGTGCTTCCCTGCAGCCCGAGGAGCTGGGGTGGCAACTCCCCCAGGTGACACAGAGAGAGCCAAGAGAGGACACTGAGATGGAGGCACAGCAAGCCCATGAAGACGCTGAGTGCTTCCAGCACTATTTTCAGGCTGAGAGTGATGCTCGAGGTGCGAGCTGGCTCTCGCTATGGAAGGAGGTCCTCTTTCTAGGACTGTGCTATTCTTTCTGAGCCAATGGGCGTATTTGCCCTCTTTTGTGGTAATGCACTTCTGTTCTGACAAAGGACAGCGCTCTCTTTCTCAGGGAGAGCAAAGGCAGATGTGTAGGTGGGGAAGTTCCAAGGGCTCTCGTTTCTTGTGCATTACTGGCAAACAAATCGTCTTCTCTTTGAAAACATGTGCGTTCTCCGTTAGCTAAACTTCAGCCCACGCTGCGAGGCACTTCCCAGACTTCAAAGCACGCTATGATTAAGACAGTGAGGTGTCTCTGGACTTGGACAAAACAAACAGAGGCTAAAAACTGAAAATGCAACTAGTGAGGGGAGGATTAAAAAAAAATCCCCTCTCCTACAACTTTCTATTTCTTAGCTCCTGGAGTAATTTGATTTCTTGAGTATTGTTTAAGTTTGCCTTATGGGGCTTCTTCTGGCTGTCCCTTCTTCTGAAAACTCTACCCCAGTCAGTAATCAGTAATTATCCTGTTGTGATTCCTTCTGATTGCCGGTGGAAAAATGACCATACGACACTCCAGGAGGGCAAATTTACTCTTTTCTCCCACATGCAACAAAAACACAAATAACACCAGAGCCAGGGTCAAGCTACCACACGATATCTTTGAGAACATTTTACTCTACTGAAAATTATTTCTTCAATCAATTAAACCTTTACAAATTTTACTTTGTCGTGCAATTTTGCAGCTGCCCAGAACACATACTGAATCATTGCTAAATGCTTTGACCTCCCAACTCATGATGACTTCAGACCGAATAATCACATTACCAGCCAGATAGTGTTTTCAGTAATTGCAGACTCAGTTTTTTCTTGCCCTGAAACACTAAGAGAGAGCTAACGGAAAGAGAAAAGAGGTTTTTATACACTCACAAGTTCAACCAGCAAGCCACAAACTCTTGCTGGGGTCTTCCTTTTGCCAGCTTCAGCATTTCCTTGCTTTCTATTTGACCGATGTCATCATCGCTGAACAAGATGAGGAAGGGCTTTCTGAGTTGCAAGTACCGAGGCAGATTTTGCACGGTGATTTCTGGCTGCAAGACATCAAAACAAGAAGTTGGGGTTTATAGGGAGAAGAGCACAGGACAAAATTAGACTTTCTGTCCTTATGTGAGGGGTGCAGGGGCTCAGCAAAGCTGTAGGGTTCATGTTGAATGCAAGCAGCTCGAAAACAAGTGTGGGTGCTGGGATATTGGTGCACGTTGGAGATGCCTACGCCCAAGTCTGCCCGTTGCAAGCCAAGTCTGTATGAGCAGCTGTGCACTCTCAGATGACAGGGTGTGAGCACAGAAGGCAGAAGCAAGGCCAGCTCAGCCCAGCTCCACATCTTACGGCTAAAACCAGTCTCTGAAAGGCATGTGGAAGAAGCAAGGAGCAGACCTTGCGAGAGGCCAAGCCACCACAGCAGCAGGTCTGTGACTACGGGCACAAGCCAGGCCATTGACTCCCAGGGTCTCTCCTCCCACGAGACCACACAGCAAACAGCAGATTTCTGTCCAGACTGTCTGATCCATAACATAAAATTTAAAACCAAATGTAACTCAGCATGATAGAAATAATGAGCAAACATTTTGCACAGCTCCACGCTATAATCAGTGCTTCTGCAAATGACCGCAATGGGAAAAGGACAATTTTTTTTTTTTTTAAACTTACAAAAATGTCCAGCAATTCATATCTGATCATCTGCACCATGTCCTGCGCGTTCTGTTTGGATAAAGTGATGCCTTCCACGCTTTGACCTCCACTCCTGGCAAGGAGGAGGGCTGGGGGAGAAACTGCATATTTACGGGATCTGAAAAAGAAGGATGGTCACACGAACCGGCCGGGGGATTTGGCACACACCAAACCTGCTGCAGGCAGAGCTGGTATCCTCATGGGGAAAAGTGGGGACAGGGATGTAGGGGAGGGAAAGGCTGCTGTTAGAGAAGGAAAGGGTCACGTTCCCCGTCGCCCCCTCTCCAGCCCCTGCAGCGTTCTGATTTGATGGGGAGAGACGGGGCTGACGTGTTCCCTCGTCCCCTTCTGAAACAACCACTTAGCCAGCTTGCACCAGACACTACATACATACACACACAAACCCGGATATTTCCTCTGCAAAAAGCCATCAGCCTTAAATAATTGGAAAAATCCATCTGAACTATTTGCTGGCACTTCTCTTTCATTTTCACACCTAAAGTTAGGTGGTGCAAATACCCACCCAGCGCTTTACCCTGCCTCCCAAGCCAAGGCAAACAGAAGGTCTTAGAGCCCATTTGAGGGACACCAACCTAGAGAAAATAAGCTTCAGAAGATCTGATTTTTGGCTTGGTGAACACGGGCAATTTTGCTGAAGTCCAACCCCACGTTAGAGCCACACACACGACCTGCACATGTATACTCTTGGTGGAGAAGCCAGCTCATCCTTTGTTCCCCGATGTTCTTCCGGTTCAGAGGGTTCAAGGGTATTTAAAGAAAAGCTGAGAAAGTGGAAAGAGCAAAAATAGGAGAAGTCTAAGCAATGAAAGGGCAGGGGGTAAACCAAGATGGGAGAGCCGTTTTCTGGAAGCCTGAGGAACTTCAGCCCTGAAGGCTCCAGATGTCAGTGCCCAGAGGAAGGGCGTGAAGGAGGAAATCAGCTGCCTCAACAGTTTTTTGGGGGGTGTCTGTAGTTTATTTTTCAAAGGCTGCTGGTAATTTCTCAAAGGCTGTGACAGCAGACTTGCTGGGGAAGTGAGTGAGGTGTAAGGACGTTTTGGGTTGTGGAGGTGGGGAGGTGCAAACCCTTCGATTTCCTTTTCAGAAGTACTCTGGTCTATTCTTTCTTTTTTTTTTTTTTTTTTTCATATGAGAAAGATGCAACACAGGCACAGCCTACTGCACAGGCAGCTCACAGAAGAGCCATGTTACAACCAATTGCACTTCTCTCCGTGGTTTGCCCAAAGTTCATTTCGGACACTTATTTTAGCAGTTCCGAATGGGATCGAGATCAGTTCAAATTTGCTTTAAAAAGTCTCAGTGTTTGGTGGTTTAGGTCGTCAATGACAAAGCAAGTGGAGGGAACTGCAGATAACGTTCAGTGCATTTGCAGGCCTTTTGTTTCCTCCATTGCAGCACTTCTCTGGAAATAATACAAATTTCCCATGGGCACCATGGGTTTGCACTGATGTCTTGACAAAGAGCAGCAGTAATAAATGACCTTGGACTTTCTTGGGGCCGTCAAATGTTGTGAATCCTGCTGCTAAACTGCTATTGGATTTATCTGAGCCATTTCAGTTTCATTTTGCAGTATTCTCTGCTTTTTTAATTTATCTTTGTAAACCCAGCCCTGAGCTAAGCCTTCTCCTTTCTGCCCAGACTCACGAGCTCCACCAATCAGGGAAGCTGAGTTTTGCACTTCTGGTCATGACTGGGAATCCTTTGATCTATTAGGAAGGTCCTCACCTTTCCTCTCTGTTGTTTTTCAAATTGACCTGTATTTGCAATCAATTAAGAATGGTAAGACCCTAGAAAATTTTTAAATTCAGGGATTTTGAACTTCTTAAGTCTTCCGTAAGTCGTAAAGAGACTCTCTGGCTTCTCAGAGGAGGTAAGGACTCTTGTTCCCTATGTCTAAATACATCAATTCGTTTAGCAGCCTTTGATAAGGAAGTTATGGCCAGAAAATCAATACATTCCCCCTCTTAATAGCTAGAGTCTACCCTGAAATCACTTCTCATCTTACTGGTACCAAGTGGTTGTATTGTTGCTTACAGTAGCTTTCTATTTATACAGAAGGGGCATGCGATGGGTAATCTGAGACTTGCATTTAAATCAAAAACATCTGCAAACAAATACTTGGCAGGAATCTATGACATCTAAGTGTTTGAGAAATAAATAATGGCTTCATTCAAAGCATTTCTTCCTTAACGTGTTGGGTTTTTTTCAGTAGTTACTAATTGAGCAGGTGCTTGCTGAGCAGTTTTGCTAACAACATTCTTTGTGTACTTTGTATACCTTTTTCTCTGGGAAGAGGGGAATCAGCTTTCCATGACCTGAGAGCCACAAACATTTCCTCCTTGAGTGTTTAGCAGAAGAATATCTTTTCTTTTCTTAAAAAGGGAAGTGAGCCTGGCTCTTGCATAAGGAATTCCTGTAAGTGTTTACTTTCTACTTACAGTTGAGAAGATGACCATCTACAGTAGCTTCACCCACAAATCACAGCCAAAATCCAAACTTGGCAGAATGAATATCAATATAAACTGTATTAACTATTCCAACTAAACAGGAGCACCCTGCAGACTGCGGCTGGAGCAGGAGGATGGAGGTGTGTTCTTGCATGTGTCACTGCTGAGAGAACACAGGCTTTTTCTACTGGTATCTTGCTTTGTAAGATCACCTGCCCTCCTTTGCTTTTTTTCCTTCTATCAGCTGGGCTGAGATCCTTAGGAGACCCTTAGCTTGGGGGGGGGTCAGGTTTTTCACCCTGATGCTGCTGGTTGTGAATTCTGTACCTGCCCTGTGGCCTCTCACCCCAGCACTGAACAAGCCTGGCACTGCCTCACTTCTAAGACCCAACCACGGCCGGTGATTTAAGCACAGTTACGTTAATAGAGTTGTACTACCAGGATATTTGCCTTTTTATTTTCCCTGCATACCACAAAAATACCCATGTCTCATCAGAGATACTAGGGATGCATTGCATCTGTAAGGAACTAATGAAAATAATCCACTGTTGCATTACTGGCTGTTAAACCCACACCTGGAAAACAGGCCAAGGACCTTCTGGGATTTTTAACTCTAATTTCTGATGGAAATGAGATGTCAGGACAAGCTGGAGATTCCCCCTGGATCTAGCTGTATTTATAGGCACTGAAGCATCTCTCAGTCTAATCCAAAGTGCTTTGCTCCTTGCTGGAGCGAGTCTTAATGACACCATTAAGTGCACAGACTGATATATGTTCAGATCCCATTAACTCCAATTTGGCTTAAAGTTAGGGCCACAGCTGATGTTCTTATTTAATCAAAAACTGACCAAGAAAGTCTTGGCTTCTCCGCCATATGTGCAGGAGGAAAGCTGCTAATTTTTCTAGCACTCTTCCTCTAGAAAGAGGATGCAGCTCCCCAAAGCTCTGTCTGGAACTGGTGGTAACATCTTGCTCTTGCCAAAGGGAGGGAAACAGGTAAGCGCATCTTTCAAGACAAAAAGATCCACAGTAAGATGAATGGTTGAAAAGATAAAGGTAGGTTCTTCCCCACCCTTGGCAGCTGCAGACACCTCACAGCCAGATGCGAGTGCCCACCGGGAAGCTGGATGAGACCCGAAGGGGTTTAATGCCTTTCACAGGGCTGCAGAAAGGCGTCTGCTCCACACCAAGGCAGCTCCACGGGAAGACAGCATTTATTTCAGGGCTTTCAAACCATTTTCCAGCACTCAGACACAACACCTGCTAGCCAAGAAAGCCTGCAAGTAGTCACAAGCAGCCTCTTCTGGCTACTCTTGGCAACTGGGGGCAACCATCAGAGCAAGACTCACATTTACACCCCTGGCTTTGCAGCAATCACCTTATGCTCCCCTTCCTCATCCCCAGCTCAGTGGGTGCTTTTGCAGCAGGAAGAGGAGACGAGAAGGTGAAGGGACTACAGAAAGAGGAAGACCAGTAACAATTCATCACTGCTTCCTGATGGAAAGAGAAGGGCAGATGTGTTTTTTCTTCCTCACACACAGATCCAAGCTAGAAGGTATAATATTTCCAGCCTGTTTTTTCATCCATAAAAGTTTAGTCCTGTCTGCATGAGGAACATGACAGATGTCTGGGGGCTGGCAGGGCTGGAGGACTGAAAAAACCCAGAACGAACCTGAATAGCAGAAACAGAGGTGACCATTCATTCTAACTGGGCTAAATGAGTTGACCATGGAGAGGCTGCAAATCAGTGGCAGAGCCAGGGCTACATCTCCCTTTGGCTGAGTCCCGACCAATCTCCTTACAGGACTAAGTCACTCGTAGCTGTTTGTGGCTGCTGTTAAACACTCAGCACAGCCCTGACACTTGCCCTAGGCACTGACTTTCACTAAATGCAGATCAGGTTGAATTCTCCCCAAAGAAAAGGAGACACAACTTACAAAGTCAAGGCATCATCTTCAAAATACATCCCCATTGTTACATGGCCACTTAAGATGCTTCCTGCCTCTTCGAAAGCTTCCCTGGCTGTAGAAAAGACAAAGATATAAAAAACCACACTAGAATGAGAAGTGTCAGCTTCCTCCTGGAAATCAAATGGCTGCCTGCATACATAACATGCTCCCACAGCAAACAGTCAGCTGGGAACAAAACTATGATGAGAGGCTCATGAGAAATGGATTCATCTCGTGGCTGCAGGCTATGGGAGGAGGAGTTGGCAGAAAGGATCAGAAGGAAAGTTCCTATTATGAGAACAGTACTTGCTCTTTAGCCACCAGCACTGAGTTTCCAGGATCTGCACGACAGAGGCACTGCTGGAAAATGAAATGTCTTTAAGGACTTGAAGTCTGTAAGTGTTCTCTAAAACAGGAGAGCAATTATAAATCTAAACAGAAATCTTATAAATCCCAGTTCCCTTTTGGAAATGACTGATGGTGACTTAACTGAGGCAGTGCTAAGTGCTCAACAGATAAACTAAGTTAACAAATAAGTTAAACAGATAAACCCCAAGTTTGTTTTCGTTTTATCCAGTTCCTCAGAACAGACAGGGTCTGTTACGAGCATCCAGCTAGGATAGGGAAGGTCAAAAAGCTAAATGCTTTGCAGATACAGCGTGTTCCACCGCTTTGTGCAGCTAAATACGAGAGGGCAGCACCTCCAAAGACACAAAACCCCCGTGCAGTGGCTGCTGGAGTCCACTGAGAGACTGTGAGGGCAGGTAGAGGATGGGGAGGAGAGGACTGCGTTGGGGCTTTCTTGATCCATCACAGCTGAATCTATCTGTGCTGAGAGACCAAAAGCAGAGCCCCAAAATGAAGCCGATTTCAGAGCTGGTTTATGCCATTATAAAACATCCAGGTTTAGGCAGCTGGATCCATGGGAGGGACAAGCTTTGTGAGAACACGCAAGCCATATTGCGTGAGTCTGTAAAATACGGTTATAGATCAGAGATCAAACCCACTGCTGCCAAAGGTAGGGTGAGAACGGGGCACATTTCAACATCACCACCCCTCCCCCTTTGTATTGAGCAACTGAAAACAACAAAAAAGGCTCTTCCGACACACTCTTTGGAGAAGTCAGGTTTTCCCAAGAATTAAGGTTACATCTCAGATACAGCCATAACACATGTTGCTTTAGAAATTAAACAAGAACTCATTCAGATACTATTTAGTGTTTCTCATTCACCGCCATATCACAACTGGCCAGCCCAAGCCCTGGGGACCAGTGACTCAGACTTCAAAAGACTGAAGCTGGCTCACAACTGGTCACTTTTTGATGCTTTGCCTCCTGCTTTCCAGCTACACTCAAAGCCGTATTTTCCATTGTGTCTCCCTAGAACCACAGGGACCACAAACTTCCCTTTATGGTATTTTCCTTTCCAAATGGAAGCTTAGATCCTTAAAGGAGTGGCTCACTGAGGGTCCAGACATGGTAGGAAACAACACACATACAACAAAGCTGGTGACACAGCTTGGCTGGTTCATCTTCTGATATAGAGAAACCACCGTTGGATGGGTTTGACATTGGTTTCCAGCTCTTCGATCTTCGGTGACTTGATTTTATCAGTGTTGAGAGAAAAGTAACCCATAGGAGCAGCTGATAAGGATCACCAAGAACTTCACCAACAAGCCCTTTGTGAAGTTGTCTGTGCCCCAGCCACTGGAGAAAAGGCCACGGGGCAGGGCGTGAGCATGGCCTGTGCCATAAGGCACTAAAGAACACAGCCTGACGTGGAAAGAGCAGGTTCACATCCACACGTCCTCGGGAGAGCATTTCTACAGGCATTTAACTTCAAACACCCACTTGAGATGTAAGCCCATGTTGAAGTGCTGCTCTGCAGCGTCCCTGGCTGCAGGAATTCTCTCCTAAATCAGGACAACCTTCAGCAGAGGCCTATTCCTTTCATCAGAGTCATTCCTGGTGAGATCTCCCCTCCCTATCATGCTTCCAAATTTTTCCATATTTTGGAGACTGTGCCAGACCCATGCACCAGTCTTCATTTCTCAACAGCTCACAGCAACGGACTCTTAGCTCCGTGCCAGAACACCCCCCACCCTCAAATTTACACAACTCCACTACAGACAAGAAGCACTTCTAAAGAAGCTATTTAAATATTTCCTAGAAAATCTGCCCCCCCTTCAGAGCACTAGTTTAATTCTCCACGGGGCCTGACCATGTGCTGCAGCACATGCCTCGAGCTGGAGTCCCAGCTGCCTTCCACAACAGCTGCTCCGAACTGCACAAGCCCAGCTTTACTGCTGGATTTGAGAACAAGAAGGAATAAAATTGCTAGCTGAGGAAGGCTCTACAGCTCCTGCGGAGTTTCCAGAGGCAGGATTTGAGCACAACCCCTTATCCCTCTAGTAGAAGGCATCTCGTGAAACCATGCTCTCCAGCAGCACCTGTAGCATCTTTGCATGCTGCCTTCTCTTGGTTTACACCGATGCTGGCAAGCCCTAGGATGGTACCAGAGCTTTGCAGAACACAGGTGTATTTTTAAACATTTGCTGCACGGTTTAGGACAGAGTCTTATTTCCAAGTATGCTTCCAGTTTCTGCAGAGCAAACAAATTTCTCTCCTATAAGTTCTCAAAGTTTCCAGAAAAATGCTTGTTTGTTGACCTCATAAAACCATTCACCTCTTTGTAATAAATTTTAATGATGATTTTTCCGATAAACCCCTTTTAGCTCAGACCCACTGAAGAGCTTTTTAACATAGCTCAGATGCTAAGCATTGGAAAAAATCCAGGGATTTTTTTTAACTGGACATCTCATTGCTCTGTTTCAGTTAACAAGAAATGATAATGACATGGCACGTTGCTGTTTCAGGTTAGAGCAGGAATTCTTGATGTGAGGCAATCATTGGAAATTCCAGATAAGCCTGCAGGCTGATAAGAGCAGTAGTGCAGTTTCTCTGGGTCTGGCCTGGGTTTGGTGCCAGTACAGCTGGCTCCAGTTTTCTGCTCCCTCAGGTGGTTCTGCATGACCCTCTGACACCCTGCAAGTTAGAGGCTGTGAAAGCACCACGTGTTTCATGTCCCTGGGCGTCTGCCGCTGAGTTACCCCAGACCGAGATGCCGTTCCAGGTTGCAGACTGAGTGTGCCCGAGGGAAGAGGCAATCTTGTGGGCTCCACACTGAGCCCTCTGGAAACCTCCAAGATTTGTTTGCACAGAAGGAAATGAACAGCTTCTATATAGGAAAGAGTCTGAGCTCACACATCCAGTCAGATCCAGGCAGGTTCCTTCCATGAACCCCTCTCACCACCCCCATGTTGTCCAAGGTCCTACCCTGGGGCTAATCCAGGCTCCACTCACTAAAGCAGAGTGGCATACGTGGAATAGAGGGAAGATTTTGGAGCTCAGCTGATGAAAACCAGGGGGAAATGGGCTAAAGGGTTCTTTGAGATAAGATTTTCTGCTATATGTAACAGACTTAGACCCTCCAGAAGAAGCAGGCGTATTAGCTGTCAGCTGGCTCGGTGAACACAGCCCAAGTGGTTTTTGCTTGGTTCCAGACATTTTATTTTGTTCTTACCTCTGAGCACAGTGGATTCCCTCTGGACCTCTTTATGTGAGAAAATAGCCTGGTTTGCATTTAACCAAAATTTACAGGCACAACGGAGCTTCAAAATGAAAGATAGTCTGAAATTTTGATCTTAAGACAGACGGGAAAATTCTCCTTTTTTTAATGCAGTAATTCCCAGGGATAGCTGGTAACTGAGAGACCATGGGGTTGGAAGGTTCTAGCTCAACGCTGTGGATTTGACTGAAGCATGACATGGTGTCCCCTTTCCAGACTGACTTCATTCCCTCTCTCTTGTTAATGTACACAACTGTCACATGAAAAATCACCGTAGCTCTCAGGTCAATCTTCCCATCTTTCAGAAAGGCTGTGGAAAGCCAGCGGGTCCTGGACACAGCTATGGCATGCAACAGATTATACTGGAGCAGCATCTGAGTGACCAACAGCACCTTACGCAGCAGGCAGGGCAGGGAGAGCATCAAGTTTTAGCCACTGGCCAGGACCACACTGGTAGAGACTTCAAAGCAAGACAAATTCAAACAAGCTCAGAACATCCTGCCAGCAACTTTGTTTAGCATTTCTAGTTGACGTCCACCACTCCGGGGGCTGTGCCGACCTATTTCAAAGTCCACAAGTGCGTTTCATTGAGATGTTCACATTTCATTCCTTCTGATGTAAGAAATTTGTAGTTTACCTTATTGCTGCTTTGGGTTTTTTTGGAAAAAAAGAAAGGTTTTGGACTGTGTGTTGGTTGCAAGGACTGGGACCAGCACATTTGCAGGAGGAGGAGTCAGTAAGATAACTATCAATCCAATAGCGTAACGGGCTTTCTTTAAGAAAGAATAGGCTGTGACATATTGCATATGGACTACAAGAAGAGGCTGATGGATCTGGGCTTGTTCAGTCAGAGGTTACGAGGGGTTTTAATGGCAGCCTACAACCACTCTGAAGGGGATTCATAAAGCGGACAGAGTCAAACTCCTCATGGTAAGGGGCTGGAGATACCACAGAGACAAGAGGTACAAATCATGGCTTGGTAAGTTCAGACTGGACATCTGCAAAAAATGTCTTTGCAGAGACAGGTGGAGGTTGTCAGATGCCACCCCACTGGCTGTAATAAAAATGTCTGGCAGCTGCATGTCCTCTAAGCCAGGATATGGACCTTAGATCCCACATCTGGAATCACCCACGGTCTTCTATTAGCAAAACTAAAAAGGGTGGTGCCAGGCAGGCTGTGATGTGAGCAAACATGCTTAGAGAAAACTAAACACAAGGAACTTCCAAGCACTTGGAATCACCCCCCTCCCATCAGGAATGAAGCTGAGCGCTTAACCCACAAACACCACACTAACCTTCACTCGTGGCTGTGCTGAATACTCCTAGAAGCGAAGTGTGGTGATAGGATGATAGCTCAGATGGAAACTCTCCTCTTAAATATCCTTCTGCTTCCTCAATTGTGGCCAGTTTCAGGGGGCAGGGAACTCGGCTCCTATGGAAAGGCAGAGAAACAACATGGGCTGATGCCTTCTTCATTTTGGGGATGAAGAGACAAAACAATGATGTTTTGGTTCAACAAATGTTCCTCGGTTTCTTGAACCAAAACAACAACACCCCAACCCAATATGACAACCGTTATGCCTCTTTAGAGACAAAGCTCAGTCTCCTGGGAAGGAAGGACAATGCCTACTCACAGAAAGGCACTGGAGCTTGTTATGGGGAAGAGAGAACAGCCCTGAGCCAAACTGGTTGCTCTGAGATCCTTGGGATCCCCATTAAAAATAACAGAGAAGGAATTTCACCAAAGAGAGAGGGCCAGCAACAACAGATGGATGCACTGTCCAAGAACAGATGTTCCCTGACATAGAAAAGCACAAAAAGTTATTAAGCTAACATCCAAACCAGGTCTACAATCAGATCTGACATTATTTTTCCGAAAAGGATTTTGATTACACAGGACGTGAAGCATCCAGAACATCATCTAGCAGATGTGCCAATCTTACTGCACAGGGACTCATTAACAGACACTTACAGCATGATGAAGCTGGTCAGTTCTTCAGTTCCCCACATGCCGTTGTACATCACTGATCTCTCTCCCTTCTCATAAATCTTGATAGTAGGAAACTGAGTGACATTCTCCTCTGTGCAAATGCCAGGCCAGTCCCAGCAGTTTACCCGAGAAAGCAAAACCCCCTGAGTTCCTGGAGTGGAGAACAAATAATGTAAAAATAATATGAAAAAAAAAAAATGGTTGAAAAATTGAAGGTTTTGTTAGCTGCTTTGGATATTACTGCACATATTTGTATTAATGCTGCCAGAACACCTATTTGCTTTGGCATGCTTCCTGCAGGGCTGGATCCTAACACACTGCAGGCACATCGAGCGAGCCCAGGTGGGCTACTGCTGAGAAGCTGTTGGAGTCAAATGCTGCTTTGTGTGGGCAGGATATCAAAATTCAGCCCCTAATAAACAATCCCTTTGAGTAGAGGCTATCTCCCTCTTGAAATCATTCATGGATATGCCTTACACTTTTGAGCATAACTATTTTGAGTAACTATTTCCAGCCTGCAAATGCATTAAATACCTCAGCAGGTGTGAATTGATCCAAACAACGGACCACGGAGAGAATAAACTCAAGGAAGTGGTAGGTTGCACTTCTTAAAAGGAAATTCCCAGAGACATTCACATCTAGCTGGTTACTCAAAGCAAAACCATAAAACCCTGAGGCAACTGTCCAGGAGAACAAAAGGCAGTAAGAAAAGGTACTGGAAATACCGTAGGAATAAGGCCAAGACAAAGAAATCATGCAGGCCCTCACTGGAAGGGGGAAGGAAGGGGGAAGATAAAGCTTGGCTTGGAGGAGGCTGATGTATTCAAGGCTGTTTCATTTCTTAAGGTGCCCAGTATTGAAATAGTGTTTGTTCTACCTAAAGCATGGAGTCCAACACACAAGGAATAGTTGAAGGTCACATAAACATGAGAGATGTAAGGGAGGCTGGCAGTTTGACGGCACTCACCCCATCCTACCTACGCAAGCTGCTCACCGCCACGCCACCAGCAGGTACCTTTAGGACCTTAAGAGCGAACCTGGGGTCTCACAAGTAAGGGACAGGGAAAGGGAGAACACTTGGGAATCACAGAGCAGTCAGTCCAACTTTGGTTTCTGGCATTAAAAACCTTTTTACAGGCCTGACTAAAGTGATAAATTAAAGGGATTCATAAGCAGTGAAACAAATTGCCAGTCACAGAGGGACGGGGGTGGGGGTTGATGGCCAGCCGGCTGAACAGGAGCCAGCAGTGTGCCCAGGGGGCCAAGAAGGCCAATGGCATCCTGGCTTGTGTCAGCAATAGCGTGGCCAGCAGGGACAGGGAAGGGATCTGAGCCCTGGGCTCGGCACTGGGGAGGCCGCCCCTCGATTCCTGGGTTCAGTTTTGGGTCCCTCACCCCAAAAAGGCCATTGAATGACTCGAGCGTGGCCAGAGAAGGGCAACGGAGCTGGGGCAGGGTCTGGAGCACAGGTCTGCTGGGGAGCGGCTGGGGGAACTGGGGGGGTTCAGTCTGGAGAAGAGGAGGCTGAGGGGAGACCTCCTGGCCCTCTGCAACTCCCTGCCAGGAGGGGGCAGAGAGGGGGGACGAGTCTCTGGAGCCAAGGAGCCAGCGCCAGGCCCCGAGGGAATGGCCTCAAGCTGCCCAGGGCAGGGTCAGGCTGGCTCTGAGGAAGGATTTCTGTGCAGAAGGGGCTGTTGGGCGTTGGAATGGGCTGCCCAGGGCAGGGGGGAGTCCCCGGGATCCCTGGAGGGGTTGAAGAGTCGGGCTGAGCCAGCGCTGAGGGATCTGGGGGAGTTGGGAACGGTCAGGGTGAGGGTTATGGTTGGACTGGAGGAGCTGCAAGGGCTTTTCCAACCGAGGTGATTCTGTGATTCTGCCAAATGAAGGTCAGTTCTGTGCACGCTCTCCATGAGCCCAAGACACAGTGCCTGCAGCTCCAGCATGTCCTTATCAGCCTTTCTTTCATCTGCAGGTTGGGTGATGACCAGCACACACTGCTGCTGGTCCACGGCTAAGCCTGTGCTGACCAACTGGCGGATGAACCATCACCAGCTTCACTAGCCAACACCCCTTGGTTGCCAGCCTCACCTAACCTGCCTCCTACCTACTTACAGGCTTGACCAAGGACAGCAGGGCTGCGTACAGTCCTCAGGCCACGCGTCGTCCATGCCCACTGCAGGAATGCTGTATCTCAGACATCTTCATGCCTTCCCTGAATTTGTTTGAACAGGATTCAAGAGTTACATGGGAAAGATGGGATGAAACCTAGAGACAAGCACACACGTGGAGGCAGACCATCGCAGTGTCCTTCAGAAACCAGGGTCAGGGCAGGTGATGAGGATTTCTCAAGAGTACGGCAGATCAGAACACCCAAGCTTTCTCCTCTGTCTGTCCTGGGTTTGATTCTGATCACTATTTTCATTAAAGGCCCAGCTAATGGAAAAAAACCATATGCATCCAATCTACGAATGATCCCAAGCCCAGAGGGGCAGAAAGCAATTTGAAGGGCAAAGTGTAACAACAGTATTGTGTAATGAGAAGCAGGATGCACAGATATCATCAGTGCTGCAGAAAAGGGCAAAGCTCATTCTGGGATGAACTTTCAACAGCATCTGCAAGACATGGGAGAAAAATGATGCTCCTCTGTCCCTGTGAAACCTCTGCAGAGTCCAGCAAGACAGGCTGGGAAACATGGGTTTGGAAAGGCTTAAGCAGGTGAGAGGAAATCTGGAGATTTGAAAGACATGCCTCCTGAGGAAAAACCCAAAGAACTGTGTTTCTTTCGATTGGAAATTGCCTGGAAGAAAGAAACAATAAAATCTAACAATATGTAAAGTCTGCTCTGGAGGCGACAGTGAGATTACTCTCTCTTGCTAGCTAGGCAAGGACAAGCAACAACGCATTCCCAGGTATTAAATATTCCCAGACCAAATATTAAAACAAGCTACTGAGAACCAAACACAGCTGAGTTGTCTTGGCAGAGAAGCTGCGGAATGGTTTTAATCACAGGTTAGAAACATGCCTGCCAGGGATGGGCCAGGCATCTCCATAGACAAGGGTGAAGGCAGAGGTGACCTTAGCCTGTGCTCCTATCCCCTATCCCTATGGCCCTGACATCCCACTGGGTCATGTTCTGTGACCCACAGTTTAGGTTTGGCTTTGCAGCTCACATGAGGAGTTCTGCTGCTGTTCTGCCTTGTGTCAAACTCACGTACAGAAAAAGCAAGTGGCAGCACAGAGCTAAGGGTCTGCAATTCCACTCAGACAGTCGGGAGTTGTCAAAACACTTCACGAGAGCAGAAAATGGTTTGTGTCATTCTCCAGGCTCTGAAATAACATCTCATATTAAAAGCCTGCCCCTGGATTTATTTCACATCTCTGATCCAATATAGCTGGTTCTCATCATGTTACCATATAACCTTGTGTCTTGCCCAACTCTGAAAAATAATGACATGGAAACAGGGCTTTGATACCTTGTTAAAATTAAGATGCAAGGCTGCCCTAAGGTCCCTCAAATATGAGTTTTATTATTTGGATACTACCTTGAGGGATTACATACTGAAAGTTCTCCAAAGGAGCCCCATCTGGCCCGAGGAACCCCTTGCACAGGATGATCACTGTCCCATCCCAATCTGCACCATATTATTAATTACTGAACGAGCAGCAGTTTCAGGAGTTGAGTAACTCAGCAACAAACTGTTGAGCCCTGTGGTCACTGTTGAGCTGCTGGATGGGAAGAAAGGTAAAAGAGGAACACAAGACCCTACTGTTCTGTGATTTTAGGTGCTACTAAAATCAGCAACAGCGAGAACCTCTGTCCCACGAGTCTTATAAAACCAGGACAAGACAAATCATCAGTGCCATAGGGAACAAGAAAAATCAAGAACCCCTTAAACTTCTAATCCTTTGGATGGCAGGACTGGCATTAGAAACAGCTCACCTGAAGAGCTGATCCAAAGGCTACAACATGAAAGAGAAGTAAGTTATGTATGAAGGGCTGCACTTCGAGAGGGGGAACCCAGTATGGAATGGGAAATGACCACCCAGACAGCATCACCCAGTGAACTCTTAAATCCTTACTTCAGATTCAGGCTCCATGAATATACATTGCTAAATCACACAGGTGATTTTCAGGCCTTTGAAGTACAACTTCAGATCCCTGTCTTGGGAATTCACTAGTCAAGAAGACTCCACAAGCACAGGAGAGGGAAGCAGAACTGATTTTTCATCACAGTATATCGCTTTTAAATATTGGTTTCCTCTCTTCTTTGGAAAAAAGCCCAATGACACACATAAGAAATGCTCAGCACTGTCTCACCTTCACATCCTCTTCTCTTGTCCCCCATGTTTGCATAAATTCACATCTTGCAAAAGAAAACAAGAGCTGCAGCAGTTAGCCCCAGTGACTGGGAGAATGGCACGCTCTCGCTGCAAGAGTAGAAAATGTGCTCAGTTCAGTAAGACAGAGATGCTTCTCTTTTATCTCTTGCTAGATTGCATCTCTCAACAAAGAGAAAACACTCGGGGGGCTATAAACTTAATTTTGTGATGATCTGCTGAACATCTGTTACTGGATGATTCACAGGGTCATCCCAGTCTCCAGCCTCCTCCATCCCCTTGTGCTTGCTCTCATACGGCCTGTTCTCAGTGCCATTTTGCACAAAGAATTGGCATCAAAAGTGGGACCTGGTTCTGCAACTCAAAATGTGCCTCTAGAGCGGGTGATTCATGCCTCAGACAGCTGGTCTTGGCTTCTCAGCCCTTTGGAAGAAAGCTCCACCCCAGAGAGCAGACAGGAATGCCAGCACTTCTGGGGGAGCTGAGAAATTGCCACAAAGCCATACCCCATATTTTATTCTCAGTCCTGCATAGCTCAAAATCTTCTTCCTGATCCAGACTCTGTCCCTCGCACTGCTCTATCTTCCCTCATCTTTTCCAAAACGGAGAGCACAGGGACCCCCATCCTTTTAGGTCTTCCAGCTCCCCTGGTAGCCCTCCTCTGAGCGAGGCTCCCTCAGCAGCAGAGACAAAGGATCTCTGGATCCACTAAGGCAGCCATTCCCCATCCTCTCCGAGGCCACAGCCGGGAAAGTAGACTGGAGTCATTCCACAGGTCACATCTGGCCCATGAGTCTTTGGTGGGACCCCACTGATCACAGAGAAAAGCCCTGACCCCAATCAATTCATAATCT
Source organism: Athene noctua (assembly GCF_965140245.1). Lineage (NCBI taxonomy): Eukaryota > Metazoa > Chordata > Aves > Strigiformes > Strigidae > Athene > Athene noctua. The sequence goes on along the minus strand of NC_134042.1, from coordinate 49,652,370 downwards.
CTGTTGAGAATCTGTCTGTGGCTGCTTCCATATACCGAGACTGTTATCAAATGATTCAAAAAACAAATGGCAAAAGCCTGGCCGTACAGAATCAGCCAGGGTTTGGCCACTGGCTCAGAAGAGGCAGGGTTTCATCTGCTGGCTCTCCCAGGTTGCTCCTCTAGCTGGTCTGACCGCTGGGGAGTCTAAAAGAAACCCCAAACCATCAACAACCATAACATCTCTAACAACAACAACCCTCCCTGAGCTTTCCTGTTTATTCCTGGGATTTCAATCCAGATCAAAGCCACTGGTAACTTTCCCTTCGTGCAAACTATGAACGCAGAACAGCTTTCATCCAAACCACAACACCATCCACAGCGTTCCCAGGAGGGTTTCTTGTAAGCAATTCCCACTGCATCTGCTTCCCAGAAAGCTGGCTGGGTCCTCTGCAGACCCTGTATGTGTCCCCATGGCTGAGAGCTCAGCCTGAACCCTGCTCACACAATGCAGGACATGGTGCCCAGTCCCAGGGAAGTGCCATCACTAGGAGAAATGAGCCTTGATGAAGCACCAAGAGAAGGAACCAGCCAATTCCAGGGGTGCCCGAACAGCTCTTGTCCAGATCCACACAACACTCTCACTGTGCTGCAATGAGTTGACACTTGAGTGTCCTCTGCAGCCAGGGGGAGAAATAGGCATCTCTGGAAGAGATTCAGCTGACATGAGAATGATGGATGTGCAGAAGAACCCACCTCTCTCCACTAACTGTAGAGAGGGATGGGGCTGAAGACCTGAATGAAGCTGAATTGGGGCTTACACTGCTCAGGAACTGCTCAGAGCCTTTTGAAGGATTACTACCCCCTGCCTTTACTACCAGACTACTCGATCTGTGCTGTGCTGATTCTTCATGTGTTATTTATGGAGTTCTGTGGCTGCCTGAGAGACTTCCCATGTAATTACGCCAGTCTCCAGGCCCTGAAGGCACCATCATTGTAAATTCTTCCCCCGTCTTGCCCTGGTGGATCTGGGCTTGCTCACACCTGCCTGTCTCGCTTTCCACTAAAGCTGGGGCCAATTACTGCTCCTTTCCAGATCAAGAACTTCCAAGGACAGGAGCTCTGATGTGCCACCCAGCATATTCATTTGCTGGGCAGCACGTAGTGCACCTCCTTGGTCCGGGCAGGACCTGGCACTGAGGGGCACAAACAGGACCCTGTTTCCATGATGCAGGCTACAGTGCTTGCTCTTCACTCCTCCTCACTCCAACGCCCACCCCATGTCACCCACTGCCTCTGGTGCTCTGCCCTGGCCCTCCTCGTGCTCTTTGGCACTCGTCATGCAGTCACTGTGCCCACCAACATCACCATCATCATCGCCATCATCCATCCCGCTGTCAATGTGCCCACCAACATCACCATCATCATCGCCATCATCCATCCCGCTGTCAATGTGCCCACCAACATCACCATCATCATCGCCATCATCCATCCCGCTGTCAATGTGCCCACCAACGTCACCATCGTCATCACCATCACCCATCCTGCTGTCACTGTGCCCACCAACATCATCATCATGATGATCATCATCCATCCCACTGTCACCATGCCCACCAACATCACCATCATCGTCATCCATCCCACTGTCACCATGCCCACCAACATCACCATCATCATCATCCATCCTGCTGTCACTGTGCCCACCAACACCAACACCATCACCATCATCATCACCATCATCCATTCCTCTGTCACTGTGCCCACCAGCACCACCACCATCACCATCACCATCATCCATCACACTGTCACTGTGTCCACCAATATCACCACCCCAGCTGCAAGGCATTCTGGGCAGCTGGTGTGTACCAGTTTGCATTCCCAGTCCCATGACTTTACAGAGGCACAGATGGACCACAAGGATCTCTAAATAAGAAACAAAGGACTTTTCCTAAGCAACCTGATGTGGGTATGCCTTCCTTCCAAGTCTGAGGGTAGAAAATGAGTATATTTGGGGTGAGGGAGTGAGGTACCATCAACATCCTCCCAGTTTTGTGGTCCCTACTGCTAGGGCAGGTGCATGCCAGCTGTAAAGCACTCAGACCCGTGGCATCTTACCTTTCAGGTGATCAGCCACCTCGGTGTAAGAGCGCAGCACTGCCAGGGACACTGCCTCCCCTGAAACACAGGAGACACAGCCCTGAGGGACATGTAGGTGACAAACCAGCCCCACCTTGTTCTCTGACAAAGTCACGTTACGATTCTCTGCATCCTAAAGTGCTTCAAGCTCTGAAAGACTTGAAAGAAATAAGGAAAATTGGACTTTATGCTTCTTTGCAGCTGACAGCAACCAGGTTGTCTAGGCTACCCCATGAGCCCACACTACCACAATTTCCCCTCTTGTCCTACATGCGGTCCCTGTAAAATTAAGGTTAAAAAACAATGAACATTAATATCTTCTATACTGAGAGATACTGTCTTCACACAATATCAGTCAATAAGAACTGATGTAATCTGATTGCTAACGGGTGGGTGGAGGCCCACGGGGCAGGATGTGGCACTTCTTTATCGTTTAAACTTGTCTACAGAATCACCATATTATGGAAAGCACAGTGAGCAGCGTGAACTTAAGAGAAAGGACAGTCAGGCCACATTTCATACTCACAGCTGGCATAAAACAGCACCACCATCCGGGCAGTCTCCATAAGGGCAGAGTGAAAGGTCTCCTCTGTCAGGACGATGATCTGCTCCAGGGGCAACTCTCGCTTCTTGTCCCTGGAAACTGCTTCCACCACCTGATCGTCTTGAATATCTGCAAGGGACCCACAGCCGTGCGTGAACACAGGGCAGAGGGAGCTGCAGCCCCCTGTGCCACCCCATCAGCACGGTTTTGTAAGCCAGCACCTCTCAGCAGAGACACGGTGACTGTCAGCAGCAGGTAAGTAGTTGCCTCATATGGAGGAGCGGAGGCACAGGCACAACACACACAAACTTACTGAAATGCACTTATGCCATCTCACACCAGTTGTGCCCTCTGATTTGAACGCTATTCTTTAAGTGTGTTGGCTCCTCTGGGATCCTGTGCTGCTTTTTCTTTGAAAACACAACCAATTTTGTAAGGAAAACAAATGTGTTTTCAAGGAAGCGTTGCAGGGGCCAGTGTTTTCTCCCTGGGGAAGGCAAGTCTGGAACAGCTCTCTGAAAACCACGTCTCAAACCTTTCCACAGGGACTGATAATTCTGAGGTGCTTCATCTGATGTTTGAAGAGAAGACAACTCTGTGTCCACTTCAAACTCTCATGCCCCTGAAGCTGGATGCATTCAAGCAGAATCACCCCTCTCCCTCATGCAGCACCTCTGCAACTGTTCCTCTAACAGCTGCTGGTTTTCTTCCCTGGTGTCTCCCCTAAAAATGATGCCTGTCTGTCACTAAACTCCAGTGATATGCAGAGAAAAAAACAGCCAATTTGTACAACCGTGATGTGACTGTGATGGTTGGCCTTGAATTTGCAAAAGTGTTCTCTAATGCTTTAATACATGCCTGCAGGTCTCTAGCAGATGCTGATTGTGTGTCCTATCTGCTGACAATCAGCTTTTCAGTTAAGTGGCACACCTTGATTCTTATTCTCTTTTTCATCCTCATCTTCCTCCTCCTCCTCCTCATCCTCCTGGATTTGTTTGACCTTGCTCTTATCTTCCACCAGAGTTATAACTTCATCAGTGTCTTCCAAGACCAGGTATTTGATTGGCACTCCCTAAAGAAAACAGAATAAATCAGTGGGAGCAAAACATCACCCTGCACCCATTCTGTCCCCAAAACAAACTCAAGGTTGATGGGGCACCATCACCCAACTCCTTGTTTTCAGGTTATGTCAACAGATTCCTAAAGCTGCTGAACAGGGGAGCATCTGGGGTGTTTCTCTGGCCCAATTTCACCCATGCATGAGGTTTTTTCTCTCCAGACTGACATTTCCTTGAGAGGAAGTAATTGTGGCTATGCAGGATCCTGTGCTGGGAGTGGAGAAAGTGAACACCTGCTCCACCTCCCAGCATTTTAACATAGAACCACCACTGCAAGAGAAAGCCCAGCGGCCAAATAGTGAACGAGAGCAGAGAGCTACAGGGTCCACTTGGCTCTCCTGCCTCTAAAGGAGTCAGGATGGGTCAGAGCAGCCCATCACAGCCTGGGTAACTGGCACAAAAAAGCCTTTATCTCATGGAGCTCAACCAAGAAGAGCACTCCCAAGCGTACAAGAGCAGCCAACCCATGGAAAGAAAAGAGCAAAACGTATTTCTCAGAAATGAGACCTTGTCGGCTTAAAATCAGTTCTGGCACTGTCTCAGCAAAAGGCACTTCAGAGAAAATGAATTTTTTAATAAACTGAGAGAAATGACAAACTGCTGGCACCTTACGTTGGCTCTAAGAGGAGAAACACAACATGCATGTCTCTCACCAGGGCATGGGAAGCCCTCCAGGGATGCTGAGGTTCAGGTCTGATCCTGTATTGTTGCAATCATAAGTGTGACAATTCAGGTAACTGGGGCAACATGTGCTCCCTGGCATTTGTCATCACCAAATTCCATCTTGCCTCACAAGCTGGGTCAGGTCCCTCCAGAGTTTAGCTCATCTTCATCAACCTCATTTAACTTACACCCTGCCCTTTTCCCAGATCACTGCCAAAGGCATTCAGTTACATCAGTTCAGCACAGACCTTTGGTTGTTTGCTCTTAGCTTGGTCTTAGTTTCACACTCATTTCCTCTCCCATCTTTTGAACGCCTTTCCTGTGGAGGCAAGGGCTTTTAGAAGTCCAAATCTTTGGTGAATTTGCACTTGGACTACTACCTTAGGCAGTTCACAACCTTGTGTAGCCTTAGGGTGTAACGGAGATGTCACCCTATGTTTTGAACCCAAAATAAACTCAATATTTTACCTTTACCAGCAGGCATAGTTGCTCTGCAGTATCAAACTCAGGCAGTTCCAAATACCTGCATGCATCTAGGGAAAGACACTTCCCCTTGAGCCTCTGGGGAGGCTGTCAAACAACAACAGAGCCGAGCAACACCCCAACTCCTCTCAAGAGCACCATGCCCAAATAGGGAGATAAGAGTTGTACAGTAAAGAAATTCACCATCTAACCTCATCTGGTGTCTTGAGAGCGACATTTGACCGGAGCAGAATGTTCAAATCTACGAGGTCCCTTCCAAAATACAAAGTGAACATTAGATAGTACAACATGCAAGCCCACCTCCCTCAGCAGCACCGCATCCTCACAGGGCTGTGCTTCAGGGCCCCCGAGAACTTGCAGGAACCCAGAATCAACGTCAGTGGTGGAGAAACAGGCTCCGAGTGACCTTCTGGTGGGACTGCACTGCATAATGTGCCCATTTTGCAAGGGGCTTGGATTCCCCCTCTGTGATTCAGGTTTTTGCTCATGCGCTGGCAATCACATCCCAGTGCAGCTGCTCTGCTGGTGGCCTTCAGCTCACAGAATCATCTGGGTTGGAAAAGCCCTTGAAGCTCCTCCAGTCCAACCATTAACCTAACATTGACAGATCCCAACTCCCCCAGATCCCTCAGCGCTGGCTCAGCCCGACTCTTCAACCCCTCCAGGGATCCTGGGGACTCCCTCCTGCCCTGGGCAGCCCATTCCAACGCCCAACAGCCCCTTCTGCACAGAAATCCTTCCTCAGAGCCAGCCTGACCCTGCCCTGGGCAGCTTGAGGCCATTCCCTCGGGGCCTGGCGCTGGCTCCTTGGCTCCAGAGATTCATGAGTAAATGCAGTCAAGAAATGCCTCCATACAGGGGGGTACCCCGATAGCAGAAAGCTGGAATAAGAAAGCCCACACCCAACCTTCCTCCATCTCCTCCCATACACCCCCAAAGGCTGTGCAACCATGCCTACAGGGGCTGCACACCTCCTTTGGCAAGACACCACGGAAGTGTTTGCAAATGCAAGCCAGTCTGGTGTACGCAGGCTGCTCCTGAGCCCCCAGAGCAGAGATAAGGAACTGGTGGTTAATTCTGGAGGAAGCCAGACCTCCACAGCACAGCTGCCCTGTGGCCAGCCACCCACGTGTCTGCGGTCCTCCTGGGGAACACGTGTGCTGGTCTAACTCAGAGAGCCCTCGTTGACTGAGGAGACATCGCTTACCGAGCGGGGACCCCCATCACATCCCAGCACTCACAGTCCACCTCCTTCACTGCATCATTAAACTGCCATTAATTTGAGGGCAAAATACAAGCTTTCCATCGTGCTAAGTTTCCTTTCCAAAATCTCTCTTAGTCTGACTGTTTTTCTACTTCTAAGTCAGCAAGAGACTCAAAAGCTTCTATGCTTCCAGTCAGTCTGAAACCAAACTAATCTGATTCTGGACAAGACCTTAAACGTGACATCCTCTTGCAGGATATAGTTTAGCTTTACTGCCTCTCATCCAACTATGAGTAAGCTCACTGACTATCATCCTGGCGGTGGGGTAACCGAGCCCAGAAACACCACAAAAAGCAAAAACCCCAAAACACCTGAGAGCAAATACCTGGACAAAAGGGCAACTCCTGCTTTCCCCAAGAGCTGCCACGCCACAAACTCTGCTGTCCTCCTGTCAGCCTCGTAGGTCTCTTTCTGGCTGAGGATGAACACAAGTGGTAGCCCAAGCTGTAAGTGAACAGTGGAAACCTTCTCTGGGTCCTCAGCAACCTCTGTCTGGAGAATAGACATGGTTATACTGCAGCGCATCTCCACACCGTTGAAGGTACCTCAGCTCTTCTCCTGCACAGCCCAAGCCACCATGTGTTCTCCAGCCACAGAAATAAGGAGACCCTTGAGAAAAAGCCTCCAACCCCGATTCTAAAACATCCATCGAAGCAGAATCCACACAACCCCAGTTAAACTGTTCCAACCTGTCACGACCCTCCCTGTTAAAAACCTGGGCTTTATTATGCATGTTCTTTGTGACTTAGCAACTCCAGATGTCAAATCTCCATTAACTTTTATTTACCTGGCATCTATTCCCTGGGGCAGTTTGAAAACCCCAGCTGCAACATGCAAGAGCTGGTATCGTTCTCCCTTCCTGCCTTGGACGTGCTGCTTCATGACAGCACAGAGCTGCTTAACAAAGTGCCCTCCCTCTGTGGGCCTAACCCAGGAGGCTGGATGAAGGAGGCACTTCCCAGATCATCCACCTGTCCTTTTGGCTGGGCAGAGATGTCACCAGGGGGAAGTTCATTGTCCCGTGGGAAGAGGAAGAACAGGAGCCTCCTGTCCCTTGTGCTCACTGAGGCATGACTGACTGATGTCAAACTCCCCAGGGTGCTCAGTCTCCTGTGGGGAGCCTAGAGGAGCAGCTAAGGATTTGGGTTTGTCTAGGTTAGAGAAAAGGAGGCTGAGGGACGACCTCATGGCTCTCCACTGCTTCCTGAGGAGAGGATGTGGAGAGGGAGGTGCTGAGCTCTTCTCCCTGTATCCAGCGATAGGAGGCATGAGTGTGGTTCAAAGCTGCATCAAGGGAGGTTTAGACTGGACATTAGGAAGTATTTCTCTGCCAAGAGGGTGGCACTGGAACTGGCTTCCTAGACAGGTGGTCGATGCCCCAAGCCAGCCAGTGTTTAAGAATTTAGACAATGCCCTTAATATTTCGCTTTAATTTTTAGTCAGTCCTGATGTGGTGAGGCAGCTGGACTAGATGATCACTGTGGGTCTCCTCCAACTGAAATATTCTATTCTATTCTATTCTATTCTATTCTATTCTATTCTATTCTACCCTATCTTATCCTATATTCTATTCTATATTCTATTCTATATTCTCTATTATATTCTCTATTATATTCTATATTATATTCTATACTCTATTCCATATGTTCCAGTGAAGTCCAAGGGGCACCTCTACCCCATTCCCACTCACAGCACTTACAGACAACTAGAGGGGCACACATGGGTGCCAGGGCTCCCTGGCAAGGTCCAAGCAAGCTGAGCAGTGCAGTGGAGTGTCACTGCCATCCAGCCCGATGCCTGTTCCTTGCTTGGACCCAACCTGGGAGCTTTGTCATTAACCCCATGGAGAAGGGGCAGATTCCCACACTCAGCCTTGCCCTCTGCTCACACCTCCCTCCTCCTCGCATCCACCCCAGCTGCCCTCATGCCCACAGCCCAAGCGGTTCCTCTTTCCCCGTCATACCACCAGAGGAGCCCCCATGAGCTTGAGGTGCCTGTGGATGTTGAGCATGGTCAGAGCCTGCCCCATGGCTGTCCTCCTGCAGGGCTGTGCCAGGTCCGTGGCCCGCTGGCAGTGGCAGAACAACAGCCGGGCAGACGACACATCAGGCTCATCATCACTGTGAGAGAGACAACAAAACCCACGCTGAGCTAGGACATCCACCACAGGGTTTTAAAATGACCCGACAGAATTACCATGTTTGCTGACATGTTTTACAGGGCAGATGATCCTCAAGTGCAGGGTTTGGGAGGTTTGTGGGACCTCTTTAAGCACCCTACTACTGACAGGTACAATTGTGTGCAGGTGCCTTTCAAAACTGTGCTGAACATCTAATGAAGACCCTGGCTCACGAGGTGTAACTGACCCCAATCCCATAACAGTTGGTCCAGCTCAAGAAGGACACTCATTAAGCTTTTCTCAGTGGGACCAGCCACACCACTGTTAAAGTCTACAATTTTGCTTATGTCTTTCACCTCACTGATGACACCTTGCAGACTGTATAAGGAATATTTCACCTTTTGAACAGCGTTGGTTTTAGCTGTGCCAAAGGAAGCAGTGAGATCAACTTCCCCTGGTGGTTCCCTCATTAGTTGCTCCCACTCTGATACCATCACTGGTGTCGGGCTGGGGGTTAACTTTGGGAAGATATATGCCTTTTCCTATGCACCTATTTTCCACCTCTAAACCAGGGATCACCTTCTTTGCAAAGGGTTCTAAGATCTCTCTATGGAAGAGTAGAAAGTAGTAGAAAGACAAAGCCTGATGCCCTGCTTGGCTGAAAGCTAGACATGTTGGTGAAGCCACCACCATTACATCAGCCAAGGAGATGGCCTGCTGGTGTCCTCTCTGCTTTACGCAGAATAAAGCCAATTCCTGTCCAAATTACAACCGTGCCATCTAGTGGCAGCCACAAAATGCTGTCCCTGATCACGATCCTACAAGGACTGGATGGCACCTCGGGGAAGGACCACTTTGGTGCCTGCCCTGGTGTCACCTGTGAAAGCAGGCACATCGTTATGTAAATGTTCTGCTGAAGATGCAACATCCTATGTGAAATTCCCACCCTCCTCCCTCTCAGTTTCCTGGCTGCAGTAGGTCACACCAGCAGCAAATCGCGTTGAAGGATCTGCCTTTCTAATGCAGCTCCTCCCGTGTGGGAAGGAGATGGCCAGAGCTGGAAGGGAAATCCCAAATGCATGAGCAGTGTCTCATGCAGCTGACCTGCAGAACTCACCGCTGCCACAAGTTGCTGAGGTGAAACGTAAAGTGCTTAACAAATTCTGGTGGCTGTTAACACCATAATACAGGTTCAGCTCCCATCTCACAGAATCCCAGAATCATCTTGGTTGGAAAAGCCCTTGCAGCTCCTCCAGCCCAACCATGACCCTCCCCCTGACCGTTCCCAACTCCCCCAGATCCCTCAGCGCTGGCTCAGCCCGACTCTTCAACCCCTCCAGGGATCCCGGGGACTCCCCCCTGCCCTGGGCAGCCCATTCCAACGCCCAACAGCCCCTTCTGCACAGAAATCCTTCCTCAGAGCCAGCCTGACCCTGCCCTGGGCAGCTTGAGGCCATTCCCTCGGGGCCTGGCGCTGGCTCCTTGGCTCCAGAGACTCATCCCCCCTCTCTGCCCTCTCCTGGCAGGGAGTTGCAGAGGGCCAGGAGGTCTCCCCTCAGCCTCCTCTTCTCCAGACTAAACAACCCCAGTAATCTCGGGGAGTCCTGAAACCTCTGACTGCCAGAAGATGGAAGGTTGCAGGCAACACACAGCCATTTCCTCATATCCCTCAGGATGCACCTTTGGCCACTGCAGAGGTGAGATATGGAGCTGGCTGGGCTCTGCTCCAACCCACTGTAGCAGTTCTTACCCTTCTCAGCTGGCCAGACTTGATCATCAAAGCACAAGGCTGAGTGTTTTAAGACTATAACATCAGCTGTATCAGCCGTCCTGAAAACCCATGGCTGAGGTTTGATCAGTCAGCTACGGAAAGGAGACAGGGGGCTCTTCCCCTATAAAATCTCCTTCAGCAAAGTCACAAATGGCGTGGCTAGTCCAAGGCAAGGAACACAAGCAGCAGCTGGTTTTGGAAAAGCAAACCAGATCTGACTGTCCATAACACCCTAATACCATCCCAGATTTGACTTGGAAATCTGAGAAACCTGCAGCAGGGGAGTAGCTCTACCTGGTGGGTGTGTGCTTGGACATACCCAGTGGCTTTCAACAGCGCTGCCTCGGTTGTCAGAACAAACTGGTGGACAGTCCCATAGACAAAAGCTGCCTCCATCACGGCTCTGTGCTCTGGAAAGAGAAAGGCAAGACAAGCTCATCTCAACTCCCTCCAGATTTCCTTCTACATCCTTTCCAGGGGTAAATATCAATGCACAGCCTTTCAGAAACTCTCAGTAAAAAGTCACAGCTGTCTGAAGACACACTATGAAGGTAACTCACTAACTGGAGCTGAACCCTGTTACTGATCCCCAGTAAACACACTGGTGGTGCATGTGAATCCATTCTACTGCTTAACTAGAGATCTGCCCATGGGTTTATTTATTTTTTAAGACAGCAAGCGCTGGCTTGCTTTGCCTCTCAAATCTATCTCTGAAAGTTGATGCTCCCAGCAAAACTGTTGTGGTGCAACTGATCCATTTGGAAACACAGCAAGACATACAGAGGTGGAGAATCTGTCTGGGTTTCCTTGATCCTCCATTTATAGGATTTTGTCTCAGAAACCCAGCTCCCTTGCACCTTAGTAAAAAAGGCTCTGGAAGGAGAGCAAAGATCAAAAGCTGAGTGTTATTACCTGCTGTTCCAGTAGCTGGTACATAGGCAAAGACCATGTTCAACCTCCCTTTCAATGTATTTTCAATGTTCTGAAGATCTGCCAGTGTTTCAACGTATTTAACTTCATTAAAGAGCAGGGCACTGAGAAGTCAGAAAAAACTCATTACCGACTGTTTTCTTTTAAGAGCATATTTGCAGCCACATAACCACGATGGGAAAAACAAGGTAAAATTCCAGCTTCCTGCTGGCAGATCGAAGATTCACAGTCAAATACAGCTGCCCAGATGTGTGTCGCTGAGACATCTCAAGGGCACAGATTTAACAGGGTCAAACCATACCAAAGAGAGAAGCAGCCTTCTGTTTGGCTGAGAGCAGCCTCTGGAATGCATAGGGTTTGTATTTATGCAAAATTTTATATCAACAAGTGAAAATGGAAAGTAAAGGATTTCAGAGAGATGCATCTGCTCTGTACTTACAACAAAACGTTAGCAACAATGGAGTTCACATCAAACAAGGCATCGGTGGGGAACTCTCTGATCAGCATGTTACCTCTAGGGAAGGAAGAAAGCATCACCAGACAAACTATGAAAGATTAGCTACATACACTTATTTAATTTTCACTCTGCTGAATACATCCGTATATCTGCTGGCAGGTATGGCTGAAATGTCAGGATTCAATTTGAGGATTTTGTAGGACTAGGTGTCCAGGCAATGTTGTTTTAGTGAAGTCAGCCCTGTCACTGCCATTGCACTCAGCTTCTGGGGGCTGTTGATAAGCCTAGCACAGACTGGCAGAAGGTCTCTACGTACCAAGAATCACCCTGCAGACCCCCACCATCAGAGCAAATGTTTCTGTGGGTCACGTACAACAGTCAGTGAGAACCGAGCCGATTCACGAAGAAGCTTCCAGCTGACAACCCGTGGAAAGACCAAGAGCTGAACCTTTGCATCCAGGGCAGATGAGCTAACCACGCCAACAGGAAGAACACCTAAGGGGGTTTCTTTCTAGGACTACACCCAAAACCTGGTGGTAACTGTGGAGGACCTGGTGGTGGAAGGCCACGAGGACAGAAGAACACTGATGGAGGATTTATCTCGTGGTGTCATGTAGCAGCACAGTGCTCTGCTGCTCCAAGGAACATGGGGCAGGATGGGAGGTTTCATAATGAGGACAAAGTATCTGCTTTGCCTGCGTTGGACCTTTTGGGGGTACGTTTTGCTAAACTCTGTATGCCACTGCTGTCCTCACAGCTCCTCTCTTCCTACACAGTCATCTATGGTCACTGGCAGCATTTCCTTCAAACATTTTCACTGGAAAGCAAACACAGTGTGGTGCCCAGAAATCCCCTCTCACCTGAACAGGTAGGCTTTCCTTAATGCATTTTCTTTTCCACAGTATCTTGAGACATCCTCTTTGGGACAAATAACCTAGACATTGAAAGCATGTAATTAGACATTCAGCTCCAAAAATGACTACAAATATACAGCATTAAGGCTTTCTTCCATTCAAGAGTGTAAATACAGCCATTCCAAACTTGCTGGGAGAGAAAACAGAATAAAATGGAGTCCAGAGATGGGGATTGGAGTTTGTACTTCAGTTCTCCAGCTCAGGCTGCCTTGATTTGGATCAGATGGGATCAAGAGATACCATGATCTGCCCAGCGTATTCAAAGTGTCAGATCGCTGCTTGCTTATTAAACTCAGCGTGTATCTGGAGGAAATTAAATACATATACACACACACATAGAAGCAGTTCTTATAATCTAATTACACTTGGCTGAATCTGTAATTCCTTCACTTAAACCCAAATAAAATTACAGCTAAAAACCCAGTCCTCTGCTTTGCTGTGGTTGGAGACACAGACACAACATCAAGCATCTCTGGGACACAGGAACCCACCCATGTCCCACAGGCAGAAGGTGTGAGGCAACCCACAAACAGCAGATGTAAGGCCAGCGTAAAGGATAAAAGGGGATGCCCTGGTCTGCCAACATCTGCTTTTTTGTGGGGTCCCACTGCTGCCAGTCCTCAAGGTGGCTCTGTCCACCCTGAAGGAAACCCTGCAGAAATAATCTGCAGAAAGAGCCTGTCCCACTCCTTGTCCCCATTTACCTTCACTACGGAAATGCCATAGTCCTGGAGGGCCTCGGCCGAGTTCTCAATCTGCTCCAAGAAGGGCTGGGCACCAGGAGAAACTGAAACACAAAAAAACCCCTGGTTTCCATTCCTTTCCCTTACAGATGAGAGCACCCTCAGGGCAAGCACTGTCTGTGCACAGTAACAGCAGGGTAAGATCCCCAGGCAAACATCCTCGGGCCACCTGAGCAGCTGTGAGCAGGGCAAACAGGGAGCCCTGGCATCCTGCCTGCAGCAGAGGTGCCTGCGGGGATGGGGCTGGGGGACACAGAGGAACTGGGACTGGTTTTGTCAGACTGGTGCTGCTGTGCTGGGCTGCAAGTCCTCAGAGTGAAGAGCATCCTCTTGCCACATGCTGAGATAGTGCTTGACACAATATGGTCTTGCTCCTACACAAGGAGTAAGGTATTTACTGAAACCAAACTAATTACAGGCAACAACACGAATGCCTGAAGTCTCCCCTCCTTCCTTTCTAACACAGCAGCCTCTCAGTGCTGACGTGAGAGCTGTGCTGGTGTCTCAGCCCACACCGATGTCTCTGGGAAATCATACCTGAGGGTCGTGAAGGAGCAGAACAACAAAGGCAAGGCCAAGGATCTCCTCCTAATTCTTGACAGCCCCCAGGTCCCCTGCATGCAAGAGATCCCCCTTTCCCTGGGAAGTGCCGTGAAAGAGAAACCCAGCCCCTCTGAGGGGACAACTCCTTAGGAGGCTGGATTTCTTTTCCATGGTAGCTCCAGAAAATAATACAGAAAATTAATGAAGAGGTTTGAAGGAGCGTGCCTGGGGACACAGCCAGGAAAGATCCCACCCAAGAGGTCTCAGCCTGTCAGGAGCACTTGGAGCTGTGCAAACACATTTGCCAGCTGAGCTCGCCCAGCTCTTACCAATCACTTTGGGCTTAAAAATCTCAAGAATTGCCTCTTCATTGTTCCACTTTCCCATACACCCTCACACAATTCTTTTTGCTGAAAACCCAGGCTGAGGTACATGCATACTGTTAAATAAATACCATTATGGCTGAAATAAGCCAGGGATGCTCTGCCGGCTTGCAAGCTACTGAAGTACTCCTGGGGGCTCAGCTCCTGCAGCAGCCTTGCACTTCCCCACGTTGGGATGGAGGAAGCACAGAAGAGCAGGAAAGAGAAGGAAGAAACCCATCTGTCCTTTTGGGATGACATGGCTGCTATCAGCTACAGGCACAGGAGAGTCACAACTGGGAAAAAAAATCAAAAACATATTTATATTTTATATATACATACACAGACATATATATGAGTGTCTTCTCTTTAGGTAGATGCAGCATGACTGTAACTTCCAGATGTGACACAAACATCTCGAGGATGTTATGAATTAGTCACTAGAACAGCAGGTGATTCAGACAACTGTAAAGATGACAGAAAAGGCCGTTCTCTTCCCTCTGAGAGGTATCTGCAAGTGTACAGATGCTCAAGGCTTGCAGTTTAGGGCTGGTTTTCTTCTCTCCTTTTTTTTTCTTGAGTCAAACAGAAATTACATGTACAAGCAGAAAACAGTAACAGTATCATATAAAAAAAACCCTACTCAAACTGTATGAATTCTTGTTAAAAAGCTTTGAGGACGCCACTAGCCTTGTAAGTGCCACTGAAAGAGGTGGGGGCCCATATTCCTCACTTCAGACAGTGCCAAATGATGTGGGGAGGTTCAGCAGCCCTCTCCCAGTGCCTGCCCCATCTCTCCAGCATTTGAGGTTTCAGCTGCACCAAATGGGAGAGGGGTTTGTGCAAACTCCTTGGGCTTGTCGTGCCTTGCTTGGTCCAGCCTCATGTTCTGACATCAGTGGCACACAGGAGTAAAACCCATGACCATGACCGTGACCCGTGACTCACACCAGGCTGCAGGGCAGTCCCGGCGGTCTGTCTTCCACACCAGGTCTCCATGTGGAGCTGGTGAGGAGAGGAGCCAAAGAAATTTGGGAGACACTTCAGAGAAGGGAGCAAAGACCGAGCGTGCAAGCCTGCTGCCAGGGTTCACCAGCAGCCCTCCCCAGGCTGCCCTGCCACAGCTCTTTGACTCTTCTTGCTCAGGCTACAGGGCCCAGGATTGCTTCATGTGGACAATCACTACAGGAGGAGAAAACACCTTCTTCCTACTTCATTTCCCTGTTTAATACCAGATTCCTTTGCAGCCTGATCTTCAGGTCTTGGTCTATGCTGCTGAGTGGGCTGGAGCTTGGCTGGTCCCTGGTCAACAAAGAGACAAAGCTGGAACTGAAGCCATGTAGAAGCTGTTTGCTTTGCATCATGAGCTGCAGCTGTTTTTGTTAACAAACGCCCCTGTGTCCATGATCTGTCATTCCCTCCAACACCCTGTCAGATGCTGTCAGCTCAGTATTGCTGCTTTGTGATGAACCTAAACTCAAATGCTCAAAAACAAGCAGACAAAGTCCCTCTGCCTTGCTCCAGGACCAAGGAGTTAGCGACATCCAGGCGTGCTCAACCTTCGCAGGCCCCCTCTCATGTAGGTGAGGTGTTTGGATCAGGCCTGAAAGGCACAAAGGAACAAAGACAGGGCTGAGAAAGGCATGATTTTTTTTTCTTTTCAACTGAAAATCTCCAGTTCTCTCCTTTCCAGCTTTGGGAAGTGCCAGACATTTCTGGTCCTTTGCTCTCCCATCTGTTCCTCTGGCTTACAGAGGGGACAGAGATCAGGGCTGGGGGGGCAACATTTCTTAAATGACAAACTTGGCTACAGCAGGGTGGAAAAATGAACTCAATTCTGGCACGTGGGAACCAGCCCAGGTCAAACTGGACTGTCAAGGAGGTGAGAAGAGCAGCCTCCAATGACTCAAAGACTTCACAGCATTATATCTGGAGAATAATGAATTGGCAGTTCAAAACACAACTCCAGCCTCTACCCAGCCCTGATCTCTCTTCATGTCTCCTCTGGCTCTTGTAGTTTTTCTAGCATCCACCTTCTGCCCTCTCCACATCCCTGTGTGACTGCTGCTCTTCTCCTTGCACCTCTCCCAAAGACAGCCCGGTCTGCCCCAGCACGACCCCTCACTCTGTTCCACCACCTTCAACCCCTCTCCTCCTCCTCCTTTTCTCACCCTTGACACAAAAATGCATGCTTATCCCTTCCCTACTCATGTCCTCTCACCTCCTTGTTACTCCGACCTGCCCAGCAGCTTCTCTCTGTGCCCCATCAATCCAGACTCGAATAGTCAGCTTTTAGGTCATTTCCTCTGTCACCTCTATTCCATCAGTGGAAAATTAACACCATAGGGCTGGGAACAGTCAGAATCCTGTACCACAGCCACTTGCAGGATTACCAGAGATGTGTGAAAATACCAGGGATGTGTGAACCAGCTCTGTGTCACTGCTGGGAAACTTTTAAACCCACGGGCCATGGGGCAGCCTCGCACAGAATAGATGGTATGCAAGACCTGGCTCATGTTTTCACTGTCATACCTCTAAGGCAGAGATAAGCAAGGTGGTTAAGGCCACTGTAGATGACCAAATACATCATAGACACCCAGCACAAACTCTGTGTTGGCATAAAATGCTTGTGCCACATCAGTTCTGCTTGGGAATCCCACAGCTGTAACCACGGGCTGGGATCACTGCATGACCCCTGTGTTCCCAGCTGCTTTCCCTGACCCCTTGCCTCACAGAGCCCCAGTATTTATTACCGAGGAATCCCAGAATCATCTCGGTTGGAAAAGCCCTTGCAGCTCCTCCAGTCCAACCATGACCCTCACCCTGACCGTTCCCAACTCCCCCAGATCCCTCAGCGCTGGCTCAGCCCGACTCTTCAACCCCTCCAGGGATCCCGGGGACTCCCCCCTGCCCTGGGCAGCCCATTCCAACGCCCGACAGCCCCTTCTGCACAGAAATCCTTCCTCAGAGCCAGCCTGACCCTGCCCTGGGCAGCTTGAGGCCATTCCCTCGGGGCCTGGCGCTGGCTCCTTGGCTCCAGAGACTCATCCCCCCTCTCTGCCCCCTCCTGGCAGGGAGTTGCAGAGGGCCAGGAGGTCTCCCCTCAGCCTCCTCTTCTCCAGACTGAACCCCCCCAGTTCCCCCAGCCGCTCCCCAGCAGACCTGTGCTCCAGACCCTGCCCCAGCTCTGTTGCCCTTCTCTGGCCACGCTCGAGTCATTCAATGGCCTTTTTGGGGTGAGGGGCCCAAAACTGAACACAGGAATCGAGGAAGCTGCAGCACATCTCATTCAAAGGAGGGTGATGTTTTTAAGACTCATGAGACAAGGAAGAACCACTGTCCCACTGGAATCATGGACTGCACAGTCAGCTGGGTACCATCTGCATCATCCATGGGCCTCCCTGAACTCAGAGGAAACACCACCAACTTGGACTTAAACACCAATGATGTAAAATCTCCCACACCCCTCAGCAGGATATTTTCCTCCTGGTGATCAATTACCTTCTTGCAAAAAACCTATGCTTTATGTCTTGTCCGAGTACATTACACTGCTGCTTCCTTTTCATTTTATCTCATTCTCTCCGTATCTTCCAGCCTGCAGAGCCCTCAGCTGGCAAGTTTTAACTCCCTAGGTAGATGCTGCTAAATCAGGGGCATTTTGGACACTCCTAAATGGAGTCACTTCAACCTCTCCTGTGATGATCGACGCAGATCAGGCATTTTGTTGCAGCAGGACATTCATCCGGACCCAGCTGGTACAGTTTTTTGGCAGCGTGCTCGCCTGCCTTTCATGCCCTTCTGGCAGCAGTTAACCAGTGTGCTGCCCTTCCAAATTTGCTGGCAGGGAGGACACATAACTTCCAGGACTGAAAGGGGCTATGGGAAAGGTGGGGCGGAACTCTCCATCAGGGGTGTAGGGATAGGACAAGGGGTAATGGTTTTAAACTGACAGAAGGGCAATTTAGATGAGATGTAAGGCAGAAATTCCTCCCTGTGAGGGGGGTGAGGCCCTGGCACAGGCTGCCCAGAGAAGCTGTGGCTGCCCCCTCCCTGGAAGGGTTCAAGGCCAGGTTGGACGGGGCTTTGGGCAACCTGGGCTGGTGGAAGATGGCCCTGCCTGGGGCAGGGGGGTGGGACTGGATGGACTTTAAGGTCCCTTCCAACCCAAACTGTTCTGTGATTCTGTGATAACAGACCCCAAATCCACACGGGGCTGACTCAACCCCTTAGCTACATCAGGCTAAACAGGCTGAAAGCACTCTCCCTGGCATGGCTGGGTGCCCCAGCACAAATATACCTTCTGCTGCTGAAAAATGCACGGAAGAGCATAACGCTGATGGCTCATGCACTTTGGACCATGCAGACAGGTTTCCTTTAGGGTATACAGAAAAACTCCCTGAAAAGCTCTCTGTTCCAGCCTTCTGCTCTGCAGATCCACGTGAATCCTTTCAGTCACACACCACTTCCCAACCAGTAAGCCCTTCCCAAACGCATCCAACTTATCCAACTTCCTTGCAGCCAACTTGTCTGAAGCCAGAAGCTGTCCCAACAGCTGTATTGCCTGCAAATTTCTTTTCTGCTGTAGAGATGATAAATTGGCTCTTCAGAGCCAAAGAAAGCATCCTTGGGATCCCACTGAAGCATATCTGGATAACACTGACTCTCCAGTGACAAGCCACCATGGGAAAATGTCACCCTGCTGCCACTTCACTGCCTGGGAGGGGCAAGGTTTGCCCTGCAGGTTTTTAATTCATCAGAAGACCACACAGCCCCAAATCACATGCCTGACAATTGTTGACACATACTGCTGACAACTGTTGAAATATTGCTTATGTCAAGCAATATTTAAGTCTTTTTTTTTTTTTCCTGGGTGAGGTTATGCGTTAGTTTTATGGAATCCTATGCTTGCTCAACAATAACCTCACTTCCTTACCAGATATTGCATTATTTTGCGTATTTTTTACTACACATTCCCCTTCCCTGCTCATCTTTGGAAAAGCAGCCGGTGGAGGCAGGGGTTGCAACCCACAACCACAAGGCCCCTGCAGCCATGTCTCTGCATCGTGTGTCGCCGCGGCCGTGACCCTACAGCTGTGGGAAGACGTTTCCATCGCGCTGGACCCTCCGACAAACCTCCCAGCCAGGCTGCAATGCCAGGAGCCATGACAGACTCATGAACTGCTTCCAGCCAGAAACCAGAGCCTCACTGCAGAGGTATTTATCCTGCATTTTATCCACAAACGCTGTTTCAAGCCGGAACACTGCCAGGCCTTTTGTGCACAGGCACTTTTCAACCAGCAGAGTTTTAAGGACGTTGCAGATTGCTGCGTAATCAGCCCGTGGAGCAAATCTGTGCCGGGGCAGCTCACGAGACCAGAGGCACATGTAGCACACCATGTCGGATGATAACGGAGCTCTGCTCTGCGCCATAGCCTCTCCTTCCCTGCACCAGACGTGCCCGATTTTCAGTGCAAAGGCAAGATAGGGGCCTGCAGTCAGGGGACGAGGGTGCCTACAGGGTGCAGGAGCAGCACCTCGCAGCGCAGGGATCCTTCTCCAGGATCATCAGCAGAGGTGGGAAATGCATTGACATCAAAACACATATCCCAGTCCGCTCGTTGCCTAGTGTGCTTTGCCTCTCTGAGTTGTTTTGGTTTTTTTTTTTTTGCGGCTGCCCCGTCTCCTTTCATTTCCCGGAGAGTTTCACTTTCATTTTCACTTCCAGGTCCCACTTCCCAGCACCCAGTTGGGCCTCACTCACTAGCCAAGGCTGCAGGAGGGACACTGGGAGAGGAGCGCTTCGATGCCCATGCACAGCATCGCCCGCTGCTGCTGCCCCAATACCCCCATTTAGTCCATCCCTGGGAACCAGCCCCCCAAAAGTCCCTGGAAAGCAGCTGGCAACAGGGTGGGGTGCTGAGCTACCTCCAAGATGGCTTAGGGGTGTCACCTACCTGGGTGTCCTGAAGTCGTCGTCCCTCCACCACGGCTGCTAGGGGAGCGTCACGCCTCCAGGTCTCCCCTCGGCCTTTGGGGTGGGCGGCCTGGCCGTAAGGCTGGAGAATGTGGGATGCCAAAAAAATAAAGCTGTGCCTGTCCAGCCCTTGCAGCGGTGGGATCTCGGAGCCCCGAGCTCTCTCGGTTGTGGGTGTCCCCGAAGTGTCCCCCTGGCTGTTACAACCCCTGGGTTTTCCCTACAGCCACAGGGACACCGGCCCAGAGAGAACAGCCTCGGAGCTACACTTGGACAGCCCCCACGCCCCCGGAGACCCAACCCCCGTGGGGCTTCCTCCCGCACACCCACGGAGGCTGCCGGGGGGCCCAAATCCCCCCCCCTCACCCCCCCGGCAGCTCCGGGGACCCCTCTAGGAAAATTCTTCTGCTTCCTACGGGAACCCCAGCGCCGACCCCTCAAGGCGGAGACTCCCTGCCGCTATTGCAGCGGGGTGTGGGGGGGGACACACGGGGACACCCCGCGTTGCTGCGGGCTCCCCCGCCCGCAGCCGCACACCCCTCGGCCTCCCCTGGCGCGCCCGCCCCGCCCTCAGGCGGGCGGTGCTTTTCCCGCCCCCGGGAGAGCGGCGGGAAGCGGGCGGCGGCGTCAACCCAAGAAGCAAAGAGGCGACCCGCGGGGGCGGCCCGTGAGTGACAGGCGGCGGCGGCCACTCGGCGGGGCGGATGGGCGCGGTGGGGGCGGGCCGGCGGGGAGCCAATGGGGAGCGCGCGCTGTCAGGAGCGAGCGCCTCAAATAATCGGGCTCAGCTGATTGTCCCCGGCAGAGAGTTGTTTGGCGGCGGGCGGGCGGCGCAGGCAGCCAGGAGGGCGGGCGAGAGAGAGAGAGAGGCGGCGGGGGAGAAGTGAGGGGAGGAGGGGGGGTGCTGCTCCCCTTTGTTGTATGGGGGTGTCCAGCCGGGGCTGAGGGGAGGGGAGGGCGCGGCGACCGTTGGCGGGCCGTTGCCTCCCGCTGCCCCATGAGCGCGACGGAGGCGGCGGCCCTCGCTGAGGGGGCGGCCCTGGCTGAGGGGGCCGCCGTGCCCTACGCGGTGGAGCTGGGGCTGACCGTGCTCCACACGGCGCTCTACGCCGCCCTCTTCCTCTTCGCCTACCTGCAGCTCTGGCTGCTCCTCTACTACCGGGAGCGGCGGTTGAGCTACCACACGCTCTGCCTCTTCCTTTGCCTGCTCTGGGCAGCCCTCAGGACCACCCTCTTCTCCTTCTACCTGCAAAACTCCCTGCAGGCCCTCCGCCTCCAGCAGCCCTTCGCCCACTGGCTCCTCTACTGCCTGCCCGGCTGCCTGCTCTTCTCCAGCCTCTGCCTCCTCAACCTCTATTTCGCTGAGGTAAGTTGTTTTTTTTTTTTCTTCGGGGGGGAGGGGACACACCAAACCCCCACCCTGTAGGACGCCGGGGCTCAAGGCTCCTCTTCAGCCACCCCCCACCCTTTCCCCCCTCCCCATCCTCAAACTTGGAGGTGTCCCCCGAAGCCGAGGCTTTGGGGTGGGATGGAGTGGGGGGGATGTGTGTGGAGGTGTGCCCTGACCAGGCTCGGTGGCAGAGGGTGCCGAGAGATCTGCCCTCCATGTAGCCTTTGGGCTTGCGGGGGGAGGCACAGAGATTATGCCCTGAATCCAGGCTTGGGGGTGGGGTGGTGAGGGGGGGGGGGTGGTGTGTGAGAGCAAAAAGTGTGCCCTGAATCCTCGTGACAGGGTGGTGGGGTGCAGGGGTGTGCCGTGAATGCAGCCTCTGTGGGGTGGTGTGGGGAGGGGGAAACAGGCACATGCCCTGAATCTGGGGGTGGGGGGGTGCAGAGATGTGCCTTGCTCCCGGGTGGGGCCTTTCTCTTTGCAACCCTGCAAGGGGTGGCAGAGCCACGGGGGTCTCTTGGGGGACTGTTTTGCATCTTGTTTTTAATTGATTCCCCTTCTCTAAAGGGGACCAGAAAGTGGCAGCAGCAGGGGCTGCTCTGGCCTGGAGTGATGCCAACCATTACGTCACCAGCTAGAGCCTCTTCTGCTATTGTTGCTGCGCTCCCTCCTTCTCTCCATCTCTCTGCTCCGCTGTGAACTGGGCTTGTTGTTCTGCAGCTTGTTGTCAGACAAAATCCCTCTGCCTCCCCAGACAACAGCCTGGGGCTGGAGAGGTGGGCCCCCTCCTCTCACAATGATCGCTACTGGGACAGTGCGGAGCTGCTTGTTGTTGTTGCTGAGCTGTGTTCCTTCTTTCCTGGCTTTCCCATCACTTGTTTTGCGATTTATTTTTTTAATCCTCCTTTCTCTAGTCCTTTCACTTGTCTTTATCTTTTAAAGCTGTGGCTCTCCCCTCCCCTTCCTCCTCTGAATATTTTGTTTCTGCTCCAGTTTCTTGTGAGCAGCCCTTTGCTTGCCTGCCTTCCAGTTTGGTGACTTGTTTCATAAATAGGCAGTACTTTCCTTCCAGCTTTGTTGTTGTTGTTCAGATTCTTTGCTCTGCAGCTCTCAGCTGTTCGCCAGCCTCACAAAGGAATCGCTAACACACAGCGAAATCGCTCCATCGCTCCGATGTGTCACGGATGGGAGTTATGATTTCATTTTCCCGAGGACATCGACATTCACATGATAATGTGGGACTTGGAGCAATTGGGTTGTTCAGCTGTTTTGGTTCTTGCCCCTCTGCCACAAACACCTGGAAACTGCCCGTTGCAAAAGCTGTCGGGGTTAGATATGCTGCTGATCAAGTGGCAGCGAAATAACAAATGGTGCATAGTGTGCATAATCCATCTTGTCTGTTAAAGGGAGCCTGACCTACCAATTGCTCCAACCAGGAGGTGTTTGTGTGTCCCTTGAAAGACAATCTGAGGAAGGGATCCCATGTTCTGGTACCACAAAGTGGCTGGATTTCTGGTTTTCTCTGTCACTAGACCTGATGGCAAATTTCCCTCTTTGCGGGCTTATTAAAAGCCTCCTTTAAAGAATAGCAAACTAAATTCAGATAGGTTCTCAGGCTTCCCTTCCTCCCACAGTATCTGTTGTTCTGTGGACTCTGGCTGAATATACCCCATTTCTCTCTCCTTGAAGACCTAGAGCCAAGGGAAATCCTGTCTGAGGAAATAAGAGCTCAGAATCGAGAGTGAGGAAGGATAAAATGACTTATTAAAATGGGAATGCATGCTTAGTTACAGAAAGGGTCTGACACTTGGCTGCTGCAAGTGGACTGGGTGTCTGGTGCTTGGTGTTTGTGGGTGATCTTGTGGAGGTGGTAGGTGGCAAAGCCTGCAGCTCCAGAGCTTTGGAGATAGTGCAGTGACACGGCCTGAAAGCCTTATGGTGCTTGTCTGGCTTCCATTTTAACAAAAGAAATGATGCTGAGTGGTGATATTTGGCCTCTGTGTGGGCAACAGGGTGATAAAACTATCCCACCTGTCTCTAGGCAGAAGGGGGCCATGTGCTGGTAGCTACCTGAGAGATGCCTGGCTTGGCTGTGTTCAGGATTCTCTTAAAGCACAGGAGGAGTTGTATTAAGGGGGCTTAGGGCATAATTAACCAGGAATTGGCACTACCAGGAAGGAGAGAAGCGATGGTGGAAACACAGCAGCTGAGCTAAAGTGGCTCAGGATCTAGAGCTGACGGGTGTGTTTGAGTGTGACTTGAAGCAGAACCTGCTGTGGAGGGCCCGTCTGTTCCCAGTTCTTAAGGGCCAGTTGGTTGCAACTTGTAGAAGTGCACTGGGCTTCTGCTACTCTGGGCGGAGTGTCCTGGTCTGAGATGTCCTCAGATAAAAGCATAGGCTGCTTCTGTGCTGAAGGCCTGGCTAATTGTCTTTGTACACAGTGCCTCCTTTGTGGAGATGCTGGAGAAATGGCATCTGTCTAAGCAGTGGAAGAAAACGTGGCCTGTGCTATGTTATTTGAGCTAATCTTGCTTGATTTACAGAGCTCCTCAGGCTATGTACAAGCTGAGGATGAACTGGTGCTGGGTGGGGGAAGGACTCCAGGAAACAACAAACACCCATGGAGAGCTGGCATTATTTTGTACTCTAGGCTGTTCTGGGGCTGAAAGTCAAACTCATGAAACGGCCTGATGTTCCCCCTTTCTGTGGAGAGAGGCTAACCTTTTCCTATCCCCTCCTGGCCCCTGACATTCCTGAGGGGATGTGGAGGCTTGACAAAATGCATGTGGGATTCTTATTTGGTGGGGATAGGGTTTTTTTGTTATTGCCTTATTTTTACCTAGAACATGATCCCTTTTGCTTGGGAGCATCTCTTCCTCTCTGTTTCAGCTTGTAACAGTTCATTTGCAGGAAATCTGGAGTTCACAGTACATTCAGGTCAGAATTCCTCAGATCACTCCCAATCTTGCCTCAAACTGGCAGAACCATGGCTCAGAGATCCAACCCAGGGTGCTTCTCTGCCTTGCTTTTGGAATAGCTCCTTTGCTGCCAGCTAGACATCTGCTTGAGTAATGCTACCTTTCCCAAGAGCCTGCCAGTTCCTGCTTTCCCCCAGGTCATGGTCAGGAGCACAGTACATGGAAATTTAGCCACAACAACCTCCATCTCGACCCTTTTAAATACCTTCTTGAACACTTGGCATCCTCACCTCACTCAGGAGTCAGCAGCTGGGTGCAGCAATGAGTAAGTCTTTCTGCTGGAGCAGTGAGGCTCTGCCAGACCGGCATGGCCATAACCCTTAACCTGTCTGGGTTTTTCTTAAGTGCTCCATCTGATTAGATGACATCAGCCTCTTTCATCCCTTGCTTCTCTAATTGCACTGGAGCAGACATGCATGGAAAGAGCATACAGCCTGGGAGCTGATTGTCCTTGCTGTCCTGTATCTTCCTGCCTTCTCAGATGGAAAACTGGAAAAGCCTTCATCCCTTCTTGTGTTCTTCCACCATCCTTGTCTAGCAGGTGCCTAGCATGTGCCCTCTGCCTCAGAGGGACCACTGCTAAGGGGTCACTTAAACCCAAAACTGATCTATCCCATGGCCAGTGATTCCCACAGTTCCTGAAAAACATGTCACCAACCAAACTATTTGAGGAAAGGGGGGTACAGCCACATTGCACCCTGTGTTCACAATGGCACAGGCTGATCTCTGTATTAGTGGGGATGGTGAGAGATCCTCCTTGCAGATAGTTCCAACTATTTCTGAGGGGTGGGTGGGGGCTTGAACACTTGTTATGGGGTGTAGTCCCAAAATAGTCTGTGCTCTGCTCTGATACTTGCTGCTGAATGACTGTGGTGAGAGAAGGAATCTGTCCGGATGCTTTCAAATGAGAGAGGGCTGTTCAAGTCAACGCAGGCCATGGCTAGGTCTTGTATTTGGAGAGCCCAACCTCATGACTTCTTTACAGAGGAAAAGAGACTTCAATTCCATCAGCCAGTGACAAGTTTCTGGCTCTCCTGGGTCTTTCAGATCTGTTGTGAAGGGCTGTACCAAAACCAGGCTGAAGTGCTGTCTGAGCCTCAATGTTAGGCTGAGGTCCTGGCTTGTTTGGGTACTGAAACTGGTCCTCAGAGCTGTCTGTGGGGTATGGTGTCTGTCACTTGTCATCTTAGCAGCTGTGACACCTTCAGTACACCTCCTAAGGGTGAGTCTGTCTTAAACAGTGCTCTGAGAACGTGCCCTTTGCACAGTTCACTTTCTGGGCTCAGTGATGTCAGCAAGGTATTCACTTTTGTGAAACATGTCCACTCTCATCACAAAAACAAAAGCCTCCAGCATTGCTGGGGACTTTTGAGGTCTGTAGCTCTTCATCCCAAATCTGTGGCTGATGCCAAGTGCCTAAAGGATTTGTGGCTCCAGAAAGACAACTGAGTATTGCCTAACTGTTGTAAAAGGCTTGCTTAGGAGTAAATGTTCTTGGTCCTGTTGCTCTGGGCTAGCAGAGGCTTCTGTTCCTTACCTTCATCAGGCAACTCTGACTTCTGGGGCTGGTCTCAGCTAGGAACTGAAGGAACTGTTCAGTTTGTGAGGGTTGCTACTAGCAACTTGGCAGAATGCACCTGTTTGAGGGCAGGGGTCTGTATTTCCTGTTTTTTGAATAATAGGACCCCTCCTGAGCTCTTCACTGGCTTCTTCACAGCAGAACCCTCTACCTCAGCCATCCTTGGTCTCTGAAAGCAGCAAAGCTGGTCTGGTGCTGAAAGACTTGCAAGGTTGTCTTAAGGATAAGAACCCAAAGATGCAGTGTGACCACTACTGGTGTTACCTACTGCCCTGTGGGGGGAAAAAAAAAAGCAACCTTCAGATGAATTATCTTGTCTTAAGAACTAAAATCACTGTAAACGTTCTCTTTCCTGAAGTTGCGGGGCTAAATAGCTGGGGGCTACTAGAGGTGTAAACTGGTGCTGTGGTCTCTCCCTGCTTTTCATGGCAGCCATCCAAGCGTGAGTCTCGGGTTGCCACTGCAGTCTTAACCCTGAGACAGCTTTGTGGGCTTTAGTCCCCAGGGCCGTAGGGGAGGGTCTTGGGACACTGTCTTGCACAAGGCTGCTGCAGAAGTCAGCATCTTCTTTTTGCCAACCAGTGGCATTTCCCTGCTCAGCTGAGGGGCTGTTCTCACCCCGGGTGATCCATGAGACAAGCCAGGGACTCTTTGCACTGCTGTTCTGAGGCTGTGGTTATGGACTGCTCTTCTGGGAGTCGGAGCAGAACTACAAATACCTCAAACTGATTTCCATGCTGCACAAATGGGTGCTGAACCAAGAGGTTTCCCAGCTGGATGTCCTTGATGTCTGTTTTGACACTCCCAAAGTGCTTGAATGTAGCCTACGGGCAAGCTAAGGACAGAGGAGAGCATTTTTCTCTTTCAAAGTCATCACATGATCTTTCCAGCGCCCAGGTTTCCTGTAACTTTGGGGCTCAGAGTGGGTTATGCCACACTTGTATACTTTTCTGGGCTGGTATAGGCCAGCACAAGAGGGTAGAGGGTTTTAGAGACCGCTTGGGGTACTGTGCCCTCAGGCACAGGGGCTGGATGCCTCCCTCTGCTGAAGTGCTGCGTTGCTTGAGTTCATCCTTCCTCAGGCTGGAGCAGAGGAGCCCAACAGTGAAACTGGCTTACAGAACAGGGTGGCTGAAGCTGTCCCATGCCCTGTAGGAAGGCTTTCAAATCCTGAAACTACTACAATGGATCAGACAACCCTGAAATCCTGAAATGTCTCTGGAAATCCTCCTGGCAGGAGCCTGATTTCTGAAGTTTCAGAGTGCCATTGCTACCTTGGTGCTGGCTGGAAGGCAGGAGCCAAAAAATCCCATCAGGAAAAAAGTGACTAAGGGTGCCTTTTAAGAGATGAGTGATCCTTCCCTGCAGCCACAGGCTGGAAGCTGACAGGAGCAGTGAAACAAAACCTCCACACCTGGGCAGTGATCCCACTGTGGGCTTGTGCTGACCCCACGGGTCTGCTGGATCTGGCTAGATGGTTCTCTACCACTTCCCAAATTCCTTCAAAGTCTTTAGTCGGGACACGAGCTTTGAGACTGGATGTGACCTCGGCTCTGGGATCCTTCCTAGTGGGGTCTGTACCCGGAGCTGTGTCTTTCACAGGACAAAACCCAGTTCCTGCCATAGTAGTGCTGAATTGGCATGTGACAAGGGAGTTCCACATAGCTCTGCCAGCACGCTGCTTGTCCTGACCTCTTCTAGGGGCTGCCTGTCCCCTGAGCTGTGACTTGGGAGTGTGTCTGCACCTTCCTAAACTGTCCATCCTTCCTTAGGCAAGAAGTCCTGCCCCTGTATGCTTCAGTAGGAGCCACTCTCCAGCCCAGAGGGACAGGGAAGCTCATCTGCCTTACTGGAAAGAGCTGTAGGACTGAGTAGGAGGTGATGGTTCTCTTCCAGCCTTCCCAACCCACGTGGCTGGGGGTGCAGGGAGGGATTCAGTCCCCTGCAGTCTGAGGAGAGGCCTGGGATCCTTTGCTTTGAAGCACTGGTCCTGTTTGTGCCCATTTCAACTTAAGTCTCCTTATCCCTTGGGTGGTAAGGAGATTCACAGAACCTAGATCCACCCTTGGACAGAGCGTGTGGTGATTTGAAGAGTGAAATGTGACTGTCAATGCCTACACATACACTTGTCTGTCAGTGTGCTGGGCAACTTGGCAGGCTGGGCCTTCCACCTCTGGAGGACTTCTGCCATCTCAGAGTTACTTCTCAGGTGTATTTGGCCTATGAACATCTTATGGGTAGAGGAGCTGTGAGCTCCAGATGCTTGTTACAGCCTGCAGGTCCATAACCCAATACCAGAGGGCTATTTTAGATCAGCTATTTGTCTTGCTAAAGCACAGCAGCTGAAGCAGCCTTCTCTAACAGGGAAATGGAGCATGACTGAGGGCCTAAAATATGCACCACAGAATATTGGGCTAAGGAGATGTATTTTTGAATGATCTTGGTGTCTACTGAGCTCTAAACTCCCTGCTTTTCTTGAAGTCCTTAGGTGTGGTGTTAAAGCCCTTGTCACACAGGGGGTATTAAATATGTTGATGTCTGTTGGACACGTACATTTGGGCTTGGCTCTTGCAAGAAGAGTACCAGTCTGTCTTGCAAGTGGGTCCAGTGCAAGACTTGGTACTAACAGATTATCTAGAGTCTTTCAAGATGTCCAGCTGGATGCTGGCTCCCCTGTTGTATACATCTTTATGAAGTTTAAGGGAGAGAGCTGTAGGTCACATTAAGTAATGCTGTGCAAATCTTTCCCCTAGGTCATATTCAAAGTGAAATGTGCAGCAGAATTCAACAAGTACAAGTAAGTGATACTTTTCTAACATGACTGTCAAAGCTGGCTTAAGGTGAACTCATGCTGCAGTGCTAGGAATGGGACTTCAGACCCCAGACTGAACAGAGCTAAGGCTGTGCCTAGCTGTGCTCTGACAAAGGATCAGTATTGTGCCTGGGAGCAGGACTGGGGGTACCAAGGAAGCTAAAGCCTCTATAAATGTCATCAGTGTCCCAGTACTGGTGCTGCTGGCAAAGTAGATGAACTCTGGAGGTTGTTCTGAGCTGGCTTGCCCTCAAAGGTCTGCAGGATAAGGCTCGAGCAATCGGTGGGACCTGTGTTTGTGCAACCCAGGTGCTTCCTAACCATTTCCAGGGAAACCCATGGTGGAAAATGCAAGCTCCAGTGGCTTTCAATAAAGAAGTTGCAGTGGTTGTGATGACTCATAGCTTATTGACTGAAGTTAATGCAGAGCTAGAGCAACACTTAAAATCTGCAAGATAAGAACCTGACTGTCAGAAGATGAGTCTTGTAACTCATGACTACTTACACTGCTCATGCATTATGAGAGCAGCTCAAACAAATACTCTGCAGACCCGGGCTGTCAGTATACCCACCAAAGCTTGCTGGAATGTCTGAACTTCATAGCAATAAAAGCACTGAGCCATCCTCTTGCCTGATGAGACAAGAGGGTGGTGAACAACCC
This sequence comes from Athene noctua, assembly GCF_965140245.1. Lineage (NCBI taxonomy): Eukaryota > Metazoa > Chordata > Aves > Strigiformes > Strigidae > Athene > Athene noctua. Next base: position 49,622,950 of record NC_134042.1, on the reverse strand, counting down.
CAGAATTGTCTGACTTGAACTCCATTGGGGTTTTTTCCTCCCCCTCCCCATTTCTCCAGGGTCCTGTTGTATCTGGGCTCCATATTTACCAGCCTCCTCTTCTTAGTTGTGAACTTAACTTGTGCAATGTTAATCCACGGTGAGGTCCCGGAGAACCAGCTGAGGTGGACGGTCCTTGCCCGCGCCCTAGTCAACGACAGCCTCTTCATCCTCTGTGCCATCTCGCTGGCTTGCTGCATGTGCAAACTAGGAAAGATGTCTTCAGCGAACGTCTACCTCGAGTCTAAGGTAGGGAAATGCCTTCCCTAAACTAAACTGGAACTGCACAGTCATCCACTGGATCCGTGTGTGTTTACTCAGAGCGATGCTGGCCTGGTGGCACCTGAGCTGCTCTTCCTCAAATACTCCTTCCAGTGTGGAGGTGGCAGTTCCTGCACTTCTCTCTCTGCAAAGCATGTGCTCCTGCTGTAGGAACAAGACACCCTGCATGTTTTAAGGGAATATTTTGTCTGCAGATTTGCTGGTGCAACAGGAGAATTATGAGCTGCTTATGCTTTTCAGGTTTAGAAGTATAATTTAGGGTTTGACTGGAAGAGTGGGCTTTCCAAGAGTAGCAGATTTCTGCAGTATATTGTCACTAAGGACAGTGAAGTCTGGTATATTATCTCTGGCAGCTGCATAACAATTCTCTGCAAAGGGGATCCCCCCCAGCAGTTCAGCTTTAGCTGCCTGCTTGCTTGAGCCAGAGGCAGAGCTCGCTGTCCTGGGTGACATGAGCATCCTAGGAAGGGAGAAGTTGCTGTAAGGGCCTGCCCCTGGGCAGAAGGATGGGTGAGGGTCTGAACATATGCAACTCTCCTCAAGCAGGTAGGAAAGTGGATAAGCCACCAGCAGCCTCGTCTTAGTGTGGCAGTAGGCTGCGATTAAGTGTGCACTTGAGCTGCCTCCTCTTCCTCTGGGAAACCATGTCACTCTTATCAAATGTGGTGATCCTGGGGTGGGGACTGGGCCTGTTGAGAAGGGCAGGCAGTGGTCTTGAACATCTAGAGGCAGAAACTGAGGACACAAGCACAGGCTCAGGGAGGCCAGCTGCCTGGCTTCGTGCTTTTGTGCCTTTTCTCTGCAGTACAGCTCCTCAGCCCATACCCTCAGAACTGCCTCTTTCTGTGTTTCAGAAGGTGGGGCTCTGGCCTCCTGCAGAGACCTTATTTCCAGCGTGCCCTTGATTGGGTGAATATATATAATATATGGGCTTAGAGCCCTGCCATGCTGGCTCAGGTGAGAGGCAGCCCAGAGTGCAGAGCTCCTGCAGGCTGTTGGGTGGCTCTGTGCCCCCTCAGGAAGAGGATGAAGAGGGTGACAAGCTGCCTTGCAGCAATATTCTGGCTCCAGACAACTGCCTTATGTCGGCTGGAGGCACATCCTTGCTCCTTAGCAGGCCCCTGGTGTGACCCCCTGAAGTGTCTGTGGTCCATTGTCCCTTCTCTTAGGGCAGCTGAGTGAAAGCTGAGAGGGCAGCCAGAGCTGTGATGGCAGGTTAAAGCTCATCCTTTCTGTAGGAGAAGTCTGGCTCTCTTAAGCAGCGGAGAGCATCAGTGGTTGCCCAGAACCCAGAGTGTGTGGCCATGGGTGGCTGGGAGTGGTCGCCCAGCTGGTGTCAGCTCCCAGAGAGGCTGCAGGTTGCAGCCAGGTGATGTGAAGTGAGACAAGAGCTGTGACGAAGCTGAGAACCTGCTCCCATCCCTGCTTGCACAGGCCAGGTATCCCGCTCAGACTGGCTCTGGACACTAATTAACTTATCAAGTTCAGCCAGCAGTGGTTTATGAGTGCAGTAACTTCCTCTAGTTACGTGCCTGAGGGGTTGTGCTCTTGTACAACATGCTCTAGAGAAGCCTGCTTGGCCTTGAATACTCAACCTGGCTGTCTGGTAAAGGTCTCTTGCATTCAAATGCTGTCTCCCTTCCCTGCCTTGGAGGCACCCCCTGCCTTTGTGTTGTGGAGCTGTGAAAAATAGGGTGGGGATGAGCAGAAGTGTTACGCATATGCCAGAAAAGGTTGCTCTACCTCCTAACCTCCAGCTGTGAACCTGCTGACTCAAAGCAACACAGCCAGGCTGGAGGGGCCCAGTGAGGCTGCTGCCTCTGCTGAAGGGAGGGAGGAAGGTTTGAGCTGTTTGACACTTGAGAAGGAAGCTGTGCTGTTGGGCTGCAGCCAGATCCGGTGCTGTGGTCCTTGTGACTCGCTTCACTGGCCTTTCTGCCTCTGCTGGCCCCAACACCAAGGGCTCGGCTAACAGCGCTGGAGCACGCGGCCTTCTCGTGCTTCGACGGGGGTCACAGGCACTTACATGGCAGCAGTGCTTTCATCCTGCCTCTTCCAAGACACTGCCTTGCTCAGGTGCTGTAAAACTAGAAAAAAAGAGCTGGATGTGGAGCAGGTCAATAAGCTGAGCTTAAATACAAAGGTGAGTCAGCTGCTGAGGATCTGTTTGCCCACTTACTGACTTGGTGGCTACCAGTAGCTATTAAAAGGCTTCCTGGGTGTATTTAGCAAAAGAAAGACACACTTGCAGGTCTTCAAATGGCTTTTTCTCCTGACTAGCTGTCCAGGAAAGGTACTGTGACCTTCAGGTACCTTATGCAGCTATCCTGACAGCCCTGCATCTGAAACGTTCTGGAGAAAGCTCTTCACCAGCTGGCAGGAGGCAGAGGTGCCACAACATCCTGCCACCCTTTAGCAGGCTGTGTACAGCAGAGCCTGGTTTCTCCCACACCAGTGCTGGGTTTTTCTGCCTGTTTTCTTGCCCATCCCAAATATTTGGGCTTTTCCTAGATAAATGTTGTCAATGTTGGAGTGCTGAACTGTCCACCCATCCCTGCTGTAGAAGCATCAAGTAGATTTTCTTGATGGTTGCTAATTTGCTTTCTGGAGACAACCACAGTGAGGTGGTGGGTGGGATGGTGTCTCTCCAGACCACCAGCTTAGAGCTGGAACTGAGGGGTTTAGTCTGGAGAAGAGGAGGCTGAGGGGAGACCTCCTGGCCCTCTGCAACTCCCTGCCAGGAGGGGGCAGAGAGGGGGGATGAGTCTCTGGAGCCAAGGAGCCAGCGCCAGGCCCCGAGGGAATGGCCTCAAGCTGCCCAGGGCAGGGTCAGGCTGGCTCTGAGGAAGGATTTCTGTGCAGAAGGGGCTGTTGGGCGTTGGAATGGGCTGCCCAGGGCAGGGGGGAGTCCCCGGGATCCCTGGAGGGGTTGAAGAGTCGGGCTGAGCCAGCGCTGAGGGATCTGGGGGAGTTGGGAACAGTCAGGGGGATGGTCATGGTTGGGCTGGAGGAGCTGCAAGGGCTTTTCCAACTGAGGTGATTCTGTAACTGATAAGATCCTGAGAAGGACGTTCCTGTGCCTCAAGTCTTCCCTGCTCCCAGGCGACACTGGCTGTGCAGCTCTGCTGCTGCAATGAACTCATCACACGAGAAAGCTCTTAACTAGCTCTGAATATTTTAGCAACACCACACAAATGTTCTAGGTCATTCTTGCCTGCGCAGCTGCTCATGCGTTAGAGAGGGGTTGGGGGAAATTGCAGCTCTACAGGCAGGTTTGTATTAAAACTGTTTTTTTTTTTTTCTGTTCTAGGGAACATCTGTCTGCCAGGCTATTCTGGTGGGATCTGTAGTTGCCCTTCTGTATTCTTCAAGGGCTTGCTATAACCTGGTAGCTGTGGCCATATCTCCAGACAATGTTCCTGGTCCTTTTAACTATGGCTGGGACAACCTTTCAGACAAGGTGAGTGGCTGTGACCCCTAATCCAGAGCTAGGAAAGCAAAAGGCAGTTTGCTGTCCTGTGAGAGCATGTGTCAGTGAAAAGGGGGTGATGTGGGGGTGTCTGTTTAGCTGAACCCCAGCCGACCTGCCTTTCTGCCTTCAGAAGCCCTGCTTGTTCTCTGCACCAGAGCAAACCTGAATCTTCCTCTATCCAACTGTTGCTCTGGGAGAGGATTCCCTGTTGTGCTCTTTGGTTTTAGCCTGCCAACTCTTCTTTTGGGGGAGAGGAGGAATGAATCAACTAGAGCAGAAAAGCAATGCTCAGTGAGGTGTGGCTGTGTGCAAGGGAGAGTCATTGGCGTGGGGCTGGAGCTACCAGTACCCTGGTAGCACACTGAAGAGAACTGTCTCACTAAAAACAGTAACAGCAGTCAGGTGGGGGTCACCGGTGTGGCTTAGGACTCCTGCCCTCCTAAGGGTTTCTCTGCATTCCCAGTTCAAAGCTGTGTGCTATGTCCAGCTTAGGGAGCTGTGCAGCTCTGCTGATGGGTAGAATTTTACAGAGACCTCTCACTTTTCTCCTCAGGTGCATGTGGAAGTGAGCAGTGAAGAGTATGTGGTGTTTGGAGTGGTCCTCTTCCTCTGGGAGCTGGTGCCAACCACTTTTGTGGTGCTGTTCTTCCGGGCGCAGAGACTGAGTCAGAACTTGGTAGGCCTGAGCGAGCTGCTGTAGCTCGAGTACCCCTGTGCGGGGAGGAGCCCTGAGGTGCCTGGGCTTAGCAGGGGGGCAGGCTTTTAGGAAGAAATATCTCTCTTCTGGCCTAACTCTTTTTCTCTTTAACAGACTCCCGCGGGGATGGTCAATAGTCACAGTTACAGCTCCAGAGCCTACTTCTTTGACAATCCGAGGCGCTACGACAGCGATGACGACTTGTCACGGCTTGGGGCCAGAGAAGGAGGGTAAGTGTTGTGCTGGGCTGCCATGCTGCTGCCCTGTGTGGAAGCAACAGAGCTCTGTGAGGGGGGCAAAAATAATTTTGGTGTATGGTGCAGCTTGGGCAAGGTGGATAGGACAAAGAGCCTTCTGACTGAGCTTGGTTTTGTTCCCTTCTGCTCCTCACAAGGAGTTATTTTCATTAGAGGTGACCAGCTCTGAGAGGTGGATATCCCCCTGGCTGCTCACAGAAACACACAGTGGCTCCAGACAGGAGGGCTGATCTTGCTGGGATCCTTCCTGGGCTCTTAGGTGACATCCAGTGGAGTTTTTCTGCTGGAAGAGGTGGTGAAGTCTTGGGAGGGACAAGAGACCAAGCTCTGCAGGAACACCTGGTGTAGGGGAGAATCACAGGATCATTTAGGTTGGAAAAGACCGACTCTACAAAGTTCTCCCCTACACCACATCCCCCAACATCTCATCCAAATGACCCTTAAACACATCCAAGGATGGTGACTCCACCCCCTCTCTGGGCAGCCTATTCCACTCTCTGACCACTGTTTTTGTGAAAAATTTTCTCCTAATGTCTAGTCTGAACCTCCCCTGTTGCAGTTTAAAGCCATTAAATGGGTGGGTATCCCCAGCAAAACTGGGGGGGAAGCCTGGCAGCCCTCTGGTGCTGTGCAGGGGTCTGAACTGCACCTGCCCTGCAGTGCAGTGTGGGGGTTCAGAGGTTCTGGCGTGCTCTGACCATGCTGTAGGACCTTGGTACTGCTCTTGTGCCTGTTTCACCCAGGCCAGGCTCCCTGGAGGTGCTGTGCCCGCTTGCACAGACTCAGATTCCCAGATCAGCGCTGGCAGCAGAGGTCTCTCCTAGCAGTGGAGACTGGCCACAGCCACATTCTTCCTTTCTAAGAGTCCGCATCTTCTTGTTTTGTTGTTTGTCTCTCCTCCCAGTTTGGCCACCCCGCAGTGCTCTGGCTGCTATGGGTCCCTGGCAGGGAACGACAGCTACGCAGTGGGCCCCCACCTCAGCGGACCTGCTACGGACGGTGCCCCCTTGCTCTTTGCCGCAGGCGGCTCGGAGATGAATAATCACCATAGCTCACGCCCCGCACCACAGAACTGAAGAGGCTGCGAGGTCCCTTTCTTCCCAGACGTGGCATTCATGTATAGGATTGTAACCTGGTTTTCTCTTTTCCTTCTTCCCCGAAGCATCTAACTCATCGACACAAACATTCCACTACCTGCTGCAGCTGTAAGCGGGACTGAGCCTACAGCTGCAGGCAGTAAGCGAGAGAACTGTGACTTTAAGGTACCATGTAGCAAAGTGAAGCTGAACTCTCTCTGGAAGCTTTTTTTTTTTCTTCTTGGTCTGGTCTTCAAGATGTTGGCAGCTAAATGCACCAGAGCTTCCTCACTAGAAAAGAAACATCAAATGCATATTTGCACTTTTATCTGCACACTTGGAAGGAATGAATCTTGCTCAGGCTGTGTTGGGTCTGAGACTGTTCTAGTTACTCTTTTAATTGCACATCCATAGCTGGGAGAGGCACTGTCTTCCTGCAGAGAGGTGTTCCGTGAAGTCCTCTGCACCCTGACTCACTGGGGAGTGGGAAGCTCCGTTAACCAAGCATCTTACAGGCAGGGCCTCCTGCCCTCAGTGTTGGAGCAGATTGTGCCATATTCACCCCCAGCAGGGCCCAGGCTGCTGGCCTGAGCGTGGCCTTGCTCTGACTGCTGGTCCCTACTTCACCTGATGGCTGAACTGGCCTACCTAGGACTGGGCTCAAAGCTGAGCTCAAAGTGTAGCCTAGCAGAGGCCTGGGAGGGTGAGATGAAGTGTTCCTACTGGCATTAAGATGGCTGCGTTGTAACCAACCCACTTGCCTGTGGGGGAGGAAGAGGGAGGGGATGGGGTGAGACTCCCCAGGCTGCTGCCTTCAGGGACAGCCTGCAGCTGGCTCAGCACCAGCCTGTGTGCAGGAACAGGGCCTGGAAAACTGGGGAGGGGGGTGAGAGCAGTCCTGCTCCCCCTTCTCTTCCCCCTCAGTATTAAGTGACATTAAGCAGATAACGAAAAGGTTTAACCTGAAAATGTGAAGCTGTTGGGGGGGTTCCTGCTGAGCATGGGGGGTCTGGCTGCTTGTGGCATTGGGGCCTGTTGTCACCGAGGGAGGGGGCAGCCAGGGCGGAGCTCAGGGCCTTGTGCTTCTTGTGTGCTCAGGGGGGTACACAGGCTTGGAGGGGCTGGGTCAGGCTTGGGGGGAGGTTTTTCTGGCTCTCTTTAACCAAAATAGCCAAGTTTGGGCTGGCCTAGTCTGCTGGGCTCTGGGAGATGAGGTCTGATGTTATTCCTGGCTTAGGCCTGAGCCTGCTGTGGGGTGAGTGGGCTTGGATGGAGGCCCTGGCCCAGGGAGTGCAGCTGCTCTGACCTCTAGTGCCAACCCCACCTGGAACTGCTTTTAACTGCTCTTTGACCCCAAATCTGACCTGGGGGAGGGGGATGTACCCCGTATGGAGCCACAGGGCACTGCCTGGGGGCCAGAGAGACCCTGAGACAGCCACCTGTGAGAAACCCCAAGCAGGGGGGGCAGCCCTGGCCGCTCCTCCCTTCCCTTGTGCTCACACGTAGGGTCTGGTTCTGGTCCTGCCCCCCTCACCCACCTCGCTTGTACCGAGCTGGATGTCACTTGTCACCCCAAGAGCACCCCGTCCCTCTGCGTGGTCTCCTGTGCTGGCTTGTGGGCCTCTCCCTGCCAACCTGCTTTGCTCTTGCTGGCCCCCCAAAAAAACCAACCCCAACAAAAAAGGAGCAATCGCTGCTGCTTTTTGGAGAAGGCTCCGAGATGGCAACTTTGAGCACATCCCTCTGGCTCTAGGGAAAGCAGAGAGCTCTGCCCTGCCCGCCGGGGCTCTCCCAGCTGCTCTGCAGGGCCTGAGGGACCCGTCTCCGTCCCTGGGCTGGGGTGTGGAAACAGGCTGCTCCATCTCCAGCGCTGCTTGACTTAGGGCAAAGCGAAGGAAGGAGCTGGGCTCGGCACTTCGCCCTTCTTTCTTCTCCCATAAGTCACCAAAGATGGGAAGTGACGCTAGCGGCCCCTGTTCTTGCTTAAATTCCAAAGCACTAGGAGCACTTTAAGTTTTTTTTCTTTGGAGGGAAAGGAGGGTAGTGCAAAAAAAAAAAAAATTAAAAAATAAAAAATTAAAGGGCTACAGGCTCATTGTTCGTATTGCACTGAAGCACACACCAACAATATGATCTTCCTGGCAGTCGGATGGCAGGTCGGGGCAGTGAGTCTCGTTGCTGATGTATTTGTGAGTGACTGGCAAAAGTGTTTTAGTTTTCCTCATTTGTACGGATGGCCGTTGATTTCAAAACTCTGACCGCTCCTGCTGGGGCCGGTCCTATGTTTTACTGACGTAATTTATAGCTGAGAAGTACAATGACTTTTTTAATGCATAGTTGCCTTTCATTAAACTTTTTTTTGGTATGGTTTAACAGTGTTTTTGGCTTTGCAGTCAGGCACCAGCTGGCTGCAACAGGAAGCTGTGGCCAATGAATGTACCTATTTGTTCTTCACTAAACTGTAACCAAGCACTATGTTGAAATAAAAAACAAAACCAAAAACCCTTTCTGGGCTAGGTCACCACAGGCCTGGCTGCAGTTTGCTCGTGGTGGGAGCCAGCTGGGCTAGCTCCAGCTGTGATCCTGCAGCCCACCTTTGTTCTAGCCTGGGGCTCGCTCGGCTGGGCCGGCACAGGAGCCCAGGTGTGGCCAGTGACCACTGAAAGCTGCTTCTTGCTGGGCTCTGAGGGCTGAGCTGGACTCAGCAGGGCTCAGTCAGGGCCGGGGCCCAGCACATTGCCCTCTGCTCTGGCCTCCTCGCAGGGTCTTAAACCTGGTTGGGTGCAGAGCACGTGGAGGTGGTTTTGGTGAGGTTTTTGAAGCTCCTTTTTGCAGTCATGGTTTTCTGGGGAAGGTGGAGCAGCTTTCCTTCCGGTGTGCTTTATCCTCTGCTGGTTTTCAGGCTGGCTGCGGCCCAGAGGGATGCAGTGTTGCCCTCCTGCTCGTGAGGGCCAAGGCACAGTTCTAGATCTCAGTGCTTCCCTTATTTCCTTGCCCAGGTTTATCTACGCAGCTCATCTGGAGCACACGCAGCAGCACGTGCCCCTGGGGCATGTTTCTGGGGGGGCATGGGGTGAAAAGCCACATGGTGTCGGTCCTGTGGCAGCAAGCCTATCCTTTGCCCCCCTTGCAAGGGCAGATGGTGGCCTTGGGGCTGGCTCTGCCCCAGCTGCTTGGCCTTTGAGCAGCAAAAGTCTCTTGTAATTGTTTTTTAATGCTAGAAGTGAGGGGCTGGTTGGAAGCACAGAGCAGACAAGGAATTTTCCCCAAATTTATTCAGTGTCCCAGTTCTTACCCTACCTCCAGCTTCTGAAGGCAAAGAGAGAATCTAATCCATCAAAACAGTACAGCCCTCTTATAAACTTCTTTAAAGAATTATCTTCTAATATATAAAATAAACTTTACATATAGTCCCCACTTTTTCTTTTTTGTATAAAAGGTCTTTTTTCCCCCCTTGTACAAAATATTTGGCATCAGCAGGTTACAATCAACTGGTCTTCAGTGTGTTGTGGTTGAGAGTGTGACAGGATGATGGTGTTTGTCCATTTTTAGAGAACCCAGAACAGCCAAGCAGTAAAGCTTGAAGTCTCTTTCTCCAATGAATTCACCGCATATTTTGCAAGATGTTCCTAAAGTTTTCCAGTTCTCTAACGCTTGTTGAAATCCTGTGTGCAAGGGAAGCAAAAAGGGAAACATTAGAGCAACATATGCATCACGCCTTATTTAAAATTCAGAATAAAGGGACCGCTATAAAATAAAGCTTTAAGGAGCTCTTGGGAAGGGAGAATTTAGAATTTCAGCTAAATTAGGTTCTGGTTACAACCAGGCCCTTCACTAATTTCACAGACTCTAAAGCAAACACCGAGAGACACAGTGGAACAGGATGTTACAGCGAGCTCAGCAGTGATCAAACCCATTAACTAGAGGTCAAGGAACAGACCATAATATTACCAGCTGTGCAGGCAGGTCACAGTCTCCTTGCAATATAAGGTGTTTCTTCTAAAGGGTTTTTTGGTTGGGTGTTGGTGTTTTTTTGGTTTTGTGTTTTGTTGTTTTTTTTTTTGTTGAATCACCTATCTTGTATTTTGCCCCTGGAGCAGCAGCAAACACGCCGCATCAGACTGACACCACTATGGGGTAACCTATAACTGGTCTTGCAATTGTTTCTCCCTCCCAAAGGCCTCCTTTTCCCTCCTTTTCTGCCCAAAACTCTTCATCCTGGAGGACTGGTTTCCTGCTAAATTGCAACCAGGTGGAAGCAAGAAGCTTAAAGGAACACTCCAAAGCAAGCATAGAACAAGAGCAGCAACCTCGGGCTGGGGACACAGCTTCTTAAAAATCACCACCACCTTTGTATCATAATACAAACACTTTCTTGAATCCCTTAGAGAAATGCAGAGTATAAAAAGTTGTTTTAAATTGTTCCAGCTGTTGTACCCCTGCATTATCATCTGATATTTGACAGTGTCTGTCTGAGATCAGAGTGAGGAGTTCACACCCATACTGCTGATGAGAACCAAGTGTTTAAGCTTAAACAGAAAAAAAAAAAAGTCTCAAACTAACCTTCCAAAAGCATTAAATAAGGCAACGATTTCTTGTCTTGTCAGCTGGAATCCATAGGAAGGGCCGCTTTCAGGTATCTTTTCTATCAGACTTTCAGAAAAGAGGATCTTCAGCGCTGTACCCAGGCCCTGCGTCTGTGCACGACAAACGAGATCGTTTCATGGCGGGGAGACATCCAGGGCCTGACTCACAAGTTTAACTTCACTCCCCCCCTCCATCTTTGCAAGGATTCTTGTTGGCATCATCTCAAGAGAGCAAGACTTGGATTTCACTTCACACCACCCAGAGACAGGAGGAGAACAGAGCCGGGATGCTTTATATTTATTTAGCGTTACTGTGATCGCACGTAAAATTCAGCACAGATCTCAAACCCTTGGGTTTATAGCACCCTCCTCCTCGCTCTGCACCCCTGTAGCAGTTTAACCCCAACTCGGCCCGGCCCAGCAAGCTGGGCTCAGCACACAGCTTCCTGCCATGACTCCAGTATCCAGGAGCTGGCCCGTATCTAAGAACCGCGTCCGGCCGCGTCCCCCGCTGCCGACAAAGCTCACCTGCAGCTTCCCCCACAGGCGACATTTGAAGCAGCCAACACAGTCCATTATCTTAGAAATATTCTTAAAGTGTAGCCTAAATTCCTCCTAGGAGAAAAGATATTCAAGTTGATCGTGGTTACATGCTAATTAGGAACTTCTTCCATGTATTAATCTAAATCCAGCAATGTATTAAATCTGGAATTCAGGCTCAATTCAACGGGCCTGAGTTAGGAAACGCCTCCTGAAGGGGGGTGCTTGGCAGCCACTCACCACTCCTCAAGGCTCACCCTACGCTCTGTAGTTACCCACAAGTATCCAAACCATTCAGAAAGCAAAATGAACTGGAAATACCTGACCCAGTACCTTGAGCCTACTGGGGGCCCTTTCAGATCTACTATTACCCCAGACACACACCTGCAAATACTCTTTAGGTAGCATGTGCCCCAAAGGGAAGGGCTGGCCAATTACCTTTAGTTTTGCAGCTTCCTTTTTATTCCCTGCAAAGAATGAGTTTTCATCAAAATGCAGCGGGAAGGACCTGAAACAGAATGAAAAGAATTTTCTCTCTCCAGAGCTTGTACAGCTGAGGTGCAGACCCACAGGAGTATCTGGTTAGGTGTGTGGGGGAAACTGATGTCAGACACTGGACAGCTCTAGATGTATTTGAAGGGCAAGCTGCTTGTTTCTTAGATCTCTTGGAGGTTTTAAATCTCAACTTGCATCTCCCCTTGGAGACATTTCCAGCCATTGCTTTATGGCTTCTAAGCAACTGTAGTCTGTTTTCCAACAGACCTAAGGACTGGAGGCACAGGAGCGTGACAAGATAAAAGTCAAACACCGATCACATTAGGAGACACCCATTTCCTTCTGATTCTGGTATCTTCTGTTCCTCTTACTCCAAACTCTAACCAACATTTTTAGGATTTTTCTTTTTTTCCTAGTCAAAACCACAAAGCCGGTGCTGGTATTCCACAGATGAGTCAAACAGGTGGCCAGTTTCAGGGCTGACACACAGGCAGTTATTAAGTTCAATTCTGCTAAATCAAAAAGGCAGCCCAGACTATTAAACTGGGGGCCTAATTACTCTGTTTTGCAATTTGAATACAGGTACCAAGATACTCCCAGTGACACTATGCTACCGCACAAATCACACTATCCCACTGCGAGAACGACCCCAGAACCTGCTTTTCCAGGGGCTTTAAGCGAAAGGTTAAGCATGCTCAGAGATGCCAGGGTCAAAAGAGCGCATTCTCCCCGGGTACTGAATGTAATTACTTGGCCAGATGGAGAATTTCCAGCAATAGGTTTTTCATTTCCGCATCGTGACTTTTATTCCCCGTGTACAGCTGGAACGCCGGGCGCTCAAAGAACGGCAGCACTTTGGATAGGGCCCGCAGCTCTATCAGGTAGAGGAAATACAGGTTCTTGAGTCTTCTGGGACCTTCCCCTCTGGTGATGACTTCATCAAATCTCTGCTGGAACTCTGTAACGTTGGGGCCCCATTTCTTCTCTGACCATGTATCTGAGAGAGGAAAAAAACCCAAAAACCCAACCAGTGGCATGAGGCGGATGGGCATGGTTGTGGTTCACCTCCTCCCACCATCCCACTGAACGGGGACCCGTGACTCGAACCAGGGAGATCCGAGCTTTAGAATAGCCACAGCCCTTTCATGAACTGCAAATTGTTCAAAAGAATCGTGCTTTTAACCAAACTCAAAGGCCAACAAACGCGGAACTCCTGCAGGGCTTTGTTGGTTTGTTGAAAACATAAGCCAGGCTTAGAAGCAAAAGCTAAAAACGGTGGCTGCCCATTTTAAATGGAGTTATATCAGTTGAAGAGTTTCTCATCAGGTGAGCTGATGGTTTTTGAAACCTGTGGATGCTGGCGAGAGCTCAACATTCGCTACGAGTGACAAGGGCTGGATGGCAGTTGCAGGCGGGCTCTGAAGGTCCCTTCGTTCCTCCACTCCTGCCCACAAAAGCCACCGACCTGCTGCAGAACTCAGAAACGGTCTCTGCTTTAGGCTGAGCCTCTGCAGGGGTAGACTGGGCAGGCCTCTGGATCAGGCTGCTTCCCAGCACAGCGTGGGGGCCAGAGGTTGGAAGGCTCCCAGACCAACAGGGACATTGAGAGAATTCCTTCTGCTATGGAAATGCAGGAGAACAAAAGCAGGAGGAGACCAGGCTCTGTTTTCCATTATGAAGCCCACAGGTTTCACAAAGAATATTTCTGTTTGCTCATCCTATTGTGTACTTAAGATTTATATAAAGTATGTAGTGGAAGACATAATACAGTCATATCAAACTGCTGTATAAAAATGAAAAAATAGGAGAAGTTTTCTCTTCCAAATCCTCAGAGGATAACCAGTCCCAACTCTAGAGCCCAGGCAGGCTCTCAACAAGGTGACCATGGGGCGTCTGCAGGTGGAAACCCCTGCGTGGGCCCAAGCTGAGCCAAGGGGTGTCTCCTCCGAGCAGAGATCACCTTCCATAGCCTCTCCCCAACAGAGGCGATCCCTTCCTACACCAGCCAGACAAATGACGTGTACTTGGCTGCCTGTAGCCGACCTTATTTTCCTAATCCTCTCTGCAGTTCCAGCTCACTTCTTGCCTTTGATGTTTCTCTTGTTATTGTATCTCCCAACTCTAACCTAGTCTAACTCACATCAAGGCGAGGCCTACGTGGGCCGTAGAGACTTAACTATAATTACTTAGTTAAACCTAAATGACTTCTCCAAATTCCAACAGCTGTCTCTAAATCCACCCTTGATTTTTTGTAAGCTTTAGCAGAATAAAGGTGGTAGGCTTGGTCCACAACCACCACTCTAAACTACCAAATTCTTCGAGAAGTCAGCCAGAACCTGCACCCCACGCTGCAGGACGCAGCCTTTGGCCACACAAATCATGTTTTCACATCCCCCCTCGATTTTCAACCCCAGGGTTGAAATTTAGATTCCTCAGATAGCTACTGAAAGCACACAGAGAAAACAGAAATGGCAGGTGGAAATGGATTGAGGGTCTTGGGAAAGCCCAGCTGAGCATTTCGAAGTCTAGAAGAGATGATTGCTAAACTGACCATCATAAAGACGGGCTAGGAAGGGACAGCCTTGATATGCAGTCAGAAACCCACTCCAGAATAATCTTGGGGAAAAACCAGAAGGAATATGTGCTGGAAGTCTTGGTACAGAGCACAGCCCAGCCCTTTTCAGACCTGAAGGCCTGTGCTAACTGCCTTGCTAATTCTGTTACACAGTCCCTGCTGAGGGAGAGAAGAGAGGAGCCCAGAAGTAGGCTGGAACAGGCTCCAGGTGGCATTTAGCAGAGCCACAGAAGTGTCAGTTTAGGAGCGAGGCAGGAGAGCCAAGGCAGAAAGTAGCATTTACCTTGTAAAAGGTACCTGGCACTCAAATGGATGTTGATGCTTGCATGGAGACCAGAAACAAGTCTGTAGAAAGCTCGCTTCTCTACACAGACACCTGAAAAGAAATGGGCACTTCATGAGCCTGAAAACATTTGTTGAATTTTCCTCTCCTGGCTGTCAGACAGAAATCTAATCCCACCTGAGGGCAGTCAGTCCCTCCCACCCCCTCCCTGGCCGTTTTGCATTTATCTCAGGAAATTAATCAAGTTTAGAAAAAGGGATTACCTTGCAGCCACTTGTAAAACATATGCCCTGGAAAGAAAAGGAAAACAAGCACATCAGTTTGAGAGTACTATTCAAGACTGCTGCCCTGAAAGCACCTCTGAGGCCAGTCCCCAGAGGATCTCTGCCAACTCCAGTTTGTAGAAGCAGGGAGAGGAGCGTTAGAAGAGCGAGAAAACAGTTTTCCTCCCCATTCTTCTGACTGATGCTTCTTTCTGTAACACAGTGTGGCAGCAGCTAAACACAGCACGTGGCCTTTCCCAGTAAGGACTGGCAGGGGCAGAAGCACTGCAGAACATCACAGCATAGGGGGAAACAAGGACCACAGGTCACTTATCTTCTGGTAGGATGGGGAGACAGGTATTTTTATTAAAAATAAAACACTGCAATCAAGCATGTACAATTGCACAAGGCAGTGTTTCACACTGCCCCCTAATACATGCTTGAAAGTAATCTGGAGAACATAAAGATGGATTTGGAGATAATTTGGAGACAAAGACATGCCAGATACACAGGTCCAGCGCTTCAGAGGGCAAAGAGCTGCAGGGCACAGCTCCTGCCAAACGAGAGCCCCACAGGGCCTAAGGGAGTTGGGCACCCAGCTCCTACCAGCCATCATCCAGAGGCTGTTGGGACTAAAAGTCTTTGCAAAGCTCCAGCCTGAGAGCTGCTTTCTCAGCAATAACAAGTGCTGAAAAAAAACCAAACAACACCCCAACCAAAAGACACCCAAACCCACAACACAAGTCCTGCGAAGGTTTATGACACTTCACTGACTTGATTTTTCAAATGGGACTTGTACTCTTAAAAAAAAATAATCTGTTGATGGTTTTAAAGGCCCCCATGCAAGGCTGGGCTGGCCTCAGGGACAGGGAGCTCTGAGGGATCTCTCCACAGGATCCTGAACACAGCAGGATTTCAAGACAATTTCTGATTTTGCCTGAATAATGACTTTGCTAACCAGGTGCGTTATCTAATGGTACAGCTCGTGACAACAGAAATGTGGTGTCTTTATCACGCTATCAGTGAAAACAAACAAAGTGCCACTCACCTCCGTCATCTCCAGATGAAAAAAAGGCACAAGTGGTGGAGGGAGAGAAAAGAGCAGATAAAAATTACACATGACCAAAATTAAACTCCAAAGCACAAGCATTAAGATTGCTCCATTAATCTGCTCTGACAAGAAAAGGAGCCTCTCCAGGGAGGTTTAGAAATGTTCTGAACACAGAAAACATCATCTCAAACGGCAGCAGGGGATATACCAGATGAGCAATGCTACTGAATAACCTGACCAACGCAGGAGGGATCAATATTTGCAAAGGAAGTAAAACCACCAGACAGCTGAAGCAGAAACCAGAAAACAAGGGATGCAAATGTCTCCCTCTGCCAGAAATCTCCTGTATGACCTCTGGCAGGATGCTCAAAGACCTCATCCCCACTTCTTGCAGTTTATTAGTCGCTTGCAACAACTCTGGCAGGTGTCAGGTCCTCTATTTTCACATCCTCCTGCTTCCTCATTTGCAAAGCAGCCGTCCTTCCCTCTCCCCTCAGCATACCTGTATTATTTCATACTGATCTTGCCCTAAACAGAGCTGGTCAAGGGAAGGACTGATATTTTAAAGGACACTGTACATCTCCTTCACCAGGGCCGCTCCTGAAGCAGCTCTTCTTTGCACAAGGGTCAAGGGAGGGGAAGGGCACCTCCACAGCTTGGGGAAAAGCAAGAGATCACCCCAGAGGGTACTGCTGGAGGGATGTTCAGGTCAAACGAATGGGGAGTGGGGTCAATGATGTTCCAGATGTCTGGGCAGGATGGGGCATCAGGAGACATGGGGTCTCCTGACAGCCTTGGGCAAGAAGCTCAGCTTCCAAAACCCTTCCCCACTCTTTTACACTGTCTGGCTTTAGCCTCCAGGGCAGAGTTTCTCTTACTGGATGGTTTCCACAGAGGATCCCAGTCAGGTTCTCATTTCAGACCATCACAGAGGGTTTGGCATTGCCAAGTGCAGAAACCAGGGACCCGGGAAGAGCTCAGGGTTCAGTCCTGCTCCTAGTCTCTCCAAAACTCACATTCCTTCCAGGAATGGAGGAGACTTCCTTTCTCTGTGATGGATGCTAGAGAGCCACACTTCCAGGTGCCCTTGTGTTACCCATAAAATTCTACACTTGATCAAGCGCTACAACATATTTCACATTCAGTAGAAGTAGCTCAGAGAGCATTTAGTGTTTGTGGAGCTAGGATCAGTACACTACTAAACCACTTAGTGAGACAGATGACTCACCTCTACCAGATGCCAAAGGTCTTTTTACATTCTGAGGCCTAAGGAAAAAAAAAATAAAATTCATTAAGATAGGTAAATAAGTGACTGTCTTATTTCTGTGCAGAAACACAGCACAGCAGAAGTAGTTATTACTCTGCAGTCAGCCTAAGGAATTCTTAGATTTCCTTCTGTGCATTAGCTTTTCTCAGACAGGAAAGGGGTAGAGCAAAATGTGGCTTTCTCCCCCCCCTCCCTCCTTCTTTCTTTGTAAAGAACCGCTAGGAAAACCCAAGTGTCTACAGAGGTGCTAGTGGACATGATCCCACGGCCTGGGTGCAACACGGTATGTTACTACGAACAGGGAGGAAATCACTAGAGATCCCAGCAGGCAAGACCACAGTCCAGCACCCACCCGTACAATGTGTCAGCCCCAGAGGTGCCCACAGCAGAATTCAAACTGGGCAGGGACTGGGGAGAGTGCTCCCTGCAACAGCCAGGGAGGACTGGACTGGGTGCCCAGGAGCACATCGCATGAGGGATGCGCCCCACCCCGCCAGGCTGCTGGTGCACCCTGTGGCAGGGCTCACACCAGAGCCCACACCAGGGCAAGCTGTGGTCTGAAGGACAGCCAAGGGGGGCTCGTGGGGCAGCCGCATGGCTCGTCCCCTCCTCTGACAGCCTGCACTGCACAGGCATTGCGGCAAGAATAGGAGGATGGGGACTAGTGGAGCAGCCAAAGCACCTGCAGCCCTGCTGTAAGAGTCAGCACCTGTAGGCTCGCGGAACCTCTCTCCCAAAGCACCTACTTGAAGCAGTTTTCTTCATAAATACTGTTCCAAATTTTCCAGGCGTCTGGCCCTTTGTAGCCAGTATAGCGTTCTGGATTCAAGAGTAAATCCACGTACTCCGCGTCGGGAGAAGAGATATCTGCGAAGCAGAGTGCAGAGTCAGTGACAAAAACTTCTGCAGGAACATGCCATCTTCCCAGGCTGATCCCTTCATATCCCCAACAGTCTTGCAGAGACACCAGCTCCACCCTCTACAGGCAGGTGAATAATATTTGCTACATAATATTTCCACTGTATTATTTCCAAAATACTGAGGGGTGGGTGGGTGTGTGTGTGTGCGTGGTGGAAAAGAGAAGAAATGCTATCTACACTCCAGGCTTGCTGAAATATCACACACTGGCCTGAAAGTTCTGCAGAGGTGTTTAAAATCCCATTACAAGACTTGTCAGATCAAACAGGTCCCTATACCATCAGCTTCGCAGAAGCTGTCTGAAGAGTCATCGTGCCGACTCCACCGAAGCACGGCCTGCTGGGTTTCCTTGCTGCAAGAAAAGTGGAAAAAGACTGTCAGAAAGAGCACAGATACAAGGTTTCCTTCAAGACAAGGAAAGACTGTGGAAAACAAAGTCAAACCTCAGAGAGCCATCAACAGCTCCGAGCCTCTTGGCTTCTTCACATTCTTCAGCAAGGTTACTGGCTTCTTCTGAATACTGAGTTGAAAAACAAAGGGGTGGGGAGAGAGGAAGATTAAAAAGCAGTTTTTCTGCTGTTACAATTCCACCTTTAATGCACTAACCAGTTTAAGCATCAGAAACACTTTTATGATTCATCCCACCCTGTATTTCCACAGGATGTCTGCAGATATTCAGAGGCTTATGCAATTGTGATGACTGTTGCAGGGACTCACAGCAGCCTCTGGCACTGCCACAGGAGCAATTTGTGCCTGACGACACGGGCTCGTGGAGAAGTCTGCTAAACTGCTCTGCGTTCGTGGAGGGGAATACCTGACACCAGGACAGCTCCCTCAAAGGCTCCACAGCATGCCAAACACTTAAAAAGGGTAAAAATTTAGCCATAAATACTGCCCGTTTGATTAAGGCTGCAGTGACACAAATCTGTGTCATTTTGTGCATGCAGACACACCTACCTTGTAACTTCCAGATCTGATTCCATCAGGGACTTCATCCTGAAAGACAGAATTAAGCCTGTGCTACACGTGGGGCTGATGTGTGATCTTTGAGAAAGATTAGGAAGGTTACCACAGTTTCTAGAAGGTAATCAAAGCGCTCAGCTCAGCTTACAACACTTTCCTGTTTCTGGCTCCTCCACAGACTAAGGTGGAGCAATATTCTTGGTGTTTTATTTTGATTTTTCACAAGTCTCCTCTTCTCAAAAGGTCAGCAGCCTTCCACAGGTGCTACGCCAGGTTATGTTTTGCTTACCCAAGCGTGAAGTTGGGGAAGCCAACATAAACTTCAGAGGAGCTGGAGTTGCCTCTGGTCAGCTGGTGGCTGACATCCTGTATCCCAGTGATGCTGCTGCTCCTGGCAGGAGCCCAGTCACCTCCTTAGATATTGCATGTCATTCAAACACTTCCCTTCTACCACTTCATCACATAATGTCAGGCTTGTCAGCCCCACAGAGCCCGAGCAGTACACACAAGACAATCAGGCCCTAAATTGTCCTCCACTTCCATTTCCTCCACCAGCAGGAAGGCAATAAAACCACTTCTACGCTGCTGGAGCAAATACTATGATGGCAAGCAGCACAGGAAGGGAAAGATTAAGCAATGAATAAGAGTTATTTTTGTTGCTTCCAAAATGAAATGGACCCAAATCAAAATAATTAAAACCAGCAGTGACACAGACAGTTCTTAAAATAAGAACAACTTCTAGCCACTACTAACATAATTGTAACATTACTCCGTCACATTGGTCATACTCATTACCAAAAACATCCTTTTTAAGGAAAAAAGTAAACAATATTTAGGGTTGAGAACAAAAAAAATCATCATTCTATTTTGGGTCTGTAATAGGTGCTTTTTGAAGACTAGGGAAGCAGAGGGCACTTGTTTCAGGGGTAGGGTAGTTGCTGAAAAAACAAATGAATTTAATGTATGTATCAGAATTTAAGTGATGCCCACACACCCCTGTACCAGATTGTTTCAAGGTGTCGTATCAACCAAGATTTTTTTTTTTTTTTCAGCTAACAATTACACTCTGTCAGGTTATCACAGAATTGCCAGGTGAGGGGGACAGACACCCGTTTCACTGCAGCACACTAAGTCATAATGTGAAAAGAAACCAGCGAGTTAGGAAAAATGGGTGCAGGTAGGGACAGGAGGGCTCTCTCGCCCCACACCCATCACCCTGTCAGCAGGGTGTACCCTGTGCACCGTTAGTGTCCACTGTGACTGCTCTAGAGACCCAGGAACGAGAGCAGAAGCCAGGCTGGGTGGTGTTTTCACCATCCCTATCAACCCAGCGACCAAGTTCTGATTCTCTCACTTTCTCATCCCCTTCTTTTCAGGCAGACACCTGCAGTCAAGATGTTTTCTTTTAGCTCAGCTAACAAACCCCTTTTGTCCAGGATACGGGGACAAGGGCGTTTGCTTTTGTGCTGGGAAACAGGACTCTGGAAGAGCCATTTCACGTATACAGAGGGCTGGAAAGGTCAAATTTGTCAGCCAAAACTGCAAACCACAGCGTAGCTCTCAGGCCAACAGCGTGAACATCCTGGCAATTAAGACAAGAGGCACTTCCTGTAATGACAGTGGAACTGCCCAAGAATTGTCTCACTAATACCAAAAATAGAGGGATTAGGTCAAGTTTTTGGTCATTCATGGAGGGTCAGCTATTAAAAGCCTAGCTTTTCTTTCAGTTTTCAGAATTCAACATTTGGGCTTTTCTCACAGGTACCAGTATGACTGCACCTAAGAAAGCTCCATCAGAGCCACAGTTTTGCTATGGCTACAATAACAAGAAAAAAATCAGTCCTTTGCCTGCTTCTTCTTCTTGCCCTGCAAGAGCCAAATATAGAAAAGAGGTAAAAGAACAGATTTGGTACTTACAGATGGGCAGGGCTTTACGGCACAGTCTCTTATTCCACAGTGACTGTTGTCATTCCAAAAGGGACAAGGTTTCTTTAAGTTTACCTACAAATAATATATTATCCTATTACACATTTCCTCCATGCAACCAAGCCGACCTTCCACACCACAGTTTACCAACACACATCTTCAGTGCCTTAGTGTAAGACTTCAGATAACAAGAATTAGCTCATGGTTGAGTGCAGTGAGAGTTGAAACAGATAGTTATTTATCTTAAAGGGACTGAGGTGTGTTTGTGGTAACACAGGGGACAGGACACCCAGGCCACCGACTCCTAATCGCATCCTGAGGCTCCTGCTGAGCAATGACAAACTGGGGTTTGGGCAGGGGGGTTGTACCCTTTAAGGGCCAACAGTTACTCCAGGGCAATCTTTGGCCTTGGAATGTTGTTCAGTTCATTCTCCGGGAATCTTAAGGGAAGTTCTTTCCCCACTGATTTAGTTTCCTTGTTTGGGGCATCTTAGGACTACAGCCTGCCTCCCTGTTAGAGGAGCAGGAAGAGGATGTGCTGAGCCTTGCTGCCACTCTCCTGTGGCCAGAGCACAGGTCTTCTGCTGTCAAGTCATCTGTGTGTCGGGCTGTTAAGTGTGCAAGGGCTTGACAGGAACAAATAATTCCTTGGCATTTACCAAACTGATTGCTATCGCTCCTGTCCTTGTTATCAGGACTGGTTATTCTTTTAATCTTTGCTCCGCTGTTTCTTCTGGTGCTTTCACACACAAACATGCATCATTCAGACCAATCTTACTATTTCTGTTCCAAATCCCAGAGCTGGAAGGGGAAAGGACATTAACTTCTTGAACAAATCTTAAGTCTTTCTTTTCTGTGAGTTGGTATCAAGTATCATTCTTCTAAAACAATTAACATTTACCAAGATTTTGTTTGAGCTAGATGATCACTGCAGATCCTTTCCGACTAGAATTACTCTATTCTCTATCTTTAAAAAAAACCCCATGTAATTTATTTTCAAAGTGTTGTATCACATTAAGATTCTCCTGACAACAGAAGAGTCACACTTGCTGACTGCATTGTTAAAAATCAGTACTAAAAAGGGGGTGCTTGATTTTAAAAGACGAGCATAACTTCAGGGAAGATTGTTTTTTAAAATAAGAAGCAGCAGCATACAAAACTAAGGCAATAATATAATTTTTGCATGAGGAAATTACCTTGTAGTATCTAAAATAGTCACTTTCAAGAAGTTCATTCAGTCTAGGAAAAAGCTTGTAGTTGTTGAAGGCATCAATGGTTTCTACATCACAGGTGCAGTCATCTAAATGACCAGTAACCTGTTGGATTAAAAAAACAACAACAAAAAGAATATTAACAATTTAGCCAGTACTTTTAAACACTGCAGACAATAAAACAATTCACTTCTTTTTTTCTTTTGCCAGTGAATCAACTAGTTCAATTTAACGAGAATTAAACAACATTAAACCTAGCTCTGCTGAATAGGCAGAGAATTTCTTTTGACGCACCCTTTAGGATGCATCCCGTACTTGTTGTTTGGGGGGAGGCTGTTTTATTTGGGAACAATTTTCCTCTAACACACATTGATATATTAGAATTCACTAAGGCAGACGGGCACTTCCGTCTCTAAAAAGCAGAGATGACAGACACATTGAACTAGACTGTCACACACACACACACAGAGCCCTTTGTCCACACATCAGACACGGTTGTGCAGATGGCAGATGTTTCTGTCAGGGCCAAATCCAGCACGATGCTGGGTACCGGCTGCTGTGACAGCTCTGAGCCACCCGCACTGCCAGCTCAGGTTCCTGTTTGAGACCAGCCTCAGGATGTCACTCTCGTACAGATGAGAGCTGGCGTTTGCATAAGGGACCAGTTAGGCAACAATAATGCCACCGAAGATTACAGCGCTCAAAGAAAGTCCTTGTTGTTAACCAGCTGCGCTGCAGCCATTTGTTTGATTTAATCAGAACCACAGCAACTGCAACAGTCTCTCTCCCCGCCTCAGAGAGCCATTTGGCAAGAAAACGTTTGTTCTAAATCTGATGTAGAAAGCCAATACTTCTTGCATCGTCCTGAACAACTCAACAAGCTGTGTGCAAGCCCTGAAGGAAAAAAAAAACCCAACCAACAAACAAAACACAACAACATAGCACCAATTCAGCTATGTCTCTCTGACACGTAGATTACTGTCTGGATGACAAAGCTACACAACACAGAAGTAGTTTTGCTTCCCCCACACCCCCTGACGAGTACTTGGGGAAATCACCCTGGCCAAATCAAGTATTGGTACTCATTCACTCTTAACAACACACCAGGGATTATTTTCCTGGATGTTGAAGTAGCAATACAACATGTGGCAAGCTGCTATTCCCCAGTATCAGATAAATTCAGGGTTTTAAGATCAGGCAGTTGTTTTAAATCAGTATTAACTTATGAAGCGAAGAATGGGATGTTTGCCAGTGTTTGTGATAAGAAATCCTCTTGCCACTTTGTCCCAGAAAGCCTACGAAATCCTGGCAGCAGGCAGCACAGAAATGACATACCCCAACAGGATGCTGTTTTGGGGGGTTAAGCCCAGGCTCTGCCTTCTCTCTGTGCACAAGAAAGCTGGAAGCAGACAAGCAGAATAACCCTGGAAACATCAGCAAGGGCAGCCCCTGTGAAGTTGTGACAGGGCACACTGCCCAGTGGTAGCATAAAAGGTCCCCTGGGGAGGCCAGGAACAAATAGGGAGATGGGGGATGCACAAGATCTAAAAAACATTGGATTGTATTTAAGGGGCTCCCCTCTTTTGACTTTTAAAGCACCCAACCAGCTTGAGGGCTGCTGAACACCCTGGGACAGCAAACAGAAGCAGGAAACACCCTTCTTGAAGGAAAGGCAGCAGATGACCGAAGGCATGGGCATCTCAGCAGTCAGACCCAGAAAAAGGAGTAAAATCCTGTAAGCCTCAGGAAAAAGCCTCCATGAATCCAAAGCAAAGGTGCAACTCCTGCTTTTGCAATTAGGGAAAAGTATGTACTGAGAGAAAAGAGAGCGCCACGTGAGAAGCATGAGCCACCCGCCTTGACGCATTTCCGGAGAGCCCTCAGATAATTCAGCAACAGCTACACATCAACTTAAATAAAACTATTATAATTACTACTGTGGAAATAAAGCTCCTGGCCTTCCTTCCGAGAAGGAGGGGAGAAATGGAGCGCTTGCCCTCAAAGCACACAGTCACATGAAATGGGGAGGTGGGGGGAAAAAATATAACCTGTGGATTAAGCCTATCACACCTTAAAGGTAAGAGCAAGTTTCTTCCTGCCAGCCTGGACAGAGAGGGAAGGAATCAAGACCGAGGCTGGTCCTTAGCAGGAATCAGTATTTTGGAAACAGATTTTTTTCTCAAAAGGGCTTTGATATTTTGGACGCTGATTTTAAGGGGGAATGAAGGGAAATCTATCTGAGCATGTCAGAATGCCCCACTCCACTGGAGCAAACTGCTTTGGTTAAGGCACCACGACTTCTATCTCTAGTGTTCCCATTGAAGCCCACTGCCTGGTCCTCACACACATTCTGTCAGGCGTTTTGCAAGGTAATGAAGATTAACAGCATAGCAATTAAGCTTTCCACTAGCCTGAATCACTCTGTAAAAAAAAAAAAAAAAACAAACCCCAAACAAAACGCAATTTGCTAATCCAGTTACCCAATTTAAAGCTGTTTCAAAATTAAAAAAAAAACCAAACCAACCACAACATAAAAGCAATCAAGCACATTTTTTACTTCCTGGAAACTTGGCATCCTTTGAGGCAGGCACCTTATAGATTGGGTCTAAAAGTGGCCTACAAAAAGACTGTGGATAATCTTCAGCTGCTTTCTGTATCCATGCTAGACAAACATGTCACTCCAATGGGATGACATCCCCATAAGAGCACCCAGCCATGGTGCAAACACACACACACCATTTGCACCAGGCTTATCTAGCACCCAATTCAAGCCAGAACCAACCTGGCAAAACATCAGCCTGAAAATAATCCAGGGTGAAGCACTCCCACAGTATTCAAGAGTCGATGGGAGTCATGCTTTGGAGATCTCAAATTATCCACTGCTCAGTTTAGAAAAGCATTGGTGGGAAGATCAGCCACAACCCCACCAAGAACATGCCTGGGGGGGCAGCACAGGCAAAGGGGGGTGCTGGGGAAAACTTGAGCTCTGCTTAAGTTAGAGGGAAAACTTCTTTCTCCGAGGATTTCAGTCAGACTGTGCAGAATGAGGCAATTTCTCTAGCCAGCTTACCTTCCTGTTCTGCCTCCTAAGGCTGCTGAGAAAGCTCAGCCAGGCCTGGTGACAGCGCCGGCGTGTGCCCAGCCTACCAACACTCACAGCCAAGGGAGTACAGAAATCAGAATATCCACTCTCCTCAGAGACCAAGGTGAAAGAAAGCCCCAGCGATGATACCACCAAACAGCCCTGACCCGCTTTAAGACATGGGGAAGAGGGCAGTATCAGATCACTTGGCAGGGCATGCTCTTCACCCCAGAAGTTCCCTCTTGCTCTGTGACCGCCTGCCACCCCAGAACCTGTTTCTTTCATCCCTGCACGCACCCAAGAGACTCATTTGTTTTGGACTTCAATTCCTGCTATCAGAGCAGTTGAGCTACAGCATGTGTCAAACATGCCCTGCAATGGGTGGTGCCTTAAAACACTTTCTCCCCACCTCCCTAAAATACTTATCTACATCTTCAGCCTGTAGTAATCAGAACAGTTCTTTAAGATGAAACAGAAATTGATCCAGTCCCAAACATGTGCCATGTGCTTGCCGGCACCTGTGAATCACTGAGCTGCACAGCCACGACGGGTTTCGCTCCACCCAGCAGAGGTGGGAGAGCCTGGCATGAGACTGAGGGGCAGGGCTGGGTTTGCCCAGTGGGAGGAGACGCAACGGAGCCACTGGGACAGACAAGACACAAGAGGCTCCGGCTGCTGAGTAAGCAGGGAGGAAGGTGTTCGCCTGGAACCTCCACAACAGCCACTCTCAATCGCTTAACACCAATGTACCCGCCTCGTGTGCGTAACAGCTTGGAACACCACCACACGTGGACTCCACCTAACACCCGGGTTTGGCTTTTGCTCCATCTTCCTCTACCTCCATCCCAGGCTCCCAATGGGTCCGCTCTCCTCACCTCTTTCTGCTTCCCTACAGCGTCACAGATCCCTGGGCAGTGCATTGACGGCTTGCTTCTCTTGCTGGGGGCTCCGTCCCAGACCCACACACCATCACCCACTACACAGCTGGGCAGGAAAGAAGGCAAACCCTTCTGCATCTCCCGTTTGCAGCTACCCTAGGGCACAGCGAAGGGACTACCACAGTAGCGAAGGGACTACCACAGTAGCGAAGGGACTACCACAGTAGCGAAGGGACTACCACAGTAGCGAAGGGACTACCACAGTAGCGAAGGGACTACCACAGTAGCGAAGGGACTACCACAGTAGCGAAGGAGTTGCTTTTAGCCTGTACCAACCTCACCGACAGCTGCCTGCCCTTCTGAACAAGCCACACCAGTCCCAGGCTGCTGGCAAGCAGACGCTTTCCCCGCTGCCCCAGCAGAAGTTTCCCTGCAGTCGCCCTGCATAGGTGCTCGGTGGCTCTGCCTGCCCGCAGCACCCAGCCCAGCTAGGTCTCCCTCTCATCCTTGCCCGCACACTTGGAGCAAGTAGCCACTAGCCAGTCACGCCCAGCATCTGCCCTGGAAGCTGTGTATGTTGGCCCAGGCACTTTCTCCCCCATCTTTTGCCCAGAAAACAAGGACTGGGGCTTCCGGAGCTCACACAGAAGCAAACCTCATA
Organism: Athene noctua; assembly: GCF_965140245.1. Lineage (NCBI taxonomy): Eukaryota > Metazoa > Chordata > Aves > Strigiformes > Strigidae > Athene > Athene noctua. The sequence continues at coordinate 49,596,428 of NC_134042.1, read as the reverse complement.
TGGGAGCCTCAGGATGGGGTCAAACTGCAGAGGCTGAAGTGCTGTCAGATGGTACCTCCAAGCATCTGCAAGCAAAGAAGGATCTGCAGCTGCTCTGTGCTGTGTGAAGTGACCTCTGAAGCCACCCCCTCCTGAGATTGGGAACCCTGCTAGGTATGAATTCCTGCCCTGAAGGCTGTTGGGCGAACACCAATTCAAGAACGCAAAAGCAGCTTGAAAGTCTGTTCAGGTAACAGCAAGGTAACTCTCGGTGCGCGGGCTCCCCCTTAATGACAGTGTACTGGCCACAGAAACACCCCCCGAAGGAAAGCGGCCCTCGGCCAGCCCAGAAACCTCATCAAAGTCCCAGTCTGCCAAACACCTGCAGCACATCCTTAATGCAGCTACGTCAGTCTGTAAACAGCAAATGAGTAATAATTACTAGGAATATGGAGAATTGATTCATGGCTGACTACAGCATTAATGCAAACAGGAATATCTGGGTGGGGGATGAGCCGCCTGTAAAGTTCGAGGGAACTCCGATATGGAAATGTTACTCAGCACTAATGAGACAGATTGGAAAGCAGAAACAGTATGTGAAAACTGAAGTGTTTTTAGTAACAGATGGATGATTCTAATAAGAGTTTCAGGACTGGTTAGCAACCTCTCCAAGTAAATGAAGAGCTAAAAACAAGTCCAAAAAATGCAGGTGAGGCATTGCTCTTAGTAGAGACAAGGGTGCAACACCCACTCCAGAATGATGGCCCGCTGAAGTCAGCGTGTGAAATACTGCTAGAGCAAGCGCTCGCAAAAGTGCCTCTTGTCAACTGTCCCAACACGGGCTGACAGATGAGCCAAGGCTCTTCCGTTCACCCTACATCAAGGTTTCTTAATCTGACAAGCTGTCTCAAGAGATGGTTTGCAGGAGGAAGCCAAAAACTATACCCAGGCCTTCAAGTATACAAACAAAGGAGGGGAAAACGCACCATTTAAGGCTTGCCTTATATTTTATTTGGTGGTAAGTAAGAACCACCAGACCAGTTCTGCACAAGATGATCAGCAGATTATTTTCTACAGAAAGAGGAGGCAGCCCTCGAGTGTGTTTTTTAAAGGTTAGGTGGTTAGTAAGGCTGAGAAATGCTGCCCTACATAACACACCGTCCCAAAGGCAATCAAGTCTGAAAAAAAAAAAAAATCTTGAACATGAACACTTGTACTGAAAACTAAACCAAAGCACATGCTACCTCATAAACAATAAGTGTGTTGCAACAAACCAAGAGTTTACAAAATACAATGGAAGTTCCTCCTACCTAAGGCAAACAGCCTGAAAGCCACTGCTAAGCCAGAGTGTCCCTTTAGTGGTTAAGGCTTCGTATCCTGTACCACACTCCTCACTCAGACTTCAGCCCTCAGGAGACAAACTTCACTGCAAAGCAGGAAGCATACAAGCAGAAACCCAACAGAGAATCAGCAGTTCTTTATCAGCATAGCTTGTATTTCCCATTTCCACATGAAACTGAAGTGCGAGGAGCCTCCCTGAAGGCAAAGCCAAAGCCAAGTGCACAATCACATTTGTTTTCCTTCTCCGGTCTCAATTTCTAACTCACATTTAAGCACTAAAGTTTTAATCTAGCAAGAGTAGGCTTTATAATTGCTTCCTTTTTTAAAACGCAACAAAAAGAAAGCACTAAATACACTGTACCATGCTCACTCCTTGATCTTGCAAATGTGCTTGTGCAAAATTAAGTCAAAAGGAATCTGTGTAGTGACTGTTCTCCCAAATCCTCCTCACTCAGTTGACTATACCCTGTTCTCTCATTCCTGGACATCAACAGAGAAGGGTAACAAACCTGCCACATCAACAAGGGGAACTAACCCTGGAAGAGCTTTACAGAAGGGCAGCTCAGTTCACCCCTGGGCATGGCAGGGTAGCAGGCACCTGCTGCAGCCACGCTCCCTTCTGGCCAGCGGAGCTGGGAGGAACAGCAAGGCAGACCTGCAGAAGAGGCGATGAGGCAGCTCCCAGACTTTATAGCAACACACATCCCTCAAACATCCGATGAGAGACACCTGGGTGGTTAGGGGAGAACTGCTCCCCTGGCTGAAACACTCACCTTTCCTGCTGGGGGCAGGGAGAGAACACAGTTAAGAAAGCAACGCAGAGGACACAGTAGGTAAAAGTTCCTCTTTCCTCTAGCCACCTCCCAACAGACTTTCCGATGCTCGCCCAAGAGTCGAAGCAGTGAGGTACCCGCACTCAGGGCTGCTCACAAGAGCGCCCGCACCCCCCCACCCCGAGAGCGTGTGTCTGTGTGTGTCTGTGTGTGTCTGTGTGTGTCTGTGTGTGTCTGTGTGTGTCTGTGTGTGTCTGTGTGTGTCTGTGTGTGTCTGTGTCCGCCCCCCGCAGAACCCACCTGGCAGAAGCAGCGTCGTTCCGCCACGCTGGGCGGCCCACGGGGCACCACCGGCAACAGGAGAACGGCGAATCCCACCGCTCGCAACAGCAGCAGCCCGCTACCCGCCGCCATCTCACCGCGCCAGCTCCCCCGCCGTCACCGCCACCGGCTGAAGAAGCCGCGCAGCGCCGCGCACCGCCCCTCGCCGGGGGCGCGGCTGCCGCCGGCTACGCGCCTCGCCGCACGCAGCCCGGCCCGGCCCGGCCCGCGGGGCTGCCCGCTGCGGAAGGGCGTCCGGATCCTCGGAGGGCAGCGGGGAGGTGCCCCCGGGGAAAGCTGCCCAATTTCTGGCCCGCCGTGACTCATTCGTGCCGGGATGGGGTGGCCCTGCCGGCAGACGGGTGAAGGCCAGCCCAGGGTCGGAGCCCCACGCCCGCGGAGGTGCCTCCCGACCGCTGGCAAGAGCCAGGAGCCCTCTCCAGTGACCTGGCGCTGCTGGGTGGGCACTGGCCCCCCCAGTTTTGCCTCCAGTGTCAGCACCGAAGGCACCCCGGTGTCCCAAGAGGGACACATGACCGGTGCAGGTCTTCTCCTGGCAGTGCCCTGGGTGTTCCCCAGCCCACACAGAGCAAAGGGCAGCAGCTGGCCCTGCTCTGCAGAAGGTGCCAGCAAGTCGCGCTCCCCCCCTCCCTTCATCCCTCCCTCCCTCCGAGCAGGAGGGTGAGGACATGCAGCCTGGGGCACAGGGAACAGTCCCCGGCCTGCTGCTGCCCACACTCATCCCCTCACAGACCCACGGGCCTTCTGTCCTGGCTCTGGCTGTGTAAAATGGCTCTGGGTTCTGTACCTACAGGCTGTGGCTGCTCCTTAATCCAGAAACTACTAGCAAAACCAAATCCTTGCTCATTCGGTTACTGCAGTTTATAATTCAGCTGTAGTCTACCAACTTTTCTCGTTGATGTCTTCCAAGCTCCAGAATGGCCTAAACGCGGGGGGAGCTGCCTCTGACAGGAATCCCTGGATGAGGAGAGGGGCTGTGGGAGGCTCGGCCAGGCTGTTCATCATGCCAGACACTGTGTCACACGGGTATACGTACATGTATACACAGGTACAGACACCTATAGATCAATATGGACACACACTTTTTACAGCATCCCAGAATCATCTGGGTTGGAAAAGCCCTTGCAGCTCCTCCAGCCCAACCATGACCCTCCCCCTGACCGTTCCCAACTCCCCCAGATCCCTCAGCGCTGGCTCAGCCCGACTCTTCAACCCCTCCAGGGATCCCGGGGACTCCCCCCTGCCCTGGGCAGCCCATTCCAACGCCCAACAGCCCCTTCTGCACAGAAATCCTTCCTCAGAGCCAGCCTGACCCTGCCCTGGGCAGCTTGAGGCCATTCCCTCGGGGCCTGGCGCTGGGGCCTTGGCTCCAGAGACTCATCCCCCCTCTCTGCCCCCTCCTGGCAGGGAGTTGCAGAGGGCCAGGAGGTCTCCCCTCAGCCTCCTCTTCTCCAGACTGAACCCCCCCAGTTCCCCCAGCCGCTCCCCAGCAGACCTGTGCTCCAGACCCTGCCCCAGCTCCGTTGCCCTTCTCTGGCCACGCTCGAGTCATTCAATGGTCTTTTTGGGGTGAGGGGCCCAAAACTGAACCCAGGAATCGAGGGGCGGCCTCACCAGTGCCGAGCCCAGGGCTCAGATCCCTTCCCTGTCCCTGCTGGCCACGCCAGTGCTGACACAAGCCAGGATGCCATTGGCCTTCTCGGCCACCCGGGCACACTGCTGGCTCCCGCTCAGCCGGCTGTCAATCACCCCCCAGGTCCCTCTCAGGAGCGGGCCGGGCGGGCTGTCGGCAGCGGTAGCAATGCGCATGCGCGGTGGCTGCAGGGGCACGGTGACGCCCTCCGCGGCGGCAGGGGGCGCTGCGGGGCGGGCGGGCGGGCGCGGGCGCGCGCGGGGGGCGGGGCGGGGCGGGCGCGCGGCCCTGCCCCCGGCGGCCATGGCCCTTCCCGGCATTCCCTATGAGCGGCGGCTGCTCATCATGGCGGACCCGAGAGACAAGGCGCTGCAGGACTACCGCAAGAAGCTGCTGGAGCATAAAGAGATCGACGGCCGCCTCAAGGAGTGTGAGAACTGGCCCGCGGGGTTATTGCTCTCGTCGTCGTTGTGGGGGTTGTCGCCGCTGAGCGCTCGGAGAACCCTGAGGGAGACGGTGGCCGCCGTGTCGCTGCCCGCGCTTCGTCATGGGCCTGGCCGGACGCTGCCGGTCGCGGCGGCAGGGCCTTGAGTCGCGGCTCCCCTTGTCAGCGCCGCGGCTGTCTTGTCTTTCCTCTTGAGAGAGCCCCGCGGGGCTGCCCGGGCCCTGGGGACCCCCCCTTGCCTTGGGGTGGGCGAGGGGGTCGGGCCCTGCCGCCTGCAAGGCGCGCCGGGCAGTTCTTTTTCCTCAGCCTTTTTCCCCGTAAGGTTTTTCTGTCAGTATTTTATTTTCCTGTTGCCGCTGTCCTCTGTTACGTCGTTCTGGCAGTAGCGCGGCTTCCTATACAAACGTCAGTGCTGTACAGGCGCACTAATACCTTTGGATTCGATGTTTTTGCGGTGGGGTTTTTAGACTCCTTCTGCAGTGCATTTTTGTTAATAAGAGGCGTCGCTGTGTTGAGGGTGTGCGGGCCCTGGAGTTGTTGAGCAGGGGCTCAGCTGTGCTTGCAGGAGGGTGTGCGGATCTCCCACGGTTTAACTCCAGCCGCTGCTTTCCTGCTGTAAAATGGCCTGCTCCTGAGTTAATGTTGGATTGAATATTAGAAAAATCTTGTGGGTTTTTTTTTTCCTTTTCTAGTAAGGGAACAGCTGAAAGAGCTCACCAAGCAATATGAAAAATCAGAAAATGATCTCAAGGCCTTGCAGAGTGTTGGGCAGGTACGTAAGAGAAATGAGTTCATAGCAGCCTGTGGTGGTGGTTGACAGTGAACTTGCCTGGCAGTAGCATTTAAGTTTATTTTTGGTATCGAGGAAGAGTAGGTGGGAATGGTACAGCTAACAGGAACCGGGCCTCACCACCAGCAACAGACACACCAGCATGTGGGTTAGAGAGGTTTTCTGTGTTTGTCCTGGCTGGCAGAGATGTGTTAAAGGAAATAAAAGTGCTGGCAAACAGCATGAAACACCAGAGTTTTGAAGCTGACAGCCATTTTCCATGTTACATTTACATTTCTTTGTTACATTACATGTGATATTAACACGTTAAATGTTGTTTTGCAATGGTAATTTATCTGCTAATACTGCATTTTATTATTTTGCAGATTGTTGGCGAGGTTCTTAAACAGCTAACAGAAGAGAAATGTAAGTATGTTGGACTGTTATGTTCTTTGAGATCTTGAAAATAAGATTTTGTAGTTAAAATCTGGCTAAAGATTTGGAGGAGTAAAGAATTTAGAGTATTGGTGATCTGAGTACTGGCGGAATAATATACCGGATAGTTCAGAAGCATAATTGAAATCAGTCAATCAAGTAATTTTGATTTTTTTGCTTTGATCTTCTCTCTCCAGTCATTGTGAAGGCTACAAATGGACCAAGATACGTGGTTGGCTGTCGTCGTCAGGTAGCTGATCTCTGTGAAAATTCACTAAAAGTTTGCTTTGATCTTGAGTATTGGTGTTGCTTTTTATAAACTGGGCCCTTAGCAGGATTAAGCATTTTCTTCTTTAAGGTGTACACAACTATTTTATACTGGTATCTGCCCACCCCCTCCCTTCGTAGCTGGTAGTAGTGTAACGAGTAAAGACACAGGGGTCCACAACATTCCTGGAACCTTGTATGGGTTTTATTCTTTTCGTTGAGTTGAAGCTCTGTCTTTCTGCCTGATTTTCAACTCTGAAAATTTGTCATCGCTATGAAAGTGAATCAGCTGTGTAGGGTCTCCGTTGCTATGTTGTAAACATGAGATTACTGTCATAGTGTTGAGCTTTAGAGTTAGTTATGTATCTTTATGTATTTTTTTTTCTAATGCTTTTACTCTAATAAGTAATGGTGGTAGGCAAGGCCCTTGTTCTAAACACTCTGAGGGATTTTTATTTGTCCATATTATCTTAAAAAAAGTGTTGTCACTTCTGTTTTACAAGACAACAGCTTTTTTACCTACACCAAAATCTTCAGAACTTAGTTTAATACAGAACCTTGCTTACATCATAATCCATCTTTTGCTATAGTCAGCCAGAAGGAGGTACTCTGCGTTTTATTTTTATACAAAAGTATAAGGGATGTAATGCAGACATGGTTTAAAAACTGCTTGTTGGTTAATTGAGCACTGAATGTGACCCACTTCAGGCACTAAACCCCGTAGATCAGGCTGTTCCTTACGAAAGCTGCCTATGAAGTAGGAACCACAATACTTAGTGAAAGTGTTCTGCAGCTGCAGAGCCATTGGGGGAGCAAAAGTAAATCTCTAGTTAGATTTCATAACACTCATCCCTGACTTTAAGAAATGGAAGCAAAGAATAATATTTATAAAATGTGAGACTGTAAAGTATCTCTGGGCAGGGAATAGTGACCCCAGGGAAGGATCGTGTATCCTGAGAAGGCAGCAGCACTTTACTTAGTTATTTTAATGCACAAATAAGTGTAAGATCTTTTAACAGTTTTGGCGTCTCAGTGCATCTTGAAGGGATTCCTTTATGGTGGAGAAAGAACTGCAGTTGAGCTTGTAACACATCACGTTTGTAGTGTGTTCTCCTATCTTACGGAAGTTGTGAAAAATACTCCTTCAGTGAAAGGAGCACAGGGGTGGTATTCTTGTTAGAGGTGCTTTTCTTTTGTCTTTCTGAAGAGAAACTGATGCGGATTACAGACATTTAAACTCTTACCGATTCTGTGGAAACAAAATGTGTTCGCAGGACAAACGTGCGAATGTTTTGCAGTACCCAGAACCTCTGGATTAGCTTAAGGTTTGTACGTGGATGTTACATTGAAGAACAATGTAATGGAACTCCAACATACAAAAGTTAACCAACTCTGTTTAGATGATTCAACCATAATGGCATTGTGGTGGTTGCAGGAGCCAAGAGGCAACAAGCAAGTGGCAGAGCGGGGACCCTGCTGTACTCTGAAGAACTGAAAAAGAAGTGGGGCAGGAGGGGTTTCTATTTGTCAGAGAAATTCCTGCTGAAGGCCCACAATTAACAATACTTAGCAGTAAGCAGGGAGCAAAACTCACGCACCAAGTATTTTCACATGGTGTTGGCTCTGTCAATGGACTGTATTTTTCAGTAAGGATGGATATTTCCTCCTCCTTTTTGAGACAAACTGTTTGGGAAGTGTTAATTTGTGTAGTGTATGCTCAGATATCCATGACTTTCCCCGAGCATACCGATGCGATATGCTTTTGTTTGCATAAAACATCTGTGAGAATTGCTAATATTGAAATGCTCTTTAAATACATCATTATAAGCTTCATCCCTTTCAAGGCGTTATGGGGCACACTCACTATTTTCTTTCACCAGAATGATCAAAATATTTTTTTTGTAAGATAAGTATACTTAATTCAGCTTTGGGACACATGAGGTAGTCTTGAAGTTCTGTGCTGAAACAGATGAATGCTAAGGAATAGGTTGTGCTTCGATGAGCCTGACATTGTAGCATGTACTTTCAAGTTTATTCTTCGGTAAAAACACTCTTTGATCTTAAAAGATCCTTGATTTGGTACCAGAGATTAAAAAAAACATAAGCGTAAAAAAAATTCCATGATTGTCTTTCAAAATGTCAAAATATTAAGGCAAATAATTTCCCATATGGAGTGTTTCACAGACTAGAAGAACTGGCTTTTGATCAAAGTCCTGTGCTGAGGAAGGGGAGTGACACTGTTTAAATCGAAACCAAATTACTTCCCTGTCTGAAGTGCATTTCCTAAGGAATTCAAGGTCAAGTCGTATCTCTTTATTTTCTTCCCACTTAAATCTGTTGGGCAATGTGGAATCTGATAGAATTTCCAGCTTTTACAGATCTCTTAAGATTAGGCAGCTGGAAAGAGGTGGTATTGGCTGTCAGTAAAGCTCAGAATAAATAGCTTTCATGTTCTTCACATGTGGATTAAGTACCTTTTTTTTAAAAAAAAAAAAAAAGAAATTGGAGTGGCAAGGTAATTCTGTGATCGTTGTTCGAGGTTGTGTTGTGTTAGAGGTGAAACTGCTCTCCTAGACCAGGTTTCTTAAAAACAAGGTGAGAAATGCAAGTTAGTTGTTTTAATCCCCGCAGAATTTAGCAGGAGGAACTGGAATAGGACCGCTAATATGGTTAAAATTCTCATAAAAATGGGGTAAGCAGACAAAAACTGCTGAGGCAGATGAGGTAAATGATAGCAAGAGAGTAACAACTAGAGCTGCTGACTTTGAAGATGGGGTATAACTGGATGTGTGAAAATGTGCGAATGATGGCAGGCTTGGAGAAAAATAGATTAGGAACATCTGTTCACCATTTCTGTCAGTCCAGAAGTGAGAAAGCCATGGAGTAGAAGGGTGGAAAGGTGGGACTGAAGTGGGCAGGCTGTTCCCCGCATCCTCAGAGGAGGATTGCTTCCTTTTTTGGGACCAGTTGGTTCTGCCCTGTGTCAAGCTGAGGGGAGGGCTAGATCTCTCACTATTCCAGTCAGATGGAGAGCAGTAAAAAAAAAAATTTACAGTCTAGAAAGCTGTATTTATTTTCAAAAGTGGTAGAGGTAAGTTAATGACTTGCTGTTCAGGATCTATTTCAACATTAAGAAAAAATTCTTGCCTTGGTCTGGTTTAGCTTTGCTGGCGTCCAGTTGTGACAGCCATCAGGTTCATTGGTCTAGGCCAGCTCCTGGATCGTTTCTCCTCAAGATCATGTTCCCATGAAACAGTGGGCCAGCTTTTTACCAGTTTAAGCGTTCCCAAAAATGGTGGTGACAGGAACACAGTGTTTACTAAACAAGCTGCTTGGCTTGTGGCTCAGGAGCCTTGTTTTCTTCTTGTGTGTGATTGAGCAAAGAGTGCAAGCTACAGTAAACATCTTGGCTAAAACCAGACATTGTTTTGGAGTGTGGCTCTAACAGAAATGCCTTCTTTGTGACTAGCTTGACAAGAGTAAGCTGAAACCGGGGACAAGAGTTGCTCTGGATATGACCACTCTGACGATTATGAGGTAGGTTTTAGCTCTACAGCTGCTCTTCTGCTCCTCGTATAAAGGGGGGAAAACAGTGATCTGAATAGGTTACACAAAGGTTTGAATCATCAGTTCTGTAATACTGTGTAAATGTTTTCTGCAAAGCAGTGCTTTAATAAAGACAATTACTTTGTGGGAAGGCTTGGTGTCTGTTATATAAGATTTTTTGAAAAGTTTGTCAGTCTTTAATAAAAGAATTCATTTACAACTCAGCATTTTAGCAGTTTTTTAAGCTTTTGTTTGGTTTAAACCTTGAAGAAGTTTGCTAGGTTTGAAGTTTATTCTGTTTTTTCAACGAACGTACTTATCAAGGTGGGAGAAGAAGAAATAACTTTCATACTCGCTGTAACACTTATTGCAGTGACTTTACAAATGTGTCTGCACGATGACAAATGTCTACTCTTAACTCTTTATTCCAGATATTTGCCAAGGGAAGTAGATCCGTTGGTTTATAATATGTCTCATGAAGATCCAGGGGATGTTTCGTATTCTGAGATTGGAGGGTTGTCGGAACAAATCAGAGAGCTGCGAGAGGTATCCAGTATCTCAAAAACATTTAATCAAATTCTGGGATGTGTTCTGAGTGAAGTTTTTCAATACAAAAACGTCTTACTGATGTTTGTCCTAAACTGTCATGAGATGGGCTGTTAAAGGATCCTATGAGCTTTCCATGTTTCATTAACTTAGACCACATTTTCCTAGACTAGAAGAGAATTTCTGAATTTAAATTCTGAATTTAAATGTTTTCCAGCTTTGTAATTGTGGCAAACAGCAGTGTGATCGCGGGGTGCTGATGCGCTCACACTGAAGTAATCCTCTTAGTTTGGGCATCAGTGCTGCAGGCTGTGCTAGCCTGCCCAGGAATGTGGGTGTTCGAAGACGAGCTTGTGCTGCTGGGAGCCCGCTGACTGCAACAGAGATTGTTTGTGTGCTGCACACACACCTTGGTGGTAGCAGAAAAAGATTATTCTAAACACCAAAACCTGATTCTCAAATGGGTTATATCTTATCGCTGCTGTTACAGATGCTTGGGTTGAGATGAAAATGAAGAAAAACCTCTAAAGAAGAGGGTTTGAAGGATCTCTTTAGGCTAAGCGAGTGCCACAAAGTCAGTGGGAGAGCATAGTTAAAATTGACAACCAGCAAACCAAACTTGAATTTTGCACAAAACCTACTAGAATCGCTCTGGGTGGTGGTATTATGGCAGTAGCAAAACATGGTTTGAGTGAAGAGAGTTGAGAGAAACAAGCTGCTGTTCAGGCTTCAGCTCCACAAGGGCAGGGCTGTGGATCGATCCACTAGATCAGTGTGCCGTTTTTTTACTCAACTGTTTCTTGTACAAAATACGCTGCACAGAAAAATAGAAGTACAGGTATCTGCAAAACAGGTTGGCAAGTGTCCCATTAGCTTCCTGGGATTGCTCATCTATTATAAAACTCAAACAGAGGCTCCACTTGTTTGTCTGTGTCTTCACAGGTAATAGAATTGCCGCTTACAAACCCAGAATTATTCCAGCGTGTGGGAATTATACCTCCAAAAGGCTGCTTGCTCTACGGCCCCCCTGGTGAGTCTCATGAAAGGCTAATGAATTGCTTAGTTGTGCACTCAAACTGTGACAATACCCTTGTTTGTTTCTTTTTTTTTTTCTTTTTTTTCTTTTTTCAGTTGCTACAGTGCATTGTTGGGTTACTAGTTAAACAGCTTGAATCTCTTTGTCCAGGTACAGGGAAAACTCTTCTGGCCAGAGCTGTTGCAAGCCAGCTGGACTGCAACTTCCTAAAGGTAATGTAATTTTATTCTTTGACTCACGCACACACTTAATCCGTTTGCACTCCAGCCTCTTCATTCACGTGTCTTTTTGTCTTTCAAAAGGTGGTGTCGAGTTCGATAGTCGACAAGTATATTGGTGAGAGCGCTCGGCTGATCAGAGAAATGTTCAATTATGCCCGAGATCATCAGCCATGTATCATTTTCATGGATGAGATAGATGCTATTGGTAAGGCTAATGCCTGGAGGGAGGCTAGAATCTCCTTTTAACGCTGAAATGAGCTATAAAGCCACAGTCTGCCTTCTCAAAAGGGAGTGTGCATGATGTTTGTTCGGAATAAACATAACAAGACAAGTAGTTCAGCTTCCTCCTGGAGCTGTTGCAGCTAGCTGAGAGCCATACCCGTTCAGATCTGCCTTGGATATCTCTGACTAGATGAAAAAGCATTTTGAAATTGTGTATGTTTAAACGTTAAAAACCACCCCTCCTTTCCCTTCTCCCCCCCAGTTTAAAATGTCTTCAGATTTAGTATCATCGAGGCAAAAATAAAGTGCTATAACTTAGGAGTTTGGTATCCTGCAGGTGGTCGCCGTTTTTCTGAAGGCACCTCAGCTGATAGAGAAATCCAGAGGACTCTGATGGAGGTGAGTGTCTAATCCCTGACTAGGTACCGTACAGTCCACATTAAATAATAATACAGATGTGAATTGTTACACTGTGATCTGGCTTGACAGAACTTTTGCTGAGGTAATAACCATAAGCTAAAAGTGAACTAGATGCTGCTTTTACAGAAGACAGCTGCACATCCTGATAACCCAGCCAGGAATTCAACTTTGCGACTAATTGAAAGAATCTTTAAAATTGCTAAAATAATTTTCTCTTCTTACTGTGACTTGACTTTGCATCTTATGGATAAGATGCTTAATGCATCTTCTTTGACGGTTTGGAGGGCCCCTGTTTCCTCAAGAAGGGAAAGCAGAGCTTGTCTCTCTTAGTCCAAAAATGCTTAACTCTGGAAAATTTTAGAAGTGTTACAGTTTGAATTTTTAAAACTAGAAGTAGTTGCATTTTGTTGTTTCTGTACTAATTGCTTTGGTAAACTGGGTTGTGTGAAGAGAATTTTAAAAGCACTGGTGACAATTAAGAATTCTGAAGTTAACGGGAAACTTTGTTGGCCTATGTTTGCAAACAGTTTGCCCAGTTCAAAAGAATGTGTCAGCCTTACATAAAGAATTAAATCACCGTGATCAAAGAGCAAGGACCTTGAATCTTCACAATGAAATGTCTTCGTATGTGTGTATTAGTATTCTAGAGGCTGTTCTCCGAGTCTAATTTGAATGTCCCAGACTTGGTGCAATACACTCAAAATGTGTCAGCCAAGCATTGGCTCCTTTTGTACTTGCACTGTTTTTATTGCCTTAATATTTCAGCCAAGTCTTTCACATTTGAGCTCTGCTTTGCTCAAGATCTTTTTCTTTGGGCAAAGCATTTTCAGTAACTCTTCCAAGCTCTTCTTTATTGCTCATAGAATATGCAGGGCGTTTGTGGCCTTTCATGTAGGTTTTTTTTATTTTTAATTTATTTATCTTTACTGCTTTTACATCTTGATGAAAATACTTACACAGACACTTAAGTGCAGTAGATCACACTAGGAAGGTTTTGGGTTGTTTAAAAATAAACTTCTGTTTTCTATTAGTTACTGAATCAGATGGATGGATTCGATACTCTGCACAGAGTTAAAATGATCATGGCTACTAACAGACCAGACACGCTGGATCCCGCACTTCTGCGGCCTGGAAGACTGGATAGAAAAATCCGTGAGTTACTACTTCACAGTGGCTGGAAGCAGGGTATTCTCCATAAGAGTGGTGGTTTTCTGCTTTTATTAAAGCTGTAATTCTTTTCTAGATATTGATTTACCAAATGAACAAGCCAGATTAGATATTTTGAAGATTCATGCAGGTCCTATCACTAAACATGGTGAAATAGGTAAGTGGGAAGCTATCTGGATATCTTTCCTTCTTCTGTGTGTAAAAATGAGAAGAGGGTGAGTTGTTACGGTGACTCGACCCTTCTAATTCTTACCCTTACACTGGCCACGTGATTTCCCCTTGGAATTCTACTTCTTTTGTTGTTTGGTTTTGTGGATTTTTTTTTTTAATGTATCCTGATTGAATTGTTGCTAAGCCTTCCTTTGCAAAGGAAAACAGAATTGGAGCACAGTTGTAAACTGGAAAATCAACATGATTCTTATCCAGTATTTTCGAAAGGAATAGCTCAGTGCAAGTAAACAGCATTTTTGTTACACATTCCCCCCCCCCCCCCCCCCGAAGGAAAACTTATTACTTCAGAAGTCTGAAAAACAATGAAGAATCTTGAGAAGTCATAGAGAAACTTACTTTGGAGTTTGGAGATGGTGTGATGAAAACCTTATTGTGTGAAACAAAGCTTGTCTTTGGTTAGTGCTCTGCCCAGAGCGTAAGGGGCAGAAGTATCTATCCGATAGGAAGGTTTATTTAACGACTGTGTTACTCTGAGCTGACCAGAGTCTTAGTTTCGCAGTGACCCTTCAGAGCTTTCCTCAAGAAAGCGAATTGTGATTTGCCTTTAAAACGATGTCAGCTGCCTTTTTATTTATTTCAGTACAGCCCTGCAGACCCTGCCTGCTTGTTCCCCGCCTCTCTGCTGACACGAGCTATTCCTGCAGCCAGGCAGCACGATCTGGGTGGTGGAACTGATCTCGTTCACCATCTGGCTGCGTAAACAGCTGCAGCTCAGCAGAGGGGGAGGCTGGGGGAGAGCGAGAGGGAGGAGGGCTGCCTTTCTTAGCAGTGTTGGCTTAACACTTGCATTATGCTTGCAACAATAGTCTGAGATAGAGAGGAAGCTCCAAAGCAAATCATGAACCTGAGGTAAAGTACTTCATCCTTTTTCCCATATCTTCGGGCACTGGAGTGGAAGCAGGGTAGGATCGTTCCCTTACACCGTTCAGCAAGGTGAGATGTCAGATGGGCACTAGCTAAATTTCTGAGCATGATGTGGGAAGGCTGCGATGCTCGGCTCTGAGATCCTGAAAGGAAGGCCAGAACGTATCGGCAAGGTGGGGTGTGAATTGTGTTAAAATCCAAAGATAACGACCGGTTTCAGGTTCCAGCATGAGATTCTCCTGCTCTAGTGCTGGTGTCTGCTGAAGACTCTGAACTTACAGACCTTGCAGTGTTGGACACTGCTTGGTCCCCTCGCTTACTGTTTCTTCACTTTTCAATTATTGGGATGACTTGTTCGTAGGACACTGCTACATGGAATTAAAATACAGTTAAAGAATTTCTAATCTCTAGGGGGCTTTGAATTCTTAAGATGATAATGTTTAGTTCAAATGTTTTGAATTTCATATGGCAGGTGAACTGGTTTGAAAAATTCTGCAGAAAGTTGATCTTTTTTTAATAACAGCCTTGCTAAAATCAGAACTTGCTGGAGGCTCAACAGACCCAGTGTTTTAGAAATTGATTTTAGAAGCTATAACCATAGCCACTTTTTTAGTAAATATATGTGCATAAATTATCAGGCTTAATGTATCAAGACATTAGATGCCTTTAGTAGATGCAGTTGTTATAAGCGGAAAGGGACTGAGTTATGATCACTTGGAGATAAGTTTTCTGGTTCTTTACATCTTTTAAATAAGAACATCGTCTTGATGTAGCTTTTCTTGCATTTCATGTTGATGCCTGTAACCACAAGTTAGTAACTTTGGGATTTAATTATATAATACAAGCTTTTGGCTGCAATACATTTCTGTTTTAATACAGCTGATGATTATTTGCACTGAAATCAAAGTCTTTCTTTGTCAGCTGAATATGTATTTTGTTGGCATCCATAACGGGAAGTGTGAATTTATTTCTAATTGGCATTCATGTTTTATGAATAGATTATGAAGCAATTGTGAAGCTTTCAGATGGCTTTAACGGAGCAGACTTGAGAAACGTCTGTACTGAAGCAGGTATTTTCTTAACTCTTAATTTTGATGTGCTAAGTCTTGGTTAGTGCTGAATGCTAGAGCTGTTTCTCCGATAGTTCTGCCAATGGATGAAAATCGGGAGGCTAAAAATGTTCTGCCGGAACACAGCGCTTGTTCACTGCTGCTCACTTTTTTTTTTCCCCTTTTTTAAGGGCTAGGTAGCATTTATTTAATGGAAATGCCAGCATCTGGACAGTACCAAAATGCCAAAACAGTTGCATATTTCACAACATGTCACATGTGGGGACTGCTAAGCGTAAACAGCAGCCTGGTGATACGCCCTGAAGCTTTGATGGAACAACTTGAACAAAATCCCTCTTCTTTCTTCCAAGTTTCCTTATGACCTGTACAGTCACGCAGAGCTTGATTCTTTCCATCCTCTCTCTGAGGTTAGAGACAAGTCTCTTGCTCAGCCTGCAGATAAACCAGCATGGCGTCACACCAGTCCAGCGGGTACCTGCAGATCTGCCACCAGTTAGGAGCAGCAGCGCTGCATTCATGTGACGTTACACTTGCTCATATCCCAGGCCATGCACAGGCTGGATCCGCTGGAGTTGGGTGGATTTGGGCACTGTCCTGTGACACCCGAGGTATAACAGATCTCAGCGGTTCAGCTTCAGCATGATGGGAAAAAACCAGCTGTAGCTTTTCTGACCTGGAGCTGGCCTCTAACCACTTGTTGGCTGAGTATCACATCGTCTCATAAGAACTAGATACAGGCCAGAAACAGCCATTTTTCTCCTTTTTGCAGAGAATTCAAGTCTTTTAGTACCTGGATGACCGGAGAGTTAATGCTATTTTACGCTTTCATTGTACGTGTAGGGTTTGCCTGCACGGTCAGGCTGAGTAACGCAGTAAATAACATACTCCTAGTTTAAAACAAGTCATACATTAGCGATGGCCCTAGTTCAGAAAGGTGACCTCGCTGAAGTTTTTCCTCCTCTTCCCAACATCTAAGACCTGCATGTGAACATATACATGCAGACAGCATAGCGTGGATATGTTTTCACTTTAATTTGAGTGAACCTTTACGTGCTGTCTTCTCTACCGCTCCTCCAAGGAGCACCAACTTATTCTTGCTGTTAAATTATTCTTCACAGGTATGTTTGCGATCCGTGCCGATCATGACTTTGTAGTCCAGGAAGACTTCATGAAAGCTGTTAGAAAAGTGGCTGATTCTAAGAAGCTGGAGTCCAAGCTTGACTACAAACCTGTTTAAATTAACCATGTAATTTGTGGTTGGCTGCACACATCATAGTGGGTTACTGTATAAAAAGAGAGAAATAATGTACTTCTTGATTATTATTGTGTTTGTGTAAGATTTAGCTAGTAATTTGGTAACACTGGCTGGAAGTTGCCCACAGAAGTGTTTTCTGTATAATTCTGAAATACAAAATTGATTACAGCCCAGGTTAAGTAAAATGTGTGGAAATGTGTTCTCTTAGCAATTACGGTGTGAGTTTATACATGTCCTTGAATGAGTTAGCAGGCTAAGAAAGTCAGTTTGTTTCTTGACTTTTTTTATATGAGTAAATTTCCTTTCCCCAAACAGTTTATGAATAAAAGTTGTTTAAATCTGCTTATCCTGGTGTTCCTTCTCTGTAACTCTTGAAGAGAGTTAAATTACGTGTCTTTAGCCTTTGAAGAGCAACTTTTCTCTGGTGTAGGGAGTGCATTGGGGTCTTATGCCTTAGGTACCAATGGGAGGCAACCCTTCCCTTGGACAGAGGAGGGATGAGTGGTGGTTAGTCCTTTGCTGCTGGGGTCTGGGTGCTGGGGTTTAGCTAAGCTAGCATTTAATTATTGTAAGAAGTAAACAAGTCTTTTAAAATATTTGCTGTTTTCCCTTATGCTAGGATAACTCCTATCCTTAAAGCCAGTTGCAGACAAAAGCATCTGAGTGGAGGTGGAAAAACTGATAGCAGTTTGATAACTCAGTTTTGATTTCCGCTTTTGGGGTGGTGAGGAAGATGCTCAAGATGGATTTCCTTTCTAAGGTCCCCTTTCAGCTGCTCTATGTAGACAGGAATTGATCGAGATCATTTGACCCCGTGCCGCTTTAGACACATGAGGTGGTGTACCTGATACTTCTGGAGCTCTGAACATGGCTTTGCGTGGGCCTCAGGAGGTTGGAATTTGGATGCATGGGGGTTGCCTGGGAGCTGATGGCTGTGGCTATTTGAGTAATTGCTGAAACAGCAATTAAAAGGTGGAGGTGAAGATGTTGGTGTTCCTAGGGGCATCTGTCACTACGCCTTATTTTTGTTTTCTAATCAGTCCCACCCTGAGGGGTGTGTGTGGATGGATCCCTGCACTGTGCACCTTCCCGCTGTTGGATTGGAACAGAAGTGTACTGGACTGTACTTCTGGCCACTTCTAATTACCCTAATTGGATTACTCTGGGCATTGCTCAGATGACAGACAAATACATCAGATTAACTCTAGATTTACCAGGAGACACACTGCTTTACAGCATCTTCCTGGCAGTTTTAATAGCTGTGGTTGTACTTTTTTTCTTATTCCTATGAGACAAAACCGGCAGTGTAAGGTATAGAACAGTTACAACAAGACAGGCAACAACATTTTCAAATTTCTATGGCTGTTACGGAACTTTTTTACTGGTTAGTATGAGAACTTCCTATCATGTCATGAGTGTAAAGATGGAAATACCAATTCACTGTTAACAGCTTTTTGAGTGCAGCTCACAGAGCTGCTAGGTCCCAGTGCAGTTGGAACAATTAGAAAATTCAACAAAAATCCAGTTTCTGAGCGCTACAGTGATGTAAACAGTGAGTTGAGCTTCTGGCATTACCTTGGAGAAGGTAAAAAATTGCAAACTGAAGCCCTGGGAGTGGTTATACCAAGTTTTTGAAGTCTGAGCCATAAACTCAGGCTACCAACCTCTGTCCCTTTCTCTTCTCAACGCCAGCTGGAAGTGGGAGCTGCAGTCTTACCGGTGCTTTCTCCTTCGCTGTTTCATTTTTCATCCATCATGAAAATAGCAGTGCTGAAGGAACAGCTGCTGAAACGTTACTGTGGAAGGTTTCTCAAGGGGGAGTTGAGCATAATGTTTGAATAGTTTGGAGTAGTATCTTGGGATTCCAGCAGAGCATGGGATCAGGAAACCTCAAAAAGTAGAAAAATAGGTTCGTGCCCCAAGCCTCGTGTGTCAGAGGGCGCCTCCCGTGCACAAAGCAGACCTGTTTGAATACAACCCCGCTTGTGGGTCAGCTCAGATTTTGAGGCAGGCAGCGTCTTTCTGATGGCGGAGAAAACAAGTGCCTGCTCGCCAACATGGAAGCGGTTTGATCTGCGTGCGAGGAGGAAGAGACCACAGGCAGGAGCAGGGCGAGAGGAAGGCGACGCGATGAACGCCTCTGGAAGCCCTCATGGCCGTGACATGGCGGCCGAGGCGTGAGGCGCTTCAGGCCCGCGCCTCGGCGGGACCTCGATCGCCGCAAAGCCCGGGCAGCGAAAGGGCCCGTTGAAGAAGTTGTTATTAGTCTTGCGAGGAGTTAATTAATGAACCGGGGGGGTGAAGGGGGGGGGGTGGGTAACGCCGGTTCCCGACCGCGGCCTGGGGAAACGTCCCCGTGAGAGGAGGGAGGCAGCGCGCGCGCGCCCCGGTTGGCGCCTCACGGCGGCGGCGGGAAGCGCGCGGGCGGGCCCCGCCCCTCCGGCCGTTGAGGGGCGGGGCGGAGCGGGCGGGGGCGGAGGCGCCGCTGGAGCGGAGCCCGGGGGCGGGCGGGGGAGCGGCGGCGGCGGCGGCAGCAGGAGGAGGAGGAGGAGGAGGGAAGAGGCAGCAGCAGCAGCATGGCGGCCGGGCGCGAGCGGCTGAGCGCGCCGCCGCCTCCTCCGCCGCCTCCTCCTGCCGCCGCTCCCCAGCCGGAGCTCGCGGGCCCGCTGCCCAAATAGCCGCCCTGCCCCGGTCCTGCTCCGCCCGGAGAGCGCCCGGCCATGGAGCTCGCCAAGCCGGCCTTCCCCGCGCTGCCGCAGGCCAAAGAGGACTCGGAGGTGAGCGACGCTGCGGGGGGATGAGGACTCGCCGGGGGCCGCCGCTCCGGCCCCGCCTGAGGAGAACCACCCCCACCCCCCCCCCCCCGGCTGTGGGGCCCTGTCCCCCCGCTGACACACTCCACACACACACCCCCCCTCCTCGGCGGGGTGTCCGCCGCTCCCTCCTGGCCGCGGGGACCCGGCTGAGAACCCGGCACAGGCCTCGCTGGGTCCCCACCGAGGCGCAGAACCATCTTCTTTCCCCCTCTCCTCCCCCCGCACCGGTGACACCCCGGTCCGCAGGCCCCGCTGCCGGGCTCTGTGCTACCCCCCCGGGACCACCGGCCCCATCCTCCGGCCCTGCCGTCTCCATTGCTCTCGCAGAGCCCTTTCCCTCCCGCATCGCCCCTTTCGGGTGCCTCCGGCCTTTCCCGCCCGCTCCCGGGGCTGTTGGCCAGCTCTGCCCGCTGAAGAGAAGGTGCCTGCTTTCACAGAACCACCCCCCCTCGGCTTTATCTCGCCGCTCCCTTGGCTTTTCTCCTCTGAGACCGGCCCCCGCTCACCTTGCCGGCTCTGCTGTCCCCTCTGCTGTGCTTCAGCGGGGTCACAGCCTCCCTGCTAGCCGCCCTTTTGCTTTCCCCTGCCTGTTCCCCCTCCCTTTGTATGGTCACCAGTCCTGTCCTCCATCTGCTGCTAGCTGCCTGCTTGCCCTTTTTTTTTTTTTTTTTTTTTTCTTGTACATGCAGAAAGGTAACGAGCTGCTAGCAGTGAGTACCTGCGTGTCCCCTTCCACACAGTAACTCTTAGATACTCAAGAAACAATTTGGCGCTCCGGTGAGTCTCTTGGGGAGGCATTTCTTACGGTTTGCCAAGGCTTCTCTGCAAACTAAGACAGGTGGCAATATCTGCTACGACTAAACTGCACCCTGCGTGGTGTCAGGAGGAGCCGGGTCAGTGTGGTGTCTGATTTCTGAGCTTGGCTTAGCTTCTGACTTCTGACCCGGGATACTGGTGGTGTGTTTTTATGTGTCACGACCAGCCTTAAGTGTCCTGCTTTGATAGTGTCAGATACTTAATGCAGAATGTCGCAGTCTTCGTGCAGGAAGTTGATAATATCTGAACTCTTCAGATGTCTACAGATTGTTGCATATTTCATAACATCAGCATTTATTTCTGTTTTAACGGAGTTATTGTTGAATGCTGTTACTGCGGTAAGCTACCTGAAATCTGGAAGTTACTGTGTTGGTTTTTTTTTTTCCTTTTTGGTTTTGTTGTCAAGATTTAATGCCCTCTTCACTTGAGAGCTTTGGAGGTGTTTACGAGTCATCTTGTTTTCAGAAAGCTATTATCAGTTTGTATCTGAACACAAATCATATACCACCCTGTGAGGTTTATAATTTGTTTGTTTTTAAATATCTTTTCTTTCTGGAGAAACCAATCATATTATCTACAGCTACTTCTGAAAATGGTTAACTAAATTATGCTTGGATGGCTTTTTGAACCTGTTTATAACTAGAATGGCTGAAAAAGAGTGTGCGGTTAAAATAGTTTTAAAAACAGAGGTCACTGCCAACCTTAACAACTCTTAGCTGAGGAAAAACTGAAATTATGGTGTCCTTCAGAGTAGATTTTTTGCTTTTTTTCATGCTCTTATCTCTCAGTGTTACAATGTACAGAACGTTAGAACTTCACATGCTGCAAGATTGTAGTGGAGAATTTCAAGGACTCTTTTTAAAGACTGTAAGTTCATTCTTTCCCAGCATCTCACATTTGTGTCTGACCTGATCTAAATACATTATAGTTGGAGTATTGGGGGGGGGAAACGGGAAAGTTAAAGCCAGTGTGAGAATGTCAGAGTTCTTGTGGAGCTAACATGTTAAGAGCATTTTTTTCAGCATAAAACCCTTCAGCCCAATCCTTAACAAGATGCTTTGGAAAAGCAAACTAGGGAAACTGAAATCATTCTGCCCACAAAATGTAGTTATTCATGGAAAGCTGAAGATCATCTCTTGTGTATTGCAGCGAGGAGGTTCTTCAATGAGCAGTACTGTCTAGTATTATTTCAGGAAGTTGGTTATGTATGGTTTAATGCTGTCTTGGTAGATCTGCTGATTTCAAATTACTGGGGGGGGGTAAGGGGAGGAGGGAGAATTTGGGGAATCCCTAGTTTACTTCCTGATGTAGGCTGCTCAAGAGTAAGCACAACTTTGTGGTCATTTTAAGGCAATCTAACTGCTACCCCTCAGCAACTTTCTCCTGGCTGACACTAGTAACCATGTGACAGCTAAAATAATAATTTATTTTTTTTTAAAAAAAGCCAAATCAGTGAGATGAGCTGGTTGATTGCACAGCTTCACGCTTCCTAGTGCTGGCACAAGGAGAAGTCAGAGAGCAGGCAAGGCTATCTGCTGAGGGGGTGACAGCAGCCTGTGGCTGGATTGATTTAGGCAGACTGCAGACATGTACTCTAAGAGGTCACTTTTCTGGCCTGTAGATTGTTTGCGATGTCCCTAATCCATATGTAGTATTACAAATTGCTGGATTTTTAAACTACTTGGTTATTGGTACTTTTTGGAACTTGTGAAATGCCACGTTAAGAAATGCTGGTGATATTTACCTGTTGGGAAGAGTTGTGCTGTCTTTGCATTCCCGATCTGATACCATCTTAGCAACTGACAGACCAGAATTTCATTCCTCTGAGTACTGTTAGTGACACGTGTAACTCCTCCCTTTTTTTTTTTTTTTTTATTATTTTATTTACCATCTGCAGTTTGTGTGTACTTAAAGCTCATTCCAGTGGTGAAACTGTATTTGTTGTAGGTCAAGCACAGACAGGTATTTGCCAGCACCTGTCTCGCTTCGGTACAAGCCTGTGTCAGTATTGGCTTGTTGGGCTTGCTCTAGTCTGTGCTCGTGTTCTGGCTGCAGTCTGGGTGAATTGTCCAGTTCTGCAAGATGAACTGATGAAGGCTAGGATAAACCAGCTTCCGTCTTCCACTGGTGAGTCCGTGGCAGTTAAATGCTTTTTCACAGGTCCTTATGCCATCGGAGTGTGTTCTGCTTTTCATCTTTGGATGTTCAACGTGTAACTTGCCATTCTTGCAAAGTTTTTCTGGTATATGCCATGAATGTCTGTAAACTGAACGTTATTCTTCTACAGATTGGCGATATTGAACATGTCAAAGTCTTATGAGTAATAGCGATGGTACACGTCTAAGTTTAGACTTACATGTCTCTTTCTAAAATTGGCACATTTTCCAAGATGAGGTCTCCAACGTCCTTAAATTTGAGAAGTGCTGTGTTTTGGTTTGGGTTGGTTCTTTCCCCTCCCCCCCCCCCCCGCCCTTGCCCAGTATGAACACATACACAGCTAAAAGTTGTTAAAACAGGGTTGGGTTAATAGCAGTTAGTGCATCTGGTATATTAGTACTAGAAACAGCTTAGCACTTTTGGAAAGATGGTGAATAAGAACTGGAATAATTCAAGGAATTTAGTGGAAATTATTTTCCCATTAAATTTGAAACAAACCAGAAAACAGCACTAGGATATGTGTAATGGGAACACAGCAATAATTACCAGTTCGCTTCTTTGTTAAAACATTAGCATATTTGCTTGCAAGCAGGCTGAGTAAACTAGTATTCATGATGCGTTGAGAATTTTTTTTTAGGACTCTCCATGGTTTTTTGTAATAGAATTATCAGCTTATTGACTAAACAGTCATATTTGTCTTTTTATTATGTGTAAAAACTGAGTTCTCTTTAGCACATGATTTTTGGAAGAAATTTACATTTCTTGACAGCTATATTTAGTCTGAAACGCTGATGTATTTTTGATTGCTTTTTTTAACTATGCAATAGTTCAGTCCATCTGAAGGTGGAACAAATTTCTTAAACTTTTTTACTTTGGTTAGGAAACACAAATAACCCCCTTAAACATAGTGATTCTCCTCCTCTGCAGACTTCAAAATAAGTAGGAAGCCTGTATTATAATATTTTACCTGCCCACAGAACAGAGCAAAAGAAATTTGAAACAAATGCTATGATATACTGGGAAATGTAAATCAGGTGACAGATTTTGATTGTAACTCTGTAGGATACTATCAGACTACTTTGCATATATCAAAAGTGTACTGTGGCAGCTGAAGTTGAGCAGTCTTGTCAGTCGTGATTAACTTATGCCTTGCATCCGTGGGAAGCCTGCTGAAGTGCACAGGCATCCACACAGACGTGAAGGTGGCTCACAACTGGAGCGGTTTGTAAAACTGGGGACATGAAGCTTTTTTTTTTTTAATCTAAGTGAGGGTTGTGAAGAGACCTGTGTGTTCCTTGCCTGTTGCAGTATGGCCCAACTCACAAGGCTTTAGTTACACAAAAAAAAACCCAAACCAAAAAACCAAAGGGCATACTTACATACTTGCACCATTATAAACAATTCTGATAATCTGAATGCAGTTTTTCCTTTACTAGCAAAGCTTTGTTCGTTAGTGCTCATTCTACAGATTCTTTGTAAAAAACGTGAATCATCACGACCTTTTATTGTAGTGTGTAGAAATGCCGTGGGGTGAACGCAGGACAAAATACTACTAGAAAAAATTCTGATGAGTGTCAGCTTCTGTGTAAGTCTATTTAAAAAGAAAATAATACAAGAAGTATGGTAGTCCTGCCACTTGGCGATGTGCTTCATATAAGCTGAAGAATTCTTCCTTCACTGCTTTAACGTGCTTTAATAGAAGCCAGTGCTGACAATCCTGTGTGCTAATCGGTATTTAACAAGCTACTAGAGGTATATTTTGGACCAGTGTTAGAGTGGGACAAATAAGAAACATTTGTTTCTTACCTGTATTATGTTTCTACTTTCCGTTTAGTTGCCTTAGTCTACCTTTTATCCTTTCCATGGCTGATGTTTTTTTTCCCCTGCTAAAATAACCTTTTTTTCCCTGTTGTATGCTTCTTCCTTTGTCCATGTGTTCTGTCCTTCCCACCTGCTATTGTTTTTCCTCTCCACCTTCCTGCTTTTGTACTCCTTTGTATTTTCCAAATATGTCTGTACGATGGGGACTTCCCATTGTCCGAGTACTCTTTACAAATACACAGAAAAGGCCGTTAAAATCCACGTCCCAGCCCATGTTTACTAGTGTTGAGACTGACCGAAGTGGGATCTGTGACCGAGGGGGGGGGAATTGCCATTACAGCAAAGCCCATCTAATAGCTGGCTTTGCTAAAAAGTGGCTTTATGCATCCTGCCAACCGCCCAGTGTTGTCACCATTTTTGTCCCAATGCTTATCTGACCTGTGGTGACCTGGAGCAGGGAGCTTATTCAGTAGACAACCAGCTTTGCTAAAAAAGCTGTTAGTTTTGGGCCATTATAGTTTCCTGAGCGTAGGATTAAACAGCTGGGCAAGGGTGGGAATGTAAGCTCAGCCTTTAACCAGCTGCTGCTTTGGGTTAGCAGTACTGTCAAAGCCTTCCTTAACCTCGTTAATATAGCTCTGTTCTTGGTGGCATGCCCGCATCCTGATGGAACAAAAAGACCAGGTTTCATTTTTTATATTTTATATACTTGTACTAGGACTTCTACCTGGAAAAAAAATAATTATATATCTATATTTTTAGCCCTGAAGTAGTCAGGCAGTTGGACTAAGTGATTGGTGTAGGTCCCTTCCAGCTGAAATAATTCTGTTTTTTTATATATATATATGTAAATGCTTCCAGCTGGAATAAATGGCCAAGAACATGAAGCATGACTGAAACTAATGACACAGCCTTTCATTTTGTTCTTGTTCATAGCTAATTTTGAGACCCTTGAAGTAGCGTGCTTCAAGTGATGGACATGACAGCTTTCAGTAAATATTTTTCTTGAATATGTTTTCAGTACTTCATTTAATTTTGTCTTGTTTTCTTATTAAAAGATAGCAAATGTGTATGCTCTATTACTACCTCAGTATTTCATGATTTCTTTTGACAATTGTTTGTTCCATTTTACAAAGGCCAAATCTCTGTTTGTGTGCAGGTCTTTAATGATGTCCTCCTCCTCCCCTTTTGTTGGACTGTATCAGCTGGGAGGTTTTTTTCAAGATACTGTCTAGAATACTTTCAAAACCAAGATATGATCTCATTTAATTGTGTAGATTAGAATTAAAACTGCCTCAGAATTAAGCCTAAAGCTTTTGTGTCAAGGTAATCATTAAGGGATCAGGACCCATCCATGATCCAAGCTGTAGCCTGCTGAGGGGGGGTGATAGGGGTGTTGGCAGTTAATATAATCACGCCCTCTGACTGTTCTGATATAACACTGTATGTTTAATTTCCTGTACAGAACAGAACAAAGTTATAAGCGGGAGATCAGCTCGCCAGAGCAGATGAAGGAATTGAAGCAGGTCAGCAGAATGTGCGGCTGTCACTGCCGTAACAGTTGTCTTCAGCTTTGATTTCACAACTTGTGGAAGAACGTTGCACCAGGTTTGGAGGAGAGACTTCTGAGTGTTATAGCTTATATGAATATTCCACTAGACAGGGAAACAAATTTAGGCAAGAGTATTCTGACAGCTCTAGATTTTTGAGGTACACGAGGAACGATCAATCATGCAGAAGCTTTGCTGCGGTGAATGGTGATGGGAAGAGAAAGCTGTACAGAGGAGTAAGCGATGCTATTAACAACAAAAGAGCTGTTCAAGCGTTGGAAAAGGGTCGGAAGCCTGGAGTGGTCAGGAAGGTTTTGCTGGGACTTATGTGTAGCTTTTCAAAAGGACTTGAGTAACAGTCTTGAAAGCAGGAAAAGATATTGCAAATGGTGGCTGATGCCCGGTGATGCTGAGCAGATAAGGGGCAGCAGCTGCAATCTAGAGAAGATACTTCTTGGTACTGGATTCTTCTTCTTTAAGCTACTGATCTGATTTATTTTACTGGTGGTTTTTTCAGCACCTTTTGAGAGCTTCTTCCTTCATCTGGGGCAGGCTGTGGTTTGCAGGCTTTGCTAATTATAAGGCAGCAAGAGTTTAACCGTAATAATGAAAGTGCAGTACTGCAGATTGCCTTTCAACCAAAGCTGAGCTTTGGCAAAGACCGTCTAGGATGTACCTTTTATATGTGAAAATTAGATAGATCTTCTTAACTTAAACTGTCAGTTAGGGGCCAGTTGAGCAGTCACATATATCCATTTCACTACATTCCTTCCGGTGAGGTGTAGGCAGGTTGCACGAGGTATGTTGTGGTGCTGTCTTCAAAAAAAAAAAAGTCTTTTGCTTTTGTGCGTATCTTGAGCATTGACAATTCTCCATGTCAGAGCTGTTAAACTAATTAAAAAATTAATTATATGAATTTTATATTAAGTCCTAGCCAAGTCACTCTTTCAGGAAAAAGTCCATGTGTACGTGCATTTGCACATGGCGATGTGAGGTGTTGGGGGTTTTTGCCATTAAACTGTTCCTCTAAAGAACACGTATAGCTATGGAAAAATAGTGATGAAATAATGATAACTGTTGGCAGAGTAATTCTTGATGTAGTTTGGGTATTGATTACCAAGAAGCTCTTTGTAGTGTAGAGAAGTTTCGCCTATTCATAAATATCTTCAATTTATTTCAGCTAGGTGTTGGCTGTAGATGGGGGTGGGAGGGCTTGGACATGGGTTTTATTCCCTTTTCTCTTGCTAGTTGCTCTGTTCTGGGGCAGTAGTCAAAGTGCTTTAGATAGTCCCCAGCATTTCATTTGTGTGAATAGAATGCACAGCTGATATGTGCTGTGAACACCCCCAGCAAAACAGCTGAGGTGTCTCTTAAACTTATGTGTCATTTTGGGAAGATCTGTCTGAGGTGAGTGGCTCCTCTTTAAACCTTTGGAGTTGTGGGGGTTATTATTTGTGTACCTTTGCTTTAGTTTTGTGGCTTGTGAGTATTGAAGATTGTGTCTTCTGGCGAGTAGTTGCTTATTCTGTAGAACCTACCAGATATTTAGCAGCAAGGAGTGCTGTTAATCTATCCAGCTCTGGCATCGTCAGTTGTTTTCTTAGCAAAATTCTTGTATTTGGTCTGATAAAAAGAGAAACTTGCAGTTGTTATTTGTCTGCTGGGTGCTTCAGACAGTATGGAAAACAAGTCTGATGAATGGATTCCTTAAAACGAGACCTCTGCTTGGGTTCAGTCTACATGAATAGATTATTTTTTTACATAATTTTGCATAATATTTGAATAATCTTGCATTGTTAGTTCTAAAAGCCTTGAAGGGCTGTCAGGAAACTGCCAGAATCACTCTTTCAGTAGTTCATGTACTTGTGTAAAGAAAACATTTAATCTGAGACATCATCTTTCAGATATTTAGTTTGCAGCCTCAATCCCACTGGAAACTGTACCTTTTTGGCTTCTTGAAGAGCACTGAAGACTAATGTCAGGAGCCAGTACTGACATTTTGTTCTTGTTCAGAACATCTGTGGCATCTGTTGTCTTTTGGGTTTTGGTTTCCTTTGGACTGTATATTGCTAAATTCTTGCCTACTTATTTTGCACAGTGTACAGCTGTTGGGACTAATTCAATTTCCTGCCTCTAATGCATTTGGAGGAAATATTTATAATGTATTGTTAAGTCCCCTTGATCAAAGTAGTGATGAATTTGTGTTTTCATTATGCTCTGCATCAAGACTTTTAAATTCTATGAGTATCTAAATAAGATTAATAAACCCACTTAAGTGTTTGTGTATTCCTGAAGCCTTTTCAGAGTTTATTTCTCATAATGCTGGTTTTATGCTTGGACAAAACTGGTGTTTTCTTTTTGGTGGATGAATTATGCTTTCATATGTGCAGTGAGACAATGGGATTATGTTAAAACACTCCTAGGTCAAGCTTCAAAGGATATGGTTCTGTAAATATCCTTTGGTCACAAAATTTCTACTACCAGGAGCTCTTGTTATTATAGCTGCAACGTACAGAAGTAACTTAGCTTACCTCTGTGTCTATAGCAAAGACCATTTCAGTTTATTTCCCTGTTTGTACTACCATTTTAGGTAGTATTCAAAGAATTGTTTTGAGTGGCTTAATGTTTGTTTGCTTTCTCAGAAATGCTGTCCCAGATTTCAATTCAAGTGGTTTCCAGAATAACTTTACTGATAATAAAATCCTTTCTAATTCCACTGCCAAGAGCCAGCAAAACCACTGGGTAACTCTGTGTGTGTGTGGGAAGCACTGGATTTTTCTTGTGTGGCTTAATAAAAGGAGGTTAATGCGAAATTGATGCTACCGGTACAACTGCAGGTGGACAGTAACACAGTTTAAGATCCTGGATCTGTCTTGGTATAATCCTGATCTCACTTCAGAGGTTGAATATTTAGAGTTTAACTTTCTCATAGTTTTGAGGAGATTGGAACATCAACAAGAACGACATATGGCAAAGTTTTTTCTTAGCTGCCGGTGTGAGTGGAGCAACCAACAAAGTTATGTAAATAAATGTATGCAGTCTTATTTGATTTGATATGTTTGACTATTTCCTTTTTTTTTTTTTTTTTTCTCCAGCTGGTAACTGTGATCTCAGATACAACTCCTTCGTGTGTCAGGGTCAAAGAATGAGTAAGAGCCTGTTAATAGAGGACAGTGGGAGTTGTAAAGAAGGGAAGCCAGGAATAGAGTCTGCCTGAGCACTTTTCTGTTCAGCTTTGGCAGCTCTGTAAAATGGAGCAAAGGATGAAAATGTTGATGCTGGCATTTGCTCTGGGCAGTTTTGATAGATTGAGCTGGATGATAGTAAATAGTCAGCTGGGAAAGGGTGTTTCCCGATTGGTGAACCTTCACAAACTTGCGGGTCTGAGATTTGTGGAAGGGTGTGATGTGCTGAATGTAAATTAATGTCTCCTTGGGGCTGAACACAAGCATATGCGTATGTTCACTGGGCAAGGATCCTTCCCAGTCTGACTGTCGAGGATGAGGAAAAGTGGAGATTCACTTCAATGGCTTGCTGTGTTCATGTAGAACATAAGCTTCCAGAATTGTTAAAGCTAAATCATGAATAATTCAAAACAGAGTTAGTTTGAATATAGTAGGTGAGGCAGTGTGGATTTTAAGGGAGTTACCTGCTATACTTGTTATCTTCTGTTTTTTCAGTGGCTGTAGGAATGTACCAGTCAAAGGAGGTGTTTTGTACCAGTCAAAGAGGTTTTTTTGCTTCTGTGGCTAGTACAGAATGTTCTAAAGCTTTTTTTTTTTTTTTCCCCCCTCCCCACTCTAG
Organism: Athene noctua; assembly: GCF_965140245.1. Lineage (NCBI taxonomy): Eukaryota > Metazoa > Chordata > Aves > Strigiformes > Strigidae > Athene > Athene noctua. The sequence continues at coordinate 49,566,902 of NC_134042.1, read as the reverse complement.
AGGGAAGTTTCCAAGCAGAAAGCTGAGGTGTGGATGTATAACACACCAGCTATTCTGCACAGGCTTCATCACTGATGTAGAGTACTTGAGGTTTCTTCACATTAGCTTGCAAAATACTGTTCCTTGCACTCAAGTGTTGCTGGTATCTCTGTAGACAGTTACCAGTAACTGTAAGCAATGTGCCTGTTGCAGAGCTAGTAGCTTGTTCAGTCTGTGGAAAATAGGTTTTGATTCTTTTATATAATATCTCTGTCTGAATTTATTTTTCTCTCCATCTGCCTATATAACTATTTTTTGTTTTATTTTAAGGATTGGACCTATCCCATGAGGAGAGAGATGCAGGTATGACACACTTTCATTTACCATTTGAGTCAAAACCCATGGTGCATTCAGTAGGAAAAAGAAAGTGCCCTACAAAAACACTGATATCAAAATCAATCTTTAGGGGTAAAGTGTCAGGCAGTACCATGGGAGAAGTGTGTGAGGATTGCCAGCTTGTTTAAAAAAAAAAGTTATTCTGGATTGTGCAGGTGTGCTTGCACTTCTGTTGTGCAAGTACTAATAAAAAAAAATGTTGTCCCTTTCAGAATCCCCAAAATATTTTATTTTTGCTTGAGATGGTTGTTAAAAAGCAAAGCTCCAATACATTTTTAACTTAAATTTAGCTGGAAGTGTCCTCAAGTAGGATGGACAATTAAAATTTTCCTAGGGTGGTGTCAGCTGAATCCTTGCACAAGGTAAGATCTACAGACCTACATGTCTTTATTGGTGGGGAGATAAATAGTTAAAAATTGGTATTTTCCTACTACTAGGACAAAGCTAGAAGATTTACCATGCATGTTTCTTTTTCCATTAGAGCGATTTGGAATTAATTACAAGACACAATTATACACAAAGTTAAGAGTTCCCTTCATTTGATCTGGGGCTGGGTAAGATGCAGTAATCAAACTGGAACTTAGTCCAAATAAAGGACTCGATTCCTGTTCCAAAACAAGATCTCCTGCACAAAGATCATGTTTCTTTTATTCTGCCAAACAATTTTTTTTTCCCCTTGTCCTGTTATAAATGACACTTGGTAACATGCCTCTCACTAATACATAAATTACTTGTTTCCACGGCCATAGTCTAGTTGAGTGCAATGTATTATTTCAGATAATTTTGAATTGGTATTAAATGTCTGTTCTTCTGCCTCCTAGGAAATTTTACCTGGGTTATTTTTAGGCCCGTATTCTTCAGCTATGAAAAGCAAGGTATGATTTTCAGAATAGTGTTTCATAAGGAAGCTTTGCTGTGGTGCTTTGATTTGTTACTGTGGGAATATGTTTAAATGTTATCTGTATAAGCGTAAATTTGCTTGCAATCCTGAACTGGAATGTGAAAGATACCAGAGTAGAAGTAATACATGGTGCTTTTGTGGGACAGTCCTCGTAGCCTGCAGGATTATCTGGGGCTGGTGTCAATGCCTCCCCTCTGCAGAGTGACTCTGAACTGCTGCCTCGGGCATGAGAGTTGACATGAGACTGCGTTGTCCTTAACAATCTGGTGAGCTAAAGGGTTACTTTAGGAGAAAAATTAAAAAAGAGCCCTGATTTTAAATTTTTTCTCATGCCTTGAAGTTCTGCATATGTTTGTACACGTGCACACGCTCTTAATTCAGCTAGTCAGCTTTACCTACACCTTACAAACCAGAGAAAAGTGCAAGTTTGAAGTGACTTGTGCACTAATTACAGCGGGCATTCATGTGTGAGCTTCTTGTATTAAAATTAAGTCTTATAGTTAAGCTTGAATAGAATTTTTCTTAGAAAAAAAGTAAACCATTTGAGATGTGCACGTTACCCATCAGGCAATCTGTTGCCTTTGCTAAAGCATTGCTGCACAAATCGGAACTGGGACCTCACCCGTACAGTAAAATAAAGTGAATTGCATCTACAAGAAGGTCAAGCAGTGCTAAGGCAAAGCTTCTATCTGCAGACTTAGAATTTAAACGATTTTACTTTGAATGGTCCAATTCCAGCAAGAATCCAGTGCTAGCTGAAAATTACTGCATCGTGTAGGGACTTGCAATTTGAGGCGAAGTGGAAGGTGGGCAGGGATAAACAAGCTCATTTAGCGCTGCCTTTAGTTCCTGTTCTTTTTATCATTGTTAGGAATGCTTTTGCTTGCAGGTCCTACTGGTTGTGTTTTGTCTCTGAAAGACAGAATTTTTCACTCTGTTTTGAATATAAGAAAACTAGCTCTTGATTTTCCTTGAGGACAGGATATAGCCCTACTGTGCATTGAAGCATAGCTTTTCTTTTTATTACTGTGTAACAGATGGATTCTGTCATTTTAAAAAAAATTTGTTTTTTTCTTTTCCACAGCTACCTATACTTCAGAAACATGGAATAACCCATGTAATATGCATACGGCAAAACATTGAAGCAAATTTTATTAAACCAAACTTCCAACAGTTATTTAGGTGAGAAATGATCATACCATGCAGACCTGCAAACGATGAAAGGTCTTACTTTTAAGCAACTGAATTCTGTATTAACAAGATCTTTTTGTGTGAAGTGTTCTTCCCAAATATTTTCACATTGTCAGAACTGTATGAAAAATGTGCTAAGGTGTAGAAAGACTCTTAAATCCAAACTGTCAAGTGTTTTCATCCTGCTAAACTCTAGGCAATGGCAAGTCTGCAAATGAGAAGTATCGTTAGTTTGCAGTAGCAGTCTTCAGTTTTCAAGTTGTTGGTACTAAGTACCCTTTGTCCTGCTAATAAATCATTTTGAATAACTTAATCAGAATATGTGTACCTCTGAAAGTTGCATAGAGCCCCAGAAAAGAACCCTGGCCCATATTTACAACCTGCTGGGGAGTCTGTAGCGTACTGCTTGCAAACAAAGTTGAAATGCTGTATACAGTTGAAAACCTGTAGCATAGTGCTCGTGTGTTTCTGCCCCTCCAGGAGGGGATTTTGTCAGGGGATGTGGGAGAAGGTTCCTTACTTTCTTCCTCATAAGGACAGCTCCAGAGATTGCTTGATTGTCCAAGTTCTGGAGCTCAGACCAGAAAGTCGAGCCAGGAGGGTAGTTGCTGGCTTCCTTCTGCAGGTTTGAGTATTGTAGTGGGCTTGAATCAGCTCTACATGTGCCAGTGGTGGCAACTTGGTATTACTGTGTACTCATAGCAACTGTTTTCATTGTAGGTATTTAGTCTTGGATATTGCAGATAATCCAGTTGAGAATATAATACGATTTTTCCCTATGGTAAGTATTTATTTGTGTGTTAATGAGAACGGATGGGGAATGGAGTTGCCCAGCAAGAGTTTTCTGAACTAACAGATACCAATTTCAAATTTGGGATCAGGACCCAGCCTGAGGCACCTGGAAGGGCTGTGAACTCTTAAGTGACTTTATTGCCACTTTAGCAAGTGTAATTAACTCCTTTTTTTCAAGTATAGAAACTGAGGCAGAGTTGTATCTTCTTACAATCTTTTTTTAAAAAGAAGTCTGGTCTCAAAACAAAGGATTCAGATCATGGGAGAAGAGAATGCTGGAGAACTTGGCCTGTAGGAAACATATTTTTTGAGACCAAGAATACTTACATGACTTGTATCAAATACTAAAACAAATCCAAAGAGAAAATAATACCTAGCTGATGTAATGAAGTTTTACAGTATCTTGAAATGTGTTTACTGTAGAGGAATTAAAAAGTAGCTTTAAGTTAAACAGTACCTGTTGCATACTGACTTTTGGGAATAGAATGAACTGGTAGTTTTGAGCCATGGTTTTGAATCTTTTGGTTAGTTTGCAATATAGCAAAAGCATTTTGTTTCTTCCCATACTCCCCCCCAAAAAACCCAAACCCAAACCCCCACCAAAAAGCTCTTCTGGCTTCCCCATATATGACAGAGGTGGTCATGTTTTTGCAGAACAAGGCAGCAGATCAGTTGATGGCCTGCAGCTTTTCTAACCTATAATGCCATTTGATCAAACAACATCCTCTGCACATCTCACAGTTACTGACACCTTAGTAGCTCTGTGTTGGAATATTTTTAAGAGTCTAGTCTGAGTTTTCCCTACAGTAAATTATTTAGCTTTTGCTTTTCATCTCATCAGCTGTTTCAACCTAGCACTACATCACATCTCACCTTATAGGTTGATTGGACCTACTTTAATTAGTGCAAATATCACTGGAGAACTTCTAGGAAGACAGAGTCAGTAGAGTGGTCTGGGTCAGATTGCTGTTGATGCATGTGGGTTTTAGTTTGGGGGGGGGGGTTGATTTTTTTTTTTTTTTTCTTCCCAACTGTTAAGCAAAGATGTTTGGAAGTTAATTTTTAGTATAGTGGCTTAACAGGTGACATAATGATTGTGAAAGGCACACATACTGGATTTTTATGCATTTGTTTCTGGCCTTGCACTAGGTTTTCACAGACAATTTTATGGATAGTTAAAAGTACAAAACAAATATAAATGTCCAGTTGAAATGATGTCCGAGTGCATTATTGCATTATTGTCACTGTATATAAAGATACCAAATTTAAATGCCAGTAGCAGTAACATCCAAACATCTAAAATAATCTGAAACTTTGAGTCTTGTAATTTATTTTCTTTTTTAGACTAAAGAATTTATTGATGGAAGTTTACAAAGTGGAGGTAAAATCATATTAACTTTTCTTCTTCATTTATGAATACATTGTTGTTAAAGCTTTAAAACTAACCTAGTGGTATGTATTAGAGGTTCTTAAGTATGAGGTTTTCTTAAATCTGGGGTTTTATTGGGCGTGACTTTAACAAGTTCAGAGCGAAGCAGTCTTCTTTCTTTTTGCCTCTGATGGGAAAACAAGCCTCTCCGTATATCTGTTGTTTGTTTTTTTTTTTCCCACTTTAAACACAACTATGTTCTGTGCATGAGGCTTTTTGCCCCCTCTGTAATGTAGAATCTTAAATCTTCATTGTGGTCCTGGATTCCAGATTCTGTTACTCAGAATCCTCAGAGGAATGGGAATCCATGCTTCTGCATCCCAGGGCAGTCATGGACAGAGTGTAGGTAGTAATCTAGAGTGAAGAGACACTTCTTAGGATGTACCTTTCTACCGTGTAGTTCTCTGTACCAAGGAAAAAAAAACTACATTTCAAAGAATTTTCTTCAGTCGGTACAAGTATGGTTGGTTGTGGTTTTCTTTTTTTCCTTCCCAGGAAAAGTTCTTGTCCATGGAAATGCAGGGATTTCTAGAAGGTAGGAAACCATCCATCCTGCTTATTGATTTTTTTATTTTTTTTTTAAAAAAAAACAATGGAAATATATTTTAATTTTAATATTTTTTTTTCAGTGCTGCCTTAGTTATTGCATACATAATGGAAACATTTGGGGTGAAGTACAGGTAAGAACAGAGCGTGGTCATGTAGTTAACCCCTTGTCTGAAAAGGTTGAAGTGAGAGTACTTTAGTACAGAGAAGTAGCCTGATATGTCTGTAGGTGTTAATTTTTGTAATTCAAGTGGTATAAGTGAATAATAATTCTGGAGGGAACACAAACAATTGTGTATTATTGCCTACTGAGCTTGAGGACTACATGGGGCAGATTATTTCATTTCACTTTGCTGCAGGTTTGTTTACATCCTTTCTTTAAGCAGAAGTAGGTACCTGCTGCTAATGGAAACGGGCTACCAGCCTGACAGATTGATGCCTGCCTTTAAAACTGTAGGAGAGGCCCCAAGAGGCTGTTCTGAGCCGTGTGTTGAAAACAGGCCAGCAAGCTGAAGACTGGGGGTGGGAAAAATCATATTTTACAACTACTGCTTCCTTTTGGCCCAGACAATTTCAGTCAGACAAGCCAGTTCTGAAGAGTCTTTAGGGGTCATGTATTTCCTAAGAACTGATAATCAGAAGGAAGACTCCTGAAACGACAGAGACTTTTGTCATGCTCTGTTTTCCACTGAAGTATGTTATCTCTCTCATTCTCTTTTTAAGGGATGCGTTTACTTACGTTCAAGAAAGAAGATTCTGTATTAATCCTAATGCTGGATTTGTCCATCAACTTCAGGTGACTTTATTTTTCTGGCTGTAACTCAGAACCCATTTGATGAATCATCTTCCTGCAAAACAGCTGTTTGTACTTAGGCGTAACATTTACTGTAAAAGTATGCTTCAAGTAAATGTCAGAGTAGACTTGGGAGGAGGATGAGTGGGTACCCTAGTTCATTAGACTTAAGCTTTAGACAAAGCAAATCCGGGAGAAATAAAAATCCTGGTTTGTGCAGTGATTAAGAGGCTCTGCAACAGCTCGATTGGCAGCGAAGGAAACTGCAAAGTGAATATCGTGGCACGCAGCAGCAATGCTTCTTGACACTTGGATTTGTAGGTGAAGTTCACAAGTCTGAAACAGCAAATGGTGGTATCATGAGGTTGCTTTATTGTATTCCAGGAGCCCACTGGGTGGGCAAACACCAGGACAGTATGTTGAAACAGATTTGCAGTGTCTCTGTTATTGCTTGGGTGGCTGGCAGCAAGATGATTGAGTATCTCCTGAGTTTCTTGGAGGAGTGGTACTTTTAAAGACTCCTGCGAGGAGTTCTTGTGTAGCACTGGAAGTGTGACAGGCCCCTGGAACACAACTTCAAGGCCATGTATGGTTTGTCCTTGGAACAAATCTCTGAAGCTACCGTATTCAAAGTCAGGTTTGTTTCTACTGTCTCAGTTGCCTTCTGGGAGCAACAGTGAGTTCTCTGAACATTCTCACAGAATTTTTTTATGAAAGTTTACTCTCTTCCTTAAAGCCAGTTCGTGCCATCCTTTAAGTTTTCTTTTGCTCTGTCTTCCTGACAGTTTTTGTCATTCAAATCAAAGCAACAAAGAACTCTCCTCTAAAATATCTGCCTTACTATAAGATACTCTGTCCTAGTGAAGTCTCTGAATTAATCCTTCTCATCCTTACAAAGCATTATGCCAGATCAATAGCAAGATGTATTATTCAACTTTTTCAGGAATATGAAGCCATCTATCTAGCAAAATTAACCATCCAGATGATGTCACCACTGCAGTTGGAGAGATCCCTCTCAGTTCCACCTGGAACTACAGGTCAGAAGCCTCTCCTGGGGGGTGTGATGCTGCCTGTCCTACCTGGTGTTGCGGGTGACTTTGGCACTCCCTGAGTAAACCTCTAGCAGCAGCACATCTCAAACTTCTGGGAAGGGGATGGCTGCAGTTGGTGTACAAGCTGTGGTCAAACTTCAGTCTGCAGTACTGAAATATTCTGGTTTGTGGCTGAACTTCCCTACGGTGGTGTCTGACTTCCATGCCATACGGGAGAAGGGCCCTGCCTCAAAATGTCCCAAACCCCCAGCTGCCCTACAGGAATCAGGAGTGGTGGGTTGAAATCAGCCAGTGTTCATGACATAATTGCTGCCCTTAATTTTAAGGCAGTGATCTGAAAAAAAAGTTTTGCTTTGCCTTTGAACAGATAATAAGGCTTGTAAAAAATGTTTCCTTAAGCATATAGAGGTGTGCCAGTAGCTAAAGGTTAGGGAAAATGGAGCGTGGGGTGAGATGTAAAAGGAGTGCAAAAAAGGGTGGATTCTAGGAAATTTCCCTGTGGAGAAGGGTGAGGGAAGAAGAGTGCTGTCAGCAACTGGCTATCCAAAAGCTGAAGGTCTTCAAAGGACAGAGTCCCTGCAGGAAAACACCAGCAAGTGCCCTGCAGTCCTCCTGGCAGCTGCCTGTTGTTAGCGCTGCTCTCAGATGTGTCCTCCTTCCTCTTGCCTCTTCCAGGAAGTTTAAAGCGAATGCACGAAGAGGATGAAGAACTCGGAACCATGCAAGTGGCAGCAGCACAGAACGGATGAGACCCGAGGGCAAGCACTCTTTGTATTGTGAATTCCTGCCAAGAAAGGTGAAGCAAACTAGGGAAAAAGAACTAATAATGCAAAATGGACACAGACATAGCTTCTTCTCAATTACATGTTGCTTTCAGATGTAAATCTGCCTCTGCAACACACTAAGCATCATTTTTAAGATGTTGGACTTCTTGAATGAATAGATGGCACTGATTGTTTTACTCCTTTTTTACACTTTACAGTTTTATTCTAAACCAAGATTTTTGGACTTGCAAAGAGGTATTATTGCAATAATGCACTTTTCATACTTGAAATTTCTTTATTTGTATGATATAAAGTTATTACTTTAAACAAAATGCAAGTTGGGGGGATTTGTTTATAAAGTTATTTGTGTAATTTATAACAAGAGACTTTAGTAAAGAAAAAGTTTGCTAAAATTTCACCTTGTTCTCAGTATATATTATGGTCATGCTTGTAGAAATGTGCTTTATGAACTGCACTACTGGCAAGTGAGCAGCAGCAGTGATCTGAGCAGTATTTAACTCTGCCTTGTTCTAAAACCTCATTGTATACTGAGAGACTGGCACTCAGATCAATTTAAGACAAAATACTGGTCTAAAAATCTCTTGGCTTATGCAAGTTAAACAGAGTACTGATTAATCACTTAATAAAATACGTGCTGAATTAATACAGAGGGCAGCTACCCATTTTACACACAAGACTGAATTCTTGTAGCCAGCATTAAGAAGCTGCTTGTTAAATTAGTTATAGGCTGATTTAAGTTGAACGAGCCAGTACAGTCCATCTGTCTATGAGAAATAGTGCATCTTTGAACCAGTACTGAAGGAATAATTCCCTCTCTGAGACAATAGTTGCATCATTGAGGTAAAAATTAGGTTGGTGTTTGAAAACTGAGGCTCAAAGCACTGGCTGTAATAGTATCAAGACCTAAAGGATTCACCTCAGCTCTTACGAAGTGTTAGAGACAATTAAGGCCACGCACTTAACCAGTGCTTTAACATTTTCAAACTGGGAATCGCTGAGGTGGTTTGTGCAGCTTTAACTCTTCTCCCTTCTCAGATAACCTCGGGTTGTGCAAGTGCAGTTTCAGTTCTGCATCTCTGCTTTATTTGTCAATCAGTCTGTTGCATAAAAGATAGGAATGAAATGATGGCTCCTTTGGACCATGGTGGTGGCTGAGCATATTGCAAAGCTGTTAGAAAAACTTGTGTATTTGGGAAATCTGGGCTTGTAGTTAGACTCTATTTTAACAGAGAAGAGGTAAGAGCTGAATCAGTCTTTTGGGCCCCTCACCCCAAAAAGGCCATTGAATGACTCGAGCGTGGCCAGAGAAGGGCAACGGAGCTGGGGCAGGGTCTGGAGCACAGGTCTGCTGGGGAGCGGCTGGGGGAACTGGGGGGGTTCAGTCTGGAGAAGAGGAGGCTGAGGGGAGACCTCCTGGCCCTCTGCAACTCCCTGCCAGGAGGGGGCAGAGAGGGGGGATGAGTCTCTGGAGCCAAGGAGCCAGCGCCAGGCCCCGAGGGAATGGCCTCAAGCTGCCCAGGGCAGGGTCAGGCTGGCTCTGAGGAAGGATTTCTGTGCAGAAGGGGCTGTTGGGCGTTGGAATGGGCTGCCCAGGGCAGGGGGGAGTCCCCGGGATCCCTGGAGGGGTTGAAGAGTCGGGCTGAGCCAGCGCTGAGGGATCTGGGGGAGTTGGGAACGGTCAGGGGGAGGGTCATGGTTGGGCTGGAGGAGCTGCAAGGGCTTTTCCAACCCAGATGATTCTGTGCATGTAAGACACCCGGGGCTCTGAGCCTCCAGCATCTCCCTGTACTCTGCTGTGGCCAGTGTCCTCTGTCAGCCGCAGAGTAAGTGACCTGCGCTGGCTTTCAGGGCAGATATTTTTGAATTTGAAGGCCTGAAGCTCAACAGCAAAGCCATTTTGTACTGTGAGGATCTCTTCTGATACTGCCTTTTGCTGGAGGATCCTCCAGCACCTTGTTTGCTTTGCAGGAGCCTGTTTACTTTGTAGGAGTTCTGCCTTGCTTTGTGTATTCAAGACAAGTTGACCACGCCTGGGATTTGTTGATCTTTAGTTAGTCACTGATCCTCCGCCTTGTCTCACAGCCCCTCCAGAGCAACTTTGAGCTCTTGGCCTCTCTCAAGGCTTTTATAAGGGGTGGATTTTGGTTTGAAAACTGCTTGGGTTAAAGCATGCTGCTAGAACAGATGTTGGTGGCACCTGAGGAGGAAATCCTGCAGGAAGTAAGAGCTTTTAGCTGAGCTAGGACACCGGGGTGAGGCTTTCCAGCCTAATAACCTCTTCCCATGTGGAATGGGGATGCTGTGGAGTGCTGCATGTGGAGAGGCTTCAGCAGCACTTTCTCTTTGCTGTCTGTCTTCTACCACCTATATCGGCGATGGCACACTGCAAATCCTTCAGAAAAGAAGCCTTTAAGAAATGTATGGTTAATTAGGAAACTTTCAGCTTGGAAAGGGGAAGCATTGCTGTTGCCTCCTTAAGCAGCACAAGTTGTCAGTGTGGTTGCAGGGTTTATTATGTGCTGCTAACTGACTCTCTTTACAGGAATGTGTCTGGGGCTGTTGGGAAATACAGGCTCTGATGGTTCACCCCCCACCCTGTGAGGTTACCGCAGGGTTTGGGGGTGTCTGTCTGTCTCACACAGCTCACCAAACACTGCTAGCTCACAGCTTCTGGGAACCAGAGCTTCTGCATCAAATTGCTTTCTGTTGCAGCTCCCTTGGGAAGGGGTAGAGATGAAACACAGCTAGAAGAACAGTCTTGCTTCATCAAACTATCTCCTGCCAGAGAGGCTGGTTGATGTGGAGTCTGGTTCTGTTACCTCAGTGGGGTCTTGGGGCTTCCCTGGGGACCCTCTTTCACAAACTAACAAGCTTCATGACTAAAGATTTTCCACCAATCTGATTTCTTTTTTTCAGACCATTACACCCTACTGATGCCTTCTGCAGTCATTCTGGTCCGTCTGCCTTGCAGATAACATCCTCTCAGATCCTGAGGGATTCTGACAGTAGTTTTCCTCATATCTGTTAAGCCTCTTATTTAGAACTTGACATTTCTCTCATTTAGCTTATTGCCAGTAGATATTAGTTTGCTTTCCAGATTAAACCAAAGGTGGGAAGTGGTGGCAGGGATCCCTTGCTGTGGTGTAAGGGTAGCAGTAGAGGTGGAATTTTTCTCCCTTCACCAGGTCCCAGATCTTTGGGGATCCACAGCTGGATGTTAAGGTGCTGACACATTCCCTTTCCAGCTTGGGGGAAGCAGAGTGAAGGAGCTGAAGAACTCTTGCTTCCTTCTTGGGATTTCAACTTTTGGGTAACATTAACCTCTGGAGAAGTTGGTAGTTTTGAGGGGGTTGATTTCTGACACAGTCCTTGGTGCTGCTGTTTCCTGGGAGGTCTTGCTAGTTCCTCTTGAGCCAGTTGTACTGGATATATTAACAGGCCTGCTTCATTTTAATGGTGATATTTTCATACCACCTGTTGCTGTAAGATGCTGTTATTTGTGGCATTTTCCTGCTTCTTGTGACAACTTAAAGCATCTTACAAGGAGCGGCTGGGGGAACTGGGGGGGTTCAGTCTGGAGAAGAGGAGGCTGAGGGGAGACCTCCTGGCCCTCTGCAACTCCCTGCCAGGAGGGGGCAGAGAGGGGGGATGAGTCTCTGGAGCCAAGGCCCCAGCGCCAGGCCCCGAGGGAATGGCCTCAAGCTGCCCAGGGCAGGGTCAGGCTGGCTCTGAGGAAGGATTTCTGTGCAGAAGGGGCTGTTGGGCGTTGGAATGGGCTGCCCAGGGCAGGGGGGAGTCCCCGGGATCCCTGGAGGGGTTGAAGAGTCGGGCTGAGCCAGCGCTGAGGGATCTGGGGGAGTTGGGAATGGTCAGGGGGAGGGTCATGGTTGGACTGGAGGAGCTGCAAGGGCTTTTCCAACCGAGGTGATTCTGTACTAGGTGTTCATCCAGCCAGCTGGGGTACACCTGAAACCCCAGAGGTGGTTGTCAGTCAGTCTGGGCAGTACTGGCAATTCGCAGGCACAGTCAGCACTCAGGGTGTTTGCCAGCTGACATTTCCAGGGCCTGGGCTGGTCCCAGGGCGGTCTCTGCCCTGCAGCTCACACCCAGACCCCTTCCTTTCCTCCAGCGAAAGGCTGCTGTGCGAGGCCAGGCTTCCCCCGGAGGAACTCCTGCAACCGGGTGTGACGCAGCGGGTGACAGCACTGCTCCTCTCCCCACGGAGCTCCATACCCGCGGGTTCCGCAGGGGTGATGGCATCCAGAGGTCGGGAATGTCACCTCGGGGACAGAACAAAGAGCTCTTCAAAACTAAAGGGATGCTGATGAGCTGGATTCTGCCCAGCAGAGGCACTGTCATGCAGCCACAAAACCAAGCTTTCAACCTAATTCATTTGTTTTACAATGATCTAAGCTGGGTACACAATCACCTGCTCCTCACTTGCACTAATCTTTTCATTAACTCTTAACGAGGGCCTGGAGCTATTTAGATGGTGTAGATAGCACCGAATTCAAATAATCCACTTCAAATTAGTGGAAATTCAGAATTAATTAAAACTGTGCAAAGCAAGAAAATCCACCTCAGTCATGTGGGCCCAGTGTAAATCAGTAGCTGATTTTATACAGTTAGTTCAGAGCCTCTTAGATCTTCAGAACCCTCAGGGGGGAGAACACCCCTAAGGAAAGTGGTGCCTGGGCCTAACTGCAGGGGTTTGAGTGTGTTAGAAACTCCAGCCTGGCTCAGCCACATGCAGCTAAAGGCTCCACCACCAAAAAGAGCTGAGAATTTCCTTTAAAGACTTGCAGAAGATGCAAAATGTGAATCAGACACATGCTTAAAATCCACATGGAGTCTCAAAAAGCATCTTTTAGCCTTGGGGAAGGAACCTGGAGGGATATGGAACAGGCAGTACTGTTCTGAAAAACAACAGGTACACACTTAGCCAGGATGCTCACCACTAGGCACAACGCAGCAGTTACAAAACCCATACCAGATAGGTTTGGCAGTCTTCATTTATTCAGCTTAAACCAAAATTATTTTCTTTAAAAAATAATCAATAAATAAAACAGACATCACCAAGGAAACACTATATTGAGTGGAGTACTATCAGGAACATTAAATAGAACCCCCACCACAGCTTAAAGTAGCTCTCCACACCACAATGAAAGAACATTTTATGAGGCCTAAACTGTTCACAAACAAGACTGGCTGTTCTGTACAAACCTTCACGTATTTATAATGCCCTATTCACAGACGGAGGCTTTGTCACCCTTCACACAAAACACTACTGTTGAAACCAGGGCTTTGTACATGATTTGCTTGCCATCGCTGGCAAAAGTGCTGAAAATTATTTAGCAAGAGGGATGCGCCGAAGCAGCCGCAATCCCTGGGAATGGGGGATTTCTCTGCTGGTTTGCTACGCCATAACCAGCAAAACCACAGCCCACATGGCCCTCGGGAATGCACACACAGCACGTTCCTGCTGATCCCAAATCCCGTTCTCACCCCCCTGCTCAGGATGGGGTCTATTCTCCGTCAAACATTCCAGTTTCCCAGTTACCTTCACCCTGTCACAAACCATAGGGTTATTTTTTTTTTCTTTTTGTCAGAAAAGTAGTAATTATCCTGAAAACAAAGTTATCAGCTAAAGTGCAGGACCCCTGAAGTGAGAGCTACCCATCCATTATTAGCCTTGGAACATCAGCTTTAGTGTAGCCGTAAGGATTCTCCCCTACGCACACAAACAGTAACAAATTCCGTTTTGGAAAATAGTGCTTATAAAACTTGAGGTGCACTGACATCAGTGAACTTTCATGGAAAGAGCAGAACAAATACTAATTTTGTATCACTAGTCCTGCAGAAGAGAAGTGTCATCCCTACCCGAGCCTCGCCTGCCTTCCGTGAAGTACAGACAGCAGAACAGTCCCACGAGCTGTACTTTGGCTACCAAGAAAAGAAGCGCAAATCTTTAGAAAAATACAATGCAAGAAAAAATTTGAGATAAAAATATATACCTTTGGTTAAAAACCATCCCTTTAACAAGAGTCCTTTGCAACTCAGCTAGAACAAAAAAGCTTCACTTAGACTGAACAGTAGTAAAAATTAGTTCTAAGCGCTTATTTCCTAACACAGAGGACCCTTCTAAAATGTCAGTATTTTTTTTTTTTCAGGATTTACACATTTGATGTTCATTATTTATAGGGATCATTATATTTGCAGCAATAAACTATATAAATTTTCCACGAAGAGAATGTTTGTAGCACAAGCTCCTCCACCAACAGTCTTTACCAAAAAAAAAAAAAAAGGACTAGAAGTTCTTAATTAAAGAACCGTTGAAACATGTAGTTTTCTTCCGATACCGAATAGCCAAACTTCTTATAGAAATCCACATTTTTTGGCAGACACTCAAGTGTGATTTTGTAACAGTTCAGTCTCTTACTTAGCAGGGTCAGGGTGGACGTTAATCTGAAAAAAACAGAAAACCAACAGTTAAATGAAACGGCCCTGAACGCTGGATCAATTAACATTTAATTAGCTAAAGTTAGCAGAGCTACAATACTGAAGTTTACAGCATGCTGCATTTCCCTTTGCTACACAGGACAGTTGCTATCCCAAGGGAAAAATAATTTAAAAAAAAAAAGAACAAAGTACCAGCGTCTTGCAGACTATTTTATGTTACTGTCACAAGAACCTCAGCTTGCGCTCTGCCAGCCAGCAATACCTTCTGGCTAAATTCTTTTCACGGGTCTGGCTGGGGAGGATCTGCCCTGTGGAGGTAAAATCCTGCTCCCAGAGGGCTGGCGAGCCGTTATTGCCAGCTTGTTTGCCAGCGTGGTAAGGGGAGGGGACAGAAACCAAGTGCCTGCCTGCTCTCGAATGGCAGAGGCGGGGGAATACTTACAGTTTACCAAGCTGCTTTCCTCTGCACTCCCCGCTTACTACTACATCTTCTATCCGTCCTCTCTGTGAAAAACACAGGCAAGTGTTAGTCGAGCAGAACACTTGTGTTCGCTTCCCTACTGCTTTGTGTTTCACGCTTGGATTTTCCACTGTCTATTTAGACACAACTCCTCCAGCGGTCGCCGAGGCCCTTCCAGCCCCCAGCAGGAGCTGCAGTCACGGCGCAGCCTTTCCCTGCCGAGGGATTTGTACCCCTCTAGCTCCCTGTTTTCACACGTCTAGCTGGAACTCCACAGCGGCGAGATCCTCAGCCATCTGCTCCGTCAGAACCCAGTCTGACTAGTTCAAAAAACTCACTGGGAGGGAGAACGGGACATACATCAAATTGCTTTTTTTCTTTAAGAAAAGCCAAAGCTTCCTTTTACGATTTAACTGAGCACCCAAGGATTGGAGATATTTTTCAAATGCAGAAGGTACTTCATCACACACTAACACCATAGAAATAACACGCACAGAGCCAGGGGTCAAGATCTTTTTCCACACTTTACAGCTGCAGTGGGAGAATATACCTTTGCACAGGAGTGAGTGAATTTATGTTCTATCACCAGCGTTGCTGTAGCAACAATCTGTCCAAGATTTGTGTCTTCTACGACAGTAACGTAATAATCTCCAGATCTCTTCATGTGCTCAAAGGTTTCTGTGGGAGCAGACCGACAGCGGAACAGTCACCGTTTATCTCAGATTAAATTGTGAAGTCTAACGCTTGCAACAGATTCTGAATGCAGATCACTGCAGGGTTCAGGATCAGGAGGAAGATGCGCCCCAGACCCCAGAACCTGAAAGCCCCAGAGCCAGACTAACCCAGAGTCAGAACCAGGAAAAAAACAGAAATTAAACAAAAGCCTTTTCCTCAGCTGCCAAGAGAACCCTCCTCCCCCAGCACCTCTGCAGATGGGTGCTATGATGAAGGTGGCAGCACCTCTACGTTTTCTTACATCTCGGTCAAAGCAGCGGAGCACACTCAGGCTGCTGTCGAGTTGTGATCGAAGGCAAGCCTCTGCCTCTGTACCAGTGCTGCAAAAATTCAGCCAAAACAAGCCATCCCCCAGTAGTCCCTTCTGCCAGGTGTCTAAAGCTCAGTCTCAAAAAGCAGATATACAAATGTAAGCCTGTCCTAGCCAAGAAGCCCTCTGGGATAGCTGCCACTGGCTCCAACACCGAGTGCCAAAGGCTGCCTCAGGGGAGCTGAGCTAATAAATCCCTCTGGCATCAGGCAGGCGGGAGCCTCACACCCAAGTAGCTTTGCTGTCAGCATCAGTATCCTCTGGTTCCCAGCAACCCCTGTGGAAATGCCAAGAAATAACGATATACTCACTGATAAACTGCTCCGGGCTTGCAACTCCAGTTTCAGTCAGCTGACCCAGAACCTTAAAAAAGCCTGTTATAAAAGAAGCAGGGGGGGTGGGGAACAAACAGCCCTCAGTGAGGGACAGAGACACACAATTAGCTCCAAATAGCACAGAACAACCTGACCCGGCTGTTTGGAGAGTTAACATCCCTGTGGCACCATCCAGTGCAGTGGTATGTAAAAGCCTGCGCTCTGCGTGTTGTAGAACCAGACTGTAATCTTAAAATCAAACTCCCGCCTTGAGCAATGCTGAAGGATCAGCTAATGCATCAGCAGCAAACCGCAGCTTGAGCGCAGAAGGTGCGTATGTTTCAGAAAGAAAAGTTTAAGCCTGGAATTATTAAGCTCTATGTTCAGAACAAGCTTTTTTATCCAAGTTCCAGACCTGATGAAGTCTCCATGCACTGATATGCTGGTTCACGTTACATTTATATATAAGGAAACCACGCACAACCATACTCCCTCTCAAAAGCAGTGGAAGCATTATTTGGAAGATTTGATTTGAATGTTAAGATTGGTTTTGAGGTTATTAAAACAGTAAGACCGATTTTGAGGGTCACCCACCACAGCACCAATCCATGGTGCCAAGTGCTCAAACTCCTTACTGGTAAAAATAACCCAAATCAGGTAAAATGAGCAATCCTCATCTATTGAGAGATGATGCAGAAATACATTTTATCTAGTTCAGCCCCCAGTTTTCGTTTGTGGCGCTCGTTAAACAGGATTCTACCTCGATTTAAGTCAGCTGTGCAAAGTGGCCTCAAAACTAGGCCATCTCCAGGATCTAAAGGAGAAATAGCAGGAGAAAACGTCGTCGTGTTCTCGCTCCAGTCAAGTTCATGCAGAATATTTGGGTCAAACATTGGTGTGTCATCCGGCATCACAGTTGCAACAGGCATCATGGCTGCAACAGGTGTTCTGGAAGAGAAGGCACAGGGGTAAGGAACATTCTGCTTTGCTCTTGTTTTAATCTCTAAATATGCAATTTCCCCCGGTCGTATCACACCATGTGATGTTGCTCAGGGATGTAAAGAAAGGTGAATGAAACCAGAACCGCTGTTCAGTTTATCTGCAAACGAAGTGCCTCAACCTTCACCGGATGGGGCCGGCGGGTTAGAGGAGAGAGCGCACGCGCCGACACCGCGCACGTTATCTAAAGTCAACACACACGGCATTTCTGTGTTCATCTGGCAAGTTTTTTCTTCTCTTGGAAAAAAAATAACAGATAAGACATTGACTAGGATATTTAACATCTACAGCTTTCTGTAAAGGGAAGCATCTCGCCCTCCCAAGAAACCTTCCTAACATACTCTTTACAAAGCAGAGAGGAGACCACTTGCATTAATGACGGTAGGAACAGTACACTTTTTTCAACCAGCCCCATCACATAAATATTTATTATCTCAGCCAAAAGACACTACATCACACATATGAAAACACAGATGATACAACAGCCTGAACGCACGCTTGTGGCCCGTACTGCGTTTGTCATGCCGTGCTGTTTGCTCTGGGTGTTTACAACATCTAATGCCATCTCAGCTGTAAAGCACAGAGCCTCTTTGTCCATTAACAGATAAAACATAGAACTGCCAACATGACAGTGAGACACCTGTTAATGATTAAAGAGAGTTTTGGGAATCCTGTATTATTCAGAATTAGGGATAAGAGGAAGCAAAGGGACATATTTTCCTAACTGCTAGATAAAGGAACGGAATTCTTTGTCGCCTGTGGAATACCTGGCCAGCTTTCTGCTACAAACAGAGTGTACCATGGGACCTTCTCCTCAGACTAAGTTCCTTATGCATCTTAAAATTAATTTAGCTGCACCATAAAAGAGAAGGTAGTCGCACGCATCAGAAAGAAAAATGTATTTGGGATGATACTTTTCAAAATAAGACATCTTACAGCCCTGTTTAAGCTGCTCAGAGGAAGAACAGAGGATGTTAGATATGAAGCATCTCAGCCTAACTGCAGCAAAAGAGCCTCAATACAAGGTGACTCTGGAAGCCCAACTGAAAAAGACTTTTTTTTTAAAAAAAACAAACTACAAAATTTTTCTTATGCCACCTGCTGGTATACACTGGTCGTTAAACCCCCATTCTCATCCTAATCTTGCACGTAAAAGTTAACAAAATGCTGTTACAGCAATTAAACAGCAATGTAAATTCTCATCCCACATTAATTTTCAAAATGAAACAGCGGGAAAAATGAAGCGCAAAGTAAAACAATGCCATAGATGGGAGAGTCAGAAGCGAGAATCCAGGTCTTTCAAGTCCCAAACCTGAGGTTTAGTGATCAGATCACGCTGGTATGTGTGAAGGACTGCAAGCCCATCACCGGCGTATTAATTACATCACTGCTAAACAAAACTGAGGTCTCCCTGGTCCCAGCAATACATCTGGCATCCCTGTTCCTAGATTTCAATTATTCTAATGTTGCCATTACCCTGTCCCATTACAAAGCCCTTCGAGAATTCATGAGGGTTCACAGCAACATTCAAAGTGTCCTGTACAGAATAAAATAAATCTAATCAGCTCAGGGTTACAGAATACCAAGCACACACAGCAGTGAAAAAGCATATGAAGGAAATAAAATTTTTCATGTTCTTCAAGCAGCTAGTGACAAACTAAGAGTTATATTTGAAGCTACGTCTAGCACAGCTGGAGCAGGCAGAAGCTTGAAGCTTCATGCATTTTTCTGGAGTCAGGAATATGACTTACTCAATAGAAATGCACTGGTCAATTAAAAAAAAAAAAAAAAAGTATGGTGAGGAAGAAGAGCTCCAGCCTGTTTTGATGGGTTGCCCGTTGCATCTCCAGACCTGCTGAGCTTGCTCCAAGATCTGGTGCTGCCTCTGGTGCACCCCCAAAGTCTCTCCCAGAGCATCCCAGGCTCCCCACCTGTGTCGGTAGTGGGACAGGACCATGCCAGCACCCACGGGACACGTTTGGCCCCTCTTGCTCATCCCACCACCCTCTGTTTCAAAAACTCAGTGGGGAGGGAGTCAGGGGTCCCCCCGAGATGACTTGCCTGCCCGAGGGGGTACCCCCCTGAGAGGGTCCGGTGGCTGCTCGGCCAGAGCCCTGCCAGCTCCCCGGGGATGGAGCAAGAGAGCCCGAACCTGCCCCGAGGGGCCAGAGACAGCCCCCCACAGCCCCCGAGGGGGTCCCCACATATCCCCTCAGCTGAAGCAGCCCCTCAAGGGTGGGACCCCACACTCAGGCCCTCAGCGGGGTCCTCTCACCTTACACTCAACCCCGCGGCGAGGGTCCCCACACCCAGCCTCTCAGCTAGGTCCCCTCACCCCGTCACCCCACACCCGGCCCCTCGGCGGGGTCCCCTCACCCCGTCACCCCACACCCGGCCCCTCGGCGGGGTCCCCTCACCCCGTCACCCCACACCCGGCCCCTCGGCGGGGTCCCCACACGCCGTCACCCCACACCCGGCCCTCGGCGGGGTCCCCACACCCCGTCACCCCACACCCGGCCCTCGGCGGGGTCCCCACACCCCGTCACCCCACACCCGCCCCTCGGCGGGCTCCCCGCAGGCCCGCCCCTCGCACAGTCCCTCAGAGAGGCACCACACGCTTCCCCCAGCCCCTCGGCGGGCTCCCCGCCATCCCGGCCCTCACACAACCCCCCGGAGGGGCCGCCGAGGAGCCGGGACGCATTCTCCACCGCCCCCCCCGCCAAACTCACCCGCGCACGAGGCCGCGGCGCCGACTGCCGCCCGCACCGGCTCCGCCGCAGGCGCCGCACGGACGTGGCAGGGGGGCGGGGCCCGGCGCACACGCACGCCAGCGCGCAGCCAATCACCGCCCGCCGGCCCCGCCCCGGCTCCTCGAGCCCGGAGCTCCAGGCCCCGCCTCCGCGCAGGCCTTGCCGACCTTCGGGGACAGCCCCGCCTCCTCTCGCGGATTGGTCCGTGGAGGTGTGACCACGCCCCCTAGGAGGGAGGCCACGCCCTTCCTGGCACGGAGCGCCCCAGACGTGGGAGCCGGGACAAGATGGCGGCCGCCGCTCCGTGCTCGCCGTCCCTGCCCGGCCCGAGCGGCCCTGCCCGGCCTCGGCGCTCCCGCAGAGCCCCCCCGCCGCTCCGCCTGCCCTTCCCCGGCCTGAAGGGCCGCGATTCACTCCGGCAGCGGCCCCGATGGGCTCGGTGAGGGCAGCCAGGCTGAGGGGGGCCTCAGGCCCTGCCACCTCGCATCGCCTCAGAGGCGTGAAGGCTGAGGCGTTTGCCCTGTCAGGGTTTTGACGCCTGAAGGAAAAGCCCTCCGCCTCCCTAAACTAGCGCCCCCGCGGGAGCGAGGCGGGTGGCAGGGGAGTGGCAGTGTCCCTCAGCGCAGGGAGTGATTTCTCCCTTCAGTGGGGGGTGGCAGCCCTGCTCTGCACAGCATGGGGCCGGGGGTCTTTGCTGTGTCACACCCTCCTCTCATCCATGCCTGATTTCCTCACAGCTTGGGTTTTTCTCAGCCAGCTGCCTTTCCTGTAAAGATTTTGGTATTTGTTTTGACTGACTGCAGGACTTTTTTCTAGGGGAAAGGTAAAACTGAAGCCTGGACTGCGTGACGTCAGTGAAGATCTGTATGATGCTTTTCAGAAGCCAGAGATCACTGGGCAGCTTGCAGAGTGTAGTTGCTGGCTACTCGGCATTCAATTCCTTGCGTTTTGAGTGGGGTTTGCCCTCCAGAAAGCAGCTTGGTGGCTTTTGGAGGGCTGCTGTCTTTAATCCAGAGCTGGCTGCACCTCAGGAGGGGCTCACGGGTGCCTGTGGAGGGCTGACTCTGATGAAAAGACTGTACAAAGGTTCCTCTTTCATTTGGGGAACTGCAGGTAGCAGCTGCTTTCATCACGAAAGCATCCCTCACTTCGATAATTTTAATCTCTGGGGGATTGTTTTTGGAGGCTCCATCACTTCCCTTGGACACGACCTCCTGTCCTGTGCTGGGATGGGCCTCGTTCAGCCTCCAGGGCTGGCAGGGAGCACGAGTGAGGGTTTTTCTTCCTTTTCAATAAAAAACCCCACAACTTCAGAATCATCTTGAGAGACTTTTGTAAATAACTGAGGTCAAGGCACACATGTAGCATGGAGCAGAGGGCCTGCTGAACAAGATAATACAACGTGCTTCTGAGACATGATTTTCATTTTCCATGTTGCTTCCCCCTGTTACTTTACCCTCCGAATGAATCACTCTGTTACTACGGAAACGATCAACATGACTTAGTTTTTACTTCTTTGGGTCCAGAGTGACCAGATGACACACGCCAACCTCCCTGGGCTCGGGCACACCCAAAATCTGGGGGCGACGCTTGCCCCAAGCTTGTCCAGCGAGCCAGGGCTGGGGGCTGCGGGGGTGAATCACTGCAACTGTTAACCTTTTATTGCAAGGGAAAGGCACAAACTGGGTGTGAGCTCTCCTCTCATTCCTTCTCTATTTCCTTTGTTTTGAGGGGTGAAGAGGATGGGGAAGGTCCCCTCCCTGCTAAAAAATGGTCACCATAGCTTGTTTCTCTGCCTGAAATGGGGAAGCACTTCTTTGGCTGGTTAAATGGGGAAACCAGGAGTGCAGACGCATTTCCACTGTGTGAAGAATGATAGACAGGGGTTTAGCTTAACTCCTTCCACAGTGCCTTTTCCTTGATGGAAAGATTTTATGGATGTGAGGCAGATTTTGCATTTTACCTAAGTAAACTGTGAAAGTTGGGACTTTTTAAAAATGATATCATGCCATAACAAGGCCATGACCACATGGGGTCAGTCCAGCTCTCCCCAGCGAGGCTCGGAGCAGAGGTCCTGGCTCTGGACGGGGAATACAGCAGGTTTTAGACCAGACTTATCCTCGTGCATCCTTCCTGTTTCTGGCAACTGGCCCTGTAGGGGCATCCTGACCCACAGGATTTATCTACTCCGTGGTGTTTAACAGCCGAACGGTGCTATCGTCTGTGCACGTACCTCAGCTTATGACCTCCAGAGCTCCTTCTGTGCCACGGAGTCATGTTGCAGAATGAGTTAAAAATCCTTTGGTTTGGTTAAGCCTCTTGTCCTGCCCCAGCAGGGCCATTTTTGATAGTCCTGAAGACCAGTCCTGTCCTGTTTAACACCACAGGTACTGGCTTCAGCTTGGCTTGAGATCAGAAACCTTTCTGCACGTGGATTTTGTAGCAGCATGAGTCTAAACCAGAGCATGGAAATAATCTGGATGGAAAAACCTTCCCAAGGAAAGGTGAATTTGCCTGGCTGCAGGCAGAGGTAGGAGCAGACCCTCTTCAACTGGGTTTGCAAGCAGAGAGCAAAGAAACCTTGCCTGACAGAGGGACTCTAAACTGAACAGTTCCTCTGTCAGTGCCTCCAAAACTCTTCCATTTCAGGAACCCAGAGACAAATTGGAGAAGGGCTGCTGTCATGAGGGGACTAACCTCTCACAAAAATCTCTTTACATCCCCCCAGGGCCTATCCAAAACCATCTGGCAAAACCTGGGCCAAGCGTGCAGGCAGGGAAGAACAGGGCCAACTGGTTTTCAGCCACCCTCTTCCCCATGGGGTAAGTTTTAAGCTTTTTTCTCTGATTTTAACCACATTAGAAGGAGATGGTGGTGCTCCTACAGGCTTTTAAAGAAGAGGTGGCCAGCAGAGAACGCCTGGATTAGTGTATGCAGCAAGGGGAAACTGGAGTAGGGCTCAGCCACTTTCCAATGGCTCCTGAGAGTCCACACATGAAACAGTGTTTGCTTCTTACTGAAAGCTTGGTGAAAGGCACGTGGCTGCTGCTGAGCTCTCACATCTCCTTAAGACATCTCTGCGTCCCACCCCGTGGCTTTTTTAAAGGTCAAGTGATTAGGGCCAGTGAGGATTCACAACAGCCAACTGAGAAAGTCTCCCTGGTAACTCCAAGGGCAGGATTTGGTTACTGGAGAGCAAGGGGAAAGTTGAAATGACACATTTCCACTTGTGTCATGGATGTGTTAATCTCCCCTCTGCTGGTTCCACTGTGGCATATTTTGTTGCAGAGGGAAAAAAAAAAACCAACCCAACAACCAGCAAAGCAATATTCTCGGGCTGCTTCACAACTGCCAGCACTGGAACAAGGCGATCACAAGGGAAATTGCAAATTCGTGACCATGGGACAGTCAGAAAGATGGGAAAGGAGCCATGCACTTGCTTGATGTAAATGTCTGTGTCTGAAACACACCCTGCTTTATGAGGAGAGAAAAAAACACTCTCCTGTCCTTTGGCCGTATGACACAAGGCAGTAAGAACGAATAAATCCCTGCCACAATCAAATTGTTTACATTCTGTTTTGGAAACAGATGCTTGGGGCTTGGTATACCTAGGGACCAGCCTCTTTGATTCTTTTTAACCTCTCGTAGATCAGCCTGTATCCAGCCACCAATAAATCCTGAGCGGTGGAAACGTCTCCAGAAGAGCTGTGTAAACCAGCTCCAGGCACCTGGATTTTGCAGAGGGCTCTACGCTCGCTTAACCCTCATCTGCCTGCCAGAGGAAAGAAAGATGCTGCCATGTCTCTCCAAATGTTGCCCACGAATGGATAATGAGAAACTAAATACCTGCTTAAACTTAATAAAGTCCTAGGGGAAACTGGGCAGTCTTCAGCAAAGCTCTGCCGCCATCCAGATGGACTCCTGGGACCTGGGAAATGGTGTTTCGTTGGGATTTATGATAACTTTAGAGTAGTTGTGAAAGGAGAAGTGAATCTGGACCGTGTCTGCCTCGCTGGAGATAATTATCCCCTCTTTAGCCAAGAAGCCAAATATAATTAAACTGCAGGGGAAGGGGGAGTGTCAGGAACCGCAGGTGTGTGGCAGCCCCCTGCCCCAGGCGTTGATCTCGGGGGGGCCTTGCAGAGGCAGCCCCAGCTCACCATCCACAGAGGCTGGAAGAAGTGTGTGTGTGTGTGTTCAGTGTCTTCAGGTTTTCTCCTCTCTTCTGCCCATGGCCTAGAAACACTTATTTTATTTTGAATGGAGAAAATCCCCACCTGAGTCTAACAGCATCGCGCCTCGTTAATACTCAAATATCCCTGCTCAGAGTCCAAGTCAGGGCTTAAAAAAATATGTGAGAGTGGCTCCAGCAAGAAGATTATTTATTGCTGTTGCTCTCCTTTGGATGTGGCTATTTTATGAGAAGTAAAATAGCATCAGTTCACCTCAAAATATTGGAACTGGGATCAGATCAAGCACAGATCTGGCCTCAAGCTGAGAAATGGGGAACACAGCCCAAATGGTTACTTCTGATCCCGAAGTGTCCTGAGCCTGTGTGCAGCCAGTACGAGGGTGTGGGCATTGCTGGTAACTCCAGAGGTTTATGGTCCCTGCAGGTAAAAGGTCATTTTCTCATCAGCCACAGGCAGAGTACTCCAGATGACAGATCTGCCCAACCTTCACATACAAAATAAGCGCACTGTGGATTTGAGAAGACATTTATTTTCTCGGTATGAATTAGTGAGTAAATAACAGTTTTTACTTTTTTCCCTTCAACCAAATACAAGCTGGTGGCACCAAGGTGGCAAGATGTCTAGCAACTGCCTCTCCAAACAACGCTGTTTCACCTGATGTCCCATCAGTGGGCCAGAGAAGGACCTTCTTGTCATTCCCAAAGGTTGTATTTCTATGAGCTCGATGAAATTCAGGATCAAAGCTTCCTCAAAGGAAATACAGCCCTGATCTCTTGTCCTCCCCTTCCATGGATGCTGAGGAATATGCAAGGGTCAAAACTGCCCTCTGTGCAGCCGTGGGGCAGTTGGGGTTCGGACACAGGTGAGTGTCCATCCTGCACCATCAGGTCACCTGAAACCTGAAGACAAAATTGCCACCCTGGCAGGATGAGCGGTGGGAAGGGCTTTGGAGAGGAACTGTAGGCAGGAGGGAGATCTTGCACCCTTTTTGTACGTGAGTTCCAGCACGGCAGCCTCTGTGGCCACCCTGGCCGAGGGCTCGGTGCAGAAAAGCCTTGGCACGTCCCTCAGCAGCCAGCTGCCGGGACAAAGCGTGCGGCGGTTTGGAAGTAAGTGGTTAGCAACCGGCTGAGCTGGGAGCAAGGGGAGGCTCTGCCTGGCCAGCTGGACCCTGCACCCACTGGGGGACTGAACATGGGGCTTAGGAAGAAGCACACCCCAAATCTGAGCAGCTGAGCAGGCAGAGGACAATATTGCCTTGCAAACCCCTTGGCAGGCTTGATCTCTGTTGATCCATCGCAGTGGAAATGCTTTATCTCCTGCCTGGGCTGTGCGGGCAGTGATAAGGGGCGGTTGTTAAACAGAAGCTGAAGCTTATGTTCCCTTGGTCTCCCTATTTCCAAGGTTATAGAGAAGAAAAAAAACCCGGTGGCTGATTCCCATGCCCAGAGCCGGCACGGGCAGGCAGGAGTCCTGTGGGAAGGGCAGCAGGGCTGAACTGAGACTGAGGAGCTGGTTGGTGAAGGTGGGGGACTGGGAAGGACAAGAGGAGAAAACATGGGGGGGTTCTTAGAATTGCAAGGTACTGTGGCTTGTGCCAGTGGCTTCATCCTGACCATCCATCCATCCATCCATCCATCCATCCATCCATCTTCCTCCCTCCCTCCCATCCACACCTGGGTGTATTCTCATCCTCCGTCCCTGATTCCTTAATGCTGAGGTTCAGCCAGGAGTGGGGTTGAGCAGTCCCACATTTCCCTCCAGAGGCATTGTTTTGCCAATTATCAGGCCTAGCATAAAGGACACAACCAGCATAAAGATGAACCAATAACCAACTGTATTTGAAACAAAAGGGTCAGTACATGGGTGAGCCCTGGAGGTACAGATAAATCAATCAGATTATATATAATCAACATCAATCCCACTGACCACAACAACGACACCGCACGACCAACAATGGGTGGGATAAATGGTGAAATGCAGTCTCTCATAGAAGGGACGGGAGACAACCGAGTCAACAAGCCCAACACATCAGACCAAGGAAGCCCCATCACGAATCTCTACAGAGCCCGCATTTACAAAAGCCAGAGCTGAGCAGAGCCCAGTCCCAGGGAGGCGGGAGGTCCTTCCCCAGCAGGGAACTCTGCACGGGGCATCCCCCTCACACACAGACACTGCCCCTCCTGCCAGGGGTCCCGGCTGTTCTCCCTGCGTGGGACACCTGACCTTGGGTTACTCACTGCGGGACCCCTGGGGCTCCTTTACCCCATGGCTCTGTCTGCAAGGCCGCCCCACCCTGGGGGGGAGCCTAAAGGGAAACTCACCCCCCTTTGGGAAGGGCTGTGGGAATCACCCACATGCTAACCTTAATTTGGGGCTTGGGGTTGAAGCCCCAGCATTTCAGGCATCCCCCTCCTGTTGCACATGGTGGGGAGACTGTGGCCAACCTCCCCCCAGCTCTTGATCCTGACTGGAGATGGGCAGAGGGTCTGGAGGAGATAGGAGGCACTTCCCAGCTCTTATTAGCTCTGACCAAACTGCAGGTGGATCTGCTGTTGAAAAAAAGAGAAATGAAAGAAAGCCAGAGCACAGAACAAACTCAGATTTGGGGGGTGTATTTTAGCACTGAGTGTGCCAGAGCACTGGGAGAGAACGGGGAGTGTGACAAGATACATATTTGCTCTGATTTCCCTACCAGTTTTGAACCGTGTGGCCTGTCCACAGAGATTTCTGTGCCTGAGGAAGTGCCAGGAAGGAGTGAAACTCTGGGGGTCAGCAAGGAAATAACAACAGAGGGAACTGCCCTCAATGAAAGACTCAGAAAGTTGCCCATGGGATGGCCACGAACCTCGGGTGTGAGCCCAGCGAGTGGCAATTGGTCCTTGGGGGTGGAAAGGGGCAGCTGGGCTTTTGGATCCGAGCAGTGGGCTCACTGAGAACTGCTGGTGACTGATACACCCATGGGACCCAGCATCGTGCCACCGCCACGGCGAGCGACACCCGCTCGGGGTCACCGGCAGCAGGGCCATCTCCGCGTCCAGGCGGCGGGTCCCAGCTGGCAGGCAACGGGGATGGTGCTCGGCCGAGCCACGGTTGCCCATGGCCCATCGTGCCTGGCCGTCCCTTTTCCCTCTAGGTGGAGTTATTACACATCAGATTTCAGCTTGCTCCATGTCAGACCGCTCCTGCAGCCAGGCAGGTGATGAGGTCCCCGCTGTGCTGCCTGCATCCCCACTGCCTCGGCGCTTCCCGGGAATTTCATGACCTGAATTTAATGAAGCCCAACATATCTCGGAGGGTTTATGCTTGTGTGCTGCATACGTGGGACAGGAAGGATGTGCTTTGGGTGTGCATGGGTAGGGGAAGGACGGGGGGTGACTCCAAATGAAATGAGAGTGATAATGCAGGGATGTACCATGGGCTCCGTTGAGCATTATCCTTTAATTCTGCTTTATGAGCTTCTCCTTCTTCCTCTTACCTTGTGGTGCTGTTGGAGGGGAGAGAGGGGAGGCAGGAAATCCTGCAGGGCTATTTTTGAACTCTGGATTCGTTAACAGCGTCATTAAGGGACCAAGATTGACTTGGTCACAGAGGACTTGAAGGACAATTTGGGAGGTGTCGGATCCAGCTGTGCTCATTCCCAAGCCCTGTGGACATCTGAGACAGTTTGGGGTTTGGTTGCGGGTGCCGGGCAGGACTCTGCGCTGTGCCCCATGCTGTGCTCAGGGCCGGGTCCACCTTTGGGGCAGCGTGGCTCTTCATCTCTGCCACATGCTCCTGCTTCAGGGTTGGCAAGGTCTGTCTGCTTATCTTTTAGGTAATTGAAATTATTTTCTTTAGCTTTTCTTGTGCTGTTCTGCATAAAAGAAAAATAGAAGCGCTCGCCCAGTGCTCTCCCTGGTGCTCCCCCACCAGCGATGTTCCCTGCTCTCAGGGTCTCTTCCAGGACCCAGCACTTCCCAGCACTTTGGTGCTTTTGAAGATTTAACACCCCTTTCCCTCCACCCCCCTCCGTCATTTCCCAGTCAGTCTCAGACAAGTTCCCATCCGCTCTTGTTTATGGGAAGGGCAAAAATCATTCAGGAGATAAAACAGCCGCCCCCGGCCGTCACCCAGACCCTGCGGCGGGGCAGCTTGCCATCGAGTTCAAGGGGAGCCCCTCAGCTATAAAGCTGTGTCCTTTGAAGCGCCTGACACACGATTTTCAGCTGTGAGACGATGTGAATCAGATGTGGTCCCTCCAGATGGCCGCTCAGGATGGGGCACAGCGTAGAGGGACATGGAAGTGGCCTTGGGGCGGCTCTGTCCCTCCGGACAGACGGGAAAGAATGAGGACACCTTGGGGTCTGGGTTGGCCAAGGGTGTTTTTACATGTGTTTGCTCTGGGGGGAGGCGTCTCGGGGTGTTTCTTATTGTGGGGGGAGCCAGGTGGAGGGGATGAGCTGCTCTGATCGCTGGGCCAGGACCCAAGCTCTAGGTAGGGACCATCTGTTTGGGTTGTGTTTGGTCTCAGACCTGTTGCAGTGTACTCTCTCCTCCTGCTCTGCTTGAGCCTGGGCATGTCCCAGGCTCCCAGTGTTACGCCTTGCCAAGACTTTCTGAGCTGCTGCTTTCAAGGTTTACCATTCCTGAGAGTCCTCCTTGCCCTTGCTGCTCATCAGGGCAAAAACAAAACACCCAAAACTCATTCCTCAAGGTGACCGGTAGCAAACAGCAGCTCTTTGGTTGCATTCCTGCCTAATTCTGCCCTGGGCAGCCCATTCCAACGCCCAACAGCCCCTTCTGCACAGAAATCCTTCCTCAGAGCCAGCCTGACCCTGCCCTGGGCAGCTTGAGGCCATTCCCTCGGGGCCTGGCGCTGGCTCCTTGGCTCCAGAGACTCATCCCCCCTCTCTGCCCCCTCCTGGCAGGGAGTTGCAGAGGGCCAGGAGGTCTCCCCTCAGCCTCCTCTTCTCCAGACTGAACCCCCCCAGTTCCCCCAGCCGCTCCCCAGCAGACCTGTGCTCCAGACCCTGCCCCAGCTCCGTTGCCCTTCTCTGGCCACGCTCGAGTCATTCAATGGCCTTTTTGGGGTGAGGGGCCCAAAACTGAACCTGGGGATCGAGGGGCGGCCTCCCCAGTGCCGAGCCCAGGGCTCAGATCCCTTCCCTGTCCCTGCTGGCCACGCCAGTGCTGACACAAGCCAGGATGCCATTGGCCTCCTTGGCCCCCTGGGCACACTGCTGGCTCCTGTTCAGCCGACTGGCAATCAACCTCCCCAGGTCCCTCTCTGACTGGCAGATGACCCCCCCAGTCCTGCTCCTGGGCTGGATGTGGGGAGCACAGCCAGGGCTTCCCAGTAGCTCCGGTGGGATAAAGCACTGCGGGTTATGCTGGAGATGCTCGACACCACCACATTATCCCCCTGGCCCCTCCTGCTTGCTCCTGTGCCTCCCTCTGGGATGTGTCCCCAGGCAGGGGACAAAGGGGAGCAATTCCCAGCTAGAATCACTCACGTGAGTCAAATTTCTAACCCAGATCCTCTTCCATTTCTTTTACGCCTCCTTTCCCAGGCAGGAAATCAAAGCTCAGCTTGCTCATTAGGGGCTGACCAGCTGCTGACCAAAAGCCCCCCCCCCCGAAAAAAAAAAAAAAACCAAAAAACCAGAGCAAATGCTTTATTTGCTCAAACTGCTGCTTTCTCAGAGGAGGGGGAGTGGGAGTCCTCCAGCCAGAGGCTTCCCACCAGCCGGGGATCTGCAGCTTTGCCGGGAGCCGACAGCGCAGGGAGTTCCGTTTCCAGATTTTTGTCTTAACTATGGATGAAAGGGAAAACTTTCCCCATGATTTCAGTATCTGACAGGTTCTTGCATACTTGAGTCGCTGTGAAATATGGGGTTGGCCTTTCCGAGTCACTTGGGTTCTAGCAAAATATTTTGATACTCCTGTGTTGAGCCGAAAAAAGAAACACCCCCTCCCAAAGTGCAAACGCCGCAGGCCTTTATGATCAGATAAAATGTTGATCAAACCGCTGTAAGCTCCCCGCCAGCTTTTTCAGGGTGAATTGGTCTTGTTGGGTTTTTTAATCCTTTGTAAACTGGTATTTCCCATCCTCTCCTTCCCCAGCCCATCAGCGTGGCTGTACCCGGGTGAGCTTTCAGCTCCCACGGGGAAGGTTTGGGTTTGCATCTCCGGGCCGTTGCAGAACCGAGGCCTCGATAACACCCTGGGAAATGTCCCCGTTTGTGTCCTGCAGTTATGAAAACCAGACGGGGGAGCTTAAGAGAAACTAAAGGAGCAGTTTCAAGGAAGGGGGGGAGGGAGACTGAAGCCTGAAATATGTCGAACAGCTGGAGGGATGCAGAGATTTCAAAGGCAAGGCTGGGATGCCAATCAAAACGGGAGCAGGCTTGAGGCCGGGCTGCCCAGACCACATTGCACTGGTGCTTACGGGAAAAGATGCAAGCCAAAAGGCACTTTTTTTTTTTTTTTTTTTTTTTTTTAAAATCTATAACATCCAGCAGATATTTATAGATCTTTTATCTCTTTAGTGCCTCGGTGCCACAAATAAAAGCATACAGTGCTTTTATGATACTTAAAGCAAACAAATAAAAACCCCACTGGTTTCCAGAAAGGTTTTGAGCCGTGCGAGCGTGGTCACCAATCAGTCTGAATTTAATTAGACTGATGAAGTTGGTGCCGTTGCTGAGGGTTTTGGCTCTTAACATCCTTTCCTGCATTGGAGATGAGGGTTAATACACCCGGGAAGTGAGGGTTTCTCGGCAGCAGACAACTCACATCTGCATGTGGTCTCCTCTCTGGGCCGGATCCTGGCTGGTGGTGGCGACGCCTGGTCTGGGTTTCCTGCATCCCTGGTCAACGCTGAGTAAATCCCTGGAGGCCCTGAGTGGCCTCGGGGGTGCCCAGGGCCCCTCTCCGCCAGCTCACGCAGCACACAGGGCAGGTCAGGGTAAATGGTTGGACTGGATGGTCTTCAAGGTCTTTTCCAACCGAGATGATGCTGTGATTCTGTGAAAAAATGCTCACTGGGCTCCCGGCCCTCGATGCTTGACAAAACAAGAGGCTTGGAGGGGCCAAACAAGGCAGAGGAAGGCTCTCACATTCCCCCAGTGGTGTAAGCACCGGGAATTTGGGAGATGCCTTTGCACCCAGCTGACCCCGAGGAGCTGGCGTCGGCCACCCGGGAGCCCTTTCCTGCCCCGAAGGCTGGAAAGTCCCCAACGTTGCTTCCCGCAGCGCTGAGGCGCTGAAATGACTCATCCACTTTGGTTTTACTATGGATTAATTTGAGGAGCTTCCTTCAGCCCCTGACCGCTGCAGGAAAGCCCCACTGCCCGGGGTGGCCATCCCATGGCAGAAGGAACAGAGGGGATTTTGGAAACCAGCCCCATGCTCCCACGTGTCCTGGTTGTAAGCAATAACCTAGCTCCTTTTATAGTGGTTAGGGGTCATTTTGTGTTATTCCCCACTCCAGAACCAACAGCTTCCCCAAATAGCCTCTTTCCTCCATTCACAGTGGCAGGACGTGCCCCCATACCCAGGCCATGCAGCTCTCACACCCCCCCCTTGCTGCAGGCAACAGCCCACTTCGGAGATATTTTTTTGCTTTATTTTTAAAATCTCCACGGGTCTGCGAATCTCTTCCCCGTACAAACCTCTGCTGTTCCGGCTTTAAAACCTCTATGTGACTTGTCCATCTGCACGGTATTAAATTACTTGGGCCTTAAAAAGCTGTATGAATCCTAGCGACCCCAGCCGATCCCTTGCTCAGACAGGCATGCAAATCCCCTGCGTGCATTAAGTGAAGTGGGTTTTTTCACCCTGGCAGCCGGTTTGCATCAGTACCTTTCAGTGAAGTGATTTATTTTTTCCTTTCCACCCCCCCTTAAGGTCCTAGAGCAGGGTCAGCAAGGGAGGAGCATCCATCCCCCTGGCCCTGCTTGCTGTTGTAGGGCTGGAGTAATCCCATCTTCAGGCACCTCTGCTGCTTGTTTTGGTTAAACGGGGGTTTAACCAGCCCTGTTGGCCCTGAGCCTCCCCCCCCATCATGTGCTTATCAAAATACTTCGAGATTTTTTT
Organism: Athene noctua; assembly: GCF_965140245.1. NCBI lineage: Eukaryota > Metazoa > Chordata > Aves > Strigiformes > Strigidae > Athene > Athene noctua. The sequence goes on along the minus strand of NC_134042.1, from coordinate 49,534,739 downwards.
TTTTTTTTTTTTCCCCAGGGTAGCTACCAGTTTGTGGATGTCAGACAGTTACTGCTCTTCTTCCCCAAGGCTGAGTCACCTCAGGGCGCTGGGAACACCCACGGGCTGGTTTTTCTTTGGTTTTGGTTTTAATTTGGTTTACTTTGTTGTTTACCCTATAGGGTCAACCACAGCCAGATTTCACTGCATCAGCAGAACAAACCTCTGCGTCTCCCTTCAGCGCTGAGAACCAGGATCTGCATTGCCTCAGCTTGCCAAGACTCTCCTCATCCTCCGCTGTTGGCTTTAATGCCCAAACACCCCCAAAGTCACCCAGCCTCTGTCACTCCTCCCCAGCACATCCCTGGACACCTTCTGCACCCACCACATCCTGGTTTCCCTTTGACTCAGCATCACCCCACAGTCCTCATTGCCCTCGTGCCGGCTTGCTGGCACTGCCACATGTCCCTGGGGTGGGTCATCCATCCCCTCCCGCGGGTCTAGCTCTTACCACCTCCTTCCCCAAACCATCTTGCGACGTGCTCCCTCCTCACCCCGTGTCTGTTCTCAGCCTTTCCCACCCGTGCTGTATTTTATCTGGTGTTTCTCCAGACTTTAGGTAAACCACAGATTTTCTTTTTTTTTAATCCCCCTGCCCTCTCCACTCCCAACAGCTCATTTTCATTTCCATCTTTTCATCCAAAGAGAAAGGGAAGACATCATAAAAAACCCAGCAGCCTCCTTCAGATCACGTCGAAGCCCCCTGCAACCCCCTCGCTGCTTCCCAGCGTCCTGCAAGCGCCCGCACCGCTCCCCACTTCCCACCCAGCTTCTCTTGGCTCCCATCCTCGGGGGGGGCTGCGCCGGGAAGGTCTGCGGTCAAAAGCAGCCTTCCCATGCCCCTTCCCCGACCTCCTCTGCTTTTCTGCTCAGTATTTCCTGTCTCATTGCCTCCCCCAGCTGCAAAATCAGGCCCTGATTTGGCGTAGCAGAGCCCTGAGGAGGTGGCTGGGGATAGACAGATCCAGGGGGGACGCATTGCTCTCCCCCCTCCCCAACCTCTCCACGTTCACCTCGCCATCCTGCATAACCTCAGGCTATGAAATAGGAGGTAAATATTTTTCAGCAAGCCATCCCCACCACACGCCCAGCTTTGGTGCTATTCCAGGCCAGGTACGTTTTCTTTATTGCCGCGCCTCACCTGCTCCCGCATCCAGCCAAAAGCCCGGCGTGCGCACGCCGCTCCTCTGTTCGTGTGCCTGGAATTGGCAGGGAGCTGCCAGCACCCGAAAGAACAGACTCATGGACATGGGACAGGGTTGGAAGCATCGCTGGCATGTCCCGAGCACACCTCTGCCCTGACCATGGGCCCTTTTGTGCTGGGACACAGTGGGAGGAATTACCCAGCACCATCGGGCCACCCCTTCCCCATGCTTTTACGGAGCAAGGGTGGAACCCATCCAAGAGCGCGTGGGGCAAAAAAGAGAGGATTGCTGCAGAAATGCAACAGCGTGGGGGAAATGCATCATTTCCTTAGAGCATCTGCTTGTGAGGGAGCAAATTCAGCTTGTGCCTGGGGACGATGCTGCAGGCGCTGCCGTTGCCTGCCCCTCTCTGTCCCCCCAGACCTGGAGGTGACAGCGAGCAGCCATCCCCACCCACAGCTGGAGCCCCCCCCCGTCCCCCTCGCCTCCCTCCGGCCCCGTTGTGGCTCTGTCAGGTCGTGTCAGAAGAACCCAAAGCTGGGAGCTGGACCAGCAGCACGCCCGGCCCCAATCTCGGGGCATTTTTGCACATGGACAAACCCAATTTCATCTCACCACCCACTGAAAGGATGAAATACAGGATTTTAAGCCCGATTTGCAAACAGATCGATTTTCCTTCTTACCAATCGAGCCCAGCGTGTTGAGGCTGTTTAACCCCCATCAGCAGATGTCAAATTAGGTGCTGGCACGTGTCCCAGGCAGCATCCTTCCTGCATCCCCGGGCCGCTTCTCCACTGTCCACCCAGCCAGGGGATGGGGTCAACGCTGCTGTCAGACTCTCCTGCCTCATCCTTGTATTTTGCTTTGCTTCTTGGTTGCATTTTGTTTTGGCAAGCTCGGGCTGAGGCAGCAGGCAGGAGCACGGGGTGGCTGTATCATATGGGAGCCACGTATGGCTCTGCTGTAGCACAGTTGAACCACAAAAACTAAGAGTGGCAGCTGAATATTAAATAAAAGATTTGACTTTTATTTAAAATAAAATGTATTTATACATAATCTTGAAACCACAAGACTATAGGAGCGCAACACTGGTTATTCCTCAGCATTAGGTGGGGCAGGAGATCCCTCCCCGTTAGCGTTAACGCGGCGCTGGCTTAACACACGGGGAGGTCCTGGCCCCCTGTATCAGTTATTGAGGGTGTTGTGGTGCAGCTCTGCACTCCCATTTAACTTAGATAAAAATTTACTGGACTGAAATTGGGGGTTTTTTTGTTTCTTGGTTACTCCCCGTACCCCTTACAGGCATACTATAGTTAATGCTGATACACCGGATCTATGCAATATTCTAGCTGGCTTGTGAGACTAGTTAAAAAAACTGTACAATTTTATAAAATTTGTGTTTTTTACATTAGTTACACAAAACCTATACTTCATAGACCTTTACTTCATATTGTAATGAAAAAGTTTGCATATCATAGGCAGAACAGTGACTATGCTGGTGAATACTAAAAGTGTCATAATACAATATGGTGTAAAAATAAAATAAAATTAAAAAAAGACAATATAAATGATTATCAAAAGGCAAGTTAACAAATAAAACCAAGCTATAACAGACTAACAGAAGATCATCTTCAAGGCCACTCGCAACTATCTTCAAAGTCATGTCAGGCACCTGTAGCAGTCCTGGCGCATGTAGTGTAAAAGGAGAGATGGCAAATCTACTTATGGGTAGGACGACTTCAAAAAAGGTCAAATGTACAGAATAAAAAACACAAAAAAAGAGAAAGAAAACACTCATGCATTAAACATGATAAATAGACTTCATATAGGTTAAGCCCTGGATGGCTTTACAAGAAGATGGCTTAGAGTTCTCTTAGAAAATCGGGTATTTTAAGTCAGTCAAATCTTATCCTGATCTGCCCAGATCCTGTATCTAAAGGCCAGTGGCACCTGGCCCGGATACAGTCTTGTTATAGCAAATTAACAGAAGTGCTCATTAGTGCACACAGATTAACTGGTCTGGTAATGCAAAAATTTTCATGATAAAAAAAAAAAAAAAAGATACATTTCAAGCTTACTTTATTAAGCAGCATATTTCAAAGAACAGCTTTTTAAAGTTAAATATTAATATGGCCATAGGGTTTCCTCTCGGTGTTCAGTCCGTGGGACTCACACCCAACCACTGGTCAGTTTGTAGAACATTTCTTCATCTAAACTCTCGTTCTGATCTTTCGCTCGTGTCGACAAGAAGATGTAGCCGCCGATGAACTCGTGAACCACTTTGCAATCCACCTCCGTGCAAATGAAGGACACCCGAACGTCATCTGCAAACTCCACCGTCACCTAGAGAGCAAAACCACAGGGGTTAGCTTCACTGATATTCCTTTCTCCCTTTTTTTTTTTTTTTTCCTTTTGTTAACCCAGATGCTTTTTCTGTTGCTTAAGCAAAATCCGGCAATGTGAATGATGATATGGATTCATTGATCCTTATGGCTCCCTTCCAACTTGAGATATTCTAGGATTCCACGACGCAATTTTTATTCAAATGTTCACATACAGAAATACCTTTCATTGCCTTTTTTATTAACAGATTTTTATTTAATTTTCTATTTTATTTATTCACCTATTTATTTAATTCTCCCGTGACTCAGAGATAATTACCGAGCGTGTTTGCACCTTCTCATCAGTGAGCACGCGGTGACATCTTTGCTTCAAGAGAGAGAAACCAGCCACAGACCTGCTGCGGGCTGGGATTTCTTTCCAGTTTTCCCTGCAAGTGCATTCTGATTTTGTGAACTGAAGTGTGGCTGTAGAAATGCTTTATGAGAGCTCGTTTTGGAATGACTGAATAGACTGTCCATTTATTGACACCCGTTATTTTTTTTGTCAACCCATCACTGACAGCTCTGTGGGAGGGACGGGGATTCCCAGCAGAGTATCCTCACTGAATAACTGGAATATCTGGGCTTGCAACTGGGTTGAAACAAAGACTCTGAGGCAAAGAAGGGACTGAATAATTTCTCCATCAATTCTTAACGAGCCGCAAACTGCAGGAGAACAGCCCTCAGGTATCCCTGGCAATTTTAATTAGATGTTCTGCCAAAAAGGAGCACAAAAAGTTTGTGCATCTGCATATAATGGCTGGGTAAAAGCCCATCTCAGAGCCTATGGGAAGTGTCTACTCTTGCTTTTCGTTACTTACACGAAAGTCTAAGCTGTACTGCAAATAAAAGGCATTTTAGTATGGATAAGGCCCAGTACATTTATGTTATTGGTTAGGATCAAGCCCGAGCATCAGTTCTGAAGTTTGATTTTATTTAGCTGCCTTTGAGTGGGTGTTCAGAGACTGGAGAAAATCGTTATGCATGAAGCGTGTAACTGCCTGTGTTGGAAGAAAGATTCAGGGTTCTCTTTTTCTTTTTAAGTCTCATACTCAACTTCACCAATAGTTAGGACAAGCTCTGCTACATCCCCAAGGAGGGTGGAAGAGCAGGGAGGAGAAACGCTATTACCTCAACGCAGCTGGATGGGCCACACTTTAGAAAACAGCGACGGGAAAACCTGACTTTTAAAAGCTGACTCACAAAGCCGACTGAAAGTAAACCCCAGAGCAGCGCCTGTCTCACGCCGTGCAAGCCAGGGGGGGCAGCGGCCGAGGTGTAAAACACGAACTCACCATTTTAATCTCCCAGTTCACGTTCCACTGCTTCATGTTGCTGAACCGCCAGGTTTTGACGGCATCACCCGTGCTGGCGTCCATCCGGATCAGCCGGTTGTAGGCGATGCCGATCAGCTCCTCCTTCTTGCCCCCCTGGAACCTGCGACACGGCGAGGGATTAATAAATAAATGCACGCCTGCCATCCACGGCCACGCGTGTTAAATTCGGCTGCTGAGCTCACTTATCAGGTTTATAAGTTGAGGCAATTAACGCTTTTAATTTCATTTCCAGTGCAACTTCCACAGCTAAGGATGTGCCGCGTATTTAATGTCTTTATCGATGAAATTCCTCCCGTTCTGCCCAGCAGACCCACCAACCTTGCAATGAAATGAGTGATGCCGAACTCCGGCAGCGACTGCCAGGCTTGAATAAACCGCATCTTTGCCTCGATGAGACTCATCTGAGCGACGTTCTGGTGGGCTTCCAGGATGCGGGCCGTGATCTGCGGGCGGCGAGACACACCGGCTTTAGGCGAGGGGGCTCGTTCGTGGCATCACGACCGCCACGCCGACGGGGAACGACTCGGGAGGTGTTTGGGTGCCAGCGCCGTTATGAGCGACGCAGGTGATCGATAAATTCTACCCCGAGGTCTTATTTCAGCTGTGACTGCTCAAACCCTGCGACCGCGGCTGATAAATGTGGAGCTGCTTTTGCTTCGTAGCTCCGGACGTATAAAAGCAAATATAGATCTGAGCTGTCTGGAGGCAGAGAGTGCTCAGGCTCAGTTAATTTAAGACGCAGGATGTGAGCAAACGGCGGGGCAAATTTCAGGTGTAGGGTTTCAACAGAAATCACTGGGGACCGTTATAAAAAACCAAACAGGGCCCAGATTTCTCTGGGGGGGTGTGTGTGTGGGTTTTGTTAGTTTTTATCATTGCTGCTCTCCAAACCAAAGGGGTTCTAGACTATTTAAAGTTTTATCTTAAATTTATCTTAATTTTATTGTTGCTGTCACTTACCAAGTCTCTTACATAGCCTGGCTGTAGATGGCAAGGCGAAAAAAAAAAAAAAAGGAGGCAGAAAGAAAAAAAAGCGATCAGAAATACGGCAACAAAGCAAAGAAAAAGTGTAAATTAACTGCAAACCAAAGTTCAAGCAAAAAAAACCACATGCACAATTTCTTAGGCAGAAAAGCAGCCAAAGTGAATGTAAAGATGGAGAAGGGACAAGCGAGCAGAGATCTGCTGCTCGTGCCAGCCCCGCCTGAGCACCGGTGTGGTCCCGGCTGGCAGGCATTGCGTAGAGATGGGTTTGGTCCTGAGCTGGGTTTGGTCCTGTTGGTGGATGAAGGGGAGGGTGAAGCTGCCAGCTCAGAGCAAAATCCTTCTCCTCACGCTCCTTCCCACGCCTCTGCACAAACTCAAGCCCACTTGCTCGCAGAGAAGCTCAACAGGAAGCTCCCTATGGGCCGTTGGCTCAATAGCTCCTTTTATTTGAGATATGCAGTGAAATCGTGGGGATGCTGCTTGGGGTGACAACTGGCCGGAGGGCAACATCAGCCAGGCTTCCTGGGGATGGAGCTGGCTGGACGCTGCTTCGACACCGAACCCCAGCAAGGCACCCGAGAGCTGCGAATATGCTTATTTTGGGTTGGTTTGGGGTTTTTTGGCATTTAGGGTTTGGTGCTCCCCAAACCCAACCTGCCAACCCTACGCTGCTGCAACTGTATGTGGAGACAAACACCACTCGAGCAGCTCTGGGGCTGGCGTGGGACCAAGCACCTCTATAAATCTTCCAGCAAGGCCCACTATCAGTCCCCATTTCAGCACCGGTTGTGGGCTGCACAACCTCTTCCTCCTCCTCCTCCTCCTTCCCCCATGCCGGGGCGTGGAGGGACCCTTGCAGCTGAATTCCTTGCATTCCCTTGCAGCCTCCATCCCTCCGTGTCCTCCCAGCGGCAAACATCCCCTGCTGCTGCAAGCTCTGCCTCTGGCCATACAAAAAAAAGCCTAAATCTGCCATTTAGCCGATGTCTATGGGAGACCCAGCGCTTGCATCGTGGCCACGGGCCTGGCTTGGGGCAGGGCGAGGGCTTGTGCCTGTCCCCCCCCCTCGTTTGACAGGGGTTATTTTTATAATGAGGATACCTGCATGGTAAGCAAGTTCTGCGAGCTAGTATTTTTCCAGGTGCCTCCACTTTACTGAGTTCAAGCCTAGAAGGTATTATATATGTAAAAATCATCTATTTATGCAGCCTCTCCTCCATCCAAGTGGATATAAAGGCTTATTCAGAGGAATAATAAGGGCTATATAAAATATAACCCACTGCCAGGAAATCATCGTGCTGTGCCAATAAAAAGTTATATTTTTCCTGCTTCTCTGACTTGCAGCCTTCTTCTGGGTTTGGAGAAATCGTATCTAGCCACAGCCAGGCCGAAGCACACAGGCTGCAAAGCTACAGCTGAATGATTAAGTCACTGAAAGGCCACGGAGCAATGCCTTACTTATTTTTGCTGCTGTCCTGGCATATAATGTCTTTCAGAAAGTCATGCATTTATTTCCAGCGCAGAACAGTTCAGCCCTGTCATGCACGGATCGAATGTAGCGTTGGGAGTTCAAGCGCAAGTCACAGCAACTCAAAATGAAGCAATGTTTCAAGGACTGGCATTTGGAAGTAGTGGAAAAGCAAAGAGAGAAATATGCAAACCACATTACAGCCAAGTCTGGATAAAGCACTGCAAGCAACTGCAACTCCGCTGATCCTGAGGATTTCTGCCCGGACTCTGTGCAAGGGAAGGGGTTTTAATCCCAGCACCGGGGACTGATTTCATCTCATCTCTGCTACGTCTGCACGGGGAGAGATGGGGGCAGCTGACCCATGCTTTGCTGCACCGTCCCTCGGTCCCAGCAGGAGCCAAAAAACCCCATTCCCCCGTTTTAAACCATTCGCCGTGTTTTTAAAATGAATTAAAATAAAATTAAAAAACGTATTTAAAACAAACGGTTCCCTGCTGCCGAGGCGGTGTACGTGCATAGTAATACAGCAGAATTAAGGTCGTGGGTGCCATCCCCAGGTGCTGGATCGAAACCACGCATTTCAGTCGGCATCTCATTTTAGTAACCGCGTGCATCCGATTAGGTGACAACACCCGACACCCGCAGTGTTAAACGCCGGCTCGGGGGCACGGTCAGCCCCGTCCACACCACCACCACCACTGGGAGAGAGGGCCAGCACCTACCTGCTTGTTCTTGTACTTTTTCAGGTAGCGAGGAGAAACCAGACACTCGGGATTAATGTCGGTGGTGATTTGTTCCGGGATCAGCTGTGGGTCTGGGTTCAAATGCTGCATTTTCAGGAAGGAGAGGATGTTCTGTACTTCCATGCCGTAGGAGCTGTCGGCCATCGTCTTGCCCTTGGAGGCCAGGCGGCAGGCGGCCATCCAGCTGGCATACTGCGTCTCCTGCCCCCCCGAAACAGAGACCCACACCTGTCAGAGCCATGGGGGTGACACCTGCCCCCTCTTTTTTCCCCCAGTAAAACTTCAGGGAGCCGTTATCTCCCTTCCAGCCCCAGGAGAGTCAAGTGTGCACAAAGACAGGCAGAAACCTAGCCAACGTGTAAAGGGACAAAGCCAAGGAAGAGCAAGGGTTGATTTTCTACCCCAAATTCATTTGCGTGCTCTGAACGTCGAGATCAGATGCATTTGAGCGCATTTTGTCTTTTTTTTAATTAACACCAGCCACGCAGCACATCCGAGCACAAGCTGATGGTGGGCAAAGGGCGAAGAGACGGCCGGTCCAAGCGATAAACTTACGTTATCGCAACGAAGCCAGATTTCATTCATTCCCTCCGCCACCGGAATCAGAAGTTTGATGTTAAACTTCTGACCAGAGATGTTCACATCAGGGGTAACTTCACATCCTGCAACGAGGGAGCCAGTGTTTAACAGAGGTGTGAAGAAGTACGCTTTTAAAAAGCAGGGGGGGGAAAAAAAAAAAGGAAAAAGCAAAGCAATGCAACTGAAGGGTGTCCAACAGCATCTCAGTGCTGCAAAGGTCTTGCACCACATCTCCGATGGGACAAAGACTCTATGTAGCAGGAACAAGAACTGTCATATGTCTCTTTTTTCAAAGCGACAGGGAAAAACGGGAAAAAAAAACCTGATCTGAAAGCAATGAGGCCAAAGCTATGTGCATCCACAGAATTCATCTCATAGATCCTGCCCAGCCTCACGAATGGACCCAGTGGCTGGCAAACACCCTCTGTCCCCAGAATTTTCATGAAAGGGTAGGAAAAGGTGGCTGGATGGGTGCTGACTCTCACCCTGAAACCCCTATACATTATGTCAGCTGGGCATATCGCTGGTACAGGCAGTGGCGAGGTGTGAGCATCCCGCTTTCCGTGTCTGGAGAGAACTACAAGAGGTTGTATAAACACCAGGGGGTGATGAACTGAACCAGCCACGTTAGCCCGGGCGCTGCTTCAACGCCGCCTCCGAGATTTTTTAAAAGTGCCGTCACAGCAGATATGTCAAAAGCTCCCAAAAAAGTCCTGCGGGCTGGGCTTTGCTCTGACTGCAGCCCGAGGTCACTTGGCATCACATCTGCTCCTGCCTCCACGGGAAAAAAAAAAGAGCTCTCTGCAGTTTGGTGGCTGCTGGAACAGGAATGTTTAACTTGACATAAGAAAAGAGAGCAGCTGTAGGGATTTAAAAATTCATGTGCAAGGCTCACAAGGAGTGCTTGCGGCTGCTCACAAGCGGCACTGGCGAGAGGAGGAAAAAAATGTAAAGGCAGCAGAGGAAGAGAATGGTCTGTTCTCTCCAGCTCAAACTTAATTCTCTGCTGTGGGAGTTATTCTTTTGGATAGCCACGACAAAAAGAGCAGCAAGTTGCCCCCCCCATGGTACTGGGGAGCTGGCAGTGCTTCCCCTTGGGGTCACACGTACCACGTACTCGCTTCCTAGAAGTCTAATTATACACCATGCTATCAAACCCAGTCACCCTCATTCCTTTCAACATATTCACCCACCCCTAGGATAACAAGCCAAGAAGATAAAGCAGTGGGAAAACAAGGTGCAAGAGGAGCAGCCTGTTACTGGAATAAAACGCAACGGTGCTTACGCTTCTCTTACCTCTCAGGTTCATCTGGTGTGCAGGAGTCCCGTTGGCTTCCTCTTTGCTTTTATAGCAGGAGATAGAGGTATCTTTGAAGGTGCACCAATACGGCTTGTAGCCTTTCAACGTCAGCTTCTTGGGCCTGCCAGACAGGTTGAGGGACGTTACATTTGGTTTAAACTCCTAAACCTGACTGCTGTACCGGGAAACTCATTTCATCCTTGGAAAACGTGGGGTCAGCAGCCTGGGGTACGCCCACCCCTGGGAAAGTCACTGCCTGGGAGCTCTGCTACCACTCACCATCCTTTCACTGCAATGCTGGGTCAAGGAATTGAGCTGCAATTGCAAATTTGGACTCTTCAATCCCAAGGAGGTCCCACTAATTTGGGGCAAGGTGGGGGGAGCTAGAGAACTGTATTACAAAAGTAGACATGGCCACGAGTCGCTGCAGAATACGCCTCTTCACCTGCCACGTTAAATTGGAACCGTTTTGCTCAAGCTCTGAAAGGAAGAGGGACTTCTAAAAGAATTCTCCGTCAAGCACATGCACGACTACACTTGTTTTCTTTTTAAATACTCCATTTCGCACCAGAAAAGGTTCAGTTCTTTTTGGTAGAAACACGGATTTTGCCCAGCTCTGCAGAAGCCCGGCAAGGCTGCAGCAAAGCGAAGCGGCCACCCGACAGGGTGGCACCCTGAGTCTGCTCATCCCACCACGAGCCCAGGACCCTTGTAGAGCTGCAAGTTTCTGATTTTTCTTAACCCCTCCTAATTTCTAAACCTTAATCTGCAGTTCCTCACTGCAACGCATTTCTCTTATCTCCAATCACAGAAAGAGCTGCTGAACCCTCATCTGCAGGGATCAAATATGCGACGGTCCCCGAGTCCTCAGGGCTCTGCACTTTCATTTCCAAGCAAGAAGCGTGTTGGGGGCTGCTTGGGGCGTGTGGGTCAGGAGGATATTGGGGTGGTGGGAGGGAAACACGGCGTCTGCCTGAACATCACTGCTCCCACACCTCTGATGGGACATCTGAGGCATTGCTGCCTCCTCCTCCTCCTCTTAAAGCCCTGTGTGGCCACACAGCTCTGCCCTGTGCAAACTTTACAACCGCAGTTTCCTTTGAAAGCTGCCTCCCACTACAGAAGGAGTCCCCAACTTCCAGCCAAATCATCCTACACGTGCACGTTTTTCCATCCTTCACTTTGCATCCTTTGCTAAAGATGCTTTAATGCATCTTGACTGTCTTGAGCTTTTTTGGGGGCTTCTTTAAATTGCAGGCAGGGTATTTTGGTTGGCATGGGCAGTAATGTGGCTGGCATGGGAGACAGAAACATCCCGAGTCTCTGCAGCAACACCAGACACGTACAGGGACATACATACAGACTAGGGAATATTGCAGCTCCTCCCCAACTAAAATCTGACAAGAGGCACATCTGAAGCTGGGCCAGCTCCTAACACTGCATCATTTATTTGGGTTTCTGGCAGTAAAATTCTGCCCGGCCCTCATTTTCAGGAGAAAATGGCAATTCTGTGCTTCCCTGCTGCAGCAGGACAGCCTCAAATCCCAACCCTGGGGATCAGGCTTGCATCGGGTGAAGAACCAGCAGCTTCTTGCTGCTCCATCTCTTGCCCCACCAAGTGGTGCATCCAATTTACAAGCAATTAGCTCCTCGAGTCGTGCTTAATTTTACTGGCAAATGAGCACATCAAAACAAAGAGCAAGTTGTTTGTTTGTTTATTCAAGGGGGGAAAAAGCACCCACTCACATGCTGGGCACAGGCTGCAGCCCTGAAACTCTGCCCCAGTTACGACAGACCACAAGCCCAGATGGATCAGGAGACCTTATTAATTTGCCTTCGGAGAGGGAGAAAGAGTTTTTCAGAACAGAAGTGCTAGGTTCTGGCTCCAGAACCAAACAATTAATAAAATAAAGGCTTGTTCCAAAGCTATTTTTCTGCCTACAGCTCTTCTTCTATATCCTATAGCTATGCTGTGAAATCTCATCATTATTTCCAGTTTCCAGAACTTTCACCGTAATCCTCGCCGCAGCAGGCAATAAATTGCAAAAGATGGTCGGGGCTGCCAAAATGTTACTCAAAGTCCAGACGCTGCCGTTCCCGGTTTCCACGTACCACCATCCAAGTCAAAGCAAAATTAAAATAACCCCTAAATCCTGAGTGAGCTGGAAGAGGAGCACAGTCAGCTTAACCTGCTCCTTTTGGCAAGGAGAGGGCAGACAGACCAGGATCCTGGCTGTTTATAATTCAGCAAGCTTCTTGCAAACCAGAAGTATTTGAGCAAGGTTTCTAGGTTTCACTCCTCATTTTAGGATGGCTTGATTATCTCCTGGACATTAATTATGTTAGAGAAATATCCCAGCACATGCTGCTGGCTACGGGACGCAGCAAGCTCTCCCAGAGGGATGTGTACCTGCTGGGGTGGCAAAGTGGGAAAACACCCCAGGTTTTATATTTAAGAACTGATCAACTTCAGTACTGAAGATGTCGAAGAGTGTGAAATGCTTAGTGACTGTGCTACAGAATATTTTATTTTTTTTAATAGTCGGAGAGCACAGAGGCTGAGCTGTGCTATTACACAGTGATTGCTGGGTGGCTTTTTGCACAAGATAACATAGTGGTGTGCAGCAAGATCTTAAGCCAGAAGATTAAAAAAAAAAAAGGTGGTTATTAGGCGGTAGGACAGTTAATTATTCATAGACATTACCAGTTTCAGAAGCACCTCTTCCCATCAGCACTTACTTGAAGACTTTAATGTAGTCGGCGAGCTCTGGGATGGAAGTGATGTCACCCTGAAAATAAAAGATCATCCCATTTAGCTGCCTGTCCGAGCGGAGCGGGGCGGTGGGTCCGGGAGGGAAGCGATGCTGCGCAGGGGACGGACCCACGGCAGCTTCACCGGCCAACGCCAGGGCTCAGGGGTCATGAAAACCCTCCTGAGAAAGCCCCATCCACTTCACGGGAGGAGCAAGCAGAGAAAAATCTATTGCACAGAAGTGCTGTTTGGAAACCAGAGGACAAGGTTTTATTTTTCTTTGAGGAATTCCTGCTGCCGCTGGAGCCAATTCCCACCCGCGAGGTCGCCAGCGGTCACACCGGCTCGTGCTCGCACAGGGATTTTTCTCCTCCCTTAGTTATTTCCTTATGCTCCAAACAAAAGGAAAAGATGCTGCTCTGCACCTCCACGGCCTGGGGAAGGGCTTTCTGACAGTCGAGAAAGGTTTCTTCCCCCAGCTTTTTCCAATATTGAGTTTATTTTCACATTTTACATGAGCAAAATATATAGGGGGGCACTTGCAATTCCCACAAGCTCGAACTCAAGGGTTTTCAAAGGACAGAAAAAGCAAAGACTGCTCCAACAGCTTCCAGTAGCAAAACAGTTTACTTTCTGTCTGCAATGAGAAATGCTGTTTATAGATACCGAGAGGAAAAAAATGCAGAATCTAAACAAACAATCCAGTAATTGCCCATTATCCATATTCAATTACTCGAATGCATCTGGAAATGACTACTGCTAGCAACCTCTACAGAAAGGGATGGAGTTTTTCTGATGAATCACTGTCATCTTTACTCCTATCTGGCAGGGACTGTCCTTAGCACTCTGCTTCAGATCTAGTTTTGCAAAGAAATTATGAAAGATCTCTTGGCGATCAAAACTTGTCATTATTTCTGCCGCAGCAAAGCAGAGCTGCTGTCCCTGTGGCAACCGGTTAATATTACACATCTCTGCTGTTATTAGGGCTAGTAAAGCAGGCTAAGGATGGATGTTAACTTCAAAAAGACCCTTCGTAAACACTTTAAAAAAAAATATATGAAGTGTAAGACTGGAAAATTTCAGGGATTTTAGGGTATGAAAGAACTTAAAATGAAACTCAAATATGGTATAAATGTGCAAAGTGCCTGGAAAAGCTGTGCTGTGCCAAGTCTGACAGGACCTACTCCTTTTTTAGCGGTTTAGTTTTGGGGCTTTACATTTTTAAAGGTGGAAAACCAGTGTTAAAACAGCCTATCAGAACAAAAAAAACACAAAACCCTCTGAAATCCACTCATAGCCCACTCCAGGCTGAAATCCAGTCTAATAAAAATAAGGTTTCATAAGCAGAAGTTATTTCTGAAAATCACGGCAGCTGTTTTAGGTGCTGTAAAACTTTGCCATGAATTAGAAACAGTGAAAGAGAAACCTCAGTGTGAAGAATTCAGTATTTTGGAAAGTCGGTAGCGAGAACAGAAAGCAAATTATCTTTAGTTTAGTTTTCCATTATTTCACCAGGAAGGTGGCTTGGTGCAGGGGGGTTTTAGTAGGATCCTGGCCCCTCTGAGACTTCTCCAACATTATTTGGTCTTATGGTCCCAGCAGGAAAAAAGCAATATTGCACTTGACTCCTGCAGCAATGCAGAGCTGGGCACATGGGACGGGCTGAGCTCTCCCTGCTAAATTAACTGCAAACACCCGAAAAATAGAAGGTGGTCTTACAGCTTAAATGAAGGCTTGGGATCAACGCATGCACGTGCTCCAAGAGGATTTTATGTCGCTTTGGGCTCAGAGCAGAGCTCCTGCTCGGTGTTGGCTCCATGTCGGACACTGCCTGGGGTCCCCTCTCACCAAAACCACCCCTTAGTATTTAAGAAAATATTATTGGGGTCTATGTTTTGTGTTGCTTCACTGGGCTGTGGGCAACTTTGTCATGCTGTAAGAGCAGAAATAGAAAAAAAGGGGAGAGGAAGGAAATAAAAAAGGTTGACGGATGCTTGGAAGAATTCCCGGCTCGGGATGACTATTCCTGCCTCGCGCATGGTGAGGAGGGGACGCAAAAGCCACCCTGCCACCGTGTACCCGCAACCCTTACCAGGATGGTCGACGTTTTGCCACCTTCCAAAGTAATTTCCAGATCCGAGAGCGCAGCATCCACCTCATCCACCTCCTTGTCGCTGTTGTTCAGGTGGTTTTCCGAGGACATGATGGACAGCTTATTGATGTGGTACTGAAAGGCAAGGCACAGCGTTTCACCGGGATGCTCCTGCCATCTGCCAGATGCTGTGGGCTCAGCACAAAACGCTTGGGAAGTGGAGTGGAAAACCAGAGCCGTACCCTCCGCGGGAGAAGAGGCTGGCAAATGCTGAGACCCGAGCACAGCTGAGTCAGGAATGACCAGCTTGGCTCTTTTCAGTCCAAGGAATCAGTGGTACAAACCCTGAGGACTGTTCTGGACCCCGTAGGTCAGAGATACTCTTTTCACAGAATCACAGACTGGATGAGCTTGGAAAGGACTCTGGAGATCATCTGGTCCTAACCCCTGCTCAGGCAGGGCCACCTACGGCCCTTGTCCAGGACCATGTCCAGTTGGCTTTTGAGTATCTCCAAGGATGGAAACTCCGCAGCCTCTCTGGGCAACCTGTGCCAGCACTCGGTCACCCTCACAGTAAAAAAAGTGTTTCCTGATGTTCAGAGGCAGCCTCCTGTGTTTCACTTTGTGCCCACTGCCTCTGGTCCTGTCACTGGGCACCACTGTGAAGAGCCTGCCTTCATAGCCTCCCACCAGGTATTTATATACATTAACAAAACCCCCCTGAGCCTGCTCTCCTCCAGGCTGAAGAGTCCCAGTTCCCTCAGTCTTTCCTCATAGGAGAGATGCTCCAGGACCTTCATCATCCTTGTGGCCCTTCCCTGGACTCTCTCCAGTATGTCCATGTCTCTCTTGCACTGAGGAGCCCAGAGCTGGACCCACCACTCCAGGGGTGGCCTTACCAGTGCTGAGCAGAAGGGAAAGATCACTTCCCTCGACCTGCTGGCAATGCTCTGCCCAATGCAGCCCAGGGTACCACTCGCTTTCTTTGCCCCAAGGGCACGTGGCTGACTGATGTTCAACTTGGTGTCCACCAAGGTCCTGTTCTGCCCTTCAGAATACACTGGATTTTGCACTTCCCCTTGTTGAACTTCATGAGGATCATGCTGGCCCGTTTCTCCAGCCTGCTGAGGTCCCTCTGGACGGCAGCAGGACCCTCTGGCATATCAACCGCACCTCCCAGTTTGGGAGGATGGATTGCATCTGGTTTTACTCCAGAAAACCAAAACATCCACAAAATGTCACACAAAGACCCGTGCCTAGTCCACTCTGCACAGCTCAGAGAGGTAAACTGAGTCTTTATATTTCTGTTTTCACTTTTTTTTTTTTACTAGGAGGGGCCCTAGGAGCAGACAGCCTGGCTCTTGACTTGGGGATATTTCTGCAGCCTACAGTGACGAGGCACGCCAGACCGCACGTACTAAATGGCCTGCCATCCATCTTACAGAAGTCAATAGCAGGTGTAGTATTTATGCCAAATCACACCGAGTATTTCACAAAACAGATAAATAAATAATTCTGGGAAACCCACAGATTATCACCAGCTGTTTGGGGGGCAGCGTGCCAGAAACGCACAGTTCAGTAACCTAGTGTACTTACTGGGGGTTTTTTAAGAAGGGCAAAACTAAAAGATAAGATAGACATAAACAAATTTGGTAAAAGAAGGCCAAATTCCTTTTCATGAGAAGCAATCAGCAGCAAATATTTAAATTACCTAATAAACTCAAGTGAGGAGTAGGAGACGGGAAATGATCTGGTTTCTACCAGCATGAGTCCAAGCTCCCACTGAAGACAAGGTGAGGCTTAAAACACCAGTTAGAGCAGATTTCACTCATCGTGTTCATCAATATCCAACAGAGAAGTCTGCAAAGCTACAAAATGGAGTTTATCCAAGACTGTAACAGTCTCGGGCTGTCTCCTACCTGTAGCGCCGCAAACATCATCATTTCTTCCTCCGTGCACTCGATCTCCTCCAGCAGAATAGCCCATTTGGACTGCTCGTACAGCTGGTTGATCCTGATCGCGTCGTACTGCAGCAAAAACACAGACCGGGTGTAATAAACGACTGAGCCCAGTTCAAGACAAACCACTTGATCTTTCATTTCAACGCAACACTTCAACCGAGACTGAAAAGCCTCTGCCACCGAAGCAACCCTTGAAGCATCCCTAACAATACCCAGGGATGATGCCTGCACGGCCAATCTTCCAAGTGGTGGAGGATTTACCAACACAAAAGCACGTTAGAGATACAGACATCCTTTGCACAAAGCCTTTGCCTGACAGATGCAAGTAAAATAAATAGCTCCGTACCTTTGGATTCAGGTCAAAAAAGCTGTAGTACTTGAACCGGAGCAGCAAAGCTTCGTTTTCTTTCACCTCCTGCTCCATGAGAGATCGAGACGAATCCAGCCATCTGTAAATTGTCAACACGGGATAACACACACAAAAAAACCTCCGGCGAAGTCACGATGACGCTTTTAAGAATGCAATTTAAAACAGTCTATTGGACAAAAAAAAAAAAAAAAAGAAGAAGAAAAAGCAGAAAATCGAATCCTTAACTCACCCTTGGTTGATTTTGGCTTTATCGAGCAGTGCCTGTGGCTTGTACATTTTGGCTAAGGACTCCGGGGAGGTGACGGGCTGGCTCACGGCCAGGATGCCCGGGTTCCCCTCCGACAAGGCGCTGTCACCGAACCATGCTGACGTGGGGGACAGGGGACTGCCGTCGTGAGCGTCGTAGGTCGGTGTCATCGTTTTGCTATACAGTCCTGGGCTCGAATATATGTTTCCTACCAGTAAGAGGGATAAAAGCCAGGAGTTAGCTTATGGCCAAGCCCTGCCTGCTCCCAACCAAGCCAACTCAGACACAAACCCGAAGCCAGCGGATGAAAAACCTTCCCTTTTTTTTTTTTTTTTACCATTTTTTTTCCTCAATGGGAAAATGCTGCACTGCTTGTTTTCCCATGAAAAGCTGCCCCTCTCTCTCTCAGCTCTTCTCCAAGAGCAGACCTGATGGAAAACTCATTCCAGCCCAAATCCATGGGAAAAGGAGCAGGTCTCCCACGCCGGGAAACTCCTGCCCCCTGTGTTTTTGCGGCACCTGGGACACGAACAGCCCCCAACTTACCGGTATTACCTGTTGCTTAAAGATTTTGGAAGTCAAAAGTTTTAGAGGAGCAGGAAAATAAACTAAGGGCGCAGCCAAAGAGACCAGAGGCAGAGGGCAAAAGTCCTACTGAGGTGGAGCTCACCTTTGACGGGGCCGATGTAAAGAATATCGGTGCCTATAGAGAGGGAAAGAAAGGAGGGAAGTGAGAAGGCGAGAGAAAGTCACCGGGAGAGTAGGAAAGGACAGAAACCGAAAATGGGTCTTTTCGGAAGAGGGTAGAAAAGCACAGGTGAAGTTCAACCACTCAAACGGAGTGTTTGCGGTAGCGCCGGTGGACTCTGCAGGCAAAGCAACGTAAGTGACTCCACAGTTATTTTATTCACGTTACAATAAACAGCCGGGCACAGAAACACGGCATTTCACGGACGGAAAAGCTTGCTGAGACGGCCAAATAAATTTCGTATTAATATGCTGAGCAAGTGATGTGATTTGGTGCAAAACTGATCCTGAAGCACATATTACTCCCAGGCCTTTTAAAGCTTTACAGCTCATACAGACTCAAAGCAGACAAAAAAAACCCCAAAAACAACTCCCCAAACCTTTTAAAATTACAAATTTGAAGAGAAGAAAGCAGACCCAGCTTGGTATTTCATACCCCAAAATAGCTGAGAGCTAAATAGTCCCTATTCATCTCACAGAAACATTGATTTTTACTTTAGGAATATAAAACACAGTTTCAAAATGAGGGAGGTTCAACAACCATATCCTAATGTCAGTAATTCCACTGCGGATGTACACGGCAATGAGCTCAGCATCATTTGCTGGGCATAAATCTGCACACCAGCACCTAGAGGGACTGCTAACAAACTGGCTTTTGGGGAAAAAGTCGTGTCCTTTTCAAACCACGGGCCTATTCAGACGTGCAATTCGATGCACCTAAACTCCACCTCCAAGAGCACCGTTAAGGGTGTTGAAGGTGGCGCATGGCAGGGTTGAGTTGCCACAAGCAAGGTCTTCTGTGCCACCTCCTGCTGCAACCCTGAACCACCACCTTGGGCCACCCTCACTCCAAACGATCCCTCCTCCCTGCATGGCCAAGAAATGACAGAAAGTTGAGCTAAACATCTGGAAAAGTCCAAAACCAAAACAATAGAAAAACCTTTCCAAACTCATTTTTTTTGCGATGGGTATCTCAAGGAGCGGTAAGAACGGTTTGAATCAGCAGCATCATACGAATGACAGCCAACATCTTGGTTAGGAAACTTAAAATAATATGGAAACGTGATTCTAAACTGCCTGACGGGATGGAAAATATAAATGAAAACCGTCTGTTGCCATCGAGAAACAAAACCACCAGGATACTTTTAATGCTCCTGCTAGTTTTGCTGGCATCCCAGTCTGCAGTAATGATGGGGCGGACCAGTAAGTACCGTGGGTACCTGCTGTCAAGACAGACCCAGCAAACCAGGCATGAGCAAAAAACCAGCAGAAATGGTCAAGGGATGGAGATATCCACCTTCAAGCTTCACACTTGCAAGGTGAAGGCTGGAGGTGACTTGCGAGGAACTTATGCTTTGAGAGTTGCATTCGATAATCCTTATGGTCCCTTCCGACTTGAGACAGTCTATGATTCTGTGATTATAAAAGCAGCAGAAATGTGCTCTCCCCACGGACCGTTGTTATGTTGCAGCAGTGCAGTTCAACAAGAACCAGCAATAAGACAACGTCACCATCCATAAACCACATCCCAAAAGATGCTCTGGCCTCCTCCCCATCCCCTCTCACCGCGTGCCAGCCTCAACCTTCATGTGCCTCGGAGCCAGGGCCAAGCATTAACTGGACCGACAAAAGGAAATCCCACTTCTTGCCCCAAATCAGGCAGGTTTTCCCATGGGCATCCCCCCACATTCCTCCATTCAAGTGTCTGCTCCAGAGAAGCAAAGCTTCCCCTCAGATGTTCTCCCCATCACTTTCTCCAAACATCTGAATATCTCAGAAGATTCCCTTAAAAAATTTGCCTGAGGCAGGCAATGTCATGGAAAATTCCAGTTGAAATAGTTGTAAGTTTGGCTAACTTATAAACAAGTGAATACAGGTCTTCTAATGGAAAGTGTTGGGCAACATTTACTGTGGGTGTATTGACAGCTCTGATTTAAATGATTTCATTGCCAGGTACACGGTGCTCAGTGACAAAACATGCCCGTTACATCGATGTGCCCTGGAATAAGCAGATCTCAAAATATTTACTCATTTTGCAGAAGCATTCAGTACACAAACTGATGTTGGAACAACGCTAGAAACAGTTTATCCAGACTAAAAAACATAACTTTTAACTAATGGCACCTAAACGTGGCAGGTAGCTGCAGTAATTAAACCTGCAGCAAAAGTAATTTCATTCACAAGGAAAGCAAAATCAGCAAGACAGTTCAAAGTGACTTGCTGAAAGACCAATAAATAATTAAAATAAAAACTTATCTTCTGCGTACATTTCCCCCAAAGCAGGCCAAGTACTGCATATTAATCTAACAGAGATGCTCTCCGTGAACACAGACTTTTGGAAAGGCTAATTATGGACTTTCAAGATGAAAATGCCAAATGAAAATGAAAATTGACTGGAGCCTTGCCCGATGCAGGGAAAACTCCCTGAGCCAGGAGTGGGAGAGGACTAGCCGAGAAGTATTTTTAAGTAACTGAGAGAAGAAAGAATGAGACCGGAGCAAAAGAAGGATTATTTTTCCCTGGCTGCAGCCCTGATGGTTTGCTGTGGAGCCCGTGGTGCACATCACTTTGGCAGCTCCAGGGCATCATTGTTGCCCTCACCCACGTCCTGCACAGCCAAAACCTTCCTGCTCGCAAGCCCGGTGCCGTTACCCACACTGCACGATCTTCACTTGTACTTCACTTAATTTAAGACCAATTAATACAAGTTTACTGAATTCCAAAATATTTTTTTTTTAATTAAAGCTGCCCTGCTTCCCTCTCACTGCCGGATTTAAAACCAAGAGCTTTGGCAGCCAGGCATGTCTCGCCCGCGCGGCAGCACGCAGCGCTGCGGCTTTCTCCGCGAGTCCATTTGGGCTGAAGCGCTCCCACTTCACCAACTTTATGGTTTAAGCTCCTGCCATTTGCCTTCAAGACCTCCAGCAGCTGCAGAGCAGAGCTGAAAAAGCCCTCTGCTTGCAAACACCTCCCTGCATCAACTTGCTGCCTGTGGCAAGAGATGTTACTCCATCAGAGATGTTACTCCATTCGCAATTCTCGTACCAATGCTGCTCTGGTTCTGTAAGCCAGACTGGCAAACTACCCCCCAGCAATAAAAGGTGGTTTTTTAGCATTATGATCTATACACCCTTAACATAAGGCAATGCTAATGCAATTAATAAACCACTGGTTTTGCTGGGCTATCAATAAGGAGTAGAACGGTGGTGCTGCCTAAAACACCTGGAGTTTGACATTAAGAACGATTTTCCGTTTAACTCTTTTCTTAATAGGGCAAGAAAACAGTAACACAATCTGAGTGTTAAAGTGGTCACACTTGGTTTCTGGTTTATTTTATAAAACCTGGCGTTGCTCTGCTCCCCTAAATGCGTGACAGCTTCAGGCATGCATCTGTGCAACCGCGACCAAGTGCTGCAGCCCTGGATGATTTGTGGAATTTATTTGGGGTCCGTTTCTTGCACAGACCTTAGGGAATTAGGCCAGAGTGATATTGCTATGTTATTTTCCCCCACCCCCATTTAATTATCTATTTGCCTCCTGCTGACCCCTTCCCCATCCTCACAAAGGAAGCCCCGGCTCACCAGACCCTGGTGTGATCAGTGGACCCTCCAGCTCGAAGGCGTCGTCTTCACATTGATCATCCAACTTCTTCTTTTTTTTCTTTGATGGATCTCTGGGTTTCCTCAAAAGGGAAAGCTCTTCTGGATGCCTGATGTCTGGGGAGAAAACGGACCACTTTTACAAAGGTAGGATGGAAAAAAAAGGGAAAAAAAGAGAATATCCTTCCTTTAGGAACAACATTCAGCAATATGCAATATCTCCCTTGGATGATTTTCCTGCTTTGTGATGGTTAAAGTTCAAGTTGAGAACATTTTCCCTGCAAGACTGTTGGAAACAAGCATTGTCCCTGGCCGGAGAGGTAACATGGCATTTGCATAAAATGCAGAATTTTCCAGGCACAGCCACTCCAATGCAAATACAAGGACTGTTAGACCCTGAGACAGAGCCTAGTACCATTCCTACTCATTATCTTAAATATAAATAAAAATAAAAATATAAATCATCAGGTAAACCCCTATTTAGACACCGAGGTAAAAGGCCAGGTACTCTCACTTCCACAGGAGCAATCCAAGAGTCGAGCCATTTATTTACTTATCAGACTGGAAATTTTAGAGCCTATATTTAAAGATATCTTAGTCAAAGTGTCTCCTTTTCACAGCAAAACTCTCTCATTTCCCTGCCCACAACCAGCCTCAATAATTTAGACCCATGTTATTCAAAGCGAAGAGCATTCCAGCCTGTCTGCGTTTTAAACCATGGGAGTATGGGGGGCTAACGAAAAAGATAATTTTAAGGCATTTCCCACTTTGGGTTTGCTTCTGCCTGCTGCAGGTGCTTCCAGGTGAGAAGGAGCTTTCTGGGAAAGACGAGCCCATGGGCTGTTGTAGCACCGACACCACGGAGGGACCAGAGCAGGGGCAGGAGTCCCCTCGCTGGCGCTGCAAAAACCAAGAGGGGAGAAAAAAACCCTCCATCTATTCTAAACTGTCCTCAGTCGATATGTGGGAACTGACCTGGAAAAGCATTCACCTGGGCACGAAGCCATCCTGTTGCAATGATGAAAGGCTGCAAAAAGATCGGAGAGCTCTGAAATACAGCTTGGATTAGTAAAAAGGAGATTAGGGGTCATTGCTTGAGCCTGCAAGGAAGAGTTTCAGAGCTCTCCTCTGCAGCTGGCTGTCCACGTTCAAGCCTCTGCGCTGTTTCCAGCTCTGTTTGTTTGCACAGATCACCCAAAAACGCTCAGCTGCACGGAGATGTGCAAAGCTTTGCCTTCGGGATGCCCTAAGGAAAGCAGCTCCCAGTCCTGTCCACATCGGAGCCTGCAGCTGTAGCTGCAAGAGAGACCAGGAGACAGAAGAGAGGGCTGTGCAGCCAGGCTGTATTTTCCCACCAAGAGGAATGCTGAACAAGACAATAAGTCATTATTCTAACGAGGACAGGTTACAGGGTTCATATCTCACCGCCGGGCTGGCAGCAGCGGGAGTTTGCTCTATAGTCCCAGGCGCGGGATTATAATTAAACCTGGAATTCGGTCCCCAGCACGTGACCCGAGCAGGACACATTCCCACGGCGGATGAGTCTGCCCCGACTCACGCCTGCCCGTGTCAGCATCTCCCCTTACTGCAAGTAAGTGGGGAAACATCAGGCTGGAGGCGAGCTCTGCTCCCCCCTCGCCCCATCACCGTGACACGATTAACCAGAAGTGGGTTTCCACATTTGTCAGGGGACGGCTGCCATTACAAACAGTACATTCCAAAAATTACTTTTTTTTTTTTTTTTTTTTTTTGATTTATTTATTAAAGCACAGCTTCCCTGGTGTCAGGTCACATCCCGGAGCTTCGTTTCTCTGTTTGCAGGCACGGTGAGCATCACGGGACCAGCGCATGGGCTGTCCCCTCCTGGAAAGAACCATCGTGACAGACTCCCTGCCACACTATTTTAAATAACAACCCATGCTTTTCTTTCTTTTTTTTTTTTTTTTTTCCCCCTGCTATTTTAAATAACTGCCTGTGTACCACCACTAACCCCGCTGTGCCTGTTACATTGGGGAGATTTGATTTTAGGTGACCTCCAGGGATGGATCCTGTAGCCCTGGCATTCCCAAATCCAGAGGTTGGGCACTTCTGGATTTAACTATCTTTAGTATCGTGGGCTCCCATCCTAAACCATCATCTGGCACAGCTTTGTTTTTATTTATATATTTTATATATATTTATATATGCATTCATAAATTATACATATTTTAATACATTAAAAATATACTTACATTAAATATTTATAATATATTTATATTTATTTTATATATTTATATACATAATTTATACATTTAAGCTTTAATTTAACACGGAGTTATTATTACTCCATACATTATCATGTTCAACTCCAGCCCTGCACCCACTACCCAACAGTTAAGTTTCACCACACAACTTTTTGACCATTTCTAGCAATAAATACCCAGTGTATGAATCCAGACAGCTATTTGCATTCCCATTTATTACCGCCAGCTTACCTCACGAAGAAAAAATCTGCTGGGACAACCAGGGTCATGTGCAAGGGACAACACGCAGCGCAGCCTAAAATGAGGAGTTCCCCTGGTATTTCGCTAGCAAGGTTTATACTCTGATGTTTATTTATGGTGCATTAGCAACTGATACAGCCTCTCAGCTGAAACCATTCAGAGAGGCCAAGAGAAGGGCTCTGGGCCAAGCTCAGCTCCTGAAAGCGATCTGCTGGAGTCGGCCCAAAGCTTGACCATCTGATTTCAAAGCAACTTTTTATAGTCCCTCAGTTGTTCGTGACGCTATCATCGGATTACAAAGGATACGGGCAAGTTTTTCAGCAGCTGCTTCAGAACGGCGCAGGGCTGCGGGGCACAGCAAAGGCAGCGGCATCCTCGCAATGCTGGAGCATCCCTGCTCCTGCACACATTTCCCATTGATAAGCCACAAATTTCTCCCAAACAGCGATCCACTGGACATACCATCGTCTCCAAGACCTTACAAACCCACTGAAGCCAACTGAGAGCTGCAGGGGAAATTAAAAATAAAGCCCACCGTGCTAAAATGCAGAGAGCAGAAAAGCAACAAGAGAGCCACGTTGGTTTTATTTCCCACCCCAGAATTAGAGAAAAAGCAAGAAGCAATGTCGCATATTTCAATCTTTCTACTGGTGAAAAAAGTGTTTGCTGCTGCTTATGATTAAAAAGCATACAAAGGGACTTCAAGAGTGTTTTGAACAGAGCTGGCCTTGGCAAACATGGTGTTTAGTTACTGTAGCTAAAGCAGAGCCTATCCCAGGGCGTAAGGGCTTGCAGATGGTAGGGCTCCAGTTATCTGGAAACTGGGACAAAGAACTGCTCCAGAGCCCCAGCCCCTGTTTTCTGGCCATAAGAGCAAGAGTAAGATCCACAAAGTATTGAAGTGGTGCAAAAAACCTGAAGTCCTCTATATAGGTTTGGGCTTTTTACTAAGTCCCACTGCACCTGGAGGAGCCCACTTGCTGGAGTTGTTTCACCTGGAGTAAAACATCTCCCCAAGGGCTTGATTTCAGCCCTGAATTCCCACTCGAAACCCTCTTGTTAACTATTTCATCCACATCTTCCAGCTAAAGCCAGGCTGCTCTTGCCTAAGGTCACTCTGAAGAAAAAAGGGTCCGTGAAATGTGGGTGGACCAGGAGAAGTGACCTTCTGAACAAGGCTTAATGTGTTGACTCTTCAATTGACGCGTTGGTCAGGGCTGTGTTTGCTTTAAAAAAGACTCCTTGTCTGTACACACGAGACAGATGGCACCAGCAACATCTATTAGAAATTACTCTAAATGATCCTTTTAGCATTTTATTTTTATTTATTGTGCAAGCATGTGAAAACCCAGCTACTCAACCTCTTACCAAGCGTCCCCGGTGTTGCTGGTAGCAGAAACCATCTGCGACAACACGCGGCGCGCTTCGAACGGATGGGGGAGCGCTGCCCAAAATCTGCTCCAAAACCATTTTTCAGCTGGATCCAAGCGGGAACTGTTTGTATTTTGACATCTCCTCCAGCCCACGCCGGACCAGCTGCAGCTGTGGCTGAGCCCTAACAATGCTGCAGCTCCATGTCCGTGTCCCAGCGGAAGGGCTTTGTCAAATTTAGGGGATTTGTTTCCTAGAGAGGTGGTAGATGCCCCATCCCTGGAAACACTCACAGCCAGGCTGGACAGGGCTCTGAGCAACCTGATCTAGTGGAAGATGTCCCTGATCACTGCAGGGGGGTTGGACGAGGTGACCTTTGAAGTCCTTTCCAACTCAAACCATTCTGTGATTTTATGATTTTATCAAGGGAGTGAAATGCCCTTTGGTGAGAGGAGCACACGTACATGCATTTCATGGGAGGCATTTAAAAAATCCAACTGGGAAGGCAGCTTTCAACCTCCAAGAGAATTTCTTCTAACTGTCGGATGAAGCCATTTTACTCCCTACAGCATCTTTTTTTCCATCTGCCTGCAAGAGCCTCCTTGTGCCTGTGCTGTCTCCCGCTGAAGACAAATCCATGGCCTTTTCTTCCCCATGTAATCCTTTATTCCTCATCCAGCCCCTGCACAGCTCACCCAGCCCAGCTGTGCCCATTTATCTCACACTCAGAGATGAACAGCAGAGCTGGGATGAAATCCTCCTTTTTCATAAGACGCCACACTGACTGCCCCTAGAAAACTGGCTTTAAAGAAAAATATCCGCCTTGCAGGGTGTAAAATTCACCATTCATGCTCTTTTGCACTGAATCCACCAAGTAAATCTTGCAGCTGCTGCATCTTTAGCCACCAAGGTGTATTGTGATGGGAAAGCAGCTGTGGTCAGAAATGGGACCAAAATCCGTGTGTCTTGGCATGGAATAAGGAGTGATTTTTGCTGCTTTGTTCCTATCCAAAATGTAGGGTCCCCAGACCCCATCAAGCAGCACGCCAAGGGGTCAGGAGACAGACAGTGATGATTTTGGTGCTCTCACTCCCACAAGAAACCAGATTTGTGGTTTTCTTGCATCCCCTACACATGTAATATGGCGTCATGGACCAGAATCAGCCTGAGTATGTACCCAGTTCCCCAAAATTTAAAATTATGGGAAATCAAAGTGGTTTCAATATTCAGTTTTGATATATAAGGAAAATGAATGCTCCACAGCAGCGCTCTCAGCATCCACTTTTCCACCCGATTTCTGACTCCCTTAAAAGGCCACAGGGCTGGTTTGCCTGGCTAGCTCTTGAACCATAAAAACTCCATAATTTTACTTGTAGCACAGACAGCGTTTAGGGGAAATCCTCTCTTTAATCCTGGTCCAGTTATCCTCTGTCAGGAAATGTATTTTGAAGTGGGCTATTTCTGCACTGGATCACCACTGTCTCAAAGCAATGACTCATAAAAATTACAGCCTTTGCGTATCGCCATGACGATTCTTAAGAAAAATGAGACCTCAAACCCCATTTCTCTCCCATTTCAGACTTTAAAAAAAAAAAAAAAGAGTGGTTTTCTTTGGAATGTGTGAATTCTACGGATCGTCCTTCCTGAATTTACAGAATTCCTGAGTTTACAGAATAAAGTAACCGACTTATCTTCAACATATATTCACTCAAGATAAAAGTTTTGCAAAACATACCAAAGGCAAAAAAAAAACCTCCAAAAAACCTTATATAACTTTGAAGGGCTTGGAGATAAGACTGTGGTTGTACCAGACGCTGGGCAGTATCTGATGGTGGAGCAGGTCCTTACCCCCTTAGCACAGTTTACTAGGTTTCTACACCCGCCTACATTCAGAACATTTTATTATGGGTTCTTCAGCTGCCTGGGTGCTTAAATATTTACTTGGGCAAAAGCCAAATTCTCCACTTGCTGCCCCAGGCCATGCAGCTATGTCAGGACATCCTGCAAAGCCTCCTGAGATGATGCCCAACGAGTGCCACAGGTACAGACCAAACTGGGGCTGACCCTGGCAGGGGCTTTGCCAGAGCCTTCCCAAATTCAGCGTGGAAAACCCAAGTGCCTGTTGACTTACTGACTTGCCACCACAGTAGCCATCTGCAAAACCACCTGAAAAATGTGGTCAGTGGGCTTTGCAGCGGCATGACCGCTGCTCGCGAACGCCATCTGTGTGAGTGGTACCCAGAGCTGAAACCAGGCACCGCTGGCCAGGAGGGACCCAGGAGGAGGAGGAGGAAGAGGCAGCCAGCAGTGATGGAGCCAAGAGTTATTGCAAGGCTGATAAAAAGCGCAGTTGGAGAGACAGAGTTAACAAAGACTGAATGTCTGGATGTTTTTTTCCACGAGTGGGACGAAATCCCCAGACTCCAGCTATCCCAGATGCCTCTCAGAGCACAGACAGCACTTTGAGCTTTGCTCCTGAAGTATCTGAACTGCAGCTAAAGTCAAATTAAACTCAATTAAATTAAGCACCACAAACAAGAGAAAAAAATCCACTTACACCCTCTGCATCGGACCATAAAGAGCAATCAGAATAATCTTAAGGAAGGCGGCAGCAGCAGCTTTGCCAGCATCTCCTAATGTCTTCAGGATGAAAGTCTATTTAAAGGGTCTCTGTCAACAGCAGAGTAAGGATGAAAAAATTCACTGACTCACACGGTGACATACAACCTGATGCTACTCGACAGGCAGAACAGAGACCGGGGCGGGGAGGGGAAAGAAAGGGAAATATTTTTTTCCATTTCAGTCGCTTTGCAATTAAATCTTGTTATTTCCCTTACACCAGTTTCTGATGTTCCTCTGGATCCTATGCAACAGCTGCAGCTGAATATAGGCAAGCAATAAAAGAGGAAAATAGCAAAATGAAGAAGTTGGCAGCGGTACACTTGGGCCTCACAATTTAAAAAGCTGAGTACATTGCAATTTGGCCGACTCTCTAAATGGTAAGATTTCCTTCCACACCCATCTCCTAGACATATTTAGAAATAGCTGCGCTACTGCCAAACCTCTTTGCTCGTGGCAGCAAAAGGCAGCAAACCCTTCCTCGGTATTTCACCGGGTTTGTCTCCGTGCCGGTACACGAACGTCGTCTCCAAGCATCTTCACGGTGCGACTGAGCATCTGGACACAGTATCAGAAGATGCTGGTGTTGCCTCTCAAATCCCCACCCAAGATGCTCACATGCGTCTACCAGGACTTCGTTTCAGGCCCCCTGTTTTGGGAAAAATGCTACTTTGTTTTCCAGCGGGGTGTGAAGGAAGAAAAAAGAAAAAGTTTAAAGAGGTTTTCAGTGGGAGTTTGCAATGGTGAGGAGTAATTCCAGACAGCTTTGCCTCCTGGAAAGCCAGCACGCCAGGGCTGTGGCTCTGCGTGCTAACGGGCATGGGCAGAGCCCCGGGAACACTGTGCATCTTGCAGTACCAAAAGGTTTCAGTTTTGGGGGGAAAAAAAAAAAAAAGCGGCTTTTTATAGAAGTTTTTTTGGCAACAGAGGGCGTGGAAATATTACAAATACTTCAGAAGTCAGAGGACATTCTGTACTGGAGTGGAGACCATTTATAAAGAAAAAAAAAAAAAAGGTAGGGTCATATTCAGCGTCTAGACTGCTGGATGGTGTCGCCTTGCTGGGGCTGGGCTTGCATCACGCCGCTCCCAAATGCCACCGTCACCCCGTCTAGGGTTGCGTTGGGGGGCTGGAGGCTGAAGCAAGGAAGACTGGCTATTGCCTCCCCGTCGCACAGCCACGGGCATCTCCTTATTTCAGGGCAGGGAGAGGTGAGGGGAAGCAGCCCATCACCTTCGTGGGATTTTCCGCAGCCCATTCCTTCTCCAGCCCCACAAGCTCCCCGGGATGGGACCACCCTTACCCTACGCAAGAGGGGTCCCAACTGCCAGCATCCCTCGCTCCTGGGGAACGGAGTGAGACGGGATGCGGGCACAGAAACTGTCACTGCTCCACACAGGATGCTCCGCAGACTTCATTTTCCAAAACAGGTGATTAATTCACATGAAGAGTTTGTGAGGATTACGAGGCAGGAGCTGGGTGTGATGCCCTACCAGCCTCTGGGGAAAAAAAAAAAAAAGACCTGAAGGGAATTTCTTCATCTTGCACAGCCTCAGGGTGGGTAAGGGAGGGAGTAGTCATGAATTTTGGAGCGCTTCCTCCTAGAGCTGCCTCCTCCCAGCTCTGGCACCAAGTCCTCTTCCCAGCACTTCCAGCTCCCACCAGCAACAACTGGAATGATCCCTGCTCCTCTGCTCAGGCTGGAGGACGGAGCAGCTCCCAAATCTTCACATCCAGAGGAAGAGGAGAAGGATGAAAGCTTTTATGCCATCACAGCATCTCCCCTCGCCCTGCAGCTCTGCAACGTTCAGTTTCCCCATGAGAAGCAGCATCGCTGGGGCAGGAAACGCCAAGGCATGGGAAAAAAACCTTCACACTTGCATCTCGCTGTTTGTTTTTCCTCTCCCACGTGCCCACACAGCAGCAGTGGATCCTGCCTGGATTCCCTTACTGGTCCCAGGACACATGGAAAAAAAATACAGGCAGCAGGAGGAGACAGGGCATGCTGCAAGAAAGCAGCTTAAGGGCATCCGCAGATGCAAGGCGTCCACTGTCCTGGAATCAAATGAAGCTGTTGTGCAGGAAAAGAGGATTTTTCCACTCATAGGATGATGAGTTAGTGGGAGCTTTGCAATGCAACCACTGTGGAGGAAAAGAGGATTTCTCTGCGCATTGTTATATAGGATGATGGGTTAGCAGGAGGTTGACAATGCAGCCGCATCTCCCATCTCCTCAAACCTCATTTTCCAGCGAGGATATTCCCACCCACACCAACAAAGTGTTGATTGCAACCCCTTATCAAATCATCAAAGGGTGTTTGTCTATTTGATGGGCTGTCTGCTGGGTGGAAATATCTCCCCAGTGGGATGATGGGGGGGCACGCAGGCAGCCCCCCATCCCAACCTCCGCGCCCTGCTGCCGGTCAGGCAGGCAGCACAAACTCATGCTGCTCCAAAAAAAAAAAAAAAAAAAAAAGTGAAGTTTTACTTTCTCTTTCTCTGGTTTTTAATTGCAGATCAAAGCTGGCCTTTAAGGCTGGAGCTGTCTGCCAGCAGCTGCTCCTGGGCAGGCTTCCAGGCCACCCTTCGGGTGAGGGCTGCCCATCCCATCCACCGTCCCGCTCCTCTCCTCCTGCCTGCTCCTACTGCAGGCAGGCTCAATCCGTGCCGTTAACCCTCCCGACCTGTTGCTGTGGGAATTGAGGGGCTGCAATCCAGCGACTGGGAATGAGATTGTGTTTTTTTCCAGCTTCGCACGACCTCCAAGAAAGCGAGGGATGTGCGAGTGGCTCCAGCATCTTCCCACAGTCACCTCCGGGAGCTGCAGCCTGGCCGGCGGTGAGAGCTGCCCTTTGCAATAACCTCACTCTGCTCAAGAACAGAGACTTTTCTTTAAAAAACAATCACACGCTGCAGCGGGGACACCTCTGGGTACAAGTTAAAGGGAATATACGAGAAAGCGCCACCCTAAATAATTCACCCAAGCGTGTTCCTGTTTCCGTACAGAAGATTTTATAAATGCAACCAGCCAGAGTCCCGGCAACATGAGGAATTACTTAAATTACTCATTAATCATGCCATATGCTAAAATTACTGAAGTGTGTAATTAAATGCTCCAGGGGCAAAGACAGCAAACAGTTATAGCTAAAATATGAGCAACCCACAAGCCCAGTTCTGTTGGCTGGACATCGGTCCAGGCCATACTGGACCATAACTTCAGAAATAAAGGGATTTGCAGAGACAAGAGCTGTGCTGTTAGAGCAAGGGCTACTTCTTTCCCCTTCTACCTTGAAATATCTACTCAGTTATCCTTGGGGAGACAATCAGCATGGTTAACAGGGGTTACAAGTGCTCTCTGCGGCCAATCTGAGCAGAGATGCTGAGGAGGGCAGGGAAAGGAGAAAAATGAGGCAGCATAAACACTAACCTGGGGAGGGGCAGGGAAAAAGGGAACAGGTGGGTGGGGAAAGTGTTATAGGATGCTCTGCAAGACCCCCAAGAGAGCGCTGTGTTGGAGGAAAAGGAAAATGCAAGCGTCCCAAGCCAGGATGACCCCACCGCCCTAGAGACACTCTAATTTTTGCAAGCTGCGACGGGCACCGAGGTGTGGGCAGATATCCCCCACGCCTTCCAGGAACGAAACACCCCATGCAAATTCAGCAGGACACCCCCAGGATGATTTTGCACGGCAGAAAGCAGCAGACCCTCTTGCCCAGCAAGCGCGTGACCTCCTGGATGAGATTAGCTCCTGCCTCCACCGCCAGCGCTCGGCTCCAGGACCGGGTGCTCGAGGACGTGCCTGACCCACGGCACAGCACCAAGGTCACACACAGAGGAAGAATGGGCAGGCAGAGAGCAGGATTTGCGTGGAGTGGTTTGGTGTTTGCCCCAAGCACCTTTTGGATCATATGTAGATATGAACCAAGACCTCCTTGGGGCAAACACCAAACCTTATATGTATGTCTTGCCAGTGCGAAGCTCTTCCCTGAACCACAGAGGTATTTGGACACCTATATTTTTACATATTTATACATATTTTTATATATATATATATATATATTAAAAGCGGTATTTGGACACCAATATTTTTACATAGTTATATATCTATTTATATTTTTTTTAAAAAAGAGTGGTATTTGGACACATATTTTTAATATATATAATATACACCTGTATATTATATAGAAGATATATAAGTTAAGCTATATTAGATATTATATTGTTTATATATATATAAGAATAGTAGTATTTTGACACCTATATAATATACACCTGTATATTACATATATTATTATACACCTTTGTATAATACAGGTGTCCCAAACATCTCTGCAGTCCAGGGAAGAGCTTCCCAGCCCCTCCAGCTCCAGCACCACCTCCTCCCTGCATCCCCATCCCCTCTTCCCTCGAGCCGATGTGGCCATCTTCCCCGTAGCTCTGCTGAACATCTGGCTCCCAGAAAACACAAAGACAAAGGCTAAATAAAGGTTTAATCGCTGTATTCAGCCACGTAGTTCCCATCTGTTCTCAAACAGCTCAGGCTGGTAAGAGTCACTCGAAGGAGAGTGAAATTTCCAGAGAAAATCCCGCTTTGCCCAAAATCAGGAACATTTATTCCAGCACGTTGGATGCCACGGAAGGAAAGTCAGCAGATGTGTCCCCCCTCACCTCCTACCACAGCTGGGCTGCAGCTATCTGAGCAGCTTTTCCCCCTTCCACATCTTTAAATATTAGCATTATTCTGCTGGTTTGTTCATAAATACACTGAGAGCCCTGGAGTTGGAACAAACAGCTGCTTCAGGCCCATGTAAGGTTCTGACTGCTCGGCGGTGTCAGTGAAAGATCTCTTGTTACGTGATTAACTGTATCAGAATTTCCTGATGTGACTCACTGCTAGAAAGATTCATCAGCGACCGAGCGGATGCCTGTGACCTCTCTGTCTAGAATGACATTAAAAATGGCAAAGGGAGACGGAGGGGGGAAGCAAAATCGGCTGGGAAATAACGCTGGCTAAGCCTTTTCTATTTTAAGGAGAAATTGCCCAATATTTATATTAAAAAAAAATAAAAAACAAACCCACAAAACAAACCAACAGGCAAGAAATAGCAAAGATTTGTAA
Source organism: Athene noctua (assembly GCF_965140245.1). Taxonomy (NCBI): domain Eukaryota; kingdom Metazoa; phylum Chordata; class Aves; order Strigiformes; family Strigidae; genus Athene; species Athene noctua. The sequence continues at coordinate 49,501,398 of NC_134042.1, read as the reverse complement.
TCAGCTATATATACCGACCTAACCACAGATGTGCCGGGGGCTACGCTGTAACGCCGCACGTACGGCTGAGCTCTTCCTGCCTCACAAAATAACTGGGTCAGCCAAGAGTAACCCTGGCTGCTTTTTGAGAGCAGAAATAGATTTACTACGGCCGAGGTCGGGTTGCAGGTTCCTTTCAGAGGGGAGCAAGCGGGAAGGACACCGGTATGGAGCCCACGCTGAGTGCTTATTTGAGTTCCTCAGAGCAAAGTTACCATCTCCTGCTTTTTTTTATTTTTTGGGGGGCGGGGAGAGAAAGAAGTACTAGCTTTTGGGATGAGAAATTAGTGAAGATGGGTGAAAAAGTGATGCACAAAAGCAGCAGCCTGGGATGAGCTCTGTGTACGCGGTAGGAAATGATCCACCCTTTCTTCTGGGGCTTCTTCTCAACAAGGGAAAGGATTGTGAAGAGGAGCTGGGGAAGAGAGAGGGAGACTCAGTTCCTTCCCTCCACCAGACAGTTTTACAGTGAAGCATCATCACTTAATCTCTAATATGATTTTCCACTGGAAGAGAACCCACGGAGTTGGCAGGTTTCCTATTTCAGGGTTTGTTTTTCATCTAACGCATAAATTTGCAGAAAAAAAAGAATTACAACCCAACACCAGCAGCTTTAACATAAAGCAGGGCTGCTACCGCCTCGCCTAAGACAAGCCCGAGAACAGCCTTGCTATGAAACAGAATTCAGCACAGAAAAAGTCAGCACAGAAAACCTATTTCTTCTTACATTTCTGGTACAACCGGTCCCATTATTTAAGTATTTGCGCATAAAAGGCCAGATTTGCAAGGGATAAAGAGCAGACTGACTGTTGGGTGTTCAAAACTGGAAAATACCAGTGGTTTAGTAAATTTATGAGATGAGCACGTGCACCAAAGGAGAGGCAGGAGCCAGACTGAACGACAACCTCCCCACCGGCAGCTTTCGGCGCTCGCTACTTACTGAATGTTTTGCAGATGTCAGAAACCGCCTTGAAGACCCTGTCCGAGAAGTTGACTTTCACCTTGACGTACTTCATGTTGGGCAGCTGAAGGCGAAGCAGCTTATGCTGAGGTGTGAACTGGAGCTTGGCATCAGCCTGTATCCCGTATTTGTCCAACGTCCAGTGCGTTTTAAGGAGCCAAGTTTTCTTCTTTTCCCACCACAGCGCGTGATCTGACCAGTCTTTCTTGACATCTTGAACAAAGAAACCGTTTTACCAGTTAAAACTTGGACCAGAATTAGCCTTCAAAAGACAAAAGCATAAGTCTAAATGTCTTTCACCAAGAAGTGACTATCGATCCAAAACCACCGGCAGCCCCTTCCAGATACAAATAATTGCTCGTACTCAATAGCATCTAGAAGCCACCTTGGAGATAAAAGTAGGGAAGAACTCAAGAGGAATAAAGATGAGACACAACATGTCCGTGGATCACTCAGCCCAGCAGCAATGCCAAGCATGAAGCCAAGGGGGGTCATGAACAACCCAACACCTTCCCCGAGAAGGGATTTTTGCACAACTTTTTAGCTTAACTATCAATTCTTGGGTTTCCCCATCCCCACCACATGCTCTACCCGAAGATGGATCCAGCCACCCTGGCACACACAGAAAGCAGAACTAGAATGAGGTTTGCAAGAATTAAACATAAACAACATGTCTTCTCCAGGTCTTTCAGTTTCTATAAACAAAACTGGAAAATTCCCAAATGAAACTACAAGTTACTTCCCAAAGGAACAACAGTGCAAAACCCACCAGCCACGTCTCCTTCCAGCAGGCACATAACTGTGGGGTTTTTGAAGGTCATGTCCAAGCTGGGAAGCATATGGGGAACAGAGCACTGTGATAACTCCAAAAGACTGCCACTGCACAACACTTCGCCTAACACCTGGAGTATTTTTCGCTAACACCTGCCTTGCTCTCCCTGCATCCCCCTGCCATTCCTGTGGAGCATCTTCCAGTCCAACAACCACCAACCAGCATTAACGGTGCAAAGTCCCACCAACACAGGAGAAGGGGAAGGTGAGTGAGAGGGAAGGATCCAGGCACTGGCAGCTGCATTTTGCAAAGGTCTGCTTAGCCTAGACCTTCCATCTCCAAAAACACTGACCAGGGGGTGTGTCAGCATCAACGGCGACAGTCAGAGCTCTCATTTCAAAGGAAAACCCACCTGTTTCTGCAGGATGTCATTTGGGCAAGCACATGAGAACATGAAGAGGCTGCAGGACAAGTTATAGGGACAGTTCTGTGCTTGATATGGCAAATGACAGAGTCACCAGTAAGTTTTGAGCTTATGGACTTTGTACGAGGATTATTTTAATTTTCATAATAAAAAAGAAGCTTAAAATCATCGCACTTTCCAGCTTAAAGCATCGGTAATAAAATAATTCCGTTTTCAGCCCCAGATCCTCCTCAGATCCCAGATTCCCAATGTGAAACATCAGTTTAACCCAAATTAAAACTGCCAGCTGACATTTATTGCAACAGCTCCTTCAGCAGCGATGCTCGTGCATCGCTGGGCACCAGCCAGAAAGCCAAGGGCAGAGTCCAGGGGTGAAGCCCCAGCAGACACACCACCAGACAGGCTGAAGGTACCAAGGAACACACTCCAGGACAGACGTCATGAAGAATATCCCCACAAGCCAGGTCAGAACTTCATCAAGATGAAAACAGTATAACAAACAAACTTTCTTCTGTCCCTATCTGAAAACAGGACCTCAATCGAAGCAGAAGCTTTTTTTTTTTCTTTGAACTCCTGGTATAATGGCATAATCATGCAGTCAGAAAGTGGAAATGTTCAGCCAGACTTTTCAACAGCTTTGTACAATCAAATTAAACAAAACCAAATATAGAAAAGCATGCAAGCTTGCACAAGTCTTGGCTACTCTCAAAAAAATCTGAGAAATCATTACAATGGACTTTGGTAATGAAGTCCAACTTCTGCCCTACTGAAAGCTGCACAAATTGGCACTGAAAGTCTGGGGGGAGGAGAAAAAAAAAAAAAAAAAGTATTTTGAATCACTAACAGAACAGGATTTGGGTTTATGCTGCAGATTAACCTTTCAGGCCATGGCATGAATATGCACAGCATCGTCTTTTGGCCTGAGAGTAATTAACACTTTGAATTAACAGTGAGATGTTGTCTATGGCCAAAAAGGTAAAGGTTTGTGCCTGCCCCATGGGGTAGTTATACATAAAAGAGCCTGGCAAATGTTTAGCAGCTGACTTGTGGAGTTGAGTCTAACACTAACAAGACAAGAAACCTTCGGTGCTTTGCAAGGCAGCGGGTGCAACCCAGGGCTTGGAGTAATCCTTGCACACCAGGGAATGCCAACTGCCTGGTTAAATCTGATCAGAGCTTTATAAATCTTCACCAGGGTCCCAATTCACGAGTTACTGATTTGCTGGGGTTACAGCTTTACGACAATCCGTATTATTTCAGCTCAGCCTTTTCCCATTTACTGTCAGTTGCAGGACTGGCTGCTTTGTATTTATCAGAGTCTGGGTAACTCTCCGAGTGCTGCAAACTCATTTTAGAGATCCCAGACCTCGAATTCAAAAGGTTACTACAGGTCCAAATCCACGCTGCAAATCTCAGCGGAGGTGTTGGTAGATCCAGAAGATCCTCTGAGTTGTTAAATGCTACTTGCACATCCCCGAGCTGCTCTTGGCAGCCACGAAGTGTAGCAGCCTTACAGCAACGCTGTCGTGCAAAGAAGCAGAAATGGTCAGAGCCTGCAAGTGTTCATCAGCATCTCAATCAAGGGAAATAGGAAAAGAAACAGGCTTGTTCAGTGGGAGGGGAAAATCTATCCATATTAGTCTAAATTAGGCTGATTCCTGCTTATGGCACAGTGCGGGGGAGAGGAAGGCCAGAGCCACCTGGATTTAGGTGTCCTCAGCGCAATGAAAAAGCATCCTCCCACCACGGTCATCCTGGGCAAAGGAGAGTGCAGAGGGATCCCTGGAAAGGAGCTGCATGAATCTGCTAGGGTCAGAGCAAATCATCGCCACGGATGCTCCCCTTCAGGGTAAGGAACCTGCCAGGTGAAGGCTGCGGAGATGTGAAGGCTGCGGAGATATGGAGGCTGGAGCTGTCAGCATCAGCTGGAGCATGGGTTGGGGACCAGGAGCTCCAGGAGCCCAATCCCAGCAGCAGCACCCACGGGAAAGGGAAGCACCACGTTTCCTTCCCGGCATCAAAAATAATCACCACTCCCCCTTCCTCCACCTCCCCAAGCAGCCTGAACCGAAACCTCTGCTACTGGGAGCCCAGGAGGGCTGGGGAACCTGGCTGAGACTTTTAAAATTTTTTTTATTTTTGAGGAAGAACTTAGTTTTGCATTTGCCTCCCAAAACCGTGCCAAGAGGCAGAGGCACAGCACGGGTGGTGCTGAGGACATTTTGTACAGCAAAACCCGAGAAGAAAGCTTGCTGTTCACCTTGAAAAGCTGTTCAGACAGTCCTGCAAATGCAAGAGGCATCTTAAATCACCCAGACGGCTGCAGAGACCTCTGCGAAGATGGAACAAGAGGGGAAGGGCTGCTCAATAAAGTGTTTTAAACCTTAAACAACCTCAGATTTCAATTCATGCCAGTGACTTGCTGCAGTCACATCACACCAGCTTGTCCAGCATAACTGCAATTGCAGATTCTTACTCCCGCCACTAAATTCACATCTAGAATTCAAGTAGCAGAAAATAAGTCTTAATTGAGACGCATACAAAGTGTATTTTAATTCTGGGCTTGCCATTGCCCAGATACACACATACACAAATGACCACTTCGGCAACAAAGCTGAATTTTGGTGAAGTGCAAAGTAGATTGAAGCAGCTTCATCCACTCTGATGGACCATTTATCCCAGGCACTGGCTGCTCCAAACGCTCTCCCTCAGCCGATCCGTGGATTTTAAAAGTCCCTTTTCTGCTCTGCTTCTGCAGCAGCTATTGAACCTCCCTTCCTCAGAAGCAAGACCGTCACTTGGCAGGCTCTCTGTGCAAGCTTATGACTTACTAGCAATAGTATACAAGTCTCCAGCGTTACATAAACACTGTATTTGCCTTGTTATTTCGGGATATCCCCTATTGCAGATGGGTTCTCCTTCTGTGCACCGCTCAGGACAATAGAGCCCTGATACGATCAAATAAATCTCTTATTTTTCCCCTCTCCCCAGCACACGGTTAAATCCCACTAGACTGATATTTGGAGAGCAGGAAACTCCAGCAGCGGTGGTCTCCACCTCTGGGAAAGGCTCCCATGGGGTAGCACCAGATCCCCTTTCACACACACATCCCTGGTTAAATCCACAGGACAGCAAAGAGCCTACGAACACCTTCATCACCTTAACATGCAGGGTAGGTTATGAAAAAGCTCCTACATAAGCTCGGGTAGGTACGTAGGGAACTCCGGCAAACCTGTCTGGTTTGCATCATGGTATTTTTGTTTGATTTTTGAAAACAAAGATTTGCAGCTGAAGCTGGTTTCCCTGCAATACTCTTCATGTTAGGAGGGGTGGCGGATGCAGCCAAAGCAGAGGTTTCAGTTCATTTCTTAATTATAAGCGATGGCTTTTAGAGCAACAGATTCAAGTCGTCAGCCCTCCCAGGGAAGCAATATGGAAGGACTATGGAAGGACCTGTCAGAGAGCGTGCAGAGGAGGCCACGGAGATGCTGGGGGGGCTAGAGCCCCCCTGTGAGGACAGGCTGGGAGAGTTGGGGGGTTCAGCTGGAGGAGAGAAGGCTCCGGGGAGACCTTAGAGCGGCCCCCCAGGGCTGAAAGGGGCTGCGGGAAAGGGGGGGACGACTCTGGATCTGGGCGGGAGGGATAGGATGAGGGGTGACGGGTTTAAACTGACAGAGGGGAGATTTAGATGAGATGTAAGGCAGAAATTCCTCCCTGTGAGGGGGTGAGGCCCTGGCACAGGCTGCCCAGAGAAGCTGTGGCTGCCCCCTCCCTGGAAGGGTTCAAGGCCAGGTTGGATGGGGCTTTGGGCAACCTGGGCTAGTGGAAGGTGGCCCTGCCTGGGGTAGGGGGGTTGGAACGAGATGATCTCGAAGGTCCTGTCCAGCCCAAACTATTCGATGATTCTACGACCATCCTCCTCCAGTACAAACCACGGCAGAACCAAAGCCCATCCATCCCACTGGTGGTTTTTCCACAGGAGCAGAATCAGCACAGCAGCCCTCCCCGGTCCTGGCTCTTCCCCAGTGGTGGATGGGCACCTTTAACAACAATTATTCCTGCTCTGGTCTAGACACGGTTGGGAAGCTGAGGTAGCAAAATGCCTTTCCATTACCCACACAACACCTCAAGGTGATCCACATATATATAAAAATATATTATGCGTATAAACATATATATACACACACTTACATAATATATATACATATATATAAAAATATATGTATATACAATGTACACAGACAAAATATATGCATATATAAAATATATACACACATTTGTATATGTGTCATATACACACACACACGTTTATACAGACACACACATATATGAAAATGTTATACGGTGCAAGGACTGAAACCAACTCACAAGCCAAGCATTTCCTCTTGCAAAAACAGATTTTTGTACTTGGTAATCTATTGAGAAAGAAAACCCAACTTTCCAGCTTTTCAGTGAGTTTGGGGCAGATGGGCTGAGATTGCTTATGGTTTTTTATAGGGATGGAAGAAAAAAAAACCCAGTGGGTTGCATGTCTTTTTTTTTAAAATTAATACGCAATACACATTTTATTGAAAAAAATTACAGATGTGGACAGCACATTTGAAGCCCCAACTGCCAGGAGCAGACAGCTCGAGAGCCAGTTGGGAGATTAAAGTACTTTTAAACTCAAATACCTGGTGATAACGCATTAATCCAGCACTCGCAAGCCCCAAGGAGTGGCCAGGGGCTCTCCAAGCCAGAGGTTGGGTGTTGGCTGGTTACACACCCCTCTTGGGAAGGTGGTGGGGAAGAAAAACTCCTTCAAAGGAAAAGAGACCTCCAGCAATAAATAGTTGGGAGTGTCTCCTGTGTCCTGGGCAAACTCACTGGGAGGGAATGTACCCCAGCCTCTGCCCTCCTGTCCCCTCAGGATGCACCACATGGCCATCGTGCATGGAAAGCAAGGTAGAAGTACTTAAAAACTTGAAAAGGAGAGCAATTTAAGACTACAAGTTAAAAAAAGAGGGGGTAAAAAAACGCCAAACAACCAACAAACCACCAAAAATCACTGCACATAACCTCATGTGGTTGCTTTGGTTTTTCTTTTCCACGTACTATCAAGCAGTGTGTGTCAATGAGGTCTGAAGGCATATCCTCACAGCACTAAAAAAAAAAATCAGAGAATATTTCAGACGTTCCCAAAACATCCAGAAGTACCAAGAAAATGGCTAATTCTGTGCATAAAGCAGGACAGAGGCAATGGGGTAGGGCAAGAATACAGAAGTGTTTTACAGTCAAGAGCACAGCTGAAGGTCCTGCTCCAGTGCCTGCTCTCATGCTCATTAATACTATTTACTTTTCCGAAACTACTGATGACTATTAAATACTGCTGCCTTTCCTTCCCCCATGTGCACACGCTGGTGCACGGATCGGCCTCTGCATCCCAGTGGATCAGATCCAGACCCACACGGTTTGCTGGGGAACGGCTGCAAGATCATCACTTGCTTTTGAAAGGTCCTCCCAACCGGTGCAGGGAAGGGGATTTCATGAGATCAATGTGCCCAGGCTGCTCTGCGACCTGACAATACCAGCAAGCTGACTGGATTAACATCATCACAGTGAAAAATAAGGCAAAAAAAACCAAGCCAGATTTTAAAAAATACGTATTTTTATGTATTTATTTATAATTTTATATATTTATATATATAAAAAATAAAAACATATAAACCAAAGCTATGTGTGTGTTTATATATTTATATTTTACGGGTGTATATATGGGTATACACACACACACACACAGATATATACCTATATAGCTGAACACATTGCTCCCTACAGGGAGGGATGGGACGTAGCTCCTCACTGCTCATTCTGACCTCTTTAAACCCAGATTCCTTTAAACATGCCAAAGCCACTCCTTCTAGGACAATTATGGAAAATAAAATTAAAACCGGAGCTGTTTTCATTTATCTTGAGTTCAACAGAAACGCTGATGTGTTTTGCTGGGTGAAACGGTCGCTGTCTTGGGGCAGAATCTATTTTTTAGTGCAGATTTGAGTCTTTTGGGGTATGGTGTGCACTGGAATAGACTCCCCTCCACCCCCAACGGGGATTTAATTGCAGAGCAAAGTTCACAATGGAACAAAAATCCTTCCAGCCTCTGGTCACGACACTTGAAAAATTATACTTTGAAACACAGAGATAAATACCCTATGAAATTATTATCACACTGCTGTAATAAAGCTGTAGCCATGACAATCTGATGCTCTTGGTACTAATGAGGCTTAATAGGGGGTTTTAATCTCATGCCTCATATGTATTTGACGTATGTACAGCAGCCACTCTGCAGCAACCACCTGCAGAAGGGCTTTTACCCACGGGTAAATACAAAGCTGTACTTTAAATTCTTCTGTATCTACTACTACAGGCAACTATCCCCACTATTTTATCCTGTGTCTTCGGGAGAACAAATGTTTAGGACAACATCTGATCACACCCACAGAGGTGTCTAAAACAGGGTGGACCTCTACTGGAATTTAAGAAGATTTCTTTCACAAAAAATAGTTTGACTTGTTATAAAAAAAAAAAAAATACGGACAAAAGTGGCCTTGTTCCCAACACTGTGATTCCTGTGAGTGCAACTGAGCACAGGAGACCTCCCTCTCGTCCCGGCGTGCCAGGGGACACGCACGGCTCACCACTGTGAAATTCTGATGTCAAAGCACACCGTGTAGTCACAGAGAGCTATTCCAGAGCAATGAAAAAAAGGAGGGAAAAAAACCAACCTGTGGAGGACACTGAGCACACAGGGATGCAACGCTGAATGCAATGTTCAATGCATCCTCACTCAGAAAAATTACGGAGCACCTTTTGCTAATGAGGGAATGTGCTGCTGCACTGCTGGGGAAAAAAAAAAAAAAAGTGTCCTTTTGTTGGGTTTACAAGTGAGGTTTTTCAAGGCTAAGCCCACATCTTGACAGGGCAGGGATGGTAAGTGAAGTGCCCAAGAGGTGACAAAGCCCAGAAAGGAGACACAACAAAAGCCCCCCCGCACCGCGAAATTTTTCCACTTGGCTTCTAAACCACTGGGTTTGGTTTATAATCCAGGTGCGGAGCAGGGACATTTTACAAGGCCACACCATCAATGAGCATCTTCACAGAAGCACTAGGCTGGCACATTGAAGCCAAATGCCCCCCAAAATGCCGCTCCCGGCAGCGCAGGGCTTTGCTCCTCCACGCTCGAGCCTCTCTGCCGGAGCCAGGGCTGCACACAGGCTTCAGGGAGGAGAGCAAATCCCAACAAGCCTGAAAGTTACTTTTTTTTCCCTCTGAAGTAAACTCTAGGAAGGAAGCTCTTTTCAGTGTTAATAGGATTACTCAACCAGCACTTGGAAATTTAATTCATTAAGATGCCACAGCAGTATCTACCACTTGCGCTGCTAATACTGAAACACATCTCCTCCTCCTCGGGCTAAAATTATTTTTCTTGTGCCGGCCACACTGAAAGAACCTTTGCCCTGAACTGATGCCACTCAACTGTGGAAAGAGCAGTAAAACCCCCTTTAAATTTGTTTTATACCTCTGATGCTACCCCACAAACGCAGAAGGCACAGGCAATCTGTACCACAAGCTGTGAACCAAGCATATGGTGTCTGCCCTAGAGGTACCTACATACTTTTATTATGGTTTTATGCATAAATTTATTACACATATATATACACATATAATAAAAACTATTTTATTTCTCAGCATCTATTGCAGTGGGAGCTTTATGAGTTTCTCTGAGCTGCTCACCTGCTCAGTACAGCCATACCCAACGCTGCTTAAACCGCTGGGCAGGGAGAGCAGCTTTGCAGCGATGCTGAACCCAGCTGAAACATCAGGAAACTCTCCAGAGGAGCCGAAAGCCAGGGCCACCTCAGCTCCCCAGCACCCCCACGCTAACAAACACCAGAGGGCTGGGGAAGGTCTTTGCAAGCACCGTGCAGACTTGCTTTTTAAATCCTTGCACCAGCACCCCAGAGCAATTTGGCTTGCTCATTTTTCTACGGGAGGGAAAAAAGGAAAGCAAGAGTGGATCTTTTTTTTTTTTCTTTTTAAAAAAGATTATTTTTACAACTTGATTTTGCCAAGTGTTTCCCCCTACTCATCAAGCACCCTCCAGACGAGGATTTCACTGGCTGCTCCCTGCCTCCCATGGAACCACGAGAAATGGCAGAAAACTCAATTAAGCAGTTCGGTTTCCATGATTCATCCAGCACAAAATAGGAAGCATCGGACAGAAACACAGCAGCACAGGAAGGAAGGAAGGAAAACCACTTCTCCAGGGAGCACTCAACTGCCTTGACTACCAGCCCGGGTGCTCCCTCACCCTCCAGCCGTGTATCACACTTCCCTCACCCAAAAGGAAAAGTGTCCCAGGGTGACGGTGCCAGCAGTTTGCAATCCTGACTCATCCCAATGAACGTGCAAGGCATAAGGGAGCCGGTCCCTGCCAAAAAGACATCATACCCGATGGCGGAGCCAGAGGACGTCTGGCAGGACGGATGCACGACGCAGATAAAGGAGGACCCAAGGGGCAACCTGAATTCCCAACCTCTCATCTGAAGCTTCAGGCTCACCAGGCAGTTCCCCAAGCGCATCTTAACAACGGTTATTCTCTGATAGAAGCTTAGCCCCCTGGAAAGCGAGGTTTGCAGCTGTCAGCATGCCTCGGGCAGCCTCAACCTGTGAGCCAGCACTGGTCTCTCTCCTGCAGACCAGATGGGATGCTGGATCTGCAGGAGAGGGACACCAAACTGTATCCCCTGGGGCAGAGCATAAGGGAGAGGAGACTCATCCCTCCCTGGCAGCGACAGCAGCCAAAATGCCACATGCCACCAGCCACAAGCTCCTGGGGCAAAGCAAGGTCTGGGGTGAAGCTGGTCTCTGCCCCGGGTCCTTTTCATACCACGGGGAGGGGATGAAACCACATCAGTTTTCTTATTTCATAGAAATACCAAGTTGGGAGGGACCTCAAGGACCATCTGGTCCTACTTTTCTGGCAAAAGCACAGTCTAGACAAGACGGCCCAGCACCCTGTCCAGCCAAATCTTAAAAGTGTCCAATATTGGGGAATTTCTGCATCAGTTAGCCCAAGCTCACTGATGCACACAAAACACTTTTAAAGGGCTTCAAGACTTCTAACCTTGAGCTTGGGTCCACCTCACCCATCACACAACCAAGCTCAAGCACAAAAGTCATAGGACAGGACATGTGGGGTGGTGAAGAACACAATTTCTGCCCCAGACAGCCCTCAGGCTGGACGTCTTGTTTAGCAAAGCTCTGTGTATTATCAGCAAGGAAGGGAGGTTCAGCCAAGACAGTGATATAGCTCTTCCCAGGCAATTTCATAAAACGCAGACTTTCTAATTGAATTGGGAGTTTTAGCAGCTAACCCTTCCAAAAGTACATATGCCTGCAGGGAGGAGGGGGGAAAAAAAAAAAAAAAAAAAAAAAGAAAACAACCACCAAACAAACATGCATAATCGGCTGGTAAGAGATTTAAAATGTGATAACTGGCAAGATGAATTTTTGGTTGCTGTCTAGTTCTGCAAGCTAAAAACCACCTGAGATTATAAAGTTATAAAGGGGAAGGTTTATGCAACTGCAGGAGTGCCTGTTCGTCTACACACATCCCCTCCCAATGCCATTCTCAACCTGTTACCCAAATTCAGCCACGTTTTGCTGTAAATTGGAGGTCTCCAAGATCCCACCTGGCCTGCAAGAGAGGGACCAATGCTGGCACGTGGACATGCCATGAACACAGCTGCTGGCCATTCATATTTTGACCTGGCTGGCTACCAACTGTGAGCTGCACCCAGAGCTGCTGCAACCTCACAGGACAACAGGCAAGCACAAGAAAAGCTGAGGACCACAGTTGTCTGAAAATAAAAAAGCTTTCCTCTGATTTGCTGGGCACTTTTCTTCCCCTGCCCCATCAGTTCTACCTGGTGGAAGCTCCAGCCTGGACAACAAAAACAATGTGCAAAAAGCAAACCCGGGCAAGAAAACTAAGTTACTGCAACTCTGTTCAAACTCATTATTTCTCCATCCAGCAGGAATTTGGGGCTCTCAGTACTTTTCTGAATTATAACACTGGAAAAACCCTGAAAACCACTGAGAACATTCAGAACTGAGTCCCACCAGCCGAGAAGTTTTGCTCGGTTTTGTTTCTCTGCCCCTTTCTAGACTATTGGTTAACTCACATTTCAGAATGAGAACGAATAAATGCATCTTCTTTAAGACGTTTTAACACTACCAGACTTTTTCCTCCAAGCACGCCCAGGGTTGGATGCTGGGCTGAAATCGATGTGCTGAGAGCTCCACAAGTGTCGTGAATCTCCTTCCTTCCCCTTGTCTGTAAGAAAAATCCCCACTAAAAAAAAAATAAAATATCCCCCTAACACCCAAAATAGGAGCTCGCAGTGGCTGTGTCACCGGTGATGTTGAAATGACTGAAGTTTGCAGTGCAAATACTCCCTCTTCTCTTTCCCAACTCGATAAACATTCTCTGTGTGCACAATTTCATGCAGTTATCCACAATTCTTTTTTTTTCCCCCCTCCATAACCAGAGAGCCAGGGTTAAAATCCAGATTCCTGGTTTGCTTTTTATAATGTCCCATAGCAGGGTTGCAAGAAGTTGCTCATAAACCCACAGCAGTCTGTACGCTGCAGATGGACAACTACAAAATGCCATTTCTTATCAAAAATCAGAGGTGGGGCACAATTTTACCCTGGTACCCAGAGGAGGATGGTGCCTGCTATAAATTCAACCATCGCACACATCACGGCACAGAAAGAGGGTTCAGAAATCTCTGACAGGGGACACCCGGAGGCATTTGGCTTTTTATACAGAAATTCTGAATACAGTTTGTCTGGGTTTTTATAGGGTTGAGAGAGATTCAGCCAGATGCCTGAGTGAAATGCAAGTCCTGATGGAGGAGGGTGGTAGAAAGGAAAATTGCTCTGGGGGGAAAAAAGAAAGAAAAGAGAAGAAGGGAAGTGTGTGAACATGATGATTTCTATCATTTTAGCTCCCTCAGAGTGATGCGAGCGTGGCAAGTGCAGCTCCTCACGCCAGCTTCCCCGCACGTCTTATGTCAAATCGAAACCTGAGGGAGCTGGAAGAGGAAACTACTGATTTGGGCTGGGTGGGAGCAGCAAACCCAACAATTTCCTGTCTGTGGTACGACAAACCCAGGCTCTGGTATTCGCGGGACGCCGCCGACGCCGCCTCCCGCCCCGCTCTCTTCCCCCTCCGACCAGGATCTGTGTCATCGGCCAGGCTCTTCTGAGCCAAAGCAGATGGACTGTAGTGAAAGAATTAAAATAAAAAATTAAATAATATTTTAATTTATTTTTTTTTGTTGGCTTCTGAAGAGTCATCACCACTCTGGGTAGAAATATTAATTGCCGTGACTGCAGCTTGGAGCTGCCTGCGTATGGCTTTTACCTACCCCCGCCCCGAATTCCTCTGGTCATTGGCAGTTCAGCTGAATATTCCACTTAGGCTAACAAAGAGGACATTATTTGAGCCATGATCCTGTAATTTGGTGTGGGCCTACGTGGAAGCTTTCTGGAGTCAAAGAGTTGGATGTAAAGTAAAGAGCCAGCCCCGCACAGATCAATGTGCGTGGCCGGGAAGTGTCTGTGTTAATAAGGCACTTGCAAATTCTCACTTAAATTTCATTAAAAATGTGTTATTCGGAGGACGAGGATTCAGCACAGGTCACTAGCAAAGATATTAATCAAGTGGCAATACGTCTGTGCAGGGGGATTTAGCAGTTCTGGTGCTCTCCTTGAAGATGCTGCTGAAGCTGCCTGGAGCATCTCTGCTGGGCAGCGTCCAGCAGCCTCCAGGGTACCACTTCCACCTCAAAATGGCCCAAAACTCTGCCCATTTCTGGAGCAGGAGGACTTCTGTGCTCAGTAGCATGCCAGATCCCCCCAACCTCTGTGCTCACCATCCCACCTCCCTCTGGCCATGCAAGTTTTGCTGTTAAAAAGCCTGGGATGAGGTTTCCCGGGGCAATCTGGAGCAGAGTCAGTGCCGAGTGTCGGAGGGGTCCCGCCTGCCCCAGCTGCCCTCAGCACCAACCACCACCATTTATCACGTTATTTGAGATCAGCACTCACCACCCCACCTCAAAGGGAATACAGCTTCTCGCAGGCGTACTAAATGGCACTCATGGTCTCTTGTGAATGCCACGTACTTGAAAAGCAATACTGCAGAGTGATTTTGAAGCAAAACATCCTTCTGGTCTCCACCGACAACTGACGGCCAGACGAGCATCTGCAGATCTTGCAAATGAAGATGCTCAGCTGTCATCCTGGCGGCACGGACCAGAAAAATGCCCCGACCATACTCCAGGCACCAAGCACTGATGCTCAGATAAGTATTTTCTGAAAGCGTGGCTACAGTAAAAACCCTTCCTTTATTTCTCTTTAGCCTCTGACCACTTTTCTTGCCTCCTCTAACAGCAAAAGTGCACATGAACACCTACTGAGCCCCTTACCCAAGTCTCCTCGGAGAATTCCACAGAAAAAGGAGCAAGTCACCTGCAAGACAGCACTGCAGACTCATCCTGCCTTGTGTTTGCAATAGAAATGGGCTGGGGCAAGGACTCTGCATTTCTCTTACACAGCCTTAAGCTGTTTCAAAGACTTCATTCCAGTTTCAATGCAAAGAATTTCCCCAGCAAGTCTCACAACGGCTCAGAGCATTTATAAGCACTGCAAAACCTCAAACACAAACCTGGGGAAATCAATGATGCTGCACTTTCTTGGTGTTTTATTCATAAGCCTTTAAGGGGTCCATTAAGAAAAAGGGACTTTACAGGGAAAACACTGATTTTCAATCGATCTTGCAAAGAGTACAGCTGAAGTCACCAGCAAGATAACACGGGCAGAGTCCATTCCATGGTGAACAGAACCCCTCAGGTGAATCCCAGACACATTTGCAGGCTAAAACCAGCAAAAGAAAGAGTTTTGATGTGCTACGATGTGCTATGTCACCTAAAACAAAACACTTTGCGTGTGACAACTCCTGTGTCAGTCCTCAGGTGACATCCCACCTCTCCCAAGTGATGGAAAGGAGATAGCGGGGGATCTGCCAACAGGAACAATGGAGTTTAAACTAGTTGCCCCAACTCTTATCGAAGATGTGATTGACAAAAAAACCCCACAGCCTTAGAAGATGTCATCACTGCCTGCTGTTATCAGCCGCTGTCTATCGAGGGCAGGGGGCTTGCTTTGACATTTATCCCTGAAAGGGTCTAGAACGACTATCGTAATTCCAAATCCAGCAGAGGTTTTTTTCATTCACTTATCTATTTTCTTCAGGCACAAACCCCTAAAGGTGCTCCCAGTGAGCCCCTGCAGCTGGGGCCGGCTGTCACACATTCTGCCCATAAAAAAAACCTAGAGATAAATCTGCATTTCTACTGTAAAACTGCTATCCACGGGCTTTCTGAATCTGCTCAGTGCACATTTAGGTCATCTGTCTCAAGCCATTCCTCTACCAGCCACCATTTATCCCCCTCCCCTGTTTCTGCCAGCTATTCTTTTATTCCCACTACCAAACAGAGCATCCCCCGATCCTGTGTTTAACGTATATCCCACAAAGCTCCTCCCAAGCATATTTCAAAAAAAGCAGGGTTTTTCTCTTGCATGTGTTTAAAACAGCCTTAAGTTGACAACAACAATAACCTGTGTTCACTTCCTTCCTTCCTCTGCTCCCAGCGATTTTAAGCCTCTTTTTTTTTTTTTTTTTTGTTCATCAGTCAATAGTGGCAAAATTCCTAAAAAACCCCTGAGCAAGCATCAGGAGTTTCCAGTACAGACCCCAAGCCACACGGACCAACTAAATACCACTGCTCTTAAAACCTCAGCAGGTTTTTTCCCTGTTTTTCCGAGATGCCTCTGCCAAGCACACGGCACGGCTCAATTATCGAAGTGGTTTAATCCAGCAGGGTGATAAATAACAGAGGAGCGAACAGGTCATTGCAATTCACTTGAGTAACCAGAATCCCTATCTGCTGCTTGGGTTTCTTCCAACCCCTGCCTGTATTAGTGACAGATTTTAATTGCTTATTCCCAAACAGTCCGACCGCAGCGGCTCTGAGCAGGCAAGGACTGAGTTGACAAGATTTACTGATACCTGCAGCCGTGTAATTCAGGAGGAGAGACGTCCCCGCGTGCCTGCTCTGAGCATGGCACCCCAACACACATCCCCCATCCACTCCAGCCCTCTCCAAGGCAAAGGGCAATTTACTGCCATCGTCTTCTCCTACAAGCACCAGAAAATACTAACGTAAATCTAAAATTTCCCCTTTTCCAAGCTCTCCTTGCCGCTGGGAGGAGGGAAAGGCTTTTTTTTTCTCCCAGCTCACTAATGGTTGAAGAGCTTCTACCAGCATCCTACAAGTAGAGCAGAGCCGATCCGCTGCAAATTCACAGCGATGCCCTAAACTTCAGTGAAACTCTGGACAGGCCACAGAAATCTGCTTTCCCTGCCCTCCAGCAACACAAAGCCTACGGGAGGTTTGTCCCAAAGGATGGAGCCGACAAACCCCTACCCAAGGCACATCCCCCCCTTCCTTCCCCCCACCACGATGCGCAAGCGGAGCAGCCCATATGGGACCCCAGACCTGCAAGGAAACTTTATTTTTAAGAAATTTCCTTTACATTTTCAGCAAAAATCTGCTTTGCAAAAGATTATTTTTTTTTATTGCTGGGAAGTGTTAAAAAAGAAAACGTAACACTGATAGGGACAAAGGAACGAGGAGGGACAGGTTAAAAATGCAGGGGAAGGGATTCAACGCAGAAAAATTGCAGAATTAATATATCTGGGGGTGAAACAGCGGCAGAGGCTGGATGGAGGAGGCACAAGAGGGTGAGGAGTGAGTCCTGTCCCACCCCACTCTGCTAAACCCGACCCTGATAAACTGGCAGGAGCTCAAAGAAGAGCCATAAAAATAATGAGAGGGCTGGAAGAGCTGACACGCAGGAAGATTAAAAGGAACTAAATACGTATAGCTTGGCTCGGCGACAAAAGCCAAGGGGAAAGGGAAGGCAACAGCCGGAGATATCTGCAGGTCTTGACCATCCCGGGGAGGGGGTCACTGGGGCTGAGCCCCCCAGGGGAGCACCATCCCCGCTCCCCCCGCCCGGGCCAGGGCTGCGGCCGCCGCATTCCTTCCCTCTAATACAATCCCTAATTTAACAAGCGGAGAAGATCCAGGCAAACACATTTGGGGGGGGGGATATGCATTACGTCAGGCGCTAATTTAGGTCCTCGTTGGGCTCAGCCCCGTGCACGCGCCCGGCTTTCGGCACACGAGTTGGCCCGCGGTTCTTTTTCAGCCCCGACACCCCGCTCGAAACCGAGGGGAGCATCGCTTATTCATTCGTCAGCAACGGGATGGGTTTTTTATTGTTTCTAGAAAGCTACTAGGTTGTTTTTTTTTTCCTCTAGCCACTGAGTGCTCAACTTCAGCAAGTCTTTCCGCAGCACCAGCATAAAAATAACAAACACACAACAAAATTTTAAAAAATCAAGTTTTCAGAGAGTCAAGGCTATCTCCAGCATGAGACCCTTTGATGCGAGCGCTTGCTTCCTTTCGAAAAAGGCATATTTATATCCGTCTCTTCCTTCCTTTAACTTCAGATAATTAATAAATCAAAACCTAAGCAGGGTGGAAGAGGGTATTTTTAAAGCCACACGAAGGCTTTGCGTTGAGCCGGGACCTGCAGCTGACAGCTCCGCTACTCCCACAGCCGCAGGCACGCGCGGGGACCTCGCAATTAATATTTTATTTGAGCAATTACAGCCATCAGCCCGGACTATACCGTTGAGTAAACACACCCGAGCCATAAAAAGCTGATCAAAAAGACAAGGGGGAGGTTTGGCGGGGCAGAGCTCCTCGCAGCCGGCGCGTTGGGGTGCTCCTTTTCAGCGGGGTGTGCGCCCAAGCTGGCTCCTCCACCACAAAGCCGTCCCGGCTGCGCGTTCCCACGCATCCCAGACAAACGGGTTCTTTGTCCAGGTGCCCACCCAAAGCCACTGGACACCGCGGTGTCCCCGATCCCAAGCCCACGCCACCCCGTTAATCACCCCAGCCTCGCCAAGAGCCCTCCGAGGCGCTTTCCTCATCCAAAGCAGCACAGAGCCAGCTACAACTTCAGGAATTTTGCCGTAAACTGGAGAGCACCCATAAAAATCCCCCCGCCACCCCATAAATGAAGATGTTTCCCAGCTCTGTGTAGAAATCCTGCGCGCACAGCAGCCAGCAGATGGGTGTTGAGGCCCCGCCACCAGCCCCGGAGTGTAAAAGTTTGGCTGGTTTTGGTCACAGGGTGCTGGGTGGGAGCGGGGGGCTTCGGGGTGGAGCCTGGAAGGGGGCGAGGGGCAGCTCGGGGTGGGATGGGGTGCTAAAGCGGCGGGGTGCCAAGACGGGGTGCTGGGACCCAAGGGTGGCAGGGTGCTGGGATGGGGGTGCTGGGGCAGGGTGCTAGGACAGGCAGGGTGTGAAGCAGAGAGTCAGGGCAGGGTGCTGAAGCACAGTCCTGGGGCAGGGTGCTGGGAGCTCAAACGCTGTACTGGGGCATGGTGCTGGGTGCTGGAGCACAGCGCTGGGGCTGGGTGCAGGGGCAGGGTGCTGGGAGCTCAAAGCACAGCACTGGGGCAGGGTGCTGGGAGCTCAAAGCACAGCACTGGGGCAGGGTGCTGGGTGATGGGGCAGGATGCTGGGAGCTGGGGCAGGATGCTGGGAGCTCAAAGCACAGCACTGGGGCAGGGTGCTGGGAGCTGGGGCAGGGTGCTGGGAGCTCAAAGCACAGCACTGGGGCAGGGTGCAGGGTGATGGGGCAGGATGCTGGGAGCTGGGGCAGGATGCTGGGAGCTCAAAGCACAGCACTGGGGCAGGGTGCTGGGTGCTGGGGCAGGGTGCTGGGAGCTCAAAGCACAGCACTGGAGCAGGGTGCTGGGAGCTGGGGCAGGGTGCTGGGAGCTCAAAGCACAGCACTGGAGCAGGGTGCTGGGAGCTCAAAGCACAGCACTGGGGCAGGGTGCTGGGAGCTGGAGCAGGGTGCTGAAGCCCAGGACCGTGGCAGGGCGCTGGGGGGATGCCGGGGCAGGGCGCTGGGCTGTCCGGGGGGGGGTTGGGGGGCGGGGGGGGAACACACACGACTCACCGAGCTTCTCGACGAGGCGCAGCATGACGCCGCCGATGTGGATCTCGCCGGTGACCCTCAGGGTGACGTCGCGGCCCAGGTCGGTGACATGGACGCTCAGCTCCCACGTCCCGTCGGCGTAGCAGCCGTCCGGCATGCGGATCCCGTCCAGCGCCATGGCCCCGGCCTCCTGCGCCGCCAGCCGCGCCTCACCGCCCGCCCAAGGCTCGGCTCGGCTGGGCTCGGCCCGGCACGGCCCGCCTCCGCGCCCGGCGGGGAGGGAGGGAGGGGGGGAGGGAGGGGGGGGGGCGCGGTGGGGCGGGATCGGGGGGTGCAGCGCTGCCCCGCCGCCCCCCAGCCGCTGCCTGCGGGGCCGCCGCGGGAGGAGAAGGGGCGGGCGGGAGAGGGAGGAGGAGGGGGGGGAGGAGGAGGAGGAGGAGGAGGAGGGGGATAATAATTAAAGGAAAAACGCGCCCCACGCCGCCGGGCCCCTTGGCCTTTTATGGAAGCGAAGGACGGAGCAAACGGGGCCGCTCCAACATCCGGGACACGCCGGGGGGCGGCTCGGCCCGGCCCGGCTAAGCTCGGCTCCGCTAAACTCGGCTCGGCCCTGCTGCCGGCGGGGGCAGGCGGTGGGACGGCGGCCCCCCCCCCCCCCCAGTCCCAGCCCTGCGCGGGGGTCCCGGGGCGAGCTGATGAGAAGGCCGGAGGGAGCTGCGTGTGCCGGACACGCGTGGATGCTTGGGGCGCCTTTTCGCAGCAACCTCTCCCCCTCTGCCGCCTTTAGGGTTTGGGTTTTTAAAAGCCTCCTCATTCGTAAGCAAAATATCTCTCGTCGGGCAAACTGCTTACCTTAGCATCGCAGTCCGTGGCCTGCGGCGTGCCCGCGCTGAGGCCGGGTGACGTGCCGGTTCCCTCCATCCTCACCATCTGTGAGTCTAGGAAATAGGAACTGTCTTTAAATATTAGAGCCTGAACCGGCACAAATGGAGAAAAAAAAAAATAATATTATCCGCTTCCTGTAGCTCTCCACCCAATGATACATACATCCCGCCAAGGCAACCAGGCTTCCTGAGAAACCCTCACGCGGAAGGAGCTGCCTTTTGAGGTCCGGCGTGGTGGTGGGTGGCGGTGGGTAGGATGTGTCCCACACGGTGCTGGGCGATGGGGAGCCACGTCCTGACAAAGCCGTGCCCTCCCCTGCAGCCTCAGGGATGGCTCTGCCAGCCCAGAGTTTTCCCCGCGAGCGCCGTTCCCAAGTGGCAGCGGGAGCTTTGCCGTGGTGAAGCCAACAAGAACCTCTTGGTGGGGATGATAAACACCTTTGTGCTTTTGCTGTTATAATGGAGATAATGGTAAGGGCTATTCCTCTGTTTTCCCATACGCATTAATAAAAGCTTTCTTGAGCTCACTCTAGGCAGACTAAACAAGGTTCGAGCAGTGGATTTGGGCTAACGTGGCTGATGTTGCCAGAGGGGAACTGGGTAAAACTGCCCCGAACAGCGGGAGGATGGACAGGGGATGACCTCCCTCACCAAATCCTTCCAGGGCCTTAATCCCTGTCCATGTAACCCCGATTTCATCCCCTCAAACTTGGGAACTGGAGCGTAATTTACAGGGTGACAGCTCGGGAGGGCAGGGGAAAGCCAGTCTGTAACAATAAAACTCTCACAGATTTTATCTCAGTTATTCTTCCA
Organism: Athene noctua; assembly: GCF_965140245.1. Classification (NCBI taxonomy): domain Eukaryota; kingdom Metazoa; phylum Chordata; class Aves; order Strigiformes; family Strigidae; genus Athene; species Athene noctua. The sequence continues at coordinate 49,480,312 of NC_134042.1, read as the reverse complement.
GTGTGAAACAATAGGACAATAAATAGAAAGGGTTACTCTCAACCCGAACGCCTTGGATGAGGTTCCCAGCTGATGCAATTCAATACGGCTCCGCGGAGCTAGTAACCTTTTAGTACAGCTGATTGCACGCCATGAGGTTCCTTGTGCTCTTAAAATCATTTGCTGAGCTTTTCTTTCCCTGAGGATGGGGAAAGCTGTTCTCTCTGCCCTCTCCATCCCATCTGGGGCCGGTTGCTGCCGTCCCCGGGGTTTCTCCTTCCGTCCCAGCGCCGCTGCTCGGTGGTGGGTGTGCGGAGAGGCGGGCAGCCTGATCTCCAATGCTCGGCCGAGACGCAAAGCAAGGTCAAAAATGCGCTGGCGAGGTTCTTGCGTCAGAGGCAGCCAAGCATCCCCGGGGCTCTTCCCACTGTTTGCATGAAGTCCTCACTCCGTACAGGCAGCAATAGCCAAATAAGGTGCCGAAATGCACGGCCGCTTCCATTGGGACAGGGATGATACCTACCAGATCTGCCGGCCCGACGCTCCTTCTGCCTCTGCTCCGTGGAAATCGGGATGCTTTTTCTGATGAAACCACTCGATGGGCATCTTTGGGAAATCAGCGATGAAGCTGAGCGGCTCCTTCCCCGTTGTGGGTTTATATGACTTGTTTTGCCCTTTTTTTTTTTTTTTTTTTTTGTGACCTTTTTTTGTTTTTTAAACTGTTACAGGCAGTTGTGGAAACCAGCTAGCTCCGGGGCTGCGGGCAAGCCGGTCAGACTGGCTCTTTGCAGGGTGACCAGCCGTGGAGATCTGCCCTGTGCATTTGGGTGCCTCGGCTGGGTGACTGCAGCAGGAAAAGCAGCAGGACTGAGCACCCAGCCTGGCTCCATGTACAGAGGCAGAGAAATTCCCCAAACCTCCGTGTAAACAAAAGCTCCGTTTCCTCAAACACTGCAGCGGGGCCAAGCACTAACCTGGGGGTGGGCAGCCCCTGCTCGGCTCCCGTCACCCCTCCGCTTCACCCAGGTCTCAATATTCCCTGTCTGCAGCTTCTTCCTTAGCAAGGGCGAAGTTTCAAAAGAAAACCCAAAAAAGGAGAAATGCAAACACTTGTTTTCCCTCCAGCACTTTTGTGTCTCTAACACCTCCCTGCCTGTGTGCTCCCTTACAACCCCCTGCCACTGGTACCACTCCTCTTCACGCGGGGTTTGCAAGCTCTTTATTTCTCCCTACGTTTTACTCTGAGCTCTTTACAGACATCCCTTAAGCGACTGGGGACTTAGAGCATCAGTTGAGTCCCTCTGAAAAAATGTACTGCTAGAAATAAACTTGGGCAGCGACTGAACGGCAGCACAAACCACTTACCGCCTGCTCCCGCATCTCCAGCACCATGTAACAGCAGGTGAGAGAGGTTCAAACCACCTGGGTGGTTTTCTCCATGTGTTTCTTCGTCCCCTTCCACCTCTAAGTGTCTTCGGGATGTAGCCAATGTTCACTTTTCACAAATGACCATTTCCCAGCAGAGAGAAGGTCGTGCTCCTGGCAAAGGAAATGTGCTGGGTAACTCCGCTTCCTTGTTTATTCCCAGCCACACTCGTTCTTCCCTGGTTTTGTCATTTCGGAAATGTCCATGTGACTTGGCTTTTTTATTTTTCTGGATGTGTATACAGAGTATGAAGCTGTCACAGATACTCATGGTACAAATGCACAATCGCCTGCTATACGCATGGAGTTATTCAGCGTCCTTGTAATGAAAGGATGGATAATATTTGGGATTAAGGTCTTGAAGAAGCGCTTGAGTTGTGGAGCTTTAGTCTTTCTAGATTGTAGTAATTCCCTCTTGTGATCTTGCAAAGATTATTTGGCATCTCCATACCTCACTGCCCAGCAGTGGAATAATATTTGCTTATGTCCCTTAGGACACAACTCCAGCAGTGCAGCCCCACCGCTTTGCTCATGCGTAGCCTTCCTCCAGGCTCATCATCCCAGCTGGATGTATGTTTGCTTCTGATGAATGAGGTCAGAAGAATCCCCAGGAGTTTGTCTCATCTTTGGGCCTGTCTGTAACAGAGCCTCGGCACCCTTTTCTGGGAGGGTTCGTAGCTGTTGTGGTGTCTTTGTGTTTTTCCACCAGCTGTGAGGGAGAAATGACAGCAGGTACCGGAGCTGGAGGGGTATGTGGGGCCCAGGGATGAACACATAAGGCAGCATTGCGTGTCTTCATAGAGATTGAGGGCCAGGAAGGACTTGCAGGTCTGTAGATTCAAGTCCTTGCATCTTCAGGATAGGGTGTTTGTCCTGCTTACTCCAAGAGATGTTCAGGCAACCTGATGTGGAAATGCAGCTGGGTGCTCTGGGCAAGGAGTGCCCATGCCAAGATGGATAGTGCTTACTAAAACCAAGAGCCATGGAACCTTAGGAGGGCCGTGTGGCTGGCTCTCTCCTCCTGGTGGCCAAGGACACGTGGGATGGAGCCAGGAACCAAGCTTTGAGACTGTCACAACAATCCAGCTTGGTCCTTCATGCCCAAAGGTTACAAAGTACATCCCTGCAGCTGGAATAAATCCTACCTTGCAAGAGATAGTTACGCTCAGATAAGAGACATGGAGCCAGAGTTACCTCCTCCCTTGGTAAGTCAAGCCAAGGTTTCATTGCCCTACAGCTACAAAATCACATCTCGTTTCCATGCTGCTTGTGCCTGTCATCAGCTGTGGTGCACTGGAGCCTGCTAGGCTTGTGCCGCAGGACAAACCCTGCTGCAGGGCTCTTCTCTGTCCCCTGTTCACCTTCTTTCCAGGAATTTGGGGTCAATTAAGCTCCTGAAGCCTCAGGCTGGGAGGTTTGTTTCCCAGCCTCTTCCTCCGCAATCAGCTCTTCATAACAAATAACTCGGCTGGCTCTCCTGACTCGGCGTGTCAGGCATTAGTTTCCTGTTGACGTTAATCGTTGTGCTGTCGTTTACTTTTACCTTTTTTCTATCATGCAGTCGTATCCTTCTGATGTTTCCAGCTGCCAGGAGTGAACTCCACAGAGTGTGACTCTTGCCTTGGCCCAGAAAGGAGGCAACGTGCTCTGAGTCATTCCCCTGTCGTCCCCAGGATCAGAAGAGTCCTTGAATTTTGTGTTTCTTTGAAAGCTGGTAGGTCCTAGAGCACCCTCTTGACATCTGTTTTAGCCAGAGGGAATTGTTAGCTGAAGACTTGAATCCATGTGGTGGAGAGTTTGGATAAATCCCAGGTAAATTCTCCTAAAAGTTGATTCATCCTTAAGGCTGAAAATGTCCTTCCAGCTCCCTGCCTGGTGTCTCACAATGGCCATACCCAGGACCCCGCTCCCATTGCTGATCTTCCTCTGCATCATCTGCATCATCTGCGCCTGGCTCGTGGGTTTGGTACCCCTCATCATCCTCACCTTGGACTCTTAATGTCACCTCATGACTTGTGCAGCAAATCACGCTGCTCTGCATAGCCTGTGTTTTAGTAAAAGGTGGGACAGAAATGCTGCACCAAACAGCCCCAGGCCCCCCAGGGGTGTTGGACCATTGCCTCCATCCAGCCCACCACCAAAGTTTCCAAATTCTTTCGACAAAACCCAAACATAGCTCTCGGAGGGTGCTCTCCTGCAGATGCTGTGGATGCTTTGCATGGTGCTGTCAGCAAGCAGTTGAGGTAACTCATTTTCTAGAAAGGGTGGAAAATGTTGTGTTTTGATGAGGTAATCCCCAGAACGCAGTCAGTCTGTAGAGTTTTTTTGGCTAAAAGTGATTTTGAAGGGTACTTTACTGCAGTACTGGTTTGCACTTGCCCAAGAGAAAGGGGCGGCTCAAAGGTTCAAATATCTCACACCCCGCCTCTTCTCCTGTAACATACAACATACTAAACCACTTTCTATTGTCCATCAGATTTTTTGAGCCTTAGTTACTCCCATTCTGGCTTTTCTCCACCTCCAGAAGGCCTCCTATTCTTTTGCATTTACACATACAAAATACAGGCTAGAAGACTGAATTTTTCCCATGGAGCAGGGGCTCAAAGAAACACAAATGTCACGCCATGCTCAATCACCATCCCTGGAACTGGTGACTCTGGGGTGTTAGAAGAAACACCCTGTGTCATTTATCTACCACTAGTCAGCAAGAAGGAAAAACAAAAATCCCAAATAATTCATCTGATGGCTCCGGCACCGTCATCTGCAGAGCTGGCCAGATAGTGGAAAGCATCTATTTGGAAGTGATTTACTAGGAAGCAGTGGGGGGAATAAAAAATAAATAAATCCCCAAATCACACCATCAATTATCCACATCTGCTATTCAGACCCTTTAGGGGCAGTCACTTGGTGGGAAGCAGAGCTAGAGGAAAGCACCTTTTGCTGGCACCTAGCACCCTGCAGATCTCCCCAGATCATGAAGGAGGGAAAGAAAACCACCCCCAGCACCCTGCATAGCCCCGTCCTGTGTATTTGCAAAGCTGCAGCCCGGCAGGTGGCATTGCCAAGTGCTACAGCACCAACGCCCCACCCCGAGCCCTGGCACTGGCGCTTCCCGTTATCTCTCCAGCCCCAGCTCTCCCCTCCCCAACGGTCTGGGGGAAGCTGGCTCCCAGCCCGCGGGTTTTCCCTCTATCAGCGCTGGGAGCAGTGAGGCGGAGCTCGTCCATCACACTTCGTTGGGGGCCCGAGGGCTGTGGAGGCGTAGGGCATCCCCGGGACGTGCCGGGCCATTCCTGTCCCTACGGCTGCGCTCCAGAGAGGGGTCAAAATCAGCTCAGGATATGTGGGGGTCAAAGACAAAGCCCAACAAGAGCAGATCTGTGTCCTGCCCAGGCCTGGGGTTTCAGCACACCAGTTTTTCTTTGCTCAGCGTAAGATGAGCTCCCCAGGGCACTGTTTGACCCCACGGCTTTGCAAAATTCCATGAAATAGAGGAACAAATTCAGCCCTGGGGACTGTCTGTCCAGCAGTGCTCAAGGGACATCAGGATGGGGAGGGGCTGGGCTGATTTTCCCACTGTGGAAACCCCAGCCTGGGCCACCCATCCCCTCTGGCTGGTACTGGATGCTCCGTGCTGGCTGCACCACCGACCCGCTTGGTGCCAGTGTCCTGGTCCCCACCCTGCAGCCCCAGAAAGATGCTCTGAGATGGGTTTATTCTTCATCTTCCATGCCTAGGGGTACAACAGCAGCAGCTCAGGGGGTGAGTGGGGATACCCAGACACACCCCCCAGTGTGGAGAGCAAACACCAGTAGGAAACTGAGACACACTCACGGACTAATTAGGCCCTAAAACCCTCCACTCCCCTTTGTTTGGCTTCCTGAGAAGGAGCCACATGGGCTCGGACTCCCCAGAGAGGAGCTACCTGCTGCCCCCCAGAAGGAAGGAGAAGCCAGCAGCAATGGCCTTACAGAAACTTTGTTCCCATTGTCCGGTCCCAAAAGCATCCAAATCCTCAGGAACAAGGGATTCGGAGCAAGCCACACTGGCACAGGGAGCTGGGAGTTCCCCACGTCTGCAAAGCCCCAGGGGCCAAACAAGAATAGGAACAGGCCCATAAATCACACCTATCCTGTAAATCACACCCTCCCGATAAATCCCAGCCCTGCTGCGGGAAGCTGTGAAGGCTGGAGGAGGAGGAGGAGGAGGAGGAGGGCAGCGTGGATGGAGCCACCGGAGTTTGGCTGCCTTTGCTCATAAGCTGCCCGAGAACAAATTTTTATCGAAACGCACGTCAGAGCTCTGCAAATGCCGGGCTGATAACAGATACCGGAGCAAAGGCACCGACGCACCGCGGGCACCTGCAGCACAGTGGGGTGTTTGGCCACGCAGCCCTGATGGAGCCGTCATGAAGGGCTGTTTCATCCCGCATAAATAACCCAGATTTGACCCAGACGCCAGGTCGTGGGCGCAGGGGGAGCAACCCAGCATCGTCCCCTATGACCGCTTCACTTGGGCATCCGTGGGGCTCTCCACAGGCCCCCAGCTGGCTCTTCTGTCTTGTTTTTAACCAAACACAAGCATATCCTGGCTCTTCTTGCTGGGTTTGGGGTGTTTGCTGGTCAAATCTGAGTACAAACAGCTGCAGCCGAGGAAACAGCAGTCATTTTCTCCCCATTTTACAGATGGAGATGCTGAGGCCGGACACGCGACAGTGACTCACAACCACTGAGGATGCAGCTCACCCCTGGAGCTGGGATTGTTCTGCCTGGGATTGCTGGTGTGGTTTGGTACAGTGAAAAAGCACTACAGCCCCTGCGTGCAGGTTTGCATCAAAAATAACCCCAACCTTTTTCCTTTTGCAGGGAGAATAATGCTGGGGTCAGATTTCCCAGCCATGTCTGCATCTCTCCTCTGCGGATTGCTTCAGCTCTCAGTGCTTTGCCGGAGTTTTCTGAGCTGAATAAATGCATTTGGGGAACATCAAGCAGAAAACAAATGCATCTATTAAAGGGGGAGGGAAGTTGATACCATTTACTTGCCTCTCAGACACCCGAGATGCCCCGTGTAGCTGCAGTGGCTGAGCACACATGGGAGCCTGTTGCGCCGGGGGAGGCTGGAGATGGATGATGCCTGGACAGCTGGATGGTTTTGTACTTTTTCAGCTTCAGTCTTCACTGGAAAGGTCAGATTCAAGCGGGATGATAATACAGTTAGTGCTGGAAAAATGGAGACAGAGCAGATCGGAGTGGTTTAACAGGGGAGAAGTTATTGAATCAGCTGGGTGGGATGAACTTCACCTCCAAGCAGAGTGGTCTGAGGTGATCAGTCTCTTGTAGGAAGGAGAGGGGGGGTCTCAGCTGGTCATGAACAGGCAACGCGGGGAGATGTTGGGAATCCCCCAAACCCCACTGAACCGTGAAAGTGCCATGTCCTGAGAGCTCCTAGGAGACACACAGTGGTCTGCAGCCAAGGGTGCTGTCGTGCACCTAGAATTTCTGGTGCAGCCCCACATTCCCTGCAAACTGGGGACAGGTGGGCTCAATAAGATCCAGTTTATTGGTCTTTTGTGGTGAGATGGCAGAGTGACCGATGAGGAAAGGTTAAAAGAATTCAGGCTGTTTACCCTAGAGAAAGACAAAGACAGACGGGTGATAACATCTTCAGGTAGATAAAAGAAGGTTTATCTGTAGAGGGAGGGGTGGAAGAGGGAGGAAATACTCTGTTCCCCGTTTCCACAATGGATAGGCAAAAAATAGCAGGCAGATCACCCAGAGAAAGGTTCAGGTTAGCTCTTTAGGGAGGCTGTTTAGGTGTAGAGGAGTGAAGGACTGCAGAGGGAGGGGAATCACCATCATCAGAGGGTTTTAGAGCTGAGCCAGGAAACACATGTCTGGAATGGTCTGTGCCTGCTCTGTGCCAGCGGGTCTCTCCCACCTTCTCTGATCAGTAAAAGCTTTTGGGAGCTCATTGCTTAAATTGGAGGATGCTGGGGCTGCTGCCTGATCTAAGGAGCAACAGCTTTATTCTCTCCAAAGGTGGGCTTGAAATTCATGCCATGCACAGACTTGGCCCAGTCTCCACTTGCAGGTGAGTCTCTGCGCACCACTGTGTGCTGCATCCAGCACCGAGGATGCCCCAACCCCACCAGATGCTGGGAGGATGGCTGTCCACTCCTGTCCTTGCAGCTGCATGTGCCTAAGACATCTGGATGGAGAACATACTGCTGCTAGACCATCTCATGGGCCAACAAAACCACCAGCAACACAACCCAGGTAGGAGCGGAGAGGGTGTCAAGTGCTGGGGAATCAGGACCCTTCATCCCTGCTACCCGTTAGCGCTGTAGTAAGGTGGTCTGGGATTGCTCCTGAGGTGCAGCAGGATGATACTCATGGGATCAGCAAAGATGGCAGGTTGGTCGCATCCTGGACCTGCTCCTCCTCGGGGAATGGAGAGGCCAAGACAAGGTCATGGTGCATGTTTTGTGGCCTGGTTAAAGCTGCAGCTCTCATGCACCAGGCACAGCGAAGAGTCAAGCCCAGTCACTAGGGCAAGGAACTGCAGAAACCAGCTGGGGCTTGGAAAAGAATAAAAAATAACCAGCCAGAAAATAACCCGCTGCATTGAGAGCTGACTCTAAGCGACGATTGTTTAAACATGGCAGAGTATCAGAGCGCTCGAGGAGCTCGACATGTGTACAAGCAGAAGGTAGCTGGAGGTGGGTGCCAGTATTTTCTGGCAGTGTTGGGTTGGAAATATCCTTCAACTCCTTAGATAGCAAGCCGGAGATTACGATGCGAAGGAATGCACTGTGAGCCACTGCTGCACACAGCCGTGGGAGGGTGAGAGGAGAAGCCAAGCCCTATGGCAGCATGTTAGGAAACAGCCTGGAGACACACGGGGAAGAGGAGAAAGCCAGGTCAGTGCTCTGAAGTGGCTTAACAGGCCATCGGGAAGCTCTTGGGAAGGAGAGTGGAGCAGGGAGAGATGCGTGGGGTGAGAGGAGGTGTCCATGTCAGAGAGATCATGGAATTGTAGACTCAAAGAATGGTTTGGGTTGGAAGGGACCTTTAAAGATCATCTAATCCAACTCCCCACCATGAACAGGGACATCTTCAACTAGACCAGGTTGCTCAGGACTGTGTCCAACCTGGCCTTGAATGCTTCCAGGGAGGGGGCATCTACCACTGCCTTGGGGAACCTGTGCCAGCGTCTCACCACGTTTACCATAAAAAATTTCTTCCTTATATCTAGTCTGAATCTATCCTCTTTTAGTTTAAAATCATCACCCCTTGTCCTATCACCATGGGGCGATGGCTTTTCCCCATGAAGGACATCATGGTCTCAGCTGGGACCGCTGCTCCATGCAGCACAAACGCAGCGAGAGCCCTGCGGAGTGTGAACCAAAGTGACAAGTGGGAGGGAAGTTTAGTGCCACCTTTTAGGGGATGGCAGGGGCACTGGGCACATTTGGGATCCCAACCCAGGCCCCTGCTGCCCTCCCACCTTGGCCTGTCAATCAATGAACAAGGCCAGGACATACAGACCCGGGCTTCACCACGAGCCCCTCTGATGCAGAGGTGCTGCGCTCGTGTGCTGGCGAGCACAGGAAAGCATTTATCACCTTGTTTGGCTCCCCAAAGCTCTCCACACTGAGCACCGGCTGCTTTTGGCAAACCCCATCTCCATCCGACAGCCCAAAACCTCACAGGTCTGTGTCACCCTGCATCCAGCCCCCACGCTGGCGGTCACGCAGACAGACAAGGGCAAGTCTTGAACCTTCTCCTTGGCAGGGGAGCGAAGGGAAGTGATACAGGAAAGTATCTATCTCAACCGCATGTTTGAATGTACAGCCAGCAAAAGGATATTCCCAAGACCTCACTCATTTTCCCAACTACACAGAAACATGGCAGTGGAGAGGACGAGAGACCTATTTTGGCTGCCCAATGTGCTTTTCCTCCCCAGAGGGCTTTAGCTAAGGTCCTGAGAAGCCACTGCCGTTTATACTGAGTTTGTAGCCTCCAGCTCTTTATTTTGCTCAGTTTTAAATAACATGAATGTTGTACTCCATCAGTTCCTTTGGGAGATTACTTTTTTTTTTTTTTTTTAAAGGCAGAGTCCAGGACATTGTCCTGCCAGAGCAATTTTTCCAAGCATCAAGTCCCGTATCCTTCCTTTCAGGGCTGTGATGTGGCCAGGTTTTGCTCACATCTTTCCAGTGTTTTGGGCACTGGAGATGCTGCCAGCTGAGCAAAGATGGCTTATTCCAACATTTGTTCCTTGCAAGGAAACACCTCTGCCTCCTCCTCCATCTCCTGGGTGATGACACCCAGTGATGACAGTGCCAGGCCAGGAAAAAACAGCGATAGCAGCACTGGAAAGAATAAGAAATAAAAACCCAACAGAAAAAAAAAAACCAAACCAAAACAAACCAACAAAGTTCTGTCAAATTGCATGGAAATCAGACACCATCTTGCAGGAGTCACTCCTGGATCTCAAAGGAGAGGTTACCAAGGCCATGTGGATAACCAGCATGTGGTGGGTTGGTTATAAATGACGTGTCCGTCCTGGAAGGGACCTCGGCATGAAGACAGGACCTGCTGTCCAATGGAACAAGCCCCTTCCTAGGAGAACCTGAGTCCTGGGAGCAGGGCTGGCATCTCAGGTGGCTTTGGCACGTGACACCACGATTGCCACCTTCCGTATCCAAACGGCTTGTGGTCACGGCAGGTTGTCTCAGTGTGACATCCCAAGTGGCCCAGGGGAGAGCAGCTCTCAGGCTTTGCGGAGGGACAGGGCGGATCTGACTCCCAATTTCCTTTCCCTGGGAGAGGTGGGTGCCAGGATCAGGCAGGGCCGCCCTGCAGTGCCGACTCACAGTGCCCTTACGTGTCTTCTGCCAGAGAATCACTCAGCTGGAATAACTGTAGCATCACACTAGTGCAACGGTCACTGGGATAACTCCCAGCACGGGTAAGCCCAGAGTTAACTTTCCCGGCAAAGTTGTAGGAAATGAGAATTGCTATAAAGGAGAGCACAAAGGCTGGTGCGTTTCAGCTCTCCTCCATCCCAGAAGATGAAACAGATGGGGATTGTCCTGTGAGGCAGAGCAATTTGGGGAGGAAAAAAAAAAAAAAAAGAAAGGAGGAGATGCTTCTTTGCAGGATAGCTGCCCCAGAGATCATGGGTGACATTTCCAGCAGGGCAAGGCATGCTACACAGTCATGTCCCAGCTAATACAAGGAAGATATGGGCTAGTTTCCAAGCACTCTGGCTTTGGGCCAGTCACTTAACTCTCAGCATCTCAGTTCCTTTAGCTGGAACAGAGGCGAGCTGTTCTTCCTGGCCTCCCCTGCGCCGTTAGGTCTTTGGGAGGTGAGAGTGGGGTGTACACCTACAGCCCTACCACAGCAAGCTCTCACTGGGAGGGTAAGATGGACACTGGTTTTCAGGAACCCAGTCCCATGCTCGCAGGTGCAAGCTTGTTTTCTGCAAGGTCGGATTCAGAAAGCATCGTTTGGATGATTTACAGTCTCCTTTTTGGGGGAGCTGTTTCCTTGTTGGCCAAGTGCTGTAAGTTACCCAGTCCTAAGGACAGGATGCTGGGAGCACTGGGTTGGCTCTGACAAAAGCCCCATGCCCTTAACTCGCTCTCCCCGAGAAAATTTGGCATCAGCAGTGAAGGTCACTGCACTGAGAGCTCTGGGGGACAGCAAAAGGATGCCTTAAAAGAAGTCAGGAAGGGACTTGTCTGTCTGTCTGTCCCTCTAAGCTGTTTCACAGCCAGCATCTCCCTTCCTTAACTCACAGCGATTCTAAAAGCATCATGTGGCAAACAGATAAAATGTTTGAGACTCCCTTGGGCTTCTCCTAGACTGCCCAGGCACAACGATCCACATGCAGGATGCAAAAGGCACTGGCAGGCACCAGAGCAGGGCTGCCTGGCTTCTAGAAAACTGTTTCTGGGGCAGGAGAGCTACCAAACACACAAAGCACCCAAGAACCAGGTAAGCGTCTTGCTGCTCCCTCTGTTCTCCAGGACACCCGTCCTCTCCTTCCAGGAGCTGGGATGTTTTAGAGCTCGCAGAGGCGATTCACAAAGTTAACTGCAAACTAGAAAACCTTATGTCAGGAAGAAGTCACAAGGCATCCTAACCAGAAACATATTTGGGGAGTGAGTCAGTGGAGGGGGAAGCAAAAAGAAAGTTGCACCCTTTTACTTGATGAAAAAAGCATATGGCAACAGCCAGTATTGTGAACAACATTCCCCACTCCAGCAACCCAGCCAGAAAGAAAACTCATGACTCAACCATTGCGTTTCATCCAAATCTGAAGAAAAAATCTCATTCAGGAGGGGTATCTTCAGGGAGAGTCAGCAAGAACTGATTTAGGCGGTTAATTAACTGAATTGTTTGGAGAGGGTAAAATTGTTTTGCAGACACTTTTAGGCTCATTTTAAAGCCTTGATTTAAACACAGCTTAGACTGTGGAGAAACAAGTGCACTCTGCAGACACGTGTAACGCACAGAATATCTGCATCCCTGCTCGCCTACACACACACTTTCTCCAGATACTACAGAATAAACTCAGGAGGACCTTAACGCTTACACAGAAACAGCTTGCATCCAGAGCTCCCAGGAGGCTGCAAATATGCCCTCATAAATCATAAACCCGAGGAGGCCAAGAATGCCATCACGATTATGGAATATAACTAGAAATTGGCAAACCGTTTACTGCAAAATCTATACAACTCTCATTTTCTTTGGGTAACTAGAATAAAGGAATAGGACGCATTGCAGAATGCAGGATGAACACGGTCTGCAGATGTTTTCAGGCACTGTCACTGGCTGAGGCTGTTCAGAATCAAAATTCACTGCAGAGAGAGGCAATGTGAAGCAGACAGTCTTCAACTCTTTTTTTTTTTTTTTTTTTTCCCATGACTTTGTGGTTGCAGATGTCAAAGCTGTAACGCTCAGTCAGCCCAGTGACGGGAAAGAAAGTGAATAATCCCTAGAAAGCAGCCTGGCGATGCTGGGTGGGAAGCTGTTGCCTGCAGGAGGTCAGAGAAAACACATCAGTCCCTCCTGACTTGAGCCATCCATCAGTGTCCTAGTTTAGGTGGCTCTGGGTGGGGAAGCGATGGCTCCTGTTGCCTCAGCACAGAACTGCAGCCCAGCTGCTCCTTAGAGGCTGCCCACTGAGAATGGGCTGGAGAAACGGGCTGGGGACCGTGCACCAGAGAACCCCCAGCATCGGGACAGGCTCAGAAAGGTGTTCCTGGAGCCACACATTTGCGCCGTGGGCTCCCTGCTCCAGTTCTGGGGGGTCCCACCTAAGGAGAGAGGACAGAGGCTGCTTTGCAGGACCGTCCCCAGGCTGAATGTGGCCACCGGAACAATGAAATACTGCCAGGACAAGCCTTGGGATAGCGATGTTCAGGGGGTGCAGCAGTATAGGGGTTCAGGTGTGCTCACGGTGAGTAGGAAGGGATCTCTTGACCCCAGAGAGTCAGAGGGTGCCAGGGGCAAGCCCAGGGCTGAGCCCCCCGAGGGAGGAACGGGCCGTAGCTCTGGTCCTGCTCGCTGCCATCAGCCTTGCGCCCACGTCTCCTGACAGGAGAGCATCAAGCTACAACATGTGTTGAACACGTGCTGGCTGATAAGCATCAGGCTGTTCCACAAGGCTGCCAAGCTTTGCCTTGATTTAATCAGCGCTTCTCCTGCCTGTTTTTAACTCCCCCTCCTTCCCCCGCCCTGTCAGATGCAGATGTGGTCTCTCCAACACCAAGGAGATCGCAGGTTTCTTTTCGTGACAGCAGAGCACACATAGTTGGAAGGAACATTTCTGCCCTCTTCCTTTTTTTGCAACCACCACAAAGCAACCTCACCTCCCTCCCTCCCCCCCTGCTGATTTTTAATACTCCAGTTAATATGAAAATTAAAAAAACCCCACACATTCAATTGCATGCAAGGGGCAGTCTGGTAAACATAAAGAAGAAACTCTGAGGAGCGTGCCAAGCGACATAACTGTCCCATCCAAACATCGTGCTTTGTAAACACAGAATACTCAGCTGCTGTTTCAATATAAACCCTTCCTGCAAAGCACACAAGGCTCGACACCAGTGCCACATCCCAGCTCTTTAAAGATTCCTTTCCCAACAGCACCTCACCTTATACGAAGCACAGAGATTAACTGAAGGACCCTTCACAGTCCAGCAGCATTAAAACTAGTTGGGGAAATACTGGTGAAACGTAGCGGTGGCATTGCTGGAACACACTCCTCTAAGCCACCAGCTGGGAGATAAATGGTGTTTGTTTTGGAAGCGGTCTGTCCTTCTTTGCAAATAATTCTAACCATTTCCTTACTGAAAGCACGCTTAGCAATGTTGAAAGTGTTATTTTTAAACTTACATACTGGTCACTTAGTAGTAATTATGAACGTGAAAATTTTGGACAAATCCTGAATTATTCAACATTCTGGAAACGTATCAGAGCAGGACATCGGCATTTTCAGGCTGCAAAGGTCCATGCTCCTCGTTTGGCCCTTCAGCGCAACAGAACGGGAGCGGGATGAGAAGCGGGAAAGATAAAACATCCGTGCACGTTTCAGAGGGTTCTCCTCACCTCGCAGAGATTTTTGCTGGTTTGCATTTCCTGGCCAATTCACAATGGGAAACTCCTACCCCGGGAGGCGGCGGGGAGCCCGTTCCTGCCCAGGCGGACTCCGGGTGACAAAGCCCAGGGCTCGCGGTAGCCCCACGCCGAAGCGCGGCGCGGGGGAAGCCCCGCACGCTCTGTGCAGGCGGTGTCTGCAGCACCGACCACCTCAGCACCCAGGTTTCACAGACACCACAGCCCTGAGACCACGTCCACTTACACCAGCTCCTTCGCCTTCGCTCGATCCTTCACAATTACCTTTCTCCACTACGGAGGGTTAATTGAAAGTGTCTCCATCCCCAGCCTGCTGGTCCTTGCGCTGCAAAACCTGAATATTTAAAGTCCCCAAATCCCCGTGCGTGTTAGTGACTCGGTTCTGAAAACACAAGCTGTGAAAATACACCAGAGGCGATGTGGTCTGTCAGCCTCTTTCCGGTGGTAGCACAAACTCGTTTTCAGTTTTAGGTAGGTGTGAGTGACAGCAGTAGATGGAAAGAGATCACAAATTCAAAATCTCTCTTCCCACTTCCTGCTTTCTAACCAGTCTGGGCTTTGCAGGCAGAGGAGTATCAACAGAAAAGCAGAATTCAACCCTTTGCTTGCTGAGAGGCTGTTGGACATAATACAAGCGAGCAACAGGACACGGAGGCCAACACGGATCACAGGGTATCCAGAGATTCAAGGGTTCAGTGCTGGCCAACTTGCCAAAATCTTTTATTCCCCCATCTAATCCATATTATACAGAAAAAGTAGGAAGAGTAACAAGCACTAAAGGCACTCAGAACGTGATCCAACACTCGCTGAAGTCGGGGGAACAGGGTTGGGATCTGGCTGTTAGAGAAGCAGCATAAGCAGGATCACACTGGTAGCTTGAGGTGGTTTTTCATGTTACCAGTGATATCGTATCAGAGAGAAAAAAAAATCTGCATTCATAAGGCACTGGATAAGGTTAATTTCTACTTGAAACAGCTATCACGAGTTCAAAATCCAAGCTAAAGGAGCCTTCTTATAAACTGAAGGAACTATTAAGACCCAGACACCTGAGACGCTTTGGCACAATCATGTTTGAAAATTCTGTTTTAAAACGGAAGCTGAGGATCTTTATCAAGGGGTATAGTGAAATGGTAAGATCCTTCAAGTAGCTGCTCTTTAAGTACAAAGTATGGGACCACTCTGAGATGAGATACTGACTTTTAAGGAGATATTAGAAGAGCCATAAAACCAGTAAGAAAAACAAATTGGACATGGGATCCTTGGAGCTCCAGCGTCTGGTCAGGGCTGCAGCCTGTGAAGTTTGCACTTTACCTCTCCCATGTCCATGCTTACAATCAGTGAGGCACCAGGGAATGGGCAGAGGAGCTGCAAGAAATAGTATTTTATTTAAGAAACAAAGAGAGAAGTTAATCTGTGGCAGATGCCCATAGAATTGTCAGATGAAAACCCTCCCTTTGGATAAATCAGCAAGGATTTCAAAACCGCAAGATTGCCTCTGGGACATCTCATGTCTGCGAGGGACTCATTGACTGCACTCTGGAAGGATGGGCTAAGGTCTGCTAGTCAAGAGCTGCTGCAACTGCAGCTAGGGAGACAGGGCATTTTTTGGGGAAAAGGTCAATGTTGGAATTTGCTTCCTAATGGGACTGGAGAGCACTGACCTCTGGGACAATCTGAAGCTTTCGTAGCCAGGCATTTCTCTCCATGTGTTAGGACGTCTCTTATTCCTTGGGAGACCATGTCAACACACTGTCAGCATCAGGAGCTGTGCGTGGAGTTTTAAATGCTTCTGCGATGGCATGCAGAGAAACACAAAACATTGTGACATCTATAGCAAAATGTGGGTTGAATGGACCTCAAGGGATGTAGGAGAAACCCAAAGAGCAAGGAACCCATCCTGGGAGAGGCCAGCCCAGATCCACTGCTCACAAACATGCCAAAATTCATTGACAATGACAGAAAATGCTTTGTCAGTCCCAGAGTTAAGCTGACTGATGGAAGACACAAACGCAGTGAAGAGAGAACATGAAAATCCATCCTGAAAGCTAAACACATCCAGCTGGGCTTTGCTAATACCGAGCTTTCAAAAGTCTCCGGGATCACAATGTGCCTCTTGAGTTTCCACTTTAAGTCCTGAGGATGCACAGGCCATGGTCAAACATGCATGAAACAAGCTTCAATTCCAGCCAACAGAAATCAAAGCAGAAATGAAACGGTTCAGGAAAGGTTCAAGTGCAACGGGTAAGAGACAAACTGTGCTAAAAAATACCTATGGAAGAGGGAGGGGAAAGCCAAACCAAGAGAAACTTTGCTTTTGTTGAAAATAATTATTAAATGCAGATCAAACACGGAATGCAAGAAAAACGTCAGGCTGAAGTCTATCCGATAAACCAGAAAATAGGATTGTCACACGGGTGACATTTTAAAAAAAAAGATTTTAAAGCTTTTCGCAAGATCAGCAAAGACAATAGGCACAGACTCTGGGGAAGCAATGAAAAGTGGTCACTACAACTGCAGATGGAGAGCAATCAGGAAGATAATGCTTGGAAAATGGAAAATAACTCAGTACATGTGGCAGTCTATTACCAGATCTGGGTGTGTAAAAGCTTACTGACCCCTGGATGGTCACTGAAGATGTATGGCAGAGACGGGGGAGATGACCCTGTGAAACACCACAGGTCAATCACCCGCAGTCCAACTTCAGTAGAAAAACGATGTGCAGAGGCACATTCCAAGCTAGTAAGAGAAAAAAAAAAAAAAAAAAAAAGGGAAACAAGGGATTTCAAATAAACTGGCTGGGCAGAGGGCACACAAATATACATTAACTATCTAACTGCAAACTGTTGACATGGTGATTCATGAATTCAATTTAAAAAAAAAAAAAAAATCAATCCCCACTGATTTAGCCACAGGCAGAGTCATCTCCACTGACAAGCAGCATAGGACATGAGCACCAGGACAACAGAAAACCATGAAGGAGGAAGAGGTGGCAACCAGGCGTAATGTATCTATGAGAATGAGAAACATGTTTCAGAGTTCAGCCTAATAATACTAATTGGGAAAGGAGATAAAATAATTGAAGTTGGCCAGCTAGACTACCACGGAGAAATAAAGCAAAGGGCCTCTAACTCCAGAAACATGGGCAACAAAAGCAGAGAGAGAGCATATACAAGGGGAAGGGAGGTTGTAGTAAAACCATGACAGAATAATTAGGAGCAAAGGGATGGGAAAAAATAAATAATTAAAATTTAAAGCTTACTATCTGCAAAAAATGACCTTGGAGCAAAAAGCCTGAAAGGGTCAAATTTGGACAAACTACTCGAGGACAAGTTTCGGAAAACTGCCCGGTATCAGTCAGAAGACTGACAACAGTGCAGCACATTTCTCTTATCTTGGTTTCTCAAGAAAAACCACCAGTCAACACAGCTTGTAAAGCTGAACATTGTTCTTACAGAAGAAAACAAGTCAGTAATTGGAAGCCAGGACATTCCAGCTCTATATTATGCCACGGACCATCTGACCAGAAAGTTTTAAGCGTGAAATTTAGACTCCAGCGTGCAGAGACGTGACCCTGCTTGAATCTCTCTTACACTGCAGAATAGAAACGAGGCAACCCTTTTTCTAACAACTTCAAAATTTAATTTTCAAATAGTATTTCATCTTTGCAGGAAGATAAGAGATCTTTTCTGAGGACTGGAAAGATGAAAGCCTGCCTACAACCTGCTTAACATCTTTGCATACACTTTAGAATAAATCTCCATTTATTCTTTCAAGGTATGTTTTATCCTTGTAATTAAGCTTGGAAATTACCAGATGCTCTATGAAGTTACAAATTAGATTGGAATCATAAATACATATGTCTTTTAACTCAGGAAAAATGCAAAGCGATGAACAGGTATTGGTCCTTATTATCCCTTCTCTTAACAGCAATATGGTTTACTCCTCAGCTTTATTTTCTCCCTGATTTACCAAGGGGTACGAGGATCTCATCCCTTATAAGGAGAGCAGTCAGCAAGTACCAGCATGTTCTGATGCGAGAGGAACAGCTATTCCATAAATCTGAAACATGTTCTGGACAACGGCAGAGTTTGCACACACCACAAGAATTGTAGGAATTAACTCCCTTTTGTTTACAGCGCTTAAAGAGAGATCTAGTGTAGATCCAGTAGTGTGAGGGGATAAGGCAGCAGTGACATGATCCGACGCACAGCGCTGAAACACAAACCATGCACATGTGGAAACGTTTTGCACCTTCTAAATATAAAAGGAGATTCGCCTTTTATGTTTAACTTCTCCTAATTAGGAAAAGCTGATTAAACAACTTATGTGGAAAGGCAGTAATGTAAACAAAACCCTGTTTTCTGGAGCAGAGGTGTCAAGCTTCCTTCTCTTAGAGGGTCACTTTACTTTTTTTATGATTGTTCATCAACCAAGGTAAACATGTCAGGCAGGAGGGCTACAATTCACTGAGGCGAGAAGGAATTTTTTCAGAGATCCACACTGAAGCAAGGTCCTTTACACCATCTGAACATCTCTGTTGGATATTGGTTCAGTGCGTTTATAGTGCTGTTTCTGTCATCATCTTCCCTTCCCATTCCCCTCCACTCCTCCCTTTCCTTTTTCTTTGCCTTGTTTTTGATCCCTTCATAACTATTCCTAAATCCATATCCCCAACATAGAAGCCTAGCTCCCAATTCCTTCCCCACTGCACCACAGACCAGGGAAACAAGCAACAGCCCAAGCAATATTATTTGGGAGAAGAGCCACCCTCTCCCCCCAAAGTTTCAGCAAGGGACGTGTGGGTGGTTTCCACGTCTCTGAGCCACCGGCTGAGGCTGTCTGCTGGTGTGGGCTGATGTTGCCACATCTGTTTACACTAAGAACATTGCTATTCGCCAACGCCACAGCCTGATTTTGGGTTTTTAAAGAAAAGTTTAGATTCTGCAGCTTCTACATCTGCTAGACAGATCATAAATACCTCGGGCAGAGGCAGCTCAGAGGCCATATATGACACTTCTACTCCAGAGCCCTCCACATTGTTTTAAAATCTCAGCAATGACCTTTTAGTGTTTCATTTGGAGATTATTTCCTTTCATCACAACACTTCTCTCCTGACTTCTTCCTGAATTAGTTTCAGATGCAAACCTAATCTAAGCTCTGGTATTCTCAGGCCTCACCAAGTTTATTTTATGCACAAGGATAGGATCCTTGTGTATAAATATACATTTCTTTTTACACAAACACATGCACACGTATATACATTTAATACCGGTAAGCAAAAGACAGCTGGATCCTCTGCAAACCAAGTCTAATGTGCTGGAGAAACACTTGGGACGTAAAAAGCAAAGGCAGTTACTTACCTTTGAGAAGAATCTGACTGATGTCATTTGTGTGAAACCACAAATATTTATTTTTAATGAAAAAATACTTAAAGTGTGCCACAGTGTCCATATATTCATTTGAATAGTAGTACAAAGATATGTATTTCTGAGAAAAAGTCTTAACACTGTAGAAAATAAATGTGGTTCTTAAATTATGTCAAAAGAAACCAGTAAAAAAGTAATGTTTTATACACTGGAATAAAATGAAACAATTAGAGATAATAATAAATTATAATTACAGTATTTCAAATATTTGCTTCATGCTTTTTTCAGCATTAGTTTCTAAATGTGTCACGTATAATACGCCCTCGGAAGCCAGCAGTCAGAATGGTCTTTCAATGATACTGTGGATAATAGGATGTGGAGCTGAATAAAGTCTTAGAAAAATGACACCACCATTTGTTATTTACTGATACACAAAACATCAGAACATGGCAGTTTTAGGTTTGTACCTAACATATATTTTTGTTAATGGAAATTAATTCAGGTTTGGTTTTTTTTTTTTTTTTTTTTTAAACCAACTAATCTTTTATACTTCAATGAACTAAACAGCAATTATGGTCATTAACAAGTATGTCACCCAAGCACACTGCACAACCGTGCTTACGGGATGCTACACGCTGCATTGGCTTTTTATACAGTCAAAGTTAAACAAGAATTTGGAATCATTTCAGGTCTAATTAAGCACTGCAAAATGTTTAAAACTATAAAGTGCTTTTAAATAGAAATCATTTTTGCTCTTTAGAAATAAGAAAAAAATCCAAACATGCACTTAAACCTGAAACCTCCATGCCATATATACTGCAGTTTAACAGTAAAACATCAGTTTTGTGCCATTTGTTTTAAAATTTCCTTTCCCATCCCACCCCATCCCCAGTCAAAAAGTCAAATAGTGTCTAAATTGGATTTGTCAGTATCTTCTTGGTCGTGTTTGCACATGAAGGTTAGAAGGAAAAGAGCAATATCCAGAGATGACCAATAGGCAGTGTGTGATGTGACCGCAGACCAGTATCTGCTCTCCACGAGACCTTCCCTGAGCTCGAAATCAATCCTGTGCTCCAGTTCCACTAGAAATTGAATAAGAAACAAAAACATTGTTTGAATTACATGTCAGCAGAACAAAAAACACCGGCACGTTTTTCAATCAGGTTTGGGCTCTGATTCTACTTGTTGCATATAAAATGCACATAGTATCTCTATGTTTACATTTAACACTACACTCATCTAAATCAGTTGTGATTTTTAATCATACATACATTTTGATGCGCATGAATTTAGCACAAACCTGACCTAGGAGTGGTGTTTAGTTCAGGAATTAAAAAAAAAAAAAAAGGAAACTAAACCTAAAGCTTGGAAAAAGCTGGCATTTTTTTTTTTTAAGCAGCTGTTTTCCTTATAGGAACTACATAAATACATTTATTTATACTCCTTATAATAACTACACAGAAGTACTCAGCCAATGTTGAGGACCTGTTAGGAAACACTGACTTTCAGAAGGTGGATGCTCAGAACTTTCTGAAATAAACGGACTTCTCGCATCTTTAGTGGCTCTACAAGGAGACTACACCCAATATTACAAGCCCTTTCTGAAAACCAGCCATCCCTACACAGCACTAGCTCTTTTCATTTCCAGATTATTCAAAATATATTTCAGCAGTTATCCTTTCATTTCAATGGCTGCTTTGATTAATACCACATTCAAAGCAATTTTCACTGTATGTTTAACTGGGCCAGTGGCTAATCTATTGTTAAGACACTTATAGCGGTTAGAAAAATCTCTACAAGGAGCAATAGAATAAAAAGGACAAAACTAAAAGCCTGCTTAGCTACAAAAGCCAAAACCCCATATTGAGTAAAAAATGCAGCCAATTATCAAAGCCAGTTTCAAGGAATTTTAATTCTTGGCTCCAAGAGCGCATAAAGGGAGCATCGCTCAGGCGCTGCCTCCGCGGCACAGCGGCACCCGGGGAACCACACGCCTCATCTTTTCCCAGGAGCACTGCACCGCTCCGCAAACGCAGCGAGGAGAGGGAGCCAGGGCCTTCCAACACCAGGAGACAACCGTAGTCGTTTCCACTAAGATGCATACATTAAAAAAAACAAACAACCAACCAACCCCAAAGCAGTTGCTCTGCAGGAAGGACGCCCCGAACGACTCCGTCTCCCTCTGACGAGAGGCCGTTACAGGAGCTTGGGCGGCTGCCAAACCCCACCACAAGCCCAGTGGCCGCCCTCTCAGAAGCAAATACTTTGGCCATGGATTGCATCATTCAGCTTCAGCCTCGCTGGCCTCTGCTCCACGTTCTCCTTCTATGGAACAGGGATGGGCTTGCAGCAAAGAGGGATGCAGGAATCGTGTGGAAGGTCCTTGATGTGCCCCCCCCACCCCTGCCAAGGACCTCAAGGGCAGCTCCACAATATTCACTCTATTTTCCCCAAGTTTAAAACAAAGTCTCTGTCCTCCAATACTGTCTTTGACAGATTATCTGTTGAAATTAGCAGTGACGAACGGACAGCAACGTATCATGTGAATGATATCACAAGATACAACGTACTTGTGACTCCTTAGATTGCAAAAACCCTTGTCTTGCAACAGTGCCAATGAGAAGTTTAGAAATAAAATCAAATATGAACGTCTGTAAAGAAAGTACCTATGCTTTTCAAAAAAACCTGCTGCTAAAGTTGCACTTTCTGTTTTGGGCAGTTCAGATCAGGACAAGGACAGCTTTTGTTTCCAGTCACACATGCCTTTAAATCCAGATTGCATCAGAATTGCAAATGTATGTGGAAATTTAAATAAATCCATTTTATGATAAGCGGCAAGTGGGATTCTCTGCAGCAATTATATTGCTTTTCCTAGTGGGAGTCTAGGCACTACTGATATGCAGATCTCATTAGCTAAAACTCATACATGCATATGTAAGTACAAACAAGTATACAGATAAACCTTTAAGAGGAAGAAAAAAAAAATATGGGAGAACAGAGGCAGTCCTTGGACAGCAGGAATTGAGTCAATATTTTATCATTTTAGAGCAAACCAACAAAATTAAATAGTGGCATATGCTGTTATGGTATTCCCAGCCTCCCACAAGACACAGATGCAGCCCACTACAGGTCTCGTTTCCACGGGATTTGTAAGGTGGACTCATCACTAACCTGTGGGCTCAAGAAAGCCCGAGCTGCTGTGAGGCAAAGGTGGTGTCCCAACAGTTGTGGCCTTCTTGTCATCTCCCCCCTCGGCTCCATCTTTTCCTGTCTCGAGTGTCTGTGGGGTGGTTGTACTAGATCGACCAAATCTTGAAAAAAGCATCCCGCCGAGGCCCTTCCCAATACTTGCAGCTCCTGCATTCAGCATGGAGGAAAATTAAAAAAAAAACCAACCTGAAGCACGAGGGCAGCTAAATCAAACCGCAAATTAAAATTGCTGTAGCACCCATCAATTAGAGTTGAGTGACAAACAAAGGAAAACACTATTCATACTTTTCTAGGGTGGGAGCAGCTTATCTGACTTAAGTGTATGCTGTTTATCGTGAGACTAATCTAGTGTACAAGCAAAGGCTATAATTTGAAAACTGTAGTTAGGGGAACAAAAATACTTGAGAACACTTCCTCAGCAAGAAATCTGGTACTTTGAGAGACATGCTACATTGCAATTCCTCTTCGATAAAAAGTCTTAAGGCAAAAATGCTTCATAACAATGTTAGTACTTTCTGCACGCAAGAATCCCTTCAGGACGTTTAAGACATTCCTCTCATGAAGGGTCCTTATGCTGGCACCACCCTTACAGACACTTAGAAATGCTAAATCATCCTTTAAAAGGACTATTTTGGTTGCTCAGGAAGAGGGGTGTAAAAGTTAAGAACAGATATGTGACGATTTCTTCTGACTTTGCTGCCACCTTATGGACAAGACGTTAAAGTTACTATAGTAACACAGAAAAAGCAACCCTGCTTTGAAAGACCGCATCTTTCTACTTAAGGACTAAACTGCTTTTATATACTTTACTTATTTGATTGGGAAGATTCCTGGCACTAGCCTTCATCCAAATCCCACGCAGAGAGCTAAAGAAAAGCCTTGAGTCAACAAAAACTGCAAGTGTGTGCTCAAATATAAGCTTCGGGGAAAGTGAATTTAAGCTCACTTAAACCAGGGCTTATTTTGAATCAGAAAGCCAGAAGGGGACAGACTTCATATTAAAAGAGCCTGAATTTCCTATTGTAAAATGATGAGTTAAATGTAACAGCTTATATAGAGTGATTTTTCTCTTATTTGCCAATATCAGGAAATGTAGACACAAACCAAGCTGTATTATTTTTTTTCCCCTATGAAGCAGAGTAGAAACTATTAAATCACCAGGATTGTTACTTCAATAAGGCAGACAACAATAAGGCAGCCATAGCATAAACTCCCTGACCCACACCCTCTCCCTTGCAAGCCTTGACTCCAGAGTATGTAAACCATCTTTTGGTCAAAGTAAATATCAGCTGGGATTAAAACAAGCCCCATACACCTACAATGAACAAACTGAAACAGCCAGGAATAGTTTGCTTACGGTTGCACCTCAAACACCACCCCACAGAGCGGTGAAGCTCTACAAGAAGGTCCTATATCTAACACAAAGGACATAAAGAACTATCACCTAATATACTCGCTTTGCCTATGTTTGTTATGGACTCCCCGTAGTGGCGTCGAACCATGACTGGTGAAGTAGTTGGGCTTGGTACAGTTGAAACACTTTCGCTATCGGTAACTGAGGTAGGTTCTTTTGTTGGGTTGAGAAAACTTGGCTTCATATGTTCGTAAGGTAGAGGGTTTGCAGTGTTGTACCAGTGGATCTGGACAGGCGAAATGTTGCTGTAGTGTTTCAGAATTAAAGGTTCTAACCTATAGGCCTGCAAAAGTAATTCAGAAAAAAAAAAAAAAATCCTTGAGCATCAAGAGTGAAAAAAATCACCTTCCCTTCCCATACAGAGTCCTCTCCAACCTCAAATCCAAAATATCTGTAATGAGTGAAGCCTAGAAAGTGACAGAATGGTGCAGTTACGTTCTGGCTCACTTATTTTCACAGCCTGGAAAATATCTCAGCTGCTCTGTTGCTTGTGCATTCACTTTTGCACATTTCTCTGCAACACTTCTACTACAAGCTCTTACAAACATGCAAGTTACTGTTAACAGGCATTTGTTATTATGCATTGACAGAGCAAGTTTTATATACAGTTGAGCTGATTCTGTACAACACAACAGAGGAGGAGGAACTGGCTTTGTAAACATTTTGTTTGATGACTCTGCATTGATCCCTGTGTAAACCATGAATTGGCGTGCTTATTAAAAAAATCATTTTCTAGTGATTCTTTATTTTTCTTTGTTTACTCAGATATAGAAAAACATTCTGCACTTCTTTATCTCAAAATGAAGTTACTGTTTGCAGAGTGGGACCACAGAGTGCAACCGGACCAAGTGTCCTAGATGTCCCAGGGAAATTCTGGTGTTGGGAGTAGCTGGAGCTGAGCAAGATCTTGAGATGAGCAGAACCAGCATGTTTGGACTGAAGTCAGATTCAGGTAGAGTTTAAACACAAAAGTATCCACAAATTACTATTCTACAGTAAGCATGAAATCCCAAATCAAGCTTTCAAAGAAGTTGCCAAGGCGATACAGATCAAAGGCCCTTTGATAACAGCAAACACTGGCTGCCTATGGAAGAGTGTAAGGAGAGGGTGAAGCTGTACCAATACTGCCCTCCCAAGTACTATCCTGCCCTCTAACAATCTGTTACTCTTGGGGAAAAAAAACCCAATGATTTTGGTTTGCTACAGTATTTCATAAACTGCTTGTGAAGCCTTTAATAGCTGTAGTATCTTTGGACAGATGATGGTTAATGGAAGACAGTAAGTTAAACACAAGTTGGAACTTGACCGAGAAGGATTGTTTCTCTGAAAAAAAAAAAAAAAAGCAGAGTAATCTCGAATCTTATGTTTATTAATATGAAAAGAGAAGCAAAGTATATGGTATTTAAGGCAATTATTTGTAGGAACTGTCATTCTACAGTTACAAAACCCAAGACATTGGACAATAATGATTAACAAATAGTCCCGTGCTGAAACATAATTGCGTTGATTCACACGCTTTGAAGTTAACATCATCACACAGCTGATGCTTAAAAACAGTCAAGGTAAAAGCTTGCAACTGCAATTAAAACTTACCACTGGATCTGTTGGATGAAAAATATTTAGTAAGCGGTTACAAATTGTTCTTGGCAGAATATGGTCTTGACTACCGCTGTTTCCTGGACGGATGCCACGCAATGCCAAAAACACTGCTAATGGAGATCCCATACAGAAGAAATTCTCAACCTAAGGAGAGATTTCATCCACATTAATAAGGATGGAAATAATGCTTTCCAACATGGCTGGATTTGATTTCTCTCTTTCAATGGATTTCTCAGTTTCAACTTAGTATTACTAAATCAGAACGGGGAAGACCACTGTAACATACATACTATAACATCAAAGTTAAGTTCCCCATTTCCCTTTGCTGTGAGAAGAAAGTTACATGTTGTGGTGCTACATCGCTGGAAAACTAAAAAACAAGTCAAATACTCGAACTGAAAGAGATCTACCAACACCAGAAAGGCTGGAGCCTGATTTCTCATGAAACTCCCCAAAGCTTACACACCTCCTTAATCTCTTAATCTTACCCTAACCAAGTACTCCACTATTTGTATTGCTACACGCATCCATGGAGGAAGTAGAAATGCAAGCTACACTGAGTATTAAAGTTAGTAGTATTACAGTAGTCACACACATACAGGCTGGTGTTATGTACAACTCTTAAGAACACCTAGCGTTAAGTGAACAGAGCGGTGCTCGTCAAACGTGCCACCACGTCACACGTTAGGACCTGCTACCCAGGAACAGATACAGCACACTGAGTGACTCTGAGGGCTACTCTCACGTCATCCAAAGCTCCTGTGACCTTGCTCTAAAAGAACTGCCTCTAACACCAAGAGGCAATCGAGTAAACCTGAACTGCAACTGCTCCCCCATCTGACAAAGGTCACTGAACATGCATCAGGGGTAACGACTTCTGGTCACTACCAACCTGGGCCGGGATTCAGCAGTGACCTAGAGGTGAAATGGCTTCGTATCCCATTACCAATCCTCAGACATTGTCTCCTCGAAACATCAAATGTAAAACTCTGTGGTCAAAAATATTTTTGTAAGTCAAAGTTACTTTTTAACCTTTATTTTCTTATATGAAAAGTTAATTTTACCATTAGTAGACCTTCGCTGCAGCTTTCTCAATAGCTTGCAGGGCACTACAACTGAGCAACTTCTAGTGCGCTGCTACTTAACCAGCAAGAGAAATCTCTGCATTCTTGCTAAGTGCAGGCGGAGGATGCTCGGATTCCCATGTGCCTTCTCTACATGTCAATGCATGGAGCGAGGGTGTAGAAATAATAGTCTGTTTCATCTATCAGAGTCCAGCACTGCACAAAACATTCCTCCTCCTCTGACTTGGCACTGGCACCCCACCTCTTCCTTCCAAATGAATGCGCAAGTCCCAGTTCACTGGGAAAAAAAAAAAATAAATCTAGGTCTTCAGCAAAGCTATTCAATGTCATATGCTGCAAAGCACTGCTCTGTCATCTATACTGTCACTCTAGCCTAGTGCAAAGCTGCTTTCCTTTCTTATAATCAAGCTCTACACAGACCCTTACATTTTTGCAGTTTGGACAAAAAGCTGTCTCATCTTCAAATACAATAGAAACAGATATTCACAGTGCAATCCTTTAAACTGAATAAGTAACCTTTAACCCTGTCCGCCCAATAGTGCTGCATCGAGCGCCTGGAGAACATAATTATGGTCCTTCTGCTTCAGAAAGAAATCAGAGTGACTGCCAGCTTACACTTGCTAGCAGATGCTTAAAAGATGTTTTCATGAATTCATCTTAGGCAGGCACAGACTAGGCAAAAAAATCTCAAAAGCTAGATAGTTTCAGTGGCTACATGGTGCATAGTTCGTTCCATTGTTTGTACTGATAAACACAAGATGAACAGTGTTCACAGACAGATGCTTTTTTCTTGGAGGGTTGTTCTTTGCTATGTATCTTCTTACACGCGTAAGACTTTCAACATGGTCTTCCACCTCTGGAATTGCTTACAAACTACCAACCGGTGGGTAACCTTAATGGGTAGCACCAGACTAATACCAAAGCAGTGATTGCTAGAAATCAAAAGCAACCCTTCCAAAAATAAAGTCCTTTAAATTGCAGCCATTAGAATCTCAGTGCTGTTGCCAAGTGGCTGAAGAGAAGATTGCCATGTGATGAAACCCACGGGGAATAGAGGACTAAAATCTTTCTAGAAAACATTTATTAATTTTGCTGTTTCTCCTAGAAGCAGGAGTGGGGCACTTCACATATATGCCTGTAAATTTTTAACAAGAGAAGACATATTTAAGAACATGACCTTTCAGGATAGCACTTTTCTCCTGGATGTGACTCAAACAGAAGACTTAATGAATTTATTTGCATTTTAAGCGGAAGCTAAGCCAAACAGTCATCCATTCTACTTAAGACTGCAGTATTTTCAGAATTTAAAAATAAAAAAGCTGAATGAGCCAACAAAAGCAAGGCAGCACAGCTCTTTTGTGCACAGGTAGGTGTGGGGAACAAATGTTCTTTAGCGGTGATGTTAAAACAGAAGACAATTACAACTGATGTTTCTATGCTGCCTTTCAGCCTGGAGGATCCCAAACATCTCAAAGAGAGGAAATACAGACCTCTGCAGCAGCCTCTACCCATTCCTGCACCCAGGAACGTTCTGCAGCCTGAGCAGACAAGGGGAACAGAGACATACCAGTATTACACGGGGAATTTAACCGGGTGGTTGCGTGTTGAACTACTACAGCACATTTCTGCATTCAGCTTAAAGGCTTCCTCCTCTTGTAAGGCTGCATGTCAGCATCCCATTAAGCTCTGATAGCTCTTGTACATGTAGTAAATCACTAGTATTTTATAAATAACTTGTGACAGTTGTTATCAGCACTGTCAGATGATGCTACATAGAAACCACAAAGTCAAATACAAGCTGGAGCTTCTTTCGGAAGAGGTTCTGTAACCCTGGGTGAACAAGAAGTGCTAAGGAATCCTGAAGCACTGACAAGTCCAGATTTAAATGAATTTCCACCTCAGTGCTAGGGGGCAACTGAGGTACGTCCTGCCCTCCTCTTCCCTATTGTGACTGCAAATCATCCTACAACACAGTTAACTTCACACACCAGAGACATGAAGAGTAGGTATTGCACCATTCCTGATGTGTTCATGTTCTTTAGCCCCTTTTGTCTTTAACTCTGATTCCTCTTACATAGCTGGTGGGGAGAAGACTGACCTCTTGAGCTTTACATTTACAATGGTGTGTTGGCTTTTAACACACACAGGTCCCAGTGATTTAGCAGATTATTCAATTGTGCCATCTGAGGAGTAGTAAAGGAGAGATGGCCATAAAATACCTCACTCTCAAGTTCTCATTCTGGTGGCTTGTCCAATACATTATTAGAGTCCAAGACACTCCATATCTTCAAGGATTTTTTTTTTTCCTCCCCAAAGGGTCAGTTAAACACAGATCATTTCTTCTAATATTAAATAGCAGCCAAGTTAGCTGCTGTATTTATTCTTACATTTGTCTTACCAAAAGCTACCTTTGTGCTTCCTCAACAGTAAGCATGCTTAACCCCAACTAATGTAGGACTAGTGACTTTCTCTCATCCTGGGAAGCTTAATTTGTTTCAGTGCAAGGCATCGACAGCGGCTAGCCTTTTTCATTACAGCTGTACATGCCTGTTTTGTCGTGTAATACAGCCTAAGGAGATCAGTGACCAAACTCTCCTGCATCACACAGACCAACATAAATTGTGGATCAAGCACTTGTAGTTAATAGCAACTCAGGATCAAACCAGAGCTCTGGTCTGCCATGAAGAGCCAAGGTGCTGGTAGCTGGTACCTACAAAGCAGTTAGTTCTCTTTCAACAAGCTAGTCACCCTCAGTAAGCAGGACTGGCTTGCTGATCAGCAATCGTCTTTCAATGACATCCTGTGGAAATCCTCCCGTGGCAGAAGCACTTTGCCATCACGTTCATGGAAAGCCTCTCTCTTCCCCTGGAGCTGTCTCAGGCACTGTACTCAAGCAATGGGAGTCACTAGTGTAAAGCTTCACAGAAACAAACATCTTCCTTTCAGTAAAGGTAAGGAAAAGGATGTACTGCAGTAATTTGGACTGATACAGTCCTCTCTTCTTCCCCCTTTCTTTTTCCCTCCTTTCCTACTCTAAAAGCATCTGTTCAAATAATCTTCAGTTTAAACACAACTGAGTGAAGAATAATCTTTCACAGAGCTGGAGGAGTAGCAGCTTGACTCCAGCTTCGTTGATGGTAGAGATAATAGTGTGATACACTCTTTTTCAAGCAGTGATGAAAAGAAGGCTATGACAAATTGAATTATGGTTAGTTTCCTCTTTTTTATGGCTCAAGGTTGGCCTTGGCTTCTAGGAGTCCTTCTGAACTCAGAAGGAAAGAAAAATGGCAAGTTAAGAAACAATAATCTGTTTTGTTCTCATCTATCACGTCACACTTTTATGGTTTAATATTTCAGGATATAGTCAAGCAACTAGATGGTGTTGCACATCTCATCAAGCAGCTAGAAAATACCTCTTCCCAATGATAAGAAATCCTAGCAATTCGTACAGCTGATCAGCAAGCAATCTATTTCATAAGACTAAAAGTAACTTGTGCTAACTGTCAGACCAGAGTAATTTGGAAGGAAACAGGTTGCCCAGAGAAGTGGCTGCAACCTCTCTGGAAGGGTTCAAGGCCACGTTGGACGGGGCTTTGGGCAACCTGGGCTAGTGGAAGGTGGCCCTGCCCGGGGCAGGGGAGTTGGACCAGATGGTCATTAAGGTCCCTTCCAACCCAAACCATGCCATGATTCTATAAAATCCACTGCTGGAGGAAATTCAATCAGATTTGCTCAGAGATGTGACATGTTAGAAGCAGTCCCCAAGGAAAATGGATTAGTCAATAAAATAGAAGTGAAATTGTTAAAGATAGGTGATTAATGTAATTTGCCAAACAGCTTTTACTTTCCCACATAGCTGTACGTGTGTGTGCAATATGTACAGGCAATGTGTATATATATTATGTAATCTATACACAGGTTTATATATTTACATAAACATATATATTTGTACTAAATAGTAATGTATGAATACAGTATCCTCTTTACACTTCAACCAATACATTAAGATTATTCTACAAACATCATGTTTAGGGACACAGAAAAAAAAGAGTAAATAGAATAACTCACATTGCAGGTGTATTTTTAAAGCAAGTAGAACATTCAGTAAAACCCCTCGAACATACATACCTTAAACTTTAAGACAGGTGGTTTTGATATGGTGGATGCCTTTAACCCATGTAACCTCTCTTCTATCTCTCTCAACCTAGAAAATAGAGATCTTTCTGAGATCCAATTAAAAATGCAGCCTTAACCTCTCTGATCCAAACAGGCATTCCTGTGGGGTCCAACACAGTTTTGTCTGCTGGGAAGAGAGAGTGATGGCGTCAGTATTTCTCGGATGCAGTCCAACGGATTAAGAATCAAAGTATGTGAAATCCCATTTCTCTGACCACAGAAGGAATCGATCAAGACAGTTTCCTTTTTCACCACCCCAAGCATTTGCCCACCCTCCTTCCTCAGGAGTAGGTAACACACCTCCTGTTTCCTTGGTGTTTTTGTAGCCAAATCACCTGTTTTGTTTGGTTTTTTTGTTTTGATTTTTTTTTTTTTTAATAAAAAAACCCAACAAAAACCACAGGAAACCCCACGGCCCAAGCACTGTGAAGTTCTGTATCGTGGTGGAATAGCTGGAGGACAGTATCCCACCCTTTCAACTGTCATTAAAAAAGGTTGTTCACCTGTTTTCCTAGGCAGCCTGAATTTATAATAAAAAAGCAGCTACAATATAAAGCACTCATACGGACCAGTGAAACTGTTCCCAATCCCAAGACTAGAACATTACGCCCTCTTTAGAGAAGGAAAACACCATCTCTTCAAGTTCCACAAAAGCATTATGTAAGCAAATAAACTAAGCTTAACCTCTAGCACCCTGATTACAAAGAAGCAAGTCTAGAGCTGAAACTTCCCAGAGACTTCACAGTACTTTCAAAAAAGTTTGTATGCTTTAACGAATGTGATTCAGTCTTAAAAAAGGTGGCACGCAGAATTCTTGGGTCTTGTGAACCGTTGTCAAAGATTTCTAATATCCAACCTCACATGCTGTATGTTATTCTACAATTTATACATGCTACAACCCTCTCTACTCGGGCACAAGCACTTCCAGAAATCCACTGTGTGTCTGCCAACCTTACAATACTAGAAATGCAGAAGTTACAGGATGTCAGCAGTGTATTTTCTATCCTTTCAGACTGAATTGCACTAAGATGGCTCACAAAATGGAGAGCCACTCTAACTACAGAGAAGTGCCAGTGTCAAATGATACTTGGATTACTGTGGATGCAACCTGAAGCACCTCAGAGGATGACTAAGGAGCTGGAGCTGTGCGAAAATGGTAATTTTTCCCTGATCATATGCTAGTGATATGCCTCAAGGCTCATCTTACCACTAGACAACTTCATTAGGTTTCTTGTTTCCCTTCTCTCAGAAAGATAACGCTTCATCCAGCCCTGCAGCTGATACAGATGTCCTGTACCAATCCCTAATTACACACATACTGATTTCAAGCACTGCAGGAGATCTGATGCTACATAAATCCTTCCAAAGCACCGCCAATACTAAGATAGGTTTCAAGAAGGAACCCAAAAATAACTGTGATATGATTTTTTCCTCACTTCCCACTGGAAAGACTGAACCTCAAGATACTATTACTAGATTCATTAACTACGAGTGTCTCATAGTACCTTAATATCCAGGTTAGGACAGGGAAGTCACCTTAACACTGTGGACACATCACGATGACGTGCAAGGTCCCCTAACACTGAAAATCCCTACCAGCACTTGCAAGGTGCTGAAACCAAGATCCTGTTTGTCACAGCGGGCAGTGCTGCTTTGCACTCCAAACAGCACCATCATTTCTAGATGGCAGCAAGAAGCAGCTAATGAGTGATCCAGAGAAAAGCAGCAACCCCATAAGCCCCATCACAGCAATTACAACATCTTTATCCAGCTGGTGAAGCTCAATTTCCAAGCTAAGCCTAGGATAAAACTTCCCATTTTCCTCTAGAAATGTTGGCATTTCACTGCTCAGGTTCTGCTCAGTATTACAGCTCACTGCCCAGCTGCAAGCTACTTTGTTGTGCTTCTCCTCAAGTATCTGGAGGACTAATGACCTGACCTTCTTTCTTCCTGGCTATGATCTGCTCCCAGAACATCTGGTCAGGGAGCAGTAGCTACTTGCCCATAGGACATGGATTCAGAGCTCCAGCTCCCTGTGCCTGCTCAGTCCTGTGTTTAGCATTTCTTTCTCCTTGCCATTCAGCACCAGCAGAAGAACATCAGCCACAAAAGATAATAGCCATGGTAGGTTCCGGAAACACTCAAAGGGTGTCATCTAGGGACGTGGCTTTCTCCTTTAATAATCAGAAGTGGATGTATTACCGTTGTTTAGTTATGTAAAGTTCTTCAAGTAAACGTTGCTCCTCATAGCTCATCCAACGGTCTTCAAGCTCCTCCTCTTCCTTCTGCAGCAACTGTTCGTAAAGCCTGACTGGGTTCCAGCCAGTCATGATGTCGTAGGTGATTACACAGCCCAGTGAGTGGGACACAATTGAGACTTTCCCTCCCTTCTCCTCAAACTCTGGATTCCGGGAGCAGAAGAGTGTGTACAGGCGGTTCAGCTCCTGCTGCAGCCCTTTCACCAGCTGTTTCAAGAGGGTAAGGAAAGAAAGTTTAATATCAACATCTTATTACTCCTGTTCATGTATGTTGATGTACTGCACTGAGCAGCTTCTCAAGCATGCATCTAGGATGAGCATGATGGTCTGTTCGCTTAGGCTGGGAAGGTGAGTAAACCCTTATGGTCAGCAGCAACAGCTTGGAACACTCCAGTGGTTCATCTCTCTCCTTCAGACCCAGCAGCAACAGGACACGTGGTACCCCTAGAACTGCTACACGACACAGTCCAAGGCATTAAATTGAAATAAACCCTTAAACAAATGACAGCTGGACTTAAAGTGCTTAACAGCATCCTCTGAGGCGAGCAATAGCAATGGTTTTCACTAGCAGTCCATTAGCACAACAGCAAGTAACACAGCTGTGTTTCCCTTATTGCTTGTTTCTCTACCTCTTCACAGCACTGAATGTTTCTCCTGTGTCAGAGGTTCAGCTTCTTTTTTAACCTAAGGAGGCTGGAAGCAGCCTGAGCCACACATGATCTGGACTCTACTCACATCTTTGCCACAAGCTTGGCACATAAGCCTAGACAAGTCATACTCTTCTCTTCTCCATTTATCAAAGTGAGCAGCAGCAGCAGCATTTCTACCTCATTGCGGGGGACTGGGAAGATAAATCCACTAAAATGGATATGCTCAGATACTACAGTGACAGCCTAAATGGGTTCTGGGAAAATATCCTCAAATTGCTTTTGGATCTTTGTAAAGCATACATGAACTCATCAAGTCTTTCATTATTCTGCTCGCTGCTTGGCTACGAGGAGATGCAGCTTTCTGTCCTCCTCCCACCATACTGCACCTATTGTAATTTCTTCCAAAGGAATCAGAATGAAATGATGCTGCTGAAGAATAAAAAGCCTCATCTCAGGCAAAAGGAAGATATGGGAGGAGAAAAAGCACAAATGAGACAGGCAGAGCCAGAATTTGAACATTCGATAGAAATAACGTGAAGAAAACCAGTGTCCTGGTTAGAGGTTTCTAGGAGGGTTTTGGGGGGAAAAGTGGGAACGCAACATGGTTCTCAAACATCACAGGCTAAGCCTACAGTACTACTGCAATGAATATATATTGGTTCTATGTTAATTGAGTCTTAAGAGGCTTATCTGCTTCAAATCCTACACTAGGGTACATATCCATAAAATCAGGTTCACAGAAAGTAGAAACGGTGAAAGCCATGAGATTTAGGAACCAAACAATACAAACCCAGCAGCTTTCTTTGTGAACCTCAGCATGGTAACTGAGCAATGCTTCCAGGCTGTGGCATAGAGGAGGACAAACAAGAAATTGCAAATCATTCCCTCGTTAGCAACAGGAAATTAAAGCTATAGAACATGTAATTTGAACATGATTTTTCAAGAGCCTGAATCATTACTGAATATAAATATGAGTGGCACTAGGACTGTCAGTGTTTGGTACACATTTTACTGAGCAAGAATCCACACATCAAACCCTGTGCCTAAAGGGCTGTGAAATGATTAACAAAGTCTTGCAACAGCCTGGAGAAATAAGGAGAAATAATAGTACATTTTCAAGTATTTTTGACTGTGAGGCTGCCTATTCTTGCATTTGGCTCTATCCAGACTTTCACACATGAACAAAGAGGCAGAGGTTTTAGCAAGAGTTGGAGCTGAAAATAGAAATCAGGACTAGCTTTGGCTGGCTGACATTTTCTCAATTTAAAAAGGTTTTGATTAAAACCCAAAACAAAACAGCAGAGATGTGTTGAAACTGAAGTGTTTTGGGATTCCTGCCAGGAGCTGAGTGAACTGAGGGAATGCTGATACCCAGCAGTTTGCGTGGCTGGGTGCTGTGGTACCCTCCAACAGAGCCAATGATGCCAACAGGGACCTCAGCAGGGAGCCTGGGACCCCCAGCCATCCAGCAGACACTCTGGATGGAGTGCTGCCTTCAGATTTCAGAGCTGGCAGTGTAAGACATGCCAAGCAAACCAGTGCTGGACTCATCACAGCTTCCAGCATCCCTGTCAGTACAGCAGGGAGACAAGTAATGCCATCTTGTTTTAAAAAAAATCCTAAATAAGCTGTTTTAATATATCTCAGTGTCCCCAAATTTTTTTCCGTGGTGGGAAAAGTAAGATGCACAACAACTCATATGCTTCCCTTGGTTTCTTGTTGCATAAAAGCTGTCACTCCCAATGTCCTGGCCCAACTTGCTCCACAGCCCTGTACCCTACTTTCCTATGCCCTATTCCTGCACAGCCTATTTCCCTGGAAAAGCAGTTATCTTCCAGGAAGAATGATATTATGTCAGTCTCCCCCAGAGCCCATAGGCAGAGAGTGGGTAAGTAAACTTCTGGCATCATGGCATTTAATTACAAAGGTCTTGTTCTCTTGCAATCTGGGGCCATAAGACAGCATATTCTTGGGAAGTCCTGGTTGGACACCAAGCCCAACCCTGGTTTTAACTGTTCTGCTCCTTAAAAAACATGCTGTTACTGAGAAGTTAGGCAAAACCATGAATAGCAACTAAGAAACTGCATGGATTTCCCAATAACTGTGTATTTGGAAGTTTGCAGACCAGAGTCCAAGCACTTAATTCAACTAAATCATCTGATCGAGATTGTTTCCAAACTCCAAATCACCAGTTACCTAGCTTAATCGTAGAGTAGAAGGTCTGCTGTTGTAAAGCCTCCAGATTTGCAGGCACTATGAACGGTCTGGTTTGCAGCTATGACAAAAACAGAAGCCCTCCACCTGCAGCGAGTGCTTATGGATGTCTGTATCTTGCCAACAGCTCTGTATCAGTACTAAGATTAGAAACGGAAACTTTTAGTGTATAGTAAGTAAAAAAAAAAAAAAAAAAGGAGAAGAAAAAACATACTCACTTTAAGTCCCAGCTAAAAAAATTATTTGGTTAAGCAGTATATGAAGTTAAGATAATATTTAAACCTGATTCGCTTTCTTAGTCTTAAAAACATACAGTATTCTAACTTGTAAAAGAAAAGCTTGGTTTGAAAAGGGCTTTAGTCCAGCAAGTGTAACATGAAGTGCTTTCAGATCTCTTGTGTAGTTACAGATTGACAGATATCCCAACACTCCATATAAAAATACCTTCTACAAACACCAATTGTCTTTATATTTGTGGAAAACAGTGACTTTTTTTCATTGGAATTAAACATGAAAAATAGAACTCCCTATCAAATTTTCTCTCCTAAACAGCATCACTGTAATTAAAACCAACTTTAAGAGCCGAAGTTTTGGGGTTTTTTTAACCACAGCTTGTCTTTTTCCTGACCCAGAGCTTGCTGACAGCTTCTCCTGCTCTCACAGCACCTACATCCAATGACCTCCTGGGAAAGGGAGCCCTTTCCCTGCTGGTTTCCCTGGTGCTTCTGCCAAGCCCCCCCGTCTGCTGGTCCATGGGATCTATTACGTGCTTAGGAAGCACCTGCTGTTTCTGCCTGAAAACAGGAAAGCAGGAATCATCCAAGAAAAAAAAAAAAAAAAAAAAAAAAAAAAAGGTCAACAGTGAAATGCAACATGACCAGACCTTTCTCTCTTTCCATCCACCTTCTTGTCTCCTCTCTCCCAGTTCCCAGCTTATACTGGGGACCAGTGGGACCAAATGTTCACAAAGCACTTTCTCCAGCCCCCCCAGCAGGGCTTTCCCCACAAAAAGACCAGAGTTTCCTTGAGTTACTGCCCAACCCCTATTACCATCTCCTACGCCTTCTCCCACAGACTAAACAAGCTTGAATTTCTCACAAAAGAATAAATGTGGCAAGCAGCCGACTGAGCTGATTTTTTTTTTTTTTTTCCTGTGCAGCTGCTCCCACCAACCCTGCTTGCTGCTCTGACTGCTAATCTGCTGGCTGCTCTGCTCCGTTACCCTCAGCTCCTCCAGGAGGACCAGTGAAATGCAGCACACTTACGTGTCTGTTACTGAACAGATCAAACATCCGTAACAAAGAAAACACTTCCTATTTCTTAAAAAAAAAAAAAATAGCCGTATCAAATACCTTCCTCCCAGCTAACCTTTCTACCACAGCATTAGTTCAGCATCAGCCTGAGGACACCACAATATTTGAAAGAAAGGTACAGAAAATTTTCCAGTGTTTCCTATTTTCTTCCCCTGAAAAGTCCTTTCTCCCTGTTTCTGATTTTTCGGGAAAAATTTCCTAAGCACCTTTTGCAGACCAGTTGTTTCAGTGCAAGAGTTTAGTGCAGGATTAAAATGCTACAAACCTTGTAGATGTACCACTGCAAATACTCACGGATACCCAGAGAAAATGCAATACTAATAAAGCAGGACTTTGCAATGACTTCAGCCTTTAATGCAACCAAATTTCCAAGACTAATTTTATAGCAAGTCATAATCAGGGACATGAAGCACCACACAATTTTCAGGCTGGGGAGAGAGCCCTTATATACTGTTGAATTTTCAGTTAAAAATTAATTTGTTAAACCTTCTCAATACCAGCAGAAGCACAGGCACTCAAGACACAGCCTATGATACAGTTTGACAGAGCAGTGTGCAAGAAATGGATGTTTCCTACATATTCTAGTCTGGTCCCAAAGGGCAAGGGAGAGATTTGATTTCCAGCAGTCAAAGATCTCAGCGAAACAAGGTGAATGGAGAAAAAAACGCCACCGGAGAACTGAGCAGATGTGCTACACTGCTGTTTCTCTGTGAAGCTCTTCTGGGAACATGTTTCATTTTTTGCTTCATGAGAAGGAGATTGATTACTAGTCGCCTGAAGCTCTCTTTATCAACTGAAGTTTTGCCAATAAATCTTCCACATGGGAAACTCAAGCTCGCAGGATCAAGTTGCTCAGAAGTCATCAGCCTATATTCTGACAAACTGAGGTTAAATGCTCTATGCCCTTCACAAACCAAATTAAAGGCAGACTAAGGAATGGTCTTTCTGCACATTCACAGAGTCAGTGTGACAGCTGTGCAATTCGAGGGGAAGCCAAAAACCAGACTGTCGACCAAGGAACAGGTTTCTGGATTTGATCAGGCCAAAAATCCTCTCTGCTTTCTCCTTCTATGCCTGCTTGGCATATATGGCTTCCAAGAAGTCAACAAGATATTAACAGCCCGTTCCACCTGTTCAGGAATCCTGGTGGCAAGGGTCTGTGTTTTATAAAGACAAGACGGGAGGCTGACGCGGATGAGATGCCACTGTCATCTCATGCAGAAGAAGGAGCTGTGGCAAGGCTGATAAAAAAAGGCAGAAGGATCATGTCTCTAACCAACTCTTGAGTATTGGGCAAGCCTGAACTTCTGGATCTTGATGGGGAGCAAGTAACCGTGTAAGCAGTGAAACATCCAGAGCTGCTGCTTGTCTCAGCTGAAGCCCTTTTGTGCAGAACATTAACAGCATCCTGTGCTGAGCTGGAAAAAAACCAAACCTCTAAATCCCTGGTACCAGCATCCAAAACAGCTGTTCGTTCCTTCTCTGACGCAAAAGAAGCCTTACAAGTCACCAGCATAAATAAGCATGCCTGTTTCTTGCAAAGCAAAAGGAAGTCGGCTGGTTGCGTGGTGGACAAACACCTCCTGGACCCACACCAAGGAGATCCAGGCAGCAGGAAGAGCTTCACCCCCAGCCCATTCTAGCGGGGAGATTGCTGGGGTTGAAGGGCTTTTCAATATATGCCAAAAGTTCCAGGGTAGAAAATAACATTTTCCTCTCAATATCCAGGAAATGAGGTTTTTTTTTTTCAAGAAAACAAGGAGTACAAAACCCCTGCTGGCACCCTGAGAACAGAAGTAACATGGAGCTCTTGCTCAAATCCTCAATGACCTGGTTGCTGCCAAAACTTGACTATAGCACTCCAGTCCCAACCTCTTTGATCTGTCAAATCCAACAAAAACACTTGTTTTCCCCTTGGGCTATGCTGATTGTCCTCTTTTGGGACTGCTCTCAGCTCTGACCACCCCCTTGCTGTAACTTTCAGAGCTCCTTTCTCTTTGCTGCCTCCACAGGACCCTCACCCACTGGACAATCTACTCAAATGAACAGCTTGAAGCCCAAGAGAAAAAAAATAAGATTAGCTACATATGAAAAGGGAGTGCAGGAAACCTGACCTCTGTACCCCTCCAGCTTGAATAGCATGTCTGTTTTCGTAGGCTTCGTGGGAAAGGAATTTTAAGGAGATCTGAGGAACAGTGAGTTATGCAAGCAGCTCCCTCCAAATGTCAAGAGAACTTCAGGAGAAAGTGCAAACTCGTTTGAAATTCAGCAACCTGGCAGTATGAAGGTACGTGAGCCAACTGGAGGTAGAAGAAGGTCCTTAAGAGCCAACAAAAGATCTGCAGTTCAAGGGTGGATTGTAAAGGGCTGTGAAAGTACAGACAAGGAGCGTTTGCTTCACGTGAACCAGGAGAACGTGCCAGCTCACAATGAGATGGTGAGACTGTTGACCCTCCAGAACACAACAGTTGTCACGCTTCCTGACAGCATCACTGATGTATGCCAGGAGAGTGTCACAACAACAGATGAGAGGCCAGAACAAGCTGTGTGAACAGACAGGAATGGCTGCGTGTCTGAGTGACGTTACAGAAAAAGGATCTGCTCAGACCCAAGTCTCTCTCTCAGTGCCCATCTCTCCACTGAAAAGTAGAGTCTGACCCATTTCTAACCAAGTCCCTGTGTTCAAGACTAGGTTTAGGTTCAGGCAGAACCAGTAACCAATCACTTGGTAAAGCTGACTATACATTCAAGGACAATCAAATGAATTAAGGAAGCCATGACAGTGCTGGCAAGCAGCTCCTTGTCTATAATGTTCAACACAGTTGAAACCAGTGTTGAAATTGTCTCAGCTAAAAATTCCCTCCTTCACATCCCTCTTGTTTTCAAACACACATAAACCAACTGCCTTTTATTGCTGAAAGGAGCGCGCAGGAGAAGGACATTTCCATTGCAAAACCTCATATCAAAGAGGGATGAAAGCTCTAGTACAAGTTAATACTTGTCCTGAATTTCAAGAGCATAGTCATTAATTCTCCTTTTTAATATAACAGCAAACCATCAAGCCGTTTCAAGGTGGACAGTGAAGTCTGCCCAAGGGAGCAATGCTAGGTTAGCTACATTACACACTGCATTCCCCCTGGCCTCCTAAGCACCTCCAACCCCAAGCCCACAGCCACCATGTCCCAGACCCCAGCTTCTACGTTTCCTCAGTTGGTGAGAAATATTCAATAACCACCACATCTCCCTGCACTTCAGCTGTGGCGGAAGTAATCCATAAACATCTCCTAGTAATCTTCTGAGGCTACTGCAATATTTGCACCAAATCTTTAGAGAGTTTGGCATGACAGATGTAAATAATCTTTATTCTGTATTAAAGGCATTTTCTGCCAAGATAGATATCAATAATTTACAGAATTACAATTAGCCTGCAAGTAAGTACAGTGAAGATCAGTAAAATAAGCACTTAACAATATAATGAAGGTGACAACACTAAATTTACTATGCATCAATTAGTCTTTTTAATCTCTGCTATAGCCATTTATTATTAAAGAAATATGAAGCTACAGTGACACAGATGTGAAACAAAATCTGCCACTGAAGACATTAAAACCCAAGATTACATTACCATAGATGGGACTAGCAAGGTCAGAATTAAAATGAAATGATCGGTCATTTAGAAATAGATGTGTGCATCAAAATATCAATTTATCGCTTTTCCTTATTATCTGTGTAATGAGGGGTTGTGTTTTACTCCCTGTGGATCACTGTGCAGGTGAGCACTGCATGGCACAACTCACCTGCAGCCACGCACAAACACCACAGCTGAATTTTCTGGCTGCAGACATCGTCCAGAGCGAAGTCTGAGACCAGGCTGAGACGTTCATAGGGCTGTACTGAATTATTAATACCTGTCTGGTATCACATTGCATTGTCAGAAGTCAGCGGCACCTTTTGGATATTCTCCTACCACGTCACAGAAGAAACAATATTTGAAATCAGAGAGGAGGTCATCCACCACGCTCCCGTAACGCTTAGCAGAGCAATCCATCTGCATCTGAAACAGCTCTCTGCTACCTCACGTGAAAGATGATAGGACAAGGTTTCTTCCCCCTAAAAGAAGATAGTGGCTACCCACTTGCAGATCCCTTAAGTTGTTTAAAGAGTGGTCAAAAGCTTTAAAGAAGCAGTAACGTTAGTTCTAGGTGTGGGAAAAATCCTTAGAAGTAGAAAGAAAA
The DNA here is from genome assembly GCF_965140245.1 of Athene noctua. Taxonomy (NCBI): domain Eukaryota; kingdom Metazoa; phylum Chordata; class Aves; order Strigiformes; family Strigidae; genus Athene; species Athene noctua. Next base: position 49,438,738 of record NC_134042.1, on the reverse strand, counting down.
TTCATTATCAAAGTACTGCTGAGTGTTGTCAGGTGAACAGTGGCTTTACTCTTCTCTAGGCTGAACTTGCTGAACTGCTCAATTTATTTCACAGGAGCCCAGCAAAGTTTAATTAGTTCCTTTTGAGATACTTTTTGGATTTCTGGATGGAAAGTATTAGAAGTGTTCACGGTACACAAAGAATCGGGTTGGTGTGATGAAGTGGCGAGCAGGAATACTAATTCTGAGCAACATGTGACCATGTGAATACTTTGAAGACAAGGCTCATTTCTGAGCACCCAGGGCAAAGTGCCACAAAACAGCTCCACAATGAACATGGGAAAATACTCAACTGTTTTTCCAGAAGAATGCTCAACTTGATACTATTGTGCTTAAACTCTGTCAATTTAGGTCACGGAAAATAAATTGGGATAAGGAAGAGCAAGCAAAAAAACCCCAACCCAAATCCCAAACCAAGTCTCCTTTCTGTAGGTAAAGGCAAAATAAAAGGTGAAAAAGTCTGCAAAAAACATTTAAGGACTATGAGCTTTATACAACTTCTAACCAAACAAGCTGAATCAAACAAGAAGTCACACCCCTGACAACTCACTGGCAGAACACGAACTCTGTAGCTGAATGAACAAGAAGAAAACCTGCATCCCAAACGTTTTGGCTGTAACACGAAAGATGCATTTCAGAAACTTGTTCTTCAAGTTTTTAACCTTTCATTTGTAATAGCATTTTGATTTTTGGACAATACAAATCGTACAACCTTGCTTTTGAGCAAGATTTATCCATGCAGTCTGAATATGGTAAAGTAATGATTAACTTGTTGCAAATATTTCAAGAAAACTCCCTTGATTCAATGATGAAAACAGTCTTTTGCAATCAGATCTAAGCACAGCCACAGCACACGTTTTATTTGTCAATTATTGTATGTGAGGGATGGTGATATACCTGCAAAACTACAGTTCTACTGAGCAATGAATTAAATTTTTCATGCATTGTTGGCCAGCATACCTGAACTTTACTCACTAATCCATTTCCCGTAAGATGCCCACAGACATGCTGAGTGTCTAATGCAGTTAAAGAATCTATTTTAAAGCTGCTGGAGAAGTTTTCATCGCTTGTCACAAAGTTCATGCTGGCTTCAGTTCCATAAGAGAGAAACCTGATACGCAGTGGAGAACCCAGAAGCCCTGAAGAATGAACTTTGCATGACTGAGCAACAAGAGAGGTGCAGGTTTTGCTACACCTATTGCTGGTGTTGGAAGCTTAAAAGGCTCTTAGCAATCCCACCACCACTGCTATCAGAAAAAGAACTATTATTAGGTAGTTTATGTTTTAAAACTATGTTGCCAGTCTAAAGGACAAACGTACCTAATTTTAACAAAAGGTAGTATCAAATTCCCACATAAGCTTTGAAAGTCTTTCTCCTCTCACCCTGCCCCAGTCTAACTATGCACAGAGCACCAAGGCTGCAAGAAGATTATCATTGCTCCATACATAATGTAGTCAACACAGAAAAAAACCTACAATTCCTGTAGAAACTAATCCGAAAAATGTCCCCACAGGGGTTTTCAGAAGTGTGACACACAAAGGAGACTTTGTCCCAAGGCTAATGCTAGCTGGTTACACGCTCAGGTGTTCAAGATCTTGACACACAATCCTGAAAGAAAAGCGTTTCTGTCACCAAAAAAGACTGCATTAGTAGCTTCTTAAATACATATATCCTTTGACATTTTTCTTTAGAATACAGCTTATCAAAGGAGATGGCATGAGCCAGACAGACTGTGCTTATGGGGGTAAGGAACATCCCACATTTTCATTCCTTGCGTTTCCCCAACTTTACACAAAACTATTTGGACTGCCACCATTTGTTCTTTAACAAACTGGGCAGTCTACCTCAAAACACTACTTGCAATTCAAAACTCAACATAAGGCATTTTCATTTTGTTAAATACAGAATTCCCTCTTCATGTTTCAGTGCGCCATTTATTCCATCAAATGCCAGCCCAGCCTTGCTGCCCCCATCAAGTATAAAGCAATGCACGAGCACCAGCTCCTACTGCACAGCAAATTGACATTAGTTATAAACAGATTTCGTGTCTGATGGAGCCTATCTAAAACAAAGAAAGGACTTCCAGAAGTTCTGTATTTGTTTCTAGTCCATTCTACATGTATTCCTATACTACATGAGACTGAAATTTGGTATTCTGGACTGCACCACAAATCAGAGAATAAACAGGTTATCTTCTTCTGCATGTTTGTCCTCTCAGCAGGGAAAAAAGGTAAAGACTAAGACTAGAAGTCAGAATATAAGAAGCCTTTTTGGCTCTGCAGGACAGGTCCTACATGGCACTTGAGATTTTATTTTTTCCTGTGTGACATTTGTTATATGCACTACCCTGAGGTGGCATGGCAAGACCAAGCCCACCCATCCTGAAAAGCTCTGTGCAAGGAACTTTTGCAGAAGCATTATCTTAAGACATAACTTTGAAAGCATACGATGAAAGCATAGCGTATTTGAAAGCATAGTGATGTAATGTACGTGTTTTACAGGCTACTTTATCATGTATTCAAGGCTTTTCCCCCTCTGATTAACGGGGTCACTCTACAGCTACACTAAAGGACACATGTGCCAACAGACCTGTGACAAGGTAAGATGGGAGTGCCCAGGATACCAACACTCCCCTAACAAACAGGTAACTGAGGGTCATCTTTCTTTTCTGCAAGGCAAGTGTACACAAATGCATTAAAACTGGCTTGGGCACGTTTGCACATGCTGTCATCCCATCCGCCTGCAGAACTGACAAAAATGAAATGACAAGCATCCACAGATTTTGCAAGAGGTAAGAAGAATCTCAGCTCGGTGGAGTCCCATCGCTCTGAATATACAGATGGCATGAAATCCTGTAAAAAACCTTCCCATTTCCAAGCTGCTGATACAGACCCATCTCAGCTCTGCTCTAAATGATTACACAGATTGCACTTTTTGCTGTTTCTCTACTCCTATCACTCTTAAAACTATTTTGATTACTCTGGATGACCATTACATAGTAGCAAAGTGTTAGTATTCTTCACACAGGATCTCTCCGAAAGAAACTTTGCTTACATTCCTAAGCCCAGTTTGTTTCAGCCTCTATGCCCTGCTCTAGTCAAACTTGCATAAAACCACACTTACTTCATCTCTGTAAAGAGGACTTGTATAATACATGATATCCATCGCACTGCTGTTCAGCATATCCCTTAAACCTCGTACTTTATCTGGAGTAATGGAATCCACGGTGTCTAAAAAAAACAAAACGAGAGAGACTTGAGTTACATGCAGGAGAATGGTAAAATTTAAACAAGGCACGTGTAGAGGACACGGTATGAAACTTCTGGGGACAATTTTGCAGACTGCAGCAACTGGAACAGCAAAAGAACCAAGTAATGTACCTCCATCGAGGGTAAGTTTTGACCTCCATTCAACTGGAAGAAACTCAACATGCGTTGCGAGATTAGAAAAATATTTTTCTTCTATTTTTCTTGCAGTATCTCGCATCCTATAAAAAAGAACAGAGGAACAAGTTCCTGTGAAAACTACTGTTGGTATTTTTATCAAATAAAGCCTATGCATCCAGCAACAACACATTTCTTGCATTTCAAGTATGCAACGCATGCTTACTAACATAGGTAATTACCTCAACCTCATGCTTTTGTTATAAAGTACTTAAACTCTCAGACAATGAAAAAACCTGTGCATTACATGCTCAGAAGAGTTTAAAAATCTCCGTATGTATTACACTATTGGTTTAACATAAACCACATAAACTCAACTGAAAGATATCTGTTAACTCTGGTGGGTTTGGGGTAGAATGTGACTGAAAATTAAAAGTTTTACCACTGCCTTGAAACCTTGAATCCAATTAAATCAACACTTTAGACCACTGTGTAAGGAAGATAATTCAGTGCTTTTAAACACAAAGAAAACTATTAGAACTATTGCTTGAAACGTCAGAATTCTATTTTAATTTCACGTATCAAACTGAAAGGCTTGATAGCTCTCAGAGTGAGAAATAGGATCATTTATTAGCATTTTAACTTGTAGTAGCAGATGGACAGGCTAAATGTCCTTTTAAGATACTTTTCCTTTTTAAAGCACATCTGAACATGAAGATTGATGCACTTCTCTGAAGTGATGTGAGAAACTTTGAAGTGCCTCAGAAGCAAGTCTATCTGACACTCTTTGTTGTTCAGGGGAGATGGGGATAATGGTATGTTACATTCTTTTAGAAGTGCTACTTTAGTAGTGCTGTGTGAAGGACCGATCAGCAGAAAGTGAAAACCACCATGAAATTACGCAAGTTATAGTAAAATAACCATGCATTCTAGCACAACATTCAGCAACCAAACAGAGGAAGTGTTGTGTTTTCCTTTTTTTCCCAGAATCTTGGCCCCCCAATAGCATTTAGCATTTCTGAAGATGAGCGAGACAAACTGAATCTGACCAAGGGGCAGCAGTGCTGGGTTTCCAGCAGCTGCTTCCCAGTTCCAAGGGTTTTTATTTCTGAGGCAAAGCCCAGAGTTTCAACATGGTTTTCTTCCCCTCCTATTTTCAAAGCAAATCCCTTTTAATGATTGCTACAACTAAAGGCATGATGACATTAATCTCCCATCTGTACTTCTACCAGTTCAAAAGCAGTTTAATAAGCTTAACCCCCCAGTTGAGACACTTTCCTTGAATATATTAACGCTCCTCTGTTTTCCTTCAACAGAAAGGAGTTTAGCCTAAATCACTACCAACACCTGAGACAGTAATCGCCTAAGCTTCTCCAGTTGATGAGCACTTTCTGCACCAACACAGCATCAGCATTAAACAGAGATCCCATACGGACAACTGTGGGTGACTCCTTGTGTTTCATCCCCCTTTAAAACAAAGGCAGCAGTGCACGGCAGCCAGCTGCAGGATGAAGTCAGGAGCCGCCCAAATCTCCTCCAGGAGGTTGCCACCAGAGGTGACAATACAGATAAAAAGGAAGAAGTATTGACAAAGTTTGTTCTTAATCTCCCAGTGTAGCTGTCGCCCTGTCTGGATGCAGCTCACTAGCGGGTTTTAAGCTGTGCAGGAGAGCTGAAGGCAGACGTGACTGGTGGAACAAGCACAGAGATGAATTTCAGCCATCAGCAGCAGCTCCTGAGGGCTGCAGAGAGATGTCACGGTGGCTTTGGGCAAAATGTCTTCTACGTTTTTAATTCAGCCATATCAGCTGCACAGGGAGAGAGAAACACACTTCACTGAGGAAGGAGTATGAAAGACAATGCCTTGCCAAAACATTTTCCACACAGATAACAAATTCTTTTTCATTATCATGTTTTTCCCAGGAAAAGCCCATCACGCTACTAAAAAAGCAGATCAACGACGTACCAAATTTTTGAAGCAGGCAGTCAGCACACTTTCCCATAACTGACACTTACTTTCTGATGAAGGAAAGGAAAGCAAGAAAGAAGAGCATCCTTCACACTCTTCCAAAGCAGTTACTAGTGGCATGACCAAACATTCAAAAAAATACAACTGATCAGCATCTCTACTTTTAAATTCTGGTTTGATTGCACTCCTAATCTCCAATTCTCTAGTCCAACAAGATGGCCAAGGTTTAAATAAAGCAGAATGTCCTTCCCATGATGAAGGGGGGGGGGGGGGGGGGGGGGGACAAAACGAGCAAATCAGCCTGAGGATCTGCATAAATCAGGGTTGATTTAGAGCCTGAACCAACCCAACCTTGCAAAGCACAAAACCACTCTCTCCACACAACACGCTTGTAAGGACACTTATTTGCAAGCCCAACTTCAGCCACAGAATTTCTAGATTATCAAGAAGATAAAAATTCACTAAACACATTAACAGTCCTGGAGTTGCCGAGTAACCAAAACAAAAGAAAAACACACCTGTCTGAACAAAATCAGACAATTACTAGCACAAGGAAATCTAAGGACCTAAAATCTAAATGAATATTCTTTAAATATTCTAACTGTTCTTTGCCAAGCCATCTTAACTTTCCCTGCATGAAGGAGGATGACAGTCAGCTCAGATGAATACAGAAACAGTTAAGTTCAGCAGGAAACCACCAAAGCAACAATCTAAAGCTGCTAGGCTTAAAAGCAGTAAAAGCATAGAAACACTGCATGAATAAAGCACAGAATTCTACACAGCAACAGATACTTTAAGTGAAGGAACTTGCAAAAAACCTGGTTCTAATAGCACCGGAAAAAACCCATCCAAACTATTTACACATCAGTAGCAGCTGTAATCATTATGAACTAATAACTGTTGAAGCTGTTGACATCCCCCTCTTCGAATATGACAGCTACAGGGTTTCTTCGTGTTCCAAAGGGTCCAGGTCTTACTAAAGCTATTCACAGGCAAACTGACACAGAGGATAATTTTAACTAAAATTCTCCTTTCTAAAGCTAGATATATGAGTTTGGAAAAAAAACCAGTGCAGCTTAGCAATCCTGCCAAAGCTTTTGGGAAAAGCTTCAAGTCTCCCCCCTCCTAAAAGCTGTGCCAGCTTTGTGTCGTTATCCAAAATTCTGTGAAATGCAAAACCTGATTTTACTCAGATTAGAGGGTTCCCCCCACATCATTTGAGGTTGTCCAGACATGGTCCAGCCTCCAGCAGAACAGTCCCAAACTTCTGCTAGAACGATTATGGACAAACATTGTGCATCTCCCTTCTTCCTTGCAAAATACATTCTGGTGGAAGTGGACAAAAGCTCTGTTTCAACAAATTTTGGTTAACTGCCACCTCACTGATGTCAAATCAAGTATGTAGCAATTGTTTCTCAGTGTTTCAGGTGTGCTCATCCACTACAACACACTGCATTGCACACTAACCTTATGAAGCTGGTTAATGCAACAAACCACTGACTGGAGTTCTGCAGGTTACAAACTATGGAGTTATGAAAATATTTTTTTGCCTTCCACTAAACTTTGAGGCAATCCAGTTCAGTGTTACTATCCAAATACTGTCAGAGGTGCAATTATTCTCTTTCATTATTTTACAGCAGCAATGTCACACTGATCTCCTGATCACAAGAATCACTGAGGCACTAAAACACACCAGAACAATTCCCAGTGCAACACATCTCATCTACAGCAAATGGCACTATACAACATCTCCCACCGATTCTGATCAATAGTTTAATATTATAAATTCTAAGGAAAACTGTGGTGTAATTGCCAAGCGATGTGGCTATGCTCACACACAAAACCCCAGCATATATACGTGCTTATCTGGTCTGCTATAAAGGTGCTGGGTTTTTTTTCCCCCTTCTGTTTTTTAAGAAGTATTTTGAGCTATTTTATTCGATGGTAAGTCCCCCTACTCATTTGCAAAATTAACACCAACTGAAGTAATAAATCCTCATCTGAACAGTCAAAGAATCCTTCTCCTTTCCAATATGAATGGATGTTGAAATGTTGACCCCAGAGCAACAATTACTTAAATCTATACGTTGAAACACATGGTAACCACTAAAATTTATGATTTTTTAAAGAAAAAAAAAAATCACTCAGGTGCAGATGCAACATATACTTTAGAAAACATTTTGACATATTGGTATTTTCCATGCAAGAAGTAATGGTCTGAAAATAGATACTTTGAGACTCACCATAAATAAAACGTACTTGGCTGCCTTTCTCTGATTAAAATAATAAACCCGTATTTTCACAGGTATACATCCTTGCTTAAGCAAGTATATTCCAGAGATATGTTACCATATTTATGCTTACTGCTGTGGTTTTTCTTTTTAATCTTATGGTACTAATTTTACTCTTGTAGAGAATTCACAAATTCTACATTAAAAACTGGAGAGCTACAAAAAAGTTAGCTACAGCTAGTTCACAAATTTTATAAAATGACCTTGATAGCTTGTAACAGAGCAAAATGCCTGAAGGCTTGAATATGTTACTCATTTTTTTCCCAAGTCATCTTTGCAGACTCTTCAATCCCATGATCCATAGCCAAGAAAAAGGGAATGGATTTTAATTTTAAAAGCATTACACCAGCCAACTTCTTACACTAAACTCTTGATTTAAGAGATAGGGTAATGGGATCCCCCCACAAAAAAACCTGAACTCTCACTACTGCCTGTAAAACTGTGAATTCATCCCTTTGGATTTTGGTCACACAACTGGTAAATGATGCTCTAAAGCACTCCCCAACTGCTTTAGCCACTCTGGAATTCCCCCAAATGCAGCACAGCACTCACTGCCTCTTTGAGGAAATAATACCACGAGTTATTGAGGAAATTCAGGGCTGGCTTGAGCTAAGTTTGGTAAGTCAAAGTGAGAGGAGCAGGCATGAGTAATAAAAATTGAGATCTGCTCAAGCCAGAGGAAATGAAAGGGAGGCTGTTTTCAAAACCTGCATTGCAGAAATGCAAACAAGTCTTACTTAAGGCAGATTTCAAAGAGCAACTGCAAGACATAAGTCACTTCTACCACTGTTCTTCAGGGATTCATCTGCTCTCAGACCAGACACATTAAGGCCGCTGCTCTAGGACATGTGCAGACTCATCGTACTCCTGAAGGAAAATGGAAATTCTAGCACGCAAACAAAGTAAGCATGATCGTGATTCACACTTCATCCTTTTCAAGGATAATGGGATGCTGCATGATCAAAGGCACTCCAGTTGCTTGGTTAGTTGACTATGGGATCTCTGAGATGAGCCTGTGGAGATCCAAGTGCTCGGAGGGCGAGTGCCTCCCTCCCCAGCACTGCTTTCCAAACGGTGGGCAAGCTTACCCCTCAGAGAGATGCTGGCTTTGGCATTAAGCAGATTCGTCATTCCCTGTCCCCGTTGTCCTCCTCTGCCTCCTCACTGCTCACTCCCATCTTCCAGACTGGGTTCCAGTTTTTCAGACTGACTGCAGTGATCCAGTTTACATACAGACAGTCGTGCTGGGGTGGGCAGGGAAAGGGCAGCGCTGGGCAGAAATGAGGGCTGGGGGAGGATGGGAATGAGAACAGACCTAGACATACATCTAAGTTCTAAACAGGCTGTTACAGCTTCCATCCAGCTGATGCAGTCATGTGTTAATTAATAAAATGTACGCAAAACAAGCTCTTATGAAAGTATTTAATGCCCTAACTATCACCTTTTACCTTTTGGACTCAACTTCTCACTTAGCTTGCAAGACAAGCTCAAGTTGAAACCTGTAAGACAATTTTTACCATTTGAATACTTAATTTCAGAAGAACATGCAATTATTACCAGCACCAAAGAATGGAAAATAAGCACATAATATGTATTTAATGCAATAAAGGTAGTGAAATAGAAAATTAGCAAAGTACCAAATTATAAGAAAAAATTTTAGAGGAAATTTTGATTTAAGATTCCAGCAGCACATATTTAATGTACTGAAAGGCCTCCGAGAGGCTCTGCACTCTAAGGGCTTGCATGCCACTGGAAATTTACCAAAATAGCTATTCTGAAGTAATTATTATAATGATAATCCACAATTAAAATGCTTTCGAATGGGACTTGCAATAAAAATGTAATTGGTGATTATGGAACGCCAAGATGATGTTGCTTGTGCAGACAGCAATTTCAGTGCTATAAGCAGCAGCACAGGCAAATGTAATTTTTGAATCAAAACAGGAGATTCAGACAGAGGCAGACAGATACCAGCTTTAGGGTAAGAGCAGCCAAGATGTGTCACAACATTACAGCTATTATGGAAATACATAGAACAGTTACTTCAGTTAATTTTCAAGCACAGGAGCTGATGAAATTTAGAAGGTCAGCCTAAAGGTCTGACCTTTACCTAACTCAGCTAAAAAACCAGGAGTTTTTTAAAGGAAGTTGAAAACATGTATGGTAACATTCCTAAATTCTATTTAATGTGTAAGCACACCCCCCCACACCCAGTCTAGAAGCACAAGTTCAACAAATCAGAGATTAAGCTTCGGTGAGAAAATATTCCAAATAACAAGATGAAAGTGTGTACAGTAAAATAAAAGGATATGCCCAAGCAATTTTTTTTTTTTTTTTAAGTTAACATTACACCTTTTCGGAAACCTAGTAACGTCAGAATACTGAACCTGATGGCAAATAAAAAAAATCTCCAGTTAAGTAGATTATGCCATAATATCTTTGTTTCTAACAAAGAAATACAGACTATACTATCTTCTTCCTTAAGTAATCATCCCTCTGCTACCGAAGTGGCTCACAGCACATTATTCTGTTCACGTTAGGTCAGCTGAATCACTGTTCCAGCCTGGAGGAGGTACTGTCTCTTCCCAGACGAGTTCTGCAGTTAATATCAGCACTGACAGGAGCAGCTTGTTGTACCAGCTGCTGTACTACATTTAGATAATAAATGTGTTTAACTACACTGTGAAGAAACAAAATCATGTCACATCTACCAAAGACCTGTTCATTCAAGCATCGATAAAACGCATCTTTTCCATTTACCTACTTACAGGGCACCCTGCAACCCTAGTGTCTAATCACATTAATGATTAGATTGAACTCCATTTCTTTAATGAAATTAGTGTATGTAATTTTAAATTACCCTAGAAGAAGAGTTGTTTTCACCTCTGTAACCAACAGGATCTGCCTAATGATGCAGATGCATCATGTGAGCTGCACCAATATCTTCAAGGTGGTAATCTGAGGACAGAGCATATCAAATGAGCTCTGGCAGGGTCTCTCACCAGCCTGGGTTACAGATGAAGTATTCCATATCTAGGTTATAAGATGTATTTTTGCACTTTTTCTTTATTTTTCTTTCTTTTAGGATCACTTGTTCAAGTGAAGCTATGTTTCCGTGCAAATAACTGAAGAGTTGCTCTCACACAGGTTGAGATAAACCCAGGGTAGAATGAACCCAAAAAGAAGCAACCGTAAATGTCCATGGCAAAGACAAAATGCACAAGAGATTTTTTTTGTGGATGGTAGAAAGAGAAGGCACCTAAACAAGCTATTTCCTTCTGCAGATCCCAGAGTTCCTCCAAGCACCCTAACAAAAAAAAAGCAAGGTGTCACGAAGTTTGCCTTGCCCAACCTGCCTCATCTCTGTTCTCTCCCCATCCATGCTCCCACATCCACAGAGAGGACTGGTGGCACTCTGCAGAGGAATGTGTCCTCTCAGATGTCCTGGGGCCCGAACCAAAAGCAACTCTCTATTTCTAAGGGACTCACACACCACTTACCCCAGGGTTCCCACACCAGCACGTGCGTATCACAAGTGACATCCAAGTCCTACAAAGCTGCACACAGCCCAAGACAATGATGAGCTCTGAGGGCTGACAGTGCCTTCTACATCTGCTGATGGTACCCAGATATTGATGAGGGAAGAGTACAGTGATGGGCAGACCTATGGCTTAAGTTACAGATTTAGCATGGCTGCAACTACAGGTTTCCTACTAAAGAATGTGAATTTAAAAGTAAAAATAAACCACTGAAGCCTTTTTCTCCTTAGCTTCTACTTTAAAGTGTGAACAGTCAAAAAGCATTTCTTCTTATCCCTCTTATTTTTCAAAATGCAGCATTCGACTCCCTGTGTCCCTAATTCAAAAGAATGTATAAAAAAATATAAAAAATACACACATATATCACAGACAAAGGTGCTAACAGAAAGTGCTAGTACAACTTGTGGGAGCTGCCATTGTGTTGGCCTGGCAGACATTTCTTCTAAAATCTCTTCTAGAACATATGGGATGTTCTTCACTGATAAATTTTAAGCTATAAAAAACCCAAACCAAAACAAAACCCACTTCAATCTAAAATGATGCTTTAATTTGCAGATTTTGTGCAGAATACACAATTTATGCTAATAATTAGCATTTTAAAAGGCTGTGCAATACTGTCTGATACTTCCTGAGGATATGAGCAAGATTTACTGAAGTACAAAAAGTCTTGTTTCTCTTTTAGATAAAAGATTTTACGTAACAGGCTGCCAGTTAAAGCAGGACTTCTTATGGAATGAACGCCTATGCACTGTGTCCTGAGCTGAAGTTAATCCACCCATGCAACCCCCGTATCTATGTGCAATGGAAAATGGGGTAGGGAGAAAGAAAAAGCATAAAACCGTAATGATTCCAAAGTAGAAGTTTTATTTCTCATTGCTGTTAAAACAGCAGCTTGCATTTAGGGTATTTCCCTTTCCAGTGTAATTACATCCTACAAAAATTTTAAGTTTTTACATTTATTTTGGTGACTAACTTCAAGGGCTGTGGATCCTTTTCTCTTTGGTTTTGATTGCTTGCTCTAAACAACACGAATAAAAGAGCAGGGAAGTGCCAGAACAAGGGGAGTAGGGAGTAGCAGGTTGTGGCTTTGAGATGACAAACGACACAGCAGTGAAAACAAGACCACACCAGAGGACACTAGAGTGAAACAACGAGCTGAACGAACACAAGAGCCTGCTGACACGATGGTACACACCACAGTGACAGCACATAAGCACTGACCTACATCACCATTCTGGGTTTAAAGGGAGGTTCACAAAGCTCTTGCCACCAAATCAGCAATCCCAGCTCTACACACTTTCACAGGAGTCACTGGGTATGTCACTATTCCTGTCAACTGATGGAACGTGGAACTTTTTGGGATGCACATACTAAACCATCTGTACAGCACAGATCTGCAGTTAATGTTTTTTTAGCCTCTTCTTTCAGCTAATGAAGCATTCCTTAACACCACCCTGTCTCCCACAATGCTGTCATCAAGACTTTACAATTTCTTCCAATATTCAAAAATCTTTTCAGGTACAGCATTCTGAATAGCTCAGGAGTTTCTCTTCCTATCCACCAGCACCTTAACTGGCCTTCTCAGATGTCAACTCAAAAACCATCTGCAAACCAGTCTTCACAAAAGACTTTCAATGAAAAGATCTGGTGAGCTTTCAGTTCTGTTTCACTTTTTATCAGGTATCTATGCACAGAGTTTGATGAGCAGACTCACATCAATAGCTTCCAACTGTTTGGAGTAACTCTGTCCTGTTAGGAATGCCAACATTCCTGCTAGCTCCCCATTTCCCCTCTTACTGGTATGTACTTCACTTGCCCACTATTCTGACAACCAGCAGGAACAACGGAGATTGCTCGCGATTTAAACCAAATGAAAAAATCTCTCCCTCCTCAGTCACTGCCCCACAGGTGCTAGAAATCCACAGGCCAGACCCCTGAGAGCTGCAAGTGTTGGTCATGAAAAGAATGTATCTTCGCTCTTCTGGCTTGCAGCTGCTCTCCCTAAGTCCACACATCCAAATTCACACAAAAAGTAGCATACCCACAACATAAAGACTAATGATTCAGGGGAAGAGGAGGAGAAGGAAACAGGAAAAGATACAGCTTAAACCAAAGGCTCTGCTGTTATTTATAAATAATATCAGCCTTATATTCAAGCTAGAGTTGGTACTGCAAATATTATAAAGCACTCACATAGCTGTATTTTTGATGATCCTTCCTTGGTCCATTTTCTGCCCAATACCATGCACAACAAACACAATGTGACTAGTTTGTGGTGGTTTGTCTTCTAACGTAGCTTCTTCTACATAGCCTCTATGTAGCCTTGTCCCACTACTTGAAGCTGTAGAAAAAACATTATCCTAGATCAGTTACATTCTGTGAAATGCAATGGTCTTATATATGCTGACAGAAGCTTGACTTTTCTCAGACCAATAAATTAAAAGTATCTTGAAAATAAGATTATACATAAAGGAACAGTATGTATTTATATATATATCTGCAATTTTAAACTCTTGAGAGATTTGAGCAACTAGGTGATATTAATTGGATGAGTCAATGTATTACTAGGCCATTTCTACTGTGAAGATAACTTATTTCAGAAATCTTTTGAAAAACAACTTTTTAGACAACAGTTGTATAATTATCCATCCACTTTTATAACACAGTACCCTTCTTCCGTGTGTCTCAGTCATTAAGCTTCTTTATATCGCCACCTTACTCCCACAGCATGGAAGGATTATGGAAATGATCTGGCCACAAAACTGGTAAGTGTTGTCATTCTTTCCCCGACCCAGTTAAGCAAGCTGGTTGAAAAGCTTTGCCATTTTTGGTTTTGTCAGGGAAAACCCACACTTTGTTTCAAGCTGATCCAACCTCAAGCTTCCCCACCTGTTCTCCAGTCCAGGGATCAAACCAAAAATCAATTACCCTGGGCAAATCTGGGTGTTCTCTCAAGCCCTGCAGGTGGTTTGAGAAACCCACTGGCAGAGCGTATCTCCATCCCCCTCTAGTGACAGACCCATGGAGAGGACCACAGCCCTGCACCAGTGCCAGCCGGCCAACCCCTTTGCATGGCCACGCAGAGGAAGGCAGCATCATTCCCCGCCACAAAAATTGAAACAACTTGTCTGGTTTTTAAAAACACTACAAAATCACTAAGGACAGTTTTTACAGAGGACTCGTTTTGTTTACCAACTGGGCTTCTATTTGGTATTTCTCCCTTAAAATTGTTTAGGGTAGATCTGTCCTATTATTTATTATACACTATCCAAATCATGCTCTGGATAGAGGGGACTTCATTTCTTCTGTCAGTGAAGCACTGAATTATATTAATTTTTGGCAAACATTAAGTAAGTATCCACCCAAGATCCCTGTAGGGTAGGAGGGCTTTAATTACAGGACAGCAGCATGAGGATTAAAGCCAAACCTATTACCTGATCTTGTCTCTTCAGAGGCCAAGGAACAAAACAGATGTGTATGTTCTTGTTTTTGTAGTTGTCCAGCAGTGCATTGGAGCACCACGACAGAGAGGACAAGTTCCAGTTTTCTAGGTTGGCAATAATCTGCCTTTTGCTTGAGACAGACCATCCTCTCTTTCAACCATCTCAGCCTCATTGGCTTTATGACTGGTAGTTTTGAGCTTAAATGAGCCTGGATTCCTACTGGAAACAATTTCTGTCTAAATGCTTTACACCTCCTCTCAGCTCATACATCTGTTTAATGAACGGAGAAAAAGGCAAGAGGTGGTGAGAGAGGAAGGTATGATCATGTATGTAAGGAATGCATCACAGTACATAAGCACACAGCAGTGAAGTTAAGGTTGCAAAGGGGACTGGAATTCTTATGTTGTAGCTTCTAGACTCTACCACTGCAATATTTTTGTATACTTCTTATGTCATGTTAACTGCTGCATCCAAAATAGTAATAAAATGCGTAATAAAAATAAGTCACAGCCTATTCACATCTAGTTATGATTAGGTACAACCACCTAAGGACCCTAATACACTTTCTGTAAAAACTGCAAGGGCTGAAGTGGGCTAGCCACGTATTAAAACTTCAAACTTGAAATATCTCTCTAGTGTTAAAGTAACAAACTTAAAATACTGGTATTTGCAATATTCTTTACAAACCGAGAAATATTACCTTTGGAAAACCCCAACTTTTGTGTAACAGTTCTTGCAATTTTAGATGTTGTTGCATCACTGTAAAGATACACTTCATCCACACTGTGCCAGTCCACATGGTTGCGACTCAACTTTAGACTATGAATAGCTGCAGTAAAAAAGAACAACATTTAATTTCAACAAGTAAGAGTTTAAAAAAAAGCCTCTTAGAGAGAGAGAGAGAGAGAGAGAGAGGAGGGTATTTTGCATACAAGTTAAAATCTAGAGCTTCATTATACCTACATCTGTATCACTTCTTACCTTTTTACATTTAGGATTAATCTGACCAGGACAAGCAGCAGTTTGGAGAACACCTCTGAAGACATTTCACACCATTCTCCTCTCACCCTCATTTTGGGATGGGAGGTTTCCAAAATATTCCCTCAGCTGAAAACAAAAACCAGGGGGTGGCAGGGCAATGCATGTTGAAATACTGCAAGTTGCTGTGATGCCCAGGTGGCTGTCCCATGCACTCTCATCACTAGAAAAAGAGCAATTTTACCCCTATCTTATCTCTCCTGTGACTGTACAGCGAGATCCCTGGTTTTTGAGTGCACTCAGTGGTTACACAGAGCCTTTCAAGGGTCAATTACTAGAAGGCTCCATTGCATTTCTTTCCTTTCAGAAATATCTAGGAGCTGGAAACACAGTTCACTGAGAAAGCCTCTGAATGAGTAATTTCTGGCACAGAACAGAATCTAGCTCTTTCAAAAGCCACTAAGAGCTCTAGTGTTTTTTGTGCAGTTATTGTGTTTTCCAGATTTGGAACTGATTGAGCTCTGGGACCAACCTCATGACACACTGCCTGATTGTCGGGATTAAGCACACCAGGCACGTTATAATGCAAGTCAGAATCTCTCATCTAAGGCTTAGAGCTTGCTTGAGAAAAGCAGTACCACTGCTGTATTGCTAGTAATTCAGATTTCACCTGAGACTGGAATCTGCTGCTTAGGTCTCATCTAATATGGAGTGCACAACATTTGGAGAGCTGACAACAGCAATAGCCCTGTGACAGAAAAAAGGTGTTATTTAAGTGCCAGCGATCTTGCTAAAAAGTTCAAAGTCATGGAAAACACCCAGAGGGGATGTTTTGTGGTTTGGGGTTTTTTTAGGGGGTTTGTTTTTTTTTTTTTTTTCATAACAAGTGGTGCTCTAACCTCCTGCTTGAAGCCACTCAAACTTTCTATACTCTTCAAAAAACATTCCGAGAAACCCTGTGCCATCACTACTTCATATTTTAAATCTGCTACAGCACAAACTAGTCATGTTAAACTAGATATTGTGACCTTTCTCCTGTAGTATTTTTTTTCTTTGCTAAGGCAGGTAGACCTGACAGTCTGATGGAAAACTAAATAAAGTCTGTAAGAAAGAAGGGGATTAGAAAAGGATTACCCCTTCTGTAATAGTAGTCAATAGATTCACAAAAATAACTAGAACTGTATTACTGTTTTACACTGGCAGGCAAGAAGCCTAACTTTGAGGAGCAGGCATGTCAGCTTAGGGTAATGACTGGCCAGAGCAAGAAGCAATCTAGTGAGAACTCAATTAACATGTTTTCATAAACATCCTTGTAGGCACAGAGATGAGTCCATGTCCAGAAATCTCAATTTAGAACTGGAGAAGGAAAGGAAATTCCCAGCAAAACTTCCTCTTTCAGACTTGGAGACAAGGCAACAGACTGTGATGTCCTGAGACAGGCATGTAGCCTAGTGGCAAAGGCAAGGGACCTCCTTGCAGATGTCTCTGCAATCTCCTCCATCCTCAGTTCCATGACCAGCGTAGACTCTTTACACATTGTCTAGAAGGTTTTTAAGAGCTGTTCCACCTGTATTCTGTAAAATCCCTCTCAGAGTATGTTCCTGGGGAGGCTGGAGAAGGCTGGAAGCTTGCTGCCTTTGGAGAGTACTGTGTGCCATGTCCAAAGCATGCAGAGAGAGAGATGGACAGGCCTGTGGCTGAGTCACTTATCACCACTGGAAGAACAGCAGTTTGGGGAGGAGCAATCCTCAAACTCTTTCTGGAATCAAGTCCACCCTCTCTATTGGAAAGAATATACAGAAAGAAGGTTTCTCCTACCTTGCATGACTTATTCTCTCTTGGGAAGAACAAATTCCTAGCTTTTAGGGCCTTCTTCAAAACCACGTATGTTGAAGGACATATCAAAATGAACTACAACACACACAAGCACTGAGGAACTGCAAATGAAATATCCAACATATTTCTCTGCATATCTAATAACGTCTTCAAAGGGGAACCTGAAAAATCTGGCCTACTCTTAACACAAGCACCAGATGAAAATACCAGTAACCTTCAGCAGGACCATACTTCCTTGTCTCTTGACAACAGAGTAACTTACCTCTCTGAGATGTGTTATCATGCACATTCAATTCAAGCTCAAATGCAATTTTTACAGCACTTGGACTATACACCCTTGCTTTCTACCCAACACCCAGGAAAAAAAAAAAAAGAAGGTTTTTTTGTTCTTGCTTCTCAGTTTTCCTTCAACCAGAAAACATCAGGACTTTTTAGGGAAGTGGCAGTATCTAAAACATGAAAAGCATTTGCTTTTCAGAGAATCTACTAATTTGCCTGTAAAATGATATACTTTACATTTTTAGTTGACATATTTACATTCTAATTTGCATCTCTTAGTAAATTTTGTTTACCAACACGTTCACTCCTTGGCTTTCAAGTGCCAAGTGAACACTCCAGAGCAAAGTCTAAACCAGCAGTAGAGACTCAATCACTGAAAAACAGCAACTGCAGGACATTTCAAAGGCACCATCCACTCCAGTGCAGTATTTTGCACAAGTCTGGGTAACGCCTCCAGGGTGTCTATCCTGCCAACCAGGAGCAGACACATTTCTTCAGAAGTTAACAAGAGTCACGTGGGTCAAAACAAACCAAGCTGGGTCTCCACCTTGGCACTCTACTTTGAAATCCCGTGGGATGCACTGTTTAAAAAGCCTGCCTGTGGATCAATGCACCTGTTCCCACCCTCTTACTGAGCTGGGGTGAGATTTTGTCTCCCCTTTTTTTTAATTTATATAAACATGGAGATGTCTGTTCATCCTCAGACCCCCGATGCGATCACAGACTCATGGAATGGTTTGGGTTGGAAGGGACCTTCAAGATCATCTTGTTCCACCTCCCTGCCCCAGGCAGGCCACCTTCCACTAGCCCAGGTTGCCCAAAGCCCCGTCCAACCTGGCCTTGAACCCTTCCAGGGAGGGGGCAGCCACAGCTTCTCTGGGCAGCCTGTGCCAGGGCCTCACCCCCCTCACAGGGAGGAATTTCTGCCTTACATCTCATCCAAATCTCCCCTCTTCCAGTTCAAAACTGTCACCCCTCATCCTATCCCTCCCCCCTGATGACGAGTCCCCCCCCTTTCCCGCAGCCCCTTTCAGCCCTGGGGGGCCGCTCTAAGGTTTCCCCAGAGCCTTCTCTCCTCCAGCTGAACCCCCCAACTCTCCCAGCCTGTCCTCACAGGGGGGCTCCAGCCCCCCCAGCACCTCCGTGGCCTCCTCTGGCCCCGCTGGAGCAGGTCCGTGTCCTTCTGCTGTTGGTGCCCCAGAGCTGGACCCAGCCCTGCAGGGGGGTCTCCCAGAGCGGAGCAGAGGGGGAGAATCCCCCCTGGCCCTGTGCCCCCCCTGCTCTGGGTGCAGCCCAGCACACCGTTGCCTTTCTGGGCTGCCAGCGCACGGTGCTGGCTCACAGGCAGTTTCCACCCTCCGACCCCCCCAAGCCCTTCTCCTCGGGGCTGCTCTCCAGCCCCTCCTGGCCCAGCCTGGGTTTGTGCTGGGGATTGCCCCGACCCACGGGCAGGACCGTGCCCTTGGCCTTGTTGAACTCCACGAGGTTTGCAGTTCCCCCCTCTCCAGCCTGTCCGGGTCCCTGGGGATGGCACATCCCTGCCCTCAGCGTGTCCCCGCACACACAGCTCGGGGTTGGCAGGGAACTTGCTGAGGGGCCTCCATCCCACTGTCTGTGTCACCGAAGACGTTAAACAGCACCAGTCCCGGCATTGACCCCTGAGGTCCACCAGTGGAACAGAAATGCCCCTAAGAAGGGAAAATCTATCACTCTGAGCTCCAGGTCCCCTTACTGTGCAAGAATATTCCTTCAAAACAGGAGTGACACCCCACACAATGACTGTCATTGCGCTTTCTCTGTCCTTACATAAGAATCTGTCCCAGTGATAACAATGTCTGGGGAGAAAAAAATGGCACACCCTTGCAGATTTGCATGGCAGAAACCCAACTGAGAGAAGAGCTGCCTAGCTGAGATCAGTCACAGGGATAAACAATCCACAAGCCATGTGTGCACGCACAGCTAGGCAGAGACAGTGGTTCTCTGTCACCATGCACAGGAGATATAATTTAGGTTAAAAAAAAAAAAATTAAGCCTGCAATAAGGTACCTCTTCACAAGGGCCAACACCGTACCGGAGACTGTGAAGAGATTCTCAAGGCTTTTGAGAGCCCAACCAAAAGGAGCTTCTACTGCTGAGAGTCCCAGGGTGTGTTAATAGTGAGGCAGAAAAGAAAAAAAAAAAAAAGCGTCTTTGGAAAGGATTTGATAGCAACCTAAAAAAAAATCAAAATATGCAAATTCTGTTTTCCAGGTATAGGATAACAAGGGCTGCCATTGCTGTTTTGAAACTGAACACGAGGAAGAGAAAGTTTTGTTTTCTTGAAGGTGATAAAATGATTTACATTCTCTTTGCAGAACAAATGGTAACTGTCCTATAAACCTCCTGCATGCTGCAGAGGTGGTCAAACTGACAGCTCAGGAGCTTTTCCTACTAAGAGACATCACAGAGTGTCAGGAAGTCACCAAGGCGTGTCGTAGAGTGGCTGAGGGAGCCAAGTCGCAGAATTCAGATTAGGCAGTGGGTATGGCACAGGGGAATGCTCTTTGTGTTCATTCCTCTGCCTTCCAGGTCCTTCAGAAGCACGCTTTCCTCATTTGCAGATTCTCTCCAGGGCACCAGGCTAGGATGCTGCTGAGCTTCACTGAGACCTGACTGCGGCTACGGCATCTCTGAATGTCAGGCACAGATTATGAAGGGTCTCTCTAAAACCACGGGACAGGAATCTCCCCCTGGACCCGGCTTCTTGCAGCTTTGTTTTCACATGAACCACTTCTCTGATACGGAAAACGTGCACAGCTTTCTCAGCAGGCATCTCTTGTAGGTGCATCTTCCCCAGTGGCAGAAAATATTCTGCCCACTGCTCAGTTTTCTAGTTTGGGATTGAAGGCCAAGCTCATGGAAGTGAGACCAAGGTTTGGTTTCCTTTGTAGCCAGAAACAAAACATTCTGCAGGAATACCAACTATGATAGACACCTAGAGTATGATATGTGGAAGGGACAACCCCACTGTACACAGGAGACTGCTTGACCTGAGATAGCAGTGAGCAAACCATGCAAAAACAAGGAGAAAAGCACAGGGGGAGTGAGAGGGATCAGGAGAGGACTCCTTTCAGCTGAAGAAATCAACGGTTACTATTCACACAAGCCTCCAGGTTCACAAAGATAGATGAACACAGATGGAAAAATCCCTCTAAATTTAAATATGAAAAAATCAAGTAGTAAATGTAAAATATAGAATATATATTCCTAAAGCCTTGAAGAACCTGATCTCAATTAGACTGCAAAAACTCACCTTGAGTCAAAAATAACTGGAGAATAACTGAGAGGCAGAAAGCCTGCACAATTTTTTCTGCTCATAGCACAAAATGGAGAAGTTGGGAAGGTGCACACTGCATGTACACTGTACACACATCCTCCCAGCTCAAGGGCTTGAGGAGCTGAACACCTACAGCACCAAGTGCAGACAGGCAGGTGCTTGAACACGGCATTTCACAGGGCCAACAGTTTAAAATTAAATACCTTTTAAGCACCTGTTGGGTTTTTTTCCTTGATGCTTTCATCCACCTGCCAA
The DNA here is from genome assembly GCF_965140245.1 of Athene noctua. NCBI lineage: Eukaryota > Metazoa > Chordata > Aves > Strigiformes > Strigidae > Athene > Athene noctua. Next base: position 49,417,409 of record NC_134042.1, on the reverse strand, counting down.
GACCAAAAGCATGGGCTGATTCTCTTCTACCAGACACATGCTATGCTCAAGTCAAAAATCAATCTAGAGAAAAGCACCTTTGAAGTGCTAAAAGCTGATACTGCCTCCACAAAGGCACTGTCATTCCAGTCAGGGCTAAAGACCAGAGAAGTGTAAATACTGCCTGAAAATCTTTTCTGCCCTCATTCCTTTTTTTTTTTTTTTTCCCCATGGATTTTTAAATTAATCTACCTTGCAATCAGTAAGCAGTAGTTTCTGCACAAAAGCCTGACACATCATACAGGTAGCTGAGAGCATAATTTGACCACTAGTGTTCTTTCTTAAGTTCTGGTATGTAAACCTGAGGTACAGCTGTAGATTTTAAAAGCTTTTCTTAGTAATTTAAAAGACATTAAAAGACAAATGCAAAGCCATTTAAAAGGGCTGTTTCACACTGCTGTCATTTTTATATTGCACTTCATCACCTCTCAATTCATCAATGTCATTGTGAGTTACATAAGCACTTACTTTTAATTTTTTTTAATTCAAGCACATTAATTACCACAACTGAACATGATTTGGAGAAAAAAAAAAAACCAAAGTGATTTCAAAATCACAGTCACAAAATAAAAGGTTGAAGTCCTTTTTTACTGCTCAAGACAGCAGTTAATTTTATTCACCTTTAACAGACTTGAGTTCCATGGGTGAGAAGAGGCAGGAAGAAGTTTACTATTAAATATTTTGATTTCAGGCATTTTCATTTGGACCCAATTACAGAAAAATATAATCAAAGGAAGACAAAAGGCAAACATTTATGTACGACAGAATAAATTCTCATACTTTACAATAGCCCCAGGAACTAGAAGAATATATGGTATGTGACAAGAATAGCTCTAAACCTACCATGTGCATTTACATGTTAAATCGAGGGTGCAGTTTTCAGAAGTCTACTTCCACAGTCACTGAAGTGAGCAAAAGTTTAATCACTACTGGCTTTAACGATGGCAGAGAAAGACCAGTGACAAGTACTTTTGAGCTTTCTGCAATCATTAATGGTTCCTGTAAGATCTACTCCCACTTTCTGAAACAAATTTGCACAACATCAGCTGCTGCAAAGTTCAAAGTTGTTTTCTGCAACACAGCAGCTTTTATCACATATTCTATACAGCCTCCCCTTGTTATATCATACATCCAAAGTCCCATTTCATTCCAGTACTCATACAAAAGCTGCAGTGAAAATAATTTACAAGATAAAATTAAAGATGCATGCATTACCCAAAAAAAAAGTGGCAAAACATTATCTGGTATAAACTCTCCATTCCTTCTCTGACATAAATTATCTTATACAAGGCCTGCTGTGATTCTAAAAAAGTTGGTTTTAGCTTATTGAAAAAGCCAAACCACATATAGAGTGTAAACCCCAAATGTTTACAGTTTTCATCACAGTCACAAACAATTATAATAAGGATTACTGCATGACACTGTTAGCACCTACTTCTCTTCTGAGATTTATACTTTTTCCTTCCCTTTTGAAGGAAATGGCATGAATACAGCTCAAGAAATTGAAGCATGTAAATCTATCACATTTAACTGACATAAGCAAACTAGAATTTAAAACTTCCTAATCCAGGAGTACTACAAAAAAGAAATCTACAATTACTGTACCTTGGGAATGCTTTCGCTTAAGACATGCAGCATCTGATTTCTCCTTATATCCTCTCCATTTGAACAAAGAAGGAAGGGAGAAGGGAGGGAGGTAGTAGAGAACTAAAAGTAAAAACACTGAGCTTCAAAGTAAAATTTTTAAAAGGGGTGTAGTTTTTTTTCATTAGTATTACCATTTTTAGAAAAAAAAAAAGGCACATTTTCTGAAAAAGTATATGTAGACTTAAAAATACCCTGGTTTTGTAGCAAAAGTGTCAGGTTATATTAGCCAAATTTAATTTCATTACTCTTCACAAACAATTATGACATCACAACAAAGCTAAAGGCATGAGTAAAAGACAGCTGGAACACAGAGTAATCAGACTCACCAAATGCCTTTGCATTTACATGTACAAAAACATAAATGCTGTTATTTGTATAGTGTAGAACACAGTAACCCTTCTTAAGTATACGCTAAACATTTGAAAAAAACAAAAAACCACAAAAACAACAACAAAAACAACCCCACCCCCCCAACCCCTCAATTTTAAGCACAGCTCTATTATTTTCCTCAAAGACTGTAAGAGGATTATTAAAAGATTTGACAAAATATCCTACTGTTACCCTGTTCTGTAAGGCCTCAAAGTTGGCATCCCCAGTGAAATGCAACGCTTTGCTGCTGAGCTTCCCCCTGATGCTAAGGCAAGTCCATAACTTTTACTAGACTTTCAATCAACTTATTTCACTCCTCCTGACAATACTGAAATATTGCGCAGCAATCCAGAAGATTCTTTTTCAGGTATTTACATACTTGTGCTGTGTGATTATGGCAGAAATACTTTAAGGTAAGTGAAAGCTGAGGCTAAGGAGCGGGTGAAGTTATGTGAGCAGGAAGAACGTGCTCTTGCCATTACACAAGAGGAGGCTTGTAGCCACTGTTAACTCTGTTAGGATGGATGGATACCTTTTATGCTTCTTCAGGGGTTCCTGAGCAAGGCTGAAAGTGAAGTCCTACAAATCTACATCTCCCGTGTTACAGCTCTGTGGGCCCTCAACTCACACAAAAAGTCTTAATTTCAAAATAGTTTAGCCTCCAAAACATAGTCAAGACAGAGTGTTTAAATTCAATGAGGAGTCAAGACTCTCCAACCTGGCTTCTGAATCCACAGTCATTAAGCTGTGATTAATCAATTAGCCCGTTGGAGAGTGGGGAGAAATGCAACCGAATGACATCCTCCCTTGCAAACACCAGGAGTAGTTAATACTCTGTGATGCAGTAACTTATGCCAGCTCAAGTGAGTGATACTCCATGCTGGCGTCAAGGGCTTTGACTGCCACAGTTATACTGGTCCAGGATCATGCCCAGTCACACCCTCAGCTAACAGCTCTGTCAGCAGATGCCTTAATACAGATGCAAGTGAATGACAATTCTGTTGCATATCACTTTTCTAGAGGAGAGGAAAATTATGCTCATAGCCATTGCACTTGGGACTTGTTGGAATAATTTAATCTGCAGAATATTGTACTGGTTGTGGCAATACAACACTCAAGAAGAATATACACAGGAGATTCAAGGAATGTATACAAAGAAATGTTTTTCACGGTGAGGATGGTCAGACACTGGAACAGACTGCCCAGGGAGACTGCAGAGTCTCCATTGTTGGAGATACTCAACCCCCCCCACTGGAAACATCCTAAAGCTGCTCCTGTTGACTCCACAGCTTTGAGTGGGAAGGTTGGACTAGACCATCTCCAGAGATCCCTTCTGATCTGCACGACTCTCATTCTATGAATACGACTTTCCCATCTAAAGGTTAACATAGCCAGCTGTGACAAAAATTCATTGTTAATCTAAATTTACGAACAGAGAAAATTTTATTTGAAATTTAAGGGAAAAGAAAGAAACTATTCCAAATGCAACTTTTAAAGTTTTGTGGCATCTAGCCACGCACTGAAAAGCCATAAGAAAAAACAATAAATTTCTGCAGTTTCAAAATCAGTGCATTAAAAAATTAATTCCAATTCTGACTCTCAGTATCTTTTTTCTACATTTCTTGTCTATCACAGAATCATTGACGTGGCCACAGAATTAATTTTTGCCAAAGGGACTGCTGGGGTTCCTCTGCTCCAATCCTCTACACAGAGCAGGATCAACTTTTAAGTCAAATCCAATTTCAAGTTTGAATCAGGTTGCTCAGGAGATTTCCAGCTGAGTTTGAGCATCTCTCTGTGCAAGCAGAATGAACTATGTCTATTCCTATCTTATTATCACCTATATTAAAGCTTTCAGCTTCACTTCATCCTAATTAAATGAATATACCTGAAAAAGATGATGGAGCAACAGATGATAGGTATTCAACTGTATTTATGATAGTAACAGCTAGCCAATTATTCTTAAGGCAAAGATAACAAATGTTAAAAGCTGTTAGAGGATATTATTTATACTGGGGACCACTTTATGATGTACCCTTTGAACTACTGCTCTGTGGTCTTGAATGGAAGAATGAGAACTAGCCCTCATGCTAGCCTAGAGCAGTGGGAACTATCACCTGCTGCTTCCTCCCCAGGAGCACGCTGAGCACTCGCTGCTCCTGCCCTGCTGGGTAACACCGTCACCGCTGTACAGAAGGCAAGAAGTGATGGTTTTACCACAAACCAGACAGCTGTGGGTCCTGCTGACTGAACCTCCAGCTCCAAAGTTGGACTGTGCTACAAAAGCTGCTCATCCATCCTTGACTGCCTCCCTGCACCTGCCTACATCTCCTCTGCGCTCCAGGAAATCACAGCAAGGGATATGTGGGCTCTTACCACAGAGCAAAAGAGAAAATGCAACACTGAAGTAGCAACTTTGACCCTTCCTCAAGAAGCTCTTGGTCTGAACATCACTGCCTTTACTGTGGTTAAATACCGTTAGCAAAATGTCTAGTCTGGGAACCCTTAAGAACCTGCTACAATCAGAGTTCATAGTCCAGTTTTCACAACGGCCTTGATATTATTGAAATCTCTTGAGAACACTGCTCCTCTGACACATTAGATAGGTCCTGAAGTCACTAAGTATGCATAAGCAGCTTCTAAATTTTATGTTATTCTGTAAGTTTTAAGCTTACTAACTGCTAAAAAGGTATTACGATATCTTTTTGGTATTCCCTTCAAAATGGTTTCAGTCAAAATATTGCTTCACAGAACATGTTATATAATCTAGTTTTTCCTCAGAAATATTTATAGAATTATTTTACAGTAGTAATACATTTAAGTGCAATCACTGGGTATATGCAATACAAGAACGGTCAGTATTTCTGCACAGGTACAGAGATCTAACCCATTCTCAGTGTGGCCAAATAAACACCCCAGATATTTCCACATTTTAAGGGTTGAAATTTGTATCAAATATTTAAAATTTTGAACCTAAGAATTTAGATCAAAACATCACCTTACATCTTGTGTTGATATTAATTTCTGTATGTTAAGTTTGAAGAATTAATTGTTCTTAAAAAGGACAAGCAAAGCCAATATACAAAAAAGCCTAGTGTTACCTGGATGAAAAAAAACAAGTACTGGACAAATGAATTTGAGGGCCCAAAAAAGCCCCAATGTTGTCTACCTATCAACAGAGTGGCAGAACAACAAATCAGATCTGGAAGCCCACATATACTGTTAGAGCAGTGCAGCACCTCATCGAGGGGTTTAAGGTGTCATCAGAGTCGACTGGTTTTAGCACAGACTTGAGTAGCAAACACCAAGCTCTACTCCTCAATACAACTATAAAATGACAATGTGATGATTCATTTTGCTCAGAAAAATTAATATAAAATTACTTTATGCAGTAACAAGCCAAAAGATGCCTTCTTGAATCTGCCAATATGCAGATTTGCATTTGTGCAAAGTGGTGATTTGCATTAATTCAAACGCAGGCTGCAGACATTTGGTTTCACAAAAACGCAGCCAAACCCTTAATTCCTCATCTGAAGTGTGATTTCTTCCTGTAGCCATACCAATCACTCTGTCTTAAAAGACAGAATAGCAATGTCCTTTCCTGTATCTATCAACAATAAAAGGAACTATTTAAACTGAAAAAGGTACGTGGAATTTGGCTGGGATGAAAGCAGCCTCTGGAGTGATGAGATGTGAAACAAGAGTGCGGTCAAGCTGTGGAGGAGATGGGTGATGCCCCTGCAGCATTAGCTTGCACCAGGACTTCAGCAGCATTCCCCCAGCCTGGCTTTAGCACCTTGGGGGGCAGAGCTCCCTGCAGAGTGGATGGAGAGACTCATGCCTGCAGCGTCCCTCCCCGACATGCAGACATGACCTGCAGTGGTCCGGGGAGTCGGCTGCCACATGCCAACACCTCCTATGGATGCTACACTTCAGAGATCTCCAGTCAGGACAGCTGGCCTTTTACAGGTGTTACAGATGCCAACACATTCAGAGCCAAGTATCCCTCCAGAAACCTCAGAAACCTGACCAACTTCTACAAGGAGCAGATAGAGCTCTGGTACCTGTGAACCATGTCTGGGAACTCCTACAAAGCATAACCTTCTTGGAGGCAAATCAGGTCAACTGGATATGGCAAATCTAAAGGCCACATGAACCTGCTTGGACAGTCCTAAGAAATAAAGCGCCTCATTTCTGCGTTCTGCCCTAGCAAATAATTTACCCAAGAGAGTCATGCCACTGCTGAGACCAACAGCCCACTGAAGGGGATCAGACACCAAGAGGAGTCAGTGACATCAGGCACCATAAATGCAGCTCATTTTGCAAGGTATGAAATTAAATACTTTGTAAGGATGAACATCAAGATGCCACTACAGTTTGCTCAGCAGAGGGATCTCCCATGGAAGCAGTGGTCTCCAGGTCACCCCATGGAAAACAGAACTTGAGATACCTTTCACCTAAAGACTGTCATATGCTTTCTGCTACCTTCAGCATTTACAGCTTCCTGTGCATGGGCATTATGTTACTTAGAGGCCACAGGTTGGAGACTCCTATTCTGAAACATTTTGCACTTTTGGAGGAAGGTTTGCTTGGGTTAAGAGTTTAATAATGGGGCAATTATTCATCAACATCCTATCACAAACAAAAGCCCCAGTTAAAGCCCAGTTATTTCCTGTTAACATGCTGCAGTCCAGGAGCTGAATTAATATTAATTAATATTAAATCAAATCAATGGAGTGGGAAATTGTATTTTTAGTCTTCAGGGTACCCTTCTAACATGTGTCCCAAAACTAAAAATATTGAGGAAGGAAGAGGGGCACTGCATGCTGAGCAGTTACCCTTCACAGGCAATGTGCACAGAGCTCACTGCCAGCTTCTGCAGAGACAAACTGGCCTGTAGGGATGACTCTGTGTGCTGAGGGGCAGCAGCACCACTCGCTCTGTGCTGAAATGGGGTGATTCCATCGCCAGCAACGCACTGGGCAGGCTGCTCAAAAGCTGATGGTGCTGAACGCTTAGTAAACTTGCTCACAATTTGGTTTTCTTCACAAAAATATTTCAGAGGACAATAAAATAAAGATGATTGATTAAATTGCAAACAAATTCTCAACTGAGTCTTGGGTACTCAGTTCCAGGATATCATATGTTGCTCCGAGTTAGCAGGCTGAAGAAGAGAAAATTATCCAGAACAGGAGCAGCAAAGTGCTCCTAACTCTTCAGCCTACTGCCACCATTCAGAGCACGGCTGGGGTCAAATCAAGAGCCAAGAGGTTTGCCTACTGCGTATGAACAAGATGCTTGTTGACAAGCTAGTCTTTCATTATTCATGATGCAAACTGACATGTTCATATAAGACAGTAATTATGTTTAATTACTAAGAGACTGTTACAGCAGATCATCTTAATTTTACTGAGGAATTAGAGGAGATGGCTAGTTTTTCATCATTTACAACACTTTATCACAGCATTGTGAATAGTCACTTTATCACTCAATGATATTTACAGATCTACTCTAACTTTCACTAGTTTTAAATAACAGCTACCTATAAACCTTGATGGGATCAAAGTGTTTCATACAGGATGCAATTACAACTAATTATAGCATTTAAGAAACATATAAACTGAATTCAGCTCTTCTCCAACTAATTATGTTTACTTCATCAGCAATAATGCAAGTTATAAAGCTTCTCCCAGTGCCACGTGCAGATGGCAGTCGTGGATGCCAGCTGATCAGAGATGCATTGAGAGGCACATTATAATGACAAAACCACTTTTCACACTTACTGTTAGCTATAATTTTCCTGCAACTCTCCTATTACTAGAAAAAAAAAAAATCTATTGGAAGTTTTTGGTGACTTGACATGCATTCCATTTTGAAGTGCCTGCATACATAGCTTGGAGGGGTTTTTTTGTTTGTTTTGCTTTGGGTTTTAAATTTGGTTTTAGAAAAGGCACTGGTGTCTGAATTTGAAGTTTCTTTTTCTGATCTTTCACGTTGTCATAAATATCAGGGATTATACCTTTCTCACCTCTCTCCAATTTCTCCTACCTCAAATCTGAAAATTTCTCCTCCACAAACCAGATTTCTGGGGAAACAAACAAAAAAAAAGATAAAGTCGTCCCTTTCTTACTCAATGAGGAGAATCCAAGTACAACTGAAGCCATCCTTCCTTCCTTCCATCAGGAGTTAAGCTACCAAAGGCTGGAAGCACCCAGCAGCCACACAGACATGCTCTCCATGTAAAAACATACTACCCTACCACGAACGGCACTGCACTCCCAGGGGGAGTACAACTGTACTAAGCTGAGTGTTGTAACAGTACACTGGAACAATAAATCAGTACAAACACTCAGAAATACAGGTAAAAGTGCCTTTTGAAAGGGCAGATGTACTGGAACAGTGCTGTGGCTCATGGATTGCACCATTTTATGCACCTACCTGACAGAGCTGTTAAAGCAGAAGACTGTACTGCAGGCTTGGCTAGAGGAAAAGCTCTTTTAAAGTGATACAGATAGAAAAAAATATTCACTGAGTCCCTGCTAGCTTTGTGAGGAGTTAGAAACTTAAACCACTCTCTGTACTGTTGAAAAATCTAAGTCAACAAATAATAATCTGGCTTTCCTTACAGTAATTACAGAAGTAGCCTGAATACTGCCTTGCTTTCAGTTTATCAACAAGCTTTTACTTGTGTTGTCATGTAGTTCATACAATAAGAACTCCTCCATGCTCATGGCCAAAACACAGCTATTCCTGCACTCTGTAAGGGCTTTGTACAAAGTTGTGGTTGAAAGAGCTTAAAAATAAAGTTGCTTTATAAAGAATAACACAACCAAAACCCTACTAAAATATATTGCGAGGCCTCTGTACTTTCAGCTCTTGGTTTGTAGATTGTTTACCAAACGACAACCGACAAACTGAAATGAAGAGTGAAGGCCAAAAATACTGAACTTTCTCTGTGCTATACTTACCCTGAGCAATGAATTCAACTGTTGTCCTGCTTTTGTTTGGGACAGAGCTAATTTTCTTCCTAGCAGCTGGCATAGTGTTGTGTTTTGAATTTAGTATGGGAATAATGTTGATAACACACTGATGGCTTTAGTTGTTTCTAAGTAGAGTTTATACTAAGTCAAGAACTTTTCAACTTCTCATGCTCTGCCAACAAGGAGGCTGGGGGACACAAGAAGTTGGAAGGGGACACAGCCAGGACAGCTGACCCAAACTGTCTAAAGAGATATCCCAGACCATACGATGTCATGCTCAGTACATAAACTGGGGGGAAAAACTGGCTGGGGGCCACTGCTCAGGAACTGCCTGGGCATCAGTCAGCAAGTGGTGAAAAATTGTGTTGTGCATCACTTGTTTTGTATATTCTAATTCTTTTATTATTATTATTACCACCATTATTATTATTTTCTTCCTTTTCTGTCCTATTAAACCATCTATATCTCAACCCATGAGTTTGTTTTGGTTTTTTTTCCAATTTTCTCTCCCATCCCACTGGGGGTGGGGGCAGCAGGAGTGAGAAAGCAGGTGCTTAGTGTGTGATACTTAGTTGCCAGCTGGGGTTAAACCACAACAATTGTATACATTAAATAATAGATCAGTAATTTCAGAAGGCTATTCTTAGAACTGTTAAATGTATTTGACCAAGAGCCCAAGGAAGACACTCAATGTCCTCAGCCTGGTCATTAAAATACAAGGTCTTCTGTAATAAAATGAACACCCAAGATTTACTATAGCTGAAAACTACTCTAACAAATTCACAGACTTAACAAGAATGGAAAATGAAATGTGATCTGTAAAACTGATACTCTCCTTTAGGGCAGAATTAGGAATGCTGGCCAGAGAGCTAATAGCCAGTTTGTATTTGGACACTGAATCTTTTTGTCCCATCAGAAGATTTCAGTTTAACATAAGATTCCAAACACAATTAAAAGATATGAAACATAAAGCAAAATGGGAACAAGAACCTTATCCATGAATATAATTTTTACAGTGTTTATTAAATGTGTTTCAGCAGGAAATCTTACATCAAGATGCACTGAAAAATGGGAGAGCAAACTGATGTCTATAACAATGCTCCCCCTATGTAGGATGGAAAACCATTACAGATCATATTCTTACGTAAGAAAAGCAGACCCCAACTGTTCAGAGAATGTACCATAAAAACAGTGATCTAAACAACCTTACCTTCCTTTCCATCAACAGGTTTTGATACTTCCATATCAAAGCTCTCTTGCAGTTGCTGGCCTCTGAAGCGGTTGAGATGCTCCTGTTCTATTAAGTTACTTTCCTCCTCTTCCAGAGGTTGCCATGTACCATCAATAAACCACTGTCCACGCATTACAGGGATCTTTTCCGTTTCTAAAAGTCAAACAAGAGATGATTTTTTTTTTTAATGCAACTAAAGCACAAACTGACAGCAGATAAGAGGGAAAGGGAATTCTGTTTGGTGTTTTGATGAAAAAGTTACGCTTCTGCTGCTGGAACCCCTAACAAGGTAACGACAAATTCCTTGAGAAACCCCCCCACCTCTTCTCATGGGGCTGAAATTAGTAGCAAAAGTAGTGTTAATCTGCAAACAACTGAGCTAATGAGGACAAATTTTCAGAGTGTGTGAGAGGATGTGAGAGATGGACAGAAAGATGCAGAGTCTAGAAAATTTATTAAGGGTGAAGTTCAAACAACAGTCCAGCTGTAATGAGATATATTCCTCTCTACCCAGTTGCTTTGAATTTTAAAAAAATTAGGAACTTTGTGAGACTCATTCTCCTCTCTAAAATTTGACTGATAATAAGCATTGGTTTCAAAGTTATCAAGAAGGTGCAGAATGAGGAGGAGATACAAAACCATTTATGCTTACCCTGACTGCACGGAGCCTTGTTTCCTTTGGGACTTACAGTAACCCAAACTACACAACAGTTAGCACAGAGGATGTTTAAAGATGAAAGTGGGGTTTTTTTTTAATTACAATCAGTCTTTCACCGAGGGTTGTTTTCAGTCGCTGTCATTCTAGTTTCAGTTTCAGCACTCCAGACGAGGAAGCTGGTTGCTCAGCATTTGCTATCCATGTGACAAAAGAGAAGTCTATGAAAAATGTATCCGGGTGCTTCCTCTTCATCGAACTGCACTTGATGTCCTAACTTACTGGGGCTGTAGGGAGCAAGAATTCTCCCTTATACCCAGCCCTGCAAGCAAGACAAGACAATAATATCCATTGTAGCACAGCTCAGAATTTCTCCCCCTACATCTGGAACATCAAGAAGGAGAAATACTGTGTGTGCCCGTGCTCCACAAGCCTGTAAGAGCCCAACCTCCAGGCTCACGGGACCAGCAGAGATACAGGTCTGTCGAGACCTCAGACCTCCAGTGCACACTAATGCGTGTTGCTGTATATGTATGTGTAGAGAGACTCGGCCAAATGCAAACGTCTCATGGGTGTGTGCACACTAACCACACAAGCTGAGCTCTCCAAAGCAGCTAAGAACTCAAGCATGAAAGAAGAGGCTCAAAAAAAAGAGATGGGGGAAAAAAATAGGTTTGACTACTCAAAGATCTGTTCCTACCTGAAAGGTGGGAAAAAAGCTGGTGAGGACAGCTTGGAAAAGAAACAATAGATGGAAAGAAACTGGAAACAAAAATTAAGTAAAAACCAACCAAACAACAGAGAGCATGGAGATTTCAGAGTTACTGAGCAAAGGAAGGGATCTATCTGATCTATCACCAGACCAGTACAAATGCACCTGGGTGAGGTGACCCAGCCAAGGGCAGAAGTTAGCCTGGCCACACTGCTCTGTTAGCTCAGGTCACGAGAGCCCCCCCATCTGCCCCGCGGAGCACGTCCCACCGAGCGCGATGGCGGGTCAGAAGTCTCTGCACTGCCCTCCATTACAGATATGCCACTATTGCTCGTTGTGCCCATGGACACTAGTATACACCAGAAGTGTTTTTCATCGTAACTGCAGAAGTTAAGTTACTACAAATGACATAAAAAATTGCCTGTGAAAATTCAAACTGACTTTGGTGTCTACGTCCCATCAATGATGATGTGAAATGTTAATGAAAGAAGTAGTTTTCTTGAAATTAAAGTTAACCACAGCAGTGTCAGTTGTCACCACACACAGTAGCCTCTCATCATGCACCTGTCTTAACTTTTGCTTTATTTCTCTCCATCTCACACCTGTTGATATCTGCATTTTTCAGAAGAGCTAATACACACAGATCCAGTTAGGCTGCCCTTACAAACAAAGCACTGTCTGTAGGAAAAAAAGAAAAGCACATAAATGTGAGCATAAATAAAGGATCCCATTGTTGCTGGAGCAATGACACAACTACGCCAGATGTTAATCCTTACTGGGAAAATCTGTAAGCAATTCCTTAATTCTTGACTAAGCATTTCGACGAGGCTCCATTCATTGAATATTTTTTTTAAAAAATAATCATATGAATACTATTTTGTACTCCAAACTGAATTAATACAACACACTTCTTTTTCAGTTTTGAAGGGCTTTAAGTTTCTCATGGGAATTTCCACCTACAGATTTCTAAAATTCTAAACATAAACCATTAAAATAAACATTTCCAGGCTCCTTCTGCCTGAAAGAAACCTTCTCATAGTGTTTTTTAACAAAAGCAGACTGTAGCACTCAACAGCAACTCCAAAACAGAAGACAGGCAATGCCTTTTCCAGAAAGGCTCAGCCAGGAAAAAAATTAGCATGTTTGAAATAAGAAAATTTTTATTGTAAAATCTTTACAGGACAGTTTAGTTTGAGAATAAACTGATATATCTGGCTCTGGAAAGGGCATTTATATGGAAACATAAATCACTTTCAGATCCAAAGACAGACTATTATGGAGCTTAATTTTCAGACTCGGGCTTTAAGACTTGACTGAGGCAATTCTGTTTCCCAAAGCTCAGTGGGAATTTATGGGGGCCCAGGAGTTGCTGCTTTTTTTTTTTCCTCCAATGCCCTCCTTTCAGCTGTTGCACGCTATGCGTGCAGGCCAGCACCCTGAACCACAAGCTTGTTTTATTTCACATCGTTAGCTGGATGTCAGGTCTGATCACTGTGCTACTGGGAAACCTCAAGAGAAAACCACCTGGTAGAGGAAGCAAGTGAACGACAGTTCCTTCCATCGGAAGCACGGTTTGGTTTTAAGAAAACTGAACACTGTCTTTCAGAACTGAAACAATCAAAATTGTGAAAACAGCCCACAAAGAATCATTTCATCTTCTTCTCACGAGAGAGGAGGTTTGGTAAGTGGAGAACAACTTCCCATTAACATCTGCGTTTTCAAAACTGAAAAATGACGGCTATAATATTAGAATTGTGTAATGCTGGATTTCAGTCCAGGTCAAAGTCTAACTCCAGTCATGATGATAACCTACTGATGCTAAAAGTCACCAGCTCCAAAAGCAAGCGGCATTTCACATACACAGAAAGAGGTATATTAATGGTAATTACACTGAATACTCTGGACTGGGTGGCAAAATGAGGTGACCACAACCCGAGAGGAGATTTTTCAGTATAATCTGTTGACCGGGGGAACAAGTAAAGGCACATTTTCATAAACACAATTCCTCTGTTTAACCTCGCACAGGTGCTGTCATTTAAAGATTTCTCTGTGATTCATCCAGAGAACTTGATGCAAGTTATTACAGTATATCACCACTAAAAGGTGATGAACAAAAAAATGCCATTTTAGCACCAGTTTCACTCACTCCTACCCACCTTGGGTCTTGGATATTCAGATTATTTTAGAAATCTTAAACTACATTCCATTAGTTTTGTTTTATGGAAGAATTAAACACACAGATATTTATATCATGTTGTAGTTTAACTTTTGGTTTTGCCAATACAGCATTCCAAATTTATAATATGAAGCGTTATTTATCATTGTTCCTACGATCTTGATTCCTAGGAAAGGATTTGCCATGATTTCTTTGCTGTTTTAAGTCTTAAGCCATATAATCTGCAGTTGGCAGTGCTTCAAACTGAAAGACACCCATATATTTGGCCGGTTATACACTTGCATTGTTTATTTATACAAGAATTTCTAAATAAACCTGAATGGCAGGGATTACGAGCTTATGAAAGGCACTTTATTTTAATTAGTCATACATATTTTACCACTTTTAGAGGAAAACTGATTAAGTGATCTAGACTAAACCAAAAGATTTAATTTTACACAGAAAGTGCTTTTTTCCCTGAAAATCCAAAGAATAAAAGAATACAAGTGCTGTAATTAATGACGTGAAGGGACAATAACATGAACTATTTGCATTATGACAATTGCTTAAATCTTCCAAAGAATAAAAATTATTTTAAAATAAAAACTATTTGCAACCTATAGTACGCACGCGCAGTAATTTATCTATGTATGCCCCAGCAACTCCTTTTTTGTGAAGATCTTTAAACTGTGTGATCACATCCAATATAAATTGCATGAAAAAGCTACGTAATCCTTCAAAACGCAGCATGAAAAGTAATAACCGCACAGAATTTGAAATGAAGAATTTGTCTTCGTTTTTCTTCTTGTACTAGTACCTCAATGCTACCATCTGTTTGATGCCACCACATTGGTCAGAACGGCGTATACCTAAATTTATATTGCACAGCTCAAACTGTGGTTCACATAACCTTTTGTTCACCTTACTTGATCCAGAACCAGGAATCTGTTGCAAAAATAAGATGTTACAAAGCTAGTAACTAAAGGTTAACAAAGAGAGCTTAAACACATAAAAAAGGAGGTCTGGTTTGGAAATACCAACACCAGCTAGCATGCAACCTAGAAGACAGACAGAATAAAATTATAAGAGAGCAAGATTAGGAAACTTCTGTTTCATTGCTTCCAAGCCGACATCCTGTTCCGATGGCTTGATGGCAAAGTTAAGGCACTTCTGGCACCACTCAGTCATCAGTCTCAAGACAGCTGTAATAATTTACCCACGAATGAGATCTAAAAGGTTACTATAATAATCAAAGGCTCAAAAAATTAAATTAAAGCTTGTGTTTTGCCGAAAATTGACAATCCTAATTTCCCAGCTTTCCAAACCCCAAACCAGTAGGTTGGGCAAGAAACACAAGCTCATAAAATGCAGTCAGCTCGAGATGCTTTTCAATATAGTAATTTCAGATCCCTGCTTTTCAGAGTAGTAACTTCCATTCCTTAAATTTTGCTGCTTTATTACTACAGTTGCAAACAATTTGCAGTGCGTGAGGATAACATCTGCACGAGCTCAAGGTAACTGAGGCTACCATATGTGACATCTCAGGCTGAAAAGTATTTAAATAATTAAGTGCCCACACATTTACCAAGAGAAAAAAAAAATCAACCAGACAAAATGGTCTTTTTCTTTTCTTTTTTTTTTTTTTTTTTCCCCTCCTCTCTCCACAAAGGCCTGCTGAAAGTGCTGCATGTCATGTGTCTTGGAGCACAGCACTCCCAGCAATTGTAATACACACAAAAACCTGAATGTTGGCAACAGCCACTGAAATAAATTTATTCCAGAATAACATCAACAGTACTATTGGCAACTTTTAAAAATTTGCTATCCATTCCTACTGTATCAGGCCTAAAATTAGATTTGGGCTATATTAACTCCTGCACAGCCCGTAAGACTTTTCACGAGAGCAAAACGCTTAAGTATAAGGACAGGTATTACTTGACCTTGGCATCAGCGTGCCTCCTAGCCACCCAGCAGCCACGGCCACTGCTGCCCCCAGAGCAATCATGATTTGCAGATTCTGTTTTTGCCAATGCAAATGCACAGAGTGCAGTTTGCGGGACAAGATCTCTTCCTCTTACTTAGTTTCCCTCATGGCTGGGTTTGTAGAGTCTCATAAAGAGGGAAAAAAAGGAAGAAAAAATCCACATGAGCAGAGGAAGTTTGTTATGAGAATGGATGGTTACAGAAACTGATGGTGAGATTGAAGATTCCTACATTTTACTGTGACATGATCATGCGTGCCAGATGATTAAACAGATGTTAAAATAGCCCAAAATGTCATCATTTCATGTTTGCTAGGTAACATAACAGACTTTTTGACTTTTTTTAATAGCTTAACCTTCTACAGCTTTCCAGCTACTCTCTAACATACTATTTCAGAATAGAGCAGGTTACTGACTTTGAAATAAATTGAACTACTCATTTAATCACAGGCCAGGCTACCTCCCTTTGTTTAACCAAACACATGCAATCTGTTCTGCTCTTTCAAAACGAACAACGTAACCTGAATAGGAGTTCAAAGCTGAAATCCCGGCCTTCAAAAACTTAACAGAGCTACGTGACTTTACAAAGCCAGACTCCTATTTTTTGTTCAGTGTCTGAGACGAAAAAAGATTTGATTCACTGAGCAGTAAAGGATATTATTTTGCTGGTCCAACAAATAATTCTAAATTGCTTTATTGAAGCAATTTCAAAATGACAGGTGCAAGTAACTTTTGAGTTTCACAGAGGCTAAGCACATGAAGAGCAATCTGATTGGCATAGATGGGATTTTCCTTCCAGACTCTGATCTGCAGAGCAGCTACACACACGAGCCTCCGCGTTTGCTTCGGTGTTAGATGCAGCAAGGGAGGAACATGCACTTTGCTCCACTGCAAATGCAAAATCACCTCTGTTTTACCAAGACTGCCTGAAATACTCAAGCAATGGCTTGTAACTGTTTTTCCCTGAACCATTTTTAATCGGTTTATGCTATGAACTGAGGCATCCAAAACAGTAATGACTTTGGGGCTGGTTCAAATGTCAAAACACAGAAGGAACACCCTCAAAGTCATCTCTTCTCTCAATTGTTATGTATCACCCCAAAATATAGCGCGTATCATGTTTTTCAAGGATTTTTATGGTTTAAGATAGTTTAACATCTCTACAATTTTGCTTTATATAGACCTGAACCCAATGGTCCAGGGAAGAAGCCTAAAGCTCCCCTTACCACCTGTGTTAGTGATAAGCTGGAAACACTCACCAAAAAACCTTGGACTGTTGAAACATGAAACAGGGCTACAGTTTTTAGAGCTTTATTTTTATTGAATTCTTATCAATTAAAATAGTTTACCAAATTTCAACACTAGTACTCTGAAGTGAAGCACTTCCACCACCAGCGTTTGCTGCCAGTCAGTAAGCTGTAGGAGCTAGACCCTTATCAACTCTTTTCTCACCCAGAAAAACTTGTGTTTTTTGAAACCTCATTAGGCGAAAAGCTAAACTGACCCACAAAAGAATGACTGTGCCACATGACAACCATGTGAGTAGCTCCTAAAAGGTAAGCATGTGCTCAAATCCCATTGAAAGTCACGGGATTTTTGCACAATCACACCCTGGGCTCAGTGTGTGTGCTCGCGTCAATCGGTCTTTGTTAGCGAGCTCTCCCCAACGCCGAGCAGCAATGATCATGTACATACAGCTTGAGCAAGGAGGCTCCTATACAGGAGTACCTTTTTTAAAAAAAGAAAGCCAGATTTTTCCTGTGCATACCTCAGACTAATGAACAAGACGAAGATATTCAAGGGTACACCAACCTTTGCTCTCAATTCCTCCTTTCTCCTCTTCAGGGATTTTTTTCTGCACTCTCCTCCTAATCCCACTTCCTTTTTCTGTCTACTCCACCCCAACTCCAGATTTTCCACTTTCATCCCCACATTTCCCTTTTTCCTTCAATTTTTTAAACCCTATGGAGTTTTTCCCCCTGAAAACCAGCACGATTTTAGTTTGTTTCATCTTAAATATCACTGCCCACTTGCACCTCGTACTCCCTCCATTCCAGCGCTCTCCAACCATGCTCTTTACAACACTTAATCTCTGGAGCTTCTCCTCTCCAGTTCCATACCAGGCATGCTCTAGCGTGGCTTCAGCTACTTGCAGCCCACTCAAACAGATCATACCACACTGGTGTTCTTTAGCCAACACTCAAAACCACTGCTTCACTTTTTTCAACCTTACAGATAACACTGACAGAATTGTTCACTGAATTTCTTGCTCTTCTGCAAATTTTTCTTTCACCTAGTCCTTCTGCTTACTATCTTACACAGTGTTAGCTCTTCCAGATTCCTCTCTTGCTCTTCTGTGGGCAAAGAGGAGCTCTGCCCAAGGTCTCTCTTTGACTTCAGTATCATTTTTTCCCTACACATCATCTCCCCCTCACACACACATATGCAGAAATTCACCTGCCATCTATCTTTAATCTAGCCCTCTCAACTCCAAATTAAACCCCATCCTATTTCTTTGATAATCGCCACAGTTGAATCAGTATTCAAGCCTGAATTCCGTCAGAACAGAACTCCTGCTCCTTCTCACCCCCCAAACATTTTCTGCTTTCTCAGTTACAGCAGATTAACACCCCATCACCCACAACTTGGAACTCAAGTGCTCTCTGCATGTCTGCCTTCTTCCTTGTTGACCACATCCAGCAGAAATAGATCTTTCTTCTTCTATGTCTGCCTTCTTCCCACACAGAAGGGCAAGCACAACTTGCTAAGCCAAGCCCATCCTTAGCTACTCTGCTGTAGCTGACACTATCTGCTGGAGAGCAAGTCTGTGATCCTGGTATCATTTACAGGAGTAAGACAACAGATTCATTTTACTTAAATAATGCTTGTAAATCACAAAAGAGCTGAGGACACAGAAGAAACTTGCCCTCAAAGACACATCCAAGCGAAGTGCGGACATCTAACTGTTCTAGTGAAAACATCCTAAATGTCACAGGTTCTCTCTACTTAAAGAAGGAAAGGTAACTGGAGAACATAAACAGAACATACATACAAGTGTAATTTGTGATTTAATGTACAGAGCACTGCAAATCTAAAAATTGTTTATCTATGTGTATTAGGCTTTCTGGTCAGCAAGGAGCTGGCCAAAACTAAGCTATAAAACACTTTTGGAAGGGTGGTGGTATGGTAAGAACAGAAGGAAAAAAGTAAAACCCAGGAAATATTTTGAGTAGCGAAAGTTAACACTTTACCTTGCCATGTAAACTATCAGTATTTTATTTATAAATGAATAACATGCTCAGATAGAAAAGCAAGAAAACAGTATTCAGGAATTCAGCCTTTGGTCAAAAGGTCTTTTTCATAAAGGAAATTCTATCAACCAAGTTCAAAGACTGTCCAACACACCAAAAGCAATGTTCTAAGAATGCTGTAAAGCAACTGAAAACGTGTTCTGCTGCCGAGAACAGACTGAAACAGATGCAAGCCACAAACATACTGATAAACTCTTGATTCCAAACCCTTCATTTTCATCTTGCCTCATGAATCTATTTTCATACTATTTTTGTTTCAGAATGCAAAACAAAACCCATAAACTAAAGATGCAGTCTCAGAAGAAATATCCGTCACTGATAAAAGCAGCCAGGCAAGAGGTCTAGTGAGGCCTCAGGTTTAAAGTTGCCAGTATCAACATACAAATTTATGCTGCCAGCTCTAGGGAAGGCACAAGCACCCAACGCTCCCACACAAAGCAGTCTGCAGAGAAGCACCTTCCTGCTCTGAAATGTTGATTTTTCCTCTTGATGGTGCAGCCCAAAGAACCACCAGTGGCTGAGGTACAAAAGGCTTTGTATCTTACTGCTAACGTCTACCTGCTACACCAAAATAAACACATGATGAAAAAAAAAATCCACTAAAAAAATAGCCTTATGTAACCATCTGGTGCCAAGCATCAACTACCATACTCCAAGACTTCTCAATAATCTTGAGGGCAGATACTCTGCCCTGGCATTCAGGTCTCATTTCACAAAAGCTCAACTTGCAAAGGCTTTTCACCGTGCTCATGGCTGCCTCTTCTTCCAGTTTACAAAGCACCTCAGAGGGCTTACAAAAGAAAATCTAGGGTCTTGGATACTTCTTTCAGTCCAAGCTTAAAGGTGGCTGAAAAAGATCTTAAAAGATTTTAAAAGCTGCCCAATTCCAGCCTGAGCATGCAATTTTTGAAATTAAGACTCCTTGATTCACTCTGTACTCACAGGTATTCCCAGGCTAAGGTCACAAAAGTATCTGTTATATTAGTACAGCAGAAGCTATTCTTACATCTTCACTCAAAGACAGTCCTAGGGAACAATTTATTTTTTTATTTTAAATACAAGAGGTTTTTTACTTAATAGACTACTACGAGGTACAAAAACATACATGTTAAAAAGAAAACAAATCAAAAAAGTCCTTACCACATCTGTGGGCAGGAGTAGAATATTTTATGCTTCCCTAAAAGACAACGCTCCACGGACTCCCCAAATGGCTGTAGAAATACACATTTTTGTTGTTGCTTCTGTCTCCACATGCCACCGAATTTTACAAAAGCCCTACTTCCATTTTAAAAACTACTGTTGCAAGACATCACCCAAGGTGATGAGTGTCCCAAAAACACAGTCAGAATTGAAACTGGAGAACATGCTGGGACGAAGACAACTATGTGGAAAAGTGTTATAAGAAAACACTGCAAGAACTAAATACAGGCAACTTGACAATAGAACCATCAAAAAGCAAGAGAAAAGCAAATACTAGATAGGGCAACAGTCACACTGGACAAACTCACAAGCCAAGGAACAGGAGAGTCACCCAGTAGTCCCCAGGCTGCAGATTTTACAGACTCATCCAGGACTTTGAAAACTAGGCTGAGGAATATCTATAGAAAAATGGTTGTAAAACAGCCCTCCAACTGGGAGGGCAGAAAAGGGCTGTATAACCTAAGAAGATTCAAACAGAAGATCCACGTCTAAGATATTTCTCGTTGTTATGTCCACAGAATAGAAGCAGCATCCCAACTCCAACTTACTTCTCTGGAAGCCTACAGTAATAATATTCATCCACTTGTGCTGTCTTTGCTAGTTCTACAGTACTAATTAAATAAGTCCCAGAGGTCACAAGGTAAGGATAAAATTCTCAGTAATTAATCTGCTCAAATGGTAACTCAGTCTGATACTTCTGATGTTACAAACGAATCCTGTGATGAGCTTAAGACGTCTGAAGACGTGGAATGAAAAGATATTCCAGCACACACCAAGCTATAATTAACATTCCCCTGTCATTAAAATGTCACAATAGCTGAAGAACTGTCAGCATGTTCAGTGTTGTAGCTGTGAGATAGCAGACTTCCCCGAAATACAGCACATACATGAAACAGAACAAAACGGGCTAGAACAACAAAGATAAAAGCTTTTGACCTTTGCTCTGAACTGAAACTGTGAATCAGCAAAACTGGATAGCAGTTTCTGTACTCTTTAACCTGTACCTCAGAATATTTAAGTCAGTTGTACTCATTAAACTTCATGCTTGTGGGATCAGAGAGCAAGATTCTCCTTCCTTACTCATGAGCTTTGCTCGTGTGAGATCTTGTTTGCCACCACCAGCTCCCTCCCACACTACGGCAAATTTAACATAGTAGCTAGACTTTGGGTCCAAAATTATATGCACACTATCAAACAGGAATAATTTGGGAATAACAGCTACACCGAGGCCTTCAAAAGCACAGATGAGACTGAATCCTTGGGATCTGATCTGGCTGTTTTCTTGCGTCTGGATGCAGCAGCTGGGACGAAAGAATGGGAGGAAGGCAAAGGCACAGGTACACAGGGAACTGAGGCAAGGAAATGTGCAAGTGAAGGAGGAGTGAGACCAGAAGACACTGACAGAGGAGCCTTGAAACACCAGAAGTTTATCTCAGTCTTATGAAGGAGTGGACTTGCTAATAAGAAAAGACTTGAGCGCTCTCCTTAATCAGCTTTCTGAGGACTAAAACACATCCCTGCTGTTAGCCTTCTCAGGACCGTGAGTTTATTTCTCCCCTGCCTAGCACAGCTTCTGGTGTTAACCTCTGGGAATCTCCTTCAAGCATCAGAAACCGTCTCTGCAGAGTGTATGCTGTCATTTGAAACATCTGCTCCTCAGGCTTAATGAGCCTGCATCAGCTTCCAAAATGGACAAGGCACAGGGTCAAGAAATTAAACCTTTAAGCTGCTGACGAGTACAGCCTCTTGCTCCCATTAACTGCCTCACCTGACAGCTCTGCTCATTTGTCCCTGTCTCTGCCTGTGGCACAGTTACAAGGGGGATGGCAGCAGTTTCCTAATCCCTTGGATGAGCTGCATCTTCTCTTTCCAGTAACTCTGTGGCAGATGCAGGGGCTTCAGGGTGGTGACAGCAACAGCCACCTCCACTTTCTGCTCAAGGAGCTGTGCCCAGGCTCCTCTAACTCAAAATATGCATGAACCGAGATCTCTGCTCACTCCTCAAGCTCAGTGTCTGTCTGCTGGGGCAATGATTTGAAAGGCAAAATTGTCACACTACGAGTGAATCGTACCACCTGGTATTGTCATTTATGGATTTCCCTCCTGTAAAGATGCTGATAAAGAAGAGGGGAAAGAAGCAAAAGCTCTCAGTTTTATAGCTGAAAGAGTTCTGCTGTTTCTCTGTAACTCCCACCTGAGTCTCAAAAATATGCAGAGACAAGAGAAAACTGCCTGCCCCTCTCCAAAGTCCATGCCAGGACAGCGTCTATTGCTCAGCTACTCCACACCTCTCACTCTACTCCGTAACATTTCCCTTGTTCTTGAAGGAATGCAGTTGGAAAGCAAGTCCTTGGGGATGCAAAGTAAGCAATGAAGTTGAGGGGGTGAGGCAAATTCCCCTCTCTTGGAAGAATAAGAAGGACTGTGTGTGTATCCGAGGAGCCTGTTGCATCCTCGCCAAAGGAAAGCAGGCAAAGTCCCATTTCATGCCCCCTCCCAGCAGACAAGTGGTAACGAAGCACAATACCATCATTTTCCCAGGGAAAAGGACTAGGGCTGCAGACGGGAAGCCAGGCATCAGCCCTTTCTTCCATCATTCCTTATTAAAGAGGGATCAGAACCATGCCTGAAGCCCGGAGGCAGCGGACCAACAACTGCTGTTTCTACCCTGCTCCTTCTGAAGGAAGGGTGAGCATCTTGAGGGAAGGGAGTGCTGAAGGCACATACCCACCCTCACTCACTCACCCTTTGTTTCGCGAAAAGGAAGCATAAGCAAGAAGGTTCTCAGTCACCTTCCCTCCCAATTTCTTCCACACATGTCAAGAAACAAGAGCTCCCTTTCCCGTGTCTCTGTGCTCGGATCCCCGTCTCCTTCATGTGCATGTGCACAGCGGGGCGAGGCAAGACTCCCAGTTCCCTTTGCAGCTGGAAGGGGCTCAAGAGGTGCCCGGTACACCCCTCCCCCATGACCCTGCATGGGGGCGAGGGGTGCCCAGAGCCTCCCATCCTTTTGGGGGTGCCCCCTCTCTCGAGGGCTGAGGGATGCTCACCCTGCTTCCCCTCTGAGTTTGCCTGGGAGGGTTGGGATGCCCAGCGCCGCGTCCCCCGTCCATCCATCCCCACCGTGTCCCTGAGACTTGGAGGAGAAATTCCCAGTCCCTCCTCGCTCAGGTCTGTGCGAGAGCTGGGTGACGTTCTCCAGGGAGAGGGGTTCTCCTGTAGCCCTCACCCCCGAGGCCAGCAAGCGGGGTGCCCTGTCCCCTTGGCGTGCCGGAGAGTGCTCCGCCTCCCCGTTCCCTACGGGGGTGCGCTGCAATGGCTACTCGGGGCATCCCACCGTCTCTTACCGGGGAGAGCGGGAGGCGAGGGGCAGCCCAGCCGCTCCCCGGGTGCCCCCCACGGTCTCAGGGCGAGGCCAGCGGGACCCCCCGGTCCCCACGGGAGGGGAAGTGTCCCCCCCTTTCCCCTCCGGTCCCCGCACTCACGGTTCCAGTAGACGGGGTAGCTCTCGGCGTTGACCACATCCACCTCGTAGAGCCCGCTCCGCACACACACCGGCTCCACCGCCGCCGCCTCGCCCTCCCGGGGCTCACCGGGTCCGAGGGCGCGGTAGGCCAACTCGATCCGTAGCGAGTCGTAACCGATGAAGGGCTTCCAGGTTTTCCGGTCCTCCCGGTAAAACCAGCGCACCTCCTCGGCGCCCAGCTCCCGCACCACCTCATAGCGGGGCCGGCCGCCGCCCGGCCGCCTCCTCTCGGGCAGCGCGGCCGCCGCCAGGGAGAAGCCGCTGCCGCCGCTCTCGCTGCTCGCCAGCCCCGCGCCCTCGCTGCCCTCGCCGCCCGTGCCCGTGGAGTAGCGCGGCGAGGCGCCCGATTCGGCCGAGTCGAAATCGCCGCCGCCGCCGGCCTCGTCGCTCAGGCTGGGCTCCCGCGGCAGGGCGGCCGCCGCCTCCGGCTCCCCCTCAGAGGAGGACGAGGAGGAGGTGGAGAGCGCGGCGCGGAGCCGCGGCGCGGAGCGCTGCTGGGGGCGGCGGGGCGGGCGGGCGAGGGGATGCTGCACGCCGCGGCTCGCCTCCGCCGCCGCCGCTTCCTCCTCGCCGCGGGTCGGCCGCTCGTAGCAGCCGCCACCGCCGTAGCCGCTGGCTTCGCCGGGCAAGTCCCAGGCGCCCTGCGGCGAGCCGGGCTCGGGGTAATCCATCCCGCGGCCCGGCCCGGCCCGGCGGTGCCGCCTCGCCCCGCCCGCCCCCGCGCTGCCCGGCCCGCGGCTGCCGCAGCCGCCGCCGGCTCCGTCCGGGCGGGGGCGGCGCCGCATCGTCACGCGCGCAGCGACGCGCCGGGGGCGGGGCCGGGCGGCGGCACGAGGCTGCGGGCGGGCGCGAGCGGCGGAGGCGGGGGGGGGGGGGGCCGCGGCCTGGAGCCGCGTCGGGGCGGAGGGACCCGCGGACACGGGCCGCAGCACCGCTGGGCGAGACACCGCCAGGCACAGCCTGTGGCACTGCCCGTGTGCGAGACACCCTCAGGCAGCCCACAGCCCCAGCTCCGGCTGTGAGACGTCCTCACACACAGCCCGCACCGTGTCTGTGCGTGAGACACACAACCTGTAGCCTTGTCTGTGTGTGAGACACCCCCAGACACAACCTGTGGCCCTGCCCGTGTGTGAGACACCCTCAGACACAACCTGTGGCCCTGCCCGTGTGTGAGACACCCTCAGGCAGCCCACAGCCCCAGCTCTGGCTGTGAGACGTCCTCACACATAGCCCGCACCATGTCTGTGCGTGAGACAGACACAACCTGTAGCCTTGTCTGTGTGTGAGATACCCTCAGACACAACCTGTGGCCCTGCCCGTGTGTGTGAGACACCCTCAGACAGCCTACAGCCCCAGCTCTGGCTGTGAGACGTCCTCACACACAGCCCGCACCATGTCTGTCTGTGAGACATCCTCACACACAGCCTGTAGTCCCATCCATACAGTGAGACACCCTCAAACACAGCCCACAGCCTCATCTGCACTCAAACGCAGTCTACAGCCCTGTCTTGTGTGAGACACTCTCACACAATCTACAGCCCCAGCTGCATGAGTGAGACACCCTCAAACACAGCCCTGCCTCTATGTGTCCATGGGAGGCACCCTCAAACACAGCCCCCAGCTCCGTGTGTGACACACACCTTGAACTACAACCTGTGTGCATGAGACCCCTAAACCCCAGCCTGCTGCCTCGTGGACAGGAGCGATGCCCACCAACGCAGCCTGCAGCCCTCCGTGTGGGCCGACACGCAGACCAGCGCACGAAAGCACAACCTGAGGCCCAGCATGTGTGAGATGCCCTAAAGCACAACCCACGGCCTCACAGGCAGGTGGGACACCCTGAAACACACCCTCCAGCCCAGTGTGTGAGTGATGGGCACCCCTAATACACAAACCGTGGCTTGGTGTGTTTGTGTCAGGCGCTCCTAAAACAACCATCTGTGAGTGGGGCCAACACCCCCAAGACACAAACTGCGACTTGAAGCCCTGCAGGGGATTGGTGTCTATGTGTGAGGCACCTCCAACACACATCCTGATGTCTTGTGGGGGGTACATGAAACCCTCAGCACTCGTCCTGATGCCTGATGGGAGTGTTAGTGTTGGTCTGTGTGTGCACGTGTGCTGCTTCCTACAGCCTGCCAGGGGGGTAACTGAGGTTGGACCTGTAAGTGTGGGTGTCAGGCCCAACACACACCTGCTACCTTAACAGGGTGAGCGGGGTACATGTGTATGCGAGAGACAACCCCGGTCAACACCTTGCAGTGTTCCAGGAAATACTGGGGTTCATGTGCAGGGGGGAAAGTGGACCCTTCATCACACCCCCCAACACCTACCGTGGAGGCAACCTGTTCTGTGCTGAGGGTGTCACATGCTGCAACTACCAGAGTGCAACAGGAATCATTCCTGTGAGCATGCAACCCTACCCCCCACACCAAGAAAACCCTACAGGCTAACGCTTGACAATCATGCACAGGGTGACACTGTGCGTGGGATGTCCTCCCGCAGCTCAACACCCCAACAGTCTAGCAGGGAGAAGTGGTCAGGTTTGACCTCTGCTTGTTGGTGTGACACCACTTTTCCCTTCAGCCAGGCATTTCTCAGTTGTGTAGCAGTGTGTGAAATGGGCATACCCCGAACACACACTCCAAAAAATAACAGGGAGCAACAACCTGGAGTCACCCAAAGGCTAGCTATGCTCCCCTAAACTGGTGGTGCTGGGGCTCACCTGGGCTTGTTTGTGTGTGAGGAAGAAACACCCTCCTCCACCCCCAATACACACCTTGTAATCAACAGGAGGGGGTGTTGAGATGCATATCTGTGTGATAAAACACCTGGCAGCCTGCAACAGGAAAAAGGATGAGGGAAGGTGCCCAGCTTTTACACCTGTGTGAGACAACTCCACGTCTCGACATGCACCCCACAGCCGAGTGAGGGGCAGTGATGGATCACCTCAGTGGTGACACTTCCCGCCACCATCCTTTCTCATGGGGTGAGGGTTGGTCTGTGTGTGTGGGAAAGAGAGAGACTCCCAGCAACACACCCCAGCTTACTGGGGTGGGGTCACCTGTTTATGAGACACCCCCCCCCCTTTTTTTTTTTTTGCAACACGCCCAGGAGAAAGCAGGCGGTGAGAAGGTGAGTGATACTCCTATCTCAGTTACACCTCGAAGGGCGAGGGAGCTGATACCTCCACATTCGTCACATCTGTGTACAATGCCCCTGCTGCCTTATTCATATACACATCACAGGGTGTTGGCCCGTCACCTCTAGCCAGCTACACCCTGCAGCCTGACGGGGGGATGCGGCTGTGCGCAGATTGTACCCCCAACCCAACCTTCATACACTCACACACACACACACGTGCGTTTTCCTAAAGGGAGAACAGGAGAAGAGGAGACAACTAGATGTCACCTCTGAACATCAATTACCCAAAACACCTGACTACCTGTGCTGGCCTGGGGTGGATGCCTGGGTTTTACCCCACCTAAAAGCAGCTAAGGTGGGGGTATGTACAGTTAGAACGCAAGAAGGAAAGTGGTTGCTTGAGTATCATCTACATTTGTGTGCCCCCACCCCTAACTGTCTGTGTGTGTCATTTTCCTTCTTGATTTACAGCAAGCCCCCCTTTCACAGTCCTTCTGTCAGCTGTGGAAAAAAACCCCAGGGTACAGTGCATGTGTTCCCTGATTCCCCCGTCACCTACGCATTCTGCTTGTCTCCATCCTACAGTTGCCAGCGAGAAGGGGACTCACATTGTATATCCAAAAATAGGTTTGTGCCCTACCTCCTACATGCTGTTTCAGCCGGGGAATCCTGCTAATGGAGTGCGTTAAAACCCAGAGAGAGGCCAGATTCAGTTCAGGCTGGAAGGGTAGGTCAAGCTTTTAAAAATGTTCACTGCTGGCGTGTTGTTTCCCGGAGTCATTAAAATCATGCTGAAAGACTGCACACAGATCCTTGAACGCGTCGGCAGCGCTTTTCAGTCCTCAGAGCTCCAAGAAGCATTCACAAGTCCCCACCACAGGAGCTGTGTGTGTGCTTGTTCTACCTTTTCCAAATGGAGAAAGAGAAGAAAAAAGAGAGGAGATAAACAAGGTACAAGCAAGAAGTCAGGGGAGGAGGCTGTGCTGGTTTGTTTGACCACATTGCTCCAGCAACAGGGACATGATCTGTTTGTTTAACTTATCTTTTGCATTTCTAATGAACTCCACAAGGTGATCTCTCTGTCCCAGATTTTTCTCCACAGTGGGGAAGAAAAAAGGGAATGTTACCTACCTTGTATAGATCACTTTGAAAGCACAGATTGTAGGGTTTTCACTTTTTACCCTCATTTCCATCAAAGCCAGGGGGGATTTCACCATCTTTCCTCATTCAACAGGTGTTTCACCCTTCTTCATGTCATCCTACTCAAATTCTCCCTCTTTTTGCTCCTTGTCTGACATCAAGGAAAGGTTGCCCAAATCAACAAGGGGCACTTTAAATGTTCTTTACCTTTTTAAAATATTCTTTCAGATGATTTGATTTATTTCTTGCTGTGTGTTTCTGGGGGTATGTGTCTGCTCTCCATATGCTACATTCTTGTGCACAGTCTCTCTGTAGACAATAGACAGGAAGACTGAGCACAAGTGGTTCATCGTCATCAAGCTGAACCACAGCACGGAGAGTTGCAATGTGACTGTTCTTCATTACAGCCATCTTGGAGACCTGTGGAGACACGTGGCCTGAAAACTGGTTTATTAAAGGCAAAGTGAAGGGAACTCCAGAGCCTTAAGCCCCTCCCGAAAGAGTCCCAATATCTTTCTCTTTGATTTTTTGAGGAAGATCTTTGCTGGGGTGCGTTGGTATGAATGAAGTTGAGAGGCCCATAACTCTCTCATTTGAGCTCAAAAAAAGGAGTATTTCCCACTTTTTACTGTTAGAAGCTCTGAGCTCACAGGTGTGGAGGAGCTTGAAAGTTTCTGGCATGACACAGGACTCGGGTTCCATCACTATAGAGTTACATGAAATGAAAAATATGACCAAACGTATAAACTTATTTTGCCACCAGAGGAGGAAAATTACCTTACAGTGGAATAAATGGGGAAGAATGTGTCTATATGGAAGTTTTAAAGCAAAGTTACCTTTATTTTGTAATGTCATTTATATAACTGTGAGTTTCTGTGCAGACTAAGAGCGTGTGATCCTCCTAGCAGGAGACCTTCACAGAAGATTTCCATAGCCATGTATGGATACATGTTTCCTTTCTGCCGAGTTAATACAGTTGGGAATTTCCTGGAAGAGATGTAGGGAGATACCATGAGGAGCTCCCAAGGACCTCCCTTTGTCCAAGAGAAAAAGAGGGACCGTGAAGGTAGGGAGTATGTGTGTAACTGAAAGTACAATGCACTGCCAATCATCTCTGAATATCCTCCAGTTTTAACATTACTTTAAAAAAAAATAATTTGCACACAAGAAATAGATTCTGCATTTCTGCAGCAGCTTCACCAAAAATGAAACTCAGGAATGCCTCCTATTTATCCTGCTCATTTGTCTGAGGTTGCTGTTAGCTCTGGTGGCCACAGCATCGCACTGGCGTTACCTCACTGCAAATGTCCCTGAAGTACAGTTTTCCACAGTACAATCTGGTGCTTTCCAGGGTATGGACTAACCAAGAGGCACTTCTGCATTTAGAGATGATATCTAGATGACCCTGTGCTGTGCTGGATATTTGTTCCTAAGTGTGGGACTTTGCACTTCCTTTAAATAAGATTATTTGACCAAGTTCTCCTAATTATCTTCCTCCCAACAGTCTTTGTTTGCAAGGCAAGCTACTCCTATTGGTGCAATTTTAAGTAGTGTAGTTAGTTTTGAAACTATCTCTCAGAGTTCACAAATGATGCAATCATCTTGTATTTTCTTGCACATCCTAAATAAAACACAATGAATAGCACAAGGGCAAGTGCTTGCAAGAATCCATTAGAAACAATCTTTATTCATTGATGAATCCTTTATAACAAAGCCATTTTAAGATCTTTCCATTAGCTATTTTTAAACCATTTATTATGCACTCATATTGATTTTGTATAATTTTTTTCCTCAAATCTGGATACTGTGCAGCACTGAGTCAACACAGTTACTGCTATCAACATTCCCCATGATTTTATGAAAGAACAAGATTAAATTTGTTCTTTGTCAGGAACCACTTCCCATGATAACTATTGGTTGCTGTTTCATCACATCCCCACTCTCCACCTCCTTATTAATTGGTACTAACCACTTCATTATACCTAGGTCAGGAGCGATGTTGGAGTAGCCAGCCTGAAATTACGTGGGCTTACCTCGGTCACATTTTTCAAATATTGACACAACACTGTTTTGCTTCTTAGAAATGGTCTCCTGGACTGTTTCTAAACTCTCACATTCCCACCTAATGTGAGAACAGTCATCTGAAGAACCAGCTCTTAAAATGCCGACACGTAAGTCCTCTAAATGCGTCGCTTTTAAAATGTTAGTTGTGCTGTTTGATGTTCTTTTTCAAGTTGCTTGAATAGGAAGCGTTTCGTCATTATTATATAATGTGGAAACGGCATTCAACTTTGTCCCAAATACAGGCAGGAAATATTTATCAAACACTTCTGCTTTTTCAGTTTCACAGCTATCCAAATATATTTGACACGCTGAGAGTATTAGTAATTGGACCTCACTAAAATATTGTTCATCAAATTAAGAAGTGTTCCAAAAAATCTTTGCTTACAACGTGGTATTTTCTGCCCAGGGAACATTGACTCCTTGGCTCTTTTAGAAGGGATGTTGGTCAACTGGGTTCAAAATCCCCCTTGTGAGTGTTTTACCCGACTGTCAGACATGGGAGGCTTCTCTGTTTATGTTTTTCTTTCCCTTGAGTACCAGCACTTTTGGCACAGCTCTTATGCCAAGGTCAGAAGTGCCTTTCACTAGATCTGAAATGCTCTTCCAAAGCCACAGCTACACGTTTCTTTATCCCTGCTGCAAGCAGCAGTGGAATATCATCCTGGCTCTAAAAGACAAGAATTAGAGGGCAAGGAGAGGGTCATTCCTGTGATATCAGACACTGTCTCTCTCAATGCAGCATTGTTAAATTGTACAGGCTTTTTGCCCTTTTTTTTTTTTTCTTTTCCTATTGTTCCAGTGCAAACAAAGGAAGAAAGCAAAGTAATGATCCCTGGCAGAAATATTTACCCTTTCAGCGTTTGATCTGGTGAAGTCCTAGAGTTAAATGCTCACCGATGTGTCGGTGAGACTCACAGAAAGCCGTGCACAGGCAGACTGCTGGCAGCGCTTGCAAAGAAAAAGCTGAACTGGAGCTGTGCTGCTGGTGTGGGCTCAGCCACCGCATCACCTCCTGGCTCCTCCATATCTCCTTCTGCATCTCCAAGGGTACAGATTTTGCCCTTCGTGCAAGAGTGAATGAGAACGGGGTGACTTGTTCAGCAAGACAAAGTGGGGTTGATGGGACTAAGGGAAGAGTTTCTGATGGTGAATCTTGTCTGTTATCACGTAAACTAATGTTGTCATAGAGATGTTGGACATGAATTACTGCTCACTCTTTCTCTAAAAAGAAACCTGGCCCTGCACTGGTCCCCCTGGTAAAGAAGGGGGAAAAGATGACAAAGATATAAAAGCATCAAATGGAGGGGCTGCACTCCATCTTCTAGCCAAGACCCCTTCAGTGTTCTTCTGAGGTTAAAAAAAGTTAGTCACAAGGTAGGCTCACTCAAAAAACGTTCTCTGTGTGTGTGTGCATGCACGTGTGTACTCATAGAGGTGGGTAAAAAGCCTCTCCAAAAAATGTGACTGAAGTCCCGACGCATGTCCTGCACCAGACACAGTCCTTCAAACCCAGGTACTTCTCACAGAGCACCAACATAGCCCATCTCCAAGGATGCCGACAGCTGCTCTGTGTACACGCTCTCCCAGAAACGATGCCATCTCATTTCCAGGATATTTCCCTTCCTTCCAGAATACTCTTCCAAGAGAGTTTTCTCACATGTCTCTTGGCTCTGGGATTGGGGCAGTTCTCAGTATTAGAGAGGTTGCTATTACTGATTTTTTTTTTTTTCCTCGCTAGGGATGGTGAGCACATGGATGAAAATAACATAGGAAAGGTAGTTCTTGTGGTATTTTTTCCCCTCAGTTGTAGAAGGATGCAGAAGGTGCTTGAAGTCCCACTTTGTCCAGGTCTTTCATTTAGTCAAAGCCATTAAAATATAATCTGAGAGTAAACATATTTCTTCCTGTGGTTGTTTTGGGGTTGGGTTTTTTTTTTGTTTGTTTGTTTTTTGTTTTGTTTTGTTTTGTTTTCTTCCTGATGAAATACTATGAGTGCAGGTACACAGGAGGCAAATGTGTTTTGTAGATCCAGGAACAAAAAAGTTGACGCAGATAATTTTTGATGTGGGGGGAAGAGAGGTGGTGTCTAACATTCTGGTAAGTGTTGATTGTGGACTTGACCAGATGAAGGCTGAAAACAGGGGCTCTGTATTCATACTGTGATGACCATTAAGCCAAGAGATGGAGCACAGAGACATTCCAGAGGAAACCATGACAGGTCGTTAGGAAAACAGAAACCTGATTCCCTCCTCTAGACACTGAAGTAAAGAGTAGGAGCCTCTATGTCTCCCACACACTTTGAGGTTGGCTGTCTGAAGGGATATGATACACACAGCACAAACTGGAAGCACCAGAAGGAGAAGCAAAAATCCCTTTATCCTATACAAAAAACCCTGTCTGGTGAGTGGCTGAAAAGCCAAGAACAAGAGATGGTTGCAAGTTGTCAAAAACTCCTGCACACAGTGATTAGAAGGGAACAAATCAAAAATACTCCTTCATTCACTTGGGAGTGGGTTGGTGTACACGAGGCCAGGGCGAGGCGGGTTTTATAGGGGTGTGGGGCTGTGCGAGAGTTCACAGCTAAGGATTTTGGGAGGGGGGTCAGATGTGGAGTGAAGAAATTTTAAAGCCCTCTGTACCAGAGTCACAAGGTCTGGAGGGTTACACACAAATGTTTTGTCTCGTAATAACACCCCAAAGCATTGCCAGAGTTGCAGAACCTTGGGAACACTTGGCACTAAAAGTGACTTTGAGGTCACTGTCAGTGTGATTGTGTGTGAAATCCTGGCTTTGCTGAGACCGACGTGAGTATTGCCATTGATTTCAGCAGGCTTAAAAATTCACCCGCTCTCTGTGGTTTATCCTTTCCCTTCCTGAGCATTTATTATTGTCAATTGATCACAATCCACTATATTTCTGGCTCAAACTTGAGGTAACTTATGCATGATGAATCATAAGAGAAGCAAATATATTACCTAGTCCTTGCAGTACATTCTGTTCTAGGAAAGCGTAGTAGCAATGCTCGTCATTGCATCCTTGATGGAAGCACTAAGGGACATACTTAACTTCAAGCATGAGAGCAGTAATGGAAATACTCATGTAAAGTCAGGCACTGTCTTAAATATCTTACTGAAATAGGGTCTGATTGAGGAGACCTTTAAGTCTGCACGTATCTACAGAGATACAAACACTACATCTTGGTAAGATGACACCTGATGTAGGTGAGTGACCTTGGATCATCTGACGCCGTCATACTGCCCCAAGGGAATGTCCTTATGACTTGTGTTTTAGTAGGTAAAATGGGATCTTTGCTGCCTGTGGCTGTAGCACGCGTGAAAATGGGCAGGAGGGTTGTGGAAAGCTGCGCCGGTAGCGTGCGGTCAGAGACATTGCGCTGTCATCTGGCTGGAGCTGGCTGTCGGTCAGGTGGCAGCGAGGACCAGATTCCAGCTATAAATATATTTTATTCATTACGTGGAACAGCTTTCATCAAAAGCCTCCAGTTCCTATGGGCCTCGGGACACTCCGCTTTTGCTCTTTGCTGAATATTCCAGATACTTTGTTCTGCCTCCGTTGCCAGATTTATTCACTTCTCCTCTAATGTGCTGTTAAAAGGTCTCCTCTTTTATGTCATGTCTGGCAGGTGGGTTGAACTGTGGTTTTGCAAGCCTGAGAGGGACTGAAGGCCAACAGTTCCTACAGCCCGGGCCAGTGGTGCAGGCAGGAGATCTCCTTAGTATTTATGGTGGAATTACTGTTACAGCAAGTAGTAAAGGGCCTGGCAAGGAAAGTCAGGAGAGGGGCCTCGGAGAGTGAGATCTTTCCAGTTCAACTTATTTAGCCTTCACATTTATCGAAGATCGCTGCTGTCTTATGGACAGTCTGTATTCATATGGTACAAGGGGATCCAAAAAAGAAAGAACAAGCATCTGATGTGGAAAATCTTCCTGTGGTAGAAAATCTGACTGCAGTAGGAAATCTGACTGTGGAGGAAATCTTCCAAGGACTTATATTATTGAAAAGACCACATAAAGCAATTTTCTCCCTGTTTCTTTGCAGAGGTGGATGACCATCGAACTGTGAAATATTCCCAGTGATTTGCATTCTTTTACATCAACCCATTGTCCCAGAATTTCCCATTTATATAATGCAGAGTGAATTATTAGAGTATTTCCAGCACAATTATAAGAGTATTTCCAACACCTTCTGCCTGGGCAGCATGGATAGGGACATTGGGTGGCTGCTCGGGGGACAGGATCCCTCCTGCTCCTGCCCTGTGGATCTGTCCCTGGGCTGGCAATAAATGCAGTAACTGAAACCTTTCAGTATATTTTCCCTTCTTCAGTAGGTTGAATCATATGCCTTTTCAGAGCACTCTGGTTTTCCAAAACCTTCCTAGGGAAAGGCTTATTAGATATTTAAGTTTCGGGTCACTGTCACCCTCTCACCCCAGGTGAACTACATGAGTGGTTAGAAGCTTACAGTCATGTACACCATGTTTGTAATGGGTGTTACGGGTGGATCTGCAAAACAACGATGTCTTTAATGATCCTTGCCCTGTTTCCCAAACAGGTACTTGCGCTGGCAAACAGATGCCTGCCCTTTCAAATAGGCTTAGTACAGGAATGACATTTTAGGTGGGTGAGGGATGTTTTGTGTCGCTCTCACTGCATTTGATTTCACGCCCTGATCTGAGGGTTTGTTTTGCTTATGGGACTTTATCACTTGGCTATTACACGGGATTTGTACTTCACAAGGGAGATTCTGGTAATAATCTCATATCCAAAGCTGGTGTCAGCACTGCCATTGGCTTGCTGAGCAGCACGAGTAATGACAGGTTTAATGATGTGAATATTCAGACAGTAATGTCCCGTGCCTTATTCTCTTTTTAACAGTGATTTTAAGTCAGCAGTTCCCAATGAGGGGAGGGGGGGGACTAAAATCAGAACCACGTTCTGTATTTTCTCCCCTCCTGGCCTGAGTGGGTGGCCAGCATTGCAAATCAGGACTTGGGAAGGTAAAGCACAACCAGCCAAAGTGGATATGCTGCCATTAGACCTCTCCAGGCAGGTGAAACTCCAAGCAAAGGGTCTATTTGTCCATCACTTTCTGTTCAGGTCCTTAAGAAAATGGAGAGAAGAACAACTCTGGGGGGAGGTATGTGGATGGCAGTGAGTAGGCTTTATCATCGTGGCTTCCACATGCATAAAGTCTTGAGCCCCTGGTAAGTATCAGGGTGCCAGTACTGGACCTTTCATTGCCTTGTATCTGAGACAGACCCCAGTAAGATTAGCCCGGCAAAAGTGGCCTTTCTGCTGCCTTTTACTACGCCCTGAACATCACGCAAAACGAGAGGCAAAGCCTCCACTCTTGCTACTATTCTTGTGAGGTTTTTTTTCCTTCTCCATCAATTGCATCTACTTTCCTTCTTTCCTTTCCTAAGGCCTAGCAAAGCCAGCCAATAATCCACATTTTACAACTGTTGTAACTGTTTCTGATGCTGGAAAAGCAATATCCAAGGAAAGAGGCCAAAGCCAGCAAAAATGTGTCAGGTTTCAGGGCTGCTGATAAGATGGGGAAAGTGTCTGTTGCCCCAGAGCCAAATCACAAATGACACTTGAAATCAAGCAGTGATTTCTATTTTTATTAATCTTGTCTCTCTGCTTTACCTTGCATTCATCATCTCTTTTTGTAAAAAAAAAAAAAAAAAGCTAGAGCCTCTTGCTTGTGCCACCTGGGGAAAGCCAGGGATCTTGACTTTTTTTGTGGAGCCTCTGTCCCTTTGTGGGACCAAGAACAGAAGGAAGGACACCAGCATCCCCTGGGGATTACATGGCAGACTAAATGCCTCCAACATGGGCTTTCCTTGACATCAGATTTCTGTAGGATTTGGTTAGGTCTCACGTGATTACTTCACCTGGATCAAAATATTAGGTCACTTCACTGTTTTCCCTTGTGGCTCTGACCATTAAACATCCACACTTTGATAAGAGGACATTGCAGAGAGGCTGGGGCTGGGCTCTGCTCCCAGGGGATCAAGGGACACAACAAGAGGGAACGGCTGGAAACTGCCACAGGGGAGGGTCAGGCTGGGCAGGAGGAAAAATTTTTCACCGAAAGAGTGGTCAGAGAGTGGAATAGGCTGCCCGGGGAAGGGGGGAGTCCCCATCCCTGGGTGTGTTTAAGGGTCGTTTGGATGAGATGTTGGGGGACGTGGGGTAGGGGAGAACTTTGTAGAGTCGGGCTGAGGGTTGGACTCGATGATCCCGAGGGGCTTTCCAACCTGAGTGATTCTGGGATTCTGTGAAGAGTTTGAGCACCTTCACTGTGTGCTTTAGGCCAAGGACTGCAAAAACCTCTGAGCCATGTTGTCCCAGCAGTGGGGTTATGGTCACAGTTTGGGGTATAGCTATACAAGCAAATACAGGTACCACAAACATGCTTTCCCTCCTTTATCAGTCACTTCATGGCAATCACTGGTGCAAAAGGCCTTAGCCAAGTATTTTTTTCTCAGTTTTGTAGTCTGCTCAAGCTCTTCTATTCCATCTAAATTAGCAGCAATGCTACGCTTAGGAAAAACAACTCTCTGCCTTGTGACTTTCTCTTGGGGCCGTGCTGCCTTCCTTTCTCTCGTATCCAGCTTTTTCTCTTTATGTGGCTTGTGGATGCTTCGGCTCATGGACGTGCTGGCAAACAATACTCACCTCTGTGTCTGCGCTCAGCGTGAACCAAACGCTCCCCACACACAGCTCAGCTCCCACTGGTGTGGGCTGCCACTCGTGTTTTTGGTGGTGCTCTCTTCCTCTGACAAGAAGCTCGTCCCCTTCGTGGGTTCACTGCATCAGGTCAGCTTGAAAATGCTTTGCTCAGAGCAGCCAGGAGAAGCTCCTTGTTTTCACCTCCGTATCTGGTGGTTGTTATAAATCAGTCGATAGTGCTCAAGTGGAAGGGCTCTTTGACTTGATGTGAATTCATTAGTGAGCTTCTCGAAGGGTTTGATTCAGTCAAGGCAGCAGGAGCCTTTCCAGGGGCTTCTATGTGCTTTGGGACCAGCACTCTTGGTTTATTTATTTTACTCAGCTGTTGGTACCTGAGCCACCTCTAGCACCTCTACCCTCTCCATCCTAAAGATGACACGGGGTCTTATCCCTCCTTCAACCAACCTTGCTGTGAGTTTTCCTCCATCCATGCTGCAAAATTCAGAGCAGATCCTTTGCAACCATCCCCCATCCAGTGCCCTGGAGGCACGAAACTGGTGGAGGAAGGGTTGCCCCACACCAAGCACCCAGCCCTCTCACCGCCTCTCCTGCGAGATGAGATGAGATGCGGGAGCGCAGGAGAAGGGAGGGCTTCCCTGAGAGCTGGCAGGCACCAAGCTGGTCCTCAGAGCCAGGGGACAGCAGGAGAGGGCAATGCAAAGAGAAATACAGCCACCACAAAAACAAACTTCTTTATGTCATGGAGCAGCACAGGTCATGAAAAGCATCTCCACAGAGCCTGCTCCTTCCTTAACCCCACAGCAACCTATCAGAGACTACCTTAGTGTATGTAGAAAGATGACTCTAGGCAGCAAATTCTGGAAATTCAAGCTTCCTTCTGAGTTGATTTCAGCCTGGCAGGTGGCTGAGTGCTGCCTGGTTAATTCTTCTTTAAGATCTGAAATGGCTTTCATATCACAATTTGTTTTGCACATGATGATGCTAATTTATTTTGGATCATGCTTCCTCCCCTTTTAGCAGTGACATAGCTGGCGATCCAGAAATGCCTGGTCAGGTTGGAACATATCTAGCATGTCCAGGAGCTTTAATACCTCTCAATAAATATGATTATGAACGATTTAAAGGCCTTAATCAAACCAGAGCATCACTGTGCTGGGTGTGGTGCCAGAGAGGTGCAGCCATGTTTGTTCCACAAAATGTGCAAGCTCTAAGGAGAAACTGAAAAATTAAGAGAAAGAGTGTTTTAACATGTTGGCAGAGAGTAAAGTGAGGCACTGAATGATTGAATGGTTTATGGGAGGGCACACGGGGCTCTTGCAGAATCTGGACGTGAATCCTTCTGCCTTCTGGCAGAGCGAACTTTGCACAAATAACAGCTGTTCCCTCTCTTACATCTGTCTTCAGGGACCCTCTCAGAGAAGGAGTGGGGAAAAAAAATATCCATGATGCAAACAGCCCTATGAGAAAGGGCTGAGGGAAAGGGCTCATGTCTCCTGCAGCCTGGCTTCTGCTGCATCCTTCTGCCCTCTTGGCAGGAGGAGAGCATGAATGCTGGGGAGAGAGGAGATTAATGCACAAACCACACACAGACCTTTCAGCCATCTCAGGGAAGGCACAACTGTGTCCATGCTCTGCAAAAGGCAAGTTCAGACATGTGTAAGCACAGCTAAGCTGGCTGCATTTCTGTCTTAGATAAATACTGATTGATAGAAAGCTGCCAAGTGTTTAAATAACTGGCTTAGGAGTCTTTTTTTTTTTTTTTTTTCCTGGAGTTTGCTAGTTTTTCTGCAGTAAGACCATCCCAAGCATTTGGAACCCATCTGCAGTGACTGTGCATCCAATGTTGTCCAAAAGGACGTGATAGAGGGATCAGAGATTTAAACTTCCTGTCCCCCGTGGCTCCTTACAAGCCCCCTTAAAAGCAATCTTTTCAAACTTACCCTGCGATGATGAGACACTGCTTTTTTCCCATCCCATCTCCACATTTTCAGTTTCAGGATTTGCCCACCGGCTGAGAGAACCGCTCATGAAAAGACAGCCCTTCATCACTGCTGGTAAAATGCTGAATTTTTCACGTCGTGTAGCTTCTGTGAAACACCACCAGGAAATGATATAGCGAATGCCTTTAGAAATCCATCTAGAAATTTTAGTAATAAGTCTAATTACAACAAATCGGCACTTAACTGAGTCTCGCACACAAAATCTGTGCTTTTCAGATGTACCTTCGGTCGCTGCAGGAATCTGTCTATTTAAATGAAATAAAAGAAATATATAAACCATTAGAACGCTTCTTTTTGTGGGATGCTTTCTTCCTAAGATAATCAATGTCCTGAAGACATCATCTGCAGCATATAGCAATAAGAAATACATAGTAGTCCTGAGGAGTTGAAACTGTGCCTGAATCCTTGCTCTGCAAAGAGCACATAGCTTCCTTTCAATGCAAAAATTGTATTATATGGAGTTGCTTGAAGGTCAATGACTGTAGATAGAAAATTTCTTATTAGGCGATGTTAATCAGATTGAGGCTGATCTAATCAAAGATGTGAAGAGTCAGCTTTGGCTCTGCTTGGCAGCACAAAACCTGCTAGTCCAAGTGCCACAGATGCTGAGACATTCCTTTGTATGGTATGAGCCAAGTCCTGCACCCTGCCAAGTGCTTCCTCTGAAATTCATGGGAACTGGGAGTGTGTGGCACCTGGCAAGACCAAGCTTGCTGTAAAAACCCTTTGGAAAGAACAGGGTTTGCATACCAGAACCTGGTGTAGTAAACTGACTGTGGCCCCAGTCTTGCCGTTTGCCAGCACAAGCCGACATCAGGATCATGGTGTAGGAAAGCTTGTAAGGCAGGGTGGGGAGTCTGCAGCCTGAGTATTTACAGGCTGGAATTTCATTCATACAGCCCCGATCACATGGCTCATTCTTCCATGGTTTTACAATAAAATCTTGGCTAATGTGTTAGTAAAGCCTGATTTGCCCTGAGAAAGGAAGAGGTTCCCCACTATTGCTGCTGAAAAACATCAGATGCATTGCACAGCTCCGCTGGGAAACATGCTGAGGCGCTCAGCAGCTACTTAGCCAGCCTGTGCCTAGACTTGGCATTCTTTGTAAGCACCACAAGAGGCCTGAACTTGATTAAACCTTCACACCAAAGCCAGACAGAGAATGGAAAAAGGCAGATTTTCCCTCTTCCACCTGAGAGTGACAACTTTTAAAGCTTCGAAGTCAAAGGCAAGATGCACAAAAGCAAACATGTGCTGATGAGATGTGCACCCACATCTTCAGAGAAGGTCCCCACAGCTCAGCAGCACCTCGGCACTGCAGGAGGTTAACGCAGGTATTGCTGGAGTTGTGGCAGTGGCTGTGAATCTCCTGGAGATGATGAGGTCTCATGGCCAAGACCAATGGCAGAACAAAAGATCCAAAGAATTTTGCTTTGCCAAATCTTTTTGCTGATATTTTGTCTTGTGGAGCTCATTCTTTTAGGTATTTTCCTGAAGCCAAATTCACCAGAGT
This sequence comes from Athene noctua, assembly GCF_965140245.1. Taxonomy (NCBI): domain Eukaryota; kingdom Metazoa; phylum Chordata; class Aves; order Strigiformes; family Strigidae; genus Athene; species Athene noctua. The sequence goes on along the minus strand of NC_134042.1, from coordinate 49,377,022 downwards.
TGACATGAGGGTTTTTTTAATCATTCCTGCAGCACAGTGCTGCTACAAATCTTGCTTACCTGGCAGTTGACATCTTTTCTTACTGGTGATTCTTATCTCCGAGTTGAGCAAAGTACGTGAAATACACTTTCATTTGATCTGGAAGCAGGCTGAGCTAAGAAGGAACTGGTTGGCCAGTGTGAAATGCAAAGAAGATTACAGGAACCTTGCATCAGCCCTGCACAAACAACTAGCTGGCTGATTGAGCCTGTGAGAAGCAACAATCAGGGCTCACCCCAAAATGTTTGGTGCACCTGGTTTGCTGGGGATGTGACTAAACCTCTGGCACAGAGGTGTTCATAAGCTTTGGCACAGATGCCCGGCTGATCTTCCCTCAGCACCCACGCGGGTCCTGGCGTGTGCAGCCGTGCTCATACAGCACTCGGCCTGGGATTGTCTGCTCCGGGTGCTTGGCGGGGGGACCCTGCTCCTGCAGCAGAAAGCAGGTATTTTGGGGTGGTTCCTCGTGGAGTCAGTGTGGATCCACACAGTGGGCCCTATGTTAGTTGAATTTTTCCATTATCTCACCTACTCCAGCCCTCATGAGCTGGACAATGAAATTTGACCTAATTCTGAAGACGTGTAACACAGCCTAGCTCTCTGGGGCATTAGAAGTCGGTTTAAGTGACCTCTTCTCTCCTTACACATTTACTGCCCTATTTCAGGCTGTAGGTCCCATTAATTTTGCTGTTTGCAGATCCCAGTTTTTCAGGAGAAAACTTTTGGATTTTATCGTTGTATGATGTGAAGGTTTGATCCAAAATCTACTCCAAATGAGAAAAGCGTACAAAAAGAAAGTGACCTCTTCTGTTATGAGGACCTTACACAACACAACCATGAACATTTTGTAGCGATGGCTGGTCCAAGGGTCCTACTGGGACATGATCCTTGCTTTGCTTTTGAGACACTCGGAAGTGTTCTTCTGAGGATTTTTTGTAGTCTTGATTTGACTGCCAGGCAACGCAGGTCTAGTACTTAAATTTGGTGCCAGCCCTCAGCCCCTGTCTTCAGAGACATCAGTCTTGTCCCAGGAATTAATTAGCACTTGGTCAGGTGTTACATGACTGGCCATGCACCACCGTTTGGTTGTACATAACAAAGTGATGGTTGAAAAGAGAAAATTCTTGCTGGACATTGCCTGACAGCTAGAGATGCGCTGAGCCACGTCAAGCATGGAGTGTACTGGTGGACAAGCTCTTCCTCATTGGCCTTACCTCTCTAAAATGAGACACAAACACCCATCCTGGATTATTTCTTGAGTTATTAGTGTGCCGTATTTATAGTGGTGTAGTCATCTAAGGCAAGCCCTTCTCTAGACACCCACAGAGTAGTATTGCAAGGAGGCTTCCTTTCCTCTGCGCTGAAGGAAGTTAATACAGATAATAAAAATAAATAAAATAAATATTTTGACACTTTAATCTGATGGTACCCAAGCCTCTTGCTGGTTTTGTCAGTGCTGGGGAAGGACCTACTGCTCAAGATCAATTTCTCTGTAGAAAATCCAATATGTCTGATAACTCTGGATCAACTTGGCATGTTCTGTACTGCACAATGCTGCCCCAGAGAAGACATGATTTAGAGCAACCTGCTGCCTCTAGGGCTACCCAGGTACATTGCATTGGAAACCATCTTTGCCACTGGACTGATACAGATCTATAGCTGACACACCACAGCCGAGAGATGACGATGGGAACCAGGATACATGAACTGTTGTAGGAGTGATGGAGTGTTTCCTTTGCAGCTAACTCCAGAAAGTAGCAGCTAAAGGAAATGTCTTGGTGGGCCATCAGCTACTTTTTAGATTGAAGATTTCTGATTAACTAATGTCTTGGAAAACATGGGACAGAAAATCTTACTCTGGATCTGCCACAGCCTGGCTCATAACTTGTGGTGCAGTGCAAGGTACAAAGAACCACCCAGCCTTGGCCTAAAGCCTGCAGCAGCAATGAAGTCTGGCTTTGAAGCCTGAAATATTTTTTATTAGCTAACTTTAACTATGATGCCATCAGTGACTCGCTCTCTGGTGGTACCAACCACATCTCGTGTCAATGCACGGGTGTACTTAGTATACACATATCAATGCACAGTGTCTGAGGAACCCAGGGCCTTATGGTGGTGACCACACAGATGTCATTAAGCATGGAGAGACTGGATTGAACAAACCTTTTAGTCAGGTGGTTTCTGGCCCCTGTGACATGCAGCAGGACAAGGGAGCAGCGTATGACATGGTGGTTATACACACCAGCTAATAGCTAGACCAGAACAGCTTTGGGAGTGTATCTTACTTTATGCACAGAGTAACCCCATGTGTATCTGTAAATCCCACGGACACTCTGAATCACACCGAGTGAATCTGGAAAAGAGAACAGGGACAAAAGCTTAGTCCTGCTGAAAACCCAACCAAACTCCCATGAACTTCACTGAAGCCAGGATGTTACCCTGGGACTCTCCGTACCACAAGCTGTTCTGTGCAGATGGACCTCTGATTTTCTTCAAAACTCCACTGGTTTTCCTGGGGCTGCAGATGGCTCCGATATTTGCTGCACAGAGCGAGGCTGGAGCAAATGCTCTGAGGAAGGAGCCAACAAAGAGTGTCTCCAGCTCGGAGGGGCTGCAGCTTGGCCCGCTGGCTTTGCAGACCCTACAGCCTTCTGAAGCCGCTGTGCCCGGGGTGGTGGGCCAGAGGGTGTTAACCAGGAGTCAGGGGAAGTCAGAAGCAAAGTGCAAACCTGAGTGTATTGCTGAGCACTGCGTGAAATTCCCTGGAGCTTTCGAGGATGACAAGCAATGTTAAACACCCCCCTTCCCTTGGAGTCCACCTTTTTCAAATGTCACTTGGTGGAAAATAAAGTCTCCTCCTGTAATGCACGATGAAAAGGTCAAAACCACTGCAATTTTGGAACAGGGTGCTTCCAACAAGGCCTTTCCTGGGGAAAACATTTCCCAGAAATTTTTGACATTACCAAACCTGGAAAAGTACTGCTTGAGCCACGAGTGATGGTAGATCAGAAGGAAAAAAAAGAAATCGGAAGATGTCTCATGCGACCACGAGATGGCAGCTGGAGTCCGGGAAGTTTTTTGCAGACACAGTAGCTCCCATGGAAAACTGAGTCATTTGCCAACCCAGTTTTAAATCGCACAAGACAAGAGTCTGCGTTTGGGAATATGCACCTGCACCGCTTTGGCTTTGAACGTTTCGCATGTGCGCTCAGAGCGGGCGAGCTCCGGAATATCTGATTACCCCTTTCATTTCCCAGCTCCTCTGAGCCTTCCTCGATTAGTCAGTATCAAATAAATGCTTTAACCAATGTAATCCCTGTTGATAGGAAAACAGCAGTGCATCTGGTTTAACACTGCTGTTATGATCTAGTCTGCTCCAACACCTAATTCAACAGAGATCTGCAGCCAGACGCTCTGCCCCCCTCATGCCACAACGACTTCTGTCTGCAATTTTTCCCGGAGCTGTACTCTTTCACTCGGCTCTTTAAATGGCCGATTGTGTGTGTTGTTAATCGATGATTGCGTTTCATACCAGAGGAGACCACATTTCAGCGGCAGTTTAAGCAAGCCCGAGGATGCCCTTCATCTCTGCAATGCAGCTCAGCTGGGCTCGGGCTCTGCAAGGGTCTGTCATGTGGAGCTGCTCTCAGCAGTTCTGCTCTCACCAAGGGTTGGGACATGATTCACAAGCAGAGTTAAACACGCCTCAACGCAGGCGGCGTGAGGCCTGAGATTTCTCAGCCTTCTTAAGATCCTCACGGAGGCCAGAGAAATGTGAACTGGAAAGTGGAGGCTTAGGGCAAAAATTAATTATCCTGGTAGAAGAAAGGAATAAGCATTTACATAGATGGATTTTTAGACTGTAGCAGAACCACACGCGGTGGTCAGGGCAGCGATTTGGAAGTCCTGCTGTAAAGCCATTTGGTCTAGAGCCAGCGTACGTGAAGAGTGTCAATGCATTTGGCTGCTTTCCCCAGAAATGACAGCATGGTTTGCTCCATCCCCACCTTTCGCAGCTGCTCAGCATATGCCAATGCCGCACAGGAATCCAGTCCTTTGCATAATGGAAAATATGCTAATATTGCCATATTTCTGCCTGTGGGAGATCTTCACATGATGTGCAGCTATCACTGCCCATCTTCACTCTCTTCCAGCTCTGTATGTCCCTGTTGAGCCGTTGTTTTCCCAGTTGGGGCAGTGGTAATGATGCCACAGACCGCTGCAGCGCTGAACAATTTGTCAGCTGAGCCAGGTAACAGCACCTGCCGCTTCAGAACCACCTTCAAAAGCAAAAGAAAAAAGTATTCACTTTATGATTTGTGTTATTGTGGCAGTCTGAGCTGCTGGCTGACACAACTGGCGCTAGAGGAAGGTGAAGTGATTCACCCACACCCCAAGCTAGGACAGATCTACCCCTCCTAAATCCTCACACCACCCATGATACCTCCTGCCAGAAGAAAACATACCTGCTCCTTCTCCCCGTGCCACCTTGCTTTTCCATACCGTTGAGCAGATAGTTCCTAGGAGCTGTCACGCTTCTCGCAGCAGCGGGAGGGTTTTCTTGGCACTCAGGAGGCAGTAGGAAACAGTCGCAGTGGGAACGCTGAACAGAACAAGGAGGAAATTGTTATCGGCCATGGAAAAAGGTGAAGAATCATCACAGCGATTTCTTGCGCTTCTTGAATGGTTTGGTTTGTGGAATGGAAACTACCACCGCTCTGGGTGAATTTGTTTAGCGAGCTTTCCTCTTTCTTAAGAGCGTAAGCTTATTTTATAGGACAGGGGAACACAGCCAGATATGAGCTGTTAGCTTCTTTTTTCCCTGACCTATCGTGAGTTATTTACAAAGGTTTAGACCGAGTTAAAGCAAAGATGAATTTCTGAGTCTGCTGGTTAATATCTTGCAGCTGCTTTTCTAAGGCCCGATCCAAAGACCAGTAATGTTACCAGGCACCTTCCCTCTGACATCAGGGGGCATTAGGATGGGATTTATGCATTTGGCAGAGATTTTCTAATAATTTATTTAAACACTGGAGAGAGATGCAGTGATTCAGGTCAGGTTGAGCGTTCAAAATTAGAGCTCTCTCAAGTGCCAAGTCTTGTGGGTTTGCCTGTTTGTAAAATGAGGCACTAACCTTGCAAATTAATATGGTCCTCATGAGGACCTGCCCCATTGTCCCCTCATCTTCCAAGCTGTTGTATCCTGATAGCATCCCCTTGCTGTCCCTGGGGCTCTGTGGGCTCTCAGGAGCCGGGTAGTAGAGCTTATATGCTGATGGATTCACATTGCTCCTGTCCCACCGCTTTCTGAGCGTTATCTATAACCAGCAAGCTAACTGTCCATGGATGCAGGCAAACAGCAGCTTCTTGAGATGATTCACTGGTGCAGTCTGAAGAATTGGGTCTCTGCGTCTCCATATTAAAGTGGTTCTGCAACCAGGAGTTACCCAGTTGATGTGGCATGCAGAAGAAGGGGGGAATTAAGAGAACAGGGAAGTGATCTTGTAGATCACGTGAGGGATGGTGAACTGCAAAGCTTGAAAGCCAGGAGGTGGTTAAGGAAGATACAGAACCAAAGGGTTCAATGGACAGGAGATAATGGAGGTTTGGGTTATGTGAAGAGCAAAGGAGACATCGAAAAAAGTTAAACCAAGATCACTTCTTGGTCACTGCAGAGGCAGTATCTGCCTGCAGTACGGCTGTTTGCAGGCTGCAGTGATGCCCCTCTACTGCTCGCTGTGAGATGGGACACTGGAGAGGGGTGGGCCTTTGCTCTGCTAAAGCATACAGATCTTCTGAGGCTTTTGGATCCCCCTCAGCATCTCCCAAGCCCCCATCCCCTGCTGCTCAGTACATGCACGGTGACTCCTGCATGTGTTTGATCACAGCAATGCACGTAGGTGTGAGCTCACAGATGCAAAACCTACCCAGCTCTGCTCCCACAGTGCAGACGCAGTGAGTAGATCGGTGGGAAGAGGCATTGGCTGTGCTGTCCCAGTTTATACTTGCTGCTAGAGAGCATCCAGTGTGAGGCTGCTGGAGTTCCTTTTGCCTTGCTGTCATGGCAGGACTTGAGCTGAGGATCCCTGAGAAAGCAGGAACCTGGTGCAGAACTAGTTGTACCGTTCACAGAGATAGCACAACGAACCCTTTCCCCCCATGCAAAACTGTCACAACTGTGTATGACTTTATGAGTTGAGCATGGATTTGGCAAACCAGTGGGTGATAGACTTGGAAGGCCTCCTGGTTTTAAGACCCTTGAGCATGCAAAGAGCAGCGCCTTCATGCAACGTGCTCTCTTGAAGCTGTTGGGGCAGCCAAGTGCTTTTCAGCCACTAGCATCAGTATCTCGTTGGGGTGTTGGTTCTGCAGCCTGGCTAAGGGAAGCACTTGCACAACTGCCAGCCCATCCTTTGGCCCGACACACAGAAGCTGGGCTGCTATGGATCCTGTCTAACCAGAGGCGGGCTCGCAGCTGTGCCCCAGTTGTGTGGAGGCCTCGGGATCATAAACAGAGCTGGGAATTGGGACATCCCTGAGGTTTCATTTCCATAGCCATCCCCAGCTATAAATGCTGGGGCTGCGATTTCTAAATCACAGCCTCCAGACTTCTTTCTGGTGGATGTCTGGGTCCTTTTCTCATTGCATCCTTTCAGTTTCTGAGTGCCCCTTCACAAATTTCTGTGCACAGCACGGGATAAGCATGTAGACCCAGGGTGTGCAGTGAGCAGGGTTCTGTCACCCAAAGCAAGAAGTTGCTGAAAGTGGGGGGAGCAAATGGAGCCATTCCCAGCCTCTCCAGGAAACTGGTATCAGTTGATTTCTTCTCTGAAGATGTGCCCTTTGGTGCCGCTTCCTCATCTCCTACCAGCCGCAATAAATAGAAAGATAAATTAGTGTTTTCTCAGCAGTGCCCATAGCCAGAGTGAGGTTCCTGGTGTGGAAATGGCACTCCTGTCACGGTCCCTTCGGCCATCGGAGGAGAGTGCACTCCTGCCATCTCATGGACATCTCGGAGAACAAGGAGGAATTTCTCAACAGGAAGAGGGGATTATGATGAATTTTTCTTCAAATCTATTTCAACAGTTGAGAATTTAGCTAAGTATTAAATAGATTAATATTTTTTTGCCTTTATGCAGGCTTTTGATTATGCATTTTTCGTAATGAACTCAATGTGGTTGTTTCCGATTTGGCCCTGTAGCATCTGGCAGGGAGCCTCTGTCTGAATACGAGTCTTGCTGCATCCAGATTTGATTCCTTTTCCTTGGCACGGCTTTCCCTCCTGCTGATGGAAGCTTTAAAGAAAAAAAAAAATACCATGACATCTGAAACACTGCCAAAAAACATCAACATGCTTTCTGGCTGCCATCTATTGTGCAATGCAAACCTCTTAAGATTTAATATTTCTAAAACTGCAGTGCACCTGCTTGCAAGAAAAACTACCTTGTCACATGATGACATGTTTTGTTAAATCACTTTTTTCTATTTATCAGCTTCAGAATGTGGGTTTCTTCCCTTTCTCCCCTTTTTTTCCTCCTCCACCTCAAGATTTCTCAATGAAAAAATACTTCCTCCTAGAATTGTAATCTGTAATTGTATGATGCATTTTCCACTTTCTGGTTTTGACAGATCCTTGTCTTCTATCTATGGTGAGAGGTTCCATGACCGGGTGCAGTTGGTTGTGTCCTGAAGGCACTGCTGCCCGCTATACCCAAACACCAGATAAACGCCAGCTCGGCCCAGCTGGGAGATTGCCAGTGCCTGCAAGGTCACATTGGTTCAACCAGCTCTTCACTACCCGTCGCTGGACTGAAGAGGGCTCTGCTGTCTGGCCAAAGCAAGCTCTCCTGGCTGCCACAAAAGAAAATTTCTTCTTCTGTTTGATTTTTTTTTTTTTTTCAGTTGTTTTTCAAGGTAGATTTCAGCTCCACAGGTGCTTTGCTGGAGTGGGAATCTGAGACAGAGCTGGATGTCACAGGTGAGCTCAGGTGGGCCAGGAGAGCTTGGAGTGGAGAAGTCTCCTGAGAAACATGTGGGATCCCTTCATTTTGCTCCCACCTGGTAGATCAAAGTATTACTCAGTGATAATGTCTAGCAAGTCGCCTTCCAGGTGTCACAGAGATAAGACGTTTTGCTCAGGTTACATTTAGCTGTTGCTAGCGCTTGCTGTCACTAGAGCGAGTGCAAACAACATGTGCTCACTTCAGGGATTGTTCTTGAAAGATCTTTTCCCTGTTTTCAGAGGGGTGGCAGCATGGTCTCACCTCCATCTCCCTTTGTTCAATTGTTTCTCTAGCCCCTTGATGCTTCTTCTGCCCTTAGAAGGTGACAGAGAGGCTACAGTTCTCCATAAATAGCCAAAAAGCCATGTTGTTTTGCTTCACCCAATATCTAGCAACCGGGCCCATGGGAGAGTTGGGGCTGTTGGGCGACCTGAGAAGCCCCATCACCTTTATGGTCACCGTTTTTTTGTCATGTTTGCCTGTTGCACAATGGCAACAAATAGAAATCCCGTGGAGGACAAACACAGCCTCTTTTCTGGCATGTTTGGACCGTTTCTGGGATGTTTAAACAATTGAAGCCATGGTGGGAGACTCTCTGGGACGTGTAGGAGCTCTGCTCATCTGGCCTGTGGCCACCAAGCTCCTGGCTTACTCTGGCCTGTCAGCTCCTTCCTCCCACAACTCACAAACTGCTTTTGATTCTCCACAACTAGGAAGGCAAAAGTGCTTGTTCAGGTTTCTTCCCCTCTCCGGTTCCCTGGCCTTTGGGAGAAGGATCATGGAGAGCTTTTGGGTTGGATGACTGTAGCTGCTCCATCTGAAAAAACCCCAAAAGGTTGCTCTGATGTGCTCCAGAGAGGGGATCTCAGCAGCTGAACGTGGTGACTGTGGGTTAATTTGGATGGGTCAGAAATAGCAGTCTTTCCTACCCCCATTTTACAGGTGAGGAGCTGAGACACAGAAGGCCAAGGAGACCTGCCCAAAGTCTTGCAAGCGGCCAGCAGCAAAATTCAGCTCTCCAGTTCCTTCTGGGTACGTGTTAAACAGCTTCCAGTGTCTGATCCCTAGCAGCAAACCGAGGCAAGGAGGAGTTCACACTGCTGCCCTGAGCCTTGTGTCTGTGTGAGCGGCCTCTGTGATATTTAATTAGAAGAGGAGGACGTGGGCAACCTCTTCCTTGCGCTTGGCTGTGAGCTGCCATAGGGGTGGGTGGCAGCTTGCGGTGACAGAGAGATGCACCAGGCTACCAAACCACCTGGTGCTTTCAGCAGCTGCCGAATAAACGGAGACCCTTGCAAAGTTTGTCAATATTTATCCTTGCTGCATATAGCAGATGAGTGTTAGCTAATTACAGGCTGTACCACCACAGACAGGCAGGCTCTGGTTGCGCGGAGCCGGGCTTGCCAAGTGTCCTCATTGATGTCGCCTTCATCAGCTGTGCTTGCTAGTAAATCAGCCACTTCAGCTCACTGTTTGCCTCTGCGGAGGGGCTGGGAATTATCTCAGATTGCTGCAGATGGTCTCATGCGATCCAGAACAGTGTGGATATACAGAGATCACTGTAGGAGGATGTCACTTACTCTGCAGCGGTCTGAAAACCACACTGGACCTCCGGAGAAATGCAGCCTACCCTTTTTCATGAGGCCATTTCTTTGAGTTGGCCAAATTCTCTTCCGCAGGCTGAAGGTGACTGGTTTTGCCCCAAGCCAGCCCTTCTTGTTCTCTCCTCCATAAAAGTGGAAAGGCTCTGCCTAGGTCCATGCTCAAAACATGTCTGTTTGGTGTTAGGTCTGGAGATAACCAGGCCTAACTAAAGTACCACTTTCCCCATGACCAGATTTGGTCCCCCCAAGTGACCTCCTAGCTTCTCCCTTTCCCCCCACCCGTGGACAGCATGTTCTGCTGCTGCTGGTGGTGTTGGGACAGGTTGGAGGATGCTCTCTCTTGCCAGTGAGCAAAAGGGAAGATCTCCCCTCCTGCCTTTTCCACCCTGCACTTGAGTAGACACAACATTTCTCATCGTTTGCCACAGAACAGCACAGGTCCCAGTTCCCATATTGTGAAGCCCTCTGCCATAAATCAGGCTGATAGGTTTATTCTCTACGTAATGGGAAATTATGACAAATGCAGCTGTATAATCTAGTTAGTAACTCACCATAATGACTACTTCTGGGGTGATTTATGGGTTTTGTCATATGTGAGCTTTCAGAACATTAGAGATTACATTTTTCACACTTTTTGTTGGAATCTCAGTTTATTAGACTTTACTGCAGCATTAATCACTTGCAGTACAACCCCGCACTTCACAAATGTATCAGATTAGCATGAAAAAGGCAGAGAAAACAAGAACTGTTGTGAATTAATGAGCCGGGTAACACATGTCTCACAACCAGTGATGAAACAACCTGTGTTCTTCTTCAAGCTGCAACAGCAAGCCCTGAAGTCTCTGATTTTTTCACAAAACGCAGGCAGCAGCGAAGAACTGAAACACCACAGCCAGTCCTGAAACCTGAAAGATCTGTGAGGCTGAGTCTATTCTAATTAATGGTAAAATGATGTGTGAATCTGTCCTAAACGTTCAAATAAAGAAGATTGATTCCCAGTTATAATACGGCTTGTAAGCAAAACACAAGGATTATATAGGAGAAATGCATGTGTCGTGAAACAACCGATAAATCAGAGAGACAGTTCCAAGGTCTACTGTGAAGGTCTGGGAAATGTTCAGAGTTGCCATCTATGGAGTTTGGTGTAGGATAAACGGGACCAAAAGGCCATCGTTACCCAAATTGTTTTGGTTTATGTTGGGTTTTTTTTGCAAGAGGCCCGTTCAGATAACACTTTATAATGCTCCAGGAAATATGTTGAAAAGGTCACCACGATCCATCTGAAACAAGCAGAGGGGAAGGCTGGGAGTGATGCAACATGTTCCCTGCACTGGGAGGGAGGACAGAGGGAAGGCCTTTTTTGGGGTAAATCGGCATGGTTCAGGGAGGAGGTTTACACACCAGCTCAAACCTTGGCTGGCCTGTACTGATGGGCAGCAGCACCCAGCTGACTCTGGTTTTCAGTGGGTGGGTAAGATGATCTGGAGGTGGTGAGGAGTATCTGTGTTCCCCGAGCACCTGGAGAGCTGCAGACACTGATAACTGATAAGAGCACCAGCCAGGGAGGTGACTCGAGGTTGGTGAACTAGTCCTGGTGTCTCCTTTCTACTGCTGCTTTCTGCTAAAGATAACAGCCTGTTACCAAGCTCTTCTTGCTGAGGAGATAAATGACTGGTGAGATTCGGGTGCTGCATGTCCCTGCTTTTGCCTGCACTTCTTCTAGGCTCAGCACCAGGAAGAATTGGGCCAGAATGGAGAGATTTGGGGTCTCAGAGCAGGAGTTGAGATGGACAGCCAGGCAGAGCAGCTGGAGGTGTCACAAACCCTCTGCCAAAACCCTGTTCTGTTAATGCAAGGAGGAGATACTGAGCTGCACTGTAAATGCGCTGGTATCAGTGGGGTGCCACAGCGCTCAGGACAGGATATCTTCGGAGGAGAGGTCCTGCCCTGCGTTGAGCTTCTTTGGGTACTCAGGGAGCAGCTCAGGCACAAACATTTGCATCTTCTGTGAGCCAGGGCTGCTTTCTTAACCCCTTCCCCTTCATTACAGGAGTATCACAGAATCATCTCAGTTGGAAAAGCCCTTGAAGCTCCTCCAGTCCAACCATGAACCTCACACTGACCGTTCCCAACTCCACCAGATCCCTCAGCGTTGGGTCAGCCCGGAGACATGGGGCCGCAGAGTCCTTCATGCCTCCGTGACTCCTGATCAAGGTAACCCTCCATGGCTGCTGACCCCACGGGTGTTGTGATGTTGGGTCTTTGCTGGGAGAAGAGACGGTGTAAAGTGAAGCTCCTGAGACTGGTAGGTGTCCTGGAAGCTGGCCAGTCCCCACCTAACCGTAGTGCTTGCTTGGCCAGCTGAGCTCATGACGACTTACTGGGCTGTGCAAGGACAGTTGTCCGTGGAAATGTGGACATGTGAATGACCATCGATGGGCATGAAATGTGGCCTCACAGTAGAGACAGCTGGCCTGAATGTTCTTTAAAACAGGCCCCAGCTATGGATCTTTGCCATCAGGAACAACAGACTATCCTTCATTAAACTGGAGCCTTTTTTTTTATTATTCTGAGGAACACAAAAATTCTTTCCTGTTTATTTTATTAGCATTTTTATTTCATCTTCTTTGGGTAGCGCAGGACACCCATTTCATGAAACTTTAGATATTGCCAGAGTGTGGCATCTGCAATTAGATGTAAATGTTGTTGAATCTCCTTTTAGACATTTGGAGGTGTGGGAGTCAGGGGCTCGGGTCTTTCGGTGACCGGCAGCAGATGGGAGACCAGCACCACACAGCCACATACTGTGGCTGGATCTTCCCTGTCAGACAAAAGCAACTGTGCTCGTACATGTCGTTTCGATTTTAAAAACACAAAAGGAGCAAAAGTTTGCTCTTGTGTTTCCATCTTCAGTTTGTTATAGGCTGGGAAAGACTTTTTTCCATGAGTTTGATGCACCCATTCCAGGCTTCATGCACCAATCCTGGTCCTGAGCAGATATAACTCTGCCTTGCAGGGCCCTTGCCAGTTTGGGTGCAATTCAGTGCTGCCTGTGCAGAAGTGTGTGTGGTTGAGCTGCCTGCAGAGGGGCTGGGCAGAGGCAGCCCTGCAGGGCAGGCAGGCAGCCGAGGACGTGCGGGCAGGGCTGGGAGCATCGCTTACATCCTGCTGGGGAAATGTGGTGGCAAAGAGGGTGAAGACAAGGAAGGAAACAAACCCAGTTTTTAGCGACTCTTCAGCCATCCAGATTGAAGGGGTCAGTGTGGCAAATGTGAAAAGCTGGGGACTCTGATGGATAAACCCCAGCAAGTCCCATTATCTGCAGGTCTAGGATGATGCCAGCTGTGTCTCCATGGATACCCAGGGATAAGGTAAGCAAGAGCATCCCAGTGATTGCACAGTTGCAGGTGCTCACTCCAGTATCACCTTGAGCCCAGGGGACCAGACTGGCCCACTGAAGCCTGTCCCTCACTGGTGCCTGCCCCTCTGCACAGAACTCAGCACAGACAAAGTCAGGGGCTGGCCAAAGCCCTTCACCAGCTCAGCCCTCCTCTGTCTGCACCAGCTGTATCAGGCCAAAAATACAGTCACATCCCAGGCTCAGCCTACATGATGTGGCAGAGACTTTAGCCTTGATTAGCACAAGCACACGATGGCCAGTTACCTGTCCTCAGAGAGGCTGTAGGCTTTGCATCCAGAAGTGACCTACAGATGGAGGATGCAGGACACGGGCTCAGGAGAAAAGCCAAAAAGAGCACCTTGCAACACCAGATCTTTAGGACTAAGCTCTGTGGCGAGGGACAAATCCAGCTCAGAGCTTCTCAACCTGTGCCCACTGGTCCTCAGAAAGAGAGTCAGGGCAAGGATGGGGAGTGGAAGAAGATCTCAGCTCTGGTTGCTGCTGGTGCAGGCGCTGTGCTGCCAGCTCCCCCTCGGTGGCAGGAGCCCACCGGTCTTGCAGTACTCTGGCACAGGCAGGGAGGCCTGGGCTGCTTTGGGCAGCTGCCTGATGTGCCCGTGCCTCAAGCTGGCCTGGCTGGAAGCTCTCAGCTCCGACATGGTCCAGAGGAGAGAAAACAAGAGGCATTCCTGCCGTGTGAGGGGGAACGCAGGGAGCAGAGCCGTCACACAGTGCCGTACGTCATGTCCCGCTGACAGACACTGGCTGCAGCAAAGAGGCTATAAACCAAAAATAGCCCCTTTCTGCACACATGAAATAAATAGATGGGAAGGCGTACGTGTGCCCAAATCTCCACGTTCTGTGCTGCGCGGTGCCCCGGCAGAGCAGCTCAGGATCGGGAAGGGGGGGTTCACCCGCCTGCCCCCCAGGAGCAAGGTGGATGTGAGACGGTTGGTGCAAAGGTACCAGCCTGGCCTGATCCTACATCTCCTCCGTGCCATGTGTCCCAGCTTGGCGTCAGCCAGCTCTTGGTCTGCAGTAGCATGTGCATCTCCCATCTTCCACCACCTCTGGGGCCAGTCCCCTTCCTCTTGACTGCTTCTCCTCCTGGAAGGTGCTGCTAATATGTCCCGTGCAGTGTTTTAACTCTGTTTTCTACACAGCACAGAGCAAAATGTCCCCATCAGGCTTGCTGGCATCTTGATGTTACTCTATTGAAAGCTTATTTGTCCCCTGCTTCTTCCCTTCATCTTTCTTGTGGGGAAGCTGTCCTTTATTTCCAATTAGGGAAAATGGAGATCACTCCTCATCCCCAGCCCTGAACACCGCAGAGTAAAACATCAGTGGTGGCCTAATGCCATTAAAATTGCTTTCTCCCCATGCCCATGGCTCCACGTCTCCATCCACTCCCAGCCCAGGGGGTGCTGGGTTGCCTCCTGGGGAGCAGTGCACAGAGTGGAAAACTGGGGGAGAACGGGTGAAAAGGCTGAGTTGGAGCTCAAGTCGACAGATCTGCTCTGAGGTCAAGGAACCCTCTTTTTGCCAGCAAAAAGAGCCCAGATGTTTTTCAATTTACACAGGCAAGCTCGCCAAATGCAGGTTAGCACTATCAAGCTGCACGTTTGCAATGGCAAGGACCCCCTCTTTGCAAAGTCCCCGGCATAAAATATATGCTGTGAAATGGGAGGTCGGAGTGCTGAAGTGATTTAAGAGCCTTTGCTCCGACTCAGGGATTTTGAAGGGGTCTTCGTGTTTGTTGTGTTTCTGGGTTCTAATATCAATGAGAGAATTAAATCATTATATTAAAACATCAAAACACTAATGCTTTGTTTTCATTGGCATGAACAAAAATGATCTAACTCAAAAGCCATGAAATATCAGCTTTTTTTTTTTTTTTTTTTTGTTGCCGCCGATGAATAAGATCTCTGGCTGCTTGTGATAGTAAATTTAATAATGTCAGTGATTTGAAAGGTTTGAGGCCGAAACGTGAAGAAATGTGTTTTACCCCCTCCACCCTCTGTCTTTTTCTACCCCCCTCCCTCTACTACTGTCAGGAAGTTTTGTGGTAAATAACCCAAAATGCATAGATTAGAGCCCATCGGTCTCATATACCAGGTGAGTGCCAAACTCTACATACCCAGTGCAAACCTCCATCTCCCAGGTGGTCTGAATTTGCTTATAGCTGGGTCCTGTAAGCAGATTTAATATTTCATAAGCACTGCTCCATCTCATGCCTATATTATTGACACCACATGGAAGTCAGGAAATTGGTTCTTTCTGGGAACAGTTTGCAGAAATATGCAGCCTGTCAGCTCCTTTCTCATGGGGTGCATTAACAGAGGGGCTCGCAATTACAAGTAATGAACCTTCTCCAGATGTCTGCAGTGACTCAGCTCCAACTTTATCTTCAACGTATGAGATGGACTTGACAAGATGGATTATTTGTGGATATAATATCATAACTTTGCAAAACGTGGAATTCCCAATTATTGCAAGGCAGGCGAAGTATTCGGTAGGAGAGGGAACGCCAAGGTTTATCCCCTGGATAAACAACAACAACCAAAAAGGAAATATGCTGTGCCATTTCCCCCTCTTGAAACTACAAATACTCCCATGCTGTTTTAATTCTTCCTCTTTACGATACCGTTTATGTTACACACATTAAAGTTAAGTCATGTCTTTAATAAGATGGAAACTGGAAGTGAGATTTTGAAGGAAAAGGAGCTCGGCGTCCTAAATTTACTCTGCGCTTGGAGAGCACAGAAAAACAACAGAAAGGATGGGATATACCAAAGAAAGCAATTTTAATTGTCATCTTCCATGGAAAATTGAATCCAGTCATTCCCCACCGCTGTGAGTGCCAACGTACTGTGCTATATATGGCTGGGTGCTTATTTTAGCAGTTCAGCTGTACAGAAAAAGTGTAACCAAAGTGAAATTTCTTGGGTAAAGTTCTAGCTGCAAATGATGCATAGGGTTTCTTGGGTTATAAATTTTAAACTGGGTATTTCAAGGCCTGCATCAAATAATTGGGACAAATCTGTTTTACTTTGGGTTTGATTAAGAGCGATAATTTCATGCTAATGTCCTCCAAAGGCATACTTGTCAGGCGTGGATAAAGAGACGCTGAATTATCTTTCTTTTAAATCACAATTCTCCTGGTACCCAAGTTACAAGACTGGGGTCTCCTTGGGGAAGTATTTGTATATCTTCTTGGGCTGAGCTGCAGGTTTGTTTGATGTGGATCTTCAAGATAAAATTACTGTGCTCCAGATGTTACAGTTTAAATGTTTGTACATAGGGATTTCCTTCGTTGTTGAAGAGAGGAGACTCAAAACAGACTCGATCATTCATGCATCTATTTCTAGCACATGCTTTGCTATGTTTGAGGAGGCGAATGTCAAGAGGAGCTTTTATAAACAGGCCTTTCTTTCTCAGAGCACAGTTTGTTTAGTGGGTAACGTGTGGAGCAGGCTTCTTCAGTGCTAACAGCAAACTGTTGATTTAAACTATCACGCCTCTCCCCCCAGCTCTAAAAAAATTCTTCCTTTCTGGTCAGGAGGAGAAAATAAAGGGGGAAATGCTGCTCCCTACCTTTTACCTGTCAGGGGTGAGATGGGCTCTGCCTACACCCCTGCCAGCTGCTCTTGCAGCTTCTGCGGTGGCTTTTTCCAGACGTGGGGAAGGCTGAGCTCTGGGGATGCTGGACCCTGCCCAGCCCCAGGTTGTGCTGATCTGAGAAACCTCAAAATCAGGCTCTTTGCTCCCCTCGGGGTCTCCTTGTGCTCCCCGCTGTGCCCTGCTGCTCTGCCAGCCCCGTGCTGTGTGCCGCGTGTCACCAGGGTGGTGTGGGGACCTGGATGAGGATGAGCGCAGCTGCGAATGAGTTTGCTGGCTGCATCCTCTGCATTGCGTCAGTCCTGCAACGCGGAACACAGCCGGGATATCAAATTTAATAATGCCAAACACCATGTCATCAGCCAGCTGATAGGAGGGAAAGACCAATGTTACGGGTTTCTCTACAAGATGATCTCACTCAATATCATACCTGCAGGGGACGAGCACTGTTGGCACTGGTAGGGAAATTAGTACCTATTTGGGAAGGAGCAGAGACCTTCCCGAGTGGTTTTGTGACAGGAAAGAGAATCGTCATGGGTGTCCTCAGCAATTTAGGACAAAAACGTGACTCGAAGCAGCAGCAAGCATGTGTGGAGACACACATGACTTCAAAGGGAACAAAAGCACATCAGTGTGGTTGATAATTATCAAAAGGAAAAGCCAGCCCTTTGTAAAGAACAAAAATAAAAGCCCACTGCAGGATGGGGTCTATCCTGACGCCAGTTTTGGTGGCATTGCATGCAGCAGTGGGGGAGCAGGGCTGGGTCCCCTCTCTTGGATGTCTGTAGAAGTCAAAGTAAAGGGTTGTGCTGCTTATGTGGGGATGGAGGGAGCCTGGGGTTGGCTCAGCAGTTGTTATGCTCATCTGGTCATTTGGGGTGACCTTCGTGTCCCAAGGGATGGCTTTGTCAGAATGGAGGTGCAGAGGAGGGGTTTAATTCTTCACCTCCATGTATCTAAAAACTGTGCTTTTGACAGTAATTCAGAAATTTGGGGAAGAATAGACAGCCCTATTAAACAGTGGGGCAGAGAAGAGGCAGGGGGATGAAGAACAAGGTGATGGAAAAGAGACCTGTCCTTAAGTCGGTCCCAGTCCTCTGTGCCCCACGGCAAAGTGAGGAAAGGTCTGTAAAACCCCATTTGAGGTGAAAGCACAAAGCAACCGCATTTCTCCCCGTCTTCCCAGGAAAGACAGAAGGCGTCTGGGCATGAGCACCGCATGGACCTGCAAAACACATCCCCACAACAACACGCTCCCCTCTCACTCTTTTTCCATGTGCTCAGCCGAGGAGCTGCGAGCCGGCATTGTGGGCCGCAGACAAGGTGAGTCTAGTGCCTGCAGCCACCTGCGCCCGGCACACGCGGCAATTTCCAGCCAGAGCATCTGGGGCTCAGGCTGCCTCTTTCCGGGCACCTCATCCCTCTCCGTCTATGGTGGTGGTCTGGGATGAGCCTGCGGCTCTGTGGCTCCGCATCTGCCGGCGAGCAGGACCCACGCTGCCGGCCCCAGGGTGCGAGCGGGCGGCCTCGTCGGATGTTTCCCAAGCGACTCAAGGCGTTTGTAGTGAGAAAGGAATGTTCTTCCTGTCCCGCCCCATCCCCTTTCAAAGCCCTGTGTTTCCCAGCCAGCCATATGACTCCCTTCCCAATATATTCTTCCCTTCAGCTGTATTTTACTTTTTTTAGGGGTTTTCACTAGCCTGTAGTAATATAGGCAGCCTTTATGCTGTACTCAGGAGAAACATTTCCCTGCAAAATCCGAAGGAGGAGAGCTCACCCTCTGACACCTTGCCCAGGAGAGGGGTTCACCTGCAAAGCTCATGTTCAGATTCAGCCCTTGGTTCATCCCTGCTCAGGCAGGTCCAGGTGGGCATCCGAGACTTGGGTTTTCATACTGTCATTTCCCACTGGGGTGGCAAGAAATCTGGTGGTTTGATGGTGTTTTAAATAGTGCTGTGACCTAGACACGGCAGTCTTCATCCTGAGGAGAAAGGAAAGTCAAGACTGTATGGTTTTGTTGTTGCTACTGCAGAAGTTTGCGTCCTCCTTCTTTGCATCCAGAAGAAGATGCACATTCCTCAGTCAAGGGGACAGCACAGAGGGGCGAGGATAACGGCTACATGCTTGTGACTGCCCTCTGCCAGGTGACCTAGCACACGTGGTGACCACCACGTTCCAATCCCAGCAAACCGGTGCCTGGAGACTTGGTCTAGCCATTGCTACAAGCTCCTGGGGTTTGGTCCAAGGCTTGTTGCAGTGCTGTGGATGTCAAGTCCTGGTTGGCCAGAGGATGTGCTTGGTAAACTGAAGGCCTGAGGAGAGTAACAGGCTGACAAAGAAGAAATAAGCAGCACAAGGAGGGCCATAGCCCAGGGACATGAGCTTTCCAAATCTGGGCAAGGAAACAATGCTGCAGGATCTTAAACTTACCTGTCAATGGCAACTAGAGGCATTTTCATTTAGTCTAATTCTGCCTTTTGCTTTCAGCTTGTGATGTTTTTTACAGCAAGAATACGCAAGAAACTGAGCTGCGGTTTTCCTATTGTGCACAGGTTCCCCCCCAAATCCTCTATACAACGTCAGCTTGCGGTTCTCAGTATTACAGTTTTGGGCACAGAAATGTTTGGGGTGTGTAAGTGCCGACAAAAGCAGTGGGAAGGTCACAGCCTAACTCCAGAAATTTGAAAGCTCTGGTTTACAGTGGTTATGGTGACCTTACATGTATGAGGGAGAGGAGGTTTGAACTCATTTACAATATCTGCTCTAATGTGACTGTGGTTCCCCAAGGAGCAAGATCTTTCCTGAAAGATTCCCACAGGGTGAAATGTTCCCAGGGTAAGGAGCAGATTCACTCAGCTGTCCTGGGTGCACGAAAATCAGCTTCGCTATAGACCTCCTTGACTGATTTTTCAACAGTTACACGTGGCCATGCATTTGCTGGAGGTGTTTTTGTGACCACCCCACCCAGAGCATTCATCTCGAAGGATGCTCTTGAGGCCATTTGCATGAGGGCTGTGAGCTCTTTGCTCACTGCCAGAAAGACTGAGTGACCAGAATAATCTGGGTAATAGTCAAAGTGAGCTTTGAGAGTGAAGTCCTTGTGCACGCACACAAAGTTGGTGCCTGCCAGCAAAAACCTTGGGATTTTTTGGATGGGAAGATGTGTCTCAGGAATGCCCCATTCCCACAACCTGAGCGCTGCACCCAGATCAGACCCAGCATGCACCAGAGAAATGCAGGTGAGTACTTTGAAGAGAATGGACTTTACAGCATTTTTTACACTTTCTGAAGCATATATGGAGGACTGCCCAGGGTATATACCCCTCCTGGCTCCATCCATACTGACTTCTCCGTCACACCAGGCATTGCCACCTCTTACCTTAGCCAAGAATGGCTGTCTGCGGCTTGTTGGTCCCCAAGAGGACAGTCCTTGACTGCATAGCTGGATTTTCTCTGCAGAGTGGATTATTTAGTTCATTCCTGAGGTGAAAACTGCTATATATGCAAAATAGGCAGCAAGGAGGCAAAATTCCTTTTGAGGCAAAATGAGCCAGGTGGAAATGATGGGGTGGAAAAATGGGCAAAACAGGGGGAAAAGCCGCCTGGCAGTATAAATGTAATTCTTCAGGCTAAGAACCAGCATGTGACAAACAGGTACAATTTTTCTGGGGTGAAAGGAGCTGGGCCACTTCAAATAGGGTAAAAAAGTTGCCCGTGGTTGAGCAGGCTCCCTTGCAGTGCAACACTGTGCAGCTCTCCCTTTAAGCCATTGGCGTGGGAGACCAACACCACGCTGCAGCACGAAGGATGGTCCCAGGTGGCCGTGTGGCTCGTGTCACTGTCCTTGGCCGGCCGGCGGTCCCCTTTGTTCCACGGCACATGGCACTGGAGGAGCAGACCTCGGCACAGCCGCACAGCCGGAGCAGCAGGACTCCCACCGTCCCGTCCCAGAACACTTTGTCCTTGGATGCTGCTCGCGGTGCGGCTGCGAGGACAAAGACCTACGAGCCAACATAAATCATCGTTTGAAGTCTGCAATGACAACATGGAGAAACATTAATGGGATCGTTTAATAAAATCCACATTGTTTCCATCGGGAAGCTGTATAAACAGCACTATCAGGGGCTGCCTAAGCCAGCCCTTGAAGGCCGTGAGTGCGTGCTGTTCGGCTCATGCTTGTTGCATGCCGAGGGAGGCAGGGAGCTGGATCGAACGATTGATTAATCAAACGGTAGTTTGGCTCTGGGGTGGCTCACATGGGAGCTGGGATGCTGCACTAACACACCCTTCCCTTCAGCGGCAAGCTGGCCACCTCCTCCTCGAGCCCAGCTGTAGGTGAGGGATGCACAGAAGAATGCGTGACGCCTCTTGCTTGTGTTTACCCTCTCATCCAGCCAGCACCCATGGGCCCCCCTGCGGCTGGTCCTGGCTGAGAGATCCCCCTCGCTGCTCTTTCTGGGAAAATCAGCTCAGTTAATCAATGCCAGCTTCATCTCTTCCTGCCCACTGTTGTTTAGGGACTGCGAACCCTCTGTCCCAACATGCCATGCTTGGAGTAAGGCTTGATGTGGATGTGTTCATGCATTTTGGCTTTGAGCCAGCACCTAAATCTATTTCATCTTAAATAATCCGATTATGACATGTATAACAATCCAGGGGGATCAAGGAGTTCTCAAAGCCTACCCACGACAGACATCACCCAGGACAATGGACTCACCTCTCTGCCAAAATTCCCTTCAGGACCGTTTTCTCAGTGCAAGATGCACAAGTTGGCACAAGGTTCTTTCTGGAGGTTTTGTTGATGCCGATGTGCCGACTGCTGCCTTGGCAGAGAGTGTTTTCCCACAGAGGAGCAGAGGAGCGCAGGCTGGAGGAAGCATGGGCTGGCTTGTCCATATTTTGCAAAGGGATGAAGTTTTTTACTGCATTGGCTCAGGGCACTTGAGGGGTGCTTTGGTTTTTCTGGTAATTTTAGGAACTGCAGTTCTGAACTTGAGTGCTCTGAGCAAAGCCTAAAGATGGGTAGAGCTGCCAACTCACAGCATTTTATTGCAAGCCCTGTGGTAGTTTTTAAGTCCCAATTCTTGGCGTCATGTGACTGAGAATTTCAGTGTTTGAAAAGTGTTCTCAAATAAGTTATGAAACCTGAGATCACCTTCAAGACTCAGAAAATATAAAGAACAGAAAGTGGACTTTTAAAAAATATTGGGCTTTGAGTGAGTGTCACAGTTGCAGGGAGCTGGATTTGACTTTAAATATGGTAGCTTATGCTGAGAAAGTGTAATTTTAGCAGCAAGGTGACATCTGTGGGGAAAGGGCAATACGGGGCATGGTGGAACAAGAGCATGAAAGCCATCCCTAGGAAGAGAGGCTCTGCTGGGCTTTTCCTGCCCTGAACTTGTCTCCTACATGGGTCCCTCTCACCTGTAGAAGAGCAGCTCTGGAAAGAGCAATGCAGGCCACTCCCAAACCTGCAGCATTGCACCAAGCCTGGGTGCCCTCTGCAGCATCCCTCTCCTCTGCTCCTGGATGTGGACCAGCATCCATAAAGATCTGGCTGCATCTCATCTCACTTGAGGTGCCTCCAGATGACTGCAGAGCTGTGTCACAAGTGGCTAACAGAAGATAAAAACATAGCCAAGTCATTTCATATCTGCAAGAAGGGTAAGTCTGAGAGGTGGGACAGACCTCAGCCCCGTATCCGTCTAAGAAGAAACCTCAGACCTTATTTCTAGGTTTCTAGACCTCCGTTGCTACACCTGCTGCCATAAAACCTGGGGAGTCCACATCCCCATCAGTGCCAAACCTTCACTTCTGAGGACATCTCCCCTCCCTTTTCCTCCTTTCTGTCTTAAAGCACTAGCTGAGGGAGCCGAAGCCAGTGCTGCTGTAGCCACCACCGCTCCTGGAATTTCCTTGGCAAGGCTGGTTTCCCTCCCCTTTCTGCTCCCTGCTGGCTGCATCCTTTCAGCTCCTCTCCTACCTCTGCATGTCTTGGTGGACTCCATTCTCCAAAACCTCAGCTGGCCTTTCAGCAACTCTAGCATTTCTTCCCGTGAGTCCTCAGGTGTAACCTTGTGGCCATTGCAACTTTCAGTGAGACCCAGAAACTCAATTTATGTAGTTTCAACTTGTTCCTGCCTCCCATAATTACTTTATCTTATGTTGACGACACCATCCTTGCTGAATTACAGATCTAGCATGGATATCTATTGCTATGATCAGCGTTTCAAGCAACCCACTAGTTCCCATGATGCCTCTTGACGTTTGTTAGCATTTGGCTTCAGGCTCTGTGCCGGTGCAGTGTGCAGCCAGATTTGTTGGAGTCAGTCACGGGTACGGACACCTCAGGGTGGATCCCTTTACTGCTCTCTGCTCTTCTGTAGTTTCCTGGCCATCTCCAAGAAAATTGCTCTGTGTTATTCTTTTTTTTCATCAGTTGCTTTTTATTTGTGCCGCAGCAACTTGCTGGGTTTTCTTCTAAAGCTACACGTTGTGCTCCCAGATGGTTTTGACCGGCCAAGGCAAAACACTTAGGTGTTTTTATTTTCTTCTGAACTTTGCCTTTCTCTTGAATACAGAGTGCAGCCACACTTGCTTAGGAGGTTTTCTTGTGAAAGTACCACTTTCCTTCCTATCTTATGGACAATATTTTCTCTGTTAATTTCCATGGGGCTGACACCTTGATCTGACAGTCAGGTGATTTCTGCATTTGGATCCAGCAGGACTGGGATTTCCAGCCCTATACACCTTGGACTCTGGTACAAAAAACTGGAGCATAATATCGCATAACAGTGTGTTATTAAAAACAAAAACAAAAAACACCAAATGATTCACCAGCTCTCCTGCCCTGTCATAGCTGTGGTTTTCCTAGATCCATCATTAAGCCCAGACCCAGTCCTGGGGGACTGGACAATGCTGACAGCAAGCTGAAGGCTGCTTCTGCCCCTGCTACACCTCCCTGCTGCACTGGGAACAACACACGGCAGAATAAAATGATCTTTCTGAGAATTTGCTGGTTAGTTTGTTAACTGTTTGGCAGCCTCCATGCACTCAAAATGACACCATAACTTTAAAGAGCATAAAGGAAAACAGAAGAGAGAAAGAAAAATCTTTGCTGAATCTAATTAGTTGAATCTAATCAAGGGCTACAAACATAACCATGCTTGAATTATAACTGCGTCATTATTTCTTGACTGTAGGGCAGAGTTAAAGAAAGAATATCCTGAATGAACACACCCTGGACTGGTTTGAATTTCTTTCCCATTTCAATTTAATTCTGATTTTTCTGACCCTAGCTCCTGGGGCTTGGGATGAGTCCAACATCTCTGTAATGGTGTGGCTCCACCTGCAGCCTCCACTTCAGCCTGGATGTCTGTTTGAGCCTGGGTATTTTTTGAAGTTACAGCAATATCTGAAGACTCCCCTCCAGGACCAGACTCCGTTGTGCAAGAACGTGCACCAACGCCTACCAAGAGGTGGCTTCAGCTCAAAAGGCATGTGGCTGCATTTGAGGGGACAGCTCTGTGCACTAGCTGAGATTCACCTGTCACCTTCCATGTGCTCTCTTTGCTTCGTCCTCCTGCTAACACGGTGACTTGGACCCTACTGCACCACATGCAGCCCCATCTGTCACTAAATCTCACTCTGTGACTATGCTCTGGATAACATGGGCAGTGGAAGGGTCAGTAAAGCTGTAACCAAGGTCTTAGGACTGGTTTAAGTCTGTGTCTAGGTTTTAGGATCAGGACAAATGCACACAGAGAATACAGTGAGTGTGATCCCTGAGTATAATTTCTGGATATATAGAAAAACCTTTTTTGATTATGAGGACAGTCAACCATTCAAGCAGGTGACCCAAAGAAGCTGTGTAGTCTCCATCCCTGGAAGTTTTCGACTGGCTAAAGCTCTGAGCAACCTGGGCTGAGCTCAGAGGTTGGATTAGGGATCTCCTGATGCTCCTTCCAGCCTGAGTTACCCAGTGATCCTCTAACACTTGTTTTTATTGGATCATTTTCTAGACCATATCGTCACCTACAGCTGATGCACCCTGTGACACCTTCAGCTCAGACCCTAGATGTGGTGCAGGCTGGCACAGCGAGGGCATGAACCTCATCTTGTCTCCTGGTCCAAGCCATGTGCTGGGAACTTGCCTCAGCATCTGGGCCAGGAGATGAAGGTGCCCACCCACTGGTGGCCACCCCACTGCTTCCTCTTTCTCTGTTCTTCTACTGTTCGCTGCTGTCTAAGATAAAGACAGGCTTGCAGGGAAGAACAAGGCAGGATCTAAGGGGTCTTTGCATCCCAGGGCAGAAGGTAGCTCTTAAGATGTGTTGGCGTGGTACGGAAAACAGGCTGGATGACCATGATCTCAAAAACCAAGTGAGAATGGTATCCATAGCATCTCTTGAGGATTAGGGTACAGCTGACCAGAGAAGGAAACAAGCCCTGAGGGACATCCTACCTCTGGGGACAAAACTTTTCAGGCTCTAAAGCAAAGAGAGGGTGTGAGTGTGCATTCATGACAATATGTTTAAAAAGCTATAGGCTGCCTCCCTTCCCTCGGCAGGAACACGGCCCTGGGGCACTCAAACTTCAAGGGATTGCTTCTACGTTACTAAAATTGCCAAAATTCAGCATTAGCAGCAAAGAACTGTAAAGCAAAGCCAAATAACCTTCAATCAGAGAGGACCCTTCTGATAAGAAGAGACCCTGTCTGGGACTCTGGTGCATTTGAGGAGGGCATAGTGTATCACAGACTGAAGAGGAGTCAGCAGTGCTCTGCCTTTTGCAAGCAAAACAGTCACCAGATTTGCAGTGCTATGCGGAAGACATGCAAAGTTATCCATCTGCTCTGCACAGCCCCAGGAAGACCTCAGCTGGATATTGAATCCAGCTTTTGGCACTACACTTGAGAAAAGATGTGGACTCCTTGGAGGGGGTCCAGAGGAGAAGAACAAAGAGGAACAGAGCTCTAGAAAACATGACCTGCAAGGAGACACTGAAAAATTTGGGGTTGTTTAGTCTAGAGAGGAGAAAACTGAGGGAAAACATGATAACAGCCTTTAAGTATTTTGAATTTCCCCACTGGATAGGAGATAGGAAGCAGTCCTCTGTGTCTGCTGGGGCTAGTATATAAAGTGATTAGGCTAAGGGCAAGGGTGACTGAGGTCAGACTTTAGGAAACATTTTCCAAGGGTGAGAACTGGGATTCCTTGTGTGGGAGGCAGTGGAAACTCCATCACCGGAGGCTTTCAAGAACAAGTTATTTAACTATGTGTCAGGACAGACTGGGTGGATGAGAAGACCTGCAGGGATTAGAAGACCTCTTGAGGTCTCTCCAGCCACCCCTGTCCCATGTGGATTCACAAACTGAGCTACTCTAGCTTTGTCCATGCCGATCTTTAAAAGTTGCTAGGGGATCATCCTATCTGCTGGAAATCACATCCGCTGCTTCTTCCATTTCTCACGTCAGTGCCACCCCAGCAGCTTTAGGAAGGAGTGAGGACAGGGCTTCCCAAAGCACCAATTCTTGGGCTGCCTGCAGTCGACGTCTCCATGCGGGAATGCCAAAGCATGCAGAGAAGCTGGACGTTGCTGCTGCAGAGCCGGGTGTTGGAGGAAAACAGTTGTGTCAGGGGCGGGAGGTACTGTGGGTGGTTTCATTGTAGTTGTTTTTGTAATTTATGGCTGGTGAGCCTGGAGTCTGGGAGGAGTGTTCCTTTTTATGCTCTTTTGTATAAATCCAAATAAATAAATTCAGGGAGAATCTCTTAGGCAACCAGGGCCCAGCCAGCGTATAGCTGTTAAGATTAATATCTGTCTCTTGAACTGTGCCAGAAGACCAGAGAGGGAGCTGGCAGGGATCTCAAAGCACTTTGTACAGTGTGTTGGAAAGTCTGGCGAGTTATATGGTGCTCCGGTGGGAACTGAGTCTTTGGGCAAAACCAGTCCCAGCAGAGGGTGAAATACAGGACGTTCCAGCCCGAAGTGTTTACCTTGAGCAAAAGCTATGAGCATTTCTAGAAGAAGGGGACATCCCAGCTCTGGAAACCACGCTGCTTTGCTCAGCCCTGAAAATGCCACCAGTATATGGGGTGGGGGGGGGCTGTCACCCCGCTCTGTCCCCTCGGATGTGCTGGCAAGGGGGGGTGAAAGATAAGCCAGGAAGCCCCGGGATCACCACATCCCCACCATGGTTTTAACAGGCGGAGGAGGACACCAAGGGAGCGGCGCTTTGGTTTGTTAGCAGAACAGCCAGAAGGCCAACTTCTGTCAGAGGGAAACAGGGTGCCGCCAGTAAAATGTCACCGCCCAGTTGAAGCAGTGACAGAATAATGGATAGGGGTGAGCCCCGAGGAAATTTTGGATCCTGAACGCTCTCAGACGCTGCGTTCAATAATTTTATGACACGGGTGTTCAGGGGAGTTTCTCCCGGAAACATTTGTTTTATAAATGGCTCATTTTCTAATTACATTCTGCAGGGCTGAGCAGCAACAAGAAAAAGGAAGGGAAAAAAGGGAAAAAAAAAAAAAAAAGGGAGGGCCACGAGACTTGCCAAAGCTGACTTGACGCACGCTTGCTGCAGCTTCCACTTTGATGCGAATCAGAAACATCCACCGAACGCAAGTGATAACCCCTGAGGGAAATCTCCTGCACGGGGAACCCTGCACCTGTGGGACCAGGAGCAGTGGGGTGGCTGAGATGACTTTAACAAGGAGTACCCCGGGTAGGGGGTCTTCTGCTGCAGGCGGTCATGGCCATTCTCCACAGGCTTCCCACCGAGCCCCGTTTCCTTCCCACGCAAGCCATCTCTGTGGTCTCCGCTCGCTCTTGATTGAAGAGTGAGTTTGCAAATGAATCCCATTGTGGGGCGGTGAAGGAAGAGTTAACCACTTCCTTCCAAAAAAATAAAGAAAAAGGCCACTGTTTCCTGACATTGGGCAAGATGAGCTGAGCAGCGGGGGTTTGCGGGGTGACC
This sequence comes from Athene noctua, assembly GCF_965140245.1. Classification (NCBI taxonomy): domain Eukaryota; kingdom Metazoa; phylum Chordata; class Aves; order Strigiformes; family Strigidae; genus Athene; species Athene noctua. Next base: position 49,349,377 of record NC_134042.1, on the reverse strand, counting down.
CTCGCCCATCCCCTTCAAAGAGGGGCAGGGAGAGGTTAGAGCATTGCTGGCTGGAGTGAGGGCTCCAACCGTCTCCTTTCGGCATGTGCCCTTATTTACAGGACTTTTTTTGGCTCAGCACTGCAAGACCAGGTATCCCACGAAGCGGGCAAGAGCAACTTTAAAGCATCGCCCCTAACAGGGGAAAGAGGGGAGTTAAAGGATGTGGCCCGTCTTCACGCTGGAAGGGAATCTGGTGGCCACATGTATCTACGTCCTCCGACTTGATGATGATGATGAAAGATGTCATGCTAGGAAACTCTGGAGATCAGAGACACGCGGACCACATACCGGCATTTCAACACGAGAACACAGCTCCCAGCGTCTGCCGAACCTCGGAATTTGCACCTTGTAACACTAGAAATGGACATCTGTAGACGAAAGAAAAACCCTTGTGTACACACGGATTTTATGAAGCAAGGAGCGGGGCGGGGGGTGCTTTTTCATCCCTCCAACACTGTGAGGGCAGCCCTGCTGCCAACTCTTCCCTTTTGGATGTGAAATGTAAGTTTAGCAGCACTCGTGTGTGTTTGTGCGTGCCTACGTGCATGGGTGCACGCGTGCGTTATTCTGGGATTAGAAATCTTTTCCAGGCTCAACAACAAAGGGTGGCACATGGCAGCTATTGTCCCCGCTCAGCCAGGGTGAAGTTGGGGGAGGTCACAGATGTCCTGACCATATTTAGTTCTCAGAACAGGATTAATTTAGTTTAGCTTTTCTTTTCTTTTTTTTTTCTTTTTCCTCTCTAAGGAAAAAATTGCTGGCTGGTTGGCAGGAATGCAAGTCACAAGTTTCAGGACCAGTAAAGTTGGTACTCATTCTGGGGAAAGTCTCACAAAAAGGTTATTTTTCAGGGGAAAGGCAAGATCCTGGTGCACCTCCAGAGCCAGGGTCCTGGCGGTCCAGTTCGTCAGTCACCTTTGGTAATCAGGGAGCTGTTTCATACAAAATCAGGAATTTTGGCTGGAGCCTTTCTGAGCAAGCATGCCTAGCTTCTCCTGACCCTCTCCCCTGCAGCCGTTAATGTGGGGGGACAACGTTCCCCCGAGCAATTCCTTCTACCAGCTGTTTGCAAGTCTGCCCCCTTAATGAAAGTAAAAGAGAGAAAAAAAAGCCCCAACCCAGTGACCCTCCTTCTTCTTGCCAGATGAGCTGTTCCTCAAAAACACCTGTCTGGTAAATTAGAGTGGGAATTGTAAACGCCAAGCGCAGCATATTTTCCTTCGCCACTAATATATTGAAGTTGCATATGGTGCCTTAGGGGAAAGGCGATTGTTTCAAGTCAGATTTTCAAATCGTGAGCAAATCCTAGGGAGAGAGATTCACTGATTTACAGCGGATCTTGAGAACATATCACCATCCCATGCCTCAGGTAAGGAAAACACAGAGCAGGAGCTGGGGGTATTTACCAGGACCAAGACCAGGACCACCTTTCTGGCCAGGGTCGGTGCAGAGTAGGACGGTATCATACGCATGGAGGCTGGAAGCAGAGCCCAGGTGATTTCCAACTAAAACACAGACATGCATTTTAACCATTATAAATTAAAAACCAGGAGGGTCCCCTCTGCATTCAGATGTTCAGACTAAGGCCGGGGAAACGCTTTAGTCACATGCAGATTGCCAGTGCCGGTGCAAAGGAATGAGAAGTAACAGAGAGAAACTGAGGGGCACATGGGGTGCTTTTATGTCCCTTTTTTCATGTCCCCGTAAGCGATGAGTCTGATTAACCCCCCCAACCCAGAGATGGGAATGCCCGCACAGGAGCTGTGCACAAACTCCTAGCATAAAGGCAAAGTGACTGAGGCTTTCAGATCATTTCTGTATAAATGTTAATGCAAATAAAAAGCATTTAGGTAAGTGTTTTGTCGTTTGGTCCCTTCATAGCTGGAATAAGTGATTGTTTCAGATTTATGCACTACGTGTTGTTTTTCTTGGCAGTTTGCGGAGTGCCGTGGTCTCCACAGGCTTGCAATTTTAGGGATACTTTCTGATATTTAAAGAGAGCATTTTGGCTGAAGTCCACAAACTGCCTATAGTCACAGATACTAAAACTTCTTTCCAGTGACTGCCACTAATCATGCAACACTTTTGTGCTTAACATCTTGCCCTCGAGTTGACCCAGGGACTAACGGATCCCCATTCCTGTGCACTGAGGTTGTGGCTTCCCCAAAAAACTGTGTGTGGAAAAGTCCAGTGAGGCCAGAGCAGCCTGGAAATTCTGCTGCCTCTAACAGGTACTGGCTGAAGGAGTTTAATAATAATAATAACAACAACAACGACAACAATAATAAAGAAATTTATATAGATATAGGTGGTTTGGTGAAAAAAAAGAGAGAAAATAAATATATCTTTGCTGGCTCTTCCCAGCACTGTACAAAAGTTGACACACACCAGAGGCACAAGCTAGTAAAGAGCCGGTGATGAGAAAATGAGGTTTATTTCTGAGCATAGGACATCAGTGCGGTTCAGCTAGTAGTGGAAGGGAATAAATGAAAGGCAAGATGGAAATATTAATAATAAAAGAGAGAGATACTGAGGGAAGGACGGGTGTTTTTCAATGTTATTACCAAAAATGGTCCAACTTTAAAAATTTTAGTTTATTAAAAAATACCCTTGCACTTTGTATGTCATGTTCAAGAATTTATATCCCAGTTGAAGCCACCAAAGGGGAGAAGAAAACACGGATGCTGCTCCCACCTGTCCCCTGCCCTGGGGAAACAGGGCCGTGTCACGCTGCTTCATACGCTCATTACCAATCCTGCTAATTTTATTTCTGATTATTTATGTTTTTTCATGAGCGGCCATTAAATGTTCATTTGTTAAAGGCTTAACACATTCCATTACACCACAAAATTTATATTTGTAACAAAACGATGTCTCAGAGTGATTCAGAATTAAATTAATGTGACACGGACTATTTATCAACATGGCAGCTTGGCTGCTCAGGAACAAGGGATGATTTAGTGGCGTGTATGTGTGCAAACCTATGGGCTCTGCCCTGGTATTTCTCTCATACTGCAAAGGAACTGATAAAATAATCCTCCAAAGTACCTCAACATATGGTTTAGATCATCAAAGAGAAAAATACTTGTAAAAACACAAAGAAGGAAACCAATAAACATGTACATCTTACCAGTTAACTCCCTCTGTAGGAAATGTAAACCATGAAGGATGGTGGGTTTTGAGTCAGATTCTGTCATTTGTGTATTTTTTTAATTACAGTAACATGCTGGCTTAAATTACAGCGTGTCCATTCAAACAATGGCAGTGCAGGAAGGAGGCAGGAGCTGGTGCAGATCAGCAGTGCTACGCTGATTTACACCAGTGCAGGACTGAGGCCGTTTCAGTTGCTGCCCCGCTGAACCTGTGTGGGTTTGTCCCTATTCCAGGCCTCACTGGGTTGTTTTTACTAAAAGTGGAATTTTATGATATGGTGCTAAGTATTGCAGCCTTTTTTATATTTAAATAAGCATGGCTTCCTTGTATATAAGATTTACCTTTTTTTATTTATTTTTTTTTTAGAGGAGCAAGGCTAAAAATCAGTATACGTTTTGGCAGATTCACATCAACGCTTAGCACGACTTTTTTCTATTTTATACTTTTTTAAGGAAGTGTCTTTTGAAAATCTTCATATATTTGGGATTTGCCCTACCATATACCAGTTTATGCAGTGATACTGTACTCAGACTAAGCATATTGAGATTATTTTTAAAAAATACATCCACTTTGGCTACATGGCATTTAGTCAGCAACCTATTTTGAAGCATACAATTAAGTAAAAATAAAACTCTCCTTGCATTTTCTTGGGTATACCATCATTAAAATAAAGCAGTAACTGTCTGAAGTGAAGCATGTCCAGACATCTGAGGCAGTACTATTAGCACACCTGAATTAATAAATTACCGAATTTTGCAAAATAAATTGGATGACTGTTGAACCTTTACTGAATTTTGCAAAATAAATTGGACGACTGTTGAACATTTACGGAATTTAAAGTGTCAGATAATGCTCACAATAGCAGATGAGTTCAGGAAAGGATTAATCCTTCCTCTGGTGGAGTTATCTTTACTTTCCCATATCTTTTTAGCTACATGGAAATTAATCTCACTTTCTGAATTCCCAGCAATGTATTGGAAGATCTGGTCTGACACTACGTGTTTCAAATACTTTCAAGATCTACTCTTTGGAAAGAGTAAAAGAGTAAATAATCCATTTCCCAACAAATTTCTCTGGATTCTTTTGTATTTTGTGGCGTCAAACTTTGCGGTTATAGCAGTGCGGGAGTTATTTATGGTTTCCTTGAACATCCCCCATTTCCTAGAAGACATTGTCTGTCACCTGCAGTAACTTCAGGGAAATTTATGAAGCACATCGATAGCTCCATTTGTGATGATGTCACTCTCTTAAAGGGAATGACTTCTCCACTTATTGTCAATATTTCACACTGAAAGTACCAAACTTAACCTTAAATGGATTCTGCTTGGATTTCTTTCTCATCGATCACATAGATAAGCTCCATCATTTTGTTATCCCACAATCTCTGTCTTCTGAAATAATGAAATCAGCTTTCCTCCAGGTCCGTTTTGCACAGCTCACCCTGAGCTCAGCCAAGAACCCCCCTCCTGCATACCCCTCCATCCAACGCCAAAGCCCAGCACAGGTCCAGGATGTGAGCTCAGTCTTCACACGGACCCACAACACATCTCTTGCTGGCTTGTTTTGCAACAGGTTTCATCACATCTGGTAGCTAAACACACTGGGTTTATATCACGCTCATCTTTGGTCTTCAGTATGAAACCTGTTGGTCTCTGAAGGAGATGGGAAATTCTTGGGCAATGAAAAGAATTAAAAGTTAAAAAGATTTTTAGCAGGGATTTACATATTTGACATCAAATCTACTGAAAAACACACAGCTGTCCTAGGGCAGCTTTTATTTACCCAGAACAACATTTACCAAAAGACCCCAAACTGAGTCATATAAAGGTCTCAGAGTTTAGAAGCACAGTTTCTACATTTACTGATTTCACACCAAAATGAGGAAAATACATTAACAGCTGGAAATCCTCCTGACCCAGGAGTTTCACCTACAATTAGAGAAAACCGACAACTGTGTTAACCATCTGTTATTTCTTTTCTGAAGATGATCAAACACTTGAGAAAAATGCTCCTTTGTAAAGTGTTGTCGGGGGAACAAGTGCATGACGTGGGTCCATATTTATCTAGGAAAGCAAATAAACCACTTGTCTTGCAAAGGGAATTAAATGGAAACTGCCGAGGACACAGATCGTGTGTGAAGTCAGCCGCAAGACCTGTTTCGGGATATTCATGGCCTCAGTGTGTTTCTGTTGTGTTTTTCTTCACCGCACACCTGATGTGACTAACGTGCTTCAAATGTTCCGCAGTTGCTTGCTCTCCAGCCAGGCCACCACTTCAATATGTGCACCTTGAAGTATTTAAATCCTCAGTCCATTTTCACATTTTAACTTTTGTGCAATAATCTTGTGAGAACTTTGTTTTGTAGCCTATCTTTCTGAACAAAACTCACACTCTCCGGTGCCATTCGGTGACTAATGTGCACCTGATCAGCTAAAGACCATGGTGCTGTAAGAAAACTGATGAGCACTTGCTGAAATAAAGAAGTTAGCATACATTTTTGCATGCAAACACCAGAGTTTTCATAAATATTTTTTTTTTTTAAATTGAAGATACGTATCTATTCTTTGGGGGCTGGCAGTCCTTTCCCCCAGGACCATTCCCAGTGCTCTGCCCTCTCCTCCCAGCTGCCCTTGCCTCCCTGATGCTCCAGACAACCCCAGCTCCAAATCATGCAGTGGTGCAGCCCTTGCATTTTCAACCTGCTGTGGAGAAGGCCCATGTGATGGTGTCTGAGGTCGTTCTGTCTCATGATTTCCATGAGATGAGGGCTTTGGGCTGGGGTTTCTATCATTTCAGTTCCTTCTTCTGCCAAGGAGCTGAGCACCTTCCCTGGGGTCAAGGTTGGAGAGTGTTGCTCTGCCCTCAGAATTGGAAATGGGCTGATTTCCTGCAAACATGAGCTTCCTGAAAACCTTGCGGGCATCAGATACTTGCATGCCCAACCACAAGCCAGAACGTCTTGCCATGCAGGCTGGTGATTTGCAGCCACGCTGTAAGTAACAAGGGCAAGGGATCATCTCTCCATCATCTGAAAATGCTTGAGCAGTGGGTATCTATCAGCTTCTCAAACTCAGGTTGTCTTCATGGGACACTGCATCTCCTCAAAGAAGGACCCTACAGCCCAACCTTGTATGACCCTCCGTCCCATCTTGGCTTATGGGCAAACATGAGCTGGGGTGCAGTGGGGTGCTGGACTGGGGGATGCCACGGGCAGGTGGCCAAGGGGAACCCCATGGTACCCCAGCTGCGTCCACAGCACGTGGAGGTGAGTCTGGGTGTGTGTCTGGCCAAGCCAGAGGAGCGCAGATGAAACCTCTTTCCAATACATAATAAAAGGAGAGTGAAGCCAGCTGGAATATCCTGTACATTAAGTGTGATGACTAACTATAGCAGATGTTGGTACATTTGTTAAAGTTTCCACCAGAGAAGGAGGGACTGGAATATGAGCGTTTGAAAATCAAAGGTAGCCCATGAGTTAGGGAGGAGAAAGGGGAGATGAAAGGGAACAGAGCTGTGGGGAGGGAAGGCGGCAGCTGGGGTAGTGAGAAAGATGATGGGGGAAGTTGTGCTCTGGGGTAAGGGGCCAGGGGAAGTTTGCAGGGTCTGGGCAGGGGGTTTGCGTAGGGCTCCTTCATCAGAAGGGAAGGGCTGTGGAGACTTCTGCAGTAAAAGGATAAATGGCTCCATTCCCAAGGGTGAAAAGAGATGGAAAATCACACACACGTCTTTGGGCAGACACGGAAACCAGTGCTTGGGAGCCGTCACACAGCTCCCACGCCGAGCCACCACCAGAGGACATCCTGAGGTCCCTTGTCACAGCTTGACCCTAGCTGTGCTGCACCAGGACACTAGAAACCAAGAACCTCTCTGGCAAGGCATTTCCTTTGCCTGTTGGGGAAATATTAGGTCTTCCTCCTTAACAGACATATTCATCTTGGTATACCAGGGTGTGAGCCCCGAAGTCACAACATCTTATATACAGAAGAAAGGATAAATGTATTCAATTAATGTTATGGATATGTCCAGGTAATTGATGTACTTTATCGTCAGTACTGTTTTCTGAGGAGCGTCTATCCAGTAAGATGAGCCAATTTCTCAAAAAAGCGACAAGAGCTTTTCTGACTGATGTCTCTTTCTAACAAAAAAGAAAAAAGTGGATTATAAAGTTGCTCAAAAAAAAAAAAAGTAAAACGTATTTTAAACGTGTTAGAAAATGTTTTTTGTGGCTTAAAAGAGACCTACGTTATGCTGTTTTATCTGTGGGGTTTTTTCCCCCAACACTGTCAAGTTTAGGTTGGAATATTTTATTTACAGAAAAAATTCTTTATTACAGAAAACGTAGTTTGCAGTGAACAAAATTAGCCATACAAAGAAAATCACAGTTTTATGGACAGGTTAGCAAACTTTTTATTTCTTCAAGTTCTACAAGTACGTTTTTAAAAATGCAAGCTAAAGAGCATAACCATCACTTGACTTTTACCTTCTCTTTCACCAGTCAAATATTTTCCAAGCATAGGTCTGTTGGTCAATATCTCAGCAAAATTCAAAGAGAAATCTTATCCTCTGAGAAAAGGCTAATGCAAATGGGGTAGGAAGGACCCAAAAATAATTTTTTAATATGGCTGCACACCTATCCAAACTGATTTTTCTGCCTTTAATGTTAAAATAATTATAACATGATGTATCAACTGATGTATGAAGCAATTTCCCTCAATATTTAGTAATTGCCTGCTGCAGGTCTGATGTAACAGTTTCTCAGATTTATTCAGCCAAGTGTTCCTCTCTGCACAGGGCAACACAACTCCAAGCTTAAATTCCTTATACACAGAATTATAAATGGTAACGACTAGAGAATACGTGTAACTGATCTAAGTGTTCCTGAAAAAAATACCTTCTAGTTACTCCACAAAACAGTAATTTGTCTGTGTTACATGACACTGCTGGTGCTTATACATGAGTAGTTTCAGCAATACCAAAAAACCCAAATGTCCCAATTAAATGTTGTTGGGGTTTTTTTTTCCTTTTTTTTTAAGTTAGTGACTTAAGTTTCTTTCATTGACGCTGTTATCAAAGCTAAAAGGCGAGGTGGATGATCAGCTCTGGTTAAGAAAAGTTCTTTCAGCCCAGTAGGCTACACTAATAAAATAATTATCACTTTGGATATAATGCAATACTGCCGTTGCACCTTGGCAAATGAGGTGAACATCAGAGGGAAAAAAAACAAAGGCACCAAGATTCAGCTTGGAAAAATGGAAGTTCTGGAAGAAAGATTAAAATAAATGAAATATCACTGGCTTGGCTAGCAGCAACTGGGGGAGAATGAAACAAATATTGAAATGACATAAATCCTGAGGAATTACCGAGTTATGAGGAAGGGCTAAAAGTGAAGAAGGTAAAATTTTGGCTGTCTAGCCACAAAAGTTTCCTGGTGCAGATATCCATTAGCGAAGTGGTCTTACAAGGAAATGGTGGAGGTTATATAATGTATGACATTTATAACTAGACTAAACAAAAACTACGCAGTTCTTCCTTCACAGACAAGTGCCCCAAAAATCCACTCCTACATCCCATACAATCCCATGCACTGTGCGAGCAGCCACGTCCTGCAGGATGCACAGCCCGTTGGAGCAGTGACTTTTTTTCTTGAACCACAGCCCGGCCAAACCTGGGCTTCGAAAGATGCTAAACTTCAGCTGGAATGGCTTGAGCTAGAGCCTCAGACACAACCAGCCCTGAGGCAACACATCCCCTGGCTCCACAACCTGATACCAAGCCAAGTTTTGGCAAGATCTAAAAGGCTGCCAATAATGGAACAAGGGTGATTCCACCCTTCTTGGTACCTTCTGTACCAAAGATCTTCAGTGATGTATTGGGATGACCTTGGGTTTGGATCATGACGGAAAACCCTGAAAGTCTTGGGGATCTGCGCTAATAAGTTGGCCTTTCGCAACAGCAAACATAACTTCAAGCCAGCCTTTACATCTCTGTACTTAACCACCTGTTTCCTCTCTCTTGCTAAGATTTATGTTCTGCTTTGTTTCGGGTCTAATTACACCCCACCACTACCAGACCTGAGCATGCCTACCAGTGCCACGTCTCTTGCATGACTTTCCTTTCTCCACACCCTACTGGGGTGAGAAGGTGTGTCCGCTGGTGTGACACTATTTGCTTAGTGAGGGTGAAGATGGGACCTTTCCCCTGCAGCAGAAGGTTAGAAGTTTCCTTAATTCAGATTAATCCTTATTTTTTCCATTGTTCAAGGCCTGGAGAAGGATTAATCCAAGGTGACCAATAGAACTGTGATGTCCTCCTCCTCGAATAAACACTGTAGGTGGTAGAACAGTGAGGAGATCAGCTGGAAGAGGTTTCTGCAAACATAAACACCACTCTCAGTCCTACACCCCTGGTGCTGTTGGTCATCTTCACCAAGCTTGCTCCCTGTTAAATACACTGCAACAGCTTTTGTGGTACCTCAAGGTCTAAAGTTTCTTTTTGTTCAGACTTTGAAAGTAACTCTCTTCTCATTTTATCCTACTTTGTGGAGGTATTTTGACATCAAAAACCAGAGACAACATTTTCTGGGGAGGTTTAGGCTCTTTGTAGCTGTTTTTTTGGTTTTTTGTTTTTTTGTTTTTTCTGCAGTTTTTCTGGCCTGTATTAAGAAAACTTGGCAACATTCATGGTGTGGCCATTTGAGAGTGGGATGCAAGTATGCACCCAATTGAAATGGCTCATGTGAGGCTGTATCTGAATGTTCGGACAGTTTCATCTTCCCAGTCATTGTGCAAGGTCGAAGGCTGAAACAGTGGGAAGCAGAGTCATGCAAACCACTTCATCAGTCAGCTGCAGCTTCATTTTCTTCTTGCTTTGACAATGAGTTTTCCATGGCAGATAGAGAAACTGTGTCACTGATAACCAAAGCAGATAAGCCCACCTATCTCCATTAACCCAGGGCTACGGCAAGCTGGCCTTCATGAATTGGTTTTGTTCATGGTTGAAGTGAGACTTCAGCTTCCAAAATCATCTTTGGACACAAAGCAGAGAAGAAATCAGCTCTCTGTGACACCACCAGTTCAGTGTGCAGCAAGAAAAGCCTCACATATCTACCACACATGACTCCCGAAAGCAAGGAGAGACAACGAGGCCTGTCTGTCTATTGTCTTGCAGTTGCTCAGGATTTTTTTTCCAGACAGAAAAGAATCGCATTTTATATGGTCCCTCCTCTGTATCCCAAGGGGCAGCAGTGGGAGAAATGTTCTCATTCCTTGAATATTATTGTACTGAGGTTCCCTCTGTGGCATTCCCTCATAAGCTGGTGGGACATCTCTCCATGACGCCAGCAATTACACCTTATTCAAGAATAGATGGGAAAAGATCTGTGCTGCTCATCTCCACAGGACTACTGTTAAATAAGAGTTAAATACAGACCCAGTCTTACTGGCATCTGGAGGAAACTGTGATGAAAGCTTTCAGGCATCAGATGTGCTTCACATTCTCTCTGCGTGATGGGGTCCTCAAACAACATCTCTTAAAACTGATGGGGACAGCTAAGTGGTGTTATTTGGTTGGATCCAGTTTCCACGCTCAGGAAAGCTCCTCTTGAACCGACTATTACAAATCTAGTAAGTGCTCATGTAGAGAAAAAGTGTTCGTATTAAGGTAGGAGATGTCTCAAGTAAAATGCCAGTGGAAGTTCTCCTGCTGTCCTTAGTCAGTCGTGGAGATGGAACTTGTGAGTTTGTCTTGCCTCTTGCTCCTACTCCAAAATGTCCTTCTTTAGGATCTCTTGCAGCCACTTTAGCAGTGATCACCAGTAATGGAGATGGTAATACAAAATGTAACCACCCCAGCTGGGCTGCTAGCCGCCTTCACCAAAAGCCAGTCCACTGAAGACCCCAAGTGTGGTCACTGAGTCCCAGTCCTCCCAGGATGGAAAGTCCTAGGAAGAAAACCATATACCCCTGTGGATGCTGCCCAGATGGGATTTAATCTGGAGCCGTGGTGTTCTCATAAACGTGAAAAACAGACCATCCTAAAATTTATGACTTTCTGACAATTTCAGGTGGCCTCTCTGAGCCAAGTGGCCACCAGCCTAAAGGTAAACATTGGGATAAGAGTTAAGGCCTGTCCCAGACAGAAGCCTCTGCTGTCAGGGTTGCCAAGTGATTTGTTTAACAGGTAACCATCTTGCTTCTTAAAGCTTTCCTTTGGCGTGACAAAGAATTGCAAAGAACTAATGCCAGTCTTTGTCATAGACGAGTCAGAGCAAATTTTTATCATCTCTGTTACCACTGTTGTTAGTGTTAATATTATGATGTGATCCCAAAAGGCTGTCCTGCTCATCTGGAGAGTCCAGGGCAGAATGGGTCCTACCACTCATATCTTCCAAACCCACCTCCTTAACACCAAATCTTTCATCTATATCTACAAATCAGCCTGTGGCTGGTGCCACTGTTGCCTTCCACCGTAGGAAGAGGGCAGCATCCTGTGCAGTGGCATTGCCCGGGGTGCAGAGCGACGGGGCATTAATCCATTAGCATGATTAGAGTGACAAGCCCTTCCCTGGTTTCATTAAACATCCAAATTGCTGACATTCCTGTCAAATGCTAAGTGGGGACCTTTTCAAGAGTGGCATCTGGGTCAAGATGTGCAGGCTTAACGAGTTAATGCAATTTGGTCCTCGGCAAGGAAATGACTTTTCAGCGGGGAGGTCTGCAGTGTGAGGAATGCGTTGGGTTGTTCCTTCAGCAAGGGGGGGATGGACCTGGGTGTGGGGTGGCGACAAGCACGGGAAGAGTGCAAGGAGGCTGAAGTACAATCTCCTACAGCCGTAAGTGTGTCACCTTCCCAAAAGAGACAGCTGAGCATGGGGGGAAAATCACAGGGACCCTTTGATGGCAAACACTGGGGTCTGTCTGGTCCTCACACAGTGGATGGAGGAGTTTGGTGAAAAACAAAAGGCTTAAAAAAGGCTGGGGAGGGAGTTCTCAGGTGGGCTTACGCAGCTGCAACTGAAAAGCAGAGGAGTGGCTTGGATCCCTGTGTTACAGCAGGGTGGCTCTTGGGCTCAGTGATGCCACACAGGCCACGAGAGAGGCCCTGGTGATTTTCATCACTGTTTCAACAGCAGAACATTTACTTTCATATTTTGCTATTTTTTTCTGATTTGACAATATAAATACCTCCTAAGAGCAAAGCACTCTTTCCCTCCCTGCTTACCCTCTCCTGGCAGGAACAGATTCAGCGAGGCCAGAGGGACAGAGGGCAGTAGCTCCCAGCTGAATTCCAGGGATGCAAAAGGTGACAGCAGCTCAGGTTATGGTGGCAGAGAGGCCTTAGATGTGGTGCTGGGTGTCCTGGCAGACAACATAAATGCATTGCACTGATTATCTGAAGGGCTATAGCATAAATAGAAAAGAAGGAATCCCTTCTGAATACGAATAATCCCTTCTGAATAACGAAGGGATAACTGAATCCCTTTGTTATCACTGCTTTCCTATGGGAAGTACAGGAGAGTAGCTCTGATGTCGCTGAAGCCTCAGCTAACTCCTGTGTCAACTGAGAGATGGGGTAAGGGTGAGGGGGTTTGGGTTTTTTCTGCCATCCTCTGGGAAGGGCAGAGCTTAACAGGAGAGTTTTAAAAGGCTCTAAACCCCAGGATTTATGCTGCAATAGCAATAAAACCCACTGGGGTATATGTTATAGAGGCAGCTAATACACACCTCGGGTGGTGAGATGCATTAAGGCCATGGCTGTGTGGATTAATGTCCCCATAAAACACATCCCGTTGTGCGACATTGTTGTGAGGAGAATGAAGTAATAACTCTGGGACCCGCTGGGCAAGTGCCCGCCCCAGCTCCGTGCTTGCAGATGGATCCCCAGCCCAGGGCTGGAGGCTTTCAGGGCTAATACAAAACATTTGTTATAAAGCTGCCCCTCTCCTCCCATCCAATGCTGAAGGGGTCCTCCTCCTTCCATGCCTGCCACACCACTGGCATCGCCAGCTCCCTGGTCCCCATCCGAGGCTGTGTGCATGGCCAGCTCTGGGCAATCCTTCGGCAGCCGGGTATGTCTCTGGGCAAGCCCAGGAGATGGCAAACAACAGGTTTTACAGGGCTGAGGGTGTAAATAAAAGAGCCTGACTCAGCCAGGGCTGCTGAGCGGTCGCCACAGAGAGCCTTGAAAACTGGAAAGTATTATATCATTTATTAATAGGCATTTATGTTACACTCCCCACCAGAGTGTGCGTGTCCCTGATGACAGAAGTGCTTACTAGTGCTAATGAGGCAGAACAGAGAGGAAAAAATGGCCCTGTGGGTCGGGGACTGGCTGGGGAGCCGGGAGATGTGAGCTCAGCTCCTGGCTCTGCTGCCGCCTCTGCTGCCGACCTTCAACGGGCTGCTGAGCCTTGGCCCATCCAGCCGCGGTGGATGGGGATGCTCTGCCTTCACCTGTGGGTTTCAGGCAGGTGAAAACTCCATAATTAATGAGGAGGAATGATTACTGGGGATTTACCCACAAGCTACGTTTTCTTCCCCCTCGCTTCTCCTGCAGGACCTATGTCCTCTTCATCTCCCTCTTTGTGCTTTGCACCTTCACAGAAAGGGTTTTTCTGAAAAGGTTTTAACGCAAAATGCAAGGCAGACATACATTAAACCAGGATTGCAACAAGGCATACACCATCCCTCCATCATCCAGGGTTAAAGACACCCTTCCCAGTGCTCCCAGCTAAGCCATTTCAATGGCTCACCCAGGGAAGGGTGTAACCCAGGGGTTTGCTTTTGCCTTCTGGGTATAGGTGAGACACCGAAACGTCCATCACCACTTCAGGGCTACAGACCTGAGCTGTGCCTGAGATGTGTCTGAAACATGCCAAGGAGCACTGACTCATGGACCCAGAAAGTCGTGAGGGAGTAATTGTTTTTCGGATGGGATCACAGGTGCTTACAGGGTATTTGTGGGTGCTATTTTAGGTCTAATCCCAAGGCAACTTTAGAGTCAACAGAGAGCCCATTAGCAGCCTGGGATGAGATAGGGCATGTTGTTTGGAAAAGCAGTGGGCTGGGCTTTGTTTATCTTACAACTGTTGCTTGAACAGGCTTCAGCAGCGTGGGGATGCATGCTGACTTGGAGAGGGATGCTCCGGGCACCTACTTTGGTCCACCCCAGGGCTTCAAAGGCTCTTTCCTCTCTGTCTCTCTGCACCCAAGCTTCCTGGCGGTGGATGCTGAGTGTTTGGGGTTGGGACAGAGGACCCGATACGAGGTGGTACTTTCTCTCCACAGACAACATTCATGTGCAGTGCCCTGGGGAAGGTTGAAAGCAATGCATGAAGGCTCCTAAAGGACCGGAACACAGCTGCTCTGTGTTGACCCATCTTGGTCTGAGCACCAGAACCACACAAAAAGATATGAAGGCTTATGCTATAACCACTGGAGATATCCAGAAGCTAAGCTGGCACAGGCATGTGTGAAACTCATGTACTACATGCTGGGAAAGGCAAATATAATGAGCAGGCTGCAGTGAATTTCTGCATCTTTCATTTTCTCCCCTTCCTCAGAGTGGCAATGTCTGCTCAGCACAACTTGTGAGCAAAAAGCAGTTGAAGTAGAGCAAAAATAAACTGGATAGCTGAAACAGGAGAAGAGAGCACAGCTACAGCACAGCTTTGTGTAAAACCTCATTCTTTACTGGTAGTAAATAAAAATAGTTTTTGTTGGTTTTTTTTTTTCCCTCAGTGACTCACAGCACAGACATTGCATGGAAAGGGCACTAGAATCAACAGCCAGGGGAAAAAAAAATAGAGAAATGGAAAAATGATCATCACAGTGCATTTTTCCCATTCCCCTTTCATCTCTTACACCTGTGTTTGACTTCAGCCAACCTTACATAAATCCTTTAAACATCTGTCTAAGTCACTTATGAAATAAGCTGAAATGGCCTCAGCCAGGCTAACAGTTCATTCTGCTGGATATCTGTATGTTTAAACCCAAACAGGTCTGCGGAGTTTGCCAAGCCAGGCGGGTAGCGGGCTTCCCATCAAACCCCGCTCATTCAAAATGTTAAAATCTGTTTGTGCTAGAACTCCTTCTGCAGGCGCCACCTTATGAAAGACCCTATTTATAGCTGTGAACTTAAGACAGAGGCAACGAGAGTTTTCTTGAGCAAAAGAGTCAGTAGCGGCTGGCTCTTATAAAATCACATTCTGCAGAAGATCATTTCGCAGTGTGAATGTACCTCGCAAGGGATGAGCGCGTGGGGTGGGGAAATAGGAGTTTGGGATAGTCTTGGAGAGACACAATCCTGCCTAAGGAGTAGAGCATTAGTGTCAGCGGTCACATCCTCGGAATGTGGGATGGATGTGGCCCTCGCCTAGGTGAGGTCAGGGCACATGGTGGTGACCCTGGTTATGACTTTGTGCTAATACAAGGCAGGGATGTGCTGTTGCTCTTCCCCTTCTGCGTTTCATTGGTGGTTATTTCAGGTGATTATATCTGAAAACCTCTTTGCAGCCACCAGCTCTGCTTCCCAGAGGAATTCATTACATCTGCAAAGATGACTCCTTTCCATTCCACCTTCCCTGCACTCCACTGAGTGAGTCTCCACTGAGGAAGACAGAAGTTACAGGCTGGTTTGGGTCTGGGTTTTGTGTCTGGACTCCTCTTTGGGCTTCTTGAATTGAGAGAACTTCTCTTCTGGCATGGCTCTGCAACTGGTCTGACCCTTGCCAGCTCCATGCCAGGGACTGAGGGTGTCACAGTCTGTCGTGGGACTGATTTTATACCAAAATACTTTGAAATCTGATGCTGAGCAAGGTTAGTCCTTGGCTTAGGGGTGCTGGTGCTGCCCTGCTGGAGTCCGTGGGACCACAGGCAGTGGGATGCACGCGGTGCCATGGTGTGTGTGCATCCTGCATGGGGAGAGGCTCCTGGGCGTGCCACCCACTTTGGGACCCTGGAAAGTGCCAGCCTTCCTCCTCAAAGTGCCCTGGCATTGTACGGCCCACGTTCAGCACTGGTCCTGATGCTTTGCACAAGCACAGGCCACCCAAAACCTTAGACCTCCTTTCAGTTTAGCAAAGAGAATGAAGGCTAGCAGCCGCCAAGCTAAGGTCTCTGGCTCTTCTTGATTTACTGGTGAGTTTAGAAATATATTTTTCCCTTGACACAAGTCAGAAATAGCAGAAGGGATTTGTTTAAACACATCTGATAAAAGTCTTCCTTGGATTGTAATCAAGGCAGGTCAACTTCTGTATTGGGTTTATCTCAGCTTGTGAATTTAGGCTGTCTGCTTGCCTATGAATTGGTTTCTGTTTCTGCAAAAGTACCTGCTGTTCACCAATATTTACTGGATGTTTGTCATGTGGGTTTTGTTTACCTCTTTGCTTTATTGTGTGTATTCACAGTTATGATTCTACACAATCTAAGGATGTTTCTCTTCCCCTGAGACAAGATGCTCTCTTGACCCACCATCCTACCATATGAGTACCTCACATACATTAACCATCTCACAACAGCTCCATAAAATTTTAGGACTCTTATTCTAGAAGATCAAGATTAGGAAGAATTCAAATTGCCTGCCTGATGTCACAGAGGAAAAGCTGCCAGCCAGCCACTGAAGGTCGATATATTGCTATCCCAAAGATCTTCAACAAGCAAGCAGCGCTCCACAAGAGCCACTGATGGAACAAAATACTTCTCACGTTTAAGTGGCAAGCCCTAGCTCTTCCCACCATGACTGACTGATAGATACCTTGTTCTTCTGGACACTGCTGTGTGAGATTGTCCCTCTGAGCAAACAGAACTGATAGCAATAGCGATTGTGTTTGAAATTTATGTCGCATTGCTTCAGCCTACTTGATATTTCAAGAAGTTCAAACAAAAGGGATTTGTCTTGTGGAATGAGTGTGCTTCCTAGGGAACCAGCAGTATAACACACATCTGTGAATAATATATATCTCTCCATTTCTTTTGCAAGTGGGACACATCCCATCTTCTCTCTTGGTTGATTTGAGCACATAATAACCGCCGTGTTTATTGGGAGGCAGTATACACACTCTTCATGTTGGACTTCCACAATGTTGTTCCTTCCACGTCCCCAGGTAGTCATAGAGTTGGATAAGAAGATGCAGGGCTAAGATAAAAATAGACTATTTTTTTCTTTTTTATACATCAATAAATGGACTAAAAGGGAGAATAACATCGCTGTGAATCACTGACTGTTTCAGCTTTGCTGAGAACAACCTGGTGTCCCTGTTCTCCTAAGCAGTGTGTTCCCAGTGGTTTATCCATACTGTGCTTCTAAGAAGGATGTTGCATTCCTGGGAGATGAGATCGATCCAGGACTGGTCCAAGGGAAAGGGCTTTGTGGAGGGAGAATGCAGAACTTGAAAGAAGTTTCGCTCGCAAGCCCTGAAGCAACCCAAGGTCAGTCACCGCGTCCTTCTGGACCTTGCCTTTCCTTGGTAGAACAGAGGTAGCCTTTCTGTGGTTTCTCTAAGGTTGGAGGTTTTTGCTGCATTTTGCACAATGGAGAGCTTGGTTATAGCTGGGAGCATAGTAAATAAAGGAATGAAACAAGGAGCTCATAGGGGAAAGAAAGGGAAATTTATCAAGTATGACTTTGGACACTTATAGTTAACATACTGAACTGAAGATTATCAAACTGGCATCACTATCAAAAGCAATAATGGTAGTAAAAGCTCATATTTGGAATAAATTCTTTTATTCCTGAATTAGCTGGGACTGCTGGAATGTGTCATAAAATTAGACAGGATAGAAACCTGCAGTGCCACCAAGTGTAAACTCCAGTTTTGCACCACACTGAACAGGTCAGTTTAACATGTCTGTGCTGGTTGTGGGGATGAAAAAAATCAAACCTCTAGCCAACGGTAACGGGCAAAACCCCTGGTGTAGCAGCACTTTTGCTGTCAAAACGTCCCACCCCTATGAGGTGACACCGTGGGTAGGGCAGCTGCCTTCTGCTGGGGTGCAGGAGAGCGCTGGAGAATTTTGTGATGGGCACATGAGCTTTGCAGGGAACGTGCACGTTAGGAAGAGGGAGGCAGACCTGTTTGCCCCATGCAGTCAGCTGGGCCCCAGACAAACAGCCCTCTGGAAAAACTCCGTGAATGAACATCCTATACCTTGGTTTAAAAATACATTTCTCCTCTCAGCCCATCTATATCACAAAGTGGTTTTTCAGCTCATCTGTTTAGAGATTAGGCATTGCTGCTGAATACAAAAGTTCCTGCCAAAAACATGAACCCAGTGCCGCGGTGCAGACAGACTTTTTCTGCATTCCACCACAATTTCCTTCTGTCCGGATGCTCTCTTGATGGAATTACTTCGTGGTTTCAGTCCTGCAGCTCCTGAAGGTGCAGCCTGCATTGTGGCATCACCAAGCACGAGTCCTCATGGTGTGGGACAGCTGGGCAGGCTCTGGTGAGACCAAAACCATTCATCTCCCCGTGTGCTCAGGTACCTGCCCATGATCTTGCCAAAGTTGGTGGGAGAATGATCTCCCTTAGACATCAGCCAGGTACCAGGCTGCCTTCGCTGTGTCCTGCTGCACAGGTGAATGTACCATACCATTCTCTTGTCCTCGGCGTTGTGCTGATTTTCAGGGAGGAAAGGGAATGGAGCATCTCCTGAGGGAGGACCAGCAGATTGCCCAGAGATGCTCCCTGAATGGGTTCAACTGACAACTCAGTATGCTCCATTCAAAATGGCCTCTCCCCATGGGAAAAGTTTTTCCTGTGTTGTAAGGATACCTGTTTAGTTGCAGTTAATAACAAAATGGCAGTAGCTTACATCCACAGATCCAGGGTTTTGTAGCATGAAGAGCACTTCATTCCCTTTATGCTGATCTTTTCCATCTGCTCTTTACTGCCTGCAAGGTATTCCCACGTGAAAAGTAGCTCAGGCCTGCCGTTTCCAAGCCTCATCCAAAAATTATGTCAAGCATGAACTTTTTATCATTAAGGGCACTAATACTCTGCACATACACAGAATTTGTCTTCTGATTATCCCCAGCTTGTATTACAATGCATTTTGTAGGCACTTAGCCAAACATTTTACCTTTCGTCAGATATATGACCTGCTGTTTTGGAGAGACTGGAGGCTGTTCCAAAGCCTATTAGATCAAGGAGAGCCTTTATGCTGGTTTAGCAGAATTTGGATCGGTCCCTAAAGGCATCACAGATGATCTGAATTATCAGAAGTGATCCTAGGCAGTTGCAAGTAGGTAGAGATCAGTTTGCAACTGCCAAGGTATCTGAAGAAGTTGGACCAAATTGTTTCAAATCATCTGATGAGAATTAACTTAATCAAATCACAAGGCAGTTGGAAATCCAATATAGACTAGATGGAATAGGTTTACAGTCTAGATGGAAAGATAAACATGTCAGGAAAAACCAAACAAACAAGCAAACAAACAAACAAAAAAAAGAAGATCCATTAGCTAGAAAATGCAGCTAAACCAATTCTGACCAGAAACTAGGTGTGCATTTTTTCCATTTGTCTAGAGTAAAATATTTTCAGCTATACAGAGTCTTTAAATGAAACAATGTCTTTTCAAAGGAGATGCTCTACACCCCCATGCTGACCTTACTGGCTTTACAGCCTCTGCTTTGCAAAATCTTATTTAGCTGATCATAGAGATTCCTTCTTAACATAAAATTATGATCTTACACAAGTCTGAAGGCAGTGAGTCCAATTCTAGAAATAGGTAAAGATCGTATTTCTAATAGACCAAAGTTTTCCCGGTAGTGACCAAGTGCACACAGAAGACTCTACGTGTACCTTGACACGGCACATGAGCTGAGCCACTTACTTTGTCTGGTGAATGCATTGATGGGTCTCACTCCAGCTACAGCTTGTAAGAGCCCTCATCCAATTAAGATTTCTATCAGAAATTTAGCCCAGCTAAAGAGCAGGTGATGGGCTAGATGAGTTCATCATATCCAAATCATCCTAACTCAGCATAATTTTATTTTCATTCAAATAACTGGGATTATTCCCACCTTTCAAAATGCATCCTGCCTGCTCCTGATTTGCTCTTTGTGTCACCAGATAGCTTTTGGAAAAGGGTGACTTGCCATGTATTCCTGCCCTTTTTATACGGAATCTGAAACTCAAGAAGCATTACAGCAAGGTCATCTCTACCCTGAAGCAATATTTTAATGGTATCAGGTTTTAATTCCTTCATCTTCCCACCTTCCTCAACCCTAAAAGCTAGACCCAAACTTCCTGTGTAATTTGTGGCCCCTTGATTTATACTGCCCAACCACATCTCTGCTATACCAGTTAAATCACCTCACCTCTTGCCAAGTTAAATACTATAGCTTTCCCATGTTTGGTGGTAAACTCCTGCAATTAGCACAGAGGCATGTGGCATTTGACTGCTGGTAGATGCTTTGCTCGTTGTCCCACTCTGGTGAAGCCCTACGTCTACTTGGAGAGGTGCCTCTCACTTATTATTCTTTATTGTTCTGGCCACTGGAAATTCAATACTTTCCCACAAATCCTTCTCATCTGCATCCTCCCAAACCTTAGAGCCACCTACAGTGTTTGTGGTCTGAAATAAATACTCAGAAGTTTTCCCAAGCAACCAGTGGTTTCTTCTCTTCACTTCAGTTGCATTCCCTCAAAATGGAGGCTGAGATGACCAAGGCAAAGCAAATGAGAGGGAGCAGGACTGCAAGAGCAATCCAGTGGGTCAGACCGTGGGTCCCACTTGTCCAATATCCTGTCTCTGGAAGTGACCAAAACCTCAACAGGCCTGGGGAAGAGTATGAGGTTTATGCGACCTCCCCTAAGAACCTCAGCTCCCAAATATTTGCAGATGAAGGACTTTCTGAGCCAGACATGACTGCCTGTAGTTCCCCTCAGTGGATTTCTGCTCCGTAGACATGTCTGTGTGACCCCCCCAGTACCCAGTCTGCCATCCACCATGCCTTGAGACATGAGTCCTACTCTCCACAATGGTAATAGGTGAAAAAGCTCTTCACCACTGCACTACTCACTTCCAGATTGGCTGAATTTCATGCCCTCTCCATTAATCTTCCTTTCTACAGCAAATTCCCAAGTGTTTAATAAAGTTAAATCGCATCCATTCTTCACCACCAGGCATCCACACACGTTGGCATCCCCCCGGCATTTCAGAGGGAGCTGCCATAAATGGATTTCCTTCCTTGTCCCCTCTCTTCCCTCCTCCAGCTCTTCCCATCACTTGCAATAACAAGCCCTACAGCCATCACCACATATTCACCCCACCCCAGGGGGCTGTTTGCAGGAAATTTGAGCCCCCTCTTTTTACGCAACGACTAAGGCACTTATCTTTCCCCTTGTCTTTTGACCATCCATCTGCATCCAGCAGCAGAAGTGCCACGCACTCACTCGCTCTCCCACCAACTCAACCTAAGCCCCTACCATCTGGAGATGATCTGTTTGTCTATTTAGACTCCAAGCTCTCCAGGGCAGGAACTGTCTCTTAATTGCGTGTTTGTACCATACCTACAGCTGTGTTGGACTGAATACACCCACTGTCATCTTCTCTTGGAAACTAAGTTCCTCCTGGGAGTGTCCAGCACTGAAAAGTAAGACCACTTGCAAATCCAAGTTGCTAGAGGCACATGCCAGAGCTCCTTGGTTGCACTTATATTAGACCACAGAAAATTCTTCCAGTGACTGCAATAATCATCCAGCCCCGTTTTTACTGCCGAGTTCACAAGAGGGACTGAAAAGCAGTGAATCCATTGCTATAGTATGGTGGAGCTCATGTCTGGCTGAGGCTGCAAATGTGCCCAAATAATACTGCATCCCACTGGGGAAATGTCTAAAGACCCCAGATTTGCCAGTGTCTTGTTTGGTGGACTCCAGCCAATGCCACCAGGGAGCCAGGTGGAGAGATCAGGAGCCTTCAAGGCAGATTTTGCAGGCTGAATTTCATCCTCAGTCCAGCACAGCAGGATAACCTCCTGTGTATATACCTACTGTTCACAGCTAGCATATAACCTGCCTCCTTATTTCAAGATGACAAAGACCTTAGGTGCTTTTGTTCACAAAATTTTGAAAAATTAATTCCTTCCCCCCCCCCCCCGCTGTTTAACAACTTTAATTAAAACCCTTCTGTGTTTGTATTAAAGCCTCTTCTCTGAACTATATGCTTTTCATACCACCCCCTTCTTATAACACAT